>NC_138133.1:13642247-14956162 GCF_964188305.1 Podarcis bocagei
AAACATCCTAAATGACCACTAGAGTGGGTGTTTGAGAAGTAAATATCTGAGAGCCTTTCTAGCAAGTCTAAGACTCTTGTGCCAGAGACAGCTTCTATTCACATACACAGCAATATACTTTGCTCTTTATATCAATTATATTATCCTTGGAAAAATTGGAACCATCATCGCATAACTGTTTTTTGTTGGGGGGGTGGGGATTAGAAACTTGCCTGGGCGGGGTAGGAAGAAAGAAAGTCAATTAGCTGGAAGTCCGCTTCCTGGATGCTTGCAGCTGCCTGCCGAATCACGAGATGTAAAGAGCCCTGGGACTCCTTTAAGAGGGAATTGAGCCACACCTCCACATTACCTTCTGCCATGACAGGCTTTTCCAGCTCAATTGTCTCACCTTCCCGAGAGGAGATTGAAAGGATCCGATCATAAACCTGAAAATTATACATCTTGTGTGACAAAGTTGCACGGAACCAGGGATAGCAATTGTACCCTTCCTGGTGTTGTTGAACGAAGAAGAAGAAGAAGAAGAAGAAGAAGAAGAAGAAGAAGAAGAAGAAGAAGAAGAAGAAGAAGAAGAAGAAGAAGAACAACAACAACAACAACAACAACAACACATACCTTGGATCTCAAGCGCCTTGGCTCCAGAACAAATTGGCTCTTGAATGATCGAAACCCAGAAGTGAGTGTTCCGGTTTTCGAATGATTTTCAGAAGCCGAACATCCAGCGTGGCTTCTGATTGGCTGCAGGAACTTCCTGCAGACAATTTGAAGCCGCGCTTTGGTTTCCGAACATTTTGGAAGTCGAATGGACTTCCAGAACGGAGTCCGTTTGACTTCCAAGGTACGACTGTAATATTAACAACAATAATTTATAATATATATTTCGTGGAGATTGGGGTGGCATGTAACAGTATCCATTCCAGCTTAGTGGGAAGGGAAGAGGAGTAGAAGGGATGGGTCCTGATATTCAAAAGGAAATAAAAATCAGTCAGCGCTGTTTTGGGCTCTGCATGACCTGAAAAGCCAACCCCCTTTTTCTACCCTAATCTCAACAGAGGAGCAAGAACACAGGTGAGATCTGAGCAGCCAGGTAAGTGCTTTCATTAGGTTCCAAGATGGCTTCCTGTGTTTCGGGTCCCCTGAGGTTAGGGCAGGGTGTATAAAGGACTGGCTAGGTGCCCAGGACTTCAGATAACCACCGCTTCCTTTCTAAGAATTACATTACCAGTTATGCAAACCTTTTCATGAAATTTCACAGACTTGATGTTATCAAAGACGTTGAGCAAGTGGGCCTGTATTGTGTGAGAATCTGAAGCCTGGCCAAGGATTTCCAGCAGGGCAGGGTCTGACACAAAGAAGAAACGTGGAAATGAAAGCCGCTTTTTCTCCAGGTACCTGAATTTGAACAAAAACAGAATGAGCGTGGTGGTGAGTGGTGCAACACAGCTCTTGCCTGCCAAACTTCATCATAGCCTCTTAGAGACCCAGATCTTCTCCTTACCCATTATAGACTTCCCTGCTAATGCCAGACAGTGAGTCTCACCTTGCTCCTAGGGACTTAAAATGCTTTCATCTTGCTGCCTGGTATTACAGACCATTTGCAACATGAACTAATGAAGGCTGCTGATCCCCAAGACATGCTTAATTTAAATGATGAAGAGAAATGATAGCAAGAGAAAGCCAGAGCCACTCCGCAGGAAGACGAAGAGGCAGGCAAGGAGGGATGTGGAGGCTGAGAAGCCCTTCCCTGTCAGACAGAAACACAGGTGGGATCCTGTTGCATAGTGGCAAATTCAAGTTGTACACTTAAAGGGGATTTGGCACTCTTATGCAACAACCCTGCTTCACAAAAACAAAACAGCAAGCATTTTGCTGTAAGAAGTGATGAAGAAATGCAGTAGAAAGCGTGGGAATAGCTGCTTGATACAACATTGAAAGTCCCCCGCAAACATGCAAGAAGGAAAGCTCAGATAATTAATTAATTAATAATTAATCGGCCTGTGTTATAGAATCTCCTTGCAAACTTTGTTTGAACAGTTCAATAAACAGATCATCCGGAAGCAACTGCTTTCTTGCTTCGCAGAGATTGCTGTGAATTAAGTTTTTTCTCGACATAATTGCCTCAGTTTCTAGTTCTGACCATGATAATATCAACAGTTGCAGGCCTGATTTTTTCAGCCACTGAAGGGAACGGCAAGCAGTGGCAAATCCTAGTGGAATGCAAGCAATAAGCAGGTTTCAATTTCCTCCGTCGTAACTGACTGCCCAGAGATGAAGGATTTCTCTATAAGCAGCCTCACCCTGTAAGAGACTTTTGACAAATTTCCAGCTGATCCAACAAATGAGGCAGGAGCTGTCCCATGGTTTCATCTCCAACACAGCACTGGACCACATTGGGTATTTCGTGGGCTCGCGTCATAATCTTCACCCACGATTTGTCAATGTTGGAGAAACGCTTTGCTTCCTGTTTTAAGGTACAAACAAGGGAGGCATGGTTTTAAACAGTTTAGCTTCTCATGCTATTCTCTTGTGGCCACACAAAGTACATGTTCGGGGGAGGGGGTTAATGTTGCAAGGGATAATCATTTTAATAATAAGAAGAAGAGTTTGGATTTGATATCCCGCTTTATCACTACCCGAAGGAGTCTCAAAGTGGCTAACATTCTCCTTTCCCTTCCTCCCCCACAACAAACACTCTGTGAGGTGAGTGGGGCTGAGAGACTTCAAAGAAGTGTGACTGGCCCAAGGTCACCCAGCAGCTGCATGTGGAGGAGCGGAGACGCGAACCCGGTTCCCCAGATTACAAGACTACCGCTCTTAACCACTACACCACACTGGCTCTCAATTTTAAATACTCAAATTGCCGTGAACACATCTGCCGATTCCATAAGACAAAATAAAGACACTTACCTTTGGAAGCTGTTTGGCAATGTCTCCACCTACAAAGACAGCCTCTAAATATATCCACAAATTCTGCACTGTCATCCAATTCTCAATGATATCAGTAGTGTTAGAGAGGTACTGTACCCACTTTTGTATTTGAGCTTTGAATGGAGTGTTGTACCTGAAATAAATGCACGTGTTTAGACAGATTATTAAAAATGATCACATAAATAACTTATCAGAAGAGAAAAGGAGTCTTCCATATTACCTGTTGCTCATCAGGGAACCCAAAATCATCAAGCTGTCCTCCATGCTTGCGATGGTTTCGGAAGTGCTGTCTCCCCTCAAAAGCAGCTCCCCACGAGTTTTAAAGTTAGCAAAAGTAAATGTTTTGTTGTCCCACTCTGCAATCACTTGTTTCAGCTTCTGTTCAATGTCTCTCTCCTTTACTGCACTGATGCAGATATCCTATCAAATCAATCAACAATTTTTTGCATAGAATTTAATAGCTTGTCATAGCATCACCCAATACAGCAGGACTTACCAATGAGCTCATCTCAGTACTGCCAGCATTATTCATACCTCAATTTCCTCTTTGTATTTCAACAAAGGTGCTTCCATGATGTTTCTCAGTTTGAACGACTCATTTTCAACATCGAAACTGTGATCCGTGAGATCGGTGATGCGCTTCCAATGACGCGCCATCATGGCTTTATTGGACATCAGATCAAGCAAAGGGCAACATTCATTGAAGTCGTCAATTGTTTTCTTAAGGTCCAGAAATGCTTGCCACTCCTTCAAAGCTCGAGGCAGCTTGCGGCACCTAGAAGCACGCACAACAACAACCACCCAATATTTTATCCTGATTTCAAATATTTCCACAGTGCAATTCAAATGTTATGGTCTACAACTCCCATCATCCGTAGCTAAGAGGACCAGGGGACAGGGATGATGGGAGTTGTAGTCCAAAAACAGTTGGAGACCCAAGTTTGAGAAACACTGACTCAGACGTAAACCTCACTGGGTTCAAATTCTTCCTAGCCTGCAATCCCATACACATTTACCTGGAAATAAATCCCTCTGATTTCAGTGGGACTTTTTCAACAACAACAACAACAACAACAACAACAACAACAACAACAACAACAACAATAATAATAATAATAATAATAATAATAATAATAATAATAATAATTTTATTTATATCCCGCTCTCCCCAGCCAAAGCTGGGCTCAGAGTGGCTAACAACAATAAAATGATACAACATTCTAAAATCATTTCATTATAAAATTAATTCAAATCAGATTAATGGCAACCAATTGGGCTACAGTTCTGTGAGGATTGCCAAAGGAGGGAGTCAGACTGTGCCCTGGCCAAAGGCCTGGTGGAACAGCTCTGTCTTGCAGGCCCTGCAGAAAGATGTCAAATCCCGCAGGGCCCTAGTCACTTGTGACAGAGCGTTCCACTAGATCGGAGCCACAGCCGAAAAAGTTCTGGCTCTGGTTGACCTCTGTGGCCTGGGACCTCCAAGATGTTTTTGTTTGAAGACTGTAAGTTCCTCTGTGGGACATACCAGGAGAGGCGGTCCCATTGGTACGAGGGTCCTAGGCCGTATAGGGCTTTAAAGGTTAAAACCAGCACCTTAAACCTGATCCTGTACTCCACTGTACTCCACTGGTGCAGCTGGTATAGCACCGGGTGAATGTGATCTCGCAGCGAGGACCCCGTAAGGAGTCTCGCTGCAGCATTCTGCACCTACTGGAGTTTCTGGGTCAGTCTCAAGGGCAGCCCCACATAGAGCGAGTTACAATAATCCAGTCTGGAGGTAACCGTTGCGTGGATCACAGTGGCTAGGTCAGGGCGAGAGAGGTAAGGAGCCAACAGGTTAGCTTGGCGGAGATGAAAAAATGCCGCCTTTGTTATAGCTGCAATCTGTGCCTCCATGGAAAGGGAGGTGTCGAAGATTACACCCAAACTCTTAAAATAGCACTGGCAAAGAGGTTTCTGGCAACAGGTTGTTGTTGTTGTTTTTGCATTCCCTCCCCCCCCCCAACAGTAAATCCATATTAAATGGGAGGCGGGATGCAGGTTGGCATTTTGATGACAACAATGTGGTGGGGACATCTCAAGAAACGTGTCTGCGTAAGGAGCACTGAGACCACAAGACCCACCTTGAAGCTCCCTTTATCGATAGCAGGGAAAGGGAAGAGGAACTCCAGCTCCCATTAGCCCCAGTCACACTGCCAGTGGTCAGAGATTATGGGAGTCATAATCTCTGGAAGGCTCCAGGTTCCACGCCCTCCTCAGCCAATAAGAAAATCCAGTTTATGGTTCTCTTAAGAATCAATTTTCCTATTTGTACTAAAGGCACATCTGCTTCTCACATTAACAAACAGTCACAACACCTTTATAATTATCAGAAGTGTTGAACACTTAATCGGAGAGCAACACCTCGAAAGATGAAAATGAAATTGGTGACAGGTTCTGCCTGGCAAGTCAGGGACTAAAGAAGATTAAGTAAAAAAAACAATCAACTGAGGCTCAATGTTTGTTCCATTGCTCTTTCGGAGATTTGCTGTAAGCAGCTAAATATTAGCACCAAATTTGAAGGAGTAAATAACATGGCCCATGTTTAATGCTAAATGCAGATTGAATGTCCTGGTGTTTTCTCACCTGTTCTGAAACTCAAGGAGTTCATTATTGATCTTCTCAATGTTCACTTCTGACCAGAGGATATCATAATAGCCATTTACTGTTTCAATGATATTGTTGTACAGGCTATAAAGTTTCTGCAACAAGTTCAGCTGCTTCTTTATTTCCAGAAGCTGAGGGTACTGCGTCACGGGCAAACCAAAAAGCTCTTCGCCCCCAGTGTAGGTGATGTATTTCCGATAAAGGTTGTCAAATCGGTTCTGGAGTTTAAAATCACATTTGAGCATACGGTGCTTGAAATTGCGAGAAATAAAACGAACACGGCTCAAAGAGGCCACTTATCTAAAATAGGAATAGTTAGCAGCTAAGGGAAGCAAGAGGCGTAAAATGGAATGGAGAAAGGACTCTGCAGCAGAACTAAATTCTGCATGTGGAAGATCTCAGATTCAACCCTGGGCAACCTTTAGTTACAACTAGGAAAGATGCTAAAAGTCTCTGCCAATCATTGTAAACTTCTGACCTAGCAGAAGGTGGGTTCTTCTGAATTTGTCACAGGTTTAGTCTTCCTTCCTTGCACTAGAAAGTCCTCTAAGTTCCCAAGTACATGCTAGTTTTAAGACACACTGAAAATCAAGCCAATTTAATTCAGGGCTGGTCACCACTGGCGGAGGAAGGGGTGCGGTGGGTGCGGCCGGCCTGGGTGTCATCCCTAAGGGGGGGCAACATTGCCACGCCGCCCCCCCCCCGAGATGCTCGCCACAGATGGTACTTCCTGCAGGTGCCAGAGCAGCTAGCTCATGGGTAGGCAAACTAAGGCCCGGGGGCCGGATCCAATCAAATCGCCTTCTAAATCCAGTCCAGGAATCAGCGTGTTTTTACATGAGTAGAATGTGTCCTGGCTATCTAAAACGATGGAATACTTTCATATTGCCGAACTAACAGGGAGGATAAGAGCAGATATGGTACAAAAAGTGAATAAGGGATGGGCTACCTTTAAGGAATGCATCAAAAGCTATGTGGAAAAAGTAGAACTTTTGACAGATACTGAGTGAATCCAGAAAACGATTAGAGTGAAAGGAGAGTGAAGTTGAGATAGAAGAAGAGATTAAAGAAATAAGAAATGCGTTTAAGCCAACTGGAAAAATAAAGTAGCGTAACAAGAACGGCTGGAAGTCAAGTCACTTTGTGGGTGTTCGTGTGGGGTAGGTGTGTTGATATGTATAGGGGCGAATGAAGGCGTCGTGACACCCAGGGCCAGGGTAGGGCGTCGCTGCATAGGGCGCATGTGCGGCGTCACTACATACTATGCATGCGCCGTACGTAGCGACGCCCCACATGCGCTGTACATAGCAGTTTGCCGGTGGCACCACTCCAGTGCCGTACAGACAGTGCCAGGATCCTCTGCTTGTGGCTGCAGCCGCGAACGGAGGATCCTCCACATGCGGCTGCGGCGGTGCGATGGCTGCTCGCGCCGCCATGGGGTGGCTTCTTGTCACCCCCCACTCCCAGACATGGCACCTGGGGCACATTGCCCCACCCCCCACCCCCGTTCGACATCACTGAGTATAGGTAGGTATAGAGTACTGTAGGTATGCTGGTGGAGCTGTGGGTACGCGATATTATTATAGGTAGGTATTATATAGAGTGCTGTAGGTACGCGGGTGGCGCTGTGGTTTAAACCACAGAGCCTAGGACTTGCCGATCAGAAGGTCGGCGGTTCGAATCCCCGCAATGGGGTGAGCTCCCGTTGCTCAGTCCCTGCTCCTGCCAACCTAGCAGTTCAAAAGCCCGTCAAAGTGCAAGTAGATAAATATGCACTGCTCCGGCGGGAAGGTAAACAGCATTTCCGTGCGCTGCTCTGGTTCACCAGAAGTGACTTAGTCATGCTGGCCACATGACCCGGAAGCTGTACGCCGCCTCCCTCAGCCAATAAAGCGAAATAAGCGCCGCAACCCCAGAGTCGGTCACGACTGGACCTAATGGTCAGGGATCCCTTTACCTTTACCTAGGTATGCTTTATGTTATGAAAATAAGGTATTGTGTATATGTACTGTGTAAATGTAAATGTATGTGTTCTATATGTTAATAAAATATTTTAATAATAATAAAAAAGATATGGGCTAAAAGGTCAAAGAATACCTGGAACATGATGAGTCTGTCACTAGCTTCCTGAGGTTCAATACCAGTCACCATGGGACCATTCTGGAAGAGAGAATTGACATATCCTATAAATAAAAGTCCCATACATTTGTATAGCCTTTCAGAAAAAATAAGTATCATTCTTAGTTTTAACAACTTCTCCATTCTGCCACCCCATTCTGTCTATGTTATAATTTAAAAAAAAAGTTTAGTAAATTTCAAATAATCTGTAGAACTGTTGAAAGATTATTAGCTTTATTTCCTTTGTCACATGTAGACAACCGCTTCAAAAGCTCCGAGATTTGACAGTGAAGTGGAAAAATAAAGATTTCCCTCAGCAAAAGTAATTATCTCTCCTCCCCACCCTACCCCAGGACACCCTCCTGCATTCACCAAAGGATGTCAGTCCCATAGATCAGTGTTTCCCAACCGGTGTTCCGCGGCACACAAGTGTGCCGTGAGACGTTGGCTGGTGTGCCGTGGGAGGGAGGCGGGCGAGTCGGGCGGTGAGAGGCGGCGGCGGCGAGGATCCGCGTCGAGCCGGGGGCGGCTCCGCGGTGGTGGTGCCGAGGTTTCTCTCTCCATTCTCCCCTCACACACACACAGGATCAGCTGACAGGACCCAGCCAATGGGGCGGCGGCGGGGCAGCGCGTGCAAAAGGGAGGAGCGCGAGACAGCGGACGAGGAGGAGGCCGGCATGTCCGGGCAGCAGCAGCAACAACAGCAGCAGCAACTCCCGGCGACGGCTCCTCAAGCCCCGGGCAACCCTACTCCCTCACCGGCCTCGGCCGCCCTCCTGCTCCACACGTCGCCGCCTCCCCCGCCGCCGCCGGCCACCTCGGCCCCGCCGCCGCCCCCTCCTCCGCCCGCTATCGCCGCCACCACCACAACAGCTGCCGCCGCCTCAGCTGCCGCCGTCCCTCAGTCCCTCAGTCGCTCGCTTTGCTGCCTCCTCCCCCCCCCCACCCCCAAAGCTTGGAGGTTCCCCGGCAAGGGGGAGGGGAAAAAATTGAAAACTTTCACTTTTGTGCGTCCCTCCCGGCGTGACGCTGCGCGCTGACGTCACGGGGCTGTAATGGTGGTGTGCCGCGAGATTTTTTTTAATAAAAAAGTGTGCCTTTGCCCAAAAAAGGTTGGGAAACACTGCCATAGATTATGCTCTGGCACATGGATCAAACTTGAAACCTGTACGGAATGGAGCTACAGGGTACTACAATAACAGTGTGATATGGTCACAGAGAGCTGGTTCGCACATACAATGGTGCCTTATATGAGGGAATGCATCCCTATAAATTGAACACTCCAACCAGTATGTTCGAAGCCACTTCTAACACAAAGCTTTGCAACAGAGTTGGTTTCACATATTTAGCTGCAAGTCACCAATTGCACAGTAACCAGGTGTACAATACAGTGGTACCTCGGTTTTCGAACAGCTTAGTTCCCAAACAACTCGGAACTCAAACACTGCAAACCTAGAAGTAGGTGTTCCGGTTTTCAAACTTTGCCTCAGAAGCCAAATGTGCTCCTGAGCTTCTGTTTTTACTGTTGCTCAGCTAATTTGAGTCCCTACCCCCCAAGGTAATTAAGGCTTTTTTTCCACCCGTTTTTACCCTTGTGCAGCTAATCTAAGTCCCATCCCCCCATCGTAATTAAAGCCTTCCGTTTCTGATTTCAGTGTTCTGAGGTGATATTTGGTGCTTTTGTTTTTGCTTTTTTAAAAATCGTGTTTTTGTTTGTGTGGCTTTTTCATTTTTGTGACTGTGGCCTGCTCTTCGTTTTATGGGACTCTTGACTTGTGACTTCGTTTTTGTAACTTGTTTTTGTGACTGGAACCCAGTTCAGCTACTGATTGATTGGTTGTGTGACTGTGGAAATGGATAAAAGCCCCCCATCCAAACAGTGACTATCATCAGTGCAGATAAGGAAAAAACATAATTCTTATCATCTACAATACTGTCTTATTTATTTTATATTACAGAATATTGATTATTGCTTTCATTTTATGGATCAATGGTCTTGTTAGATAGTAAAATTCATGTTAAATAGCTGTTTTAGGGGTTGTTTTTAAAAGTCTGGAGCGAATTAATTCATTTTGAATTACTTTCTATAAGAAAGTGCATCTTGGAATGTTTTGGTTTTGGAATGGGCTTCTGGAATGGATTAAGTTTGAGAACCAAGGTACCACTGTATAGGATATGCATGTATATGTGAACCAGCCCTAATCTAAAATCAGGAGTGGGGAGTCTGTAGTCCTCCTGATATTGCTTGACTGCAAGTCCCATCATCTTTGACCACTGACAGGGGCTGGCAGGGGCTAATGGAAGTTTGAGTCAAACAACATCAGAATGGCCACAGGTTTCGCACCTCTATCTTAGAACCATCTGACAATGTTAACCCTTCCCAAAGGCTTAAGAAAGGACACAATCTTATTTCATGACTTTGGAATACCTTCCCTATTAGATACAGATAGGTAGCCGTGTTGGTCTGCCATAGTCAAAATAAAAAAAATTCCTTCCAGTAGCACCTTAAAGACCAACTAAGGTATCTGAAGAAGTGTGCATGCACACGAAAGCTCATACCAAGAACTAACTTAGTTGGTCTTTAAGGTGCTACTGGAAGGACTTTTTTAATTTTCCCTCCTATTATAGAATCATAGAATCATAGAATCATAGAGTTGGAAGAGACCACAAGGGCCATCGAGTCCAACCCCCTGCCAAGCAGGAAACACCATCAGAGCACTCCTGACATATGGTTGTCAAGCCTCTGCTTAAAGACCTCCAAAGTAGGAGACTCCACCACACTCCTTGGCAGCAAATTCCACTGTCGAACAGCTCTTACTGTCAGGAAGTTCTTCCTAATGTTTAGGTGGAATCTTCTTTCTTGTAGTTTGGATCCATTGCTCCATGTCCGCTTCTCTGGAGCAGCAGAAAACAACCTTTCTCCCTCCTCTATGTGACATCCTTTTATATATTTGAACATGGCTATCATATCACCCCTTAACCTCCTCTTCTCCAGGCTAAACATGCCCAGCTCCCTTAGCCGTTCCTCATAAGGCATCGTTTCCAGGCCTTTGACCATTTTGGTTGCCCTCCTCTGGACACGTTCCAGTTTGTCAGTGTCCTTCTTGAATTGTGGTGCCCAGAACTGGACACAGTACTCCAGGTGAGGTCTGACCAGAGCAGAATACAGTGGCACTATTACTTCCCTTGATCTAGATGCTATACTCCTATTGATGAGGCCCAGAATTGCATTGGCTTTTTTAGCTGCCGCGTCACACTGTTGGCTCATGTCAAGTTTGTGGTCAACCAAGACTCCTAGATCTTTTTCACATGTACTGCTCTCAAGCCAGGTGTCACCCATCTTGTATTTGTGCCTCTCATTTTTTTTGCCCAAGTGCAATACTTTACATTTCTCCCTGTTAAAATTCATCTTGTTTGTTTTGGCCCAGTTTTCTAATCTGTCAAGGTCGTTTTGAAGTGTGATCCTGTCCTCTGGGGTGTTAGCCACCCCTCCCAGTTTGGTGTCATCTGCAAATTTGATCAGGATGCCCTTGAGTCCATCATCCAAGTCGTTGATAAAGATGTTGAATAAGACCGGGCCCAAGACAGAACCCTGTGGCACCCCACTAGTCACTCTTCTCCAGGATGAAGAGGAACCATTGATGAGCACCCTTTGGGTTCGGTCAGTCAGCCAGTTACAAATCCACTGAGTGGTAGCATAGTCAAGACCGCATTTTACCAGCTTCTTTACAAGAATATCATGGGGCACCTTGTCAAATGCCTTACTGAAATCAAGGTAGGCTATATCCACTGAGTTCCCTTCATCTACCAGGCTTGTAATTCTGTCAAAAAACGAGATCAGGTTAGTCTGACATGACTTATTTTTCAGAAATCCATGCTGACTATTGGTGATCACAGCATTCCTTTCTAGGTGTTCACAGACTGTTTTCTTAATGATCTGCTCCAGAATCTTCCCTGGTATTGATGTCAGACTGACTGGGCGGTAATTATTTGGGTCCTCTCTTTTCCCCTTTTTGAAAATAGGGACAACATTTGCCCTCCTCCAGTCTGCCGGGACTTCGCCTGTTCTCCAGGAATTAGAAAACTTCCAGAGCCTGACCTGGAGATAAAAACATTTATATAGTTATAGTTTTGTTTGTCAGCTGACGTTGGCCTTTTAAGACAATGCTGTTGATGTATGGGACTGTTTAAATGTGTGTGAGTGCTTTGTTTTGTTATGAACTGGTTTTCCATCGGGATGAAAAGGCAGGTTATACACTTTAAACACACACTATCAATTAGAGCAGGCTGCTTCATTGTTGTTGTTGTTGTTGTTTAGTCGTGTCCGACTCTTTGTGACCCCATGGACCAGAGCACGCCAGGCACATCTGTCTTCCACTGCCTCCCGCAGTTTGGTCAAACTCATGCTGGTAGCTTCGAGAACACTATCCAACCATCTCGTCCTCTGTCGTCCACATCTCCTTGTGCCCTGCATCTTTCCCAACATCAGGGTCTTTTCCAGGGAGTCTTCTCTTCTCATGAGGTGGCCAAAGTATTGGAGCCTCAGCTTCACAATCTGTCCTTTCAGCGAGCACTCAGGGCTGATTTCCTTCAGAATGGATAGGTTTGATCTTCTTGCAGTCCATGACTCTCAAGAGTTTCCTCCTGCACCATAATCAAAAGCATCTATTCTTCGGCGATCAGCCTTCTTTATGGTCCAGCTCTCACTTCATCACTACTGGGAAAATCATAGCTTTAACTAAACAGACCTTTGTTGGCAAGGTGATGTCTCTGCTTTTTTAATGGGCTGCTTCATTGCAATCCATTAAAAAGAAGGCATCCACAGACCAAAAGAACCTGGCCAACCTTTTGCCTGAAGTCTAGTTATTTTCAGCCCACAATCCAACCCCCTTAATGGAATTTGGGTTATCATCACCCATACTTGTTCTGTATAAAAAACAATAGCCTGAGATTATTCTTCAACACAGATCATAGGATTGTGGAGCTGGAAGGGACCCCAGGAGGATGTATTCAACTAAAATATACTTTCAGTGTTTAACGCTTGACGCATTTTCAGGCAGCTTCCCAAAAAATCTATACCTTACAAATAACAAAATGATATCCCACCCCCCTCAGTTTACTATGATCCTTCACCTTCTCATAATCCAAGTAGTACTGATCACAGTCTTCCACAAATATCTCCACCGTGCTTATGAGCTCCCCTCTGAATTTGGGTTGCAAGGCTACTAATTCATTCTGCACTTCGTTTCCTCGAACCAGTACTTTCTCCCAGGTATAACGCAATGTGTCCACCTTTTCCATCTCTTCCTTTGCCACCAAGAGCTCATACTTGTTTAACATTGCATAGGACTCCTGCCGGGACAAAAGGTTGTTATCTATGACCATCAAAAATAAATAAATCTGCATGTAAGTATGTACATAATTAAACATTCTTTGGGGAACTAAAGATCAAAAATGTAGCAGGTGGTCCTGCTAAAGATGCAAAGGATCTAGGCTGGTGGAACAGGTAACTTAAAATTGATGGTGACATGGAATTTTAATTAGCTGTACTTCTAGTTCGTCAACATGGCACCAGGGATGCAATGGAAATCTAAGAATTTCAGTTCTGAGAGTGAATCGTATTTACAGCTACAGATATGTGCCCCAGAAGTCCCAGGTTGCCCCCAGAATTGAGGGGGCCCGGAGCTCAGTGTGTGCACCTGATGTCACACGAGCCATACATAATTAAACCGCCTCTCCCTCTATCAAGAACAATTTTCTGTTTATGATGAATGATGGGCATATGTAAAAATAAGAAGATATCCATGCCAAATGAATAGAGATATATAAATTGGCTTAGTACAGCTTAATGTTGGTGTTGGTGCTGACCTTTAAAGCCCTAAATGGCCTTGGTCCAGTATATCTGAAGGAGCGTCTCCACCCCCATAGTTCTACCTGGACACTGAGGTCCAGCACCGAGGGCCTTCTGGTGGTTCCCTCATTGTGAGAAGCCAAGTTACAGGGAACCAGGCAGAGGGCCTTCTCAGTAGTGGCACCCGCCCTGTGGAACACCCTCCCACCAGATGTCAAAGAGAAAAACAACTACCAGACAGGCAGCCCTGTTTAGGGCAGCCCTGTTTAGGGAAGCTTTTAATGTTTGATGCATTACTGTATTTTAGTGTTTTGTTGGAAGCCGCCCAGAGTGGCTGGGGAAGCCCAGCCAGATGGGCCAGGTATAAATAATAAATTATTACGTATTATATATTATCTCCATTTGCACAAGAAAGCAAAATAACCAGATAGTCTTCCATTAATGATAATTTCTCATTTCACTCAAATTGGGAAACAAAGATCAATGGTTTCAGAACAAGGCAGAATAGTGTTCTAAACCCACTAACCATAGTTACCCAATCTGGGCGATATGAGAAACTATAGTTAACGGTAGAGTTCTTGGTTTGTTTGCTTCGTCATGCAAAGGGAGGAACAAATGGAGTGTGTAGACAGCCAAAGGCTTCTTCATATATGATTGTCTGAACACTTAATCCTAGGAGGATCTGAAAGGATCTGCAAGAAATCAGAAAAACCTGCCCTTGCAAAAATTGCATATCCTCTCTTTTTTCTAGAGAAATGCACAAAGAATTCAATGTCGCTTTTCAACATCCACCAAAGCAAGGAACATTTTGCACAACCTGACATGTCACTAAACAGTTAAATAGTGACAAAGGAAAAATCATTAACATCTCATGTGAAACACTGTTGACCAAAATGATTTCAAGCTATCTTTTCGATGGATCCTGTACTACTGTGTTAGTTGAAGCAATAATGAGCCCCATCATAAACATACAATAGCAGATTAAGCTGTGGAGAAATATATATAATACCTAATTTGTTTGTAAAATGGAGGGGAGGTATAAAGGAGTCCATAACTTTGCATCAACATCAGGTATGGGGAGGAAAACTGGTTTGATCAGCATTTAAATTTAATTTGTTTTTTATGTGACATTTTATTGTTTTGATGTTCTTAGCTGCCTTGAAATTCCACTAGGAGAGAAAGGCAGGATATTAAATTGCATTGGGGAGGGGAAATATATAAAATAAACAAAAGAGCACAGCGGACTGTGCTAGGACCCTGAGTTGCAGGCCAGGATGGGGCAGCAGTGGACAGACACAATTCAGGGCCAAAGATCGCATCAGGAAACGGGTACAGGCTCCCTTTCCAACTACCTCAATTGGTCCCACTTGGAAGTCTATGGGGATCTGTTGCTCTCGGATTTCTTTTAAGGCAGCCATTGCTATCCTTATGTCATCCAAGTCTTTAATTGGACGGTTCAGTTTCTTGCTGATTTCCTCTACAAAGGTAAATATGTTTTCCATCTCTGTCCTGTACTTCTTGTTACAGTGACGTCCAAACGCAACCATCCAAGCCTTGGTTTCTGTTGTTAGGGCCAATTTCAGATCCGCTGAGGGAACAAAAAATCATTCAGTGACAGCTAGCTAAGGAAGTAGTGACACACCCCTTCCTGAATCCATCCCTCCTCTCCTTTCCCAATTCCATGAATTTGGCAAGAAGGGACCAAAAACAAAACAGCTTTTATAATGCATTGTAATATACAGTCATGGGACGCAGGTGGCGCTGTGGGTTAAACCACAGAACTTGCCGATCAGAAGGTTGGCGGTTAGAATCCCTGCAATGGGGTGAGCTCCCATTGCTCGGTCCCTGCTCCTGCCAACCTAGCAGTTCAAAAGCACGTCAAAGTGCAAGTAGATAAATAGGTACCGCTCCGATGGGAAGGTAAACGGCGTTTCTGTGCACTGTTCTGGTTCTCCAGAAGTGGCTTTAGTCATGCTGGCCACATGACCCGGAAGCTGTATTGGCTCCCTCGGCCAATAAAGCGAGATGAGTGCCGCAACCCCAGAGTCAGTCACGACTGGACCTAATAGTCAGGGGTCCCTTTACCTTTACCTAATATACAGTCATACCTTGGTTTTGGAACAGTTTAACTCCGGAACTTGTTGGCTCCCAAACGCCGCAAACCCATAAGGGACTGTTCCAGTATGCAAACTATTTTTGGAAGCTGAATGTCCGACGGGGCTAACACAGCAGCCAATCAGAAGCCATGCTTTGGTTTCCGAACGTTTTGGAAGTCGAACGGACTTCCGGAATGGATTCTGTTTGACTTCCAAGGTACGACTGTACGTTCATTAGAACCAATAGGTAGAGCAAAAGGAGTGACATTTACAAGACAAATGCTATATATGAGTTCAATGGGATTTACTCTCAGGGAGGTGTGTGGTGGATTGCACCCTTTTTGTTTTAAGCAAGATTCGCAAATGCAACGGAGACTAGCATGAATTTGATGGCATTTGAATATTAAATCACCATACCAGTAAACAGCGCAACTGTTCCCACGCATATGTATTCAGGCTCAGAGTTAATTTCGAGTTCTAAGTCTCTGTAATATAGAATTTGGGATTCGAATTCAGAGAGCAGAGGGCTTCCTTTGATGAAGTTTTCAATGGTTTCCTCTTTCTCTCTCTGCCAGATGTGATGGTAACATCTGAAGCGCTCCAAGGCTGCAAGGACTTCCTGAAACATTAACAAGTCACAGAGTAAGGTGGCTGAATAAGCCAGCTCCACTACAATGTTTTACCTGGTTCCTAGGAAAAATGTGCAGGAAGAGTTAAGATTAGAATGAAAACAAACCCAAAGAAGTTGTGAACCTTCAAAAAGTGCTCTTAGGGAAGGTTTGTAATATTGCATTTATTCAAGTAGCTTAGCATGAAGTTGTGTGCATGCTATGGAGGAGATACGACAATATGAAATTGAGAGATGGCATTATATGCAACTAAGAAGTATATTTAATTCTGATCAAAAGAAAGGCTTTGCAAAAGAGGACTCAAAATTGAATATTACAATAATTCAGAATAATAAGAAATTGTTATCTAAAACATATAATCTCCTACTGGACTAGGAATTGATGGATGAAGAAGTGAAAGAAACGATGATAAAATGGGCCCAAGATGTCGGCCATACTATTTATCTAGAGCAATGGGAGAAACTCTGGCAAGAAGCTATTCAATTTACCGCCTCATACACAATCAAATAACATTTTGTTAAGATGTTCCACAGCTGGTATCTAACACCAGACCGGTTGGCAAAGATATATAAACTGAAATCCAAAATTTGTTGGAGATGTGGTAAAGAAATAGGAACAACAATACATATGTGGTGGAGATGTGAGGAAATTAAGAAATTCTGGACAGAAATACATGAAGAATTAAAGATGATGCTGAACATATCAATAATTTAAAAAACCAGAGACATATCTCCTTGGATTGATGGGAAAGAAATAGCACGGCAGCTAGAGTAGTGATTGCTGCTAAACAGAAATCACAAACTCTACCTTCAAGGGAGGAATGGATTTGTAAATTAAATGAATACTTAGCTTTGGCAAAACTAACAGTTATTATAAGAAATCAATTGAATCAAAAATTTAAAAAGGAGTGGAAATGTTTTGATGAATATATGGAAAAATATTGCTCAAAAAAAGATATGCTAATATGCCTAGATTAAAATGTAAAGTATCTGAGGGAATGTAAGTTAGTAAGGAAGGACAATAAGTATACATAGATGAATTGAAAAGTCTGCAGAATGCAAGATAAATGTAATCTCAGAATGTAGAGGAAATCGAGTGGGGGCGGAGGGAAGCGGGGGAAGGACAAAAGAATATTACATTTGATTGAGGATATAAATGATAAATATATGCGGGGATGGGGATTATGTGGGGATGGTTTTGGTATATTTGCATTGTGATGTAATATGGAATAAAATTAATTTTAAACATTTTAAAAGAAGTTGTGAACCTTCAAAAAGGTTTGTAATGTTGCATTTATTCAAGTAGCTTAGCATGGAGTTGTGTGCTCAGTCAAAGCAACATCCACAATCACACACACAAAAATCTAATTTACAGTTTACATAAATTGCAAAAGGTTAAAGCTACAAGCTCCCAAACATGCAAACAGACCAGCACTGTGAGCCAAGAAAAAGGTCCCATCTCAACTGGCTGTTATATAGTCCAAAAAGGTCACTATTTCTTTCTAGCTCCTGTATGCAAACCCTGCAGTCTTGAATGGCTTAACAAACAAACAAAGATGCTCTCTGCAGAATGGCAAAATCACATGCCGTGTTGCAATGTGGGTTTGGCTGGCTGGAAATGGAAGGGACCCAGAGCAGCCCTTCTGTTCCTGGTGTGGTACAGAAAAGGCCTTCAGGCATGTACTGAGACAAGGCTCTTGATAGGGTGTTTTCCTTCACAATGTAAGGAAAGTCACAAAGCCAAAAGCAAAAGTAGTTAAGCACTTATGGCCAATGAGATTTATTTATTGTTTTTCCCCCCATTTCAGGGACTGTGGAATTCTGCTAGCTCAGAAGGCTGCCCAGGTCAGACATGGCCCTGCAATAGTTGCATTCTGCCACCCTCTCCTTGTCATGGAAATTCTACTCAGTATTGATGCAGAGCAGATTCCAACATATCAGTGGCGTAGCGTGGGTTGTCAGCACCCGGGGCAAGGCAAGTAATTTGCGCCCCCTAACCCATGGATTTGCGCCCCCTAACCCTAACCCCCAGATGTTGTGCCCGGTGCGGCTGGGCCCCCCTGCACCCCCCACGCTACGCCACTGCAACATATAGTAAAAACTTAAATATGTGGCAGGATTCCCCAAAAATAGACCAGAGGCAATTGTATTTAATCCAGCAGAGCTTTACTGCTACTGGAGGCAAATGAGCACAATGGTAACAAATCTAATCCAATCAGGATTGGCGCTGTCCGTAAGAAATCCAGTTGCAGCAGACTTAACTTAAACTTACAATAACTTATAACAAAGCTGAAACTTAACACTAAGCATACTATATACAGAACACCACACCAGAAGGAAAGAGACAGAAAGAGTGAAAGCCGGGATCCTTCTGGCCTGACTATTATAGTCAGCATGACCTTGACAGAAGAGATAACAGGACCAGTTTAAGCCACCTGTACTCAGCTTCTCTGAAGGAATAACCCAAACATCATGAACCTTCTGCTTGTTTCTTTCACAAAGAGAAGCTTCCAGAACCCTCTTGAACTAATTAGAATAGGAAAGATCTCTACACATCAGATCAATTCTTTCTGCACTAAGAAATTCAAACTGACACTCCTAACAATGTTTGCAGTCCCATTTTTCCACTGACTTCTGCCAATTCCTTCCTCCTCCTCCTCTTCCTCTTGCTTTCCATGTACTTTCCTCCCCATCCCTTTCTGTGACTCTTTTCTCTTCCCAATTTGTTTACTTCCTTTTCACCAGCCACCTCACTTAAAGATCCCCTCTACACATTTACTTACCCTTTTGGTGGAATTGATAGATGTGCTAAGAACGGACATCAGCTTAATTATTTCCTTATTCTCTGAAATGCTTTTGTAGTAATTCTTGTTTTGGACAGGAGAAGGCAAGATCAGAGAGGCTGTATCCGAAGCAGTGTCTTGAGTGGGGGAAAGTTGCAATCATCACATTAATACATTAGGCCTCAGAGACAAAATCAGAAATCTCAAAACACATCTTCATTATATATTGTGCTGACCATTCTAAAAACTTAAGCACAGCCTAAAATTACATGCTGATAGCTTTGCAGTATATTGATGCTAAGCTAAGTAATAGGATCTTGGTTCAATTGCTTCCTTGAGAGCATTTCAATCTTCTCCTGGTGATTCTGTTATCTTATTTATTTGTTAAATATGGATTCCAGACAAGGTCTCTTGACATGTATTCATTTTTACGTTGACAAGCTACACCTCACTTCGGGCTTTGAGGGCCTCCATATATTATAGAATGTGGCAAAAAAAATACACATGGGAACTAGTGCATCTGTTTTTGCTGATGTTTTAACATGCAAAAATCATCCTGAGTTGAACACATCAGCCTGCTTGCAGGATCCAATGGAGCAATGGATCCAAACTACAAGAAAGAAGATTCCACCTAAACATTAGGAAGAACTTCCTGACAGTAAGAGCTGTTCGACAGTGGAATTTGCTGCCAAGGAGTGTGGTGGAGTCTCCTTCTTTGGAGGTCTTTAAGCAGAGGCTTGACAACCATATGTCAGGAGTGCTCTGATGGTGTTTCCTGCTTGGCAGGGGGTTGGACTCGATGGCCCTTGTGGTCTCTTCCAACTCTATGATTCTATGATTCTATAATCCTGCTCATGAATTCCTCCAAAAATATGTAAACTTCACTTGCTTAGAATATCTAAGTTACCATGAATGTTCCTTAAGTTTTAATAACAATTTTAAAAGTAACAGATTTCTGCAAGTATATGTAATAAAGGCAAAATTCATACATAATTGCTGCAAAGTATTACCAAGGATATTTCCAACTTCAGTTTGCCTCATTTCAGTCTCAGAATCGCTGTCTCCTTCATTTCGCAAAGCAGCCATTTTACTTTCTAGCATCTTTTGCTGGGCAGAAACAAAGGGGAGAGGGAGATTATGTGGTACCCAAACATGAATGTATCTTATCAGGAAAGTTATCAGAAACACAGAGGCGCCATACCTTGGATAGCCTCTCCTTGCTCCACTGGCCAACTCCTTTCATGACGCTTACAATGCAGTCCACAGCCTTGTTGAGCGTTTGCTGTACTTCCTCAAGTGTGGGCATCATAGCAAAATTTGGAATGGAAAGGATAACGCTAGCCTTAAAGATGGGCTGAGCACTCTGTCTCTGCTTGGAGGCACTCTCCTTATCTAAAAAGAAAGGCGAGCGTCAGGCTTCGGGGAGTCAGCTTTCTCCCCCATGGCAGTAGATAAGCAGAACAAAGGAAAAGGAGACTTCTTACCAGTCAGAAACTATAATAATCATAGCGAGAGAACAAAGAACACATCTCCTAGTAATGATGGTACTCCCAATTAAGGACTCCACCCCCTTCTGTCCCTATTAATCTACGGCACTTCTGTATCTCGTAATCTGAGTTTATACCCTCTGTGCTTTCTGTTCTGCCACTTTCTGAGCTCTTCTCGACTTTGGGGAGAGCGGTGGAGGAATGCTGTCTAGAGACTGTGAATCTGTTAACCCTCTCCCTTCCAGTTTTTTGTCTCCTAGCTGTTCCCCATCCAGTATTTCCCAGCTTCTGCCTTCTGAACTACGTCCCTCTGCAAACCACTGTCCTCCTGCTCCTGAGAAGATTCAAGATCCAGATCAGGAACAGGGGGAGAGAGGGCGAGGCTCCCAACATTCCTCCTCAGTGAAGCCCTCCGCAGCACAGTCCCTGACAGCAAGACAGACAAACCATTATTAATCCAGGACAGTCTGCTGAAGAAAAATAAGAATCTCCCAGGTGTCAAGGCTTCAGGGAACCCTATCCCTCCCCCCAGTGGCAGCCAAAAATGCAGATAAATACAAAGGGTCCTTACCACATAATTTATTCAGTATTCACACAGAGAGAGAGAGAACGTAGCCTCTATTCAATGATGGTGTTGCTCTAAGTAAAGTCCCACTCCCCTATGTCTCCCTTATTTGACATCACTCCTGTGAGGGTTAATCTGAGCTTTCTGCCTCTGAGCTCTCTGTTCTAATACCCTCAGTGCCCATCTGGTCTTGGGAGAGCGAGAGCAGGAATGTTTTCCAAGGACACTGAGTTTGTCAGCTGGTTCTCCCCTGGTGCATCTCCTTCTTCCTGCTCTCCCCTTCCAGTATTCCCCAGCTTCTGCCCTCTGCAGCCTCTGAACTATGCCCTTCTGCAAACCACTGTTCTAAATCTATACTATCTTCCTGTTCTCCAGAAGGTTCAGGAGAAGGGGGCGGCCCCCACCGTTCCTCTTCAGTCCAGTCCCTGACACAGATGACTTGGTGACACTCCAAATGTCACCAAGTGCTCCGAAGCCGGGCGGGTGGGGGAGGGAAAACCCGCCCCCGCCGCCGGGCTTCGGAACGGTGCTCCGAAGCCAGGCGGGGGAAGGGAACACCCGCCCCCGCCGCCGGGCTTCGGAACGGTGCTCCGAAGCCGGGCGGCGGGGAGGGAACACCCGCCCCCACCGCCGGGCTTCGGAACGGTGCTCCGAAGCCGGGCGGGGGGGAGGGAACACCCGCCCCCGCCGCCCGGCTTCGGAACGGTGCTCCGAAGCCGGGCGGGGGGGAGGGAACACCCGCCCCCGCCGCCCGGCTTCGGAACGCTGCTCCGAAGCCGGGCGGCGGGGCGGGAACACCTTCTGAAGGCGGGCGGGGGGCCAAAGTCTTTGCTCCCCCCTGCCTGCCTGTCCCGGAGGGCTTTTGAAGGCAGGCGGGGGGAGCAAAGACTTTCGCCCCCCCGCCCGCCTTCAGAAGAGGTCCAGGACCTCTTCTGAAGGCTGGCGGGGGGCAAAAGTCTTTGTCCCCCCTGCCTGCCTTCCCAGGGGCTTTTAAATCGCCCCGGACAGCGGAGAAGTCCTCCGCTGTCCCGGGGCGATTTTAAAATGCCGCCCGCCAGCATTTTAAGATCGCCCGGACAGGGGAGAAGTCCTCCGCTGTCCCGGGGTTTTTTAAAATGCTGGGGGTGGGAAGAAAAGCCCTTGCCCCCCCCCCAGCCTTCAGAAGAGGTCCGGGGACAGACTGTCCCTGGACCTGGTCTGAAGGCGGTTTCCCTAGGAACGCATTAATTGATTTTCAATGCATTCCTATGGGAAACCGTGCATCGCAAGACGAAAAACTCGCAAGACGAAGAGACTTGCGGAACGAATTAATTTCGTCTTGCGAGGCACCACTGTATTCCTAGTAAATCCTTATATGACTCAGCAAAGACAGACCCTGCACACATGGTGCCCATTATTCCACATGCACCAGCTCATGCTAGCCATGCAGCCCTGAAGAGGAGATGACCACCATAACAATCTGAAAGTGGAGATTAGATGTGCGGCAGAAACACACCTAACACCCACCCAATCCTCAGTCCTATAGACGTTCCCATGATGTGCCTTCACTAGAACAAATCTGTATTGCTGGCGTATACTAGGATTTGCAACACTTGCGTTGTGGGCCACACACTGTGTCTCAGTGTGCCGGCAAACAAGGTTGTGTGTGGTGTCCATGCTGAGAGAGCATAAGTCTGCTCGACGCCATATCGTCTCTGATTAAACAGCAGCATTCTGTCAATGCAGACATCTAGGATTATTTAACCATGCTCCTCATCAAAACCCACAGCGGTTCATAAAGAAAGCACTAGCATGTATTTTCAATGCACTGCAGAACTTCAAAGCACCTTTGTCCCCAATCTGTCTGCATTCTTTCCCCCTTTTGCATGAAAGAGCAATATTCAGGAAGCTACAGTCCACCTCCATTAGCATTGGAGGAAGTTATCCCACTGATGTCAAGGGGAAGCAGATTGTGTGCCCTGGGAATCTTATCTGCTCTGTTTGATTGCTTTGTGCATAGACTATGGTGTAGCACACAAGTCGGTGGGGAGATGCAGAGGATGGAATAATCAGCCTCAATGCTAAAAATTAGGATTTGTCCAGGAGATACCATATTTTTTGCTCTATAAAACACACCAGACCATAAGACGCACCTAGTTTTTGGAGGAGGAAAACACGAAAAAAAATATTCTGAATCTCAGAAGCCAGAACAGCAAGAGGGATCGCTGCGCAGCGAAAGCAGCAATTCCTCTTGCTGTTCTGGCTTCTGGGATAGCTGCGCAGCCTGCATTCGCTCCATAGCACACATTTCCCCTTACTTTTTAGGAAGGGAAAAGTGAGTCTTATAGAGCAAAAAATACGGTAAGTCCATTGCCGGTTCAAAAAACAGCATGCAGCCTGTCCTGTGTCCCCTAAGGCAGGCTTCCTCAAACTCAGCCCTCCAGATGTTTTCGGCTTACAACTCCCATAATCCCTAGCTAGCAGGACCAGTGGTCAGGGATGATGGGAATTGTAGTTCAAAACATCTGGAGGGCCAAGTTTGAGGAAGCCTGCCCTAAGGTAACCTGCTGCCCTTGGGGGACAGTGAAATACTGTATGTTAGGGGAAAGATTCAGCTGCCAACCTAATGAGCTTTTCAATGTGGAATTGGGGAAGTAAGGCAACAGCTAGCCCTTTGACTCAGGGGCAAAATGTCTTGAGCTGGCCTTGGCTGATCTGGCAAAGCTTTAAACAAGCCAAATATTGTACCACCCAACTGTGCAGTCTCACCTAAGGCCACCAACAGCCAGTTCCATCAACAACAGCTTGTAAGAAGATGGGAAGTTTGAAATTTTAACCGTGCTTTCACTATGCCCAGCTGTTTCTGCTGAGTATGGCACGAGACTTACCTAAGAAGCTGAACATAGAAGAGGCTTGGATGCGCCTTCGCATGGCCTCTAGGGTGTTGCGCGTAACTTTCAGAAGAGCATCCACGTTCCGGTGGTTGAAATGGGATAGCAGCTCTTGGGCTTCTTCCTCTAGCATTTCCATTTCCCTCTTCTTTTTCTTGGTCAAGGGGGAAGACAAGCCTGCTGACATCTGGCTAGCTGTGTGCGAGGATGCTAAGGGGTCTGATGGCCCGTCCTCCTCCGCTCCTAGGAACAGTAATCAGTGGAGTTAAGTCAGTAGCCTTCTGAGCAGCAAGTCCTTAATCTTGACTGTGTTGCACAGCAAAGGTGCCCGAGTCCCCAGTCGCACAGAAAGTTCTGTGTCAATATGAATAGAAACTTTATGCAGACCTTCCCTGTGCAACAAGGGGAGGGGAGGAGCGCTCACAATGAAATTGGGACTAGGGCTTGCACATGCACCCATCCCCCTTAGAGATATTTCGTGTTCATCTGAACATGCCTTCTGTCTGTCTGTCTGTCTGTCGTTTCTTTCTCTCCCTTTTTCTTGTTGTCAGCCACTTATGTAATTAGCTTGTTAATATGAGTCAGAACCATAGCTGTCAGCTTACAGATTTGAAAATAAGGGACCAGCAGCCTCGAAAATAAGGGATCAGCAGCCTCGAAAATAAGGGATCAGCAGCCAAAATAAGGGATTTTCCGAACACAGGTATGTTCAATTTTTGAGCCCCTCCAAGCCAAAGGCAGAAAGCCCAGACAGCAGCCAAACAAAGCCTCAAGTGGTGGTTCCCACAGCGCAGCAACCCGGCAAAGGGGATGCAGCAAGGAAACCCACCGTCACCTCTCCGCTGGGAAGCACTGAGCAAAGGCGAGTCCCCAGGCAATGCGGCTGATTTGATCGGCACAAGGCATGCAAGCTCCACCCCCCAGTCGTTCTTAGACTCCTTATTGGGTGAGCAACGCAGCCAGGCAACACAGTTGGAGCCTCCCTGGTCATCAGGGAGGGAGGGAGAGGAGCTGCTTCCTTTGAAACCCGGGAAATTTAAGGGACATCATCAACAAGGGACAGCAGCGGGACGCGGCGCTGGGATAAGGGAGTTTCCCACCAAATAAGGGACGGTTGACAGCTATGGTCAGAACTGAGATGCCCCAGGCTATACACTGAACTGTTCGTAATGGCTCGTAACGATACTGTGATGCTTCAGGAGCACAGACAATCCACACACAAAATTGACCAGGTACAGAATTGCCTGAGAACCTCAACTTTCCTTTCTCTTTTTAAGAACAATTTTTTTAGAACTTTTGCTTGCAGATATAGGTCTGAAAGTATATGAGCAATCCCTAGTGCAGTTTCAGACAGGAACCACTATTTCTTTTTCTCTTTTTAAAAGTTAGTATTATTATTTTCATTAAACATTACAAAGAGCAACTACAACTGCGCAGAATTATTTCAGTTACTAGCTTGTACAAAACACAGCACAGTACAACAAGGAAATTATCCATCAATGTCATATTATGAGCACTCTGCTCTCGTGCATTTTCTGAAATCTCAGTGTCGAGTTTCTCTGCATGGGGCGCCCACCTGTCAAAATATCTTTTGCTCTGCTCTTAAAAGGCAAGTGGAAAGAAGCTTGCGCAAACACTTTTGTGGTTCCACCACCCCATTAAGATTGGCGCAAGATCGGGGACTTAAAAAGGAAGGCGGGAGACTGGCAAAGGTGTATGTAAGTCTCCTCCCATTTGTCTTTTAAGTCCTTTTCCCTCTGAACCTCAGGGAGAGGAGACTTGCAAAAGCCTTTCTGAGTCTCTACCCTCACCCGTTTAAGACTCACATGCTTCTCCTGCAAATGGCAGTGACAGCAATAAGGTAGGGGGTAACCTTTCTTCCGACCACCGACCACCCACTTTCAAAAGAAATATTTGAAACCTCTTGTGTAATGTTTTTGTGAAGCATTTCACAGCAGCTTCCACAGCCCCATTTCAGCTGAAACGAGACTGCAGGAGCTGCCTTAAAGCGCTTCACAAAAGTGCTGTTTGAAGCAGCTTGCGCGCTTCTCCAATTCAGCTGAAATCCTTTTTTTTTTTAATAATTTTTATTAACTGGCCAATCACATCAAATTAAATCATATCACATAAATTCCGAATTACAAAGCCAAATTTTAAATTTTGTTGGGGGGGACCCATATTTCAAGATCCAAAGGGGAATTCTGATCATCTTCTTGCTGCTGCGTTAATGTCCCAATCAGTCCAAATCAGTTCAAACAGAGTTCATAATTCTATCCCATCTTATCTTGCTGTTTCCACATCACATCTTGTTCATATATTTTCTCTTTTTTCTTTATGATCTCTTCTGATAGTCTCCTTAAGTCAGTAAACACCAATAGTAATAATAGTCCTGTGTGAATTTTCCGTTCTTCCAATCCTCAAATCGAGATGGTTTCCATATATCATCTCCTTCATAGATAACATCGCTCTATCCATCATAGTCTCGTAAAACTGTCGCTTGAGTCCCACTGAGGAGTTTAACCACAATATATAAACAACTCTATTTCTCTCTCTCTCCTCCCAGACTCAAGACCTCCGACAGAACTTCC
The DNA here is from genome assembly GCF_964188305.1 of Podarcis bocagei. Taxonomy (NCBI): domain Eukaryota; kingdom Metazoa; phylum Chordata; class Lepidosauria; order Squamata; family Lacertidae; genus Podarcis; species Podarcis bocagei. Next base: position 13,668,805 of record NC_138133.1, read on the forward strand.
CAATATGGCAACGGCATTTTTAACTGCGTCATTTCAAAGCTCTTACACTTTCCATACTCTTCTTAAAACGTGCTTTGGTTCGAAAGTTTATCTCCACACAGCCTTATATCCACAGCTTAAGTCCTTAACACGACGTTTCTGACTCGTGAGGGGAGGGGATTCTTGTTTAATCACATAAGAAAAGTAGGGAGAGTTTTTTTCCCCCTCCCCCCTCAGTCATTTGCCGTACCTTGTCTTTGCGTATCTTCTCATGTTTTATTCTTATCTTGTTTTACCAGAGATCTCTTCTGTTAGCAGTCTTTACTCCCCCCTTCTCTCTTGAAATATGTGCATTCCTTTCATCCAAATTGTTTCTTTTGAAGTTCTTGCATCTAGTGGCGCGAATCAGGGACGGCATCGAGGAGTGCCGAAATCCCACAGGAGGGCTTTGTGCCTAGTGCCCCCACCCCCACAAATTCGGGGGTGGTATAGGGCACAGCAGGCAAGGGCCGCCCCCCCCCCCCACAATCCTGGGGGGGTTAAGGAGGCTAATTACCCCCATCATAGCCTCCAAATTACCTCGTGTGGGTCGGAGAGATGCTATTGTCAGCCATCTTCCGATGCACCCCCTAGTGCCCCCCCCAATTCAGCTGAAATCCTGCTGCCTTGGCTATGCAGTCCTCTTCTCTGCTGGGAATAGGGCATGCAGCGATGGCCCCATCCTCTCGCCCATCAGCTGACATCACTGGTGACATCAGCTGATGGGTGTGTGGGCGTGGTTGCAGGCCAAGTTAGAACACGTGGATGGCCAAGACTGGCCCCCAAGCCAGAGATTTCCCATACCTGAAATAGACTATGAGTTAACATATGGTGGAATGCCAGTCCTTACCTTCATGCATTTCCTCACTGCTGCTTCCACTCAGAAACTTATTGCCAGAATCCCCTCTGATTTGCCCTTCTGTGTCCAGTAACATGTTAATAAGCTCATTTGCTGCTTCCTCCACCAATGAGCTTTTCAGGTGCAAAGTGCATGCTCCCTTCGTACAGAGTTCCTGCAAAAATGCCAATATCATTTAGATTTAATTTTTTTCTTTTTTTCTTTTAAAAATCTTCTTTTTTATTTTGACAAAGTAATAATAATAAACAAATAAGAATAAATATATGCACCCCACCACCGAGACCATTCCGTTGTAACTATCCAACCTCCCAAAATTTCAACACCTCTTGCGATGGTTTCACCCCTTTCCGTTTTAACAGTACAAATTCTACAAACGCCTTCCATATTTCCTCAAAATCATTTCTCCTGCATATCCCCTGTATTAGCTTAATGGCACATGCTAATTTATCATTAATAACCATATCCCACACCTCTTTATACCATTCTTCCATTTTATATTCACCTAGCACCTAGACAGCATCTTAAAAAGTAGAGACATCACCTTGCCAACAAAGGTCCGTATAGTAAAAGCTATGGTTTTCCCAGTAGTGATGCATGGAAGTGAGAGCTGGACCATAAAGAAGGCTGGTCGCCAAAGAATTGATGCTTTTGAATTATGGTGCTGGAGGAGACTCTTGAGAGTCCCATGGACTGCAAGAAGGTCAAACCTATCCATTCTTAAAGAAATCAGCCCTGAGTGCTCACTGGAAGGACAGATCGTGAAGCTGAGGCTCCAATACTTTGGCCACCTCACGAGAAGAGAAGACTCCCTGGAAAAGACCCTGAGGTTGGGAAAGATGGAGGGCACAAGGAGAAGGGGACGACAGAGGACGAGATGGTTAGATAGTGTTCTCGAAGCTACCAGCATGAGTTTGACCAAACTGCGGGAGGCAGTGGAAGACAGAAGTGCCTGGCGTGCTCTGGTCCATGGGGTCATGAAGAGTCGGACACGACTAAATGACTAAACAACAACAACAGCCCCTTCCACTTCCTAGCTATCATAATTCATGTAGCTGTCAATAAATTAGGTTTTATTCTTGCTTAGCAATGCTAGCAACAAGACAGCTGCGTATGTAGTTCTCTTGAGTTACATAAACACATGGAAAGAGCCAACAGTCTTTCTTGCATTTTTGTCTCATCAATGCTCCAAGGAGCTCAGGGAAGCATATATGGGTGTATACAGACACAGACAGACAGACACACAGACATGTCTGCTGTCAACATCCATTTTATCTTCCCAACAGCACTGTGAAGCAGATTGGCTTGAAAGATAGTGACAGGCCCAGGGTCACCCAATGAGATCTGCATAGCTGAGCAGGAATGATTTTGAACCCGAGTCTCCCAATTCCCAGGCTGGTATTCCTGCACCACACTCACTGTGACTATGTCATTTCAGCAGAAACAAACAGGCCAGTCTTCAGAAGGCATCTGCTCAGCTCTGATGAGGCAACATTCCAGGGTGAGCAGAAATGCCCTTTGCTGGCTGGTCCCCTCTCAATTTTTATTCCTACCCTCAAGGCTCACTGTCCTTCCAGTCTCCTTACCTTCTCCTGTCTCATTCTCTTGTCCTTATACCCACCATCTGATTTCTTTATCTCTTTGGATAGCTCCGTAGGTTAGAGCATGGTCCTGATAATGCCAAGGTTGCAGGTTTGATCCCCGTATGGGATAGCTACATTGCAGGGGGTTGGGCCAGTTGATCCCCAGTTTCCCTCCTAACTCTACAAATCTGTTGTTGTTTAGTCGTTTAGTCGTGTCCCTCTTCGTGACCCCATGGACCAGAGCATGGCAGGCACTCCTGTCTTCCACTGCCTCCCGCAGTTTGGTCAAACTCATGCTGGTAGCTTCGAGAACACTGTCCAACCATCTCGTCCTCTGTCGTCCCCTTCTCCTTGTGCCCTCCATCTTTCCCAACATCAGGGTCTTTTCCAGAGAGTCTTCTCTTCTCATGAGGTGGCCAAAGTACTGGAGCCTCAGCTTCAGGATCTGTCCTTCCAGTGAGCACTCAGGGCTGATTTCCTTAAGAATGGCTAGGTTTGATCTTCTTGCAGTCCATGGAACTCTCAAGAGTCTCCTCCAGCAAGCCTACAATATGATTCTATAAAAAAACCTGCTTCAGGTGAATGCCTCACAGTAACATCTGGGATGCCTATCTCCGCTGCTAGTCCATTCTTAGCCTGCTTCTGTTTGTGGCTCACAACTCCACTGATTTTCTAGGGTATCAGCACATTGTCGTCTATAGCACTTTGTTGTATTTAGAGAGTCAGAAACCATTCTTCTACTTCTTTCCAATATCTCTACACTAGCTCTAGAGAGAAGCCCTGTACTGCTCGGCTGTACCTGCCAGCCCCCTCTTTTCCTCTTCCCACCTGCTACTTTTACAACAATATGCTATCGTGATGAGAACAACACAAGTAGCCCCTGCCCTTGCACAGTGCTATGGTCCATTTCAATGCTGCCTGCCTGAAATAGAGAGGCAGACCATTGTGACCACGTGATGATGCTTGCCTGAAAGGGAGGGGACAACCACTGTGATGTCATGCAGGTGCTACTCACCTGAGAGGCAGACACTGGTCTCTATGGCCACCAGCAAATTGGGTACCAGCAACCTTACATGCCTCCAGTCAGTAGAGAGCAGACTTGGGACTAACAGATACCCAGGAGGAAATACATTTTGTGGTTTCCCACTAAACAGCTAAGCTCTGCCCCTTCCTCTGGTTCGCTCGCTCTGTTCTCCCCCTCTCTTGGGATGCAGTTGGTGCTGTGGTCTAAACCACTGAGCCTCTTGGGCTTGCTGATCGGAAGGTCAGCAGTCCGAATACCCACAACGGGGTGAGCTCCCGTTGCTCGGTCCCAGCTCCTGCCAACCTAGCAGTTTGAAAGCATACCAGTGCAAGTAGATAAATAGGTATTGCTGCGGCGGGAAGGTAAACGACATTTCTGTGCACTCTGGTTTCCATCCCTTTGTGACAGAAGTGGTTTAGTCATGCTGGCCACATGACCTGGAAAGCTGTCTCCCTTGGCCTGAAAGCGAGATGAGTGCCGCACCCCATAGTTGCCTTTGACTGGACCTAACTGTTCAGGAGTCCGTTACCTTACCCTTCTCATGCACAAGGATGCCATGAAACTAGCTCCAATCGTGTGGCTTTTGAATCCAAAACCATCATTTTAAATATGAAGTAACTGTAAGTAAAGCATCTTATTTATTTATTTTTTACCAGTGGGAACTCTGTGTTTTATTTTTCATTTTCAGCAATGCTAGGAATGCAAGAATGAGACAGACAGGGACAGGGCTGGGTAGCTCCAGCTTCCAAACTTTTTAACTCTCTCTACATATATAAACTATAAGACAAAATTTATTTCTAAAACCCAAGATTTACTTGAATGAGAAAGGTGTCATTTGAACCCTAGACCAGACAGAAGTTTCATAACTTTCTTAATATCCCATTCTCCCAAGTGAAAGAATCTCCTCTCTTCAAGCAGGAAGGAACTAGCATTCCCACCATGCTTTATAGGACATACATAGGAGGCCTGCTTTCTGCAGCTGGCGGCCAGTGATAGCATCTCTGTGCTTTGTTTGCCTGCTGCCTGACAGTCTGTTCTCCAGTATGTGGAAGCCATTGCAGAGTTAGCCACACTTTGAGGATGAGAAAGCAACAGAGAGCCAACTTGAAAAAGGTGTCAGGGTGCTATCAGCGGTTCCCGGCTGGTTGCCCAGAGAAGTATAAAAACAAGTTTCTTACAGTCCTTTTTCATTTCAGTCTTTACAGAGAGAGGTATAGAACCCACACTCTTTGACAATAGCATTGTCCCGAGTGAATCTCCACCCCCCTTCTCTCCCACTTCCTCATTCGTCGTCATCATCACCTCCTCTACGGGTGCTGCTACATGCCCTCTGTCTTTGAGCTCTTTGCTCTCCTACTTTTAAGGCTCACTGGGTTCTGGGAGAGGGAGGGTCTGGAATGCTTTCTAGTGACAACGTGTCAGCCAGCTGCTGCTCTGGCTCTGCTCCTCCTCTTCCATTATTCACCAATTTTTCCCCTCATCTGTGTCTGAGCTGTGACCTCCCGCAAAACCCTGTTGTAAATCTATACTGTCTTCCTCTTCCTCCTCCCTGGAAGGGTCAGGATGGGGAGACAGTCTCCACCATTCCTCCTCTACCCAGTTCCTGACAATTAGTTTTCTTTAACAGTGGAAGCAGGTTTTCAGATTACACGCAGGCTTTGATTATGAGAGCAAAAAATAAACATCCAATAGTCTAGATAGAAACAACTGGGTAGTCAGGCTGATGGTTACTTGGTTGCAGAAGTTTACTGGCCATTGCTGGTGGCCTGGAGATAGTCTGGGAGCCATTCTGATGTCATGTGTGATGTCACAAAGAGGATCTGCTTTAAGTCTTGGTAAAGCCAAAAACAGTTAACAGTCAGACTGCATCTCAGCCCTGTCAAGATGGAACCCCATAATAGGTGATGAATAGTTTTGTTTGGAGGATATATTAACTTTTACTATTGGGGAAAAGTTTTAGATTGGTTTGCCAGCTTGTGCCCCATCAAGTGGAGGCCAATAGATATACATTCACAGCCCTGTATCCATCAAATAATCAACTATATGTGTGACTTTGGGACTGATTCATACAACCACATTTCCTTTTCCACTCTATAGCAGCTTTTTCTCTGTATTTGAAAAAATAACAAAGGAGAAGATAAGGAACCAGGAATAAGATCTGGATGAGTATGGTGAGGATCTAAGCTTTACAAGTGAGGGGGCTAGGAAGATGGCTTTGTGGCCCAGCATAGGTATGATGGGAGCTTCATATTATTGAATTCCTGTTCCACAAAGAAGACATCTTTGAACTCTTTGCTCTCCTACTTTTAAGGCTCACTGGAGTCTGGGACAAGTAGGGTCTGGAATGCTTTCTAGTGCCAACATGTCAACCAGCTGCTGCTCTGGCTCTGCCTAATCTTCCTCTCCCATTATTCCCCAATTTCCCCCCTCATCTGCCTCTGAGCTGTGTGGGTCAGAATTGATGCTTTTGAATTATGGTGCTGGAGGAGACTCTTGAGAGTCTTATGGACTGCAAGAAGATCAAACCTATCCATTCTGAAGGAAATCAGCCCTGAGTGCTCACTGGAAGGACAGATCCTGAAGCTGAGGCTCCAATACTTTGGCCACCTCATGAGAAGAGAAGACTCCCTGAAAAAGACTCTGATGTTGGGAAAGATTGAAGGCACTAGAAGAAGGGGACGACAGAGGACGAGATGGTTGGACAGTGTTCTTGAAGCTACTAACATGAGTCTGACCAAATTGCAGGAGGCAGTGGAAGAGAGGAGTGCCTGGTGTGTTCTGGTTCATGGGGTCATGAAGAGTCGGACATGACTAAATGACTAAACTGTCAGGAGCTCACCCTAAACTCACATAGGACCCTGGCAGAGACACATGCCTGCTGGCATGTTCTCTCCCTCCTGGTTGTTCTTTTGGGAGCTTCAAAAGTTTTCTTCAAAAGTTTTCATCACAGCGACCGATGCTAACAGACATCGGCACACTTAGGGATTCGCAGAGTCTTCACAGCTTGCGTAACAGACCTCAGCAACTCAGCATTTTGGCTAATCTACTTTATTTACATATAAACACACAGAGAGCACTGCAACATGGCTCCCTCTCTCTCTAGCATCAAACAGCAAAGAGAAAAAGAACAAAGGACAATAGTCCCACCTCACGGAATACAGTAACACAAACATCCTGTCTCTGGCACTTCCCACTCTGTGGAGTCAAAACATACACTGTCATGTGATAGACAAAAATCCCATGACTGCAATCATGGAGCAGGAATTCTAACAACAAACAACAATGACTCTGTAGTTTTATCTGAGGCCATAGTTCTGCACCTGATCTGTTACACCATACTGCAGGTAGACAGTCACGTGCTTTGTAGACTTTACCATGCAAACAGTCCCTTTTTGAATGCATTTATGCATTTATGAATGCAAACTCCATTCATAAAACTAGAAGTAAGGAGGTGAGGTCTAATCTAGTCTTCTCCCTGACATGCTTATTTTCTGCGTGTGTGTATGTGTAAGGACATGCAATAATGCAAGCAGCTGAAAGTGGTGTGGATCAGGCACAGGTTTAATTCCTCAGTGAAGGCTAGGTGTACATGATGACTATACCTTTGTCATGTGAAGGAATTGCTCGCAGGTCAGCGGATCGTCTTCAGGGAGATTGCAAAGGGGCACAGTGCTCATTTCTTGAAGAACAGCATTGATACGAAATTCTATTAGGTCATTTACTCGATCAAGCAGCAGCTCAAGGTCAGCTTTAAGGGCAAAGAAGAGAATGAATATAGTTAGGCCAAGTACTTTCAGAAGCCACTTTCCCCTCCCTTTTAAGCATGAATGGACTAATGTGTTAGAAAATTCTTAAAACCATCATTATGGGGTGTAATGTAGCAGCCAAATGAGAGGGGAGAGGGTTTTTCATCATCAAAATCTTGAAGAGGACAGTTGAAAAATATAAAAACTTTTTATAAAAGAATGGAAATGGTTTATTGAATATTTACAAACAAACTGTAAACAGATAAGAACATTGGCAGGATTGCTGTAATAACCCACAGTTTTATAAGCATCTATATTTAAAGTGGATGAATAAATGAGTAAGTAAAGTTAATTTGAAATATGCAGAAGATATTTTAAAAAATTTAAGGAACCACAAAAAGAGGGGGAAGGAAGTTGAGTTTTGAAATGTTGAAATGATTGTAAAATTATTGAAATGTATAAAATGAAATAAATGAATGTATAAATAAAAAAATTTTAGAATAAAATTATAAAAACCTATCACTTTTTAAGAGTTTCAGAAGTGAAACAAAACTGCACACAGGCTGAGACATAGACTTGGGACTCAGCTACACAGCTGCAAATACAGCGATTTAAGTGTGTTGTAAGTGTATTATACAATTGTGACACTAGATGGCGGTGGTGAGCTAAAGGTAAATTCCACATATATTTTAAAAACGTTTTTAAAAAGCATTTTCACAGTGCTTTTTACATATATGTAGATTCAGCCATAGAATGGCTGACACTACAAGACGTGGAATGGCTGATGCTGCCACACAGCAAACCAATACGGGGAGGGTATGATTTGAAGCATGGAAATCGCAGGCAATGGATCAGGTCTTTAATCTATTCCTTACCTCTTTTCCCTACACATACGCACAGCTTCTTCTCTGAAAATAAGAAGCTTTCTTATTGTTTTACAATGGTTTGGTCAACAACTGGTGTTCCCAGCCCCATGTCTTCTCCTAAATATCTAGTTTGGCATTAAAAATAAAAAAAACCTATCACACTCTAAATCGGTATAATTTCCACTTATAAGTAAGGATAAAAGGATGAGTAGTACAAAGAAATAGTGATAAGCTTCCTGAACTCCTTCCTGGAGTGCAAAGTCTTTATCCTGGCACTAGAAAAGACAACAAAGATCAAACAAAAGAAAAATTGTACAATAAGTCTAGCTGGCCAAACACTAATTTATTCTTGATGTCATTTAACACACCAATGAACGTCTGTGCTTTGCACCTAACAGTATACAGTAAGTCTGCAACTTACGCACATTTAACATGTGTGCATTCAGCAAAAGAAAATCAATTAATTTAAAAGGGTGGAAAGGAAAGATGACTTTGGCAATCTCACCCGCCATTGAATCTGATGGGTTTTGACTATACATGATTATGGCTTTGGGTGCGATCCCCGAAACATAACCCCTGTGTAACTTGCAGGCTTGCTGTACCACCAAGACTGAACAGATCCCATGCAGAGTTTGAACTGCAGTCCTGATCATTAACAAGGCACTGTATTTGTGTGCTCATTGGTTACAAGGGTCTTATTGCTAATGATAAGACTTACCAAGCTTATCCAAAATATTCTGTAAGTACTTCTCAATATTCAGGGATGTCCAGGTCAGTGTGGTCAAACCAGGCTGGATCGCATCATCCACTTTCGCCAAATGAGGAGCCATTAGCACATGAAGGGGAGTTTGGATTTTTGATTTCACTCTCTTGTACTCTGCCAGCATCATCTGAAATGAGGCCCAGGAAGAATTGTAAACATGCAGCCTGAGAATGGCACTCAAAGGTGCCAGCATCCCTTAAGATACCCCCCAAAAATCTCAGTATGTGCGTTATTCCCACTGGTGGGTCATGTCCTCCCCATTTCCTAGCCCTGTCTGTTTTCAATGCGGCCACCATTTTGTGTTATGTCGTACACCCTACGGCAGCCATTTTGTATTATGACACACCCCACAGCAGCCATTTTGTGATAGGCACCCACAACACGCTCTCAAAATCCCAAATGTGCCTGCTGACCCCAAAAGAACCTTTATCCACCTTATATTGTCAAGTTCTGCTCTACAGATTAAAGACATACTTGGACTACGTTCAACTGACTGGGTCACAAGTTGTCCATCAACCATGTATTGTGGCCTGGCAATATATTTTATAACCATCTTGTTTTTGCTGTCCTGGAAAAAGCCACTGCTGGGACTCAGCTACATTACTAAAAATAAAATGTTATAAATGTCTTACAACACTGTGACACCAGATGGTGCTGTAGAGCTGAAATTGGAACTCTATGAAATTTTCCATTGTGAGTTTTAAAACCAGTTTTTTTTCAGAGTATTTTCAGAACGTTTTTTATAGTTGTGTAGATGCAGACTTGGCAGCCATCTATATCTGACAGGGTGGGTCACAATATGTCAAGACCTGGTTTAAAGGCTATCAGGATACAAAGAATATGACAATTTGCAAGGATACTCTTTTTTTAAAAGTTTTTGCTGTAGTTCATCTCATCATTATACTTGATAAGCCTCCAAGCTTACTGGAGGGAACACCTAATCAAATTTAGTGACATATGAGGATATAGTTTGAGTTCCTCACTTGTAGTTTTATAATCATTTAATGTGTCAACACGAATAGATGTTACGAATATTGCAGTTGTTGTATAAGGGATTATTAAGATGACTGGAATGTAATGGAAATTAATAAGATTTTGGAACACAGAAATAAAGCAAATAATCCAGCCATCAATTCTAGCACCTTATCTAAATTATGTAATTCAGTATTTGAACTTTTGGTATTAATAATTGAATTATAAATTGGTATTGTTATAATGAGGCTGTTATTGGATTGTAATTGAAAAGTAATAAAAATGATTATCAGAAAGAAAAAGAAAAATTTTGCAACATATAGATAAATTCAGTAGGAAAGACTACATAGCAATTTAAACAAGACAGGATTTCAACCTACAGGCACATCCAGGAGATCCTTAAAAAAACTATTTTATCTCTAAACAGTCATATGTAAACAGCGCATGAAGTAAACTAAAAAGAATGCACGAGGATAGTTTTTCCTGGAACATCAGGTATCTTCTTAAACCAGCGAGATGACTTTCCCATAGATGCAACAGTTAGGTGGAAGAAATCCAAGAATACCTGCAGCTTATTGAAGTTCTGTTTGTAGGAGTCACGTTTCTGCTGAAGTGCAACAGCAAAGGGTGGAATGTCTAGTCCCATGCGTGACATGCACTCTGTTTCCCTTATTAAGGTGAGGATCTCTGGGTCAAAATTGACAAATATTTCTCCTGGCTCTGGAGCTTTCACCAATAACGAGGCCTGAAGCCCGGCTCTAGTTAGGTGGACCTGCAGACAAGAAATGTTACAGACATTACTGTCATCAAGAGGAGCTCGCATCTGGCTTTGTCCAAAACTATCACCTTACACCAGAGGTTTTCAACCTTTTTGGGTCCACAGCTCCCTTGACCAACTGCATTCTTTCTGAGGCAGCCCTGTGAGGCTCAGGAGCCCAGTTGTGTCACCCCTTGCCTGCAGAGCCAGCAGCCCCTCACCCTTTTTTGAGCACCCTCCCTTGTGGGCTCAGCCTACTCTTCTCTCCCCTCTCCTTGGGAGTCCTCTGGGCAGCCGCAGCTGCCACCCCTGGTCTCTGAGCTGCCCCAGCCCCACCCCAAAGAGTGGTGCCTCCTCCCCTGACTCCACAGGGGCCTGGGAAGCACCCCCTAGCCAACCCCAGAGACACTATTCACCTGAGGAGCTTGTAGCCAGGGCTGCTGCAACAAACAGCGGTGCAAGCCTTTGGGAGGCAGAGATGCGAGAGGGCATCAGAGGAAGGGAGGGAAGGAAAGGGGGACAGAAGCCTGTGTTGCCCGTGGCTCCCCTGACCATCATTCAAGGCACCCCAGGGTGCCATGGCTCACTGGTTGAAAACCACTGCTATGCACAAAAGCAGGCGCGGCCCAATCTAACCATCTGAGCAACTGGGATGCAACCAGTCTCAGAATCCTGCTCTTCTAACTATCTGGAAGCTTTCCATAGACTTTTGATTGCTATAGACTGGCTTGAGGATGAAGTTAGAAGACACAACTAGTTGATGCCTTTTACACTATGCACTTGAGGAAGCCATCCTGCGTGGAAAATACAGGCCCAGAAGCCCTTTTCAGTAGCCTGGAACCCCACAAAAAAACCTAGAAGAATCCTTAATGCCCGTGGGTGGGTTTCAGTTTGCACTCTTCCAGTTGTTCTGTCTGTGCAAGCGTTTGAGATTGCCAGAGGGAATGATTCCCCTCTCCTCCCCCGTGTGCTGCTATGGGGGATCTCCCAACACACACACCCAAGTCAATTTGTGGGGCCGTAGGGGAAGCGAGGGGGGAAACCCCATTGGGCAAGCAGAAGTCCTTGCACTGCAATTCCACCGATGGGGCTCATTAGGTGAATCCCACCCTAAGTCATGAAGAGGAAGCAACATATCATCAAGCTACTGGGCAGTTCTGTAGTTCTATGGTTTTAGCAAACTGCAGTTCAACATTCACATCCAGCAAGGTTGGAGAATAAATGGTGCTTGCTACACTTCATGGTGGGATGCAGGTAGTGCTGTGGGTTAAACCACAGAACCTAGGACTTGCCAATCAGAAGGTCGATGATTCGAATCCCCACAACAGGGTGAGCTCCCGTTGCTCAGTCCCAGCTCCTGCCAACCTAGCAGTTTGAAAGCATGCCAGTGGAAGTAGATAAATAGGTACCGCTCCGACAGGAAGGTAAATGGTGTTTCCATGGGCTGCTCTGGTTCACCAGAAGCAGCTTAGTCATGCTGGCCACATGACCTGGAAGCTGTACGCCGGCTCCCTCGGCCATTAAAGCGAGATAAGCGCCGCAACCCCAAAGTCGGCCATGACTGGACCTAATGGTCAGGGGTCCCTTTACGTTTACTTTACACTTCATGACTACACAACAAGCCCAGCTCTGAACCAGTGTTGATCTCGGTTCTCCTCTCCCACAGTTCCTGAAGCAAGGAACCCTATTTCTGTGATAGCCTTGCTAGAGACAGAAGCTGCTTTTGACACATTGCATGCACATTCTCACATGCTGTATACTCAGAAACCTTTCACTGAATAACCCATGTGAACATAGGGGGGGAAATTATACTGAATCAGAACACTGGTCCATCTAATCTTATACCGTTTCATGTCACTGATCATGGCTCTTCAATACCTCAATCAGGAGTCTCTCTGTCCTGCTATCTGATAAACTTTTAACTCAAGATATAAAAGACTGAACCTTCCACAAGCAAAGTTTATATTATATCACTGAATCCTGGCAGCAATAAACCCACCCAGATTAGTAAACAATCTAATATACTCATTTCTGCTGAGCAATTTCACTCAATATGACACATTTTGTGTACTATTGTCACTAATCTACACATTAATGTACCCACTTGTGTCCACTAGACATTAATGTGCCCATTGTTGTACATGCTACTCACCTGGAGAACCGCACTGCAAAAGTCAGAGAAGTGTACATTTAAAGGGGACAACTGTGTTTCAGTTCATGTAGTGTTTCAGAAAGTGTGAATTGCGCCAGCTTGCCTTAAACAGGAACTCAAATTTCTCCCCATTTCGAGCATCAATTCATACCACTTGAATTCCATTACGAAAACAACAAGGATGCCATCTTACCTGTTGAAGCCACGCCCTGTGGTAGACAACCTCAAACTCCAGAAGGACTTTGGCTGCCCTGTTGTAGTTGCGGATTATGGACTTGGCTTCTGCTGTCTGCAGAACGAGGGGGTGCTTCTGGAAGAGATCCATGGGTTCCTGGATCCTGTGGAACAGCTGCCGAGCCCACAAGATCTTACCAGCCACGGGAGGAAGGTTGCGCCCCAGCGGTGGGTCGTTCTTTTGCTTGGAGTACAGCTTAGAGACCATCTCAATGTCGTGGCCATAGTTTTGAAGGATTATCTTGTATTTCTCATCAATGCCGAGGTTAGGAATTCCTAGTCTGCAAAGAGAAAGCATCACCGTCAGGAGTTAGTTCATCAGTTTCTCTTCATAGAATCATAGGACAAGGTTGCGTACCAAGGCACTGTCTTGCCAAATACAAGGTGGTTCTTACACCATTAAACTTAACACAAGAAGGAGGGAGGGGGAAGGAACAGAGGCAAGAAGGGTAACCATGTTAGAATTACTACCTCCTCAATATACAATTGGTCTTCCGGTTGGGTTTTCCCATACTGGCACCCAAGCCACAAAGTTCCCAGGAGAACAATAAAGCACACTGAGATGAAGTATTTTGGTTTACGGGTTCAATTAGGCCACAAATTTATAGATTACAGATGTAAGCGGTTTGGTTTCGGCGTTGGGGTGAAGCTAGGCTATATCTTGACTCCTGCCCATCTGCAAGGAGTCCACTTAAGGTTAAACTACCAATAGGAGGCACCCTATGACTTACATCACATAGGGGCACCCCAAGGAGTCCCCGTAAGGGCTGTGACATGGCCCTAGCCCACATCCAGGCTTCTGACAAGATTCACACCCCTCGATCCCTTTAACAGGGTACGCTTACTGAGGAGGGGCAGGCGAAGGCTACAACCTCCCCTCCATCCAAACAAAGGCTTTAAAAAGCTAAAGGGCCCCTGACGGTCAAGTCCAGTTGCAGACGACTCTGGGGTTGCAGTGCTAATCTCACTTTACAGTCTGAGGGAGCCGACGTTTGTCCGCAGACAGTTTTCCCAGGTCATGTGGCCAGCATGACTAAGCCACTTCTGGGGCAACAGAACCAAAACCAGAGTAGCACACGGAAACCATGTTTACCTTCCCACCAGAGCGGTACCTATTTATTTACTTGCACTTTTTGGCATGCTTTTGAACTGCTAGGTTGGCAGGAGCTGGGACCGAGGAACGGGAGCTCTCCGATCGCGGGAATTTGAGCCATCGACCTTCTGATCGGCAAGCCCAAGAGGCTCAGTGGTTTAGACCAGAGCGCCACACGCGTCCCCAAAAACAAAGGCTTACCCAATGCCTAACTGCCACTCGAGCCCAACACCCACCCTGAAAGCTGATTGGCTGAGGAAGTCCCACAGGGGGCAGACCCTAACAACGATGACAAGAGGCGGCATCCTTCTGCCCCCTTGGCCAGTAAACCATTGAGACCCGACTCCCTGGCCACAACGCTGCCTACCAGGAAAGGTGAGCGGACTTCACAAAACAAGTCTTATCGGTGGAAGCCCTACACAAGGACTTTTGCTTGCGATGGGACTTTCCTTCCTCTCCACCCCCATGAACCCCCCAAAATTGACTCCAGGGAGCACAGGAGAACCCTCAGAACAGCTTACAGGGCAAGGAGGGGGTCATTCCCTCTGGCAAGCTGAAATGTTTGGGTAGACAGGACATTTGTCCTAGCATGACATTGCATTCCACCTACAGTGTTGGAAGGGACGACAAAGGCCATAGAGACTCTAGATGATAAACTTATACGCCATGGGAATTCACATTCTTTAATCTGTGAGCAACACTTTGAAAAATTAATTCAATAACAAAGGATGGAAGGGTTACAGAAGTACTGGTAGCTTCACATTGAATGATTATAGGTAATCATCCTTACCTTTTGAACTTTGTCAGCATACTAAGGGCTCTTTCTGTGTTTGTAATCTTTTCAAAGGTAATATCCATAAATGCCTGTAATTGTTGCTGCAGGAGGAAAATATGAGGATGGAAGATATTTATTAATTATATTCTAAATTAACTATCACAACCAAAGGACCGCCTCTTTCCGTATGAACCTACCCAGTCCCTGAGATCACCTTCTGAGGCCCTCCTTCGTTTGCCCCCTCCTCGAGAGGTCTGGAGGGTGGCAACACGAGAACGGGGCCTTTTCTGCAGTGGCTCCCCGTCTGTGAAATGCTCTCCCTGGGGAAGTTTGCCTGGTGCCTTCATTATACACCTTTAGGCACCAAGCAAAAACATTCCTTTTTAACTAGGCCTTTGACTGATTTGGTGGACATCCTAGGCACTTTTAAAATGTGGGGTTTGGGGGGGGGGGTTATTGGGTTGTTGTTGTTTTGATTATGTATTTTATTGGTTTTGTATTTTGATTTTGTTCTGTGAACCGCCCTGAGAGCTCCAGGTATCGGGTGGAAGAAGAAGAAGAAGAAGAAGAAGAAGAAGAAGAAGAAGAAGAAGAAGAAGAAGAAGAAGAAGAAAACGACCATTAGGTCCAGTGATGACCGACTCTGGGGTTGCGGCGCTCATCTTGCTTTATTGGCTGAGGGAGCCGGCGTACAGCTTCCGGGTCATGTGGCCAGCATGACTAAGCTGCTTCTGGTGAACCAGAGCAGCGCACGGAAACGCTGTTTACCTTCCCGATGGAGTGGTACCTATTTATCTACTTGCACTTTGACATGCTTTCAAACTGCTAGGTTGGCAGGAGCAGGGACCGAGCAACGGGAGCTCACTCCGTCGCGGGGATTCGAACTGCCGACCTTCTGATCAGCAAGTCCTGGGCTCTGTGGTTTAACCCACAGCGCCACCCACATCCCATACGTAGTACATAGTAGTTATGTAGGGATGTACTTATTCTCAGTGACAAGGGTGATCAAGAATAAAATTTGCGAGTATCAAACTTACATGAAGATCATCTGTTTGCTTACAGAACTCTTCATAGTCTTGATCAAAATCAGTTTTCCTCTGATCTAAAAAGTTGTACTGCTTTTTCTTCATGGTGGCAACAATACTCTAAATATAATTGGGAGTGAATATTGTTATAAAGGTGCATTAATCTCATCCGCATAGGACTAAACATTTACTTTTTCTCCCCCAGTGCCCGAGTAAAAATAAATCTTTCACATGGGGTGAGGGGACCTACACAGCTTATATTTACAATAGTGTAGCTGATAATGCTAAAACGCAGGCAGCATTCATTAACTAGATAATAAAGTTTTGCACGCAAAAAAGTCTCAACTCAATGAGTTCTCATTTAAAAGCCACATTTCTTTCAAGGAAAATAAATACTCAAACATGCAAAAATGTGCAACACTTCTGTAGAACACACTCTGGTGCAATTATTTATTTTGACAAAGGATATATAGAAGTAGAAACACAGGAGTTGAAACACAACGTCCCAGTGTTCTTTCCTTTCATTCAAAGGCCTCCAGTGAGAGGCAAAAAAGTCGTATTCATAACCACAAATCACAGCATTAAAAACCCTGGCGCAAGTTACCTCCCATTGCTCCTGCATTGATGTGGTCTGTACAAATGAAAGTACAATAAGATGTCTTACTACATTAATAGTCAGCAACTGCAAGGGGGTGAGAGGTCTCTAACAGATTTCCCTACAACCTCGACAAACTACAATTCCCAGGATCCTTGGGCAAAACCTATTACTGTTCAGCTGGTTGAAGACCAATATAAAATGTGCAGCAAACGAAACACTGGATTTGGGTCTAAAACCCCCTATTTGGGTCTTGTTCTCCCTCGGGTGGTGAACTATGCAATGCATCATGTTTTACTATGGGAGGAAATGACCGAGAGCTCCTTTATACAAATACTATTCCCATGTGAAAATCAGCCAGAGCAGTGTTCCACAGCACCCTGAGGTGCTTTGAATGATGGTCAGGGGTGCTGTGAGCAACACTGGCCTCTGCCCCTCTTTCTTCCCTCCCCTCCTCTGATGCCCTCTCGCCATAGCTGTCAACTTACAGATTTGAAAATAAGGGACCAGCAGCCTCAAAAATAAGGGATCAGCAGCCAAAATAAGGGATTTTCCAAACACAGGTATGTTCACCTTCTGGGCCCCTCCAACCAAAGGCAGAAAGCCCAGCCAGCAGCCAAATGAAGCCTCAAGCGGTGGTTCCACAGCACAGCAACCCGGCAAAGGGGATGCAGCAAGGAAAACCACCGTCACCTCTCCGCTGGGAAGCGCTGAGCAAAAGCAAGTCCCCAGGCAACATGGCCGATTTGATCGGCACAAGGCATGCAAGCTCCACCCCCCCCGTCGTTCTTAGACTCCTTATTGGGTGAGCAACGCAGCCAAGCAACACAGTTGGAGCCTCCCTCCTCCCTGGGCGGCAGGGAGGGAGGGAGGGAGGGAGGGAGGGAGGGGAGCTGCTTCCTTTGAAACCCAGGAAATTTAAGGGACATCATCAATAAGGGACAGCAGCGGGACACGGGCTGGGATAAGGGAGTTTCCCGCCAAATAAGGGACAGTTGACAGCTATGCCTCTTGTGTTTCTGCCTCCCAAAAGCTTCCACAGTGGTTTGTTGCAGCGGCAGCCCTGGCTACAATGTGCTCCCCAA
This sequence comes from Podarcis bocagei, assembly GCF_964188305.1. Lineage (NCBI taxonomy): Eukaryota > Metazoa > Chordata > Lepidosauria > Squamata > Lacertidae > Podarcis > Podarcis bocagei. Next base: position 13,686,349 of record NC_138133.1, read on the forward strand.
GTGAATGGTGCCTCTGGAGCTGGCCAGAGGGTGTTGGTTGCCAGCCCTCGCTGTTGGGAATGGACAGACAAGTGGGAGGCCAGGCAAGCAGGCTGACCTTTCTTGTGCTTGCTGTGTGCAAGGCCTGCCTGGCAGCCAGGTGCCCAGTGCTGAAGGGGAGCCTTTCCACCATGCAGGCAGGGCATTGCCCACTGCTGCCTCCCCAATCTTTGGCCAGTCTCTGTCAGGCCACTAAGGCTGGGGGCATCCTCTTCCCAGGCCCTTGTGGGGCAGTGTGCAGGGGCACCTCTCTTTGGGGCAGACCAAGGTAGTGGCGGCTGCTGCCCAAAGGACTCCCAAGGAGAGGGGAGAGGAGAGGAGCCCGAGGGAACCCCCCACAAGGGAGGGTGTTCAGAAAGGGGCAAGGGGCTGCCGGCTCTGCAGGCAAGGGGGGACATAACTGGGCTCCTGAGCCCCACAGGGGTACCGCAGAAAGAATGCAGTTGGTCAAGGGAACTGTGGACCCAGAAAGGTTGAAAGCCTCTGGACCAGAAGCAAAAGCTCATGACTAACATTAGGGAATGAACCCATGGAGAAATTTAGACAGGCTTGGTGCCAGCTTTTGGCATACTTAGGCAAGTGTTTGGGTGCAGCAGTCCTGTCATGAGCTTGACAGTGGTAGAAAGCTGGAAAATACGGCTCTATGGCACAAACATCCTGGGTTTGGAGGGCTCAAAACCCACCATGATGATCAAGGAGAATCAGGGGGAAGTGAGGCAGGAAAGGCCTTCCCTTATCTTAACAGCATGCCCTATAAGGAAAGGCCTTCCCTTATCTTAACAGCATGCCCTATAAGGAAAGGCCTTCCCTTATCTTAACAGCATGCCCTATCTTATCGCCTTGACAAAATGCGACCTTATCCTAAAATGCATTTTTTCTTAAATTCTGTCCCTTAAGATGTACACCTGAGGATCTTCAGGTTTGTAGGTAGGGACAGTGCTGGGGGGGGATGATGACAACAACAACAACAACAACAATAATAATAATAATGTGCCGGTACTCGCATGTTGATGAAAATGCTGTGGGTGCCAGCACAAAATGGCTGCCTTGGGCAGCAATACAAAGAGCTGGTTGTAGTGTAGGAAAGAGAGAGAGAGAGAGAGAGAGAGAGAGAGAGAGAGAGAGAGAGAGAGAGAGAGAGAGATGAAGTTGGGATCAACTAAAGGTAAAGGGACCCCTGACCGTTAGGTCCAGTCGCAAACGACTCTGGGGTTGCTGTGCTTATCTCGCTTTACTGGCCAAGAGAGTCGGTGTACAGCTTCCGGGTCATGTGGCCAGCATGACTAAGCCGCTTTCTGGCGAACCAGAGCAGTGCACGGAAACGCCATTTACCTTCCCGCCACAGCGGTACCTATTTATCTACTTGAACTTTGATGTGCTTTTGAACTGCTAGGTTGGCAGGAGCAAGGACCAAACAACGGGAGCTCACCCCGTTGCTGGTATTTGAACTGCCGACCTTCTGATCGGCTAGCCCTAGGCTCTGTGGTTTAACCCACAGCGCCACTGCGTCCAACTACAGATGACTAAATCCATTTAGGTTGGCTTTCTGCATACCTGGTATTTAGTGGCCATCACTTCTAGTCCTTCCATCTTGGAGTCTTGCAAAACTGAGTAGGTTGTGATGGTATCGAAGATGTGCATAATCTTAAGTAGGCGGCGGTGAAAGGTTTCAAATTTTCCAAAGATATACATCTCACTGAAATCAAACTGACGCTCGGATGGACTCTGTTCCAGTTTTTGTTTGGTCTTGTGGAAACAGTTCTGGTACTCCTTAAGAATGTGAGCCAGGAAATAAATAAATAGATGGATGGATAAATGGAATTGGGCGCCATGACAAAAATAACACGCTTGTTTACAACACACATGATAATACTAGGTTGCTTTGATACACTGACTTTAGGTATTTCTTTGCATAAGTCAGAGAGGCTCTGAAAAAAATATATCCCTTAATGAAACACTACTATAACAGAATATTTCACTACGTTTCTTTACAAATCCTTCACACTCTTCCTTATCCTCTCCATATTTTAAACCTTGATTGTAGAATTTGTCATTGATTCATTGTTATATATTATACCAGGGTAGCTAACCTGCTGCCTGTGAGCCACATCTGTCACCACTAGAGGTTTTTTGTGCCATCCCAACAATTCCACATTTTTTTAAAGTGTTTTCTTTTAATATTGGTTGCATCCAACCTTGATGCCAAAAGATTTTTGTATGTTTGCCCAGTGTTAGTATTTCCATGCATCCGATGCTGCAGATGTGATTGGTGTAATTCACACGCCTGTCTGGGGGACTGTGGAAACAGAAGACGGCCTTATCTCTCTTCCATTGTGGGTACTGTCGGACTGTACTTTTGCTTTTACTTCGTTCTGTTCTCTCTCAGAGCTTTTGAGAGAGGACACCATCATTCTTTGTCTGTACATAGTGTGTAAAGAAATACGTAGATTAGCTCTACGATGTCTCACGCTTCTTGCTGTGTAATGCTAAAAGACTAGTGTGCATATGCCATCTGGTATATGTCGCTGAGCGCACTGGAGAAGAAGGGAAATGCCTTTTCCAGAACTGCGCATACCGGAGGATGCTCGGACAGTGGGGTCTGCACGAGCACCTCAGGGTGTTTTTCCAACATTGGTAGCAGAGGATAGTTCCGAGACATTGCCCTCTGGAGCAGCGACACTGGTTCTGCTTCCAGGGGGAGCCTGCTGGTTGCCACAGAAGCACGGAGTTCGGAATGAAGCTGAACTGAGCCGGGAAAGCAGCCTGCATTCCAGACCTGCTACTGGAGCGGAGGAGCTGTAAGTACTTTGATTTATGAAGTAATAAAATCCTTGGGGAAGCGAGCACCGTATGTTTGATGCGCTGCTTTCATATTTTTTAAAAGAAAGCATGCTGGCTGCTTCTGTAAGTTCCCCCACTGTCATACTGCGATGTCTAAAGAAGAAGAAGAAGAAGAAGAAGAGTTTGGATTTGATATCCCGCTTTTCACTCCCTTTAAGGAGTCTCAAAGCGGCTAACATTCTCCTTTCCCTTCCTCCCCCACAACAAACACTCTGTGAGGTGAGTGGGGCTGAGAGACTTCAGAGAAGTGTGACTGGCCCAAGGTCACCCAGCAGCTGCATGTGGAGGAGCGGAGACTCAAACCCGGTTCTCCAGATTACGAGACTACCGCTCTTAAACACTACACCAAACTGGCTCTGGCTAAAGTTTTTCTGTGCTCCTCTGAGCTCCCACCCCACATTTTAAACTATTCTTATTCTTATTAGGTTTGTATTCTGAACTTTATCCAAAGATCCCAACATTAAAAGAACATAATTTGTGCAGCATAATAATAAAAGCATGATACAGAGTATAACAATAGACAGCATAATAATAAAATAGTAATCCTAATAACAGCCTCCACCCCCACATTTAACAGGCCAGACTATTTAATGTCCAAAGTCCTGGAGAAAGAGGAATGTGTTCGCCTGGCACCTAAAGACATGTGTAATGTTTCCAAGTGATTGCTCGAGAGCAAGCAGGCAAATATCTCCCTGCTTGGCTGTGAAGCCTTGCTTTTGCTGCCAAAATAAACCTTATCTGTCCGGAGCGCCACTCTCCCGTGGCTAACTCAATCGCTGGCAGAATCCGTGAGTGGGCAGTTCCTAAACTTTCCCCAGCAAAGCAGCTTCTTGACGCCCAGTCTGCACCTCCCCTCTCTGCGCGGAGGCTTTCTGCGCAAGGAGGGCATGGGTAACTGAGGACCCCTCTCCTCCCCGCTTTGCCCAGGCAAGTTGTCCTGGCACCGCCTCGCCTCTTCCGACTCCTGCAGCTCCTCTCCACTGGAGGCGTGTTTACTCTCCTCCGTTGAAGAGGAGCTGCTTCTCTCTATAATCCATTCGGCTTTTCCTCTCTCCCTCCTGAACCAATGGCAGTTCCCTATAACATGCAATGATGGAACCAAGCGGGTCTCTCTGGGGAGAGGATAATGAATAAGGAATGATTTAAAAATACAGTGATGCCCCGCAAGACGAATGCCTCGCAAGACGGAAAACTCGCTAGACGAAAGAGTTTTCCGTTTTGGAGGTGCTTCGCAAAACGAATCTCCTATGGGCTTGCTTCGCAAGACGAAAATGTCTTGCGAGTTCCTGCGGGGTTTTTTTCCTTCCCCCCCCCCTTTTTCTAAGCCGCTTAGCCGCTTATCAGCTGATCCGATAAGCCGATAAGCCACTAAAAGCCGCTAATAGCACTAATCCGTCAATGGGCTTACTTCGCAAGACAAAAAAACTGCTAGACGAAGAGAATCACAGAACGGATTCTTTTCGTCTTGCGAGGCACCACTGTACTGGGGAAATGTCAAATAGCCTTGAAGACTGCAGTTCTCTCTACACCCACTTTAACCCTTCAGCCACACCCATTTTGACTTGTGACCCATGGAGAGTCAACTATGGCTCATTGTAACGGTTAGCTACCCTGACTTATACCACATTATAAGGTTACCTGCTTAAGTCGTATAGCGGCCTGTATTTTTTCCAGAACGACATCTTGCGGCTGATCCCAGATGGTTGCAGTGTTATTATTGGTGATATAAGCTTTGCAGGCAGTTATCATTTGATTTGTAACCTACAGGTAAAACAAGAAGCTTAGTAGTCTCAGTCAGCTTTTTTTTGTGAAATCAACAACTGTCTATCCCTGTTTTGGCTTGATCCAAGCCATGCATTTTGCTAAGCGTAAAAAGCAATCCATCTCCGGCTGCTCACAAATGTAAAGCAAAGAAACCTAGAGGAGCTTATTTTCCATGAGCTCCCTTGATGCCTCCCCAAACTACTAGGAAAAAGAACACACAACAAGAGAAATTTCACATGATAAGCATAGTGTGAAGCCATATCCCAAAAAATACATCTAGCTTCAGTAGGCTACCATGAAATAACATATCAACCTGAAAAATATGTCTAAGAGATTTATCAGTGACTCAACGGATCTCTATCCCAAAACTGAACGGATCCTAATTTTGGCAACTTAGCTTTCTACTTTGCATCTTTTTGCATTATTTCTTCATATGCTTCATTTTCTATTGAAAGAAAGCTCATTTATCCAATCATATGATTAACTATGGCTGTGTTTGCACATAATCCTAAACCACGGTTGCTTTAACTATAGTTTGTTCAAGAAACGATGAGTTGTTTCACAGAAAAGCAAACAAGCCATAGCTTGTTTTTCAAAGTTTGGTTTCTTTTCCTGATGCTTTTGCCTTGTGCATCTGTATGCAAGACTGTTCGGTTCAGATATAATGCCATTGTTAAAACAAGTGAGGTTCAATAACCAAGAGCAAGCCATGGTTTCACATCATGATGTGTTGCCAGAAAACAAACCATGGTTTAGACATTCAAAACACATACACTTTTGCTAAACAAACCATGGTTTAGCATTCTAAGTCTTTTAATTGTTCACAATAGCCTAACTTCAGTTCCCAAGAAAAAGAAAATAATTCAGTACAGTCTTTGCACCTACTTTCACAAACAAAGACGTTATCTTCTCCGAGGTGTTATAATAGCGTGAGATACTGTGGATCATTTTGATAGCATGTATGAGTCCTGGAATAGCATCTACCATCGTCACCTGAAATGCCAACATGTCAGTAAGTGCAATTCTTGTGTGTGTCATTTGGCCAAAGTGATCACTTAATAAGATTATTCAACATGGACCAAGAGAGGTTATCATTTTGAAGACACAGTGTCACATGCTGTTAAAAATATAAGGTTAATATGCAAAAAATGTAATGTTTGTGTGCATTGTGTATGAAAAGATTTTGCAAAGAGACGTTTGCATTGGGCAGTAGGTTAAACACTAGGTAAATTTGACAAGGAGAAACTAGAGATTTTCGATTTCACTGAGTATGATACTGTAACTGATTACTCATTTCTGGAGATGAAACTTGAGAACTCAGCATCACAGCAGGAGAAAAAGCCAGCAGCAGCAGTAGGAACTTAGCTTGTTGAACAAGCAAGTTACTTAGGTTCTCTCTCTGGGAGCAGAGAAAGGAAATCATTGAACTGAATTAAGGACTTGAAATATACTCGAGTCGAGAGTGGATTTCATGCTCTTTATTCAGCTCATAGTGGTGAGGAGGAATGAATGTCCCCTCAAAGTATCTGTTTTATATACATTATTTACACAATGGGCTGCACGTGATTGGCTAATTCCAGAATTCTCCTGTAGGCCAATCAGGTTGTGGATTCACTTGAATCTGGAGCCGGATTGGGTGGCTCCTGCAGACCAATCATACTGCTGCATTGTTCTAGGACCAATCAGACTGCTGCATTCTGAATCCTATTCAACTCAGTACATAACAGGACTTAAAGAAGACTGGGATCCATTAGTAGTATGTGTAAGAGCAATGTTTTACTTTGCATTTTGTAAAGTTTATTTGTAACTATGGTAAGACTGTTTTCAGTAAAGCTTTGAAACCCATTCTTGTGGACAACAAATTCATTTTTCTACTCTGCACAAGGGATTTAGTTAGCAGTGACTCTATCTGCAAACAGTTTAATTAAATGTTAGGATTCACTATCATTCGCTTGTGGCCTGGAAACTCCTTTGCTATACGGACGCATATCTTTATAACAATGATTTGTTTTTTAAAAAACTTACAGGGTCACTGTTGTATAGAGGGTCACAACATTTCTCAAGCGTATACAGATACTTCACATTATCTTTGGCTTCATTTGCCGCATCTGTGATCCGAGTGTCCAGCTCTCGCCAACTCTTAGAAAATTAAAAATGCAAAAAATATACTTTACTTTAAAAAAAACACGCCACTTTTTTTTAAAAAGGGGGGGGATTTCTGAAATGCTTTTGCTCTCAACAAATAATGAACCGAAATCCCTGTCTCAGGTCAAAGAACCACAATAGCTCATCCTGTGAAAGCAATAAGAAGCTGATTCAGACCAGCCTCCCTCAATTTAATTCTTTTCACATCTTTTGAACTACAATCCCCATCATCTGCAACTGTTGGCCATGCAAGCTGAGACTGATAGGAGTTGTAGTCCAAACCATGCGGATGGCACCAGGCTCAGGAAAGCTGCTCTTATCAACATATATTTACCCCTTGCCTATGCGCTAGGAAATTGCCGCAGGTCAATTTGTACTTAGGGGTATAATTAGGGGTGCAATTTATTAGCGGTATACCGTATTTTTCTCTGTATAGGACGCACTTTTTCCCCTTCAAAAATGAAGGGAAAATGTGTGTGCGTCCTATGGAGCGAAGACGCCATAGCCCCGCGACCCTCTCCCGGCTGGAGAGGTGACGCGCGGCTATGGCAGGAACCTCTACAGCCCCGTGTCACCTCTCCAGCCGGGAGAGCGCGCGCGGGGGGCTAAAGCAGCCCTCCGCGACCCTCTCCCAGCTGGAGAGGTGACGCGCGGCTATAGAGGCTCCTGCCATAGCTGCGCGTCACCTCTCCAGCCGGGAGAGCGCGCGCAGGGCTAAAGCAGCCCCCCACGACCCTCTCCCGGCTGGAGAGGTGACGCGCGGCTATGGCAGGAGCCTCTGTAGCCGCGCGTCACCTCCCCAGCTGGGAGAGCGCGTGCGGGGCTAAAGAAGCCATAGCCCCACGACCCTCTCCCGGCTGGAGAGGTGACGCGCGGCTATGGCAGGAGCCTCTCCGCTGTGCCTTTCCGCTGCTCCCTGGCCTGCTCTTTGGGGCTGGTGGTGGGCTTCCCCACGCCAGCCCCAAGGAGCAGGTCGAAATTAACCTGAAGCCTGGAGAGCGAGAGGGGTCAGTGCACACCGACCCCTCTCGCTCTCCAGGCTTCCAAGGTAGCCGCCTGAACGCACCTTAAACGGCACCTTGTTTTAGAGCGGGAAAACAAGAGGGGGAAAGTTCTCCCCCTCTCTGTGCAGCGCCTCCTGCCGCTTCACTGAAGGGGCACTGGGCAGAGAGGGGGAGAATTTTTTTTTCTTGTTCTCCCCCCTCTAAAACAAAGTGCGTCCTATTGTCCGGTGTGTCCTATGATGCAAAAAATACGGTAATAAGGCCAAGGATAAGGGACACGGGTGGTGCTGTGAGTTAAACTACAGAGCCTAGGACTTGTCGATCAGAAGGTCAGCGGTTCGAATCCCCGCGACGGGGTGAGCTCCCGTTGCTCAGTCCCTGCTCCTGCCAACCTAGCAGTTCGAAAGCACTTCAAAGTTCAAGTAGATAAATAGGTACCACTCCAGCGGGAAGGTAAACGGTGTTTCCGTGCACTGCTCTGGTTTGCCAGAAGCGGATTAGTCATGCTGCCCATATGACCTGGAAGCTGTACGCCAGCTCCCTCGGCCAATAAAGCGAGTTGAGCGCTGCAACCCCAGAGTCGTCAGCGACTGGACCTAATGGTCAGGGGTCCCTTTACCTTTACCTTTAAGGCCAAGGATATATCATTCATTTTATTGTATCAAAGTATATATCAAGCACAAGGAACATTTAAGAAGCAAGTTAAAGCCTTTGTTTTTCAACAGGCATAATTTCCTGTGCTAATCTTCATGAATTGTACAGCAGTTTTATATACAGTGGTACCTCAGGTTACAGACGCTTCAGGTTACAGACTCCGCTAACCCAGAAATAGTGCTTCAGGTTAAGAACTTTGCTTCAGGATGAGAACAGAAATCGTGCTCCGGCGGTGTGGCAGCAGCAGGAGGCCCCATTAGCTAAAGTGGTACCTCAGGTTAAGAACAGTTTCAGGTTAAGAACGGATCTCCAGAACAAATTAAGTACTTAACCCGAGGTACCACTGTATATTTGTAGTAGTGCAATTGTTCTGTTACTGGAATGTTGTACATTATACTACCAGCTCTTTTACATTTTATAAGCTGAGCTGAAAGGCTCTCCCTGTGTGTTACTATATATACGTGTTATTTTTTATTGTTCTAGTTCTGAAATGTACATTTTATTACGAGCTGCCCTATGGGCTAACCCCAATTGAAAGGCTCAGTGCGTGTTGCTATATACAAGTATTAATTTTATAGTATTTTATTGTTCTCTTTATGGAACATGGCAGATTTTATTATAAGCTGCCTTGTGAGCTTATTGGGGGGAAAGTCTCTCTCTGTATGTGTGTTTGGAAACAAGTATAGCCTTTAAAGAAAAAGGAATGGGGTTCTAAATCTTATGAACACACCAGCAATTAACCAGCAAACTTACCTTCAGAAGTTTTGATTTAGCAGCCGTAAGCACTCCAAGCACAGCTTTCACATCTGAGGTCTTCAGCTGGTCCACCAGGTAATTAAACTTGGACAGACGTTTCTTCCAGTGATCCAGCTCTGCGCGTGGCCCCAGATCATCTGCTTCCTTCCGCAGCTGGCTATTTTCTGCAATGACCTACAAATCCACACAGGAGGTTATTATCAGGCGAATATGGGAAAAGCTAATTGCTCTCACTGGACTGTGTGCAACCTGCTGGGCTTTCAGTGTTAACATCTTGAATCTGGTTGGATGCTGAGTTGTAATGCTAAGCAAGCTAGGAAGAAACTGACGGTTTACTTGAGAATTGCACTTTTCTCCTAATGAATTTCCATTAAAATTTCTGTCAGAAAGATACTAGCAGTCAGCAGTCAGCAAGGCCCTTCGTATCATAATGATGAATTATAGGTTTGGTTTTTTAATAATAATCATCACAATGTATAGTAAACTATTCAAACCTGGAAGGTGCTACTGGAAGGAATTTTTTTATTTTTTATTTTGACTATGGCAGACCAACACGGCTTAAGGTGCTACTGGAAGGAATTTTTTTTATTTTGACTATGGCAGACCAACACAGCTACCTATCTGTAACTATTTAAACCTGGAATGCTGTGCCCATTTCTGGACACCCCAATTTAAGAAGGATGTTGAAAAGCTGGAATGTGTGCAGAGAAGGGCAACCAAGATGATCAAGGGTCTGGAAACCAAGCCTTATGAGGAACGGTTGAGGAAGCTGGGTATGTTTAGCCTGGAAAACAGGAGACTGAGAGGAGATATGATAGCCATCCTCAAATATCTTGAAGGGCTGTCACATGGAAGATGGAGCAAGCTTGTTCTCTCCTGTTCTGGATGGTAGGACTCAAACCAATGGCTTCAAGTTACAAGAAAGGGGATTCTGACTCAACTGGAAGAACTGTCTGACAGCAAGAGCTTTTCAACAATGGAACAGTCTCCCCTGAGAAGTTGTGGAGTCTCCTTCCTTAGAGATTTTTAGTAGAATCATAGAGTTGGAAGAGACCACAAGGGCCATCGAGTCCAACCCCCTGCCAAGCAGGAAACCCCATCAGAGCACTCCTGACATATGGTTGTCCAGCCTCTGCTTAAAGACCTCCAAAGTAGGAGACTCCACCACACTCCTTGGCAGCAAATTCCACTGTCGAACAGCTCTTACTGTCAGGAAGTTCTTCCTAATGTTTAGGTGGAATCTTCTTTCTTGTAGTTTGGATCCATTGCTCCGTGTCCGCTTCTCTGGAGCAGCAGAAAACAACCTTTCTCCCTCCTCTATGTCAGTGTTTCCCAACCTTTTTTGGGCAAAGGCACACTTGTTTCATGAAAAAAATCTCGAGGCACACCACCATTAGAAAATGTTTAAAAAATTAACTCTTTGCCTATATTGACTATATATAAAGTAACTCTCTTTAATAGGAATCAAATAAACACAAAGAAAGTATTTTATAATTACTTTATTATGAAATGGTAAGTAAACAGAAATATGAAAAATTATAAAATACTTGATTCAGTGCGCAACCTGGGCCTGTTTGGCTGAACACAAAGCTGATATTCTGGCTGGAATCGAAGAAAGACACACACGTAGCTCTTCGTCAACAGCTCTCAGTCTCTCTCTGTATTTAGTTTTTATAGCAATCATGCTTGAAAAGCTCAACTCACAGAGATATGTAGTGGAAAATGGGAGCAATGTCAAAATAGCTTTGTTTGCCAGAAGGGGGAACTCCTTGGCAGTTTCCAACCAAAAACTGTCCAAAGGTAGATCCGGGGGCGGCGCGAAACTGTAATGGCGGTCCTCTTCGTTCTCTGAAGAGGGGCTCCGTGGAAAAGGGTCGTTCGCTGCGGCAAAGCGACGACCCATCAAGATAAACCACGGGTAGAGTGAGCCCGTGGCCGTGGGACTCGGCGGGCACCAGAAGCTGCTCTGAAAACACAGAAGGGACCCCGTAAGGAGACCCGGAGTGAAGGAGGGGTAGCGGTGCTGTGAGTTCATCGCTCTTTCCATGGAAGTGAAGCCGCGCGGCTGTTACAGATGAGCGCTGATCCTTCTTCCTAAAATCAACACCAAACTGCAAGTAACATACCCGTGAGTAAAGGGGTTTAAAATTTGGCAAAGAATTTCCTAAATTCGGCTGAAAGCGGGAGACGAGAAAAGGGAAGTCCGTCTTCCGACATTGCTGACAAGATCAAAGCAAAGCTTTAAAAAGCGGAAAGCGCTTGAAACGGGACTGTGGGAAGCTTTAACTTTTTCGTGCTATCAGATCTGCTTGTTCTTTTAAACTGAAGGTGGAAATGGACATTGACTAAAAGAAGTAGTAAATGGGGACTTTCCTCCTATCTTTTTTCTTCTTCGGGCTGTATTTTTAAGGAGCCAGATCGTCGGGCTGCCAGAGAGGGAGACTGTGTCAAACTGCGGAAACAGTTGTAAAAACTTTGCTGGAACGTAACTGTTACATTTGAGCAGAAAAGATTGGATGGGATACTGTTGCAAGCACCTCTTGTGAAACTTTGTTGAACTATAAAAGGTGCTTTGGGAAACTTTGAGTTTTTGAAGGGACTCTTGGACTATTGGATTTACTGATTTGAAATAATTTGGAACTTTAATGGCGGATTACTTCCTTCTTTGTTTTTGAAACCTGGTGGCACTCCCCCTACAGGGCTTTCGGATTATAAAATCCTGGGAACTGACTCTTGTTTTGAATTCCACTTCACTGGTTGTTTACTTCTGAATTTGTCTCTCCCATGGAATAATAGACAATCTGACCTTGAACATTGACAGATGTGTAATGAGTGGTGCAGGGAGAACAAGAGCATCTAAAGCTAAGGAATCTAAAGAGGCCAAGGAAAAAGAAAAGGAAAGAAAACCAGCACAATTTGTACAAACAACACTGACCCAAGGACGCCGATCGTCGGTTCCAGCTGTACTGGTGACCCAAAGGGAACAAGGGGAAACAACTGAGAAGTCCACTGAGGAAGATATGGCAGCAGGTGGGTCAGATACACTATTAAAACAAATATTGGAGCAATTATCAAGTTTAAACCAGAAGGTGGACGACCAGTCTTTGAAGATAGATAAAGCAACTTCCTCGATTCAAAAATTGACTGATCAAGTTTCCCAGCACACGCAAGCCATAGAGAATTTGCAAGGAGCAACAGCGGAAAATCGGGAATTAGCTGGAGAAGCAATCCAGAAAGTGGGAGCTTTACAAAAAGAAGTTGAAGAAATAAAAGGAGAAGTTAAGCCCCTGCACAAACAGGTGGGTGAACAACAAGTTTATCTGTCAATGGTGGAACTGAAAAATCGCGAGAGTAACATCAAATTGAGAGGCATCCCGGAACTCGAGCAAGGAGACTTGATTGGATACTTGACACAGGAATTCTCGAAGTTCTGGGGTTTAAAGGAAGATACAGATTTCAGGATTGTCTCGGCATATAGACTGGGAAGATTGGTAAGGAAAGACAGATCCAGAGACTGTTTGATAATTTTAAGATCAAAGGAAGAGAGAGACAAGATCCTAGGTCTTCACTTCAAAAAAGCAATTGAAATACAAGACAAAAGGGTGGAAATTTATAGAGATATTCCGAGACAGTTGCTGGACCTCAGAGCCACCTATACAGAACTAGCAAAATTGCTGAGACACAACGCAATTCCCTATAGGTGGGAGTTTCCACAAGGATTATCCTTCACCTACAAAGAAAGGAAGGTTAAAATTAGAACACCTGAAGATAACCAAAAGTTCCTTCACGACCACGGAGAAGATCTCCAAAAAGGAGTGGACTGGCTTCCAGTTTTACCAGCACCAATACTGCCTGGAAGCGGGCCAACGCCTGCACCCTCGGGACCTGAGCAAAAGGAAGGCACCCCATCCTAAGAACATCTTAAATAGAACAGGATGTCTCTGCAGCTACTTAGTTGGAACATAAATGGCGGGAATTCTCCGGAAAAAAGAAGGAGGATATTTCATATCCTAAAAAAAGAACAATTAGATGTAATATGCCTTCAAGAAACACATGTGACTAGGCTCCACAGGAAAGTATTAATCAATAAAAGACTTGGCCAAGAATTTATCTCATCAGACAAAGTTAAAAAAAGAGGCGTAATTTATGCAAAGGAGAACCTGTCACCAAAATTTTTATTCAAAGATGATCATGGAAGAATTCTCGCAATCGAAATCCAAACACAAGGGGAAAAGATTTTGATATTAGGAGTTTATGCGCCAAATGATGGAAAATCAGAATTCTATAAGAAGCTGCATGAGACAATGATGGACTATTTGGACTATTCTAACATTATTGTGATGGGAGATATGAATGGGGTGGTGTCTACAAATATGGACAAATCCCAAAATCAAAACTTAACAACAGACGGCAGACTCCCTAAAACCTTCTTTGAAATGACAGACAATATGGACTTGATTGACATTTGGAGGACAAGGAACCCCTTGGGTAAAGAAGGAACCTTCTTCTCTGAGGCCCACTTGTCATGGACACGAATTGACCAAATTTGGATATCTAGAGGGCTGGCCCCGAAAACAAGAAAAGTGGAAATCTGCCCAAAAACCTGCTCCGACCATAATGCCTTAAAAATGGAATTGAGACTTTTCCCAACTGGATCCTTCAGATGGAGAATGAATGACACCTTGCTAAGAGATCAAGAGATTGTTAAGAAGGCCCAAAAAACGCTAAAGGACTACTTTGAAATAAACTTGAACACTACGGTGGAGAAAAGAACAATCTGGGATGCAAGTAAAGCTGTAATGAGAGGGTTTCTGATACAACAGAATACAATAAAGAGAAAATTTTGGAATGGAAAAAAGGAAAAAATTTTAGAGAAAATAAGTGAAGGAGAGAAAAAGTTGAGAACCAAACCGAAGTCAAAAGAGGTGCTAAGAGAGATCAAATTCCATCAAGCACAATATTCGAAATTGATCAATCAAGAGATTGAGTGGAAAATCAAACAAATGAAGCAGAGATCGTTTGAATCAGCAAATAAATGTGGAAAGTTGCTAGCTTGGCAGTTGAAAAAAAGACAAAAGTTAAATACGGTTACAAACTTGGAGATTCAAGGAAAAATAGTTCAGAAACCAGAAGAAATAAGAAAGTGCTTCCACAGATACTTCAAAGAGCTTTACGCACAGGGGCCTCAGAAAGAATCGGAAATAGATCAATTTTTGAGGACAAATGGATTACCTAAAATAAGTCAAGATAAAAGATCAATTCTTAACAGCAAAATAACTCAACAGGAAATTGAAGGTGCCATCCAAAATATGCAGTTGGGCAAATCTCCAGGCCCGGATGGACTCACCTCCAAATATTATAAGACTTTGAAGGACTTCTTGATACAACCGTTGCTGGAGGTTTGTAACCAGATCATGGAGGGGAGGAAGGCACCGGAAACGTGGAAAGAAGCATTCATCACATTGATTCCCAAGTCAGAAAGGGAAAAGACTCAGCTTAAGAACTACCGTCCCATCTCACTCCTGAATGTGGATTACAAAATATTTGCAGACATTTTAGCAAATAGACTTAAAAATGTACTAAATGAAGTAATTCACAAGGACCAAGCAGGCTTTCTCCCTGGTAGACACATGTCTGACAACACCAGGAACATTATTGATATATTGGAGCTGTTGCGAATTAGAAACACAAGGGCTGCTTTAATCTTTATTGATGCGGAGAAAGCATTTGACAACATTTCTTGGATGTTTATGAAGAAAAACTTGAAAGGGATGGGAGTGGGACGGGGGTTTGAAAATGGACTAGAAGCAATTTATTCAGAGCAAAAAGCTAAGTTGATAGTGAACAATGTGGTATCGGAGGAACTTCAAATTGAAAAAGGGACACGACAGGGGTGCCCTCTACTATTTATTTCAGTTCTGGAGGTATTGCTGAATATGATCAGGGAGGACCAGTTGGTGCAAGGTATAGTGGTCGGAGCGAAACAATACAAACTGAAAGCTTTCGCAGATGACTTAGTCTTGACAGTACAGGAGCCAGAATCTAGTACAAAAAGAGTTTTGGAACTTATCTTGGAGTTTGGTCGGGTGGCGGGATTTAAGCTAAACAAACAAAAAACTAAGGTTTTGGTCAAAAATCTGACACCTACAGAGATAGAGGGGTACCAGAAAGAGACAGAGCTAAGTGTGGTTAAAAAAGTGAAATACCTGGGGGTATCCTTGTCCACTAAAAATTTAAACCTTTTCAAAGATAACTATGAAAAATGTTGGCTGGAAATTAAAAAAGACTTGGATATTTGGTCAAGATTGAAACTTACCTTGTCAGGCCGAATCGCAGCTATAAAGATGTGTGTTTTGCCAAAAATGTTATTTTTATTTCAAACCCTTCAGGTCGTGGACAGAATGGAATGTTTTGGAAAATGGCAGAAGGATATCTCTAAGTTTGTCTGGCAGGGCAAAAAGCCCCGAATAAAATTTAAAATACTAACTGACTCAAAAGAAAGAGGGGGGTTTGCCCTGCCGGATTTAAGGTTGTACTACGAAGCTGCAGCCTTCTGCTGGTTGAAGGATTGGTTTCTGTTGGAAAACACCGATGTCCTAGATCTGGAAGGGTTTGATAATGTGTATGGTTGGCATGCATACTTGTGGTATGACAAGGCGAAGGTTCACAAACTGTTTAAAAACCATATTGTCAGAAAATCAATTTTTGCCGTCTGGATGAAGTACAAGGATTTATTAGAAAGTAAGACCCCGAGGTGGTTATCACCTGTGGAAGCCAAGATTTCTAAAAAAAGGCCCAATATGGAGGCCTACTGGCCAAAATATTGGGAATTGATTGAAAGAGTTGGAGATAATTGGAAGCTCCAAAGCCAGGACAAACTAAAAGGTAAGGTGCGAGATTGGTTACATTATGCTCAAATTCAAGAGGTATTCAAAATGGATAAAAAAGCGGGTTTTCAGTTGGAGAAATCGAAACTGGAGACGGAGTTACTAGAACCAAAGACTAAGGTACTTTCGAGGATGTATGACTTGCTGCTTAAATGGAACACACAGGATGAGACAGTTAAATCTGCTATGATAAAATGGGCACAGGATGTAGGACACAACATTATGTCTGAGGACTGGGAAAGGTTATGGAACACCGGTATGAAATTCACGGCATGTAGTGCCTTGAAAGAGAACATTATGAAAATGGTATACCGGTGGTACATGACCCCAGTCAAGTTGGCTAAAATATATCATCTTTCTGATAATAAGTGTTGGAAATGCAAGGAGGCAGAAGGGACATTCTTTCACCTCTGGTGGACCTGCCCGAAAGTAAAGGCCTTTTGGGAAATGATACATAATGAGCTGAAAAAGGTATTTAGATATACCTTTTCTAAGAAACCAGAGGCCTTTCTCCTGGGCATGGTGGACCGGAAGGTGCCAAAGAAGGATAGAACTTTGTTTATGTATGCAACCACAGCAGCTAGGATTCTTATTGCAAAGTTCTGGAAGACACCAGATTTACCTACACTGGAGGACTGGCAGACGCAGCTGATGGACTATATGGAGTTGGCAGAAATGACTGGCAGAATTCAAGATCTGAGCGAAGAAACAATGGAGGAGGACTGGAAAAAATTTAAGGACTATTTGCAAAAATATTATAAGTTGTTTGAATGTTAAGATTGTGCACGATTAAGAAACGTTATGCTTCTGCAATTTATCTAAGTAAATGATAAAGTAAGTATTGATGGAAAAAAACGAGACAAATTAGAAACAAAATATTATGTTTATTAAGAGTGTTAAAACTAAATTACAAATTTTCGAAATTGGTAACATAATAAATTCAAAGGTATAATAAGATGGGAAACAAGATAACAAATTGCTGAACTGGCTAGAATAATGAATGCAATGCTGAGAGGATGAGAGGAGGTCCAAAAAGAAAGCGAACTGTGGAAGGACGTTGTGAAAGTTTCTTAACTTTTTCTTCTTTTTTTTTTTATCTTTCTTCATATATAAAAAATGTTTCTTGCATGTTGCTATGTAAACAAATCTGTTAACCTATGGAAAGAAACGCAATAAAAAATTTTATAAAAAAAAAAAACAAAGGTAGATCAGCAAATCTTAGCCTGAAACCACGATTTTGTCTCAGTTCAGTTAGTTCCTCCTGCTCCTGTAAAGTCATGTCCTTTCCACCAACTGATGCTGAGCTATAAGGGTCCCTAACCCAGTCAAGGCATTCAGTGGAGACTGAAGAGAAATAAAATGACAACTTCCCCTCGAGAGTTTTTAAATGTTTAGCTATTATCTCACACAGTGCAGCAGTGTGAACACCTTGCCATTGCTTGGTGAGTGTGAACATTTCAAGATTGCCACTTTCCACGTGTTGATGCCAGAGTTGCAGCTTTGCACGGAATCCATTTATTTTATCTGTACTTGTAAGCAGGTTTTCATTTCGGCCTTGCATTCGTGTGTTCAGTTCATTCAGATGATGAAATATATCTGCCAGGTATGCCAGCCTTGCACACCACTCATCACTTGCAAGCAGTTTTGCGTAATCTGTCCTCTCATTTGTCAGAAACACTTTAAGTTCCTCCCGCAGCTCATACACACGAACCAAGACCTTGCCACGCGACAACCACCGGACCTCCGTATGAAACAGCAAGGTTTTATGCTTCGCTCCCATCTCCTCACACAAAGCTGCAAATATGCGACTTTTCACGGGTCGTGACTTTACAAAGTTTACCATGCGCACAACATCATCCAACACATGAACTAGGTCTGCTGGTAAAGTCTTGGCTACGAGGGTCTCACGGTGCAAAAAACAATGCGTAACAATAACATTTGGATTTCTTTCCTTCACTCTGCTTACAAAGCCTTTGGTGTGCCCGACCATGGCTGCAGCTCCATCGGTGCAGACACTTATGCAGTTTTCCCACTTAAGTCCTCCTTGTTCAAGGTATTCTGATGTGACCCGAAAAATTTCTTCTCCTGTTGCTTTTTCTGGCAATGCCTTGCAGAAAAAGAAGTTTTCTCTAATTGCATCACCATCAACAAAACGCACATTGGCCAAGAGTTGAGCATGTCCACTGATATCAGTAGACTCGTCCAGTTGTAATGCAAATTTCTCACTGCTATGGATCTTTTCCAAAACCACACTTTCAATGTCTGCAGACATGTCATCAATACGTCTGGAAATTGTGTTGTTTGAGAGAGGGACCTTGGCTATTTCCTTAGCTGCTTCAGGTCCGAGCATCTCCTCTACAATAGCTTTGCAGGCGGGAAGTATTAATGTCTCTGCCACAGTGTGCGACTTTTTTGTCTTGGCTATAAGTTCAGCAACGTGATAGCTAGCTTTAAGAGCTCTTTCATTTACCTTTGAGGTTTGTCTCAGGAGAGTTGCCTGTTTCTCCGTGTTTTCACGCAGGCGAACAAAATAGTCCACATTCTTGTTTTTAAGCGAAGGGTGTTTCGTTTGGAGATGGCGTTTAAGTTTGCTTGGGACCATAGCACTGTTAGCTAGCTTTTCACCACACACCACGCACAGTGGAGTTGGTTGGTTTGCATCTCCGGTGAAAGTAAATCCAAATGAAATATAGCTTTCGCTATATTGCCTTGTGACAGAGAATTTGCTTGAGCTAACCATCTTTGCTTTCTTTTCATGCCCACTCGTACTTGGCCTCTCATCTGGCTCCAAATTTTGTTCAGAGTCCAGTTCTTTTCTTTTCAAAAACTTTTCCATCACTGCAGTATCCGGCCTCTCTGCAGTGCCGACTCCCGCTGAGTCCTGGTCTCTGTGCTCGGGCGGGAAGGAAGTCGGAAGATGATGTCCTACTGTGATAGGTCAAGGCTTGAGTCCGGACCAATCACAGCCAGGCAAAAACATGCATACTGTGTGAGCTCAATGCAGCGGCTCATTTCTGCAAAGGAAAAAAAATGGGCTTAGATGGGGTGGGAGAGGCGGGGTAGTCGTTATACAGAACAGTTCTTACTGCCTGTATTACGGGCACGAATTATACATGGGAATGGCGGGAAGAGTGACGGCAGCACACGCAATAGCGGAAGCCACGAGGTCCCCGAGGCACTGCCGCGGAACAGCGGTTGAAAAACACTGGATTAGAGAGGGCAAGAGCAAGGCAATTTCCATTGAGCTTCATGGCTAAGCAAGGAATTGAACTTCCAACATGGATGTCTTCCCCAGTTTACAGAAAACCTAAAAAGGTTGAAAAACACTAACAGCGGTTGAAAAAGACTGTAATAAGGCCACTGTCACTTAATGGCTGTATACGCTGTTAAGTTTGTGAGAAACAGTTTTTGCTATCAAGCCTGCTTGGACATACCTAAACCATCTTTCCCAAATAAATTTTATTTATACCCCGCCCTCCCCAGCCAAGACTGGGCTCAGGGCGGCTAACAACAAATTAAAAAACAAGTCGACTGAAATATAATAAATAATAAAAAATAAGTCGATTGAAATAAAAACAATAATAAAAAACAAGTTGATTGAAATATAACTTAAAAACAAGATTAAAATACAACATTTAAACATCAAAATGCGGTTGAGTTGCAGAATTCTGCAAGCAGAATAAATTCCACAGCCCCGATGCATTGGCACCTCGTGCCGTTTGAGTTGCAGAATTTATTCAGCACACAGAAAATGGCCTTTTGGGGGGTGAATGTGGATGAAGCAGGAAGAGAGCTTAAAAAAAAAAGGCATGCATGAAATCTAGCCCCAAACACACACACGCACACTTTCCCCAAAGTGGTTGATGACGCAGGATATTTCCACATGCTTCTAAAATGCACATTAAATAAAATGAGAGAGAGGAGTGCACACACTCACCTGCCAGCCTCGGAGCTGTTGAATGCAGCTACATGAAGCAGTCTGTGTCCTTCCAGGCACCAACTCAGACCTGCCGTGCTGTTTCGTTCCCCCGGCGTCGCTGCCTTCATCCAGCCGGATGCCTCTCCTGCCCAAGGGACGTGTCAGCAGCCACCCGGCGTGGGGTAGAGGCAGGACAGCCCCACTTCCTGCTGCCCACAAGGCTTTGGGGTGAGAAACACCGAGGGGCAGGAGAGTGGAGGTTCCCTTAATTAGAAAAAGCAGGGAGGCAGGCTGCTTGATGCCTGCTGAAGGGAATCCCGAAGGCGCGATCGCGCACGCGCAGGCCCAGTAGCGAGCGGCGATGTGGTAGCAGCGGCGGCACACGAAGTCCCCCAGGCAGTGGAGCAGCTCGCCCGTCGAAGCCTGCACGATCACCCGCCGCGGGGAGCCGGGGGCGGCGGCGCGGTTGCCGGGCAGCGGCGGGGGTGGTGGTGGCGGTGGCTGCTTGCCGCCCTCCTGGGCGGAGGCGGGCACGGTGGGCACCGGCACGGCCAAGGGCCCCTGCTTGGTGCCGTCGGATGTGGGAGCTCGCTCGCTCGCCGCCCTGCGTGTGCTCGCCGAGCATGCGCAGGCCCAGTAGCGAGCGGCGATGGGGCTAGCCGGAGAAGAGAGGGCGAGCCCCCTCCACTCCGGCCCTAAAAAGGGCAAGCCACGCCCCCTCCAGCCAGCCGATTGGCTGGCCAGGAGGCATGGCCGGATGGGATTCCCCTGCTCTCGCGGGGGCTGAGATGGGATTCCCCGCTCACGTGGGGGCGGATGGGATTCCCCGCTCACGTGGGGAAGGGCGTGATGCCCGCAACCCCACCTCCTGGGGCAGGCCCAGTAGCGAGCGGATGCGCAGGCCCAGTAGCGAGCGGCGATGGGATGTGGGAGCTCGCTCGCTCGCAGCCCTGCGTGTGCTCGCCGCCGCCGCCCCGCCTCTCACCGCCCGACTCGGCCGCCTCCACGCGGAACACAAGGCAAAGTTCCACGGCACACTACTGTGCCGCGGAACACCGGTTGGGAAACACTGCTCTATGTGACATCCTTTTATATATTTGAACATGGCTATCATAGTAGATGTTGGTTGGCCGTCTGTTATGGGTGCTTTAGCTGAGATTCCTTTTTTAAAAATAATAATATTTATTACTTTTACAACAATTTAAACACAAAAGAAAAAACAAAAAAAAATACATTATAATACAAAAACACTACATAAAAATTAACAGAACAAAACAAAAACACTTTAAAAACACATCAAAAAAAGAAGAAGAAAAAGAAAAAAGAAAGAACTTCCAATATCATCTTCCTTTCCCATATTTCCACAGCTTCCTCACACCTCCCTTTTTGTATTCCACTTCTATTAATTATTTCAGCAATTCCTTTCCATCTTCCCCTATTTTCTATCCTATAATTATCTTAACACATTTTAACCTTATTTTCCTTTAATACTCTATTAATCTATTTATACTTAATTCCTTATAACATTTCTACTGAAGCCATATAATTTCATTCCAACATTCTTCTAACATGCATTAATTTTACAATATTTCTATAAATAGTCTTTAAACTTTTCCCAGTCTTCTTCCACCGACTCTTCTCCCTGGTCTCGGATCTTGCCAGTCTTTTCCGCCAATTCCGTCTAGTCCATCAACTTCACCTGCCATCATCCAACACTTCAGTGCTTTTAAAAGACAGTCATTCTCTCAGCCAGCAAAAAACAGATGATTCACAACAAAGTTTAGGTGTCTGGCAGGGCAGGTCCACCTCCTTCTTTAACATCCGCCAATATCTTAAGTTTTACTCGAGGCTTCCTGCCCTGCCAAACCAATCCAGGAACATCCCTCTGCCACCTCCTGAAACAATCCCTCCCATCCAAAACTTGCACTTTTTGACACAAAAGCAACATCCCCGGCAACACAGCACCACAGCAGCTCGGCCCAACCATAACAACTTCAGATTTGTCCATATTTCCCAATCCCCCTTCTCTTCAATCCAACGTCCTTCACAGTTGCCCTTAAGTAAATTCACATTTTTGGCGGTCCTACTGTCCCCCAAAAGTCTCTCTTTCTCAGCCGATGTTGATCCTGTCTCCTCCTGAAGCTCTGTCGAACTTTCCTTTCCCAGTTCTGGTGGGGTTCTGATCTTCAAATTCATCTGTTTTTCTTTAAATTCCATCATAGCAAGTGTCATCTTATATTCGTCAAGTTGCTAGTGGATATAATTTGTATAAGGTATGTGGTGGATTTTTTGTTTATGTTTTTCCTGTATATATGTGCAAATATGAATAAAAATTTATGGAAAAAAATATATTCGTCAAGTTGCTTTTGAATGTGTGGGGCTCTCTCACACTCCAATTCTGTTGTTTTACATTCAGCAGCAAAGGTTTTCTCCCTGACTTCATCCGCCGTTTGCCGTATTAAAGTAGATTCCTGTGTCAATTTCTGGGTGGTTTCTGTGTTGGTGTTCACTTTTTGTCCCAGATTATTTAAACTTTCTGCAATTAAATCAATTTTATTATTTGCGGCATCCGCTTTCACATTCATCACTTATGTTGCGTTGTACAGAACTTCTGTTTTCTTGTGAAGCTGTTCCAACAAGTCATTTATTTTCAATAATGCGGCCCAGGAAGGGAGGAAGACCTTTCATTGCCTACAGACAGCCACCCAATCTTAAACAACTCCTAACCCACAATAATACTACAACCAGACTTAACACAGACACTGGCACCAGAGCCTGCAATAAACCCAGATGCCAACTTTGCTGCCACATACACCCGGACAACACCATTACTGGCTCCAACAACATCACACATACCATCTCGGGACTATTTAATTGCTCATCGTCTAACATTGTGTATGCCATCAAATGCCAACAGTGTCCTTCAGCTCTCTATATTGGACAAACAGGCCAAACCTTACGCCAAAGAATAAACGGACATAAATCTGACATCAAGAATCACAGAACAGAGAAACCAGTAGGAGAACACTTCAATCTCCCAGGACATTCTATACAAGATCTCAAAGTAGCTGTTTTACTACAAAGGAATTTCAGAAATAGACTGGAAAGAGAAGCTGCTGAATTACAACTCATTACCAAACTTAAAACCATGAAAAGACCTGGGCTGAACAAAGACATTGGATTCTTATCTCACTATACATGACTAAACCATTTCTCACCTTCCCACCCCTTGCCTTTTCCTGTAAGACCTATTACAGTCGTTAAGAGTCGTCAAGAGGCTCTCTCAGCTATCTGCCTATCTCCCATTCCCACCACCCTTCTGAGTAACACCCCTCCCCACCTTCTCACTATATAGAAGGATCTGGCAACTTCTGTTTCAGTGTATCTGAAGAAGTGTGCATGCACACGAAAGCTCATACCAAGAACTAACTTAGTTGGTCTTTAAGGTGCTACTGGAAGGAATTTTTTTATTTTGACCACAGGAAAAAGTCAGTGCTCTCCGGCAACAGCTATGCAGCTTCGCTCCGTGGAAGAAGCAGACGATTCGAAGCACCACACCACTCACCCCATAGAATCATAGAATCATAGAATCATAGAGTTGGAAGAGACCACAAGGGCCATCGAGTCCAACCCCCTGCCAAGCAGGAAACACCATCAGAGCACTCCTGACATATGGTTGTCAAGCCTCTGCTTAAAGACCTCCAAAGTAGGAGACTCCACCACACTCCTTGGCAGCAAATTCCACTGTCGAACAGCTCTTACTGTCAGGAAGTTCTTCCTAATGTTTAGGTGGAATCTTCTTTCTTGTAGTTTGGATCCATTGCTCCGTGTCCGCTTCTCTGGAGCAGCAGAAAACAACCTTTCTCCCTCCTCTATGTGACATCCTTTTATATATTTGAACATGGCTATCATATCACCCCTTAACCTCCTCTTCTCCAGGCTAAACATGCCCAGCTCCCTTAGCCGTTCCTCATAAGGCATCGTTTCCAGGCCTTTGACCATTTTGGTTGCCCTCCTCTGGACACGTTCCAGTTTGTCAGTGTCCTTCTTGAATTGTGGTGCCCAGAACTGGACACAGTACTCCAGGTGTGGTCTGACCAGAGCAGAATACAGTGGCACTATTACTTCCCTTGATCTAGATGCTATACTCCTATTGATGCAGCCCAGAATTGCATTGGCTTTTTTAGCTGCCGCGTCACACTGTTGGCTCATGTCAAGTTTGTGGTCAACCAAGACTCCTAGATCCTTTTCACATGTACTGCTCTCAAGCCAGGTGTCACCCATCTTGTATTTGTGCCTCTCATTTTTTTTGCCCAAGTGCAATACTTTACATTTCTCCCTGTTAAAATTCATTTTGTTTGTTTTTGCCCAGTTCTCTAATCTGTCAAGGTCGTTTTGAAGTGTGATCCTGTCCTCTGGGGTGTTAGCCACCCCTCCCAGTTTGGTGTCATCTGCAAATTTGATCAGGATGCCCTTGAGTCCATCATCCAAGTCGTTGATAAAGATGTTAAATAAGACCGGGCCCAAGACAGAACCCTGTGGCACCCCACTAGTCACTCTTCTCCAGGATGAAGAGGAACCATTGATGAGCACCCTTTGGGTTCGGTCAGTCAGCCAGTTACAAATCCACTGAGTGGTAGCAGAGTCAAGACCGCATTTTACCAGCTTCTTTACAAGAATATCATGGGGCACCTTGTCAAATGCCTTACTGAAATCAAGGTAGGCTATATCCACTGAGTTCCCTTCATCTACCAGGCTTGTAATTCTGTCAAAAAATGAGATCAGGTTAGTCTGACATGACTTATTTTTCAGAAATCCATGCTGACTATTGGTGATCACAGCATTCCTTTCTAGGTGCTCACAGACTGTTTGCTTAATGATCTGCTCCAGAATCTTCCCTGCTATTGATGTCAGACTGACTGGGCGGTAATTATTTGGGTCATCTCTTTTCCCCTTTTTGAAAATAGGGACAACATTTGCCCTCCTCCAGTCTGCCGGGACTTCGCCTGTTCTCCAGGATTTCTCGAAGATGACTGCCAGTGGTTCTGAGATCACATCTGCCAGTTCTTTTAATACTCTTGGATGCAGTTCATCTGGCCCTGGAGACTTGAATACATCTAAACTAGCCAAATATTCTTGTACTGTCTCCTTAGTTATTCTGGGCTGTGTTTCCTTTGCTGAATCATTTGCTCCAAATTCTTCAGGTCGGGCATTGTTTTCTTTATCGGAGAAGACTGAGGCAAAGAAGGCATTGAGGAGTTCAGCCCTTTCTGTGTCCCCTGTTTGCATTTCACCATCTTCTCCTCTGAGTGACCCCACTGTTTCTTTGTTCTTCCTTTTGCTACGAACATACCCATAAAAGCCTTTTTTGTTGCTTTTAACCTCTCTAGCGAGCCTGAGTTCATTCTGTGCTTTAGCTTTTCTGACTTTGTGTCTACACGTGCTGGCTATTTGTTTGAATTCCTCTTTGGTGGTTTCCCCCCTTTTCCATTTTTTGTACACATCCTTTTTTAATCTTAATTCAGTTAAAAGTTCTTTAGATAGCCACCCTGGCTTCTTTAGGCACCTTCCATGTTTCCGTCTCATTGGTATTGCCTGACGTTGTGCTTTTACTATCTCCCTCTTAACAAACTCCCAGCCATCATGAACTCCCTTTCCTTTTAGTATTACTGTCCATGGGATCTCACCCAGCACTTCCCTAAGTTTTATGAAGTCGGCTTTCTTAAAGTCAAGAAATTGAGTCCTAGTATGCTTGGCTGCTCCTTTCCCCTGTATAGTAAACTTCAGAAGAGCATGATCACTCGCGCCTAATGATCCTTCCACTTCTACCCCACTAACCAGGTCATCAACATTGGTTAGGACCAGATCTAAAATGGCTGTTCCTCTTGTTGCTTCTCCCACTTTCTGGACAATGAAGTTGTCTGCAAGGCCAGTGAGGAATCTGTTTGACCTTATGCTCTTGGCTGAGTTTGACGTCCAACAAATATCCGCGTAATTGAAGTCCCCCATTACTACTATCTCCCTTCCTTTTGCATGCTTGGCCATCTGTTCCAGGAAGGCATCATCTATGTCCTCCGTTTGGCTTGGGGATCTATAGTAAACTCCCACAATGAGGTCTCTGTTATTCTTCTCTCCCTTAATTTTGACCCAAATGCTCTCGCATTGGCTTTGAGGTTCTAAATCTTGGATCTCTTCACAGGTATACACATCCCTGACATATAACGCCACTCCTCCTCCTTTCTTGTCTGGTCTGTTTCTCTGAAATAGATTGTATCCCCCCATTATTACATTCCAATCGTGGGACTTATCCCACCAGGTTTCAGTGATGCCTATTATGTCATATTTAGTTTGCTGTACCAAGAGCTCAAGCTCATCTTGTTTATTTCCCATGCTTTGCGCATTAGTGTACAGACATTGAAGTCCATTAATCATTCCCCCGTGTCTCTTATTTAAGGATTTTTTCCTCCCACCACTAGGTCCGCGTGCTGTTTGCTCCATTTGGTCTATGACATTTGGATGATCATCTTCATTAATTGATAGACTCCTACCTTCAGGAGCACTGTCTCCCTCCCCCACATTAGTCAGTTTAAAGCCCTCCTGATGAGGTTTCTGAGATTTTTGGCAAAAACATTCCTCCCAACCGTTGTGAGGTGCAGCCCATCACTTGCCAGAAGTCCATCTTCAAGAAACTGCAGCCCGTGATCTAAGAATCCAAACCGTTCCTGTTTACACCATTTGCGAAGCCAGCTGTTCACTTCCACTATTTTCCCCTCTCTCCCTGGGCCACGTCGTTCAACTGGGAGGACAGACGAGATGACAATTTGTGCATTTAGTTGCTTCAATTTCCTGCCGAGAGCCTCGTAGTCTCTTTTGATCTTCTGGAGGCTATTGCTTGCAGTGTCATTGGTTCCCACATGAACCAAGAGGAAGGGGTATTTGTCAGTGGGTTTTATGATTCCTTGCAGTCGTTCAGTTACATCTTGGATCTTAGCCCCGGGGAGACAGCACACTTCCCGAGACATCTTGTCAGGCCCACAGATCACTGCTTCTGTTCCCCTCAGTAGGGAATCCCCTATCACCACTACACGCCTCCTCTTGGGTTTGGTCGGGGTTCTTCCGTGAGCTGTCCGTTCCAAGGTCGCCTGCACATTCCCTGAGGACTGACTTTGCTGCTCGTCTTCATATACCTGATCGACTGTAATGAGGGAGAGATCCTCAAATGGAGTCTGCTCTTCGTCTTCCATGCTAGGGGAGAGGACCTCAAAGCGATTGTGTATTTCTAAACAATCAGAGTGAACCCTGGGCCTCCTACTTCTTTGAGTCACGTTTCTCCATATATCTGGCTCCTGTGTTGATGAACTAGCCTCCTTCTCAGGGGAGTCCCCTGTCTCCTCCTTGGTGGGGACGGTGTGCTCTGTTGCTTCCAAGAAGAGCTCCAGCTCTCTAATTCTTTGGAGCGTAGCTACACGTTCCTCCAGTTGCTGGACTTTGTCTTTTAAAAGGGCAATCAACATGCAATTGCTGCAGGTGAAGCTGCCTGCAACCTTTGGCAAGATGGCAAACATTGCGCAGGAATCGCAGGCGACTGCAGCTGTTCCCTCCCCTTCCATCTTGAGGTCGTGTTGTTGGGGGTGGCTACAGAGGTCCTCCATCATAAAAAGCTTGAAGACAGGACAAATAACTTCGCCCACAAAAAAAAAACAAAAAAACCTAGGTCTCCCCCAACAAACGTTTGAGACTAGCTTCCCTAAATCTAAAAGATGGATATAACTGCGCGCGCCGCTAGGCGCGCGCCGCTGCCCTACAAACTCTGATAAGCTCCTCCCACAGCTAATCCCCTGCCTCAACAGAAACCCTGCCCCCTCTGACCTTTACACAGGGAAAAGAGCTAATCAGCCACAAGAAACACACACACACACAAGAAAACCCTTTTTGCTCCTTCTTCAACTGCTGCCCTACAAACTCTGATAAGCTCCTCCCACAGCTAATCCCCTGCCTCAACAGAAACCCTGCCCCCTCTGACCTTTACACAGGGAAAAGAGCTAATCAGCCACAAGAAACACACACACACAAGAAAACCCTTTTTGCTCCTTCTTCAACTGCTGCCCTACAAACTCTGATAAGCTCCTCCCACAGCTAATCCCCTGCCTCAACAGAAACCCTGCCCCCTCTGACCTTTACACAGGGAAAAGAGCTAATCAGCCACAAGAAACACACACACACACAAGAAAACCCTTTTTGCTCCTTCTTCAACTGCTGCCCTACAAACTCTACAAACCCCATGTCGCTCCGGGTCCCCGAAATCGGGTTCCCCCGCGAGTAGGGGAGGCGCAAAAGGTGCCCGCCGAATCCCACATTCACAGGCTTCTCCCGCCTGTGATTTTTACGGGTCTCCGCCTTCGCCGCGGCAGTACAGACCCAAATTCCCACGCGGCAAGTTCCTCCCGATCAGAGGAACTCCGCCATTGCTGGAGGCACCAACCCGGAAGTCCCCAAGCCACAGCTTGTCTAGCCCCCTTTAGCTGAGATTCCTACATTCAGTATATCTGAAGGAGCGTCTCCACCCCCATCGTCCTGCCCGGACACTGAGGTCCAGTGCTGAGAGCCTTCTGGTGGTTCCCTCACTGTGAGAAGCCAAGTTACAGAGAACCAGGCAAAGGGCCTTCTCGGTAGTGGCACCCGCCCTGTGGAACGCCCTCCCACCAGATGTCAAAGAGTAGAACAACAACCAGACTTTTAGAAGACATCTGAAGGCAGCCCTGTTAAGGGAAGCTTTTAATGTTTGATACATTACTGTATTTTAATATTTTGTTGGAAGCCGCCCAGAGTGGCTGGGGAAGCCCAGCCAGATGGGTGGGGTGTAAATCATAAATTATTATTATTATTATTATTATTATTATTATTATTATTATTATTATTATTATTATTGCAGCGGGTTGGACTTGATGACCCTTGGGGTCTCTTCCAATTTTACAGTTGTAGGATTCTACGATTCATCGAAACATCACCTGTTCAATTTGCTTAATCCACACTTTCATGCAGGCCTCTATCCGTTCCAGAGTCTCTGTACTATTTGATGCCACCAGGTAATCTGCAGGTCCCTTGAGCGTTTTCAGATCATAGGTTTCACACTTCTTCAGATTCACCTAAGCAATATTTTAACCAGTTATTGTTCCATGTATACGTTCAGTAACCCATTCACCCAAGGAATTGTGGCTGTGCACAGACTAACCTCAAGGCTATCGTCTCTGCAACACGTAAGACCCAGTCACTTTGAACTTCACACTGCCCTGCTCTAGACTTCAGCTGACTAAGGTGAGGTAAAGGTAAAGCACCCCTGGACGGTTAAGTCCAGTCAAAGACGACCTTGGGGTGTGGCGCTCATTTCGCTTTCAGGCCAAGGGAGCTGGCCTTTGTCCACAGACAGCTTTCCGGGTCATGTGGCCAGCATGACTAAACCGCTTCTGGCACAATGGAACACTATGATGGAAGCCAGAGCACATGGAAACACCATTTACCTTCCCACCACAGTGGTACCTATTTATCTACTTGCACTGGTGTGCTTTCAAACGGCTAGGTTGGCAGGAGCTGGGACAGAGCAACAGAAGCTCACCCCGTCACAGGGATTCGAACCGCTGACCTTCTGATCGGCAAGCCCAAGAGGCTCAGAGGTTTAGACCATAGCCACCCACCGAATAAACTGCATTAGCAGCATACCTCTGCTTCAGAATAACAATGGGCCATTGCCCATGTGACCTGCTTATGAGCTTCCCTGAGGCATCTGGCTGGCCACTGCAGAAACAGGATGCTGGAACAGACAGGCCTTTAGTCTGATGCCACAGGGCTGTTCTGACATTCTTAGCATATAATTTTCAAATGATGCTCCCAGTAAATGCTGGGATTGGACACTCAAGAAACCTTGGGAGCTTGTCATTACTTAATTCAAAGAGTACAATACCATTGGTGCATACTTCATAACTATGTCCTGTTTTAAACACCTATGCACCTTGCTCAGCTAATATTCTTCTAATACAAAAACAAGAAAGACTACCTTCTCCATCAGGCTCTGCTGAGCCCCCGAAAGAACACTAACAAATCCCTCTAGAGAAGCAATGAAGTCCTGCTTGACGTTAGCCCCTTTCTGTGGTCCACTCGACTCTCCCCAGCCGTAGTCCATTGTCTTCAGAGCTGGGATGAAGATATCAGACAGCAACTGCTGGACACTGTTCAGTAAACCCCCATGAGCAGTATCCATCATGTTGAAAGCCACTTCCTGGCAACAAACCAAAACAACACATCACATTGTTAGCTTGGGGCTTATTATACGAATGACTAAACACTGAGGACTAGAGTCTTGAATGAGGAGATCAAGCATGCAATCCCAGTCGGTTTTGCTTGAAAAATGGCAAAGTGCAAATCAAACTCGAGATGGACACAGGGCAGTTCCCCTACATGCAATCATAAGTACTCATGAATGCGACTAAAAAGCGGGATATACTCACGCGATTAATATTTTCCACAGTGATTGGTTTGGATGGGTTAGTTCTGATGAAGAAAACGCATATGCCGGTTAAAGCGACATCCTTGCCTTCCGTCACAAATAATTTAGGCCCTTTGCTCTTAGCCGAGTGAGGGATAGCTGCCGTAGAGCCTCCATGTCCTGGAACATTTCGGGGGGGGGGGCAGTATCAGTGCAACCAACTGAACACTATGCTCTGGTTATCTCCTGCTTGGACTACTGCAATGCGCTCTATGCGGGGCTACCTTTGAAGGTGACCCAGAAACTACAACTAATCCAGAATGCAGCAGCTAGACTGGTGACTGGGAGTGGCTGCCGAGACCATATAACACCGGTCCTGAAAGACCTACATTGGCTCCCAATACGTTTCCGAGCCCAGTTCAAAGTATTGGTGCTGACCTTTAAAGCCCTAAACGTTCTCGGCCCAGTATACCTGAAGGAGCATCTCTACCCCCATCATTCAACCTGGACACTGAGGTCCAGCTCTGAGGGCCTTCTGGCTGTTCCCTCACTGCAAGAAGTGAAGCTACAGGGAACCAGGCAGAGGGCCTTCTCGGTAGTAGCGCCCGCCCTGTGGAACGCCCTCCCATCAGATGTCAAGGAAATAAACAACTATCTGACTTTTAGAAGACATCTGAAGGCAGCTCTGTTTAGGGAAGCTTTTAATGTTTGATGTTTTATTGCTTTATTACTACTGCTACTACTGCTATTATTTGATGTTGAGCTTCAGACCATATTTTGTGCTCTCCTCTTTCACCCTCATTAAAAGGTTCTTTAATTCCGCCTCACTTTCTGCCATCAAGGTTGTGTCATCTGCATATCTGAGGTTATTGATATTTCAACAACCATTAGCAGGGTTTAATTCCCACTTGTAATGTAACAAATACTGTGGATAATATGGATGGATACATAATATAGATTATGGAATAATACTGCATTTGTAAATGTTGACAATAGGACCCATGAAGTAGATGGGGGAGTCTCGAGATTCAGAGCAATCTCTAGATAGGTATATGCATTTGGATTGTTGTAAATTTATATTTGTGAAATCAAATAAAAATGATTTCAAAAAAATAAAATAACCTTTTAAAAGGCACATCCGGTGTGTGTAAAGAGCTGATGGGTTGTATCTTTGACTCCTAAAGAAGTATGGGCAATACTTTCCCTACCTGTTTCCGTTGCTTCCATCTCTTGATAGTAGAACATGACGTGACGAAAGCCTCCAGCAATGAAGAATTTATCAATACGCTCTATCTGTTAAAAGTTCATAATTTGTAGTTAACAGTTCAAAGTTAAATGTATATCAGTGCCTTGCTACGAGACATAGCAAGAGCTAAATGTGTCCATGTGTCAGAATCTTTGCATGCACTTGCAGAGAGTATGGAAATCAGGTCTTTCAACAACCTGCACATGCTTTCAACACCTTGGGGGCCTATCTGCTCTTTCCAGGCACAGGTCTGTGCTTAAAAGCTCTGTGCCCAAGCATTTTATTTTATTTTATTTTATTTGCACCAGAGCTTTCTCTGCGAAAACCCACTCTTTAGTGCTCCATCGGAGCAAACATCATGTTTCCCACAAATTGCCGTTTCCTCCAATTGAGCTTTAAAGAGCGGGTTTTCACAGGGAAAGCTACGGGGTGAAAAAGAGCAGCACAAAGGTTAGTGTGGACACAGCCGTGGAGCAAGCTGATCAGGCGCCTGGGGTGGCGCACGTGCCCTGTGCCCAGGGGTGGGGCCAGCCGGGGCAGGACATTCCGCAGGGCCTCCAAGGAGTCTGCCTGGCTCCTCCCACTCAGCCGCCCTACAGCTGAGGGGGAGGTGGAGGGTGGACCGTTTGGGGCAGCGCAGAGCCTGCGGGCTTCCAAGCCACCACATCACTCCCAGGAGAAGAAGAAGAAGAGTTTGGATTTGATATCCCGCTTTATCACTACCCTAAGGAGTCTCAAAGTGGCTAACATTCTCCTTTCCCTTCCTCCCCACAACAAACACTCTGTGAGGTGAGTGGGGCTGAAAGACTTCAGAGAAGTGTGACTGGCCCAAGGTCACCCAGCAGCTGCATGTGGAGGAGCGGGGAAGCGAACCCGGTTCCCCAGATTACGAGACTACCGCTCTTAACCACTACACCACATGGGTTCTCAGAGAGACGTGTGGCTCGGGCGTGCTGCAAGCCCTGCAGTGACTACCGCCCAGCATTTTGTCACCCCCCTCAATGGTGACACCCGGGGCAGACTGCCCCCCACACACACACCCCTTCCTCCACCCCTGTGTGAACAAGCCCTGATAGTGTAGTTGAGTCTGCTGATGTTTTAAGCTCATTCCAGGCACAACTAACTGCAAACGGGTCAACGTTGCCCGATGGCATGTGACCAGGAAATCATTGGGGAGGTCTGAATTGCACTTCCCTGTGCTCTTGTGTGCTCTCATGGGAAGGGATTGTACCACAGGATCTCACAAGGAGAAGAAGACCTTAAAACAGTGGTTCTCAACCTGTGGGTCCCCAGATGTTGTTGGACTACAACTCCCATCATCCCTGAGCTCTGGCCTTGCTAGCTAGGAGTGATGGGAGTTGCAGTTCAACAACATCTGGGGACCCACAGGTTGAGAAAGGCTGCCTTAAAAAGGTCTTGCCCACAAGGGTTTGGGACTGTTTTGACACCCAGGCTTCCCACTCACCCTTGGGTAAGACCCTCACTGAGCTACTCAGGTCACTGGTTGATAGGGTGTCAGGGACTGGCTGGATGAGGAAGAGCAGTGGGAGCCACCTGCCCAAGATAGCGACTTGGACCCCAGATCATGGTGGTGGGACTCTCAGGAGCAGTCTGGGATGTGCTAGAAGTGGAGGGTTTGAGCAATCAAGGGGCGTCAGGAAGAGGGCCTTCCAGGACAGGATTAGAAGCTGAAAGTCACAGTGTGAGTGCCGACTCAGAGAGCAGTCAGACGTTGCCCTTGCTACACAACAGCAGGGCAGCCCCAGTCCTGCTGGCTCTCTTGCCAGACAAGCCCACAGGGAGAGCTCACCAAACTCAATGCAGCTTTCGTCTGCTTGGGAGGAATCCAAATGAGAGGCTAGGGTAGGGCTAGTGGTCAATTTTAGCAACGTCCCAGTTAAATTAATACAAGCCAGAGGACTCTACTGTGTTATTTTCTGTTAATAAAAAGCTAATTGCCATTTCATGCCTCCAGTTCCTTCCTGCCCTGTGGATGACCTGGGCTCACTTGACAACCTCAATTGGCACCTTAGAAATTAGGGATTTTTGAGAGTGGTGCAGAAGAGTCCTAATCCAAACTCCCCTTAAATATAACAAAGCCACAGCCCCCAGGAGCCTCAGTTGGCCTCAGGTAGCCAAGGTGTCCGGCTGGCTACAGCAAGCCATCCCTCTTGGAAACGGCTCTGTAGCTTTGTGACCTCCTCACACTCACAATGTGATTTGTACCGAGGCATAAACTGCCGTCCTGGAATCCTAATAGGATGGAGGGTGATCTATAAATATTTTAAATTATGTTCCTGACTCACTGGGATCATCCGTTTCCAGGAAGATGACCCAGAACTGAGCAGGAGGAGAGGAGGAATGCTAAAGCATCAGCAGAGGCAATAAACTGGTGTACAAAACATCTGAAGGGATTTCTCGAAAACCATTTTGCTCCATTTACAGTGAAGCGAGTGAACATTTGGCGCACGCCAACTTGCATGTTCTTAAATGCATCCACAATCAACATGGCATTAAATCCTTTCCGCTCCCAGCAGGTTTCTGCCTTCTGAAGCTACATCCATTAGCCTACCTGATTTCCTTCAAGGATTGCATCTTCCACTTCAGCCTTCTCTAAATCCACGCAGGAAGCAACAATCGACAGGATATAATCGTGCCTGCCATCCAGGTGAGCACGCTTGGCCTCTTTTTCCTCCTTCAGCTTTTGCTGGAAGGACAAGATTCCCATTAGTACCTTAGAGGGAACTTAGCGTTTCTTTCCAGGCCCTGCATTAGAAGTTCAAAAATTCCCAATGCTTGAATCCATCAATGAAAAAGCAAAAACTCCATGTGATATTCTTGGGGGAGGGGGAAATCTCATTGTTGACTGGGTAGGGCTGCAGTCATATGTAAGTTCCTTCGGATTCGTTCAACGGGAACTTTCCCCCAAGTATAAATGCCTTATATGTAAGGCTGCCTCTCAAGACGGTTCGGAAACTTCAGCTAGTGCAGAATTCAGCAACCCGGTTGCTCACCGGAGCAAGACGGTTTGAGCATATTACACTGATCCTGGTCCGACTGCACTGGCTACCAATTATTTTCTGGGCCCAATTCAAAGTGCTGGCTTTCACCTATAAAGCCTTAAATAGCTTAGGACCGCAAGGACCATGTCTTTCCATATGAACCTACCCAGAACCTGAGATCATCTTCTGATGCCCATCTTCATGCTCCTCCTCCTTGAGAGGTGCGGAGGATGGCAACACAAGAACGGGCCTTTTCTGCAGTGGCCCCCATCTGTGAAATGCTCTCTCCAGGGAAGTTCGCCTGGCGCCTTCATTATGTACCTTTAGGTGCCAGGCAAAAACGCTCCTTTTTAACCAGGCCTTTGGTTGATCTATACCCTTTGAAAATGTGGCTTTTTTCTTGGGGGGGGGGGCGTGTTATTGGGTTGTTGTTTTTATGTTTTATGTTTTTATGTTGTTTTTATGTTGTAATCTTTTCTGTGAACTGCCCTGAGACCTCCGAGTATAGGGCGGTACATAACCTCAATTAATCATCACCATCATGAACACATCATGTATAGAATTGGGCTCTGAAGTGTCAAGGGAGATAGGAATGCAGATGGACTCCAAATCCCCAGTGGCGGTGGAAGGGGGTGGTCCGCCCTGGGCTTCATCCCTGAGGGGGGTGACATTGCCATGCTGCCCCCCAGGACACTTGCTACCGGCAGCACCCCCCTGGGATGCTTGATGCTCACCGTAGGCGGCAGCCCCTTTGGGACGCTCGACATGGGCGGCACCCCCTACGGCAGCTAGCCCCGCCCCCATGGTGGCTAGCCCCACCCCAGCAGGAAGCTAGCCCCGCCCCTGGGTACACAGCATGTGTGCCGTACCAGGTGCTTGAGCAGCTAGCTCCGCCTCTGCAAATCCCATCAGCCCCAGCCAGTATGGCCAATGGTCAGAGGTGATGTGAGTTGTAGTCCAGCTACCTCATGGTGCAATGAATCAGTGTGTCCGGCTGTTAACCGGAAGGTTGGTGGTTCGAGCCCACCCAGGGACAGCTGTGGGCAGGATTCCTGCATTGTATTCCTGCAACCCTACAATTCTATACATCTGGAGGGCCACATAGGCTTTGCCACGTACCCACAGGAAGGGATTGGTTAGGCACTGTTTTCCTGACAGCTGAGTGGACAGAATTATTTCTTCATTTATTTCCAACGGATTCCAAAACGCCTGCTTCTCAAAATGAGATTTAAGCGGGCTTTCGATTGTTGCCCAAATGAGCCATGCATCATTTGACCTCCTGAAAACGTCCTCACCATGGGGTTGGAAAACAAAAGCCAATCATTTGATAAAAGCAACCTGAAAGATGGAGAGATCTCATTTCACCCGGGCAGCAAATTGCCTTTGACCGTTTGACAATAGCAGCAGCAGCTGCCAGAGCTGCTAAGCAACAGGTTACCTAAGCTGCCACAAACAAAACATTACAGAGGGGGTGTGCCAGTCTCTAGTCTCAGGCTATCATTTTCAGTCATGGTCCAAGCTTCAGAAAGCCAATAGGAGTGACGCAGGGGGGTGTCTTTGCATTCAAAAAAACATGAGGAAGGATATCACATTTAAGAAGTAACATACTGTTCCCCTCAGTGGCTGGCAGGAATCCTGACAAAGCCCACAATCAGCAACATGAAAACAACAAAATTCTCTGTAGTTTTGGGGTTTACATTTAGTTACCATGGCTAATAGATCTATTTCGCTTATAACAAAAGGAGGGGGGGCCTGCAACTCGCCAATGAAGGTACTGAGACAAAAAGCAATCCATCACGAAATAAATAAGACTGCAATATCAGCTCATGAATCACAAGATACGGTATTATAAGGATTCCAATATACACAGCTCAATCTATCATCTACGTTAAATAGCTGAAAACAAGCCGTCATTCCATATCTAAAGACCTTCTAGAAGACGCGGCGGTCTTTACGGCGGGAATTTTTCCCATTCAAAATACATAAATCACCAGAGCCCATAATGGGCGGAAGTTTAATTCATGAGGTAATAATAAAAAATTATGCACTAATAATGATCTGTCACTCTTCTCCAAATGGAAAAGGGAAAAGGATTTTTAAAAATAAATAAGAGAAAGAGAAGAAGCTTCACGCAAGAAAACAACCAGCGTCTATCTGTTCTCCAAGAACTCTTTACCTCATGTTAAAACAAGAAAGTTCTAAGCAATCCGGTGCTTTCTCTCTGTGTGCAATCGTTTATCATCTTTATTGTTTTGAATCAATAAAATGGTTGTTTTGGGTTGTGGAAGGGTATCCCTTTGGATTCTGGATGTGGAAGGGGAGATTTAGAACTAAGAGGCCCAAAAGAGCATTCTTACCTTTTGCAATGCCCGTCCCCCACCCCAGCTACTGGTTTTTGAAGAATACAGGAGAAAATCACATGCCCATACTTCCATTTGCAGCTTATCCAGACCTGTGCTTTCCCCTAGGAAAACCCAGCCTTTACTGCTGAATTGGAGCAAACACCAACTGGGTTTTCTGCATATTGACATTTGCTCTGATTTAGCACATATTTTCTTCATTTATTATTTTTATTTGGACCATTTATATACCACTCGTAGTTAAACAAAACTCTTAAGCGGTTTACAGCATAGGTCTTAAATACCTTAAATAAACAGCAAATACCAAAACAAAAAAGAGAGAATTTCTACGTTCTAGAAAACTTAACTAAATAGAGCATCAAAATTAACATGGCCACATAAAAATCAGCTGCAAAAAAAAATGCAAGCAGAATCCATAGTAAAGGACTAAATCCAAGCATCCTCTAAAGATCAGGAAGCAAAATAATTAAAAATGGAAATGAGCTTAAAAGTATAAATTTCACCTTTTTTTAAAAAACAAAAACAAAACCTGAGTCGCAATGAAG
This sequence comes from Podarcis bocagei, assembly GCF_964188305.1. NCBI lineage: Eukaryota > Metazoa > Chordata > Lepidosauria > Squamata > Lacertidae > Podarcis > Podarcis bocagei. The sequence goes on from NC_138133.1 coordinate 13,723,991, forward strand.
CAAAATAAAATCAACTCATTCTTCCCCACCACCATACGTCAATCAATCATCCCATTAAATGCTGATTATTGAGCATTCGTTCCCATTTACTCTCCTGTACTTTTCAGCACATTTCCCCCTCACTTTCCTTACTGCAAAGGATTCAGGGAGGGAAGTAGGTTTGTTGCCCAAGAGCACCGAATCCACTTGTATTGCACAACCAGAATTGGCTGGTATGCAATTCCCAGCCGCAAAACAGCGAGGGTCTCTGGCGCTTACCTTCAAAACTCTGCTGATGCTTTGTTTCCAAAGTTGTCTCTTCCCACTTCTGAACATTTTGCTAGCTAAAGTTCACTAACAGTTAATCGGAAGCCAGCATTGCTCAGAGTCCCTTAGTCGAAACTTTTGGGGCACGAGGATCTCTGGCTAAGATTAGGTGCCTTGAAAATTGGTTTAGATTCCGGAATGTGGCCAATGTTCACAGCTAAAACAGACTGTGAACAGAGCCTGGCCCACCCAGAGAAGCCACCAGGAGCTCTAGAACTCAGGAGTTTGAGCTGCTGAGACAAGCCCTACATAGGTGTGGTGTTGTTATGGTAGTGTTGACTTCTGAAATGACACCACCAAATTTGCATAGCAATCTTAGCTGTCCCTGTTCCAGTGCTCTCTTTTCTAACCACACTTCATCTTTGGTCTTGTTTGCTCTATGGATCTTGGCCAACACTTTCCTCTTTCTTTCTTTCTTTCTTTCTTTCTTTCTTTCTTTCTTTCTTTCTTTCTTTCTTTCTTGTGCTCTGTGAGGCAAGACAGGTGAATGGCTGTCAAAAGATGTCAAACCTTACACTGGCTTTAATTAATACAGCCACAAACAGAACCCCAGTCTCTGACACAGAGCTCCATGAGCGTTACTACGATCTCTCGCCATCTTGGTCTGCACTGCCCTGAAATCTAATATGGTGAAATGTGGTAGATAGTTGTTTTTAATCAAGGAATAGTTCAGTCTTTCTTTTTTTAGGAGCGTTGCTCAGTCATAGAGTCTCTGCTTTGCCTAAAGTAAGTCCCTTGTTCAATACATGGAATCTTTAGAGAGGGCTATCTCCACTTCGAGCACAATTCAAAGTTTTGGTGCTGGCCTTTAAAGCCCTAAACGGCCTCAGCCCAGTATACCTGAAGGAGCGTCTCCGCCCCCATCGTTCTGCCCAGACACTGAGGTCCTTCTGGCGGTTCCCTCACTGTGAGAAGTCAAGTTACAGAGAACCAGGCAGAGGGCCCTGTGGAACGCCCTCCCACCAGATGTCAAAGACGACAACAACTACCAGACTTTTAGAAGACATCTGAAGGCAGCACTGTTTAGGGAAGCTTTTAATGTTTAATAGATTATTGTATTTTAATATTCTGTTGAAAGCCTCCCAGAGTGGCTGGGGAAACCCAGCCAGATGGGTGGGGTATAAATAAATTATTATTATTATTATTATTATTATTATTATTATTATTATTATTATTATTATTATTCCTTTTCTCAAGATGGTTTCTTCCCTCAGATTCTCGTTCCTCAGTCTGTTGATTACCCCGCATCATCTCATCTCTGGCCAGATGCCTCCCTGACCCTTTAGTTAGTTAGTTAGTCAGTTAGTTAATTTGTATCTCAGGGCGGTTCACAGCATAAAAATACAAAATGCAAATGCAAATATCCCCACGTCCTGGGACTTCAGTCTGCCTCACAAAGCTATTCCCATTCCTAGTGACTGTGTGAAGTTTAAATACCAGCCAAACTGACAACTCTCTATCCTCACGGGAGATGGACATGAAACATTGACAGGTTTGTTCCCTGAGCTGTTGAAATGTTCATCAATGTTATGTGCCATCACGCCAGCTTAACTGATCAGTGTCAGAGAAGCGAATGGCCTTGATGCATTTTGGGGGGACGAATTCTACGTTTCCCGTGTTCAGAGACTAGTTTTGCAAACATGGAAAAGAGAGAGCCGATAGCCCTTAAGTTTGGATATAAAATTAAATTGGTTCATGCTGTGCAGTGCTGTGATAATATTGTGCCAGGACGAACAGCTCATTGCAGCTAAAACCAGCTTTCGCTTTAAAACACACAGCCAGCAGGATGCCACCTACAAGGCTATGAGAAGACACTTGAAAAGGGGTGAGTTTCTCTTGCCCTGCAAAATGCAGAAAAGCAATACTGTGGTGCCCCCCAGTGGCAAATACATTGTATTGTGTAAGCTGCAGTATAAAGAAACAACTCACACAGAGTTTAAGAAAATGATTTAATATTCCTTTGTGACATGAAGATTACAGCTTAAGCTTTCCATGAAAGTCAACAAGACTGTGCCAACACAAGAAAAAATCATTGCGCCCAGATATGTGGTGAAACATTCAGAATTTTTGCACCTGGGCATATAGAATAGGTAAGTTGAAATAGCAGGCTGGGTGTAAACATCATACCATGGTAGTCCTGATCTTTCTCTAGGGACAAGATGCATCAAACTCCCAATTTATGCCCAGTTTAGAATCTCTCCCTCATTATAACTGGGAGAGCATATGGATTCTTCTTCTTTTAGACTGGAAATCGAGTCACACTCCCTGGTTAATTAATTGATCTAGATATCTAGATTCATCACACTCTTGTCTCAAGGAGCTCAGAGCTATCTCCCACCCCTCACCCTCACAAAAACTCTGTGAGGTAGGTTAGACCAAGAATTGGTGGCTGGCTCCATGTCCCCAAGTAAGCTTTGTGGCTGAGTGTGGGTTCAAACCCAGATGTCCTGGGTCTACTACTATTAATCCTTCCCTGACTTTGACTCCAGTTTATGTTCCTGCTAAAACCAGACCTGCTGGTTTTCAGCATCGTCTCTCAACTCCTATATGATTCCGAGCAGAAGAATTGCACTGAGGGCCATTTGCTGGCTGAGTAATAAAAATTGTGGCCTCCTTCTCTCTCTGTAATTGAACTTATATATGTTCAGTTGCAAGGATGTCGTGGGAGATTTCAACAATGGGCAAGATTCAAGGAGGTGAAAAGGATTGTGGCTGTGATGAGTGTGGACGTTTGATAACATTTGTGACAGGGTTTAAGAGTACTTATTGATTATTTCTTTAGGGTGGGATTCAGCTAACGAGTCCTGTCAGCAGAAGCTTTGTGCAAGGGCTTAAACATCCAGCCTACCTTCCTTAACAAAAGGCAAATTGAAATTTAAATGTCTAGAAAACCATTCTTCTTTTTCTTCTTTGGCGATCACTCGTAGCCAAGTAAGATTACCTTCCATGAACATGGTCTTAACAGTGAGTCCATAAGTGACTATGGAGGTCAATTCTGGATCCAAAACTCTAATGTATTTTATATAATCGACTTTTTATCTGTATTTCTATTCTTTGTATATCGTGTTGTTGTTTTATTGCTATGCCAATGGCTGATGCAAATAAAGATTCATTCATTCATTCTGGATCCACACGTCCTTCCACAGTGGGGACATAGGTTTCTGGGCGGGAGTTGATGAAGGTGAGGGTTTGCCAAGCATGCCTTCCTCTTAACACATTTCTCCCATTCGTCCTGAGTTTGAGCGTCTTCAAAACCCAAAACACCTTTGGTTAAGGCTGTTCTCCAACTGGAGCGCTCGCAGGCCAGTGTTTCTCAGTTGTCAGTGTTTATGCTACATTTTTAAAGATTTGCCTTGAGAGAGTCTTTAAACCTCTTTTGTTGACCACCAACATTACGCTTTCCATTTTTAAGTTTGGAATAGAGTAGTTGCTTTGGAAGATTATAATCAGGCATCCGCACAACATGACCAGTCCAACAAAGTTGATGTTGAAGAATCATCGCTTTGACATTGGTCATGTTTGCTTCATCCAGTACACTGATTTTAGTTCGCCTGTCTTCCTAAGCGATGTGTAACATTTTTCAGAGACACCGTTGCTGGAATCTTTCGAGGAGTTGGAGATGGCGTTTATAAGTTGTCCATGTTTCACAAGCATACAGTAAGGTTGGTAGTATGATAGCTTTGTAAACAAGCATTCTGATTTCCCTGAGAGTGTCCCAGTCCTCAAACACTCTACTTCAATCGCAGAGCTTAGGTGCTGCTGGGTTACTCCGATGAAAATAGGAAAATCCTATTCCACACCCTCCAACGTTTCTCTGATGAAAATAGGGACATCCTACCATACCCTCCAACATCTCTCCGATGAAAACAGGGATGTCCTAAGAAAAAGTGAGACATTCCAGGATAAAATCATAAACCAGGATAGCTTCTGTAAATTCAGAACTGTCCCTGGAAAATAGGGACACTTGAGAGGTCTGGAAGGCCCACCTAAAAGAAAACAGGGAGACAAATGTGCCTCCCTGCAACTCTATTATTCAATGGTTGGCAGATCCACATCAATGGCACCATCACTGAAAAGGCCCTGTCTCTCGTGCCTGCCAATCTGATGGTGCTTGCTAGTGGCTTGCAAGCAAGCCCTCTGCAGCGGATCATAAGCCCCAGACAGGTTCACATGGAGGCAAGCGGCACTTCAGACAAGCTCCTTGCAAACTATCTGGGGCTTTAAAAGGCCAACATTGGCCTTTTAAATTGAGCTCACAAGCAGTCAGGCAACCAGTGCAACTGATACAGAACGACTGTATCATTAATTATTTCATATGTTCCAAGGTTCAGCCATGGGACTGAATATCAGTTTCTGGGCTGAGCCCAGGCACAGATTCATCGCTGTTTCATCTGTGGTTTCTACTGGAGCTGATCTGAGTTCTTCTGGAAATTAAAAGCTTACATATCTTTAAAAGAAGAAGTGCAGTTTCAAGGAGGAAAAAAATGAAACCACAAGAGCGACAGTATCTGCAAGAGGTCCTCCCCATTCCACTCCTACTTATACCAGTGGCCTTATATTTCATAGAATTGTAGAGTTGGAAGGTACCCTGTGGATCATCTAGTCCAACCCCCGCAATTCAGGAATCTGCAGCTGTCCCGTACGGGGATTGAACCTGCAACCTTGGAGTTATCAGCACCACGCTCTAACAAACTGAACTATCCAGCCTTCCACTATTTAACAGACGTTTCTCCACTGGCACCTGGAAATAATGTGGAATATGTCAAATACAGGATAGGCTTTTACAGGCTGGAAGCTAGCATATTGAAATGGGGTCACAGTTAGCCAGGGAAACAGGGGGTACTTCAGAGCTCAACTGAACTCAGTGACATGAAAGTGAATGCCAGTAACAGATAATAATACATGCATCCTGGTTTAAAGGTAAAGGGACCCCTGACCATTAGGTCCAGTTGTGGCCGACTCTGGGGTTGCTGCGCTCATCTCGCTTTATTGGCCGAGGGAGCCAGCATACAGCTTCCGGGTCATGTGGCCAGCATGACTAAGCCACTTCTAGCGAACCAGAGCAGCACACAGAAACACCGTTTACCTTCCCGCCGGAGCGGTACCTATTTATCTATTTGCACTTTGACATGCTTTCGAACTGCTAGGTTGGCAGGAGCAGGGACCAAGCAATGGGAGCTCACCCCGTTGTGGGGATTTGAACCGCCGACCTTCTGATCGGCAAGTCCTAGGCTCTGTGGTTTAACCCACAGCGCCACCCGCGTCCCTTGCACCCTGCTTTACAGTAGTGCAAAATGCAGGTTGCCACCGGCAGACCTGATAATGAAATTGATTTGCACTCTCCTTTCTGTTCTTATGAGAAATTGACCGACGTTAGCTACCAAGGGTGGTTTTTAATTAGAGGCTGTCGACAACTAGAGTTTCATGGCCACATTGCCAGATGCAACTCTAAATTTAAGAGGGCAGGTGGTCTTGTATGAAGACGCACTCAACAAACTGTGGGGGCGGGAGAGTTGGATTTCTTGGGAGACTATTTCTGGCCTCACTCGTTAAGTGCAGTAGAACGTGCTCAGGGAAGAAAGAAAATACAGTGGACCCTCCAGATAGGAATTTAATTGGTTCCGGAGGGCCATACATACCCAGAAAAGTCCACATCTAGAGATGCCACTTCTGCACACACACGCGGCACGATAGAGCACTTCTGCACATGCATACACGGTGAAACCCGGAAGTATACACTTTTGGGTTTGCTGCATTTGCAACCCATAAGTTACGTTACCCGAAGGTAACATAACCCAAGCCAGTGTGGTGTAGTGGTTAAGAGAGGTAGACTCGTAATCTGGTGGACCGGGTTCGCGTCTCCGCTCCTCCACATGCAGCTGCTGGGTGACCTTGGGCTAGTCACACTTCTCTGAAGTCTCTCAGCCCCACTCACCCCACAGAGTGTTTGTTGTGGGGGAGGAAGGGAAAGGAGAATGTTAGCCGCTTGGAGACTCCTTTGGGTAGTGATAAAGCGGGATATCAAATCCAAACTCTTCTTCTTCTTCTGTAACTTAATGCATTGGAAGGCAGCTCAGTGGCCTGACTGGCACCCTTTTTTGTCCTTCATATCTCTCCTCAAAACCCACTTTCCTTAAAGCGTTTGTTTTTAACTCCTTAGACCCAGTTCAGGTACCTTTTGACCACCATGGAATCACTCCCCTGTGAGAGACCCCTGGGCATCTTTTGCAACTCAGACAAGATAATGCAGTGCTTTGAACCAACGTCTTTCCCATGGTGAGTGTGTTGTAATATACAGGTACTGAATCACACTTGCGTGCATGAAATTCCTTACAGCTCAGACAGGGCTTCCTTAACACATTTCCACACTCAACATTTGCACACTTAAGTTTAAATTCCTCCTTCCCCTCAATTGGCCTATTGTTTCATCTGCGTCGTATTGCAATTGTAGCACTGAGGCCTGTGACAGAAGAGGTAGCAGCAGGTGTAAGGAAGCCTCAATGTTGCTGGGAATAAACAAAAATGGGAAGGGAAAAGCCCTAATGAAGGAAGCAGCCCCCCCCCAAAAAAAAAAAAACAACAGAGAGAACTGTACGTGCTTAGTGCCCACAGAGTACTGATGAGGTGGGGCAGAAAATCAGATGGGGAAGTGGGCATGAAGTTGCATGAGGGGACATCACTAGTTGATAGTGTAGTCCTATACATGTCTCCTCTGAGGAAAGCCCTATTGATTGTAATGGGACATTCTCCCAAGTATGTGCAGCCTAGAACGCTAAACAGAAGCACTCAAACATTTTGTCGCATATGCCACCTGAGTGGGTGTAAAACACATTTGGCCAGAATGCTCCTTCACATTACAGGTGGCTGAATCTTTGCATAAACAGTGCAAGAGAGGCCCGGGGCTCAAAGATCACTTTGCTTTGTCAACTATTAACCAGACTTGTTAACCTGCCGGCCCTTCCTCCAGGGAACCCGGCAATAATTTTCTCCGATAGCTTGGGCTAACGCAGGGGTCAGCAACCGTTTTCAGCCGTGGGCCGGTCTACCGTCCCTCAGACCATGTGGTGGGCTGGACTATTGGGGGGGGGATGAACGAATTCCTATGCCCCACAAATAACCCAGAGATACATTTTAAATAAAAGCACACATTCTACTCATGTAAAAACACCAGGCAGGCCCCACAAATAACCCAGAGATGCATTTTAAATAAATGGACACATTCTACTCATGTAAAAGCACACTGTTTCCCGGACCATCTGCAGACCGGATTGAGAAGGTGATTGGGCCACATCCAGCCCATTGGCCTTAGGTTGCCTACCCCTGGGCTAAAGGATACGAGCTGGCTTTGCACCCAGTGAGTTTTATCGCCAAGAATCCAACACTACAGCCACCACACAATAGCAGCATCCCCTTTTCACACCTCTGGCACATAAGGAGAGAGAGAGAGAGAGAGAGAGAGAGAGAGAGAGAGAGAGAGAGAGAGAGAGAATGCCACAGTTTATCATCTGCATGCCCAGATCTTCTAACATTAGAAGCATCCCAGAAACTCTGGATTCAGCATCTAGCCATTATGTCTGCTTGATCCCTTTTAACCAGAGCAGTCCGCATCCAAATTATATCGTCCTTACAATAGCTGGGTCAGGGCCAAAGGAAGCGGGCTCTTAAATGAGCATGAAGCTGTTCCCGAAAGGAAATAATGTGCACACAGATTCAGAGGTATTTGGCAACATCTAGCAGTCCCCCTGGCAGAAAAGGGTTGCTAGTCAGAAAATTGGCAAAGGAGATTGGAAACCACCAGCTTTGTCCCAATATACAGAATGATGTACTAGGGATAGTTGGAGAACAGCCTTTACCAAAGGTGTCATGGGCTTTGAAGACACTCGAACTCAGAACGCAAGGGAGAAACAAGGAAGGCACGCTTGGCAAATCCACACCGTGATCAACTCCTGCCCGGGAACCAATGTCCCCACTGTGAAAGGACGTGTGGGTCCAGAATTGGCCTCCGCAGTAACTTAAGGACTCATTGTTAAAACCGTGTTTATGGAAGACAATCTTACTTGGCTATGAGTGATGGTCAAAGAAGAAGAAGACTAGGGATAGTACACAGCTCAACTATAGACATCTGGGTTTTTTCAAAAAATATTGATGGTTCTTCTGCTTTTAAGTAACCACAGACAACCTCTGTCAAATGGATTTGTAGGAGGGGGCTTTCAAATCCCTAACTATTATTTGCAAGCAAGTTTAAGAGATAGCGTCTCTCATTTTAAAAACCAAGCACTGTTTAAAAATTAGAGCCAGTAGAGTGGTCAGGCTATTGGAACAGGGTTGGAGAGTGCCAGAGTCAAACCCTATTCAGTCACAGAATCAGAGAATTGTAGAGTTGGAAGGGAACCCTGAGGATCATCTAGTCTAACCCCCTGCAATGCAGAAATATGCAGCTGTCCATACAAAATTGAACCTGCATCCTTCGCATTATAAGCCTCATGCTCTGACCAGCTGAGCTATCCAATTGGCAAAGAAGAGCTCCTTTAGGGATTGAAGCCCACAAGGCAAACACCACAGAACAGTTGCCTTACCAATGAGCCACAGCAGAAATCAATGGGAGTTCTTTCAGATGACCAACTTACTGAGCATTAATCCTGATTTGTTTGCACCAAGCTTATGCAGTGGTTAGACTACATCTGGTCTTTACTGAGAATTCCTTTTGTTGGTGGGGTAATCATATAACAATGTGCATTCATCCTGTTTAAATTGCAGGGTGTTTACACATCCTTCCACAAATAATTTGTTCATTCCACACTTTTCCGGGCATTTCCCTGTCACTTTCCTAACTGCAAAAAGTCCATGTTGTGTGTGTGGTTCTGGTTTTAACTTGCACTAGGGCCACAAAGCACTTTATTACATAACTGTTAGCTGCACAAATCTAAACTTCTGGTATGGGCTTTGGTCCCTTCCACAAAATACTTGGCAGTCTGGGGCCCTTGATCTAGTCACTCACTCATTCTCAGCTTGTCCTAACTCAAAGGATTATTGTGATGCTTAAAAATAAAAATAAGAAGTGGGGTGGAGCGAGAGAGCCAGGGCCATTGTCTTGAGCTAACAGGGTTTCCCAAACTTGGGTGGCCAGCTCCTTTTTTGGACTATAACTCTCATAATCGCTAGCTAGCATGACCAGGGGTCAGGGGCGATGTCCAAAAACAGCTGGAGACATAAGTTTGGGAAACCCTAAGCTAGAAACTAGGACATGGGTGGCGCTGTGGGTTAAACCACTGAGCCTTGGGCTTTCCGATCAGAAGGTCGGCGGTTCAAATCCCCGAGATGGGGTAAGCTCCCATTGCTCAGTCCCTGCTCCTGCCAACCTAGCAGTTCGAAAACACGTCAAAGTGCAAGTAGATAAATAGGTACCACTCCGGCGGGAAGGTTAACGGCGTTTCTGTGCACTGCTCTGGTTCGCCAGAAGCGGCTTTGTCATGCTGGCCACATGACCCAGAAGCTGTACGCCGGCTCCCTTGGCCAATAAAGTGAGATGAGCACCGCAACCCCAGAGTCATCCGCAACTGGACCTAAGTGTCAGGGGTCCCTTTACCTTTACCTTTAAGCTAGAAGAAAGGTTAGAGACAGAAATGAATACACTAAACTCTAAACTCCCCAAAGTTCCTATAAGCAGTAGGGAAAGATATGGCACACAGCAAAGGTAAACACCCTTAGGGAAATAGAGTGACCAAATTTGAAGACGCACTTGCCCTCAAAACAGGTAAGCGCTTCTCCTCACACGTTTCTGGGCAGATTGTGTGCATATGGGACTCTTCCCCAGCTGACATTGCCCGAAGGCAGTCAATATTCTTCAACCTTCTTCTCAAATGCCCATTTCTGTCTTTGCATGTTGTTTTCCAAGTCCCTCCCTCCCGCCCCCCACCTCCTTCCTTGTGAGTACATTTCGCAGGGAGGCAAAGTTTGTTCTCGCGCAGCCAAACAGCACCAACTCGGAAGAGATATGCGGGAGAAGGAGTTTCTGCGGATGCAGCTTCTGGCGCCCTGGCATGTCGAGCAGCAGCAAAAATAAAAAATAAAATAAAAACCTCTTTCCCAGTTCTAATAACAAGAAGAAATCCCTACCCTACACGTCCACAGGTGCAGATTGCCACCCGGGACGAGGGAGCTGTACCCCCAGAAATCCCCTCTTTCTGCATGCTTTGTTAAAAACCCCGGAACAAACTCGGCTAGGAGATCCGGGCGCAGAAGCAGCTTCCCCGCCTCTGCGTCTCCAGGGTCCCCCTGGAAGGGTCTCCTTCGCGCAGCAAAAGCATCCCGGAGAGCAAGGAAGGACCAGCGCGAAGATTCTCACCTGCATCTCTTTGATGTTCTCCATCGGCGCGATGGGCTGAGTCGGTCTGGGATGCTGTGCTTGGGAGCCCAACTTGCTCGCGAGGGCGACGGCCGACGTTTGGTGACCCCCTTCCCCCTTCTCCATCGCTGGCCTTGGAGAGAGAGAGAGAGAGAGAGAGAGAGAGAGAGAGAGAGAGAGAGAGAGAGAGAGAGAGAGAGAGAGAGAGAGCAAAGCGCCTCCTGCCGCTGCCCACTTGGCTGAAGCGCCAGCTACCCGGGCCTGTTTGCTGCCGCTGCTGTTTCCATGGTGAGCCTTGAATCCTCAGACACTTTGCAAGGCTGCTGCTGCTGCTCTTTCTTGCTTCTCCCCCCAACCCGCTTTTCTTGGCCTGCCTCTGAGCTGCCCCTTCCGAAACGTTCCTAGTAAATCCTCAAAAAAGGCCTGTCTATCAAGTGCAACCTTCTTTTTTAAATGCTGCTTGCACACACCCTCAACAAAAACATGCAACCTTTCTCGATTTCTTATTATTCCTTTGCCTGCCTCTGAGCTGTTTCTCTCCCCATCAGGTTGCTGGAGAACATACAGCCTGGAAAATGGCCTATTCTACCAAGCGCAACCATGTGTTGATAGATAGATAGATGATAGATAGATAGATAGATAGATAGATAGATAGATAGATGATAGATAATAGATAGATAGATGATGATAGATAGATAGATGATATATATATAGATAGATGATATATATATATAGATAATTTTTATTAAATTTTCTGTTTTTTCACTATTTCAAATACTCATTTTACATCCTTAAGCTTTCAAGAACTTCTCTTCTTCTCTTTCCATGGTTCATTTTACATACCATAAATCCCTGCATATTTTACAAAAACTGTACCATTCAGTATTCCATTATTGCATCTATCAAAACTTATTTACGTTGTTTAATTTATCTTAATGCTGCCAGCATTTTCAGATGTCCACAATTATTTCCCATATATATTCAATAAACATTGTTCAATCTTCTTTAAACATATGTTTTTCTTGTTCTCTTATTCTATATTGTGAAGTCTGCAAGTTCTGCATATTCTGTCAACTTATACCAAGCGCATCCATTGCTTCGTCCACAGACTTGCAAGAATTCCAGCTATGCGTGTGCAACATTTTCATGCTGCTTCTGGCCACTACTATAGCCCACCCCATTACAAATTTGCTTAGCAACATCAATGAAATTTCAAAGTCCTGACCAACCCTTAGGAAGCTGCAGGTAGAGGCTTTGAAAGTGACCGACCCCCCACCGCCAGCTCTCCACGTACCTTCTGGCCTGGAACTGGAAATACAATCCAGCCAAGTCAAACTTTTCATTGATTAGTTGGGATCAAAAGCATGTGTTTCAGTCTCTTGTTTTTTAAATCAATGCACACTTCACTGGGTTCTTCACTCTTCCCAGAAGGAAGGCGTGAGCCACAGAGTAGGAAGATAAAGACAGGGAACTTGCACACCTCCTTTGGAAATCAAAACATGCAAGATTCTTCAAAGCGCTGTCACCAGACAAAACAGAAAGCAGCACTGAAAAAGAAGATTTAGAAGCCTCTGGAATTTAATACTTCTCTCCTAACATTTTTCATTTTAGCAGGATGAGGGTCCGCGTTGATTTGCTGAAGAATGAACACACAAACGCACACCACTGGCACCAGGATTTGTGTGTGGCACAGAGGATTTGGTGATGTGTTCCAGGCCACATTTTCAGGTCCTATGACTGATAACTTAACTGCCCCAGGGTAGATCTCTCCCTGTCAAGTGGCAAAACTGTGCATCAGGTGGAGATGTGTGATAGTCTAGCTAAGGAGGACCTTACATCTGATGATATATGATGCCATAATAAATATATACTAGCCATCTATCGTATTATTAATTATTATTAATATATTATGCCATAATAAATGTGTTTAATATAAACAGGATAAAATAAAATCGTTAATTTAGAAAAAGTTAAAAACAATAATTTAAAACCTTTTTTATAAGAAGGTCAACAATTGTCAGTAAAGCATGAGACTCTTAATCTCAGGATTGTGGGTTCAAGCCCCATGTTGGACAAAAAGATTCCTGCATTTGCAGGGGTTCGGACTAGATAACCCCCGTGGTCCTTCAAACCACAATTCTATTATTCTAATAAGCTAAAAACCAGATGAGCACTCATGTAAACATTATATATGTCTTCAGTACCAGGCTATTTTGTGCCCTGGAAAAAGCTAGCTACTTGCACACACACACACACACACACACACACACACACACACCAACATTTGCTAATTTCAATTTTCAAAAACAGATGTCTTGTGGGGGGAAATGAAAAAGCACAAAACTTGAGACCGCTGCATTTATTTTAAATGGCAAGAATAAGTAATGCACCAATGTTTGATTATCTTTCTCAAATACAAAACAAAATGTTTTAGTGCACCAATCGTTTTGAATAGCCTTGTGAATGGTGATGTTTAAGTTTCTTAAAAGTTTTAATTTCAGGCACACCAAAATCTCACTTTGTGTGCCTTTTCCCTTGCAGTTCCTTCAGTTGAAGCGCTGTTGCTTGGGCATGTTAAAGATCTGCTGAACCAATGTGGGGGGAAACTAGTTGCTTTCAGACAATACTTAGCAGCATCATTAACTACAAAGTTTAATGAGTGTGCATTGCAGGGCCCCAAGAAGGCAAGTGGGTTTATGTCCAGGGCTCTCTTTTGCACACCACTCAAATTCGACTATGGGGTGCAGAGCTCATCTCTGCTTTCAGGCCGAGGGAGACGGTGTTTGTCCGCAGACAATTTCTGAGTCATGTGACCAGCATGACTAAATCACTTCTGGCACAACAGGAGACTGTGACGGAAACCAGAGTGCATGGAAACGCCATTTACCTTCCCGCCACAGCGGTACCTATTTATCTACTTGCACTGGTGTGCTTTCGAACTGCCAGGTTGGCAGGAGCTGGGACAAAGCAACAGGAGCTCACTCCATCACACAGATTCGAACTGTCGACCTTACGATCGGCAGGCTCAAGAGGCTTGGTGGTTTAGACCACAGCACCACCAACGTCCCTCTCTTGCGATAACCTCAGGCTCAGACATCTAATTATCTATTGTTTTGATCACACCAACATAATGTAAAATCATTGTCATTTGATCAAGGATTCTAACATATGGAATAGCTGCTGTATTGATGACAGCCAAGGGAGGAGCCTGATGGAGTTGATATTCCAATATGCTGATGTTAAAAGGTAAAGGACCCCTGGATGGTTAAGTCCAGTCAAAGGCGACTATGAGGTTGCAGCGCTCATCTCGCTTTCAGGCCGAGGGAGCTGGCGTTTGTCCACAGGCAGCTTTCTGGGTCATGTGGCCAGCAGGACTAAACTGCTTCTGGCACAACGGGATGCCATGACAGAAACCAGAGCACATGGAAACGCCATTTACGTTCCCGCCGCAGCGGTACCTATTTATCTACTTGCCCTGGCATGCTTTTGAACTGCTAGGTTGGCAGGAGCTAGGACAGAGCAATTGGAGCTTACCCCATCACGGGGATTCAAACTGCCCACCTTCCGATCAGCAAGCCTAAGAGGCTCAGAGGTTTAGACCACAGTTCCACCCGCGTCCCTCTCCTCTAGCCTGATAGAATGGTTGCAGTAGACTGCAATGACAACGTAGACAATTTCAAGTCCAGGGAAGGTCTATGCTTTTCAGCCTGCAGTGATACATCAGGCATTTGTCAGCACCTGTCAATCACAGTGCAAGCTCACTGAGGAAAACTAAACCCTCTCACTCCAAAAATCATCTCTCTGCCCTTCTGTTCCAACAGGCATAGACACATCCGACACAGTGGCTCAGTGTTTCAAGTCAAGCTTTGGAGCCTCTGAAGGCAAGTTCACGCTACGTAGCAAACATTTGGGGATCCCTAAATTGTGCCTCTTAAAAGCCTGGTTCTCAGGTCCATCCAGAAAGGCAACAGAGCCTATGTGTTTTTAAAAAGCGGTGTTACAGAAGAAACTCTTAATTTCAGAGACTTTGCAGACTAACCACTAGAGGGAGAAGATCCCAGCAGGAGAGCAATCTGTAGCTATGTCACAATTCAATACCACAGTTTCTGATTTAGTGGCAATAGTAGCCCTTTTCTGCTGTTCTTTCAAGGGGGGGGGGGTGGCAGGATTCTACTCACTGCCGCCTTTCCTGTGTTCATTGCAGGAAAGGAATAGAACCTACTCGTATACAACTATGCTTAAAAAGGTAAAAGTAAAAGGACCCCTGACCATTAGGTCCAGTCGCGGACAACTCTGGTGTTGCGGTGCTCATCTCGCTTTATTGGCCGAGGGAGCCGGCGTACAGTTTCCGGGTCATGTGGCCAGCATGACTAAGCCGCTTCTGGCGAACCAGAGCAGCACACAGAAATGCTGTTTACGTTCCTGCCGGAGCTGTACCTATTTATCTACTTGCACTTTGTTTTTGTTTTTTTTTTTTAAAAAAGATTTTTATTGGTTTTACAAATTTTAAAAAACAGACAAACACTTAAGAAAACAAACATACACGTATAAATTCATAACATATTTTCATAAACCTCTTTTCTGGGACTTCCCCATACCCCCCCTTTCTGCATCCCAATGTCTATAATTTTATAGCAACTCCCAGTTGTTACTTTCCAACCTCAGTCATCTTAGTCATCTCTATATTCTAAGCTTATGTCACTGTATCCCTTTGCTCCTAAGAACCAAAACACTCTAACATTCATTGAGTTTATAATAGTCCTTAAGGTAACTTTTGAATTTTCTCCATTCTTCTTCCGCTGTCTCTTTTCCTTGGTCACGGATTCTGCATGTCATCTCAGCCAATGTCATATAGTCCATCACTTTCATCTGCTATTTATCTACTTGCACTTTGACGTGCTTTCGAACTGCTAGGTTGGCAGGAGCAGGGACTGAGCAACGGGAGCTCACCCCATCGCGGGGATTCGAACCACCGACCTTCTGATCGGCAAGCCCTAGGCTCTGTGGCTTACACCACAGCGCCACCCGTGTCCCTTCTTTCAGTTTAGTAATAAGTTGTAATTCAGCAACTTCTCTTTCAAGTCTATATCTGAAATTTTTTTGTAATAAAACAGCTGCTTTGAAATGTCCTGTATTGAATGTCCTGGGAGACTGAAGTGTTCTCCTACTGGTTTCTCTGTCTTGTGATTCCTGGTGTCAGATTTATTTTCATTTATCCTTCTGAGAAATACCCTACCCCACCCTCCTATTATATATAAGGGCCTGGCGACTTCTGTTTCATAGTATCTGAAGAAGTATGCGTGCACACGAAAGCTCATACCCAGAACAAACTTAGTTGGTCTCTCAGGTGCTACTGGACAATTTATTTATTTATTTCGACTGAGTCAGACTGACACGGCTACGTACCTGAAGGTATGAGGCAGAATCAGATGGAAGACATCTGTTTGGAGATTATTGTACTTGGCCGAATTGAGGAGTAAAAGGTATTGAGCACTGTTTTAAGGAGATGCCACAAATTCTTAAACATCATCGATGAGCCGAGGGGATGGCCATGCCTTTGTTGCTTCCCTGATGTCTCTTGACAAGGAAGGCATACCGTTAATGGCAGTCGTGTTAAACAGGAACGGGCCAGGAGAAGCGAAAGCTCCTCTGAAATGGAGCTCATAAACTGCTAATTTGCTTCATGGTTTCCCCCATATTCTGCATGACATTAACGCCGCGTGGAAGCTGCCAAGAGAAACCAGTGCTCAATAGCTACTCAAGCCTTTTTGAATTATAAATATATCAGTTCATTTTTCAACTTGGACTGAGCTCATCCTGAAGGAATGAGACTCTTCTGCCTGGTCCAACACTGCCCTCAAGAGGCTTTTCCTCACCCTTATACCGTTTGGAATTTAAAGCCGTTCTGCTCAGATGTTTCTGGGGAAGGCTGCTCAGACATGGATGTTAGATGGATGAAGTCGCTTTGAGAGCAGTTGTTGTTGTTGTTGTTAATTAAATTTCTATACCGCCCTTTGTCCGAATATCACAGGGTGATTCACATCCTAGAAACACAAAAATACATTTTAAAACAAAAACAAACCAATAGCTCCCCTCATATTCCTCTGCCCCTGTATGATTCATCCTAAAAATGAAATGATAGTACCTATTTTTATTTATTTATTATGTGGGCCCTTGCCTGCCACAGCCTCCTGGAGAGCCCTGCCCGCTGCTCCCTATGCCTCAGAGCCCGCCATGTTTGCAGAGACAAGATACCTGTGGCTTTGGTGATGGGTCCTGTGAGCTGACCCCCAGCCCCTCGTCATCCTCCATCGCCCCATGAATACTTCCTACACCAACTTCTCCTTCCCAATCCCCAGATTGCCCCAGTGTGCTCCAGTCCTAGCCAGGATGCTCTTCCTCCTCCCCATTGCCCTGCCAGTTTGTGACATAATCCATGGTTTAGTGTTATAGGAACAAGTGTGCACACGCCTTGGCCCCATGCGCTGCCTCCTTTCCTCCTTAAAACACATAAGGATGAGATTGAAAGCTTTTGTTTCCACCTTAGAACTAAGCCCTTTTCCCTATGAATTGTGAGCTCTGGAAACAGTGGCTTGTCATAGTTAACAAACCAAGGTATCAAACTATGACGTGATCCTGTTTTGGCTACAGAACAAACCACAGTTTCTTGAGTCTGGATATCGCAGGGAACAATGGTTAGTTCTAAAGTTGGATATTTTTGGTCTCCTCTTTACACAAATAAAGGGGATGGGGGGATTCATAATGCCAAGACTCATAGCGTGCAGAGGTCAATTTTTTCAGCAGGGAGCCGGTCCACTGTACCCTCAAACCTTGTGGGGGGCCGGACTATATTTACCTGTGTCTTGCGAGCAGCAGGGGCTGGCGGCGGCGGAGGGACAATGAATGGGACTCTGGAGAGGGGCTGCTTAAAATGGCAGCCGCTCAAGCGCTGCTGTTGCTGGCACCAACAAAGCCCAGCCCTTTTCCTACTCTAGGCAGGGCATGGAGAAGCCAGGAGGAGGGAGGAAGGAGGCACCGGCATTGCCGGCGCCGCCATGTGAGGGAGAGGAAGGGAGAGGGAGGGAGAGGGAAAGAACGTGCAAGCTGGCAATCCATGCAGCAATTCCCAGACCATCCAGAAGGCAATTGGGCCTGATCCGGCCCACGGGCCTTAGTTTGCCTACCCATGTGCTAAACCATGTTATGCGCCGACCACAGCCTAAGGAGTTCTATGCAGTTGGTGGGTTGTTCATTAAACTACAAATAAGCTTGCTCACACCCACATAGTTCACCATAATATTGGCTCTTGACGAGTTGCACTCCTGCCAACAAAAGTGGGTAGCAAAATCACATCAATATGCATCCTCAGTCTTTGTGTGAGGCACTGCTTCCCAATTCTAAAAATATAACTTAGCAAATTCCTATATGGCCTATGACTGGAACTGTTTGAGCTCCCTCCTTCCATCTAGAATGGAAGTAGCTGTTAGTAGCTGGTATACAGACAGAGGCTTATTAAATGATGTACTTTATTTCTTTGCCATGTATTTTATGCTGCCGGGAGATAAGCCAGTTTGAGAGATCCTCATGTGATACTGGAGTATTGGCTTATTTGAGAGATAGACCAGGTACTTTTCCCTTTCTTTCCGTGTGTTTGGTACATTGCAAAAGGCGGGTGGTGCTAAAATAAAATAATTTGATGGAACGATTGCAACAGTATGCTTAAAAAAACAGGAAAAAAGCAGCAACTGGTTGTTGTACCCGGTTTGAGCATCCCGAAAAAGATTCCTGTGGGACATTAACTCTTCAGATATACTGTGGGAAACTCCTTAACTCTATTAAATGGTGAAAATAGACAATGCACTATTTTGACAAGTAATTTCCTCCAGCAATCCCAGAACATCCATACAGCTTAGATATGAATGCTACCTTTCAGGCAGAAAGGACAGAATGATTGCTCCCGTATTCTTCATAACAAGGCAATCTGCAGTAGAATATCCACTCAACGACTGGAGCAATGCACCGTGTTGGAGAGTCCATCACATGCCCCAAATTTGCTGCATTGAGGGCAAGGTGCTTTTCAGAGTGAAAAACAAGGTGTATTAATGTGACTACATTTCAAGTACAGTTGCAACATTTCTATTATTACCGTATTTTTCACCCCATAAGACACACTTTTTTCCTCTTAAAATCTAAGGGGAAATATCTGTGCATCTTATGGAGCGAATGTGTGGTCCCTGGGGCTGGGGGGGGGGACCCAGGCTTCCCTTGCCAGCCCCGACAAGCTCTGGGAGCAGCGGGGAGGCTGCGCACAGCCTTTCCTCTGCTCCCCGACCTGCTCTTTGAGGCTGGCGGTGGCTTTCCCGGGGCTGGCGGTGAGGGAAGCTCGGCTTTCCCCACCGCCAGCCCCACAAGCTGCGGGGAGCGGCGGAAAGGTTGTGTGCAGCCCTCGCGCAGCCTTCCTGCTGCTCCCCGGGGCTGGCAGTGAGGGAAGCTCAGCTTTCCCCACCGCCAGCCCCACAAGCTGTGATGGCCTGGGATTCCGATTCGGAGGATGAAACAGAGGAATCCCAGCCTGCACAGGAGTCCCCGCCTCCAGGGCCGGCTGAACTGGGGCAAGGCCTAGATGCTGAGGAGCCTGCACCTGTGGCAGTGCATCAGGAGCTGGCCCCAGGTGAAGCCCTCCTGGCCCCAGAGGGGCCTGATGACTCAGTGGCCACAGGTGAGCCTCCTCCAGGGCCCAGTAACCCTTCAGCCTCTCCTGATCTGCAGAGGCTTAGGGCAGAGAGGCGAAGGGAACTAGTTGCCCCCAGGAGGAGTGCTCGCCTTAAGGCCAGAGTAGGCGGGGCTCCTGGGGGTCGGGACTGCCCCTGACCTTAGAAGAGGATAAAAGCCCAGTCATCCCGGCCCCAGGTTGCGGGAGCAACGTCGTTGTTGGCTTCGGACCTTCCTGTGATCCTGATCCCTGCTCGGCCTCCTGTTCCTGACTATCCGGTACTCCTGTTCCCTGCTCGGCTTCCTGTTCCTGACTATCCAGTACTCCTGTTCCCTGCTCAGCCTTCTGTTCCCGACCATCCGGTGTTCCTGTTACCTGCTCAGCCTTCTGTTCCAGCGTTCCTGTTCCCCGCCCATCTCTCTGCATCGGACCTCGCCCCTCTTCGTGTGGACTCTGCTACACTCACGGTACCTTACCCCCAGGACCAGCACACAAGCAAAAGGAACCCAAGGCTATCTGGAGAGCAAGAGGGGTCAGTGCGCACCCACCCCTCTCGCTCTCCAGATAGCAGCCTGAAGCTTCCAGAGCGCAGCGGGAGCTCCCGCCGCACTCCAGAGGCTTTGGGATGCCTTCTGCTGAAGCCTGGAGAGCGAGAAGGGTCAGTGCGCACCCACCCCTCTCACTCTCCAGGCTTCAAAGATAGCTGCCCAGGTTTCAAAGATAGCTGCCTGAACCTCCGGAGCGCAGCAGGAGCTCCCACTGCGCTCCGGAGGCTTCAGGTTCCTTTTGCTGAAGGGTAGGTGCCCCTTCAGCTAAGGCGCAGCGCCCTTTCAGCTAAGCGGGAGGAGAAATGGAAGGGGCTCCGTTTCTCCTGCCGCTTCGCGGAAGGGGCACTGCCCAGAGAGGGGGAGATTTATTTTTTTCTTGTTCTCCCCCTCTAAAACAAGGTGCGTCCTATGGTCGGGTGCATCCTATAGAGCGAAAAATACGGTGAATTCTAGCAAAGGATCCATTGGGGACCAACTCTTCATATTGCAGATACTGTGTTTTCTCAGGGAGGGGGAGGTGATTATTAAACAGCATCCAGAAAGGGAAAGACAAGGATATGTGGCTGCCAGCCAGTCTTTCCACTCCACCTATGCCTTGAACAGTGGCTCTATACAAGGTCCAGCTCCAATGTCCCTCCTTTCGCTTGTCTGTCACAGAGCTTACTACCAGGCCACAGGAGCCTGCCTGGAAGAAGGGAACCCTCAGCCCCACAGAGACAAGGCCAGAGGAGAATTCTGTTTGGTTCACATTTTGAAGCAAACTGACCTAATTCACACCTCCCAGATGAAGACACGGATAAGAACATAATTATCCTCCAGATTTCACACGTCTCCAAATTTTGTGATGCAATTCTCAGCTCAAAAACATATCCAAATTGCCTGTTACATGCCGTACTGTTTTTGTTAAAACGAATAAAACGTTGCCTTTTTTTAATCAAAGAAAAAACATGCAAAAATGTGTTGTTGTTTTTAAAAAGCATGTTTTAGGATAAAATAAGGCTAGAAACGAATACACTGAAATAGAATGCGCAAATAATAATTGCTGTCTGCATTTTAATAATCCGCAGGCAGGATAGAAGGAACTTATAAATGAATATATGTGGAATTGGTATGCAGACAAAGAAACCTGGAAACTTTAGTTTCCATTCGTGTATCTCCACCTTCACACCTAGTTTCGCACTGAGAACTGAGGAATCATTGATTGCTTGTTCAGACCCAGAGACCTCCCCCCTAAATAAATTCACACACGACTCAAATTTTAGTTTTGGTTGTTGGCAGAATTTAGGCGACAACTTTATTGATTACAGAATGTGACTGGTTGCATAGGCTCTGGTTCGACTAGCTCCCTGCACCCTTGCAGGCAGCGCTGACCCAGGGCACCAGCATAGGTCAGCCAAGGGTGAACACCTGGGTAGGCAAAAAGCCAGGAACAGACTGTGTTCACCACCCAGATGCACCCCTGGACTCAGGCATGGGCACAATCCCCTCTCAGGGACTCACCAAACCAGCTGAGTCCCTGGATTCCTTTAACGGAATATCCTTCACATAGGGATGGCAAGACCGCTCTCCCATCCCTATCACCATCGCCTATCCGCCACACGAGCACAGCGCTCGCCACCAACCACTCACACCTGTAACCAATCCCTTAACCCCACTGACACGGAGGTCAGCCACAAATCATTCCCAATTACAGACAGATGAACCCCATCAAGCCTGTAAAGGGATGCATCACGGAAGGTAATGTCTGGGTGATGGATCACCAGAACCTTCTTGGCCACTGTGTTCTGGACGCGCCTCCATCTCTGCGACTCTTCGTCCTGCATTTGGAGCAATGATTCCTCTGCTGCCTGCCACCAGATGGAGGGACTCTAGGCACCGGGAGATCCTCCTCAGAAGACTGGACTTTGAGTGCCTCCCTCAAAGGTACAGACTGAACCTGCACAGAACTAAAAACATGTGAGGAGCTTGGCTGGAAGAAAATTCCCCCTCCCACACGCTGTGCTGGCTGAGGCTCTGAGCTCCCAGAACCTGGGGGTGCTGACTGCGAAAGAGGTAGCCCTGACCAAAAGGTCTGCTGTACCAAAGCACCCATACTCCTAGGACGGCCCCTAGGACTAGCTGGGACTGGGATTCTGGAAGGCTGAAATTGGGAGAGCAAGGCCCAAAAAGGGTCATAAATCTCGCTCCCTTCGCTCACATCTGAAGGACCATGAGCCTCAAAAACAGTAGAAGACGTGGAGGTGCCCGGCTGAGTGTCAGGCTGCCTCCCAAATTGTTGGGCCAGCAACTCAAGTTCTGAATTGAACCTAGTCATGGCAGCAGGGTCTGAACCAGTATTAGCCATAATTGCACTCAAGAGATCCAGCGTAAGCTGAGGGACCGCAGGGGCCAGCGCTGAACGCAGTGACTGAGACAGACCTCTAATCACCCTCTTAGAAGGAAGAGCAGGACTGGGATTCCTTTTAATAGGCATCACGATCCCTTCCTTACCGGGTGGGGGTGTACTAAATCAACGTTCACACAACAGGACCCAGGCCATTAAGATGGCGCTCCCACCAAAACTAGGCAGGGACGAACCTGTCCTTGCAAAAGGAACCCAAAATGGCGGCCGGAATAAAAGAAGGGGGATTTCCCGCCCTTAAACAATACCCAACCAGGCTTATTTGAAAGGGAACTCACAGAAATCGATATTGCAAGGAGAGGGAACCCTCAATGCAGTGAAAGTACTCAAAGCACTTAACAAAAGTGCCCAAAGAGCGACAATCACAAATTGCCCAAAGTCGCGTTAACTAAAAACCCCAAAGCTGCAGCCGCAGCCAAGGACACCAGCTGCTGAAAGGAGAGCCGAGTAGGCAAAGATCAGCAGGCAGCGGCAAGCTCCGCAACCGGGAGCGCTCAGGGGCTGGAACCCCTGTGGGGCTAAGCCCCATTAGAAGGAAGGGAAGGAGAATGAAGGGGGGAAAGAGGACAACTCAGAAAAGGGGAAGAATAAAGAAAGCAGTAACGAAAAGGGGGGAAATAATGGGGGGGGAAATCACCAAGTCGATTTGTCGAAGGTAAGTCTGTCAGCTGCACAGAGGACACGCTGTTAGCTTGTTCCGAACGCACGAGCCGAAAGAGGAAGCTCTGGGTCACGTGCATGGGTATATATAGGTCTCTTGATCCATTTAGACTGCGCCCCATTGGCCAGATTGAACCCAACATCGAGGGACCTACCAATCGGGTGTTGCGGCTGACCAATCCAACCCACCCACAACACAGGGGGTCAGTCTCCAGGTCTCACCACAACACATGCCCTCTTTTAGGGAGGACACAATTTTGTCTCATAATCACAGCTGAGTTTGCCTTGGGTAAGCTATATAGGGTATCTTTTCATTCATCTAGGTGTTGTGCAACTTGAAAGCTACGTCTTACGATTCCAAGGCTATAAGGAGTCTGTATGAAGTCACCATGGTTGCCTATCTCCCTTTCACAGCTGGTCTTTCTGAATAATGTGTAGCTACGTTTTACTCTTAACACCCCAAGTCTGTATGACTCTTTCTATAAGGGTGAAACCCTGGGAGGCTGGAATTCCATTCGCTGAGGATGCTTGGCCGAGAGAACAAACCCAAGCTTGATTGTCAGATGACTGAGCCCCTCCAGTCAGCGACAGCATTTTGACGAGAAGAACTACATAACCACGTGGTTTAATTTTTGTGGAGCCTGGAAGCTTATGAAAAAAGAAATGTGCATATTCATCATGCGGGTGATGACTGTTCTGCTAGGTTAGTAAGCAGAAGTGAAATCGCCGTGTGCTCCCAATTTTACCTGATCAGAGATTATATTCATGAATTTTAAAATTCTGGCCACTTTGCTGTTGCATTCCAGTGTTGAGTGTATAACCAAAGAGGCAAATTAAAAGTGAATTGGAGCTTTCAGTTCCCCCTCCTGTGTAGCTATCCCAGGTGAATTCAAGTGGAAAAATGAATAAACCTCTATTTAATGAATGCTGATCTGGCATGGAACACTTTAACAGTCTGGTGCCATTGGATGTTCGGATTTCTTTCCTGTCTGCCACCCCCACCTCCCCAGCCCATGGGTTATACAAGAGCCAGACTGCTGAGGTTCTCAAAACATTGCTTTGAAACCACGGCAGCTGCTTGACCTGAACATCCAATCCTACAGTGAATATTGTAAAGTAACAGACACGCACTGCTTCCCTTGGGAACACTGAACGCTGAAGGGAGTCATTGAAGACTTCCTCGCCAGAGTGGTGCTTTGTATTAGGCAGAATCAGATAGGAATGGAATGATAGAGACCCAAGCGGCAGACATGGTTATAGCCCTATTCATGTAGTACACATATAAGTCGACCTTCAAGTTACAGGTTGGGAATTGGTTCCTCTACATTAGAGAAGCCCTACAAGTAGACAAGGAGCACAGCAGGGAGACTGCTGTCCTAACATGCTCACTCCCTGTAATTAGGCTCCTTTTATTTCATCTCGGCTTCCTTAGAATTCTCTTGTTGTTGTTTAGTCGTGTCCGACTCTTCGTGACCCCATGGACCAGAGCACGCCAGGCATTCCTGTCTTCCACTGCCTCCCGCAGTTTGGTCAAACTTATGTTGGTAGCTTCGAGAACACTGTCCAACCATCTTGTCCTCTGTCGTCCCCTTCTCCTTGTGCCCTCCATCTTTCCCAACATCAGGGTCTTTTCCAGGGAGTCTTCTCTTCTCATGAGGTGGCCAAAGTATTGGAGCCTCAGCTTCAGGATCTGTCCTTCCAGTGAGCACTCAGGGCTGATTTCCTTCAGAATGGATAGGTTTGATCTTCTTGCAGTCCATGGGACTCTCAAGAGTCTCCTCCAGCACCATAATTCAAAAGCATCAATTCTTCGGCGATCAGCCTTCTTTATGGAGAATTCTCTCAATTTGGTTAAAAATAAGCTGATTTTTTTTTCCTTGAGAAGTACACAATGGGGCAAAGTTGAATCACTCACATCATTTGGGGGCATGTACAGAGTTCCAGCCGAACTGAGCTACTCGGTAACACAATTCGCTCTGGGAAAGCAGCCTCTCTGTAATGAGTAGATCATGTCTCTCCATTCCCCAGAACGTGACGATAAAGCAGTGATCATTTGGACAAGATTGTCAGACACTAGGCTCTCTGCCATAGCGTAGAGGCACAGATGACACATCAGTGTAATGACAAGAATTCACAGTAGACAACAAGAGGTTCTACAAGAGGTTATAGGGCGGGGAGCTGAGGTCTTTGTAAATCTGGGTTTGAAATTACACTCCACTGGGTAACACCGAACCAGTAAGAAAGACTGCAAATTCAGAACTGTAGCTGAAACAAATTAAACAGTTTGTCGAACCACAATGCTTGGTACAGAGACAGTGGAGGAATTACAGTGTGACTAAATAATCTATCATTTCTATTATCTCTATTTTATTAAATAGGCATTCAAGTTACAATGTTTAGTCACACGCTATGATTTCTCTACTGTATCTGCATTGAGCTTTCGGCTTCGATAAACTGTTTAATTTGTTTCAGTTACAATTTTGAATTTGTGATCTCTCTCGCTGGTTCAGCTTTGCCCGTTTTGCAGTGTAATTTCAAACCCAAATACACACAAATCCAAATGTCAAAATACAGACTCAGGGTGGGTGGGCAAACACCCTGGAAATATACAGTATGGGGCATGCAGATACCATGAATTTGGGACAGAGACAAACAACACCATTTCAGCCACATCCCTACTAAACATGTGGACCGGGGAAAAACCTCAAATCCTACTAAAGTGTTTATCTTATACCTATCTCATACTTATAATTAATTCCTAAATTTATATGCCACTTGATTGTTGTTGTTTTTAAAAAACAAACAATCCTCAAAGTGTGTTAGAAAAGGGTAAAAAAATAAAAAGTTAGAACAGAATTTTAAAACTCTTAAAGATGCATTGGTTTGAAATACCTGTCCCTACCTTTTTTTTTAAAAAAAGTTTTTTTATTTATACTTTTTAAATTTATACATTTCATTAGTATTACAATCAATTTAACACTTCAAAGTTTGACTGCCTTCCCCCTCTTTCTGCGGTTCCTTAAATTTATTTTTTAACATCTTTTGCATATCCTAATTAACTTAATTTGCTCATTTATTCATCTCCGTTAAATATATACTGTTATAAAACTGCAGGTTATTACATTAATCTTGCTAATGTTTTTATCTGTTTACAGTTTATCTGAAAATAGTCAGTAAACCATTTCCATTCTTTTATAAACAAAAGGATGTTATCTTGATTTCTTATTCTCCCGGTAAGTTTCGCCATTTCTGCATATTCCATAAGTTTCTGTATCCATTCTTCCTTTGCTGGGACTTCTGCTTCTTTCCAAAGGTAGTTCCTACCTACCCTCACACATGATGCAACTAGAGGTGAACCAAATTGGGATGGAAGTGGGGAGACATCTGATTAAAAACATATCTTGCTGAAAAATGTGGCCCCCAATTTGGGGGAGGGCGGGCTGTGAAACAGGACAAACATCTGTGTCCAATCAGATTGAGGACAAGAAACACTGCCCTTGGTCTGATTGGCTTTTGTCACCATGATATCATGAGTCGTTCATCTCAGCGGTGGCTGATGCCCATTGGGAGAGGGTGGAAAGCACTGGTAGGAAGACCAACAGAAGCTGCCACCAGATCCTGCTAATTCTAGTTTTGTCCCCATCCGCCTCTCTGCTGAGTTACAAGAGGGGAACGATGAGGCTAAAGAGAAGGAAGCTGATATGTAATTCCACTTCCTGAGCTGGTTGTAAGAAGGCAGGCTGAGGGCAGAGTTGAGATTGGTGGGGCAGTGCCCCATTCTCCTTAATGGGGTAGCCTCCACTGCTACAACTAGCTCGAAATTCCAAAATTAATGGTCTAATCCAATGGTAGTAAAGGTAAAGGTAAAGCGACCCCTGACCGTTAGGTCCAGTCGCAGACGACTCTGGGGTTGTGGCGCTCATCTCGCTTTATTGGCCGAGGGAGCCGGCGTACAGCTTCCAGGTCATGTGGCCAGCATGACTAAGCCGCTTCTGACGAACCAGAGAAGCGCACGGAAATGCCATTTACCTTCCCGCCGGAGCGGTACCTATTTATCTACTTGCACTTTGACGTGCTTTCGAACTGCTAGGTGGGCAGGAGCTGGGACTGAGCAACGGGAGCTCTTCCTGTCACGGGGATTCAAACCACCGACCTTCTGATCGGCAAGTCCTAGGCTCTGTGGTTTAACCCACAGCGCCACCCACGTCCAGTCCAATGGTGTTGATGTTTAAATAGCACACAAAAACAACCTTGCACCCAAGATGTATTTTTTTCTTTATTGCAGCTAACACCAGCTTGGCCACAATGGTGGGTTGTCTATTTGTGCCCTTGGGGAGCTGTATTCATCAACTGTACATGAGAATCAAGGCATTTTAGCAGATGGGCCTGTCTGAAGATATCCAGGAGGTTGCATGTGCACCAAACGTGGATGAATTCTGGCAGGACTCCTGCCAGAACTGGCCAAACAGCTGCCCATTCTTAATTTACACGCTGGTGCTTTCATCAAACCCGGGGAGAGTTGCAAACACGATGGAAAATTATTCCTGTAAAACAGAGGAGAAACTGTCAGTTTGTGAGATCAGGGTTAGCAGTAGTGTTGCATCTTTTCGTAAACTGTTTTACAGGATATACATGTCAAGTTCATATATAATCTGTTCTTCAGTATAAAAAAGCAACAAGATGGCTACATTAAATTAAAAGCACACACATTTGTTGACATGTCTTCTTGTGCCAATAATGAATAAAAGTAAGCAAATTCCCAGGTGATTCATTATAGCCTTCCATCTTTTGACTTAACATGGAGGCAATTTCAACAGGATGGCATTCAGGGAGTTTAAATTCCAGCATTTTATGTCGCTTACCGCGCAATATTATGCATATTTTATCCGAAGTAAGTCCCACTGAATTCATTGAGACTTATTTCCAGTTGTGCGTAGGACTGCAGCCTTATTCTTGTCGTGTAGGAAATAAATTCCTTAACATGAATGATGTAACTTTTATATGAGATAAAGTCAGGATAGCTACAGGAGATTGTGATTAGAGCAACAAAAATATGAGGGAATCTCAAGGATGCTTTATCACTGTTAACCTAAGAATGCTGGATCAGACTAATGGTTCATCTAACAGGGTAGGCAACCTAAGACCCAGGGGGCCGGATGCGGCCCAATCGCTTTCTCAATCCAGCCTGCAGATGGTCCGGGAATCAGCGTGTTTTTACATGAGTAGAATGTGTCCTCTTATTTAAAATGCATCTCTGGGTTATTTGCGGGGCCTGCCTGGTGTTTTTACAAGAGTAGAATGTGTGCTTTTATTTAAAATGCATTTCAGGGTTATTTGTGGGGCATAGGGATTTGTTCCTCCCCCCACCCCAAAAAAATATATAGTCTGGCCCACCACATGGTCTGAGGGACGGTGGACCGGCCCACAGCTGAAAAAGGTTGCTGACCCCTGATCTAACCAACATCCTGTTTCTTAGAACAACCAGCCAGATGTTTTTGAAAAGTCCACTAACAACTTTCTCTGCTGTTTGTTCCCCATCAACCAGCACTCAGAGATGGTCTACCTCCAAAGATAGCTATTCAGTTTAGCCAACATGGTCAAAACCTGTTGCAACGTGAATTTATCTTCTGTAAAGCCATAAACCGGCAGCCAATCAGTACATATTTGGACAGTGAATTCTGGGCATCAATTACATCTTTGTAGGGGGGGTGTACTTTCCCCCATCTGTTCTGAATCTACTTACCAATATATCTCATTTGGGTGACCCTAAGTTGTAGGGTTATAAGGGGAGAAAAATATTTCTAGTAACTTTCTCACATTCACATCATTATGAGTGCCTACTATGTACCAGTTTAGTCATCCCTTTTTCTAAACTAAAACGGGTGGAGACAAGAGAGCGATCAAAATTGTTTCCCATCCTGGACTAGCTCCACCTCTGTTTCATCCCAAATGTATAACAAATTACTAATCAAGATCGCGTACTTCTAATACTTTATTTATAAAAAATGTATTACAGTAGTACCTCGGGTTACATGCGCTTCAGATTACATACGCTTCAGGTTACAGACTCCGCTAACCCAGAAATTATTACCTCAGGTTAAGAACTTTGCTTCAGGATGAGAACAGAAATCGTGCTCCAGTGGCGCGGCAGCAGCAGGAGGCCCCATTAGCTAAAGTGGTGCTTCAGGTTAAGAACAGTTTTAGGTTAAGAACGGACCTCTGGAACGAATTAAGTACTTAACCCGAGGTACCACTGTAATTAAAAATATCAGCTGGAACGGCTGGAAGTCAAGTCACTTGGTGTTTGTCCGTGTGGGGTAGGTGTGTAGGTATGTTGATATGTATAGTATAGGTAGATATTATATAGAGTAATGTAGGTATGTTTTATGTTATGAAAATAAGGTAATGTGTTGTGTACGTGTATGGTGTAAATGTATATGTATGTGTTTTATATGTTAAAAAAATAAAAAATAAATCAGAACAGTTTGTTTGTGTGTTTTGCTACATTTATATACCACCTTTATCTTCCAAGGATATCAAGGTGGTTCTCCTCCTCCCCATTTCATCCTCACAACAACCCTGTGAGGTAGGTTAGGCTAAGAGGTGGTGATTGGCCCAACGTTGCATAGTGAGCTTCATGGCTGAGCGGGGATTTGAACCCTGTTCTCCCAGGTCTTCTAGTCCAGCATTCTATCCATTAAGCCACGCATTGTTGTTGTTTAGTCGTTTAGTCGTGTCCGACTCTTTGTGACCCCCTGGACCAGAGCACGCCAGGCACTCCTGTCTTCCACTGCCTCCCGCAGTTTGGTCAAACTCATGCTGGTAGCTTCGAGAACACTGTCCAACCATCTCGTCCTCTGTCATCCCCTTCTCCTTGTACCCTCCATCTTTCCCAACATCAGGGTCTTTTCCAGGGAGTCTTCTCTTCTCATGAGGTGGCCAAAGTATTGGAGCCCCAGCTTCACGCATAAAGGTAAAGGTACCCCTGCCCGTACGGGCCAGTTGTGACCGACTCTGGGGTTGCGCGCCCATCTCGCTTAAGAGGCCGGGGGCCAGCGCTGTCCGGAGACACTTCCGGGTCACGTGGCCAGCGTGATGAAGCTGCTCTGGCGAACCGGCACCAGCGCAGCACACGGAAACGCCGTTTACCTTCCCGCTATAAAGCGGTACCTATTTATCTACTTGCACTTAAGAGTGCTTTCGAACTGCTAGGTGGGCAAGAGCTGGGACTGAACGACGGGAGCTCACCCCGCCGCGGGGATTCAAACCACTGACCATACAATCGGCAAGTCCTAGGCGCTGAGGTTTTACCCACAGTGCCACCCGTGTCCCATTAGCTACACGCATAAACCCATACAATTAAAAAAAACCATATAGACATTTTATATTGCAAACATACATTCCACTTAGTCTAAGTAAGGTTTGTAAATTAACAAAAGTCATTGTTCAGTTTCTACATCGGTCTTTTGACTTATCATGTGCTCATTCCATTATCCCACTGTAAGGCAGTCTCATAGTACAGTTCAATATCTGGCAATAGCCAAACCTTCTTTTCTAGCATTTAGTGGAGCATCACTTAGCCTTCCGATTCTCCTAGGAAGAGCCTAACAAAAACCTGCCTGGACAGGCTTTTATACTTGAACAAGTTAGCAGAGGTAAAGAAACTTGTTCCACAGGCTTCTTGCCAGCATAAAGTAAGTGATATAGCTTGTTAAGAGCAGCTATGTGAAATCTATGCATTTCCGCTTGGTAGAGTTCGGTCCTTGTGGGATTCATTATTCATTGCTTTCTGTTGGTAAAATTGTCACCGTCCCACTGAAATTAAGCAGTCCATTTTGTAGATGGGGGGGAGGTTGAGTATAGTAATTTAATTCACTGAAATTGTAAACGCTTGCGTGCATTACTATGTGTTTAAATTTGATTGGTTGGTAACGGAATTATTGTTATTATTGTTTTTTCAGTTATGCTTTATTATACCTACTTACAGCTGTACAACATAAACTAAAATTCATTGTTACCAATAAACTAATACATTAAAAAACACAAAAAACAAACATTTTGACAATAAATTTTCTTCCAAAGGATGGAATTCTTGTGTTCTTGTGCAACTGTCTAACATTGGTCACAGGGGAGGTATCTAGTAAAGGAGACTCCATTTTATTTGAAGCAGTATGGAAGTGTTTTAGAATCCACTGTGAACACTGCTAAGTTGAATGGAGCGTTGGAGTGCTTCTTCTCTGCTTGAAAGAGAGTGAATGTGCTGGTCCTGAGGGTTAACCGTGTGGCGAGGTCTGAGTCCAGTCCGAGGGTGCAGTATGGAGGCTGTCCATCAAAGATGAAGCGGGGTCCAAGGCAGGGAGTCGGGTGAGGTCAGGAACTCTGGCAGAAGAGCAGGACAGGGTGCAGGCAGAAACAGGCTACCAACAATGTTGCTCCCACAACCTGGGACTGGTTGGCTTTTATCTGCCCCGAGGCATAGGGCGGCCCTGGTCCACAGGTGACTCGCCTCTTCTGGCCTGGAGGCGAGCACTCCTCCTGCGAGAACTTAGTTCCCTCCGCCTTTCTGCCCTGAGCCTCTGCAGCTCAGGAGAGGCTGGAGGGTTACCAGACCCAGAGGCAACCTCAGCTTCCCCTGACGGGGCTGAGAGTGGAGCACCTGCAGGCAATGGGTCCTCCATCACTTCAGGAGCCAGAGCAGACTCAGCTGGTGCCTGCACCTGAGGATCCAGCACAGGTGAGGACCCTCCAGGCTCAAGCTCAAGCCCCAGCTCCGACTCAGCTGGTTCTGGAGGCGGGGACTCCTGTGCAGGCTGGGATTCCTCAGGTTCAGCCTCCGAGTCCGAATCCCAGGCCATCACAGTGAAGCTGCAGGGGAAGGTAAAAGTGGAAATCTCTCATAGCGGTTTCAAGGCATAGCCTATTTGAGATACAGAAGGCTGAGCGTTATGCTCTGGAAAGAGAGAAAAATAGTTAGCTCCAAAATAGAAAATAAGTGAGGTCCCAACCAAAGAAGAATGACAACTTAAGTTATAAAAGTTATCTTAAACATCCTCGTGCCTACAGGACCGCCTCTCCTGGTATGCCCCATGGAGGACCTTATGGTCTGCAAATAATAACACCTTAGAGATCCAGAGCCTCAGAGAGATTAGGCTGGCCTCGACCAGGGCCAGGGCCTTTTTAGCCTTGGCCCCGGTCTTGTGGAAAACTCTGCCACAAGAGATCAGGGCCCTGAGGGATCTGACATCTTTCCACAGGGCCTGCAAGACGCAGTTGTTCCACCAGGCCTTTGGTCAGGGCTCAGCCTGACTCCCCTTTTCTTTTTGTATAAGAACTAATATGGAAGAGGCCTCCCAGCTTTCTCACAGGCCCATATAAGATCAGCGTAAACAGTTTGGCTGATGAGCGCTTACTGTTCCCAACCCTAACCCTGCGCAAAGCCATCTAATTAGACTTTAGTTTGATTTTGACCTGTTTTTAGGAGGTAATTAAATTATTGTTTGATACTAACGTTATATATCTGATGTTAGCTGCCCTGAGCCCAACTTTGGCCGGGGAGGGCAGGATATAAATAGAAGTTTATTATTATTATTATTTCATTATAAATTGTTTCCCAATAGTTTTTGATTATTTTGCAGTTCCACCACATGTGGTAAAACGTGCCCTCCTTCTCTTTACATGTGATCTCTCATTCATTGGAGGTTTTTAAGCAGAGGTTGGATGGCCATCTGTCATGGATGCTTTAGCTGAGATTCCAGCATTGCAGGGGGTTGGACTAGATGACCCCAGAACCCCTTCCAACTCTACAATTCTTTTATTCTGGCATACTCTTTATATATATATATAAATTGTTATTAGTTTTTTTTAACATATCATTTTCAACAGTAATTAAGCATATTTTTACATCTTATTCAAAGTTTTTTTTACTTCCATCAGTCCTGTCTGAAAATTTTCCAATCTAATCTCTTACTATACATTTCTTATTTTCCCTGTTACAGTCATACCTCGGGTTGAATGCGCTTCGGGTTGAGAGCGTTTGAGTTGTGCTCTACGGCAACCCGGAAGTAACGGTGCGCGTTAATTCCAGGTTTCGCAGTTTGCGCATGCGCAGACGCTCAAAATGACATCACACGCATGCGCAGAAGTGGTGAAAAGCGACGCGCGCGTGCACAGACGTGTCATCACTAGTTACGCTTGCTTCTGGATGTGAACAGGGCTCTGGAACGGATCCCGTTCGTATCCAGAGGTACCACTGTACATTTAAAACTCATAACCAATATCTCTACAGTGGTACCTCAGGTTAAGTACTTAATTCATTCCGGAGGTCCATTCTTAACCTGAAACTGTGCTTAACCTGAAGCACCACTTTAGCTAATGGGGCTTCCTGCTGCCGCCACACCGCCGGAACCCGATTTCTGTTTTCATCCTGAAGCAAAGTTCTTAACCTGAAGCACTATTTCTGGGTTAGCAGAGTCTGTAACCTGAAGCGTATGTAACCTGAGGTACCACTGTATTCTTTATCTACCTTGCAGCACTTCATATATTCCTCCTTACAAAACTTCTTGTAGTCCTAGTAGCGTAATTTGTTGGTTACAATTGCTTTTCAAATAGTTCATATACTTCTTCCAATCTTCTGTAAATCTCTGGTCCCACAGGTTTCGAATCCTTCCTGTCATTTTGTCCAATTCTGCATAGTCCATTATTTTTGTCTGCCATTCTTCTTTCATCAGAATTTCTTCTTGTTTCCATTTCTGCGCTAACAATGCTCTTGCCTCAGTTGTTGCATATAAAAACAATTTAACATCTTCCCTATTAATGTCCTGACCTATAATATATTCTGGCATACTCTTACCCTTGTTGTTCTTTTATAGCAGGCAGCGTACATGCACCAAAAATCTACCTTCAATATGGTGGGCAGAGCTATGCTCACTTTAACAACCAATAGGAACAACAGAAAATGATCACTCCCAGCTCCCAGCTTTTAAAGTGGTCTCCCTCTGGTGAATCACTCTGTTTTGCATTGGGGGGTAGCCTTGTAAACATGTGAAAGTTCCTGCTTGTACAGATTTAGCCTGCTGCCACAGGTCTCCAGATGTTAAACATCTGAGCTTGGAATAGACAGAAGCATTTGCAAGATGCAACACCCTCCATGATCACAGATGCATTGGGGATTGAAAACCCCAGCATTTCACAAAATGCAATAGGCAAGGTTTTTTTTTTCCTTTAAAAAAGTTTTTATTTATACTTTTCTAGTTCATTCGTTTCATTAGTTTTACAATCAATTCAACATTTCAAAGTCTGACTTCCTTCCCCCTCTTTCTGCAGTTCCTTCAATTTATTTTTTAATATCTTCTGCATATCCAAAGTCATTTTATTTGCTCATTTAATTACCTACTTTAAATATATACTCTTAGGAAACTGCAGGTTATTACAATATTTTTATCTGCAATTTATCTGTAACTATTCAATCAACCATTTCCATTCTTTTATTAAAAGTTTGTTATCTTGATTTCTTATTCTTCCTGTAAGTTTTGCCATTTCTGCATGTTCCATAAGTTTTTGTATCCATTCTTCCTTTGTTGGGACACTTGCTTCTTTCCACTTTGGGGCAAGTAACATTCTTGCTGCTGCAGTAGCATACATAAATAAATTTCTATACAATTTAGGTACAGTGGTACCTCAGGTTACATACGCTTCAGGTTACGGACTCTGCTAACCCAGAAATAGTGCTTCAGGTTAAGAACTTTGTTTCAGGATGAGAACAGAAATCGGGCTCCGGAGGCGTGGTAGCAGCAGGAGGCCCCATTAGCTAAAGTGGTGCTTCAGGTTAAGCACAGTTTCAGGTTAAGAATGGACCTCCGGAATGAATTAATTACTTAACCTGAGGTACCACTGTAGTTCTGCCTCTATAATTCCCAAAAGAAAAGGTTGTTTTTTTGTTTTTGTTTTTAAGAAAAAACAAAAGCTATTTCGAACATCCCTTTCAATTCATTGTATATGATCTTGGAAAGGTTTATTTTTGAACCGTTATTGTTCTGGTAAATGAAGGGTGGAGAATTGGATCTGGCCAAAGACTGGATTTCTAACACCCCCATGGGCCAACTTTGACAGATGAAAGCAGCCATTACAATCAGCTCCTCTGAAGTCCATCTGCAGGTCTGGTGTGATTGCCTGGGATTCGGACTCAGATGCAGAACCTGAGGGATCTCAGCCTGCACAGGATTCCTTGTCCCCAGAACCATCTGAGCCGGGGCTGGGGCTTGAGCCTGAAGAGTCCTCACCTATGCTGGATCCTCAGGTGCAGGCACCAGCTGAGTCTGCTCTGGCTCCTGAGGTGACGGAGGACCCATTGCCTGCAGGTGCTCCACTCTCAGCCCCGTCAGGGGAAGCTGAGGTTGCCTCTGGGTCCAGTAACCCTCCAGCCTCTCGTGAGCTGCAGAGGCTCAGGGCAGAGAGCTAGGGAGGGAACTAAGTTCCCACAGGAGGAGTGCTCGCTTCCAAGTCAGGAGAGGCGAGTCACCAGAGGATCGGGGCGCCCTATGTCTTGGGGCAGATAAAAGCCAGCCAGCCCCAGTCCCAAGTTGCGGAAGCAACGTTGTTGGTTGCCATGTTCCTGCCTGAATCCTGTCCTGCTTTCCTGCCTGAGATCCTGACCCGCCCTGGCTCCCTGCTTGCATGCCTGTTCCTGACTTCACCCGACTCCCTGCCCTGCACCCAGCTGCAGCTACTACGGGCTGCCTCCACATTGAGCCTTTGACCATGGACCGGACTTGGACCTTGCCTCAGGTAACCCACAGGACCAGCACATGTGGTTTGGATTCAAAATGCACCTGCAAATGGACAAAGCAGAACTTGTTGACAGCACAGATCAGCTGATTGGCGCTGGCAGTGAGCTCCCTCGGGCTGCAATTGTTGTTGTTTAGTCGTTAAGTCGTGTCCGACTCTTCGTGACCCCATGGACCAGAGCATGCCAGGCATTCCTGTCTTCCACTGCCTCCCGCAGTTTGGTCAAACTCATGCTGGTAGCTTCAAGAACACTGTCCAACCATCTCGTCCTCTGTCGTCCCCTTCTCCTTGTGCCCTCAATCTTTCCCAACATCAGAGTCTTTTCCAGGGAGTCTTCTCTTCTCATGAGGTAGCCAAAGTATTGGAGCCTCAGCTTCAGGATCTGTCCTTCCAGTGAGCACTCAGGGCTGATTTCCTTAAGAATGGATAATTTTGATCTTCTTGCAGTCCATGGGACTCTCAAGCGTCTCCTCCAGCACCATAATTCAAAAGGATCAATTCTTTGACGATCAGCCTTCTTTATGGTCCAGCTCTCACTCTTGGCTGCTGTTATGTACTGAGTTGAATAGGATCCAAACTGAAGCAGTCTGATTGGTCCTAGAACAATAGGATCCAAATTGCAGCAGTCTGATTAGTCCTAGAACAATAGGATTCAGAATGCAGCAGTCTGATTGGTCCTAGAACAATGCAGCAGTATGATTGGTTGGTAGGAACCACCCAATCCTGCTCCAGATAGAAGTGAATCCACAACCTGATTGGCTTACGGTAGAATTCCGGAATTAGCCAATCATGTGCAGCCCATTGTGTAAATAATGTATATAAAGCAGATACTGTGAGGGGACTTTCATTCATTCCTCCTCACCACTATGAGCTGAATAAAGAGCATGAAATCACTTTGCGACTCTGAGTATATTTCACTGGCGACGAAGGTGGGATCCCGCTGAGCTGACTGCCACACACAGCACCGCAGCACCGCCACCTGCCGCACCGCTGCCTCGCACCGTGTATCCAGGCTTCAGCTCCGGAACACAAGGAACTCAGAATGGCAACCGACAGCAGCTTCTCACCGTTCAACCCAGCATCTGGAGACTGGGAAGCGTACGCCTCCCGTTTCACCTTCCTCCTAGAAGCCAAAGGGGTCACCGACGAAGAAGACGCCAAGAAGAGGGCGATATTCTTCAGCGTCTGCGGAGAGGAGACGTTTGAAATTGCCCGGGCTCTACTTGCGCCTGAAGATGTCGCTACTGTTCCATACAAAACAATAATGGAACAGCTGAAGGGGCACTTTTCGCCACAGCCCTCAGTGGTGGCTCGTCGAAATGCCTTCTACGCAAAGCGACAAGCCCCTGGGGAAACCATAACTGGGTTTGTGACCTCTCTCCGCCAAGCCGCCCGGTTCTGCAACTTCTCAGAGCTGGAGAACATGCTTCGTGACCGCCTCGTCGGTGGCCTGAAGGATGAGAAGCTGCAACGACGCCTCTACGCTAAGAAGGACCTAACGTTCCAGGTCGCTCTGGAGGAGGCCCTGGCAACGGAAGCTGCCGAGAGGTCGACGCAAGAGGCACGGCCGAGCCTGCCATCCCAACCGAGGGTCCACCACGAAGACCTCACCGACGACTCAGGATCCGACAGGGAGGAGGTGCACCGAGTACAGCAGCGCACTCAAGCAGCACACAGACCACAGCTGCCTCGACGAGAAGGAGGAAACTGCGCAAGCTGCGGGGAGAGTCACGAGAGGAGGACCTGCCATTTCCGCAACGCAGAGTGCAGGCAGTGCAGAAAATCGGGACACATCGCCCGGGTGTGTCGGGCTCGGCTCACCCGACACCAGGCATCAGATGACCAACCCAAGAGCCCCAGGTCCCGGGGCCCAACGCACCAAGGCAACTCGACGGAGCTCACGGACTGCCAGGTATACCAGTTGCCCCACCCCAATGTAGAGAAAATTTATGTAGAGGTACAGATAGAGGGGGCCCCATGCCGCATGGAGCTTGACACGGGTTCAACTCTATCCATAATCTCGGCAAGGACCTTAAGGAAACTGTGTCCTACTGGGGGTCCCAAACTCAGGCCGGCCCCATTCACCCTACGGGACTTCCAGAAACGTAAGGTCCCCACAATGGGGGTGGGGACCTTCAGGGTGCAATACCGGGGGCGGATGCGGCAACTGGACTTGCTTGTGGTCAAGGGCCCCTACATTAGCTTACTGGGATTGGCATGGTTTGGACCACTGGGGCTAGCTGTCACCGGGGTGAACCACACTAGCTTACAAGTGGACGTGGACGCCATATGCAAGGAATTTCCAGGGGTTTTCGACGGGAAATTGGGACAGTATACGGGCCCCCCCATTGCGCTACAGCTTGACCCCGCAGTACGACCGGTCAGGCTCAAGGCCCGCCGGGTCCCGTTCGCCTTGAAACCCCGTATAGACGAGGAATTGGACCGACTCGTGGAGCAAGGAGTGCTGGAGCCGGTGCCTAATGCCCCCTGGGAAACCCCAATCGTCACTCCCGTCAAGCCTAATGGTTCGGTCCGTATCTGCGCAGACTACAAATGTACCATAAACAAGGCCCTCACGGCCCACGCATACCCAGTGCCAGTGGTCAGCCATGTCCTTGCCACCCTGGCTGGGTCGAAAATTTTTGGCAAGCTGGACTTGGCCCAAGCATATCAACAGCTGCCAGTAGATGAGGCCACAGCAGAGGCACAGACGATTGTGACGCACAGAGGAGCATTCAGGGTAAAGCGGCTGCAATTCGGGGTCAGCGTGGCACCAGGCATATTCCAGAATCTAATGGACTCTCTCCTTAAAGGGATTCC
This sequence comes from Podarcis bocagei, assembly GCF_964188305.1. Classification (NCBI taxonomy): domain Eukaryota; kingdom Metazoa; phylum Chordata; class Lepidosauria; order Squamata; family Lacertidae; genus Podarcis; species Podarcis bocagei. The sequence goes on from NC_138133.1 coordinate 13,762,567, forward strand.
TGGCGTCACCCCCTTCTTCGATGATGTGTTGATTGCCGGGCCCACACCAGAGGAGTTTGAGGACCGCCTCCGCACCGTTCTGCACCGTTTCCAGACGGCGGGTCTCAAGGTGAAGCGGGAAAAATGTCTACTAGGAGTGCCTCAGGTGGACTTTCTGGGATTTATGGTGGACGCAGAAGGGGTCCACCCGACTGGGGACAAGGTACGGGCCATTTGTGATGCCCCAGCGCCCAAGAGCAAGACTGAACTTCAGGCCTTCTTGGGACTATTGAACTTTTACCATTCCTTCCTTCCCCATAAGGCGGCGGTAGCGGAGCCCCTACACAGACTCCTGGACAAGCGGGCCCCTTGGGTGTGGGGCCAGCGCCAGGAGGCCGCATTCCAGGCAGTCAAGGACTTGCTTGTCTCAAACTCTGTCTTGGCACACTTCGACGAGAGGCTGCCGGTGGTGCTAGCATGTGACGCCTCACCCTATGGCATTGGCGCTGTCCTGGGGCACCAACTCCCGGATGGAAGAGAGGTACCGGTGGCGTACTTTTCCCAGACACTCAACGCAACCGAGCGGAACTACTCGCAAATCGACAAGGAGGGTCTGGCAATCGTGAAGGGAGTAAAAAAAATCCATGATTTCTTGTACGGGCGGCCCTTCACCGTGGTGACTGACCACAAGCCGTTGCTTGGCTTGTTTGCTCCCGAAAAGCAGACCCCCCAAGTGCTGTCTCCTCGCGTCCTCAGGTGGTCAATTTTCCTTGCCAGCTACCAGTATGCACTGATTCACCGACCTGGGAAGGCGATGGGCCATGCGGACGCCCTCAGCAGGCTACCACTACCGGAAACAGGCCCTGACCCAGCACCTGCACAAGAGGTTATGAGCCTGGAGCTGCTTCCCGACCGCCCCATTCAGGCACAAGAAGTTGCACACCATTCCAAGAAAGATAGGGTCATCTCCCGGGTCCTGGACTGGGTGTGGAGGGGATGGCCCAGCAACAGCCCCGGGCCAGAATTTGCCGGCTACACAACCCGCAAACATGAACTGTCGGCCCACAAGGGGTGCCTGTTATGGGGAAGCAGAGTCGTTGTTCCCCAGCCCCTCCGCAAAAGGGTCCTCACAGCCTTACACGAGACACATCCAGGGGTAGTAAGAATGAAGGCCCTTGCCAGGAGTTATGTGTGGTGGCCGGGGATCGATGGAGAGATAGAGGCCTGGGTCAAACACTGCCAGGCCTGCCAAGAATCCCGCCCAGATCCCCCAAGGGCCCCATTCCAGTCCTGGGAGTCCGCCCGAGCACCATGGTCACGCCTGCATGTGGATTTCGCTGGCCCCTTTCAGGGGAAAACATTCTTCATAGTGGTGGACTCCTACACCAAATGGCTGGAAGTCGCACTGGTACCGTCCACTTCCACGTCCGCAGCCATCCGGGTACTACGCAGGCTGTTTGCAACCCATGGGCTCCCTGACACTCTCGTCTCAGACAACGGGACTGCATTTACGTCAGGAGAATTCCAAACCTTCACAGCGCAGAACGCCATCCGCCACATCCGTTCGGTGCCATTCCACCCTGCCACCAATGGCCAAGCAGAACGCATGGTGCGGACCACCAAGGACACCCTCCGCCGCATGACGCAAGGGGACTGGGAGTACCGCCTTGCCACATTCCTTCTAGCACAGCACAGCACCCCCAGCTCAACGACTGGCCGGAGCCCCGCTGAACTACTAATGGGTCGGCGCCTTGCAATCAGATTGGACCGCCTTCACCCCGATAGAGCTCAGGATGAGGTAGTGGTGGGGGAAGGCAGGAACCCCCGGACCTTCGAGGCCCAGGACCCAGTGTACGCAAAGAATTTTGGGGCAGGCCCAGCATGGGTACCCGCCACAGTCACCAGGGTCACTGGCCCAGTGTCGTACGAGGTGCTAACGGATGGAGGGCAATGCTGGCGTCGCCACTGCGACCAGATACGGCAACGATTCCCGGGAGAAACCCAGGAGGAGGACAGGTCAGAGGAGTCCCAAGGGAACAGCGGGGCAGTGAGGCCCATAGAGCAGGAGGGGCCAGCAGGAGAGGCAGAATCAGTAAATACAGAGAGGACCCGCGAGGCCGAAAGGACACCGGAACCAGAACCACGACTGAGCGAGCCGGTTGTGCCAGACCAAACAGGCCCATCACAGCCAGCATCCTTGGAACACGAGCCAGAACCTGAACCCCGGACCAGGGAACACCACAGGCCGCAACGCACACGTAGGCCGCCGGCGTACCTCGAGGACTATGAATGTGACCTCCCGGGCAGGACTGGAACTTAGAGGGGAGGGGTGTTATGTACTGAGTTGACTAGGATCCAAACTGCAGCAGTCTGATTGGTCCTAGAACAATAGGATCCAAATTGCAGCAGTCTGATTGGTCCTAGAACAATAGGATTCAGAATGCAGCAGTCTGATTGGTCCTAGAACAATGCAGCAGTATGATTGGTTGGTAGGAACCACCCAATCCTGCTCCAGATAGAAGTGAATCCACAACCTGATTGGCTTACAGTAGAATTCCGGAATTAGCCAATCATGTGCAGCCCATTGTGTAAATAATGTATATAAAGCAGATACTGTGAGGGGACTTTCATTCATTCCTCCTCACCACTATGAGCTGAATAAAGAGCATGAAATCACTTTGCGACTCTGAGTATATTTCAGCTGCAATGGAGATTTCCAAATGGGCAGCTCCTTGGTGCAGCTGATACAAGTGGAGCTTGCTATCAAGGAGCCCCATTTTGTCTGTTTCCATGCATGGGTGGTATGAATCCAAACCACCACTGCAAAAGGATTTGCTGTAATTAAGTGGGGAGTTACTTAATGCAGCTCATGCCTGCATGTCGAGGTCCCCAAGCCACCCCCTAAATAAATCACAATTCACACAGAAATTTTTGCTTAAGGTTTTTGGCATAATTTTGGCCACAACTTTATTAAAATACATAATGTGAGTGGTTGCTTAGGCATTGGTCATGACTATCTGTCCCCGCCTGGGGACAGAACTGACTTCCGGATTCCAGCAAAAACCAGTAAGGGAAAACAATATTGGGGAGAGAATGGGGCTGGGCAGCATGCCGTCACCCCTCCCCACATGCTCCCAGGGGCTTTCACAGCCCTAGTGTTAAGTTGTGAGTGAACATATCAGACGACACAGCGATTCTTCAAACCACTCTTGTTTATTCACAGGCCAGAACAGAACTGAACTAAAGGGTTCAGTCAGCCTGCTTATATAGAGCTCCAGTACAACGTAACTGTAACAATTTTCTAAAACTATCCAATCACTGAACGTTACTTTTGATCCCTTATTTGCATAACTATCTACAGTATCCCCCTGCTGGCCCAGGTTGAGAACTTCAGTACATAACACCTAGCCCCTTGCCGGGGATACAGACAAAAACATGGCAAACCCATGGATTCCTTTAATGGAATTCCCTTGCAGCAGGCCCCTGCCCCAGCCAACCCTTACCAACCAAATTTTAACCAATGCCTAACTGAAACCTTACAAGTTGTGACGATTTGCTACACAGTAGGCAAAAACCAAATGGCACCAGCCAATCTGCCAAATGGACAAAATTCCCACCAGGCCCCTGCCCCAAAAGCAGGCGACCCCATGACAGGCATAGCAAGGTCAAACGCAACAGCCCTAAATTAGGGAGGGTTGGCGGGTGATCCGATGCACGCAGCAAAAGAGATAGAAAAAAGCTGCGTGCCAAGAATATATAATCTTCAAGCCATCCCTCTAAATGGTAACATCAAAATCTCCCCAACAACCTAAATTGGCCCGATCACAATCATGGCCATCCAAACAGTCCCGCCCAGTAACCAAAAGGGGGTGTCCTGTTAGACCCCACCGCAACACGTGCTCTTCATGAAGGAGAACATGCTTTGTATGATCACTGACTAGTGCTGACAGTGAGCTCCCTTGGCTGTGGTAGCCAATTCCAGTGAGGCTGATTGATGCTGTTGCAAAGTGCTGCTTACAAAGGAACCAGACAGGCCAAATTTGTGGGCCAAATTGGTACTCTTGTTGGGACTAATTAGGCTCACCAGTTAGAGGTTCCTTACCCCTGCAGTATATATTTAAAAGGGGGGTAAATGTGATTTCTCCTTTGAAATTGGTGCAGGACACAGAATTGCAGCGAGTATAAAATAAAGGAAGGGGGAATTAGCAGTAGAACAAATATAAATTTGCATTATGTGGACCACATCTTTAAAGTATGGCATGAGAAACAACATTGTACATATGAGCAGGAAAGCTCCAAAACCACAAGGTGGTGGTCTCAATGTTCTGTGGCAAGCTGGTCCATCAATCTGAAAAGTTCTTAAATCAGAAGCAGAATTGGAGTGAGTACCGGCAGTGGATTCAGTTCTGTTTCCCCACTGAAAAGGCACAGCAGGTAACCACAGGAAATCTGTTGTGCATCTCTCTCCATAGCTACACCCAGACAATGTTCCTCTTAATGTTGCATGAGCTCATCTACAAATAAAAATGTAGTAAGGCTGCCATATGGTCTGGCAACATAATAAATTAAGATTTGCTTTTGTTCTTTTTTAAGTACAATTTTACAGCTTGAACAATGAAGGAAGATTGAAGAGACCTGTGTTCTGGAAAGCTGAATTTGTGTGTGAGGGACATATGAACAGTATAAGCTAAACAAACTATAGCTTAGGGCCCCACTCACTTGGGGCCCCCCAAAAAATATAAAGGAAAAAAACTGGATGTACATTTCCAAAACAGAAGATAAAAAAATAAAACCTACATACAGCATCAGTGTTTTGTGTTGCGTAGGCTCCTATGATGTAAGTAATGGGCCCCGCCTGCTAGCCTGCTACCTAAAATATCACTGGTTTGCTCATTTCTATATATAGGGTGCCTACATTCTGCATGGACTGGTGGCATGGCAACATGTGCAAATGGCTTTAGATACCTATTAGGTCCATAAATTCCATCTAGCATATATTCAACACAAAAACCAGCAACAATTTGTTGTTGACAAAGGACAGCTGGACATATAAAGGGTCCCATTACCTTCAGTAGCTTAGGGCCTCTTCAAACCTAAATCCAGCCCTGAGTATGGGCCAGATACAGAATCTCTTGCCTTCAGGCTGTCAACAGTTGCAAAACCCTTTCTCTGGTAACTCCCATGGAGGTAACACAGTTTATCAGATCTTTATATAATTGATTTAATGCGCCATTCCCCAATACAAGTACCTTATACAGGGTATAAAATCGGGAGCTGCTCCCTGTACAGCCTGCTGCAACACCAATGAGAGGTGCTTAAGGTAAAGGTAAAGGGACCCCTGACCATTAGGTCCAGTCGTGACCGACTCTGGGGTTGCGGCGCTCATCTCGCTTTATTGGCCGAGGGAACTGGCGTACAGCTTCCGGGTCATGTAGCCAGCATGACAAAGCTGCTTCTGGCAAACCAGAGCAGCGCACAGAAACGCCGTTTACCTTCCCGCCAGAGCGGTACCTATTTATCTACTTGCACTTTGACGTGCTTTCGAACTGCTAGGTTGGCAGGAGCAGGGACCGAGCAACGGGAGCTCATCCTGTCGTGAGGATTCAAACCGCCGACCTTCTGATCGGCAAGTCCTAGGCTCTGTGGTTTAACCCACAGCGCCACCCGCGTCCCTATGAGAGGTGCTTACTTTGAACCAAATAATAAAGACCTGTTGTACCCTCAAGAAAAAATACTCGAGAGAATCTCTAAAGATCAGCTTGTAAACAGACACATGCGAGGACCAATGACACATTCTCAAACCCTGTGATAATAATTCTAGCAAAAGAACATATAGGTGACCATTTCCACCACAGTCCAATTATAGGAGCAACCAGTGCTTTTTTCTGGGGGGACGCAGGGGGTACGCATACCCCTAAACATTTTTGTGAATCTTTATACTTTTGTCCATTTACTGTATTTATTTTTCCCGATTTGAGCTATAAAATGGTGCTTTACTTGAGTCAAAATGAGAGTACCCCTAAACATTTTTAAAGAAAAAAAAAAGCTATGAGAACAACATCTGAAGGAACTCCAGCAGCAAATCTACAACCTAGAAGGTTTGAAGTTAAACCATTAAAATGGGCCAATATAATGGCTTCTCTGTATTTAGGTACGGATTAAAAAACATTAAGACATATATTCAAGAGTAGACCCAAGCCACGCCCTGTGACTGCCATATACGACCCATTGGTTAATGTGTTTAGCTTCTGCAAATCCCTTGTTTTAATTTTCTCTTTAGCTATATAGTGGTACCTCGGGTTAAGTACTTAATTCGTTCTGGAGGTCCGTTCTTAACCTGAAACTGTTCTTAACCTGAAGCACTGCTTTAGCTAATGGGGCCTCCTGTTGCTGCCAAGACGCAAGAGCATGATTTCTGTTCTCATCCTGAAGCAAAGTTCTTAACCCGAGGTACCATTTCTGGGTTAGCGGAGTCTGTAACCTGAAGCGTATGTAACCTGAAGCGTATGTAACCTGAGGTACCACTGTACATTTAGCTTGCTTCAAATCCACTGACCACAAACAAAAGGGAAAGGAAGCAAGGCATTTCTCCCTGTTAACTCTTTTACATGTAGTCATTTAAGAGCCTACCAACTCCCAGTGACTTGGAGGCGGCAGGAGAATAAATTCAGAGCCAGTAATTAAGATATATCTGGGCCAAATAAACATATATGGATAAACTTATTTATATGTATAGACTTATTTAGGCATATACCGTATTTTTCGCTCTATAACACGCACCCGACCATAACACACACGTAGTTTTTAGAGGAGGAAAATCCGTAGGCATGCCACCCGTAGGCATTTCCTCCATAACACGCACAGACATTTCCCCTTACTTTCTAGGAGGGAAAAAGTGAGTGTTGTGGTGCAAAAAATACGGTATTTATCAAGAAGCCTCCTCTGTACCCGGCTCAGACCTGCCCTTGTGGTGATAGTCTCAAGAAAATATTGGAAAGGATTCAGGTATTCCACCTTACCACCTCCTTCCAAGTCCCTATAGAACTGTTCTCCTTGCTGTCACTGAAACACAGAGCTAAACACTTGGTTTCATATCCACTCTCAGCGGTTATCATAATTCCCTGTTTTGCTATCTTTGCATCTCATGTCAGATCTCATGAGAAATACCACAAGTGACCTGGACAGAACAAGCCGGCATTGCCTTTTATAGGCTAAGGTCTTGTCATTCCTTTCTTTTTTAAAAAATTATACTTTTGCTTAAATTTCTGTTTTACATTATAGAATATTCACTTAAACACCCTTAAAATATCAGTGACTTCCCTTCCTCTCTTTCCATGGTTCAGTTTGCACAACATGAATCCCTGCATATTTTGTATAGACCATTCGGTAGTCCATTATAACATCCATCAAAACTTATTTACACTGTTGAATTTATCTTAATGCTGCCCACATTTTCAAATACAGTTTTCTTCCACATATTCAATAAACATTTGCCAATCTTCTTTAAATGTATGTTGTTCTTGTTCTATATGTTAGATCACAGCTGTCAACTTTCAGATTAGAAAATAAGGGATCAGCAGCCTCACCTGTCCCAGGGACAGTCTATGGGATATCTAACAATCCGGGATAGCAGCGGGGAACGGCACTGGAATAAGGGAATTTCCCGCCAAAAAAGGGAAGGTTGACAGCTATGTGTTAGATCCGTAAACTGCGCATATTCCAACAGTTTAAGTTGCCATTCTTCTTTAGTTGGGACGTTTTCCATAAGTCTTGTCATTCTTAAGATCCCATTTTTAAAATGCCAGGCTTTTCTCAACTCTTTATCCTTCAGACGGAGGCCTCTGGTAGAAGCCTTTAGGTGCCGTCCTCGCAGAAGATTGCGAGGGACCAGAACACCCCCTTCTCTATTTAAGTCACCAATTACTTCCCTGTGAACAAAAACTTCCCACCATAAAATGAGAGGCCCTAGCCATAAATTGGGCCATTCGTTCCCTGCATTATTCTCCATTTAGTTGCTGACCAATGGAGGAAAGATGCAAACCCCCACATTATTTGGTGGTATTTGTCATTGCAGCTCTATACTTTTACTACTGCCCATCAGAAAGGCTCACAGCCCCCCGCTCCACTTGTCAAGGATCTTGGGATGACACTTTCCTGGCAGAGAACCAGCACGGCCTGATGTCCCTCTTGTGCGAAGGGGTACCTTGGCTTACGCTGCCACCAGATGAGCAGGCTGCCCCAATGTTGTCTCTGCTGAAGTTCCCCTGAGCTGGGGGTGAGTTTGGCTGCTGCCCAACAGCAGGGAAGCCGGTTGTTTGACTGGCCGCTACGCCAACCCAGAAACTAGAAAGGAACCCAGCTGCTGCTCAGTACTGAAGAAGGGGCAGGGTTGCCAAAAAAGCGCAGGTGAATGCAAACAGTGGTCAGTGCTGCAGAAAGAAGCAGAGTTAAAGGAAGCAGTAGAGGACAGGTCTAAGGGATGCGGGTGGCACTGTGGTCTAAACCACTGAGCCTCTTGGGCTGGCCGATTGGAAGGTTGGCGGTTCAAATCCCTGTGACAGAGTGAGCTCCTGCTGCTCTGTTCCAGCTCCTGCCAACCTAGCAGTTCAAAAGCAAGCCAGTGCAAGTAGATAAATAGGTACCACAGCGGCAGGAAGTTAAATGGCGTTTTCATGTGCTCTGGCTTCCATCACGATGTTCCGTTGCGCCAGAAGCAGTTTACTAATGCTGTCCACATGAGTCGGAAAGCTGTCTGTGGACGAACGGCGGCTCCCTTTGGCCTGAAAGCGAGATGAGCGCCACAACCCCATAGTCACCTTTGACTGGACGTAACCGTCCGGGGTCCTTTACATTTTCCCCCCAAAGGACAGCCACTCACCCAAGCAGAATGGGGAGAAACCGTGAAGGAAGGGAATAAGAGAGTCACTGAGCAAGGAGCAGAAGAGTCATTGAGCCAGGAGCAGAAGAGGTAGGCGTGGATGAAAGGGAGCCCAACATAAAATGCAAGAGGAAGGATGGAAAGATTAGAAAGAAGCAAACAAGGCTGAAGCTACCCTGCTTAGGACCACAAGGACCACTCACCTGTTGCTGGAATTGTAGGAGGCTCCTCCCCATCTTGAGTACATAGGAGGCAGGCAGATGGGATACCTACAGAGCCTGTGCAGAAAAGGGACGATGACTGGATGCAACGCCCCCCAGGCAGTTAGTCCAACTTCCCATATGGAGAACATCCTCTGCAACACTTACGGGAAGCTGGATTAACTGCATGTGTTGTGGTAGATGGCCCCTTTTCTGCACAGGCTTTGTCCACGATGGCACTGAATGCTTCGATGTCCCTCTGCTTGCTGACCACTTTGCAACAGCCAACATCTAATGCAGGCATAGGCAAACTTGGCCCTCTGGATGTTTTTTGAGACTACAATTCCCATCATCCCTGACCACTGGTCCTGTTAGCTAGAGATGATGGGATTTGTAGTCCCAAAAAACATCTGGAAGGCCAAGTTTGCCTATGCTTGATATAATGAATTGTCCAATGATGGATTTAAAGAGGTAATTCTACAAGTCATGCAACTGGTTCTAATGCAAGCAATGCATTTGAGGAGCTTTCTTGCCAACTTAAATTTTAACCATTCTCTGCCTCTTGGTTTGAAGAAGAGCAGGGAAGGGACTTCTGTTGTCCTCCCGATGGACTGCAGCCATCATCACTGACCCATTGGTCATGCTAAAATTGTAGACTTGGGAGGGAGGGACCGGGAGAGTCATATAGTCCAAACCGTGCAATACAGGAATCTTTTGCCCAAGGTGGGGCTTGAACTGACAACCCTCAGAGTAAGAATCTCATGCTCTACCAGCTGAGCTATCCACAGGGCTAATGGAAGTTGGAGTCCAACAACATCTGGGTGGCCCCAACTTCCGCATCCCAATGTACAGATGTAAACACTCCCTTAAAAAAAGCCGCCGGACCTTTAAGGTGAAATAAATCAGATTAGCAAAGTGGGGTTTTTTGGGGCCAGCAAAGTGTGTAGATGACCTTTTAAGATTGCTAAAAAGAGAATTGGGTTAATAAATTTTGGGAAGATTTCCGGCAAGCTGTCATCACTCCGCAGGTGGCAAAATTTGTTAAGGCCGCTGTCGCTCCCTCTCAGACTTTGCCAGCACGTAGCTTGTCACTCTCTTTAATCTGCTTTACTTGAGGCTGTGATTTTTGCATTTCGTGTTAATGGCCCGTTGGCAGTAATAAACGAACTGCTACTTACTCCCGTAATTGTAATTGCACACGTTGACAACTGATTCGGGCATCTTCCTCAAACGAGGCTCCTGCAAATAATGAAAGGTTAGAAAGCGGGGGAGGCCGCTTCACTTTCACCTTCCAACGCTCCTCACTGCTCTCGGCTTTAAGAGTTTCACTTCTGCCATAAAGGAAAGGGCACTTGACCTGCGGCCTCGCTTTATGGGCTCCCCATTTGGGGGGGGAGGAACCACACCTTCCAATGGCCTCCCCAAGAGAGAGGGCGCGCTCTGCTCCCCACCCCCCGCCATCAAGGCGCATTAAATGCATACTCCGGCGCCGAGGCATTAAAGGGGATTTCCCCGCTTGCACATAATGCACCCCCCGCCCAGCCAATAGCAAAATGATCTTTCCTTTCGCTCCGCGCCCCGACTGCCTCTTTCCTGTGCAGCCTCGCCGAGCGCGCACGGAGCTGCCCGGAACTTCCCGACAGGCTGCCGCTCCCCTCCCTCCCTCCTGCCCCGCTCCGAGGCTGCTTTCTCTCTTCCCCCAGCCAACCCCCGGCTTCCCTGGGCGGGGAATCGCCTCCCTTCCTTCCTTCGCTGTCCCCACCCACCTTTTGCAATGGCAAGCAAGATGGAGGAGCGGGGCGGCTTCGGCGCCCTCCCAGGGCGCTGTTGTTAAAAAAGCGCAGCTGCTCCCCAAAGGCTGCGGCGCCCTTGCTGCCCCCCCAGCGCGCCCCGCTGCCCCCCTCTTCCCGGATTGCATCCCTCCCTCCCCACCCTCTCCCCCCATGCGCCCTCCCTCCCCTCCTTCCTGGCAATTGTCTTTGCTTCTCCTCCCCCCTATCCCGCATGCACCCATTGCTTATGCACGCGCTCTCTGGAGAGGCTCTGCCAGAGCTGTGATCCCTCCACGCGCGCGCGCGCCTCCATCTATTATTGCGATCCTTTGGCTGCCGCCGGTGCAACCGGATCGATCCACCCACCCATCCAGCTGCCCCTTTCTTTTCTCCCCCCCCCCCAATTTCCCCCCTCCTCTCCCCCTCCCTCCTTGCGCCATCGTCATTGCCAGCGCCGCCGCCGTGTTTCTTGGATGGATTTCTTCTTCCTGGGTGTTTTTGCTGGAAGGTGAAGCCGGAGACCCGGGCCCCCCCGAGGTTTTAGATCTCCTCTTCTTCCTCCTCGACCCCCCAGCTCCTGTCAGCGATCCAGGCCGAGAAGGGAGCGAGGAGCCCGGTCAGCGTGGCGGTGGCAGCGCGCTCGGGTCCGGAGGAGCTACCGACCGCGTCTCGCAGCCATGAGCGGCTCCACCGCCGCCTCCTCCACCAGCGGCAACGCGGCCGGCGAAGGGGCGGAGGACGCCGCCAAGGATTCTGCGGACATCGCGGCTTTCTTCCGATCGGGTGAGCGCTCCGCTTGGCCGGAGGGGAAAGGCGGTCTGGCGTTGGGGAGGAGAGGGTTGGCCTTTCCAAGGAGTTTGGAGAAGGAAGCGAGGGGGAAATCTCGGTCGTTCCGATTTGATTTCCCCCGTCCGGTGGTTTTGTGCGCTCTGGAGTGTCGCTGCTTTCTGTGCCCAAGAGCTAAAAAAAAAAAAAAGGGGGGGGGGAGGTATCAATCCTTGCCTCGGCGAGCCTCATATTTTTGCAGGATTTCTATGGCCGTGCGTTGAAAAAGGCCAAGTGTTCCCGGACAAGCCATATGTATCGCTCTATGCGTTTTACAGGGTCTCTTTAATATTGGGTCGATGAATCTGGCTGTCAACTCCAAAGCCCCATAGAGATTCTCTTTTAGCCAGTTGGGGTACCTTATCGCGCCCCATTCTTCAGAGCCGCCTCACCTCCTTTAAAGACTAGATTTCCCCTCCTTGATAAAGTCAATAGACTACAGAAGGCCAAGACTATCTGTTGGACTGTAGCATGTGTCTGGGTGTCATAATCCACAGCCTTTGTCACTGTTTCTAGACAGCTGCTGTAACCAAGGAATGGCAACCCAGCCTCATCCCCATCTTTCCCTTCCTCCATGGGGGGGGGGGAACAAGCATTTGTTTTCTTGTCTAGCTTTTGGCTCCAGCTCTGGGTGTGTGTTTATTTCTATTAAAATGAAAAGCTTCTCTCTCCATCTCTGCCTGCCTGCCTTTGCGGTTCGAATGCAAGTCTGGGAAGAGCAGGGTGTAAATAATCTACAGAGAGGCTAAGATAGAGTTGGCTTTGTTTGTCCGTTTCCTTTTCTTTTCTGGGGAGCGAACATTTTTATTTTTATTTTTAATACAAATCTGGCCTAAGGAGCGGACAGTTGATTGTCTTTGTGCATTGATTTTGGTAGATGGCCGGATTTCGGGGGGGGGGGGAGCTGTTGGCAGAGGAAGACATGCATCTTGCATAGTTAAGCTGTAAGGGAAATACTTTGACACAAGGCAGGTGCTGGGAGCCTCTCCTTACATGGTCACTCCAGCTGTTGTCCAAACCTCCTTGTATCCTGTTACCCTAGGGTGGTGAAACTTTTATTATTATTATTCTCGCTGTTGAGTGCTTGAGATGGGGTAATGGCTGCAGCTGGGAAACAGAATGGATAAGGCGCAGAAGGCAGGCGATTCCTCCAAAACAGACCTTTTCCAGAAACCCTACAAGTGCAGGAAGGTAACCTGTGCATTAATGATGCCTGCCCTGTGTGTGAAACTGCCATGTTGCAAGGCTCCCAGTGAATCCATTGCTTATGGCCACAGGGACATTGGATTTGTATAAGACGGTAAGGGGTGGGAAAGGAGTAGTTAGCTTGGCCTGTATGTTTCTGGGCTTGCAGCTGAACTGAAAACCGCTTTCTCCCCTTGGAAAATGGGGTGGGGGGGAAAGGGTGGTTGTCGGGTCATATATGCAAGTCACAGACATCCCTTTGCTTCTGGAGCAAACGTACCCGGTTATGACAAATCCAAGCAAAAGCAACGGAGTCTCTGTGAATTCAGGTGGGGAGGGATATCTCTGGAAGGAGGGAGGGAAAAGGCATGGGGTTGTCCCAACCAATGCCTGCCTGCTGTTGGGGGGGGCAGGGGGAGGAGGCTGAAGGGGAAGCCCAGCAGAAAGGCCCCCTGTAACGGCTTGCCTGTCAGACTTCTCCTGAACACTGCTTTAGACAGAAGCTCTCGCTTTGGGTTTTCCTCCCTCCTGCCAGAATTTGTTTGGTTTCTCCTCCTCTGCTGCTGATATGCCGCTCATCATCATCCTTCCAAGGAGGGGGGGAGAGGGGAAGATAGGGCAGCGGGCTTCTTCGCTTGCTTCATCTGGATGCCTTTAAAAGGACCGAGCCTAGGAAGTGGGGATAGGTTGGGGGGGGGGGGAGAGAGAAAGAGAAGAAATGCAGACTCATCTCTGGAGAACCGAAGGGGCGTCTGAGTTAGGTAGGTATTTTGCCTCTATCAGTGAAGGAGTAAACCATGATTGCTTGGAATAAGTGTTCGTTTGCTAGCGTTTGCCCTATTTGACGGAGAACTGGGGCAGTGGCGGGGGGTGGGGTGGAGGCATATGGAGAAGGGAAGGATGAAAACTGTCAGTCGTTGGGTCTCCTCTTTATTCTCCTCCTCCCCACTCCCCGAGTTGGTTATAGTCAGGGAACTTGTATACAAGGGTGATCACAAGCTTCTCGGCTCACAGTCCCTTAATCTGGGCCAGATATGATCCGTGAGGGTGGTGGCTGTGTGGACAGGTGGCTGCTTTTCTCGTGAGCTCTGTTGTTGTTGTTGTTGTATGAAATGGGCTCCCAGGATAGACTGCATGGATCATGTTCCTCAGGAACCCATAATCCCTGTTGGACATCACTGCCGTGGTTAGATTGTCTCGCAGCGCTGAGTTGCAGAGAGACCCATTCATTCTGCATGGCTTCAAGTGTGAGTGTTTTGCTTTCCTGGGCATTTCTGTCATCACAGGAATTGGTGAGTTGCTGCCTAGGTACACTAACCATCCCAATTGAGGTTGCTTTCCTCTAGGTTTGATCTGTGCTGCGTGACAAAGATGTTCTGGTGTGTGCCCTTTGCGAGACATAAGTGAATTTTTTTACTGTTGAAAAGACTTTCTGCATTGGGGTTATGTCAGAGCGTTCTGGCTTCTCTTCAAGACAGGCTTTCAAATTCGTCGGCAAAATTTACTGGCCTTCATACCTGTCTATAGATTTGCAGTTTTGGGCTGCAATCCTGTATCCACTGTCCTGGGGATAAGACTGTTGAATTCAGCTGGATTTGAAACCTGACAAAGGCAACATATGATTTCCCTTCCCTGGGCTACCTTGAGTTGATTCTTCTTGCCTCAGAGAAGTGACTACAGTATTTGCAAACCTTGTACAGAATGTGTTATGCCATGGTGGTTCTGCTTCAGGTTTTACCTGATTTCTGATTCACCTGTATTGCTACCCACTTTGAGCCATTCTGCAGTGAAAGCATCTCTGAGAATATTGGTAGTGAGAAGACTGGGAGAATTGGAAAGGCTGTTAAACAATAAACACAGGAGCTAATCATTGACAAATCCTTCTCTTTAGAATCCACTTAGATCAGGCATGCAGAGACACACACCGCTTGGGCTGTGTGTTAGATTTAATCCCACCTAAATCATTAAAAAAAAAGTAAAATTAAGAAGACCTGATTTGGCTTTCTTTGTGTCGATTAGCCATTGACTTTGGGAAATTGGGAAAGGCATTCAAATAAATGCACATCTCTGTAGGAAAGTCCTGGTGTTATGGGTAATAATAGACAATGAATGGGGTGGAAAGTGCAGCAATAGGAAACAAAAAGGGGGGGGGGACTGGGAAGAACAGGGATGGGTGGATGGAATACCATTAAGGCGTTTCAAGCATGCAAGTGGGAGTTTGGGCGGGCACCATGACTGGTCTTCCAGGACCGGCAAAGAGGGAGGGGGCTTTGATTTTGGAATGGTGCAGCTGCTATGGAAGAGTATCTGAGTCATTGGGATGGGTGAACTTTTTATGGCGTGGAATGTATTAACTGTGGACTGCTGGTTGCTTCCACTGGACAAACAAATCAAAATAGGTCCTCGGAGCTTCAATGCTGAGGCCCATAGGTGCTGTTAAATAGCTTGAGGACCTATTATGATAAAGCCTAAAATGGAATATGGAGGGGCTGGGATGCTGTGCAATGGCTGGTTTGGTGCAGTTAATAATGGTACAGCACTCCCATGATGTTTGCTTGTTGTGGGAAGTGGGGAGAATCCAAAAAAGCAACTAAAATCATGCTTTAAAAAATAAAAAAAATCAGATGGCTGTGTTGCATATTGGAGGTAGGAATGCCTCGTTTCGCCTATAATATAGGAATGACCTTTTTATTTAGCCTTAAAATGTTGGTCTCTTGAGCTATAGGAACTACAGACTTTGTGTCCAAACTATATGAGATGCTCTCTGATTAGATTTCCATAAATTTTCTGGGGAAGGTGGAAAATCCTCAAAATTGGATACCTGGGGAGAAGGGGTTTCTGGCTTCCTTTGCCCCCTACCCAGTCTGTCTCCAGGGTTAGAAACTCAGCTATATAAGCTGGGTGCCAAATGGGTTGCAGTCGCTAAAACAGAATGCCTAGTTGCCGTTTTGGGGCCAGCTGGCTCAAAAGTTGTCTTTTTCAGTTCGACTTTTGGGTTCCTGAAATTCATGCCGATCGTGCAAATAAAATATAATGGATAGAATTCCACAGGGTGTGTTGCTAGTGTGTGAAAACAGTCAAGGTCCAAGGATTTCCCGGCAAGCACCTCCAGGTGGCGTAGACGTCAGGCGTCATCCTTGCGCCCGGACATCTTCACTTGGTCACAAACGGCCAATAAAGGTAAAGGGACCCCTGACCATTAGGTCCAGTCGTGACCGACTCTGGGGTTGCGGTGCTCATCTCGCTTTATTGGCCGAGGGAGCCGGCTTACAACTTCCGGGTCATGTGGCCAGCATGACTAAGCCGCTTCTGGCGAACCAGAGCAGCGTACAGAAACGCCGTTTACCTTCCCTCCAGAGCAGTACCTATTTATCTACTTGCACTTTGACGTGTTTTTGAACTGCTAGGTTGGCAGGAGCAGGGACCGAACAACGGGAGCTCACCCCATCGCGGGGATTCGAACCACCGACCTTCTGATCGGCAAGTCCTAGGCTCTGTGGTTTAACCCACAGCGCCACCCGCGTCCCTCAAATGGCCAATAGACAGGTGCAAAATGTGCCTGGCGAATTTCAAGCATGGTTTGCCGTCTGCGGGAAGCATGTGTGATTTTCGCAGCTGGGCAAATAGCAGATTTGGCATTGTGGAGGTGCAGAATTTATTGATCAGGATAGTGGCATAAGTGGAAAAGGGATAGCTCTCCTTCTTCCCAGTGCCACAGCCCTGGTCCAGCGTGGCTGCTTTGTATAGATCAGAGCTCTGATCTCAGTTCATCTCCGTTAGCTTTCCGGTAGTAGGCTGTGGTACCTCAAAAGGAAAGAAGCACTTGAAAGCAATGCCATGTTTCCCGTTTTCTTGGAAAGGGTAGACGTATTTCTCAGCATGCTGTAGCTTGGGTGGAAATGTTTCCTTAATGCTTGAAATAACAGGCACAGTAACACTTTTGGCCCATTCCAATATGCACACTTTGAACGGATGTTGTTGCACTTGTGGGCTTAATACTTTGGCATGCGCGCCGTTCCTGCCACTTTCAATTTCCTTATTTTTATTGGCAGAGATCAATATTGGTAGCACGATACTGCCCTCCATATTAAAAAGGCGGCGCGAGGGCCTTTCATGCGTTGACTTTCCGAGCCTCGTATACACTGCTGTGATGTAAGCGGGAGCAGGAGAAGCGAAGACTTCCTGTGCTCTCGTTCTCTCTCGTTCCCTGCAATTATATAACTGGGCCCACTCGGTTTGATGTGCAGTATAGCACTTCGTGGTCTACATTTTTTAAATGCTTCCTAAAAATAGAGGGAGGGATGACTTTGAAACAAACTAGATCGAGGAAGTTGTGTAACGCTAAGAGTTATTTTGCTATTTCAGTGGGTAATTTGAACTACTTTGAAAGCAGGGTTTTCTCCCTCTTGGGGGCCACATTCTCTTGCGGGGTAATCTATTTGGGGCTGCATGCTGGTTGCGGTCAGGGCTGCTCCCATTTCTCTCCCCCATTTCTTTCCCTTTTCTTCCCCAACCCTTTTGGTTGCATGCAGAAGGTCAGAGGTTTGAACTGAGAGTTTGTGGAGAGCTTTGTCCTTCAGTCCATTTCAGTTTTGCTTCCTTTCCACCCTCCTTGTTTCCCTCTGGTTTTCCTCACCTGCATGGAGACAGGCCATTTTAATGGAATTAGTATATTTTTATTAAACCTTTTTTAAAAAAAAAACCCAAAATGCCCAAATTTTTGAAATGCACAGTGCATTTAAACTCTTGATTCCTGGATATAAAGTAAATATTTGCCCGGACACTTTCTAAGCCACTAGCAATCAAACTTCCTACATTCAGATAACATCAACGTGTCTCAAATAAATGCTGCATATTGCTAAGAATTCTAGCATGCCCAGTTGGGTTCAGGAATAACACCAGACCATGGTGCTATGTGAACAAGCAATCAAAAAACCCTGGGCTCCTCTTCTCAGGCATGGTAATGATTCCCTATCCCGTTTCCTATAAAAAAACCAGCTATAAGTAAGTCAGAAATTAAATCGCTATAACAAATGGGGGGGGGGGGAACGCTATGTAAAAATCACAGAGATTTATTTATTTTTTGCTCTCTGGCGCCATTTGGTGTTGCATGTTTGTAGCACATTCAAAACGTTGTGTGGGGGTTTTTTTTAGAAATATATATAACTAATGTAGCTGAGTCCCTGGTTTTAAGGCAAAACACAGTTTGCTGTTTCATCCAACCCAGCAACCTACAGTTTGTACTTCTGCAAGCCATA
The DNA here is from genome assembly GCF_964188305.1 of Podarcis bocagei. NCBI lineage: Eukaryota > Metazoa > Chordata > Lepidosauria > Squamata > Lacertidae > Podarcis > Podarcis bocagei. The sequence goes on from NC_138133.1 coordinate 13,780,664, forward strand.
GTCTGCTAGTTTGGATAAAGTATGGTTTGCCTTAATCCTGGTGTGTGAAACCAAGGCTTCTTGACTGCTTATTCACAGAACACAAAACCATGGTTTGACATTGCACCAGAGTTTTTTGGTCTCACCGTCTTTCTCTCCTAGTCTTAAGGTGGGGCATGGCAGGAGCACAACTTCTCATTTTTATGGCTTGATATCTTTTCAGATAAGAGAGAGAGACTACCAACAGACAGAAAAGTAAGAATAGAGAGAAAGGAGAAGGGCAAAAATGTATGGCAAAAATTGTCCAATCTTTCAGGCTGGGGTTAAACGTGGATCTAGGAAAGTTTAGATATTTATTACATTTGTATACCACCCTTCCTTAGACAGTCTCAGGGCAGTTCACTACAAAATAAATCACAAAATGAATAATAAAAATAAGAGCAAAACACACCCCAACCGACACATTTAAAAGGGCTTAGAATGTTGTTCAGCCAAATACCTGGTTGAAGAGGAACGTTTTCACCTGGCGCCTAAAAATATAAATAATGAAGGTGTCAGGTGAGCCTCCCTGAGGAGAACATTCCACAAATGGGGAGCCACCACAGAAAAGGCCCGTTCTCGTCTTGCCACCTTCTGGACCTCACGGAGGAGGTGCATGAAGAAGGGCCTCAGAAGATGATCTGAGAGTCCAGGTAGGTTCATATGGAAAGAGGCGGTCCTTGCGATATTGCAGTCCTGAGCCGTTTAAAGCTTTATAGACCAAAACCAGCACTTTGAATTGGGCCCAGAAACTAATTGGTAGCCAGCGCAGTCGGACCAGGGTCGGTGTAATATGCTCAAACCATTTTGCTCTGGTGAGCAACCTGGCCGCTGAATTCTGCAGTAACTGAAGTTTCCAAACCGTCTTCCGAGGCAGCCCTACGTAAAACGTGTTGCAGTAATCTAACCTTAAGGTTACCAGAGCATAGACTACAACAGTTAGGCTATCTCTCTTCAGATAGGGGTGTAGCTGGGCCACTGGCCAAAGCTGATGGAAGGCACTCCAGGCCACTGAGGCCACCTGAGGCTCAAGTGACAGCAAAGGATCCAGGATTATCCCCAAGCTACGAACCTGCTCCTTTAGAGGAAGGATAACCCCATTAAGAGCACACAATCTCTCACCCATCCGGTCTGGTTCTGAGATGTAGAATAGCAGAGTCTGGGACGATTCCTACGGAGAGAGATGGTCCTTGAGGAATAATAATAATAATAATAATAATAATAATAATAATAATAATAATAATAATTTATTTATACCCTGCCCATCTGGCTGGGTTTCCATCCACTCTGGGTGGCTTCCAACAGAACATTAAAATACAATAGTCTATTAAACATTAAAAGCTTCCCTAAACAGGGCTGCCTTCAGATGTCTTCTAAAAGTCTGGTAGTTGTTTTTCTCTTTGACATCTGGTGGGAGGGCGTTCTACAGGACAGGTGCCACTACCAAGAAGGCCCTCTGCCTGGTTCCCTGTAACTTGGCTTCTTGCAGTGAGGGAACTGCCAGAAGGCCCTGGACCTGTGTCCAGGCAGAATTGCGGCCCTGAGCCATTTAAGACTTTATAGGTCAAAACCAGCACGTTGAATTGGGTCCGGAAACTAATTGGCAGCCGGTACAGCTGAAGACTGCTACTCAAGATAAACACAACATTTGCCTGAAGTTGCTTGTTGCAGGCGAAGTTCGGTGGTTCTGTGCAAAGCTATATATGCTTCTTGGGTCATTCCCAGTCTTCCAAATGAGTAAGCTTCTGAGAAACATTGGGATTCCCTGAAACATAACTTTGAAAGCCACTGCTTGTGAATGGAGCCAGTGGTTTATAAGCTGAAGAAACAAAAAATGTACATCTTGCAACAATCTAATGCAATACAAAAATGTGATAATAAAACATAACTTTAAAATAGGCAACCAACAACAAAAAAGTAACATTCGACAATCATCAGAACAGTATAAAATAATAATATCAACATATAAAAGTTAAACAGAAATCCACTCAACAGTTACAATAATAATATCTAAACTATGGTCAATAAAACAACGGCAAGCCACAGTACATAAAATACAAAACACATTGAGAAGCAGAGACTAGAGGGTAGACTAAGGCAGGTGGAAGGAGGCCTTGCCTGATGGAGTCTCTTCCCTCATGATTCTTTTTTTGGGGGGGGACGGGACACAACGACTTCCTTCCTCAATATAACCTTTTGTCCGCAATTCTGCACTTTGTCCTGTTCACCATGAGATGCAGCTATTACTGTTAATATTACAGTGGTATCTCGGGTTACCTACGCTTCAGGTTACAGACTCCGCTAACCTAGAAATAGTACCTTGGTTTAAGAACTTTGCTTCAGGATGAGAACAGAAATCGTGCTCTGGTGGTGCGGCGGCAGTGGGAGGCCCCATTAGCTAAAGTGGTACCTCAGGTTAAGAACAGTTTCGGGTTTAAGAACGGACCTCCAGAACAAATTAAGTTCTTAACCAGAGGTACCACTGTATTATTAGTTAATAATAGTTTATTAGCTGTCCTCCACCCTAACTTCCAAGGGTGGGTTGCAACAATTTAAAGAATACAACACAAAAAATGGTTTAAAACAAATTCGTTCCGGAGGTCCGTTCTTAACCTGAAACTGTTCTTAACCTGAAGCACCACTTTAGCTAATGGGGCCTCCCACTGCTGCCGCACCGCCGGAGCACGATTTCAGTTCTCATCCTGAAGCAAAGTTCTTAACCCGAGGTACTATTTCTGGGTTAGCAGAGTCTGTAACCTGAAGCGTATGTAACCTGAAGCGTATGTAACCAGAGGTACCACTGTACAATCACAAGAATAGGGTGGGTTCTAAACATTTATAGTTCAGGAGTCTTTGGGTAAAGAAGTGTGTGTGTCACTCTCATGTCACTTCCCTCTTTTATTCTAATCACTGACATCCAGTTTTGTTTTGTTTTCTTCAGTTTACATGGTTGCGTCCTGCCTTTTAGAAATTCCCCACAAAGCAGCATTCTAGCATTCTTTGATTCAGCTCCCCTTTGATTTCTCATTAGGTTTCAGTTTTGACTGTGGCTCTTTTCTTGTTAAGGCAAAGATCTCGTGTTCCACCTCCTTTTTTCTCTGGCCTCTTCCTGTGCCTGGAATGGTTGTTCTGAACATATTTTACCGTATTTAAAAATGATGTTTCCAATTTATCCAAATTGAATCTTTTTGAACATGTCACCCTTGATACTGCTAAGAAATTAAAATTACCAGGATGTCATAGATCCACTCTGCCACCAAATTCCACTGTTGAATATTAATACAGTACATCATTTTGCAATCTGCTGATTTATTCCCTTCTAAACTACAAATGGAATTTTCTACTTGGGCCAACAAAGCAGAAATTGACCTGCCCCAATATGAAATGCAACCAACGTGTTATCTGCAGTTCACTATGATATTCCAGTCCTTGCAACCCCTCTGAGCTTTTGAGCCTTTTTGGAGATAAAGGGTGGGCTTTTTAGTCACAGGACAACTTGGCGCTTGGTTACATGAATTCTAAGGGACGCGGGTGGCGCTGTGGGTTAAACCACAGAGCCTAGGACTTGCCGATCAGAAGGTCGGTTGTTCGAATCCCCGCGACGGGGTGAGCTCCTGTTGCTCAGTCCCAGCTCCTGCCAACCTAGCAGTTCGAAAGCATGTCAAAGTGCAAGTAGATAAATAGGTACCGCTCCGGTGGGAAGGTGAACGGCGTTTCCGTTCACTGTTTTGGTTCGCCAGAAGCGGCTTAGTCATGCTGGCCACATGACCCGGAAGCTGTACGCTGGCTCCCTCGGCCAATAAAGCGAGATGAGCGCCGCAACCCCAGAGTCATTCATGACTGGACCTAATGGTCAGGGGTCCCTTTACCTTACTTGAATTCTAGAAGACATTTCAAAATCAGGAAATCCTGAGAAGGTTAGAGTAGGGTGCCATATTTAGCAAAATGTCATGCTATAGTTCTTTCTAGCACATTAAAACTAAAGGCTGCAGGTGGGTGAATAATGCTGGAATCTTTCTTGAATGTGCAGGGAATTTTTTTTTGTATATCGAGGGACATTCTGCAGGGATGTGCTAAGTGCAACCAAAAACGATAATTCTCAAGAAAGAAGTGTCCACGAAATGTCACACTAGTTCGAACAAATTGGGGATTTCTAGTAAATGGTAAGAAACCAAAACTGCTGTTGAACAAGTCTTGAGAGATTTGAGGTGGTGGAACAATTATTTTGATCTCTCGCAGCTTCATGAACCATGGTTTATGTAGTGGGGGACAAGCATCAGGACCGAGTGCTTCTCCCATGATCCCCCACCTCACGTTCTGGAACTTTATTCCTGACTTTTATTAATCCAGGGTTGCTGTTACTATCTGATCTGTGAACTATTGCTTAATCTTGGGTAGCAAACCAGGATGTCAGCCGATAGGCGAGTGAAGGGGAAGAGCACTTGAACCCAAAACTTGTTCCTAGCTTCAGGAACAGCACTTGAGCGTTTTATCAACGCAGACAAAACACATAGTGAGGAACTAACTGGTTTGTGAAGCTGGGAAGGATCACCCAGACCATACCAACATGTGATTTTGTAAGAAAACTCTGGAAAGAATTGGGATGCGGCTGTGTTAGACTAACTGTGAAGGCAGCCCCAAGTGTACCACCCTAAACTATGGAGGAAGGGTAGAACAAAAAAGCAGTGTCATTAATCTAGAGTGTAAATAAGGTCACTGGGCACCTTGTAATTTTACTTTTCCAATTCTTGAAGTGAGGAGAAGCTGCCATCTTGTGGGATTCCTGTCCTCCAAGGCTACGCTGCTCATGAGTAGAGCCAGAATGTCGCCTGAATGGGCTCTTGGAGCTCTTTGTGGCAAAAGGGATGGGTTGGGAGAGGAGCTATGGAAAAGCATAGCCTACTTTTTATGAGGCCAGTCATCACCATGTGGAGTTTTGAGCCTAGCCATGTGGCTGTTGCATCACAAGAGGAGTGGGTGGGGCTACAGCAGGTTGAGTTTTTCAGCCATCTTTCTCTAGCCTAGTGAGCACTTGTTCACTTGCTGTGATGGCCTGGGATTCTGATTCAGAGGCTGAACCGGAGGAATCCCAGCCTGCACAGGAGTCCCCGCCTCCAGGGCCGGCTGAACTGGGGCAGGGCCTTGAGTCTGAAGCACCTGTACCTGTGCCAGATCCTCAGGAGCAGGCACCAGGTGATTCCACTCTGGCTCCAGAGGTGATTGAGGGCTCAGTGCCTGCAGGTGAGTCTCCTCCTGGGTCCATTAACCCTTCAGCCTCTCCTGAACTGCAGAGGCTCAGGGCAGAGAGGCGAAGGGAGCTGGTTTCTCCCAGGAGGAGTGCTCGCCTTAAGGCCAGGGGAGGCGGGTCTCCTGGGGGCCGGGACCGCCCCTGGCCTCAGAGAAGATAAAGGCCAGTCAGCCCAGTCCCAGGTTGCGGGAGCAATGTCGCTGTCGTCGTCGTCATTGAGTGCCTGCTTCGGACCCTCCAGTGTTCCTGTTCCCCGCCCGGCTTCCTGCTTCTAACCTTCCAGTGTTCCTGTCCCCGCCCGACTTCCTGCTTCTAACCTTCCAGTGTTCCTGTCCCCACCCGGCTTCCTGCTTCGGACCTCGCCTCGCCCCTTGTGGACTGTTTCCAGGCTAGTGACCCAGGACTGATCTTTGACTACGATAACGGTAACCTACCCCCCGGGACCAGCACACTTGCTTACATTGAGGTGAAGTACCCCCACGGGATTCACCGCTCCAGCAAAGGACCAGGGCTACTGTTGACCTGATACTCAGGTAAGGCGCCAAGGAACAATGTACTTCAATGGGGGGCACATGCTTTTCAGGCTCAATTGTGGACACCTCTGTTTAAAGGCATTCTGGAAGTGGGAATGGGCAGAATCTGTTCCTGAAGCCTTGGAGAGCTGCTGTCATTCAGAGTAGGGTAGTACTAGATTAGGTGGGTCAGCTGCTTGCATGCTTGGTTTGTAGTCGTCTTACGCAGCCAGAGAATGTGAGTATTGCATAGTTTATTTCTAACCTCTTTTTCTTCTTCAAGGAAAAGCTTGGATATCTTTTTGAAATAATTCTAAATGGTTCTTCATCCCAACCGATTCCCTCAGTGGTGAACAATAATAAGTATTCAATAGAAGCAAAATGTGATTCATCATAAAACAATAAAAGCTAAAAGGCAGCAGCAAAAAACAAGCACTGTGTGCAAGACAAATGGAGCCCCTTTAAAATGCCCTAGTAAGCAAGCAAATCTTAACCTGGCATCTAAAATATTGTAATATTTTTGCCAGTTGAGCCTCCCATGGGAGAGTTGTTCTAGACTTGAGGTTCCATCTCAGGAAAGGCCCTCTCCTTGTTGGGAACGTATTGCAGTTCAGCAAGCAATGGAACCTGGGGAAAGGCCTTAGCTGAACATCTTAATGCGTGAGCAGGACAAATGAACTATATGGATCCCAAGCTGTTTAGGACATTAAAGCAAAGCATCAACTCTTTGAATTGTGCCTGGAAGCAGATTGGCACCCAGCGTAATTCTTTGAGAATTGGGGTTATACACCTCCATCTATGCACAGAAACATTTGGATGGACTGAAGCTTTTAAGCCATCTTCAAGGGCAGCCCCAAGCATAATCCATTACAGTAGTCCAACTGGGTGGGCACCAGAGTATGGCTCACCATAGTTTAGCAATCCCTACCCAGGAATTATAAGCATACACAACTGTTCAGTTCTGTCAGTGGCTGTTGGTTACAATTGTCCCAAACAAATACCGTACTTTTCTGTCTATAAGACGAGGTTTTTTCCTTCAAAAATCATGTTAAAAATTGGGGGTAGTCTTATACATGGGTAGTGCATTGTGGGGACATGGGATTGGTGGCTGCAACGAGTCGGAGAATGTTATTGGTGGCTGCGTCAAGGCGCTGGTGTTGATTGGCTTTCGTTGTGACAATTGGGCAGTCGATTTGCTGCTTTTTTCGGCGAGGGGACAGGGGATAGGTGGCTTTTGCAATGCCGGCAGCGGCGGATTAATGAACATACGCATTTCCCCCCAAATAAATAGGTTACCTAAATAGCCTTGGTGCATTTCTGTGGATGGTGTTGCGCAGTTAAAAATAAATGTAATTGAAGCTTTTTTGTGGCCATTCGAGTGTGCCAAGTACAGTGGTACCTCAGGTTAAGTACTTAATTTGTTCTGGAGGTCCGTTCTTAACCTGAAACTGTTCTTAACCTGAAGCACCACTTTAGCTAATGGGGCCTCCTGCTGCTGCTGCGCTGCCGCTGCACGATTTCTGTTATCATCCTGAAGCATTCTTAACCTAAGGTACTATTTCTGGGCTAGTGGAGTCTGTAACCTGAAGCGTATGTAACCTGAGGTACCACTGTACACGCAAGGCACCGAGGCAAATGGCTGATTAATTAGCCGGCCCCCTGTTGCTGAAAGCTACTCCCTTCTGGCGGGCAGGGAGCGTTTGCAAAGTCCTGCACGCAAGGTTGGGGCAGACGCGACGACACATCTCCCGATCCCTCTGGGAAGCGTGCACTTTCCCCTGTTTTTTAACGGTGACCCCTAATTAGCGCATTTTCCCCAGCCCCGGGGAGGAGGAGGGGAGCAGGAGGCATGTTTGGACACGCAGGTAGAAGTCTCCCGCGTGCAGCACTCGGCAGGGTTTTTGAGAGGGTTGCCTTGCAATGGCTTTTACAGTCCCAGTGAGTCCGAGGCTGGACCGAGACAGGAGGGGGAAAAGGAGGGCGAAGCAACGGTGGCGAAGCAAGAGGCTCAAAGCGTGGGCTGCAAAGACCCCTTGGCAACCACGGCGGGTAAAGCTCAACAACTTTGAGCCATCTGCCTCGGCCCAGTATACCTGAAGGAGCGTCTCCCACCCCCATCGTTCTGCCCAGACGCTAATGTCCAGCGCTCAGGGCCTTCTGGCGGTTCCCTCATTGCGAGAAGCAAAGCTACAGGGAACCAGGCTGAGGGTTTTCTCAGTAGTGGCGCCCACCCTGTGGAACCCCCCCCCATCAGATGTCAAAGAGATAAACAACTACCTGACATTCAGAAGACATCTTAAGGCAGCCCTGTTCAGGGAAGTTTTTAATGTGTGACATTTTAGTGTGCTTTTGGTCTTTGTTGGAAGCTGCCCAGAGTGGCTGGGGAGGCCCAGCCAAATGGGCGGGGTACAAATAATAAATTATTATTATTATTATTATTATTATTATTATTATTATTATTATTATTATTATTATTATGTCTACGGGCTGAGAATCTCTGTTACCTTACGAGCTTCTCAAGGAAATCTTAGCAAGGGGCTCTATCTAGAGTCATACAGTGGGAATTAGTGTTTGATTCAGCAAGGAAATTCTAAGTTCTAAACAGAAATCTAAGGCCAGTTCTTTTTGTGTAACTTTTATTATTTAGAAAGCCTGAGGTGCTTCTCCCCACCCCTAATTAAAACAGGGATTGGTGTGCGAGTCGGAACTGCGAGGGGAAAAAAAAATAAAATAAAATGGTGCTTCTGTTAATGCTTCTGAAACGACAAGTTGTGTTTTACCAGAAATCTCCTGCAGAGAATTATTAGCACTTCATTTTTATATTTCTGGGAAGCGTATATCTGTGTGGATGCCTTCCAAAAACATTAACTCTTTAGGAAGAAAAACCTGTTGTGGTTTTATTACCAATATGGGAAAACATTTTGGATCTTCAGAGCAGAGCTTGGGCCTGTTTCTTACTGTGAGGGGTTGCCACGGTGAGAAGGAGGATGCTAGGCTAGATGTGCTGTTGTTGTGATCCATCTGGCTCGTAATGTTCATCCGCATCCTGGTTCTGGTCTTGTATGTCTTCTTCAGCCTGAAAGTTCTCACATCCCAGAATGTTCCTCCACATGGAAAATTGCTTCTTGCTTTTACTTCAGGTGTCTGCAGAGGGTTCCTCCTGGGTGGGAGAGCTGTCCAGAGAACAGGGGCCATAGCAAAGACCCGCTTCCATGTTGCTTTTAGATGGCACAGTTAGTGGAGTCTCCTTTGATGATCTACATGACCACAAAGGTGTCTCTTGGGGAAGGTGGTCCCACTCAATCGCCTGGTTCCAAGTTGTTTGTGTGTGTTGCTAGCAAGAGATGGAAAGAAGATAAAGTCCCGTCCAGAGAAGAATGGCAGATTAGGTTGATGGATTATGCCGAAATGGCAAAAATGACCGGAAGAACCAGAAATCGGGAAGACCAAAATTTTAATAAATGATAAGTTATTTCCCCATTCTCTATCTTAAGAACCATTGTAAACAGTTAAAATTGTCAGTAGAATTGGAATAACACTTGTAGTTTAATGGTGGATTTTGGATATAATGGAGATGTAAAAGATTTGGATTATTATAAAAGATGCAGGAGATAATGACTAGCAGTAGGACCCACAAAGGGGAGGAGGAAAGTCCAGGAGATCCTTTGGAATCTTGTTCTTATGTTGTATGTTGAAGATGTGATTGTAAAACTAATTTGAAAAGCCACTGCATTCTGAACTAGCTCTAGCTTCCAAACCATTCTCAGAAGTTCATAAACACTATTCCAGTTGCAAAGTTCCCAGTGTGCAACCACAGTTGCTAAGCTCGCTCTGTCCAAGAAAGGGCGGTTGATGTGTCAACCAAAGGTGACCATCTATTCTCCTTTCCTAGTGACAATAGTGGAACCTGGAGACCCCCCCCCCCCAAAGTACGGTCACTGGGAAGCTCTCCAGCTCATTTCTTTGTGTGCAGAAGTTTCAGCTCCAATCTCCAGCATTTCCAGGCATCAATTCAGGTAAAGCATATCGGTTTGGGATTCTGATGTTACAGACAAGTAGAACTGGTTGTCATCAGTGCAACGTTCGAAATTCGCCAGGCGCATTTTGCACTTGGCCACTTGCGACCAAGTGAAAGATGCCCAGTGCCTGACTCCGTCTCCACCACCTGGGGATCGTTGGGTCTTGACTGTTTTCACACACTAGCAACGCATCCTGTAGAATTCTACCCGTTATGTTTTATCTGTGCAATCAGAATGAATTTCAGGAACCAAAAAGTATTGAAAAATATTATTTTCGTGTCGTCTGGCCCCCAAATGGCAACTAGGCATTCCATTTTAGTGATTGCAACCCTGATTTAAGGAGCCATTTGGCGCCTAGATTATATACCTGAGTTTCTAGTCTTGCATCATTGTACGGTGATACCTTGGTTCTCTAACTTGATCCGTTCTGGAACTCCGTTTCAAAACCAAAGCGTTCCAAAACCAAGACGTGCTTTACCATAGAAAGTAATGCAAAACGGATTAATCCGTTCCAGACTTTTAAAAACAACCCCTAAAACATGAATTTTACCATCTAATGAAACCGTTGAGCCATACAATGAAAGCAATTATCAGTGTACTGCACTATAAAATAAATAAGACAGTATTGTAGATGATAAAAATGGTTATTTTTTCTTACCTGCACTGATGATAGTCATTGTTTGGATGGGGGGGGGGGCTTTTATCCATTTCTGCAGTCACACAATCAAATCAGTCAGTAGCTGAACTGGGTTCCACACAGTCACAAAAACAAATTAACCAAAAAAGCCTCAAAAACAAAACCGCAAAATAAATAGCAAAAACAAAAGCACCAAACTTAATCCGTTTGACTTCCGAAATGTTTTTAAACCAAGGCGCAGCTTCCGATTGGTGCAGGTGCCCCGGAAACAATAGCCGACAGCCACATTGGATGTTCGGCTTCTGAAAAACGGAACACTGACTTCGGGTTTTTGGCGTTTGGGAACCAAGGCATTTGAGAACCAAGGTACCGCTGTACTCCAAAATCTCCTAATGACAGCTCGCTGCATCTTAATATTAGATAGCATCTGAGTTACAACAGCCATACTGTACCATCAAGGTTTGTATTGACTCCAGTTATCCCTCTCTGCCTGTCCCCCATCCCACTTTCCTTGAGAAGAATAGGGGAATTGGCAATCAAGCCATTGCAAGTCAGAACTAAAATTTAGGAGGGGTTTAGGCTCAGTTTATAATGGGACCTCCCACTTCCAAAATTTGCCATCATCGGTATTGGCAACTGTTTTCTTATTTCCCCCACATGATAACGTCTAGTTTGAGTCTTTCCTATGGATACTTTGCTTACTGGCAAGCGACCCAATCAAAAGCATCATGAAAATGAAGGATTCTGTTGCATATTGTACCGCTTTTCTCAACGGGATGCAAAAAGAAGAAACTGTTGTTGTTTTTGTTGTTGTTATTGTTGTTTAGTTGTTTAGTTGTGCCCGACTCTCCGTGACCCCATGGACCAGAGCACGCCAGGCACTCCTGTCTTCCGCTGCCTCCCGCAGTTTGGTCAAACTCATGCTGGTACTTCGAGAACACTGTCCAACCATCTCGTTCTCTGTCGTCCCCTTCTCCTTGTGCCCTCCATCTTTCCCAACAGCAGGGTCTTTTCCAGGGAGTCTTCTCTTCTCATGAGGTGGCCAAAGTATTGGAGCCCCAGCTTCAGAATATGTCCTTCCAGTGAGCACTCAGGGCTGATTTCCTTAAGAATGGATAGGTTTGATCTTCTTGCAGTCCATGGGACTCTCAAGAGTCTCCTCCAGCACCAGAATTCAAAAGCTTAAGGGCCCTCAATTTTCGCCCTCCCTGCCCATCCTGTTTTCTGTGAAACATAGGTAGGGAGTTCTCTGACGCAGCTAAACTTGAAGTTCTAAATGGAAGTAGGTAGGAAGAAGGACTGTGATTCAGTTTGCTACCAGCCCCTGGAAAGCTGAATCACTTTGTTCAGGAAAAATGCGGCATGACTAGGAAGTGATTCATAGTGCTGGTGACTTCCTTGCAGCTCTGGTTTCGATGCTCACTGTTATAGAAGGAGAAAAGAGGGGACTGGAAGGGGAGGAAAACTTGGGTTGAAAAAGAGACTCCAGTTTGCACTTCTAGACTGCACGAGCTATTCCGCCTTCCAAGAACTCTTTTAAGTCGGGAAAGTCAATGTCCAGAAGATGCATGCAGCAAAAACACGCTATTATTGTTGGCACCCCGGATCAAATCTTAATAGTCACAGGTCCTTTTTGCAACCCCAGTGCTTGTCCCCTAAAAGCAACACTTGCGTTCTGTGGAAGTAAGGGAAGCACATTCTTCTCCTGTAGTGAATGCTCCCTTTTCTTTCCTCGACTGGAGCCAGCTCAGGGGGTACTTCAAGCTCTAACCCCATTCCTGGACTTCCAGGTGTGCATCCACCCATCTCTGCAGGGGGGAAGGGGTGAGTTTTCCCCCAGATGAGGGGGAAGGGCAAGAGGAAGAGGAAGAGGGAGGTGCTCCTCCAAACACCCTTTGAATCCAGCATTCAAATCTGGACACTGTTTGACCTCCAGCTCCTGTTGGCCCCAGTCAGCGTGGCCAATGATCGTGGAGGAATGGAAGTTGTAGGACAGTATCATCTTGTTGACCTCTGCTCGCATCTAGAATACAGCCATCTTTTTAAAATAAAGGTAAAATGCTACAAACCCAGTTGGAGTCTACTGCTTTTAGGCTGCAAGTGATTGTGAGTATGTTTGGACAAGCAAGCTAGTTAATAATAATAATAATAATAATAATAATAATAATAATAATAATAATAATAATAATTAGTAGACTTGTTTGTGGGGCCAATCCAGAGTATCTTAGGAGAACCCTTTCTATTTTTGCTAATGTCCTCTGTTCATCCTTAAATACTGCCTCTCAGTTCTGTTATGGGAGTCTACAGTGTTGATGGATAGCCCCCCTTGATCAGCGAAACCGGGTTAGGGAGAGGACCGTATCACTGTAGGCCAAATATTTCCAGAGCTGAAAAGAGTTGTGACAAAGCTTCTAAAACTGGTATTGTTTTGATACGTCGTTGGGCTCCGTGCAAGGCCGAAAAGAGGCGTAGAAACAAATCATTGTGAAGCCTTCATCAGCAGAGAAGCTCCCTTGCTTCTCTTTTGTTCACGATTGTTGGAAAAATCTCTGCCAGGCAGACTCATTTTCTGGTTTTTGTTGTTGTTGCTGGAGGAAGTGGGCAATGCCTTCTTTCACACGGGGGGTGGGGGGGGGGGTGGAAATGAGTCAGTGCAGCCAGGTAGGGAACATGCAAGCTGACTTTTGGCTAGTGGGAGTGTATCTGCGACACCAACCCACCTTTCAATAACGTGAGTGTCTTAAGAACTGTGATTTTTCCAGACCAGATGGCTTTTTGGGTTGGCCTTTTATTGTTACATGTGTTTCAGGCTTTCTTTCTTTTTAGTGTTTTGTGCTAGGTTAGGGTGGGTCCTAAATTCCACTAGCTGCAGTGCTTTTGTTCTAGAAAAAAGGGTGCTGGTGCTGAATACCCTTGCATTGAGTTGAGTTGGTGGTAGTGCTGTGGTCTAAACCACTTGAACCTCTTGGGCTCGCCAATCAGAAGGTCGGCGGTTTGAAACCCCGCAATGGGGTGAGCTCTCGTTGCTCTGTCCCAGTTTGAAAGCACACCAGTGCAAGCAGATAAATAGGTACTGCTGTGGCGGGAAGATAAATGGTGTTTCTGTGTGCTCTGGCTTCCATCATAGTGTTCCTTTGTGCCAGAAGCGGTTTAGTCATGCTGGCCACATGACCCGGAAAGCTGTCTGCGGACAAACGCCGTCTCCCTTGGCCTGAAAGTGAGATGAGCGCCGCATACCTTTAGTCACCTTTGACCAGACTTAACCGTCCACGGATCCTTTACCTTTTACCCTTGAGTACCCTCGGGGGGAAAAACACTGGTAGTAACTGCTGAGAGACACGTCATGCTCCTTCTGGGGTAGTTTGTCCACCTTTGGTCCCTACCCTGCACTCTGCTGTCACCTGGGGGTGCCTGCTTTGCACTTGTAGGTTCCCCACATGGTATTTAATGAAGGTGCCTGGTGAACTTCCCTGGGGAGAGCATTCCACAGATGGGGAGCCACTGCAGAAAAGGCCCGTTCCCGTGTTGCCACCCTCTGGACCTCTTGTGGAGGAGGCACATGAAAAAGGGCCTCAGAAGATGATCTCAGGGTCCAGGTAGGTTCATATGGAATGAGGTGGTCCTTGAAGTATTGCAGTCCTGAGCCATTTAAAGCTTTATAGACCAAAACCAGCACTTTGAATTGGGCCCAGAAACTAACTGGTAGCCAGTGCAGTTGGACCAGGATCAGTGTAATATGCTCAAACCATCTTGCTCTGGTGAGCAACCTGGCCGCTGAATTCTGCAGTAACTGAAGTTTCCAAACTGTCTTCTGAGGCAGCCCTACGTATAACGCGTTGCAGCAATCTAACCTTAAGGTTACCAGAGCATAGACTACAATAGTTAGGCTATCTCTGTTCAGATAGGGGTGTAGCTGGGCAACTAGCCAAAGCTGATGGAAGGCACTCCAGGCCACTGAGGCCACCTGAGCCTCAAGTGACAGCAAAGAATCCAGGATTATCCCCAAGCTGTGAACCTACTCCTTTAGAGGAAGGATAACCCCATTAAGAGCACGCAATCTCCCACCCATCTGGTTCTGTTATGTAGAATAACCCCCCTCCTTCAGATATTCTGCACCTCATGTGGACAAGAAGAAGAGGAGGAGTTTGGACTTGATATCCCACCTTTCACTCCCTTTAAGGAGTCTCAAAGTTGCTAACAATCTTCTTCCTCCCCTACAGCAAACACTCTGTGAGGTGAGTGAGGCTGAGCTACTTCAGAGAAGTGTGACCAGCCCAAGGTCACCCAGCAGCTGCGTGTGGAGGAGCGGGGACGTGAACCCGGTTCACCAGACTACGAGTCCACCGCTCTTAACCACTATGCCATGCTTGGCCTGGTAGTTTGGTCCTGCTCGCTCCATTACGTGATTGTGATAACTTGAGGGGATAATGACTGAAGGGGGCTTATGAAGCTCACCAAGTGGCTTTGGGCCAGCTACCGTCTCATGGCTTGACCTAAACCTTGATGGTTGTGAGCCTAAAATGAGACAATCTTTTTGGACACTTCCCTGAGGTCCTTGTAGAAAGTACAGGTTAGGAACTGGATACATTTGTACGTGTGTGTTTGTCTGCTGCCTTTTTGCATGCGACCAAAACGTCAGCATTTGGTCTGACTAAGAGGAACATAATGTATGTCTGGCTTTAATCTGGTTGCTCATGTCAGAAAGCAATTTCTTCACCAGGTTGGCTGCAGATAGGAGCAAACTACTGCCCTGTGTCCATGACTTTAAGCAAGAGTCTGGTTCCAACTATAAAAGGGCGGTGTGGGGAAAACTAAATAGTTTCATAGCTCCTACAGCTAAGTGCCTACTCCGTCGCTTTGACCATGGAGGTGGGAAAGCCAGGTGAGATGTGGTCCAGGAACGAGCCCCTTTGTCTGCCTAAGGACAGGTCTTGTTCTCTTCACCCCTTTAGGGGAAGTGTTGAGGTAGAACTCCCTACAGGGATGAGCTTTCTAGGATCTCTTCCTGATAGATTGATCTGCTGTGGGTAGGAAGACTGTTACTTGACATTAGCTCTTGCCTGATGTCTGGAGAGGAAAGTGCTGTTGCACTTGAGTCCTGCTAATGGACTTCCTATAGTCATCTACGCCAGTGTGGTGTAGTGGTTAAGAGCGGTAGACTCGTAATCTGGTGAACCGGGTTCGCGCCTCCGCTCCTCCACATGCAGCTGCTGGGTGACCTTGGGCCAGTCACACTTCTCTGAAGTCTCTCAGCCTCACTCACCTCACAGAGTGTCTGTTGTGGGGGAGAAAGGGAAAGGAGAATGTTAGCCGCTTTGAGACTCCTTCGGGTAGTGATAAAGCAGGATATCAAATCCAAACTCTTCTTCTTCTTCTTCCTTTGTGAACTCAGGATGGGCCACTTTCCTGGTCTGTCAAGCAGTTCTTACGTTCCACTTTGCAGCAAGAGACATGGAGGGCTCCAGATTCGAGGTGCTGATCTTCCTAGGACAGAACCCTTCCATCCTTGATTTCATGTCTCTTCTGGACCACATAGGGGCCCGTGAATGTCCTCAACCAGCTTGCTACTGGTGAATATGTCTTTTAATCTGGTGCGATGAGCTCAGTGCAACATTGGGTAGGGCTAGGCGATACCTGGTTTTCAACATTGCGATCTATCACCAGCTGAACATCGCGATACACTGATATATCACAATGTTTGGAATAAGGATAGAGCTATGTAGACACATTGTCTGCCTTCCTGATTCACGGTATATTGCCAGGTCAGGAATTTCGAAACCGATATCAGGATATGGACTTCAGACCAGTTTGGGATGATATATTGATGTATCGCCCAGCCCCAACACTGGGTAGAGTTCTTATCCTCAAGACTTTGGAGAAAGGCAGGGGATCTTTCTTCCAAAATAGCAGTGAAGTAGTGAGGGAGTTTCTAGATCTCAGCATGGGATCTAAGGGGAAGACTTTGTCCCCTTCTCAAGTGGTGATGGGCAGGTGGCAGGGTTCGTGATGAGCGTAAGTTTTAGAGGCCTACCAGGGCCAGCAACTCATTCTCCATACAATAAGACAAATCTGTGTTCAGGAGGCTCAGACCCAAGAGAATGTAGGTCCCTGGAGATTTAACTCCCCTACAGAGATCAGTCTGTCTCAGTGTGAGAAATCCTCTTTCCCTGCCACAGTGTGTGGAAAGGTTTTCACCGGGTAAAACATACCATTTAGGCTTGATGAATGAAAATAGCTACTAAGGTTTAAAAGGAGATGAGGATTCCTTGAACTTCAGCTGTTAGCTCTGATTGCTGTGCTTTGCTTGTTATGTGGTTCAGAGCACACAAATGGACTGCGGAATGTAGAACGAAAGCATTAAAGCATTGGGGGAGGAGCTGCTGGAAAGATTAATATAATAATATTAATAATAATCCCACAACCCACCCACTTGCCTGTTAGATGTCCGGGAGAATACCTACAGCAAGCAAAAGGATTATGAAAGATGGGCAGTGTTTTACTGTGAGATGAAAGGTTTAAAGAGATAAGATTCTGAAGCGACCGGCCTTGTTTATCCAGGCTAGTCCCTATTAAGTTGCAAGCCCATCCATTAGTGCGATATGTCCAGTAAAGACAACTGTATGGGAAGAATGTCTCGGATGCTTAGTGTGCAGTTTAGGAGACAATATAGCTTTTGTGTGTTAATGGCTTTCGGAACTGGCTTGCCAAATAGCTACACGACTAGAGATGAGAGTGTCTGGGGGGATAAAACAAAAAGAATACCAGGGTGCTTGTGTGTGCATAAGAGAGAGAGGGCATGTCTGTCTGCTTTCTCTGCTTACCCCTACCTTGCGAACCAGTGTTTGTAGAAATTATTTCACGTCACGGACATAAGAACCTTTTTTCTAGAACATGACTAATCTCCAGGCTTACAATGTGTTTTTAATGCATTCACCATTTATGTATGGAATAAGTTTTAGATACTAAAACATTGCTTTCCTCTCCAGACCCTTTCTCATCTCCTTGGTTATTGAAATGTTGAGTGTCTGGTGCTTGCTGTACGTTTTTGCTCCTGAATCTATAAAGTCCCATATACACCGACATAGTAGCAGTCATACAGAACAGGCACCGAATGCTACAGGTTTGTGACTGGGGCTGCAATCGTAGCCCGACCTACCTGGGAATAAACCCCTTAGAAATCAGTGAGACTCACTTCTGAACAGCTGTGGCAAGGAGTAAGACTTGTGCTGTAAGCTTGTTGCTGTTGTTTAGTCGTTTAGTCGTGTCTGACTCTTCGTGACCCCATGGACTCCAGGCACTCCTGCCTTCCGCTGCCTCCCACAGTTTGGTCAAACTCATGCTGGTAGCTTTGAGAACACTGTCCAACCATCTCGTCCTCTGTAGTCCCCTTCTCCTTGTGCCCTCAATCTTTTCCAACATCAGGGCCTTTTCCAGGGAGTCTTCTCTTCTCATGAGGTGGCCAAAGTATTGGAGCCTCAGCTTCAGGATCTGTCCTTCCAGTGAGCACTCAGGGCTGATTTCCTTAAGAATGGATAGGTTGGATCTTCTTGCAGTCCATGGGACTCTCAAGAGTCTCCTCCAGCACCATAATTCAAAAGTATCAATTCTTCGGCGATCAGCCTTCTTTATGGTCCAGCTCTCACTTCCATACATCACTACTGGGAAAACCATGGCTTTAACTATACGGACCTTTGTTGGCAAGGTGATGTCTCTGCTTTTTAAGATGCTGTCTAGCTTAGTCTTGCTGTAAAATAGTCCTTTTTTCTTAATTTGACGTGAGCAACTCCCTGGCATATGGGGCAGGGGGGTGTATGCCAGACTTGGTACATCTCTCTCCCATTTACCCCAATGGCATTATGACTAGAAGGTAGATCCCATTTTTTATTCTCTACCTTGAAACGGGCAAAGCTCTTGGGTTACCCTTTTGAAATGGTTTCTGTACTTTCCTGAGATATTTCCCTATTTCAAGAAAATGTATTTCTTGTTTCAGTATTCTTTAGTAACTAACCGGTTCTTTAAAAATGCCCACTCAGCCTGCAGCTGGCTTCCTCCTAAGGAACTAGAAACTTGAAGGGAACAAAGCCTGTATGTATATGTGTGTGTCTGTTCAAATGTGTAAAAATTGCTTATGTACACATGGCAGATCATTTGAAATGAAATACACCATCTTCTTAAGCTCCTTAGCGTGGCTTAATTTTGACAAAAGCTATTTATGTATGACCTTACTGCCCCCTTTTTATTCCGGAGGGAGGGAACTAGAAAATAATGGCTTTTCCATGTCTTCTGGGACAGATTTGCCCTGTTATCTATTGATTCGCACTGTTTGGCCATGTAAAAACCGGACTAATACCGTGATTTTCACCTTCCTGAAGTTACTTCATCTTTGTGAACAAACAGAAAATCCTGGGAATTTTCTGCCCCATTCCCAGTTCTGAACCACAGTAAGGAGAATGTGATCCAGATTCTTGGTATGTTCCCAGTTGATGTCAAGGAGAGGCACTTGAGGATTCTCTTTGGACCTGATTCAGTTATTTTTGGCTTGTAGTTTTGATGCTTCTAATCAGTGCAGAATCCAAACTTCTGTTGTGTTTTAAAAAATGGAGGGGGTGAAGCATGCATACTCTCATCTATATTTTACGTGCTTTGTGGGTGAGGTACATAAACGCTATCTGGAAACTGAATTACCTTCTTTACGTTACTTTGACATGCCAGTCTGGATTTAGCTGGTATTAAAACTACATGGGGAGGTGGGGGAACATTATGGCTGCGTGGCAACACAACGTCAACTGTGGTTTAGTGTTAACATGAACAAGCCTAAGGCTTAGGTGCTCCCCCATTCCTCTAGTTTGCCCACAACAAGGATACTGAAAGCTTTTGTGTCTATTTTTAACTAACTTCAGTTCTGTGTTATGTCCAAACGTAGACAAAACTGTGGTTAGTATTTGCTTATGGCTTAGTGAAACAAGCCAACTTCAAACTAGGATCTACAGAGTTTGGCTTGTTTTAACAAACCCTTGTTAATATTAACCACAGTTTAGGGTGTAACAGTAAACTGCGGTTAAATGAAAACACCACTTGTGGTTCCACCAGAAGAACAGGGAGGATGGAGAGCACACAGGCCAGAGACATAACATGAAACAGCAGCTTAGCATCACATTCATTTTTTTTTTATTTTTTTTTAAAAAAAATTTTATTGCGTTTCTTTCCATAGGTTAACAAATTTGTTTACACAGCAACATGCAAGAAACATTTTTTTTTTTTTTTACATATGAAGAAAAGTAAAGAGAAAGAAGAAAAAGTTAAGATACTTTCATAGCGTCCTTCGACGGCTCATTTTTGGACCTCCTCGCATCCTCTCAGCATTGCATTCATTATTCTAACCAGTTCAGCAATTTGTTATCTTGTTTCCCATCTTATTATACCTTTAAATTTATTATGTTACCAATTTCGAAAAATTGTAATTTAGTTTTAACACTCTTAATAAACATAATATTTTGTTTCTAATTTGTCTCGTTTTTTTCCATCAGTACTTACTTTATCATTTACATAAAATAAATTGCAGAAGCATGACGTTTCTTAATCGTGCACAATCTTAACATTCAAACAACTTATAATGTTTTTGCAAATAGTCCTTAAATTTTTTCCAGTCCTCCTCCATTGTTTCTTCGCTCAGATCTCGAATTCTGCCAGTCATTTCTGCCAACTCCATGTAGTCCATCAGCTGCGTCTGCCAGTCCTCCAGTGTGGGTAAATCTGGTGTCTTCCAGAACTTTGCGATAAGAATCCTAGCTGCTGTGGTTGCATACATAAACAAGGTTCTGTCCTTCTTTGGCACCTTCCGGTCCACCATGCCCAGAAGAAAGGCCTCTGGTTTCTTAGAAAAGGTATATCTGAATACCTTTTTCAGCTCATTATGTATCATTTCCCAAAAGGCCTTTACTTTCGGGCAGGTCCACCAGAGGTGAAAGAATGTCCCTTCTGCCTCCTTGCATTTCCAACACTTATTATCAGAAAGATGATATATTTTAGCCAACTTGACTGGGGTCATGTACCACCGGTATACCATTTTCATAATGTTCTCTTTCAAGGCACTACATGCCGTGAATTTCATACCGGTGTTCCATAACTGTCAGGGCTGCCACTCAGTCCCAGCTCACATAGGACCACGTTAGCCAGCGTTCAGGTTAAAAGAGTCTTTATTGGATTACAGCTTCCATTTCCAAACTGCAATATGCAGCCCTACTTCTTCTAGGTCAGACCGGCGAAGACCCGTCTGAGTCTCCGCCTCTAGCACACCAGCTTAATACCCTAGCCTTGCTCCACCTCCTGCGCCTTTCCCTCCGTCTCTGGGTCCTTCTGCCCCCCCGGGTCTCCTTTTTCCTACTCTCTTCTGACGCGGACCCCCCTGACCCTTCCGCCTCCTTGCGGCGGGCTTTGGGACCTGGTTCACTCTCTGGGCTGCTTACTGCGCCAGCTTCCGCTACATTTGAACTTGGCGCGCGCGCCCAACTCTCAACCTTCCTCTTGATCGTTTCGTCGCTCCCCGAGGTGGGCGTGACTACTCCTGACTCATGCCCTCCCTCCTTCTGAAAGCCTCCGGAACCCGATATCTGGTCCCCTTTCTCCCCGCTGTTCCCGTCTGGGTACGTGGGTCCCGATCTCCAACTGCTGCTCTCTGATTCCTCTCTGGACCCTTCTTCCTGGGGTGTCCCCCTGCTTTCCCCCCTTGCTCTGACTGCTGGCGCTCCCTTCTGGGAATCCTCGGACTCACTGGATAAGCTCGGCGATCTCGGTTCGTCATCCCCACTCATCTTTCCTTCGTATTCCTCCCCCTCGCTCTCTGTCTCCTCCCTTCTCTGCGTCTCTGCTTCTGAACCCCTGACATCCATCCCCCCCTCGAAGCCCCCCCTTCCCCCCTCCCCACTTTCAAGGGTGGTTGCAGGGTGCTCCATCATCACAGGAGTGAATGCCGGATACAGTTCGCTCCTCGTTGCTGGCCGCCAACTGAAGACCTCCGAGTCTTCCACCTCGCGTTCGTCAACAGTGAGCTGCTCCGCCTCCATTTCAGTGCCGCCGTGCTCGAAACCGAGATCCTCCCCGCACACGTCCATGTCAGTCTCTGCGTCCGTCGCTCGACCTGGCATCTCCAGCCACCTCCGGCGCCACTGCTCCTCTGGCCGATCGTCCCACCAATACGAGGTGTCGGACGCCGAACCCTCCGGTGACCCCTCTGGGGAATGTGTGCGCTGTGCGGGCTCCCCGTCCGAGTCGAAGCCATGGAACGTGCTGGAGGAAAGTGTGGGCGTGAACAACCAGTCGTCGAAGAAGCCTGCTGGCATGGGTCTGTGTGGGAAAAGGGCATGAAACTCGTCCTTGAGCAGGGGTTCCTCCAAAGCGTAGTCTGGCACCCAGCTATTAGCACTAGCCCGGGTGCCCTCCCTGGCTAGGAGGTATTCCACTCCGTCTTCCCCCCATCTGGAGTCCAAAATCTCCGTGACTTCGTTGATGGGGTCCTGCTGTGGCAATCTTCCCGCCTCCGACCGCTCCTGAGACGGACTCGGTGCTGTTCCTGGTTCCTGGAACCTGTGAGGTGTCCTGTAGGGAGTGAGCACCGACCTGTGGAACACCGGATGCATCCTGGAACCCTCCGGGAGCACCAGCCTGAAAGCTACTGGGTTGATCTGCGCTTCGACTTGGTATGGACCGAGTTGCTTGTGCCCCAACTTCTTTTTGGCTAACGATCTGGTCGGCACTGCGTGGGCTGCCAACCAGACCCAGTCTCCCACTCGGATCTCTTCGCCAACCCGCCTGTGCTTGTCCGCTTGCACCTTGTATGCGTGCTTCGCTAGCTCCAGCTGCCGTCGGAGTTGATCGTGGACCTCCTGCAACTCAGACGCGAAAGCGTCCGCCGTCTGCGGTTCCCCTTCCCCCACTCTGTCCAGTCCCGGGAAGGTTCTGGGATTCCTCCCATTGTTGGCGAAGAACGGTGTCACCCCTGTAGACACGTGCTTCGTGTTGTTGTAGGCGAACTCGGCGAGCGGCAGGTAATCCACCCACGTCGCAGGCTGTTGATTGGCATAGCATCTCAGGTACTGCTGCATGATGGCATTGACCCTCTCCGCTTGCCCGTTGGTCTGCGGGTGTCTCGCTGATGTCAGGTTGATTTTGACGTTCAGGAAGCCCATCAGCTTCTGCCAGAAATTCGAGATGAACTGGCGACCGCGGTCGGACAGTATAGACCGCGGCAGCCCGTGCACTTTGAACACGTGATCTATGAACAGTTTGGCTGTTTGTTCTGCCGTGGCCACCTTCGCACACGGTATGAAGTGTGCCATCTTGGTGAACAAGTCCACCACCACTAGTACAGCCGTCTTGCCTCTCGAGCTGGGTAGATCCGTGACAAAGTCCAGGGCCACCCTCTCCCACGGTTCAAACGGCGTTTGCAGCGGTTCGAGCAGTCCCGCCGGTGGTTTGTGCACCGGCTTGGCCCTCTGGCAGGTGTCGCACCTCGCGACGTAGTCCGCGACTTCCCCTCTCAGTCTGGGCCACCAAAAGTCCCTTGCGACTAATTCCACCGTTTTGTCCGTGCCAAAGTGCCCGGCCGTGGGTGCGTCGTGCAACTGCTGCAGTACCTTGGCGCGAAGTTCATCTCCAGGCACGTAGATGGCCCCTTTACGTAAGAGCAAGCCGTCCCGTATCTGGAACTCGTCGCTCTTCGCCGTGCCCTTGTGCACCTCGGCCATCTTCGCCTGCGCGAATGAGTCGTCCTGCAACGCCCGCCGCACCGCCTCCAGGTCTACTGTGGCTGAAGCGCACGCCCACGCTGTTGGCGCGAAGATGTGCATGGCTGCCGCTGGCGTCGCCTCTTCGAGGTATTGCGGTTTTCGGGACAGTGCATCCGCCATGATGTTGGTGTCGCCTGGGACGTACTCTATTCGGAAATCGAAGTCAGCAAAGAACTCCGCCCAACGTATCTGCCTCTGGTTCAGGAACTTCGCCGTGCGCCAGTGCTCCAGATTCTTGTGGTCCGTGCAGACCTGCACCGTGTGCTTGGCGCCGATCAGGAAGTGCCTCCATGCTTTGAATGCTGCATGAATGGCAAGCAACTCCCTGTCCCAGATGGTGTAGTTCTGCTCCGACTTGCTGAGCTTTCTGGAGTAGAACGCTCCCGGTCTCCAGACCCCCTGTGGGTCCCTCTGCAGCAGGACAGCTCCCACTGCTCTATCGGACGCGTCTGTCTCTACCCGCATCGGTCTGCTGGGGTCGATATGCAGCAGTTGCTCTTCCGACGCGAAGAGACGCTTGAGTGCCTGAAAGGACTGCTCTGCCTGCTCCGTCCAGATGAATTTCTTTTTCTTGGAGCTTAGCGTGTCCGTAATAGCCGCCGTCTGCATCGCGAACCCTTTGATAAACTTGCGATAGAAGTTGGCGAAGCCGACAAACCGCTGGACCTCCTTCCGGTTGCGCGGGCTCTTCCAATCCAACACCGCTCGCACCTTGGCGCTGTCCATGGCTAGCCCCTTGTCCGACAACTTGTAACCCAAGAAATCCACCTCCGTCGTGTCGAACTGGCACTTCTCCAGTTTGGCGTACAGTCTATGCTGCTGCAACCTCTCCAGCACCTCCCGAACGTCTTGGTCATGCGCTTGCTGCGACTCGGAGAATATCAGGATGTCATCCAGAAAGCAGACGCACTTCTTGTAGAGGAGTCCCGCCAACACATGATGCATGAAAGCTTGAAAACAGTGAGAACCGTTTTGCAATCCAAACGGCATCACTCTGTACTCGTAGGTGCCCAGAGGCGTGAACATGGCTGTCTTCCACTCATCGCCCTCCCTCATGCGGATGAGATTGTACGCCCCTCGCAGGTCCAACTTGGTAAACACGCGTCCCTTGCGCACCGTCGCCAGTAGGTCGTCAATCCTGGGCATGGGGAAATCAGAGGGCATGGTCATCTTGTTCAAGAGGCGAAAATCCACCACCAGCCTCTTTTGGGGCGTGTCCTTCTTCTTCACAAAGAAAACAGGACTGCCCCCTACTGCCCTGGACTCCCGGATGAAACCGCGCTCCAAATTGTGATCTATGAACTGTTTGAGTTCCTGTAGTTCATCCTCAGACATGGAATACAGCCTCCCCTTCGGTAGCGTCGCCCCTGGTAGGAGGTCAATCTTGCAGTCATATTGCCTGTGCGGTGGTAACTTGTCTGCCTCCTTCTCGCAGAAGACCTCCAGAAAGTCTGCGTATTTGTGGGGGACTGCTTGCAACGTTCCCAACTGCAGTTGTGATTCCTCCTCCTCTCCCTCCTGTCCGGGCAGGATGCAGTGTTCTGCGCAGTAAGAGGAGCCGAAGATCAGCTGTCGCTGGTACCAAGCCAGTGTCGGACTGTGCCTGTCCAGCCAACTCATGCCCAACACAATGGGTGTGTCCGACAGTCGTGTGACGTTAAAACTGATGACTTCCCTGTGGTTGCCAAGGCGCATCACCATTGGCGGCGTTTGCTTCACCACCTGCCCCCCCAGCAACTCTCTGCCATCCACTGTGACGACTTGCAGGGGCAGAGTGGCCGGCAATAGCTGTATAGCGTGCTGCTCCACAAAATCCTGTGCTATAAAGTCTGCGTTGCTTCCAGAATCCACAGAAAGCGGGACTTCGATAGTGACGCCATCGGGCAGCTGGAGAGATGCTGTGAGTTGCACTACTGGTTTGGGTGGGAGGGGGTCTGTGGGTTGCAAGATCGCTGGGGACTGCTTCAGTGATGCGTCTGGCTGGGCCCCAGTGCCTCTGTCTCCAGCCAGACATCGTCGTTTCCCTGCTGGTGTTCGCTGTGTTGCGTGGCCGCTTTCACCGTTGCGGAGGCTGCAGTGTGCTTGGAGCTCCTCTGGGGACACTCTTTCGCCAAGTGTTGAGAGCTGTCGCATATATAACACTTCCTGGTCCCTCTAGGAGGTTTAGTCTTGACTGCCGCCGGTGCAGGGGCTCTGGTAGCTGACTGAGCCCTGGCTCCTCCCACTTCCATAGGTTCCACTCCCCCTCCTGGCGGAGGTGTAGATTGCGCACGCGTAGCGTCCCTGGGAACGAAAGAGAAACTTCTCGCTGCTTCGCGCCCTCCACGTCCTTCGTCTCTGCACCACGGACGTTCTTCCAGCCTCACCCCCACAGTCAGCGCCCTTTGGACCACCTCCTGCGTGCTCCGGGGCCTCTCCCCCCTCGCAATTTCGTCTTTAACAGCACTGCTTAATCCCTCCCAGAAGAGGTCTCTGACTGGGGGCAAATCCCGGTCCCATTCCAAGGCACTGACCAGCGCAAAAAAGCGGGCGTGATACTGGCGTACGCTCGCCCTCCCTTGTTTCAGTCCATGAATCTCCCGTCGGGCAAGATCCACGTCAATGGTAGATAAAAAGCACGCATCCATCGCTTTGATAAAGGCATCTGCATTCTGAAGCGCCGGATCTTTATCCCTCCACAAATTGCGTAGCCACGCTTTAGCATCCCCATGCAAATGGGATAGTATAAACCCCACTTTCTCTTCCTCATCCCTAAAGTCTTTCGCCAGCAGTTGCAGTGCGCACATTACGTCTGCTCGAAAATTGGGGTACTGTTGTAAATTCCCATCGAAGTGAGCCACAAGCCCTCCTGCTCTCCGTGCCAACCCAACCCCCTCCGGTCTGGGTCCTGGCTGCCCATGCTTAACCAATGCTTCAAACCTGGCGTGGAGATCTCTGTAGGCGGCTGCCGCATCCTCCTCCCTTTTCTTGGATGCCTGTACCTCCGCGTTCAATTGGGTCACTGCCTGTTGCAGCGCTGAAATTTTCTCTGCTTCCGTCATCTCTGCCAACCGTTGTGAGCTCGCTCCCAAACACCAATTTCCTCCTCTCGCTGCTTCTGCCTCCGCTGCGAGGTATCAGGTGTCCGAAGCTTAAAAGAGACGGGTCTTACTGTCAGGGCTGCCACTCAGTCCCAGCTCACATAGGACCACGTTAGCCAGCGTTCAGGTTAAAAGAGTCTTTATTGGATTACAGCTTCCATTTCCAAACTGCAATATGCAGCCCTACTTCTTCTAGGTCAGACCGGCGAAGACCCGTCTGAGTCTCCGCCTCTAGCACACCAGCTTAATACCCTAGCCTTGCTCCACCTCCTGCGCCTTTCCCTCCGTCTCTGGGTCCTTCTGCCCCCCGGGGTCTCCTTTTTCCTACTCTCTTCTGACGCGGACCCCCCTGACCCTTCCGCCTCCTTGCGGCGGGCTTTGGGACCTGGTTCACTCTCTGGGCTGCTTACTGCGCCAGCTTCCGCTACATTTGAACTTGGCGCGCGCGCCCAACTCTCAACCTTCCTCTTGATCGTTTCGTCGCTCCCCGAGGTGGGCGTGACTACTCCTGACTCATGCCCTCCCTCCTTCTGAAAGCCTCCGGAACCCGATATCTGGTCCCCTTTCTCCCCGCTGTTCCCGTCTGGGTACGTGGGTCCCGATCTCCAACTGCTGCTCTCTGATTCCTCTCTGGACCCTTCTTCCTGGGGTGTCCCCCTGCTTTCCCCCCTTGCTCTGACTGCTGGCGCTCCCTTCTGGGAATCCTCGGACTCACTGGATAAGCTCGGCGATCTCGGTTCGTCATCCCCACTCATCTTTCCTTCGTATTCCTCCCCCTCGCTCTCTGTCTCCTCCCTTCTCTGCGTCTCTGCTTCTGAACCCCTGACAATAACCTTTCCCAGTCCTCAGACATAATGTTGTGTCCTACATCCTGTGCCCATTTTATCATAGCAGATTTAACTGTCTCATCCTGTGTGTTCCATTTAAGCAGCAAGTCATACATCCTCGAAAGTACCTTAGTCTTTGGTTCTAGTAACTCCGTCTCCAGTTTCGATTTCTCCAACTGGAAACCCACTTTTTTATCCATTTTAAATACCTCTTGAATTTGAGCATAATGTAACCAATCTCGCACCTTGTTTTTTAGTTTGTCCTGGCTTTGGAGCTTCCAATTATCTCCAACTCTTTCAATCAATTCCCAATATTTTGGCCAGTAGGCCTCCATATTGGGCCTTTTTTTAGAGATCTTGGCTTCCACTGGTGATAACCACCTCGGGGTCTTGCTTTCTAATAAGTCCTTATACTTCATCCAGACGGCAAAAATTGATTTTCTGACAATATGGTTTTTAAACAATTTATGAACCTTCGCCTTGTCATACCACAAGTATGCATGCCAACCATAAACATTGTCAAACCCTTCCAGATCTAGGACATCGGTGTTTTCCAACAGAAACCAATCCTTCAGCCAGCAGAAGGCTGCAGCCTCATAGTACAACCTTAAATCCGGCAGGGCAAACCCCCCTCTTTCTTTTGAGTCAGTTAGTATTTTGAATTTAATTCGGGGCTTTTTGCCCTGCCAGACAAACTTAGAGATATCCTTCTGCCATTTTCCAAAACATTCCATTCTGTCCACGACCTGGAGGGTTTGAAATAAAAATAACATTTTTGGCAAAACACACATCTTTATAGCTGCGATTCGGCCTGACAAGGTAAGTTTCAATCTTGACCAAATATCCAAGTCTTTTTTGATCTCCGACCAACATTTTTCATAATTATCTTTGAATAAATTTAAGTTTTTGGTGGACAGAGATACCCCCAGGTATTTCACTTTTTTAACCACACTTAGCTCTGTCTCTTTCTGGTACCCCTCTATCTCTGTAGGCGTCAAATTTTTGGCCAAAACCTTAGTTTTTTGTTTGTTTAGCTTGAATCCCGCCACCCGACCAAACTCCAAAATAAGTTCAAGAACTCTTTTTGTGCTAGATTCTGGCTCCTGTACTGTAATGACTAGGTCATCAGCAAAAGCTTTCAGTTTGTATTGTTTCGCTCCGACCACTATACCCTGCACCAACTGGTCCTCCCTGATCATATTCAGCAATACCTCCAGAACAGAAATAAATAACAGAGGGGATAAAGGGCACCCCTGTCGTGTCCCTTTTTCAATTTGGAGTTCCTCAGATACCACATTGTTCACTATCAGTTTGGCTTTTTGTTCTGAATAGATTGCTTCTAATCCATTTTCAAACCCCCGTCCCACTCCCATCCCTTTCAAGTTTTTCTTCATAAACATCCAAGAAATGTTGTCAAATGCTTTCTCCGCATCAATAAAGATTAAAGCAGCCCTTGTGTTTCTAATTCGCAACAACTCCAGTATATCAATAATGTTCCTGGTGTTGTCAGACATATGTCTACCAGGGAGAAAGCCTGCTTGGTCCTTGTGAATTACTCCATTTAGTACATTTTTAAGTCTATTTGCTAAAATGTCTGCAAATATTTTGTAATCCACATTCAGGAGTGAGATGGGACGGTAGTTCTTAAGCTGAGTCTTTTCCCTTTCTGACTTGGGAATCAATGTGATGAATGCTTCTTTCCACGTTTCCGGTGCCTTTCTCCCCTCCATGATCTGGTTACAAACCTCCAACAACGGTTGTATCAAAAAGTCCTTCAAAGTCTTATAATATTTGGAGGTAAGTCCATCCGGGCCTGGAGATTTGCCCAGCTGCATGTTCTGGATGGCACCTTCAATTTCCTGTTGAGTTATTTTGCTGTTAAGGATTGATCTTTTATCTTGGCTTATTTTAGGTAGTCCATTTATCCTCAAAAATTGATCTATTTCCAGTTCTTTCTGAGGCCCCTGTGCGTAAAGCTCTTTGAAGTATCTGTGGAAGCACTTTCTTATTTCTTCTGGTTTCTGAACTATTTTTCCTTGAATCTCCAAGTTTGTAACCGTATTTAACTTTTGTCTTTTTTTCAACTGCCAAGCTAGCAATTTTCCACATTTATTTGCTGATTCAAACGATCTCTGCTTCATTTGTTTAATTTTCCACTCAATCTCTTGATTGATCAGTTTCGAGTATTGTGCTTGATGGAATTTGATCTCTCTTAGCACCTCTTTTGACTTCGGTTTGGTTCTCAACTTTTTCTCTCCTTCACTTATTTTCTCTAAAATTTTTTCCTTTTTTCCATTCCAAAATTTTCTCTTTATTGTATTCTGTTGTATCAGAAACCCTCTCATTACAGCTTTACTTGCATCCCAGATTGTTCTTTTCTCCACCGTGGTGTTCAAATTTATTTCAAAGTAGTCCTTTAGCGTTTTTTGGGCCTTCTTAACAATCTCTTGATCTCTTAACAAGGTGTCATTCATTCTCCATCTGAAGGATCCAGTTGAGAAAAGTCTCAATTCCATTTTTAAGGCATTATGGTCGGAGCAGGTTTTTGGGCAGATTTCCACTTTTCTTGTTTTCGGGGCCAGCCCTCTAGATATCCAAATTTGGTCAATTCGTGTCCATGACAAGTGGGCCTCAGAGAAGAAGGTTCCTTCTTTACCCAAGGGGTTCCTTGTCCTCCAAATGTCAATCAAGTCCATATTGTCTGTCATTTCAAAAAAGGTTTTAGGGAGTCTGCCGTCTGTTGTTAAGTTTTGATTTTGGGATTTGTCCATATTTGTAGACACCACCCCATTCATGTCTCCCATCACAATAATGTTGGAATAGTCCATATAGTCCATCATTGTCTCATGCAGCTTCTTATAGAATTCTGATTTTCCATCATTTGGCGCATAAACTCCTAATATCAAAATCTTTTCCCCTTGTGTTTGGATTTCAATCGCGAGAATTCTTCCATGATCATCTTTGAATAGAAATTTTGGTGACAGGTTCTCCTTTGCATAAATTACAACGCCTCTTTTTTTAACTTTGTCTGATGAGATAAATTCTTGGCCAAGTCTTTTATTGATTAATACTTTCCTATGGAGCCTAGTCACATGTGTTTCTTGAAGGCATATTACATCCAATTGTTCTTTTTTTAGGATATGAAATATCCTCCTTCTTTTTTCCGGAGAATTCCCGCCATTTATGTTCCAACTAAGTAGCTGCAGAGACATCCCGTTCTAATTAAGATGTTCTTAGGATGAGGTGTCTTCCTTTTGCTCAGGTCCCGAGGGTGCAGGCGTTAGCCCGCTTCCAGGCAGTATTGGTGCTGGTAAAACTGGAAGCCAATCCACTCCTTTTTGGAGATCTTCTCCGTGGTCGTGAAGGAACTTTTGGTTATCTTCAGGTGTTCTAATTTTGACCTTCCTTTCTTTGTAAGTGAAGGATAATCCTTGTGGAAACTCCCACCTATAGGGAATTGCGTTGTGTCTCAGCAATTTTGCTAGTTCTGAGTAGGTGGCTCTGAGGTCCAGCAACTGTCTCGGAATATCTCTATAAATTTCCACCCTTTTATCTTGTATTTCAATTGCTTTTTTGAAGTGTAGACCTAGGATCTTGTCTCTCTCTTCCTTTGATCTTAAAATTATCAAACAGTCTCTGGATCTGTCTTTCCTTACCAATCTTCCCAGTCTATATGCCGAGACAATCTTAAAATCTGTGTCCTCCTTTAAGCCCCAGAACTTCGTGAATTCCTGCGTCAAGTATCCAATCAGGTCTCCTTGCTCGAGTTCCGGGATGCCTCTCAATTTGATGTTGTTCTCACGATTTTTCAGTTCCACCATTGACAGATAGATTTGTTGTTCACCCACCTGTTTGTGCAGGGGCTTGACTTCTCCTTTAATTTCTTCAACTTCTTTTTGTAAAGCTCCCACTTTCTGAATTGCTTCTCCAGCTAATTCCCGATTTTCCGCTGTTGCTCCTTGCAAATTCTCAATAGCCTGTGTGTGCTGGGAAACTTGATCGGTCAGTTTTTGAATCGAAGAGGTCGCTTTGTCTATTTTCAAAGACTGGTCGTCCACTTTCTGGTTTAAACTTGATAGTTGCTCCAATATTTGTTTTAATAATGTGTCTGACCCACCTGCTGCCATAACTTCTTCAGTGGACTTCTCTGTTATTTCCCCTTCCCTCTGAGATACCAGTACAGCTGGAACCGACGATCGGCGTCCTTGGGTCAGTGTTGTTTGTACAAATTGTGTTGGTTTTCTTTCTCTTTCTTTTTCCTTAGCCTCTTTAGATTCCTTAGCTTTAGATGCTCTTGTTCTCCCTGCACCACTCATTACACATCTGTCAGTGTTCAAGGTCAGATTGTCTATTGTTCCATGGGAGAGACAAATTCAGAAGTAAACAGCCAGTAAAGTGGAATTCAAAACAAAAATCAGTTCCCAGGATTTTATAATCCGAAAGCCCTGTAGGGGGAGTGCCACAAAGTTTCAAAGACAAAGAAGGAAGTAATCCGCCATTAAGGTTCCAAATTATTTCAAGTCAATAAATCCAATAGTCCATCAGTCCCTTCAAAAACTCAAAGTTTCCCCAGGCACCTTTTATAGTTCAACAAAGTTTCACAAAAGGTGCTTGCAACAGTGTCCCGTCCAATCTTTTCTGCTCAAATGTAACAGTTACGTTCCAACAAAGTTTTTGCAACTGTTTCCGCAGTTTGACACAGTCTCCCTCTCTGGCAGCCCGACGATCTGGCTCCTTAAAAATACAGCCCAAAGACGAAAAAAGATAGGAGGAAGATCCCCATTTACTACTTCTTTTAGTCAATGTCCATTTCCATCTTCAGTTTAGAAGGAAAAGACAAGCGGATCTGATAGCACGAAAGAATTAAAGCTTCCCACAGTCCCGTTTCCAGCGCTTTCCGCTTTTTAAAGCTTTGCTTTGATCTTGTCAGCAATGTCGGAAGACGGACTTCCCTTTTCTCGTCTCCCGCTTTCAGCCAAATTTACGAAATTCTTTTGCCAAATTTTAAACCCCTTTACTCACGGGTATGTTGCTTGCAGTTTGGTGTTGATTTTAGGAAGAAGGATCAGCGCTCATCTGTAACAGCCGCGCGGCTTCACTTCCGCGGAAAGAGCGATGAACTCACAGCACCGCTACCCCTCCTTCACTCCGGGTCTCCTTACGGGGTCCCTTCTGTGTTTTCGGAGCAGCTTCTGGTGCCCGCCGAGTCCCACGGCCACGGGCTCACTCTACCCGTGGTTTATCTTGATGGGTCGTCGCTATGCCGCAGCGAATGACCCTTTTCCGCGGAGCCCCTCTTCAGAGCTCGAAGAGGACCGCCATTACAGTTTCGCGCCGCCCCCGGAAGTCTCGCTTAGCATCACATTCAAATCAGGTGATTGACCAGACTTGCACTGGAACAAAAGTTCCCCTAACCGTAATCTGTACCTTGGATTATGACTTTGGCCTGCCTACATAAATGGAGCGTCATATGAAAAAACTGTTCCTGTATCACTTCAGAATGCAGATGTGGGATGTATATTTAAAAACTGCTTTATGGAAGAAGCAGACAACAACAGTTTCTTTATGGATATTTATACTCTGTAAATGGCCCTGTAAGCTACAACTTTAAATTTCCTAAGTGGGTGTGGTGTGGGAGGAGGAAATTTAAGAAACTGGTGAGGGAACAGGAAACGAGCAACTTCACTTACACCATATTGAGATTTGTTTCGTCTGGGGAATGAATTTCAGAAGTGAAGCCCTGCAGGACAGAGATTATGGCCTGGGATCTGAATTTAAAGTGTACAGTGGTACCTCACAAGACGAATGCCTCGCAAGACGAAAAACGCGCAAGACGAAAGAGTTTTCCGTTTTTTGAGTCGTTCCACAAGACAAATTTCCCTATGGGCTTGCTTCGCAAGACGAAACATCTTGCGAGTTCTTGCGAGTTTGTTTCCTTTTTCTTAAAGCC
The DNA here is from genome assembly GCF_964188305.1 of Podarcis bocagei. Taxonomy (NCBI): domain Eukaryota; kingdom Metazoa; phylum Chordata; class Lepidosauria; order Squamata; family Lacertidae; genus Podarcis; species Podarcis bocagei. The sequence continues at coordinate 13,813,740 of NC_138133.1, forward strand.
GCTAAGCCGTTAATAGCCGCTAAGCCGCTAATAGCCGCTAAGCCGCTAATAGCCGTGCTTCGCAAGACGAAAAAAACCGCAAGACGAAGAGACTCACGGAACGGATTAATTTCATCTTGCGAGGCACCACTGTATTAGTTCTGGGAGAAGTTTCCAACCAGAAACGTATCACCAATCTTTTGATTGTCTTGTTAGCATGGAACGAACGCCATTCGTGATTGCTGTTTTGCGATAATTTTTTCACAAAATGGTTATGTGACGATTGCGATTATCGTCACTTTTGTTTATATGTGTACAGTGGTACCTCGGGTTAAGTACTTAATTCTGGAGGTTCATACTTAACCTGAAACTGTTCTTAACCTGAAGCACCACTTTAGCTAATGGGGCCTCCTGCTGCTGCCTTGCCGCCAGAGCACAATTTCTGTTCTCATCCTGAAGCAAAGTTCTTAACCCGAGGTAATATTTCTGGGTTAGCGGAGTCTGTAAACTGAAGCATGTAACCTGAAGTGTATGTAACCCGAGGTACCACTGTACTGGCCTTCGTGCGAGAGGAAATACAGAGGCGTTCTTCTCAAGTCGTTCCATGTTCTGACTTAGTACATTTATTTAATTACTGTTTCGTCTAACTCAATAGCCTGAAACCTGAGGTTTTGAGGGTGGTTCTTCCTGTTCACTGATGCTATTGCTTACTGTTTTGTATGAAAAAGACCATTATCTGCCTTTCTCTGAAGATTCTGGCTGATTTCATCATGGCCGAGGACTGTTGTATTCTTTCATTTCCTTTTGGGCGTTGGGAGCGTTAGTTTGTTATCCAGCTTTGCCCAAACAAACCTTGTGCATTGCTAAAAATAGGACACTCCGGGTGCCAACTTTCTCTTTGAGTCATGTCCTACACGGGTCATTCAAAAGAGGGAAACTTGTGTGAGAGAGTCAGAGAGAGAGGGAGCAGCTGCAACTGTAGACTAATGACTTTGACATCGTTCTTGAACGCCTAAGTGTAAATGATGTGCATCTATTGGGTGTGGCCCTATTTTTGTAATCATTCATTCATTTAATTATAAAAGGTAAAGGACCCCTGGATGGTTATGTCCAGTCAAAGGTGACTATGGGGTTGCTGTGCTCATCTCTCTTTCAGGCCGAGGGAGCTGGCGTTTGTTCACAGACAGCTTACTGGGTCATGTGGCCAGCATGGCTAAACTGCTTCTGGTAGAATGGAACACTGTGATGGAAATCAGAGTGCACAGAAACACTGTTTACCTTCCTACTGCAGCGGTACCTATTTATCTACTTGCACTGGTGTGCTTTCGAACGGCTAGGTTTGCAGGATCTGGGACAGAGCAACGGGCGCTCACCCCGTCGCGGGGATTCAAACCGCCGACCTTCTGATCGGTAAACCCAAGAGGCTCAGTGGTTTAGACCACAGCGCCACCCGAGTCCCATGCACATGATCATACGTAGATAAATAGGTACCGCTGTGGCAGGAAGGTAAATGGCTTTTCTGTGCACTGTGGCTTCTGTCACGGTGTTCTGTTGCACCATAAGTTGTTTAGTCCTGCCGACCACATGACCCGAAAAGCTGTCTGTGGACAAACGCCGGTTCCCTCGGCTTGAAAGCGAGATGAGCACCATAGATGAGCAAAGCAAGATAACCCCAAGATGAGCAAAGCAAGATAACCCCATAGTCGCCTTTGACTGGACTTAACCGTCCAGGGGGTCCTTTATTTAGTTATATACCTGGACATCAAGGAGATAGGATGTTGTGGTCACAAATGCCCATCGCTGGATCTGGATGCTGGCCTTTTAGATCAAGAGGCAATTGTTCTTTCGATGGACTCTTAGAAGTGGGTACATTAGCTGTAGATCAGGGGTCAGCAACCCTTTTAAGCCATGGGCCAGTCCACCAACCACCAGACCATGTGGTGGACTGGACTACATTTTGAAAAAAACTAATGAACGAATTCCTGTGCCCCACAAATAACCCAGAGATGCATTTTAAATAAAAGCACACATTCTACTCATGTAAAAACACCAGGCAGGCCCCACAAATAACCCAGAGATGCATTTTAAATAAAAGCACACATTCTACCCATGTAAAAACACCAGGCAGGCCCCACAAATAACCCAGAGATGCATTTTAAATAAAAGGACACATTCTACCCATGTAAAAACACACTGATTCCTGGACTGTCCGCAGGCTGTATTGAGAAAGCGATTGGGCCGCATCCGGCCCCCAGGCCTTGGGTTGCCTACCCCTGCTAAGAATTATTTGTCGTTGAAGTGGCATCCTGGGGTCATTCGCACAAAATCCCCACACTAACAGCACAATGACCCACATTTCTCTTTATTGCACACCTGGGACAGCAATAGTACGTTCACCTTTACTGGGAGTAACCAGCGTTCATCGTGCACAGCCCAAGCTTCCTCAGAATACATTTTAAACCTTATAAACCTTTCACTTCAGCGTTGTTCTCATTGATCTTTCCCTCACAGTTTTGCTTTCAGCCCTTCTGCTGGCTGGCAGGATAGGTGGACCTGGGGTCATGTAAACCTCACAAAGTGTGTACCATCCACTTCTTTCCTGTGGGGTAGCTTCAGATATGAGGGTCAGCACCATAAACCCCTGGCTAACAGTTTAATTAGATTAACTCGCTTTGATCACTCAACCAGGGGTGAGTTTTAATTAGCTTTCAATCCTCTGTGTGTGCAGTTGTTTTGCTGTTCCCACACAATTTGTCTGTCTTGCCCTGTTTCTTGCCCACTTAATTCTATGATGCAGATTGTCAAACCAGTTGTGCATTAAATCCATATTTTCTCTTAACACCATGTGCCTGCTGTTCTGTTTTTACTGGAATGGTTTTACTTGTTCCTTTAGCTGTATTTTTTATTATTAATTACTGTACAGTGGTACCTCGGGTTACATATGCTTCAGGTTACATACGCTTCAGGTTACACACTCCGCTAACGTAGAAATAGTGCTTCAGGTTAAGAACTTTGCTTCAGGATAAGAACAAAAATCTGGCTCCGGCGGCGCAGCGGCAGCAGCAGGAGGCCCCATTAGCTAAAGTGGTGTTTCAGGTTAAGAACAGTTTCAGGTTAAGTACAGATCTCTGGAACGAATTAAGTACTTAACCCGAGGTACCACTGTATTATATTATTGCAACCTGCCCTGAGACATGATGATGAAAGGCAGAAAAAGACACCTTATCTATCAATAAATAGGTAGCTTTAAAACGACATTCTCTCCTTTCCAGGCTATCTGTTTTGCAATTGAAACTTCTGAGGCTGACTTACCTATGTTACTGAATGGGCTTGAAAAAAAGGACCCAGGGAAAGGAATTGGGAGAAAGAGTTTTTGTAACGTATGGAACTTGCTGTGACAGCAAAAAACCCACTTCTGATAATATGTATGAGAGCAGAAGAAGAAGACGAGTTTGGATTTGATATCCCGCCTTTCACTCCCCTTCAGGAGTCTCAAAGCGGCTAACAATCTCCTTTCCCTTCCTCCCCCACAACAACACTCTGTGAGGTGAGTGGGGCTGAGAGACTTCAAAGAAGTGTGACTGGCCCAAGGTCACCCAGCAGCTGCATGTGGAGGAGCGGAGAAGTGGAAGATGGGACAATTCCATCCTGACTGAGAAGAGAACATTTAAATGGGGCATCTGCTCCGTTCCCTTCATGTCTTCTCTCATTCAGTGCATAGTTATTCAACATCACAAAATACGGTGATGGCCCCAAATTTGTTGTTATTTAGTCGTTTAGTCGTGTCCCTCTTTGTGACCCCATGGACCAGAGCATGCCAGGCACTCCTGTCTTCCACTGCCTCCCGCAGTTTGGTCAAACTCATGCTGGTAGCTTCAAGAACACTGTCCAATCATCTTGTCCTCTGTTGTCCCCTTCTCCTTGTGCCCTCCATCTTTCCCAACATCAGGGTCTTTTCCAGGGAGTCTTCTCATGAGGTGGCCAAAGTATTGGAGCCTCAGCTTCAGGGTCTGTCCTTCCAGTGAGCACTCAGGGCTGATTTCCTTAAGAATGGAGAGGTTTGATCTTCTTGCAGTCCATGGGACTCTCAAGAGTCTCCTCCAGCACCATAATTCACAAGCATCCATTCTTCAGCGATCAGCCTTCTTTATGGTCCAGCTTTCACTTCCATACATCACTACTGGGAAAACCATGGCTTTAACTATACAGACCTTTGTTGGCAAGGTGATGTCTCTGCTTTTTAAGATGCTGTCTAGGTTTGTCATTGCTTTTCTCCCAAGAAGCAGGCGTCTTTTAATTTCGTGGCTACTGTCACCATCTGCAGTGATCATGGAGCCCAAGAAAGTAAAATCTCTCTCTGCCTCCATTTCTTCCCCTTCTATTTGCCAGGAGGTGATGGGACCAGTGGCCATGATCTTCATTTTTTTGATGTTGGTCCCAAATTAGATGGCTTTTTAACAGGATTAAACAGTTTCATGGAGGATGAGATTGTCAATAACAACAAGTTCCTCTTGAGGCTGAGAAGCAGTATGCCTTCCAATTCCAGTTGCTAGAGCGGGAAAGTGCTATTGCCGCCATATCCCGAAGCACCTTATGGGTCACTATGGGGTGCTGGGCTAAATAACATCTCATCTGATCTATCAGACCTGCTATGTTGCAGCATGGTGACTAAGGTTTTAGTTCTGTTGATTCATGATTAGAAGCGGTGGGTTCAGTTGTCTTCTGAGACTTAGGTTGGAGCGAACTGGTTTGAATTTTTTATTGTTATTATTAAAAAAAGTTGACGTGATAAAAAATATTAGCTTTGGTGTTTAGCTCTTAGAATCATAGAATTGTGGAGCTGGAAGGGACCCTGAGGTTCATAGAGTCCAGGGGTGAGCAAGCTTTTTCAGCAGGGGGCCGGTCCACTGTCTCTCAGACCTTGTGGGGGGCCGGACTATATTTTGAAAAAAAAAATGAACGAATTCCTATGCCCCACAAATAACCCAGAGATGCATTTTAAATAAAAGGACACATTCTACTCACGTAAAAACACGCTGCTTCCCAGACCGACCATGGGCCAGATTTAGAAGGTGATTGGGCCGGATCTGGCCCCCGGGCCTTAGTTTGCCTACCCATGATCTAGTCCAACCCCTACAGTGCAAGAATATGCAGCTAGCCCATACAGAGATTGAACACATGAACGTGTGGCGCTACCAGCACCACACTTTAACCAAGTGAGCTCAAAGCACTTGGTATTCACTTCAACCATCCTTAAAACAGGCCTGCAAAAAAGGTAGGTTGCTGTTATTCTCAGGTGACTGAACAGAGGGATGAGATTGAATGATGGCTTGCTTGGCATCACCTGGTGGCCTAGAAGATGTTTCCTCCTCTCTCTTTTTTGTAAATATTTTACAAAAACTAAACCGTTTAGTACAGTGGTACCTCTAGTTACGAACTTAATTCATTCCAGAGGTCTGTTCTTAACCTGAAACTGTTCTTAACTAGAGGCGTGCTTTCGCTAATGGGGCCTCTTGCTGCCGCTGTGCCCCCGGCACACAATTTCCGTTCTCATCCTGGGGCAAAGTTCTCGATTCGAGGGAACTCTTCCAGGTTAGCGGAGTTTGTAACCTGAAGCGTTTGTAACCTGAGGCATTTGTAACTCTAGGTACCACTGTATTCCATTATTGCATCCATCAAAACTTGTTTACACTGTTGGATTTATCTTAATGCTGCCAGCGTTTTCAGCTGTACACGATTGTTTCCCATATATTCAATAAACGTTTTCCAATCTTCTTTAAACGTATGTTGTTCTTGTTCTCTTATTCTGTATGTTAAGTCTGTGAATTGTGCATATTCTGTCAACTTAAGTTGCCAATCTTCTTTGGTTGGGACTTGGCTCGTTTTCCAATTTGGAGCTAACAAAACACGGGCCGCAGTAGTAGCATACATAAACAACATTTTTTGGCACCTGGGGATTTCAGTCTGAATTATCCCCAACAGAAAGGACTCTGGGTGTTTTTTTTTTTTTGGGGGGGGGGAGTACTTTTTAAAAAAATTCCGAAGACGCTTCTTCCTTCTGTGGTTCAAAGAAACAGCACTCCCAATCTTTCCATACTGTGCTCCAGGGTGGAAATGCTTATTTATTTATATCAGCCTTCCTCTCACAGAGGGGTAGGGTGGGTCATGCAGTAAAAAAAACCCAATTGCAGTGGTACTTCATGTTACATACGCTTCAGGTTACATACGCTTCAGGTTACATACGCTTCAGGTTACAGACTCCGCTAACCCAGAAATATTACCTCGGGTTAAGAACTTTGCTTCAGGATGAGAACAGAAATCATGCTCCGGCGGCGTGGCAGCAGCAGGAGGCCCCATTAGCTAAAGTGGTGCTTCAGGTTAAGAACAGTTTCAGGTTAAGAACAGACTTCCAGAACGAATTAAGTTCTTAACCTGAGGTACCACTGTATGGTGAAACGTAATAAGAAAGAAATCCATTGCAGCAACTAAGCTAACAGTAATACTTCAAACCGTGTGTGTGTGTGTGTGTGTGTGTGTGTGTGTGTGTGTATAATCTGTTCTGGAGGTTCCTGCAACACTCTGGAGTACATTTAGGGAGGTTGCAGGAGGGGAGATACGTTATGCATGCTGAAATATTGCATTGGTGGAACATCTTGGTTGAATACCCCCCATGAGAGACAGTTCTTCTTACTGGGGGAATAAATGGCTTATCTGGAACCCCAGACACCTTTCAGAAAGCCCTTCATAGCCGGGTTCTTAAATCATAAGATGAGAATATCAGTGAAGGCCCTAGCCCACCAGCGGTCCATTTGTGTTGGGAGGAGGAACTGCATCCCTGCACTGAAAGCTTGCCCTTAACTTGTATTTTTCAAACAAACGTGAGGCAGAATCTTCCCTTATGACCTCTGAAACTTGAAGCAGAAGTGAATTCCGAAAAGGCTCATTTGCTGCCTCCAAAACGGCCGCCTTCTTACACTTTGACATGTCGCCTCACTTCTGAGTCTTGTGTTTTTGGGAGTGGGTGGAGGCAAATGACGTTGGGCTTGGGGTTCGATAAATAGAAGTATTGAGACCCGGCCAAAACACGGGTCATAAGGGAAGTACTGAATCAGAAGCTCACTCCTAAATAAGGCGTCTGTTTTAAAAACACAAACCTTTTGCCTCTCGTATCTGCTGCTCCCTGGATGGCTGAATCGCTCGTTTTTATACATGAGTAAAGTGTGACTGGTGCTGTGAATCATCATTTGTTAACTCTCCATATCTGGTCTGTGTTGAAACTTTGCATGTAAAGACCTAGAGAAAGTCTTTGTGCCCGAGATTAAAAAACAAAAATCAAACCCATGCTCAAAACTCTCCCTGTTTTGAGTTGGTGAAAGAATCTTTCTTTTCGCAAAATCCTCTGAATCAATAATTGCTTATTTGCCTTGCTTCTGCTCTTCCTCATAAAGAAGCATTGTCTGTTTGGCATTTAGTGAAATAATCAATTCTGGGTATGTTTGAGTATCTCCAACGAGGCGGCACAATTTGACGAACAGCCGTAAGGAAAACAGAAATATCAAACTTTCGGCGTAGCATTGCTCCGAAAAGGGTCGATTTTGATAATAACAATGAAAGGAAGTGTGCTTGTGTATGCATGTTTAGACTCCATTGTCCGTTGGTGGCGTTCAGTGAAGTTGGTGGGTTCTGAAACTTTTTGGAGGACAGCCGGCCTTGTGTCCAAGGGGAAATCTTGAGTCTCAGACTTCTTTCGTGAAAACGCCTCCCGTGAGGCAATGAGACAAATCGGGCTCTACGAGAGATGGGAACCTTTTTGACTTAAGGGCCATGTTCCTTCATGTGCCCATTTCTGTGGTGCATTGTGGCCAGAGGCAAACAATGGGTTGATCAACAGATGCAACTCCTGAGAGCCAGTGTGGTGTAGTGGTTAAGAGCGGTAGTCTCGTAATCTGGGGAACCGGGTTCGCGTCTCCGCTCCTCCACATGCAGCTGCTGGGTGACCTTGGGCCAGTCACACTTCTCTGAAGTCTCTCAGCCTCACTCACCTCACAGAGTGTTTGTTGTGGGGGAGGAAGGGGAAGGAGAATGTTAGCCGCTTTGAGACTCCTTCGGGTAGTGATAAAGCGGGATATCAAATCCAAACTCTTCCTTTAGGTGACTTTCCAGCTATGCAGGAGTCAGATATTTCTACATAGAGACACATCTCTCCTTGCCCTTATCCAGGCAAGCAAGAAACATGTTCGCGGTTCAGGGATGCATTCCTGACAGGCAAAAAACACTTGAGGGCGGGGAGCAGGGCTGGTGAGTATTGTTATTATTTTGACTGTTACATTATCTCGTTATTTCCTCCAGGAAGTTCAAAGTGGTGTGTATGGTGTCTCCCTCCCCATGTTTTCTTCACAACAGCCCTGTGAGGTCGGTTGGGCTGAGAGATAGCGACTTGCCCAAGGTCACCCCAGTGAGGGATGTGGGAATTTGAACCCATGTCTCTCATGTTTCTAGTCTAGTACCACCCAGTTTGTGTTATCTCTGAGGAGATAGACCCACTGACTTGGAGGGTTTCCTCCCCTCTTCATAGTAAAGGTTCTGTGTGTGTTTGTGTACGAATGCAACAAAAACTAGGTTAAGATGGGTAAATGTTAAATTGTAGGTATAAAAGTGATGCAATGAGGTATGGGCTGCTTTTATGAATTGCACAACTAATATCTTCAGTATCTCTTTGTTAGGTATTACGGACACTAATTAGTTGGTGTCTGATTTGTACTCAGTGTTGCCATGTACTTGGGTTTAATTTCTTTGGAAGAACTTGTATTAATTCATCTTGTATTTTTATGCTGTGAACCACCCTGACATCTGCAGATGAAAATATCATTTAATAAATAATAATATCTCATTTAATATAATGATGATGATATAAATGGTAGTAAAATGCTTGGGCCCTGATCCCAGTGAAGTCCAGCTCCTGTCAGCAGCAATGAGACTTGAATTATTTTTATTTTTTAAAACAAATTTTATATATACCACTTGATCGTAAGACAGCCACTAAGGAGTTTAAAATATATTAAATGCGTACTGCTGATGCTTAAAGCTGCATGCTAGGCAGCAGAGGGACGCGGGTGGCGCTGTGGTCTAAACCACTGAGCCTCTTGGGCTTGCCGATTGGAAGGTTGGCGGTTCGAATCCCCATGATATGGGGTGAGCTCCTGTTGCTCTGCTCCATCTCCTGCCAACCTAGCAGTTTGAAAGCACGCCAGAGCAAGTAGATATATAGATACCGCCCTGGTGGGAAAGTAAAAGGCATTTCGTTGCAGTCTTGCTTCTGTCACGGTATCTCGTTGCGCCAGAAGCAGTTTAGTCATGCTGACCACATGACCGGAAAGCTGCCTGTGGACAAACGCTAGCTCCCTTGGCCTGAAAGCGAGATGAGCACCGCAACCCCATAGTCGCCTTTGACTGGACTTAACCATCCAGAGGTCCTTTACCTTTATTTTTATAAAAAAAACCACAAACAAACAAAACCTGCTAGGCAATGTGCTTCTTCAACCCTGAAGCATTTTCTAAACATCTCGTTTCCCATGTTTTATTGTTTGCCTTCGAGTTATCTGGATTCACCTTTTCTGTGCTCCTAGGTTTGTGATACACAAGCAGTTGGCACCCTAATGCATTCCTGAAATATCTTGGTGTAACCAAGGAAGCTGGATGGGTTGTCAGCCGCTTAATTGTGTGTTGAGTATCTTTTGCCCATTGCCAAAGGTCTTTGGCTGCAATCCTAGATGCACTTACTTGGGGATAAGTCCCACTGAAGTCAATGATGCTTCCTTCTGGGTAAGCATATCTAAGGTAGTACTCACATTTCTTAACAGCAGTCGGGAGCTAAAAAGGGGGGGGGGGAGCAGGATACTTGCATCATTTTGACTGATGTCACTGCTTCTGAGAAGCTATTCCAAAATCAAAAGCAATCTGAAAAACAATTTGGTGTAGCTAAAGGTGAGAGGAATGAGTTAACCTGTTCTAAATCAGGAGGTCTCTGTAATATTCTGAGCCAATCAAGGCTGCTGATAAACAAAAGGTGGCAATTTTTTCTTCAACAGGAAACATTGCATTTTCACTTGACGCTGCTGTGCTGGCTTTTGCACACGCAACTCCTAGTAGCAAGAAAATCGCATAGCTTGGCATTTTCTAAGGCTTCGCATTAGTAATTGCCCCCGATTCGTAATTGCACTGCAATTCACTGGCTCAATTGATTGTAAACACACTAAAAACAATACTTCCCCACATCCCAGTTGCCAGCATAGCACCTTGCCTTACAGGAAAAAAATGCCTGAGGGGTGTGCACTGAATACTTACTACCATTTAAAATTTCTGAGTTGAGCATATGTAAGAATTTTGTTCGAGGAAAGTAAATCCATCTTATATGTAACATAGATTGACTTCAAAACTGCTTCCTCCAACTCTCCCCTCCATTTAACTGTTGTACAGTGTTAGGTTTCCTTTGACATCATGGAATCAAGGTTTGAAGCTGGTTCCAAATTCTGATTGATTGATTGATTGATTGATTGTACCGCCCTTCATCACAAGATTTCAGGCTGAAGTCAACAGTTGTGTTGGCCGAGTGACCTTCCCTGAGGCACAAGCCTAGGCACTGGGTCCGGAGGTCCTGGGCTTCCCAGATGACAAGACCCCGTTCCAAGCCTAACTGATGTGGTCCAAAGGAAAGCAGAGAAATACATTTGGCGCCAGCTTGTCCACAGGACTTGACGGAAGGAGACCTACAAGGTGCCTTCCAACCGTGTTAGATATTCCACTTTGGATTTCTGTAGGGTTTACTTCTCCTTTCCTTCTTCCAAAGATAGCCCCTGCAAAGCAGCAGAGATTTAGGGTCAGAGTTTTCCTTCTCTTGCATGGGCTGCCTTCCCAGGTTGCTGCACCTTACTTTCCTATACAGCATGTGCAGAAACTGCCTTTGTGACCCACAAATGGTCTTGTCCGCTCAATCCGCCAGGGCCTGTCTTTGTATGCAGAGCAAGTCCCTAACTTGGCTACCCTGTCCTGGTTTAGCTGCCCGGTTGAAGCCGTTCCTGTGCTGACAGCTTCTAGGAGCCACAGATAAAAGTGGACCAAAGGTGGACAAAATAGCCCAGATGGGGCACGACATGTTCCCCACCAGATTTAGTACCCCCTTCTTTCTTTCTTTGGCAATCGCTTGTAGCCGAGTAAGATTGTCTTCCATGAACACGGTCTTAACAGTAAGTGACTATGGAGGTCAATTCTGGATCCACACGTCTCCTTCCACAGTAGGGACATAGGTTTCTGGGCAGGAGTTGGTCAAGGTGAGGGTTTGCCAAGCATGCCTTCCTCTTAGCATATTTCTTCCTTTCGTCCTGAGTTCCAGTGTCTTCGAAGCCCATAACACCTTTGGTAAAGGCTGTTCTCCAACTGGAGCACTCGCAGGCCAGTGTTTCCCAGTTGTCGGTGTTCATACTACATTATTTTTTTTTAGATTTGCCTTGAGAGAATCTTTAAACCTCTTTTGTTGACCACCAGCATTACACTTTCCATTTTTAAGCTTGGAATAGAGTAGTTGCTTTGGAAGACGATAACCAGGTGTCCACACAACATGACCAGTCCAATGAAGTTGATGTTGAAGAATCATTTCTTTGGCACTGGTGATCTTTGCTTCTTCCAGTACATTGGCATTAGTATGCCCGTCTTCCCAAGTGATGGAATCTTTTGAGGAGTTGGAGATGGCTTTTCTAAGTGGTCCATGTTTCATAAGCATACAGTAAGGTTGATAATACAGTAGCTTTGTAAACAGGCATTCTGGTTTCCCTGCGAGTGTCCTGGTTCTCAAGCGCTCTGCACTTCAATAGGGAGAAAGCTGCAGTCGCAGAGCTCGGGCGATGCTGGATTTTGGCATCAATGTCGGCCCTTGTGGAACAATAACTGCTGTCAGCCATCTCACCTGGCTTCATTAAACAGAGAGCCAAGACAGTGAGGCCCTCTACTTCAGAATCATAGAAACATAGAATTGTAGAGTTGGATGAAACCCTCTAGACTAACCCCCTGCAATGCAGGGATATGCAGCTGTCCCACACAGGGTTTGAACCTGCAACCTTGGCATTATCAGCACCATGCTCGAACCAACTGAGCTATCCTGACCTGTCATGTGGTTTTTGCTCTGCCAGGACCGTTTCATCTTGATCACAAGTAACATCATGAAAGTGCTAATGCCTAGAGGTCTTTCTTTGTCTCTCTACCAAATTCTTCACGCTTTCAAAAATGCTGCATGATCTCTCAAAATTCACTATTGACAGCAGCACAAAAAAGAGAGACCCCCCTCAAAAGAAACGGCTGGTTATCCTATTCCATTAGAACAGTTTCCTGCTTTGCATGAATACATAAAAGATAGGATGGAGTCTAATAATCTAAAAGGGGCTGCTCAGCTCTTAACAGGTGGCCCTATAATATCTGTATTGAGAGAGATTCTGTATAATGCGCCGGTTACTTAGGAACTGGGATATTGCTTCTGTGATTGTGTAAACTAGCTTAGAGAACATGCTAGAGAAGAAAAACAATTTAATTGTTTTTGGTAGCGTACTCCCGCTGGACTGCCGTTAGCTCTGGGAAAGGCTAACTGCAGGAGCAAGAAGGCTTGCATGGGAAGAGATAGTCTTTTAGGTACATATTCTGGACCTTCAGTTGAGCATGGCTGTCACACCACCACGTGTCAAATATTCTTCGACGCAGAGCACATTGCAGGTATTTAATTTAAAGGTAACCAAAGGCATGTCTCACTGTGGCCAAGTCTGATCTTCTTAGGAGTGGGTTTATTTAGATGCTGGACCTCAGCATCCTTGGCCATAACTTCTACTGGAGTATCCAAAAGCACTCCCAGACCAGAAACGTTTAATTTCGAGGGGAACACAATGGCATACAAGACAGGCTGAACCTCTGCTCCCAGATCAGTTGACGTCCTTTGTTCTTCCTGATTAGGCTTCGTTTCGTTAGTCTTCGACCAGTCTATTTTTGCTTCCCAGAACTGATTCAGAATATCAGCAGCTTTTCTGAAACTGAGAGAGAAAGCCTTGTTGGGTGCACTCTTGGGAGAAGGTCACGTCCATTTTATAACAGCTGCACTGGCTTCTAGTAGGTTTCTGGACACAATTCATTAAAGACCTAAAATGCTTTGAGCCCAAGGTAGCTAAAGGACCAGCTCACCCCTATAGGCCTGCCTACTTTTTAAAATCTGCAGAGCAGGATTTCCTCCACATCCCATGATTTGGGGAGACACAGCTGGCTGGGGCATTAGAGAGGACGTTCTTTGGGGCAAATTGATTTGGTCCCCTTTCTTGGCATTATATTTGCTTCCCTCCCCACCACACCAGCTTGTCAGTGCACGTTCTCCAGACAGATGACAAATGCTGGGGTTTGGTGCTTTGTTTTTGAAAATTGAATATTACTTGCTTCACCGGGCTTTGATTCTCCACCCCCCCACCACAAACACATACATAGACTTTCTTATGAGAAAAAGGTCACTTAGTCAGTGCTTCCTGGTCAAATAAAACAATGTTGTGACACGCAAACTGGCTTCATGATGATGCCAGTTCCACAACCGTAGCAGAAGCACTGCTTTGAACCTGTTTGTGATGTCTTTATGATGCTGCAACAAATACACCTGGTTTTCAAACTTTCTATAGTGTCTCATATGCTAAGGACCCTCTCAAACATTGCAGGGGATTCTGGGTAATTCAGACACATATCATGTGGCAAATTGGCCAGGCTTAGGCCTCTCGGTGGCCTTGTGTGAGGATGAGCACACGAAGTTCTTCCTGCCATATTTGCATTGCAGTTTTTCAGTGGTGGGCAATGTTTCTTTTTTTATAATTTGTTATTAAGTTTTCTGTTTTACAATTTAAAATACTCTTTTTTCATCCTTAAGATATCAACGACTTCCCTTCTTCTCTTTCCATGGTTCATTTTACATATCACAAACCCCTGCATATTTTACGAAAACTTGAACTGGTGGAGGTGGAGTGGTTGCTGCAACTTCTCCATAGTGCCCAGAACTGGAACTAGCTGCCCGGACACTAGGTTGGTGCATGTAGCCACCCAGAGCTATAGAAACGACTGTGGTATCTTTGACCATAAAGAGTTAACTGTCTGCCATGTGCATTCCTTAGCTTCAATGCTTCAGGTGAAATACCTGAATTTCTGTGCTTGGAAGTTCAAGTTAATAAGGAAGCTGAGCCACTGCTGCAAAGGAGGTGAAAACGTCTATTCTAGTACAAATGTTTTACTAGGAAGAAAGGGGGGGATGCTTTCGGATACCAAATACTCCAGTAAAAAGCACCACTTGATGACTTTATTTCCTTAACTTGGTGTTGGCTGAGATTTCAGAAATTGCCTTTGAAATCTGGCGAGAATATGCTTCTGTGTAATAACAAAAACGTCCTCCAATTGCTTCCTCTTGCATGCTCTGTAACCTATCATTACCAGAAAAAAATTAGTTGTTTTTTTTTTACTGGTCAAGCTCATCTGTCTGTAGTTAGGCGGAGAAATCTGTACGCCATAGATGAGTCATTTTCAGCACTGACTCAGATCCTTTTCTCGACTCTTTTGGAAGGAGATGCTCACTTCAAAACCTTCTGGAACTGAAGGCTTGGCTGCCGCGTTTGCCTCTTAATAATGAGCTATGTGAGCAGAATCTGCTTCTCTTCCTGAACAGGCCTCTAGGGATAGGGAGTGAGGCAAGGATTGCTTTGGGTCAGTTGTACTGCTTTGCATTGCATTTTCCTTAGGTAAGAGCAGGGGTTGGCAAGGTTTACCTCACCTGGGCCGGTTCACTCCAGCGCAGACCCCTCCGTGGGCCTGATTTCTGGCGCCTGCGCAGACACGATTTCTGGTTCCTGCGGAAACAAGTCCCTGCGCCGTGCTGCACCATTTTAGCTCAATGCGCGGGGACTCACCAAGTGGGTGGCTCAGTTCGGGGGCGGCTCGGGGGCCAGTTAAATGGCCCCCGTGGGCCGCTTGTGGCCCATGGGCCTTAGGTTGCCGACCCCTGGGTAAGAGCATAAGGAACCCCGCCCCCCACGGATTCAGTAGTGGTGAGGTTATGTTGTTGTTGTTTAGTCGTTTAGTCGTGTCCCTCTTCGTGACCCCATGGACCAGAGCATGCCAGGCACTCCTGTCTTCCACTGCCTCCCGCAGTTTGGTCAAACTCATGCTGGTAGCTTCGAAAACACTGTCCAACCATCTCGTCCCCTTCTCCTTGTGCCCTCCATCTTTCCCAACATCAGGGTCTTTTCCAGGGAGTCTTCTCTTCTCATGAGGTGGCCCAAGTATTGGAGCCTCAGCTTCACGATCTGTCCTTCCAGTGAGCACTCAGGGCTGATTTCCTTCAGAATGGATAGGTTGGATCTTCTTGCAGTCCATGGGACTCTCAAGAGTCTCCTCCAGCACCATAATTCAAAAGTATCAATTCTTCGGCGATCAGCCTTCTTTATGGTCCAGCTCTCACTTCCATACATCACTACTGGGAAAACCATAGCTTTAGCTATACGGACCTTTGTTGGCAAGGTGATGTCTCTGCTTTTTAAGATGCTGTCTAGGTTTGTCATTGCTTTTCTCCCAAGACACAGGCGTCTTTTAATTTCGTGGCTGCTGTCACCATCTGCAGTAATCATGGAGCCCAAGAAAGTAAAGCACCCGCAAAGGTGTTCCATGAAGCTGCCACTCTATTTAAATGTTGCTTGCTGTGGGTGCTGGGCTACTTGCTTCTGCACCGGTGGAATATCCTCCTGTGACCGAGGCAGTCTGCATGCTGCCTCGTTTGTGTTGGACAGAGCCTCTTAAAGTCTTAATAAGACACTAGCTGTGGGAAACAGCTATAGGATTAAGCGCTTTCTGCATTTGGGCTCCATCTGCACGAAGCATTTAAAACAGCATCGTACCACTTTAAATGGTCGTGGCTCCCCCCTCCGCCGGGTACCCTGGGAACTGTAGTTTGTTAAGGGCACTTAGGGTTGTTAGGAGACCCCCTTCCCTTCACAGAGCTAAAATTCCCAGATTTCCCAGAGGGATTTATTGTTACACCACTCTGGGAACTGTAGCTTTGTGAGGGGAACCGGGGTTTGCTAACAACTCTTTCACCTAGTCCCCCTACCCGCTTACCAGGCAGGTGGGGTATAAATAATAAAACTGTTAGAATTATTATAATTTTTATTTTGCCTTCTTGGGGCAGTTGGGACTCTGTTCAGATAATGAGCGGAGGAAGTCTATAAGCTAATCTTGGCGGTTTTGCTACTTGCCTTCTCTCATTCCTTCAGTAGAAATGATTTAGTACAAAATGTTTAACTTTCTCCCCTGTCCAGGCTTTGTTTTAAAATGAGCTGCTTAAACTAATGTGTGTGTGGTTGGTTTTTTTATAGTACAGGTCCAACCAGTCTGAACCTTCCTGTTTTCTGTAGCGTTTTAAGGATTGTGTAGTTTAAGATCCAAATTGTCCTGAAATTGGCAACTGCCTGGTGCCCAGGCCTTACTGGTAGGGGGTCTGTCAATTTCCTGCAAGTACCTTATAGCAAAGTCTCCTACGTTTACTGTAAATCTCTCTAACATCAGCTTTAAGAAGCTGTTTTGCATGACATGAAGCTGCATGTGGGGGAAACACACACACATATATACCGTATTTTTTGCTCTATAAGACTCACATTTTCCCTCCTAAAAAGTAAGGGGAAATGTGTGTGCGTCTTATGGAGCGAATGCAGGCTGCGCAGCTATCCCAGAAGCCAGAACAGCAAGAGGGATTGCTGCTTTCGCTGCACAGCGATCCCTCTTGCTGTTCTGGCTTCTGAGATTCAGAATTATTTTTTTCTTGTTTTCCTCCTCCAAAAACTAGGTGCGTCTCATGGTCTGGTGCGTCTTATAGAGTGAAAAATACGGTATATGTGCTTTGCAACTAATGCGGGTCCAATTGAGACCATGTGGAGATCTCTGAATGCCAGGCTGGTGACTAGGGAAAGCAAAATGTCACTTAGAGAAGGATCTGAAATATTTTCCTTGAATTAGTTTTATTCTGGATTGTTTTGTTTGATTTTTTTTCTTTGTGTTGCAAACTGCTTTGAGATTTCTTTAAAATATAAAGTGGTATAAAAATGGAATCAATAATAATAATAATATCAGGGAAAGGGGAACAGTTTCTAGACCATGGGTAGGCAAACTAAGGCCCTGCGGCCGGATCTGGCCCAATCGTCTTCTAAATCCGGCCTGCGGATGGTCTGGGAATCAGCATGTTTTTACATGAGCAGAATGTGTGTTTTTATTTAAAATGCATCTCTGGGTTATTTGTGGGGCACAGGAATTCGTTCATTATTTTTTCCAAAATATAGTCCGCCCCCCCCACAAGGTCTGAGGAACAGTGGACCGGCCCACTGCTGAAAAAGTTTGCTGACCCCTGGTCTAGACTTGCCATTGTGGCGACTGCAGCCCAGGTTTAAGGTGCCATTTGGCGATTAGATTTTATGTCTTGAGTTTCTAACCGTGTGTGTGTGTGTGTGTGTAGCACTGAATAAAGCACGTACTGTTGGCATGCCGCAGGCAGATAAACACTGACCAGCACTCCTTTCCAAAGCAGTAATATTAATGATAACCAAAAGTTTTAGCTTAAGGCAAAGCATTAACAGCAGACCAACCAGTGGGTAAAATGCTTGCATGCATAGTACTTTTTTAAGTTCCGCTCACACAAATTAAACCTAAGCGAGTTTCTTTCTAGCATGTTGGTTAGCATTCTTAATTCCTGCAGTTCTGTCAGCAACCCCTTTTTCTGTGAAGATTTGTTTGCAGCCCTTTCACTACCCCAGTCTGGGACCTTTCCCTGTAGCAGTACTGGCCATGTCCTGTCGTTAGCTGTGAACAGTTGCAGCTTGGTATTACGAGGGGATTAAAAGCAATCATTGCCAAAGCCTATTTGGTAGCAAATCCAGTCAAAGCAACTGTTGAGCAAGCTGACGTCCTCACAGGGTCTGGGAGGAAGATGTCCAAGCAGACGTCGTGCGCCGGGCTATGGGTGTCGTGAAGACCCCAATCTCTAACGTACAGCCATGGTGGAAGAAATACTGTATCTTCAAGATCTGCTGTTTCAGGAAGAGAGCAAGACAGAAAGAAGGGGAGGTAATTTAAGTTCAGCAAGAATTGGCTTTGGCTAGCCAGACGTTTGGCGCTGACCTAGTTTGTGCTTGCATTGAAGCAGTGAATTCCTAGAACCTGAAGCTGCCCTTGTCTTCCCTTTTTCAGAGGGGACCGTTTTGTTTTAGCAGTGAGCTTCAGGGTCTATAAGCAAGTATATTGATTTTAAAAGTATATTGATTTTTAAAGTTGTTGCTTTGATTATGCTTGAGATTTAGCCCTGTACTCGGCTGTTGCGTTTAGCTTTTTGCGTGTGTGTGAATGCTAATTAGCATTAAAGGGCTTGGTATAATTTCCTCTCTCTTAGAAATATGTGTCTCTTTTTTTTTTAACCAAATGGAAGCCAAAGAAAATGGAGGGTTGGTGATACTCTAAGAATGGCAGGCTGGTTTGTTGGTGAATAGTCATGTAGCTTGCTGAACCTATAAATGCATTTAGTGTTTCATCATTTCTTCAGCTGCAGCCTAGGATCCACTGTCTTGGTGATTTTCTGCAGGTGATTTTATAATATACCAAATAGGAATGGTTCATTCCTATATGCTGTATAGAACATGCTCTATATATTATAACAACCTTATAATTAATTGAACAGTGATTTATTTTGATGAGCCATTTTTTAAAAAATATAGTGCTGTCAATGTACAGGTCATTTTGTTGAGTACCACAAGCCAAAACCCCAATGAGTTTCCAATTTAAGTGTTGACGAACGAGCAAATGAACAAATGCCTACATCATTTCCAGTTTGGTGCAGGGTGTTTGTGTGTGTAACTCTAGAGACCATACAATGCTTTGTTGTTAAAAACGTAGAAAAAAGAGAACCCTGGCCCGGTGACGGCATTTGGTTTGGCCTAAGAGGTGTCAATGCGTGTCTAATTTTAGAAGATGGGGGCAACATTCTTACTTGGCACTGTTTCCTGGTAACCTTTTTGTTGATCCTTTCGAAAGGCATCTGAGAAGGAAAGTTACACGAGAAAATGCCTGGTATGTGACCTCATTTTCCATTTCTGTTTCCAGATGTAACACTGTAGAGTCTCTTGAAAAAATAATAATAACGGGACTCTGGTCGTGTGATGGAAATGGCTACAGGTTTAATAATCTGATATTCCAGGCAGAAAAGAGCTAGGAAGTAATCAAGCCTATAAATGGCTTTTTCGGGGGTTGGCATGATACGTGCTTCATCTTTGCCATCTGATAACCTTCTATGGATATTAAAAGCATAGGTCTGAAAAAGAGTAATACAGATGTGATCTTGGTTGGAGTGGCCACTTATGCCGGAAAATTCCCAGCCAAGGAGACTCTTGGAAGATGAAAATGCTGAATAAAAATATTGACTTTGCCACTAGGCTGCATTAATGCGATTTACTTTTTAATCTTTTCATTTTGAGTCCCGGCCTTAATACATATTATAACATGAAAAACTGCAGTCGGGATTCCTGTGCTAAATATTACTGGCCTCAGATGCTGTGCGAAATTTCTGTGGCTTTCACAGTCAGGTCCTCGTCTTTTTCGTGCGTGTGTTCCTGCCTATCGACTGATCTTTAGCAGCTCTCTGCTCTTCTTTACTGTCTCATTATGCAAATATTTTCAAGTGAACATAGATCTTCAGACAGATTCCCCCCCTTCCTTTCCCAACTTCCTTTATGCATCTGTATCTAGGCCAAGCATTGTTGGACTCCAACTCCCATTAGCTGTAACCAGCATGGCGAATATTCAGAGATGTGTGCTAAAAAGCAAAACAAAACATGCCACTGCTGGTTAGGAGGAATTAAAACTATTTCCTTGTCTAGAAGAAGGAATGAACTTGGAGATATACCACACACTGTAAGTAGCAACTTCTAACATTAAAAAAACACACACAATCTATGCTTCCGTGCTTGTGGTCAAATATTACCATGATTGGAGTAACCTCAGGGCTTTCCTGATAGTCTCCAAAGTGATTGCCTGAAAAGCAAGCGCAGGTGGAGGATTCAAACGTGTTTTAATGATAATTCAGCTGCTCCTATTAGATGCTTAGCAAGCAGCAGCTGCTTACAGGCCCTGCCCATTGTTTGATACAGTGCAAGGCTTTCTCTTTATGTTGACTGTCGGTGCAGCCCAGCAGCACGGTTTGCAAGAATTTGTTTACCTGGTGGAAGGTGAGGAGTTTGCTAAGTGATGTGTGTGCAACTGTTGTATCCTGCTTTGGAAAGTGTACTTCGAACTTTATACTTTCAGTTTGCCCCACCCCTTGCTGCAAAGCCACAGGCTCATATTGGTGATCTCAACCTGTTGGTTTTAAATGATATTTACCGTTGTGTTGTGATTACAGTCCTATTACGAAGCTGTATGCATCTGTACAGACACAGCAAATGATTTGGGGGGCATTGGCTAGTACTTTGCATCGGGATTTGAAGTTCAATGGGACCACCAGGCCTTTTTAGTGAGCGCTCGTCTCCTTTCTCTCATATGGAAGGCGTATTTGGGGGTCCTTTGAGTGATGATTTAACCTGCTTCCTTTCTGTTCTGTAGTTGGGGGGCAAGAGGTGTGAATTTTGCTTCTCTTTGTGCTATTACAGTGGTACCTCAGGTTACGAGCTTAATTCGTTCCGGAGGTCCGTTCTTAACCTGAAACCGTTCTTAACCTGAGGCGTGCTTTCTTTAATGGGGGCCTCCCGCTGCCGTGCAATTTCTGTTCTCATCCTGGGGCAAAGTTCTTAACTCGAGGTACTACTTCCGGGTTAGCGGAGTTTGTAACCCAAAGTGTTTGTAACCCGAGGAACCACTGTATTACACTTGACGGTAGCGTGCATATTTTGCTACAGTGAATTGCCTCTGCAATTTTGTGTTGTCGTGGATTAATGGCATCTGATCTTGGTGACTTTGCACAGCGTCCTTAACTTTTCTATTGTGAGTCTTTTTCCATTGACAAAAAGGAAGGCCCAGAGGTCAAGTTAAAGCAGGCATCGTATACAGTGCCCCAGACATTAGCAGTAGTATTGCCACATAGCTTATATTTGGTTCTGGACCATGCTCCCAATGTCTTGATTGTTGCTTTCCTTTTTCTCCTGTACGATTGTTGGACATTTAGGTAGCTAGGTAGTTTTCCTTACCATATGACCTGGCAGTTCAGCCTGGCTATAGTCCTTCCGATGGCACAATGGAGGAGGCATAGCTGTCAAAACTTCTTGTCTTGCCACAGCCCTATAGCATCACCGTGCAGTTTACTTGTTGCTTGGTAATGTTAGCTGTTACCTCTTTTGAGTTAGGTCCACAATCCACTCTATTTTTCTTGTGGATAGAAGTACAGTGGTTCAACAGTTTCCAGGTGTTTGTATACTTTTGGAATTAGACATCTGCTTCCATTGTTTATGATCAAAGTTGTACTCTAGTCTTCTTTAAAAACATAAACAATAGCCCCTTATAATAGGTCTGGTCTCCATTTTCACTGTAGTACAATTGCCAATAGCTTCCAGTATGGATGAGAGATGCTTTGGGCTGCATCCATTTATGACAACTTAATGGTCAGCATCTTAAAAAGCAGAGACATCACCTTGCCAACAAAGGTCCGTATAGTTAAAGCTATGGTTTTGCCAGTAGTGATGTATGGAAGTGAGAGCTGAACCATGAAGAAGGCTGATTGCAGAAGAATTGATGCTTTTGAATTATGGTGCTGGAGGAGACTCTTGAGAGTCCCATGGACTGCAAGAAGGTCAAACCTATCCATTCTGAAGGAAATCAGCCCTGAGTGCTCACTGGAAGGACAGATCCTGAAGCTGAGGCTCCAATACTTTGGCCACCTCATGAGAAGAGAAGACTCCCTGGAAAAGACCCTGATGTTGGGAAAGATTGAGGGCACAAGGAGAAGGGGACGACAGAGGATGAGATGGTTGGACAGTGTTCTCGAAGCTACCAGCATGAGTTTGACCAAACTGCGGGAGGCAGTGGAAGATAGGAGTGCCTGGCATGCTCTGGTCCATGGGGTCATGAAGAGTCGGGCACGACTAAAAGACTAAACAACAACAAGAGTTGGAATGGACCCTGGGGGTCATCTAGTCCAACCCCCCAGTGTTGCAGGAATCTGCATGTAACTCACAGGTTCTGCCACTGAGCAAAGTCCCCCATCGAAGCACAAACAAGTGAATAAGTCTCGCTACTCACTGCTGCATTGGTCCTAAATGGATTCCATTTGGGGACGTACCAACATAGGCAAGCTTTTGGGTTTGTTGGATTAGGGGCTCCCCTTTTCCTTCAGGATGTCACAAACTTTTTGTCTTGGTTTGGAATCAGATTGCATCGCCTAAAAGGAAGGATTAAAAGAAGCTTTTTCCAGCAGTGCTGTACAAGTGAAAAATAAGTTACCTTGGCACTATAGCAATGATTATTAGCTTGGTTAGGAGTTAGTATCAGGGTGCTTTTGAGCCCCAGAGAGAGTTCCTGGATTAGCAGTTGACAGGAAAGAAAGCTTATGCAAGTTCCTGTGTGGCAGGTGGTATGGGATGGATTTCTCCCCTTAAAGCGAGGTGAAAAGATGCTTTTCTCAGATAGGAGTAATAAGCAAGCTCAGAAGAAGTTTTCTGCCCTTTCCAAGAGAAGTCTTCAGCAGTCTTTTTTCCTGTTAAATGTTAATCCAGTGCCCCCAACAGACTGTGAACTTTCTGTGGGAACAAACCTAACCTCCTTCCTGGCTTTTGCGTCTTCCCCTTTTCTTCTCCGATGCTGCTGTGAGGAGGAGCTCAGCTGTTTCTCCCTCCATTTTTGACTAACCACAGTTTGTCTGAACCCAGAGAAACCATGGTTCACCTTAACTGCTGTTAGCGGAGACGCGCTTATGAAACTGGCTTGTTTTCATGACGATTACCCACCGGTTGCGGCGCACCAAACTGTGCTTAATCTAAAGGAGGTGCTTCTGGTCTCCCTGGAGCCCCTTTAAGAGATGAAGAGGAGAATGGTTGAGCCTGGGATGGAGGCTCCATCCTTGTAATGCTGAACTATGGTTTAACATTTGCATCTGAATGAAGCTGCCAGTGGGAGGCGTAGGGGTGGGGAGGGGAATATGGTTACAAAGCATTAGAATAGTAGGAAGCAAGCAGTGTTAGAAACTCAGGTGTATAGCTAGAGGGCACATGGGTCCTTAAAACAAGGTCACAGTCACCAATACGGAATGTCTAGTTGCTGTTCTTCGGCAAGACTGTTTTCAAGTCTTATTTTTCAAAGGATGGACTGCGATCGATTCTGAGTTAAACATCTGGCTAGCTCCGATGACAACCTTGAGCTAGGTTAAGAACTTGGAGAACTTAAGGAAGAAAAGTCACTTGATCCAGGGAGAGTCCACACATTCCTACCTCTTAATGGTATTCCTACCTCTTAATGGTAGGACGCGGGTGGCGCTGTGGGTTAAACCCACAGAGCCTAGGACTTGCCGATCAGAAGGTTGGCGGTTCGAATCCCTGCGACGGGGTGAGCTCCCATTGCTCGGTCCCAGCTCCTGCCCACCTAGTAGTTCGAAAGCACATCAAAGTACAAGTAGATAAATAGGTACCGCTCTGGCGGGAAGGTAAACGGTGTTTCCGTGTGCTGCTCTGGTTCGCCAGAAAGCGGCTTAGTCATGCTGGCCACATGACCCGGAAGCTGTACGCCGGCTCCCTCGGCCAATAAAGTGAGATGAGTACTGCAACCCCAGAGTCGGTCACGACTGGACCTAATGGTCAGGGGTCCCTTTACCTTTACCTCTTAATGGCTGCACAGACCATTCAAAACGTAGGAATATTCTTCACAACTGTGAGCAGGGCAGTGGGGTGGGGTGGGGATAAGTGAAGACAAGCTGCAACAATTAACTACAATGGTACCTCAGGTTAAGTACTTAATTCATTCCGGAGGTCCGTTCTTAACCTGAAACTGTTCTTAACCTGAAGCACCACTTTTGCTAATGGGGCCTCCTGTCGCCGGAGCACGATTTCTGTTCTCATCCTGAAGCAAAGTTCTTAACCCGAGGTACTATTTCTGGGTTAGCGGAGTCTGTAACCTGAAGCGTATGTAACCCGAGGTACCACTGTATAACATTGTTCCCTGCTTAGGCTGCACAGAAGCATCATTTTGGTTCCCTGAAATGCATTCCGATCGTGCAGATAAAATATAGCTGATAGACTTCTACAGGATGTGTTGCTTGTGTGTGAAAACAGTCAAGATCCACTGATTCCCAGGCGTGCACCTCCAGGTGCTGGAGACATCAGGCACCATTCTGGCACCTGGGCATCTTGGTCGCAGGTGGCCAATAGTCAGGTGTAAAAAGCGCCTGGCTAATTTCAAACACCATTAGGAGCTGATAATTTACAAAGCAAGTTACAAAGGTGACAGTTGTGGCTGTCCTTACTGCTGTGGCTTTCCTCCCTCTCTTTGCTGTGGAGCGGGTCATTCACATATTTATAGAAGAGAGCTATATTTCTATCTATCGATCCATTATTATAGCTGTAACTCTTGACCAAGTGCCTAGCAGACAAAGGTCTTCAGACATTTATGGTTGCTGATGATAACCTAAGAGGTACAAACAGAGCAAAACGGTGTTAAAGTTTTGCAGAAGGAATGGTTCATAACGTCTCTGTGTGTGTGGTGCATTCACTCGTGAATAACGCAGGAAAATGCACACAGACTATTTCATCTCCAGACAGTGCTTTGCGTAGCAGAGGTGGATCTTAAGAAACTAGCACAGACCATGCAGACCTTGTAAGAGCCACATGGTTAAACAAAAGGTAAGCGCTGCATTTTTGTACTGATGAGAGGGCTGATTTGTGTGTTCTCTGAGCAGGGAGCTGGCTACAGCCGACTGAATTCAGGCAGGCAGGAAGAGCTTGGAAAAAATGGGTGTTCCCTTAGTGTGGCTTATGTCACTAGCGTTCACCACTGGACAGAGTGCTGACTTAATAGGCAAAGCACAATGTGATTGAAGCAGCCGGCTGGGCTGAGCAACAAAGGGAGTTGCCACCAGTTTTTTGTGTGTGTTTTTTAATGCACATCTGGGGAAAAGAGTGTTTAGTGCAGTGGAGTTGCCTCACCCTTAGGAAGGAAATTTGTTTTTTTGTTTTTAATGACAAATGGAAAAGGGAGTGACCTTCCTGTCCTCCGTTTACAAAACCCCACCCTTTGAATTCGTCCAGAAATCAGGTTGCTGTCCCAATTTTGCTGTGAGTTTAAGCCATCTGTGGCTCCTGCTTGAGGTTTTAAAAGCAGGTTTCATCAGATTGCTTTGTTTGGGGTGGGAGAGGGAAAAACAGGTGTGTTTTTTGTGTGTGTGCTGAGTTCTTTCTGACATCTGGAAGCCCACGTAAGAAGAGGGGGATCAGGGCAAGGTGGATCTCTCTCTTTTTTTCCATTTTCTGACATTTTCCAGCTCCAAAGGTAGGAGGAGGCAGGTGATAACTGCAGGAGCAGAAGAGGCAAAGCAGCTCCATCTGGCTGGGTGCATTTGGTTTAAGCGTATTCACTGGCTCAGCTCTGCAAAGCGATGATGTAATCCGTTCTGCTGCAAGGGCTGCTGACTGTGGGTAGATGTTCTGTTGCTGCATTTTGCACGGATACCCGTGGCATTGTGCTGCTTCATTATCCAGAGTGGTTTCAGAGCTATCGTAAAAGGCGGCAGGTAGATTTTTGCCCCTTTCCCTTTGGAGTTTTGAATGATCTCCAGCATTGCGTCGCCTCTGAATTCTAGCAGGGCTGTGTTTGCTTATTAGGGAGGCGAGGGCTATCCCTTGTCCTCACAACTTGCCACTGTCAACATGGAATCTTTGGGACATCTGCCTGGGGTTTGGATGCTGCCCTCATCCTCGGCTTTAGGGTGAGGCGGGGGAGGAAATATGGGTTGCTCATAGCAACCGCTTGCCTACATAAAAAGTGCATTTTTTCCTCTTTTGTGTGTAGCTCATTTTTCTTGGGATCTGAAAACATGTCACATATGGGCTCACTGCAGGAAAATCGTGGATTTTATTTTTTTATTTTTTTTTTGCAATAAAAATGTGTTTTTCTTTTAAACCAATGCATTTCTTATGGGGATTCAGGTGGTGCTTTTGAGATAGGGATATTGGGGTGGTGATTTTCCAGGAGTGGCTTGAAAGGAGTTCTGCAGTTTAGCACCAAACCTTTGTGCACAAATGCACAGAACTCTTCAAATCATAGCGGAGGGAAGCAAAAAACTGATATGAAGGAAGATGAGCTAGCGCAAAATGAGCAAATGGGGGAAGAGTTCAAGCATCAAATTGGGTTTCTTTACAATTGAAATTGGGGCGGAGGGCTCCTTAACACAGTTACATGATTGTGCTTGTCTTACTCAGTTTTGCAATTGCTCTTAACCGTTCTCAATACCACTTTCAGTAGGGTGGGTTTTTCCTAAAGCATTATATGGGGAGTTGGCATTTTTCCAGCAGAGCTGGACACTGACTTAGAATCAAACAGTTGGAAGGGAGCCCTGAGGGTCATCTAGTCCAACCCTCTGCAATGCATGAATTTCAGCACATGGTCTCCCATCCAATTTGAAACCATATCTGACCCTGCTTAGCTTTGCAAACGTGCTAGTGGTTTTATTGCTGCACCGCTTTGGGTGGTGTTTATAAAAATCTGACAATGCTTCAACCCTCCCCTAGTCAAAAAAAGACAGGATTTTTTTCCTTTGGTCCTTATGACAGAAATAAGTTTTTAATTGTTTGGACAGTGTCTGGTGAAACTTCTTAAGCAGGGAGCGGCATGGCCAGCAAGCTTTCTAGTGATTGGAGAATGAGATGCTATTGTCCACCTTAGGACTTGGAGACGTATAAAAGAAAATCACAAAAATTGGAAGGTAGTAATTCACACGATCCATTGTTGCAGAACTGCACTCTTCTTGGTGTGGAATTTCAAGAGCACACAGCCCGGATGATTGGGAAAAGATTGCCAGTTATGTAGCTGAGGATCACATAAGAAACATTTATAGTCCCTGAAAGGGGTTAGAATTTGAACTCATGAATTTATGAAGTGTAGTGTTTATAATTATCTGGGTTGCTGTGTTTTGAAGTTGGATCAAACACTGACATCTGACACCTGCTTCATCCCCTTAAGATGCTCCAAAATTTTAGTTATGCACCAAGTAGGATTTAACTTTGTTCACCCAAGACCCAGTCCCTTGCACTATTCTCCACAAAAATTTCACCTAGAACCATAATTCCACTTCTTCATTTTCCCATAATCTTTGACCTGTTGGTGTGTTTGCAATTTCTTTTTTTTAATTAATTTTTTAATTAAATTTTCAACAAAAACAAACACAACAACAACCACCACAAACAAAGAAAAATATGCACAAAAACAATATCAATACCATAAAATGGGATTCTCTTGGATTTCCCTCTCCCCTATTGCTAATCATTTCCTCCTGCATCTTTTATGATAATCCAAAATCCTTTACCTCTCCATTGTGTCCAAAATTTACTATCAAACTACAAAATTCACCATTTTCAAGCGGACCACTTGGGATTGCTGGCTACCGGGACTCTTGCAATGATTGCTGGGCTGGGTGGACCTTAATCTGACCCATTGAGGAACTCTTTATCATGGCAACAAAGACAGCATGTGAAGGAACATTTAACACTGATTAGTTGTGCCTTCAGTACTTCGTTGTTGTTGACATCCATCTGTCTTAAGAGGGCACCTCCAAGGGTGAGGTCAAACCACTGGATTGGCAGTACTGAAGTGACCTTCCATGGTACGCGAGTCTGATCAGTGTGCCTGGAGCTCCTGGGCTGCCCAGATGGCAAGGCCCTCCTCTCTGCCTCACGGATGTGGTCCAAAGGAAAGCAGAACAACACATTTGGCACCTGCTTGGCTGCAGAGGTTGCTGGAAGGGGGCATGGGGGCACCATCCAGCCGTATTAGGGCTTCCACTCTGGATTTGTGTAGGATTTACTCTCTATCTTCTCCCAAAGATATCCCACAAGGCGGCAGAGATTTACTTTACCACTAAGGGATAAGAAACTAAGAAGAAAAGATAAAAAGGTAAAGGATCCCTGGACAGTTAAGTCCGGTCAAAGGCGACTATGGGGTTGTAGTGCTCCTCTCGCTTTCAAGCCATGGGAGCCACCGTTTGTCCACAGACAGCTTTCCAGGTCTAAACTGCTTCTGGTGCAACAGGACACCATGACGGAAACCAGAACGCACAGAGACGGTGTTTACCTTCCCGCCGCAGCACTACCTATTTATCTTCTTCACTGGCGTGCTTTCGAACTGCTAGGTTGGCAGGAGCTGGGACAGAGCAGCAGGAGCTCACCCCGTCGTGGGGATTCGAACCGCCGACCTTCTGATCTGCAAGCCCAAGAGGCTTAGTGGTTTAGACGGTAGCGCCACCTGCGTCCCATTACATCTTCGGGTATTTCACTATGCTACTGCTCTGTAAATTCAAAACTAGTGCTGAGAGAATATTGCCTTCTAAAATTCTCAGAAAACTGAGAAACTCTGATTCTCTTTATGTTCAAAGGAACTCTGTCTTGGTTCATACTGTTGGAAGAAGGTAGCTGGCGTTGACCAAGAGAGGAGACCGGAAGGAGTGGGGGCCATTCTCATTGTTTCCCTTGCCCATATTTAGATGAAATTAAGACTATTAGGATGCGGGTGGCACTGTGGTCTAAACCACAGTGCCTAGGGCTTGCCGATCAGAAGGTCGCGGTTCAAATCCCTGCGACGGGGTGAGCTCCCATTGCTCGGTCCCTGCTCCTGCCCACCTAGCAGTTTTAAAGCACGTCAGAGTGCAAGTAGATAAATAGATACCGCTCCAGCGGGAAGGTAAACGGCGTTTCTGGTTCGCCAGAAGCGGCTTAGCCATGCTGGCCACATGACCCGGAAGCTGTACGCCAGCTCCCTTGGCCAGTAAAGCGTGATGAGCGCTGCAACCCCAGAGTCGTTTGCGACTGGACCTAATGGTCAGGGGTCCCTTTACCTTTTAAGACTATTATAACTGGATCTAGTTTGCTGGATCCAGATTTCTCCACCTTCTTACCTGGTAAAATGGGAGCTGCTGTTTCACTGATTATTATCCAGGGGATGACTGGCAGTCCTCAAGTTTGGTAGGGGCTTGAAAGAGAACAGTTTTAAAAAATTGTCAAGATTTTCTGGTAAATGTCAAATGCATTGGTAGTTTCTGGGGGTTTGACGGTGAAAAGGACTGACTGCAAAACTGAGGAGTGGGCTGGCTTCTATTTTTGTGTGGGCGGCTCCCCACCCCCAACCCTCCCTCTAATCCGCCTGTGACCCACCAACCTGTTTTCCAGCTAAGGTAATATTTAAAAGGCTCTGTGTATCTACTTCATAGTGGGTGGAATTTTGTGTGCCTTTTATACAATCTGGAACCAAATGATCTCATCCTGGTCAGATGCTGCAGTACGAGAAAGCACGCTTTTATCCTGACTTTCAGATGAGCTAGGATTATTTTAAATATTATGCTTGGTGGGGCTTTTTGTTGTTGCTTTTGGCAGTAGTGGTCTCCTTGGCTTTTTTTGCTCAAGAAGAGTTGGAATGCGTCCCAAGTTTGGATTGACTTGCATGTTACGTTACGTTAATTTGTTTGAGGTCGAGATGCCATCATTCACTCAGATGGCACAGTTTAGTCTTGGTTTTCTCTTGTATAAATCACGAATTTGGAGTGACTGACTCTCAACAGCGATGCTCCTTAGGAATGAAAGTGGGCAATAAATCTGCATTTGGGGCCGTTCTGTGGACTTATCTTTACATTGTGGCGATTACAGTAATTGACTGATAACAGGAAAGTGTGATGCTGTGGTCCCAGTGCTACTGGTAAGCTGAGCTTTTCCTCTTGCTACAGCAAGCAGGTTTGCAACTTCAAAACTCCTAATGTTGATCTGGCCATTGCTGATTGGTTTGCACAGCCAGCAAGCTAGAAATACCATATTTTTCGCTCTATAAGAAGCACCAGACCACAAGATGCACCTAGTTTTTGGAGGAGGAAAACAAGAAAAAAAAAATCTGAATCTCAGAAGCCAGAAAAGTAAGACGGATCGCTGCGCAGTGAAAGCAGCAACCCCTCTTGCTGTTCTGGCTTCTGGGATAGCTGCGCAGCCTGCATTCGCTCCATAAGACGCACACACATTTCCCCTTACTTTTTAGGAGGGAAAAAGTGAGTCTTATAGAGCAAAAACTACGGTAATATAAAGGGCAATATGGCGGCATACTCAACTGCTAGAAACTACAGTCTTTGATATCAAAGTGAGGAGGAGATTCACAGGAACTGCGTGAACCAGGTTTCCTGAAACTTGGCCCTCCAGATGTTTTTGGCCTACAACTCCCATGATCCCTAGCTAGCAGGACCAGTGGTCAGGGATAATGGGAATTGTAGTCTCAAAAACACATGGAGGGCCAAGTTTGAGGAAGCCTGGCGTGTATGGTGCAATATCCTCATTGGACATAAAAAAGAACAGCATTCATTTAGACAATGCATAGTCAGCTCCAAGAAAAGCCAACAGTGTGACGCGGCAGCTAAAAAAGCCAATGCAATTCTGGGCTGCATCAATAGGAGTATAGCATCTAGATCAAGGGAAGTAATAGTGCCACTGTATTCTGCTCTGGTCAGACCTCACCTGGAGTACTGTGTCCAGTTCTGGGCACCACAGTTCAAGAAGGACACTGACACACTGGAACGTGTCCAGAGGAGGGCAACCAAAATGGTCAAAGGCCTGGAAACGATGCCTTATGAGGAAAGGCTAAGGGAGCTGGGCATGTTTAGCCTGGAGAAGAGGAGGTTAAGGGGTGATATGATAGCCATGTTCAAATATATAAAAGGATGTCACATAGAGGAGGGAGAAAGGTTGTTTTCTGCTGCTCCAGAGAAGCGGACACGGAGCAATGGATCCAAACTACAAGAAAGAAGATTCCACCTAAACATTAGGAAGAACCTCCTGACAGTAAGAGCTGTTTGACAGTGGAATTTGCTGCCAAGGAGTGTGGTGGAGTCTCCTATTTTGGAGGTCTTTAAGCAGAGGCTTGACAACCATATGTCAGGAGTGCTCTGATGGTGTTTCCTGCTTGGCAGGGGGTTGGACTCGATGGCCCTTGTGGTCTATTCCAACTCTATGATTCTATGAAAAGCAGAATGTATATATTTTTTATGCACAGTGGGGTATATTTACGTCCTCGCTTTGCATAATCCTGGTTTTGGTAGCTCTGGGGAGATGCAAGGAACTGTGCCAAAATGCTTGCCTCTTCCCTCCACCCTTCCATGTGTGTTTCATCCTAAACTTTTGGTATTTTGCTCCATTTGTAAAACAGGCACATATGTGCTGTGCCATTGGCCCTTCCTTAAATATGGTGGCTCAGTCTAGACCAGAGTCAGATGGAAAGTGAAGATTCTGTCCATAACAGAATCTTCATCCGAACCAGCAGCCTACTGGAACTAGTGATTCTTTGCAGATTCAACCTTCCTGCTGAATATAAATCTTGGCTAAAGGTGATCTCCTCCACCCTATCCTTTTGGCTCTTCAACAAGAGTCCAATTCTTGTGTGGAGCCAGGGCAACCATCCCAAGTTGCCATCTCTCTCTCTCTGCTTAGGAAAGCTTGCCTTGCCTGTAGATTCCTGTCCCCCTTCTTGATTCATCCTTTCCTGCTATCACCGCTGCTTTCTCTTCCCTGCTTTCCACACCTCGTCCCCTTCTGGTCAAGCTTGTGGCTATGCAAGTTGTGTGATAGTCACACTGAGTGCTAGTAAATGGAACTATATATGGCAGCAGGAATAATAATAATAATAATAATAATAATAATAATAATAATAATTATTATTATTAATTTTAAAAAATTATTTATACCCCGCCCTTCCCGGTTCAGAAAACCGGGTTCTGGGCTGTTAACAACAAATTTAAAACACTTAATTGATGGAACAAGAAAAGCATAAAATACAGTATAAAACGTGAATAACAATAACAATAAATTCAAAATTCAAAAATCAATTTAGGGGGGAAATCCATCCAATAAACATTAGATGATCACCAGGGCTAGCTGGCTAAATTAGACCTATTTGGGCCAGCGAGGAGACCAAGGGAGAATTAGCTGTGGGATCCCAGAGTGGTTAATCTTCATAAAAAGGGGAGGGAAGGAAGGGGAATAAAAGATCAGGCTAAGTTCAAATAGAAAGCCAGGCGGAACAGCTCTGGCTTACAGGACCTGCGGAAGGAAGTTAAATCCTGCAGGGCCCTGGTCTCATGGGACAGAGCATTCCACCAGGTCGGAGCCATCACTGAGAAGGCAGCCTCCTGCAGGTTTTAGTCATCAGAAAAAACTGCTTCAACCCAACCTAACAATATGTTGGGCTAACTAACTTTGAGCCTGATCCTCAAAGTGTGATACTGATGGCTCCTTGTATGCAAACTAAGTTGCTGCGGTTCTGTGGCTTTTGTGACTCTTGAATGAGTTTGGGCTGTAGTACAGTGGTGCCCCGCAAGACGAATGCCTCGCAAGATGGAAAACTCGCTAGACGAAAGGGTTTTCCGTTTTTGAGCTGCTTCGCAAGACGAATTTCCCTATGGGCTTGCTTCGCAAGACGAAAACGTCTTGCAAGTTTGTTTCCTTTTTCTTAACACCGTTAATACAGTTGCGACTTGACTTTGAGGAGCAACTCATAGAACACAGTGTACATAGTAGCCTTTTTTGAGGTTTTTAAAGACTTTGGTGATTTTTGAAGCTTTTCCAGAACTTCTTTTGCAGCCATTTGGTAAGTTAAGCTTTTAAAACTTTTTTGGGGGGTTTTGCATTTTGGGTTGGGGTGTTTGGAATTCAAGGACTTGGTGTTGGGAAGGGGTTTGCAAGAATCTGGAAGCTTGTGTGGTTTTTCTTCTGCATTTTTATGATTTTCTGTGACCATTGGGCCACTCTGCTGTTTTTTTTAAAAAAATCTGGATTTGAATTTCTGTGTGCTGGGTGGCTGGGGGAACATTTGGGGAGGGGTTTGCAAGAATCTGGAAGCTTGTTTCCCCCCCCTGCATTTTTATGATTTTCTGTGACCATTGGGCCACTCTGCTGTTTTTTTAAAAAAATTCTGGGTTTGAATTTTGAAATGCTCTTTACAGTATGTGTGACTTTAAAGACACTTAATAAACTCTTGTTGTACCAAATTTGGCTTTGTTTGGACTTTTTTTGACCATAGGAACGCATTAATTGATTTTCAATGCATTCCTATGGGAAACCGAGCTTCGCAAGACGAAAAATTCGCTAGGCGAAAAAATTCACGGAACGAATTAATTTCGTCTTGCGAGGCACCACTGTATCAAAGTTCAAACGCCACCACCACTTTATGTCCTCTAAGAGCTCTCAGTCTAGGTAGCTGAAATTGCTAAAGAGTTTGGGGAATAAAGGCAGCCAAGCAAATTAAAACTTTTTTAAAAAACAGAAATTAACTGATTAAGAAATCCAATTAATCATATTTTCTGATCCCTTGTCCCCGATGTTCCTTCTCCCCAGCATCACCATCAAAAATGAAGATGGAAAAAAAAAGGCTTAAAAAAATAAGACTTTTCTGGCATGGGTATTCCAGAGTTGGTTTCTGTTAGGGCTGGTTAACAGGCAAAAGAAGACTTTGGGCGCCCCAAGAAAATTTGCAATGGTTTTTCGTCCTTCCCTTTTTCAAGTTTTAAATTACTGTACTTTTCCATGTATAAGACGAGTTGTTTATTTAAATAAAAAAGTATGTTAAAAATTTAGGGTCGTCTTAGACATGGATTGTCAGTGGCTATTTGGTGTGTTATCGGTGACTTTGTCAAGGGCTTGTGTTGATTGGCTGTCGCTGTGGCAATAGGGCGGGTGATTGGCGGCTTCTGCCGGCACGGGGACAGGCGATAGGTGGGTTTTGCGACATGTATGAGTGGGAGTGTAGGTCAGGCTGGTGAGCGATTTTGGCAATCCCCCCTAAAAAAACTCAACAACTCTGGGCCACCCCCCACAAGAAAAAGCTCAACAGCGCTGAGCAATCTCCCCTCATTTTCTTAATTTGGAGTCCTCCAAAATAGGGGGCGTTTTATACCCGGTGACGTGTTATACATGGAAAAATACGGTAAATCGTTCAAATTCAAGTGAGCATATCGGATCCAATCCATACCATCTACTCTCAAGAGTATGTTATTGAAAATGCACCCAGGATGGTGATCTGTATGGCTATCTCTATCTCTTTGGAGTGGTTGGTCATTTACCAGAGAAGGTGGGAGGTTGTATGGTGGGGGTCTGAGTTCAGTCCCAGGTCCAGAGCGGTGAGTGAAATCAGGAAGCACTTAACTGGAGTTGGTAAGAAGCCCCTGCAAAGATCTCATAGAATCCATCCATAATAAATTGGAAATAATGTTTAAAAGTACTTTTCCAAAAAAACTGCACCAACCCAGAGTCCTTTTCATTGGGGCTAATTCAGACTGAAATTCCCAGGTGCCAAAGAAGGTTATTTATGTATGTTATTACTGCGGCCCATGTTTTGTTAGCCCAGAATGAAAAGCAAGCGAGGTCCCAACTAAAGAACATTGGCAACTTAAGCTGACAGAATATGCGCAGCTTGCAGACTTAACATACAGAATAAGGAAGAAAAAAATTCCTTCCAGTAGCACCTTAGAGACCAACTAAGTTTGTTATTGGTATGAGCTTTCGTGTGCATGCACACTTCTTCAGATACACACTTCTTCAGAGTATCTGAAGAATTGTGCATGCACATGAAAGCTTATACCAATAACAAACTTAGTTGGTCTCTAAGGTTCTACTGGAAAGAATTTCTTTTATTTTGTTTCGACTATGACAGACCAACACGGCTACCTACCTGTATATAGAATAAGGGCATCGCTGTCAAGATTATCAGTGAACTGATACAAAACTAGGGCATAACTTTTCTAGATGGTTCAATAAATTCAGTATTTGGTGAAAGTATTGTTCTTAAAAGCTTTCTCCTAGTCTTCTTCTTAGGTTGGTCTTGTTTCATACCATTATTGCAGCTTGTAAGGGTAAAGTACCGCTGAACGGTTAAGTCCAGTCAAAGGCGACTATGGCGTTGTGGTTCTCATCTTGCTTTCAGGCCGAGGGAGCCGGCATTTGTCCACAGACAGCTTTCTGGGTCATGTAGCATGACTAAACCACTTCTGGTGCAATGGAACACCACAACGGAAGCCAGAGCGCACGGAAACGCCGTTTACCTTCCCACCACAGCAGTACTTATGTATCTACTTGCACTGGTGTGCTTTCGAACTGCTAGGTTGGCAGGAGCTGGGACCAAGCAACGGGAGCTCACTCGGTCTTGGAGATTCGAACTGCCAGCCTTCCGATCGGCAAGCCCTAGGCTCAGTGGATTAGACCGCAGCGCCACCCACGCTTGTACCCAACAGTGAACTGATTAGGGTTGCCAGATTTCTAGAAGTAAAATGGAGCTTTTGGGGGGAAATGAAATTCAAAGTTGTTGAACTTTTTAAAGGAAAAAATTCTGGGAAATTCTGGACGTATGGCAACCCTTGTAGTGATGGGATATTTAGAATTACAGTGTTAGTGGCTCACTTTTGAAATGTACATAGAATTAGCATTGATTTCATATACCTAAAGGAGATTATACCTTTATAGAACCTTTTCCTTTTAGTTGTCTGAAAAGCTTTGAAGGCCACCACAGATGAGTTAAATAGAGATTTAAATGAGTTAAATAAAGATTTGACATGAGATGATGAGTAAGTTTTAGAAATGAGTCCTTGAAAAGTGCACACAGTCATACCTCGGGTTAAAGACGCTTCAGGTTGAGCATTTTCAGGTTGCGTCCCTCGGCGACCCGGAAGTAACGGAATGGGTTACTTCCGGGTTTCGCCGCTCATGCTTGCGCAGACACTCAAAATGATGTCATGCGCAGAAGCGGCGAATTGTGACCTGCGCAGACGCAGGTTGCATTCTGCTCAGGTTTCAAACAGGGCTCCGGAACGGATCCCGTTTGCAACCAGAGGTACCACTGTAGTTCAAAAAGCAGCCAGACCCCTGAAATGGAGGGTAGAGGAAAAGCCCATGCACAGTTGTTGTTTTTAAAAAACAAAACAAAACCAGAGGCCAGTCCAGCTAGTGTAGGCATAGGCAAACTCAGCCCTCCAGATGTTTTGGGACTACAACTCCCATCATCCCTGACCACTGGTCCTGTTAGCTAGGGATGATGGGAGTTGTAGTCCCAAAGCATCTGGCGGGCCAAGTTTGCCTATGCCTGATCTAGTGCCTTTTTGTTCCTCCAAAATTTGGGCATGGGAGGACAGCTTTGTAGGTGATAGAACTTGAAAGAGGAGAAGCCAGCCAAAGGGGTGAAAAACAAACAGGATATATGCTATAATATTGTATGGGAGCAGAAGAAAAACATCTGTAAAGTGATGGGCAAGGAGATTATCCATGCTTCCTCCAGGTGCTTCCCTGTGCTCAAATCCTCCTGAGATGGCAAGGCAAATGGACAAAAGAATTATTATTTCCTTGGACTTTTATGTCCGACAACATTACTGTTGTGAAATATGGACACAGTGAGTAGAACAAAGCTTAGAAGGCATTCACAGGGCAGTTTATTCCGTTTTCACGACTTTCCCCAGCCTAGCTGTTAATTTCTCCATTTTATTTGAGGTTTCACGTGACGTAAAAGCCACTTCTGGAACTGTAGTGCTCATTTCCATAGAAAATACTAGCTGGAGCGGCTGCACTGCATTGTAGGGGTCTCTTCGCCAAATCTTTTGCGGGATGCTTCAGGAATTATTATACCTGCATTTAATGGTAGATGAGAATGTCATGCTAGAATGTTAAAATTCCTTATAGAGAACAGATATGGGTATATGAAGGCATACTTTTTTGTGATTTTTAAAAATGTACGTGATGTACAAGGTTATATGCATTAAATGGCTCAGGACTGCAATACCTCAAGGACCGCCTCTTTCCATATGAACCTACCTGGACCCTGAGGTCATCTTCAGAGGCCCTTCTTCATGTTCCTCCTCATCGAGAGGTGCAGAAGGCAGCAACATGAAAACGGGCCTTCTCTGCAGTGGCTCCCCATCTGTGGAATGCCCTCCCCAGGGAAGTTCGCTGTGCGCCTTCATTATACACTTTTAGGCGCCAAGCAAAAACATTCCTTTTTAACCAGGCCTTTGGTTGACCCAATTTACATCCTATGCCCTTTTAAAATGTTTTTTTTTTGGGGGGGTGCTATTGGGTTGTTGTTTTTATTTTTATTCGGTATTTTGTGGTTTTATATCTTGATTTTGTTCTGTGAGCCGCCCTGAGACCCCCCTCCCTGGGTATATAAATTCAATAAATAATAATAAAATGTTAATAACGGGGTGGGGACAAAGTATCAAATAAGATCAAACAAAGTTTGGATCGCTTACATGGGGGGGGGGGGAGTGTGTTGCCTGAAAGTATTATTCCTTGCCTACAGTGGGGTTTATTATCTTGGCTATTTATAGCGGAGAATTTGTTATCTATGACATTTGTGGCTTGCGAGGATAAACAGAAAAGAAGCATTGTAAAAATGGGCAATTCTCGCCACACTCATGAAGCAAATTAGTTGTTTCATTGTTCCTGCGGAAATCTTGTGGCCCTGTTAAATTCAGGCTCACCAAAGCATAAACGACTGTGCTTTGTTAGGTCAGGTAGGAACGACGTGAAGCCCAGTTCGTGAATCGATACGGTTCAAGCGTCTGCACGGAATAACGAGATAATAATTTCCCTCCCGTGTGCTGCGTGCAAGCGGGATTCAAATAAGGGAGCTCTTTCTAAGCTCCCCAGCTCGGATCTCGGCTGCGCTGCCTTGCACTCTCGCAAATCCAGCGAATACTGCAGGCATTGCAGTGGCAGCAGGAGCTGCAGACTGCCCTGATTTTGAAAAGATGACATCACCTCTATTAATGTGCGGTGCTGAGAATGCTGGAGGGAGGGATGCCGAGCCAGTGTGTGAGTAGAGATGGATGCAGATATTTATGGATCTGTACACGCATGCAGCAATTTTCAGAAACCCTCCTTGTTCAGACCTCAGCTATAGATGTTCTGGGGTTATTTACTTTAAAAAAAACAACCTTGTAAATGGCTGGTGCTAGGCATGAATTTCATGGCACACTTAGAGGGGGAAAGAGGCACAATTTGTTTCTGGGTAAATAACCAACAATGAAATGCAGACTACTTTATTTGGTAATTGCTGATGGTTACCTGGGCTGGAATCCATTCTGGAGGGAATCGTTTTAAGGCAACCTTTTAAAAGACATGGAGTGTTTCCAGCTTTGTTGATATATTTATTTTATTGTTGGGATTTAATGAAAGGGCACCCAGTTGTTCACAAAACCACCCCGCCTTTTCCCTTCAGCATGTGTAGAACATCTTAATTTGGCCATAAACGGGTATTCTTGTATTTTATTGAGGCATTCCTCAAGAGTTGGGAGATATTGATTTCTTTGGATATCTGGAATAAATGAGCTATATATTTAAAAGGGGGGGGGGAATGGGGACCGGGACTGACATGCTTTTACCAAATGTAAAAAGCTGGTCAAAAGAATTGCCCACAAAAATGCAAGTATGGAAAAGCTGGCCGCCTCCCAGAACAAAGGAAGCTGAGAGGGGGAATGGAATTAACAGGTAACACTGTGAGTAATGCAGTAGGGAGAAGAGAGGTGTATAGATTTAAAGCTCGTTGGTTTGCTACTGACCATCCTCTCTTGGTCCAACTCCAGATGGTTGGGTGGAAAGTCTGAAGGCTGGGGGATGGTGCAGATGACGCATTTGTGTGTAACCCCCCCCCTCCCCTCATGATTTTCAAAGTATTTCCAGCAGAAAAGTCTGAAATTGTTTTGTGTGTTGCATAAACGTATCTCATTCCAGGGTACAGTGGTACCACGGGTTAAGAACTTAATTTGTTCTGGAGGTCCGTTCTTAACCTGAAACTGTTCTTAACCTGAAGCATCACTTTAGCTAATGGGGCCTCCCGCTGCCGCCGCGCTGCCAGAGCACGATTTCTGTTCTCATCCTGAAGCAAAGTTCTTAACCTGAAGCACTATTTCTGGGTTAGCGGCGTCTGTAACCTGAAGCGTATGTAACCTGAAGTGTATGTAACCTGAGGTACCACTGTAGAACAATGCTGTTGCTATGCAAGCACTCTCCTCATCATAGGTGAGGCCTTGTGCAGGGCTCAGGCTGACAGCTATAAGACAGCCGAGCTTTGATGCTTTGACAGAGGAGCAGTCCTCTCCTTGTTGCTAGCTCCACCTTTGCTGAAAGGTGTCTCTTCAGTTAGAGGAGCCCAGCTTGCTCCAGCAGTCATGTATGTTAACAGAGTGAGGGAGATCCCGGTGGCAGTTGGGCTTCTGAGATGGAGTCCTCTGAGGAGGTCAGTATGACATCCTTGGGCCAGAGGGGTGCACTAACATCATAGGCTCATATCGCAGATGTGGCCGCCGAGATCATATAACACTGGTCCTGAAAGATCTCCATTGGCTCCCAGTACATTTCCAAGCACAATTCAAAGTGCTGGTGCTGACCTTTAAAGCCCTAAACAGCCTCGGCCCAGTATACCTGAAGGATCGTTTTCACCCCCATCGCTCAGCCCGGACACTGAGGTCCAGCTCTGAGGGCCTTCTGGCGGTTCCCTCCCTGTGAGAAGTGAGGTTACAGGGAACCAGGCAGAGGGCCTTCTTGGTAGTGGCGCCCACCCTGTGGAACGCCCTCCCATCAGTTGTCAAGGAAATAAACAACTACAGTGGTACCTCTAGTTGTGTTCCGCTCTTGTTACAGACTTTCAGCTTATGAACGCGGCAAACCCGGAAGTTTACTTCCGGGTTTGCCACACGCACGTGCGCAGAAGTGCTCGGTCACGCCACGCACATGCACGGAAGAGGCGCTCTAGTTGCAGACTTTTCAGGGTGCGAATGGCACCCCAAAACAGATTAAGTCTGCAACTAGAGGTACCACTGTACCTGACTTTTAGAAGACATCTGAAGACAGCTCTGTTTAGGGAAGTTTTTAATGTTTGATGTTTTATTGTGTTTTTAATATTTCATTGGGAGCTGCCCAGAGTGACTGGGGAGGCCCGGCCAGATGGGAGGGGTCTAAATAATTCATCATCATCATCATCATCATCATCATCAGGGGATTGCCCCGCATGCAGTTCCCCTTCTGACATTAGTCCTTAGTTTCATTCCCTGAAGAAAAGGGAGTCATCTTCCAGGATCATGACATGCACAAGGCAGCTTACAAAAGAGATGAACTGTACAACCTTAACACCAAACAAATTAACAAGCAAGCAGAGGTTTTAAAAAGCAAATCACACAACGGAAGATTGAGGGCGGTGGGATTGCACTCTCCTCGCCTTCCCTGGCTTTAGTTTATCCTGCCAGCCGTAACCAGCACTGTTTGTTTAGGGAAGTAAATGTGAGATTAAGAGGTTGTGTTTCGCCATTCTATAGGTATCTAAGGACACTAAGCAAGATCACTTACTCGCAGACTAAAGGACCGAAAGTTTGCATGAGGAAAGGCTGTTGGTTAACTGGGCAGTATAATGTGCCTGTCGTGAAAAATAAAATGTCCACGTTGTTTTGGATAATGATTTTAATCAACTATCTGCATTTTCTGGAAACAGTTGAAGACATTTTGTTCTGATAAGCTTACCCAACTGGATAAAAGTTTTTACCACTAGTGTCTACTTGCTAGGGTTTTAGTCTTGCTTTAAATATACTTTTGTTTTAACTGTTATTAATTGTCTTACCTGTAAATAGCATTGAGAAGGTGATTTAGAAGGCAATTAATAAATGTAATTATAATAATAAACAACAATTTTGCAGCTTACCTTGAAAAATGTCACACTGTCTTCATTGGTGTTTAGTTCCTATTAAGTGTGTTTTTGGATTGCAGCCTAAATATTTGCAGCACAATGATAAATACATGGCAATACTTATTGTGTCATACTTCTAGTGCTTGACCTCTCGGCTCATATTTTGGACCTGTTTATGTTCTCTTATGGGCTTTGAAATATATGTGAGAGGATAATGGACTCAGATTTAAGATTTTATAACTGCAGTTGTTAGAGTAGGCTTGTATTGCATGTGGATGACATTTAAACTAAGCTGTTTTTTAAAAATCTGATTTTAGGGCTGCTGTTCTACTACAGCTGCATTGGATAGGGTAGAGTTTTTCATGGGGAACTGTCCAATAAGCAGTCTTCTTCGCTCTCCGCAGTGTAATATGAAATGGTACAATCCATAAAAAGCTATACCATGAAATGCTATAGTCCCAGAAACTTTTGTCTTTGTTGAATATGTATAGCTCAGTTCTCTTCTGGGAAACGCATATTGATCTTAAAGCCAAGTAACCTCCATTTTATTTATTTCTTCAGGATTTCGTAAAAATGATGAAATGAAAGCTATGGAAGTCCTGCCAATCTTGAAGGAGAAAGTTGCATACCTGTCAGGT
Organism: Podarcis bocagei; assembly: GCF_964188305.1. Lineage (NCBI taxonomy): Eukaryota > Metazoa > Chordata > Lepidosauria > Squamata > Lacertidae > Podarcis > Podarcis bocagei. The sequence goes on from NC_138133.1 coordinate 13,855,310, forward strand.
AAGGAGATGCATTTTCTGTACAATCTGTATTTCATGGATATTTATTCAGTGCTCACCAGCAACACAATGTTGTCCATTTTTACTCAGCAGTCAGGCTCAGTTGGGTCAGTTGAATTTACCTGCATGGGAGCGTGTTTTGGGCTTGCAGTCTAGGACATGAATGAGGTGTTGGCGGCAAAATAAAATATAAGATGCTTTGAAGAAAAACTTAACCAGGTTTTTCTCAAGTCTTTCTCCTTTCCATGTAAATAACAGAAGTGTTTAATTTGTATACATCGGAACCTCAGTTTTCAAACATAATCTATTCAAAATGTAATCCATTCAAAAACCCAAGGATCAATGGGCGGTCGGCAGAATCCATTGAAAAAATGGAGAAACGCGCCTCAGAAGTCATTCGACTTCCGAGGCGCGTTCGAAATTGGAAGCAATTACCCCCGGGTTTTCGGCATTCATTTTTCCGAATTGTTTGACTTCTGAAATGTTCAAAAAACGAAGTTCCACTGTATAATCAGTTCAAACAACTTCATATCTTTAGAAGTGTTGTCCTGTTTTCAAATTTACTTATCTAACAAATATTATTTGTGTTTCTTTGTTTTGAGGTAGGGGGTGCATTCCAAATACTCATATAAGAGTGGATCACTTCTGCATAAAATTGCCCAGGAATTTTAACGTAAAATAGGGTATATATTTTTTGTTTCTCCTGATATATATACTCCATCGTGCTACCTCTGAGGATGGCCATTTGGGGTAGCCATTAGAGTTTTAGACTGGAACCTGGGAGACCAGGGTTCGACTCCCCACTCAACCACTGGGTGACCCAGGGCTAGTCTGGGTATCTCAGCCTAACCCTTTGGGGAAACACCATCTTGAGCTCCTTAGAGGAAAAGTGGCGTGTAAATGTAATAAACTGTTCTTTATTGCTCTGAATGTTCTCTTTTTAAGAGAGGTTAATAGGACAGTCTCTGTATTCATTTGCTGTCTTGGGCTTATTAATCCAAGAGCCAGGTGAGACATCCTAAACAGTTTCTGATGGGTTTGCCTTACTGGTTAAAAAAAACGAAAGGTTAAGGACCCCTGGACGGTTAAGTCCAGTCAAAGCATGACTATGGGGTTGCGGCGCTCATCTCGCTTTCAGGCTGAGGGAGCTGGCGTTTGTCCACAGAGAGCTTTCTGGGTCATGTGGCCAGCAGGACTAAACTGCTTCTGGTACAACGGGACATCGTGATGGAAACCAGAGTGCACGGAAAAGCCGTTTACCTTCCTGCTGGATCGGTACCTATTTATCTACTTGCACTGGCATGCTTTCGAACTGCTAGGTTGGCAGGAGCTGGGACAGAGCAACGGGAGCTCACCCTTTTGCGGGGATTCGAACCGCCGACCCTTCTGATCAGCAAGGTTCAGTGGTTTAGACCACAGCGCCACCCACGTGTGCCTGAAGCTGTTACGGCATTTCGAAACCCGCTAGTTTCTAAATCTCTGGAAGATCGGGAACTGAAAGCCAGTTGGTGAAAGAATTGGACCCTAAACATTGAAATGAGCTTTCTACGGCCCCATACGTCGCTAGGTAGCTTTCCAGAGAGCAGCACGCAATGTGCTTTAATGGTTTGCGGCTGTTAAATAGACTACGTCTGTGACATTCTTTCAAGTTTAAACACTTTAAAAGCTGTTGGGATTATCGTGGAGCAGTCTTTTCGCCCACAATCCCTAAGCAACTGACTACTTAAAAGGATGTGTTCTGCCTCCCAGCTCTGTTTGGTTTAGCGGTGTGAAATTGCAGAATGCAAAAAAAGGGTTTTAACTCTGTCCTATCGCCGCGGCCCAGATTTGCTTGAAAAACCCACTCGCTGGGCTCAAAACAGCACCCTCCCTTTTGACGCATCCCAACAAAAAATAAATGCGAATGCTGCTTATATAGTTGTGTTATTGTGCTCATAGGAAAACATTTAGCTCTGTATAATGCTTTTCAAACTCGGAAATCTCTGATTTGAATCTCATCTTAGCCATAAGTAGCCTGAGGAAAATTCCAAATCTGAGTTATGAGGATAATTATTCTGATTAGAGACATGAAGCTCCTTTTTTGAAGGGGGGGTGTGCAAAAAAAATAGGGAACCCCCCCTTTCCCCTAAAAACTGAAAAATGTTGGACTATGACATATGAAAGGGTAGAGAAGTTTGTTTCAGTCTGGGCAAGCCTTCGGTTGTATATTATTATTATTATTATTATTATTATTATTATTATTATTATTATTATTATTATTACTGCCCTTCATCTGAGAATGGCAGGGTGGTTTACAATATAAAAACTCAATAATGCACAACAAAGTAACAAAACCAGTAACACCCTGCCACACACACAATTTAAAAGGACATAGATTGTGTTAATAGCCAAAGGCCTGAGACAAGAGGAGTCCTAGAAATCCATGATAAATAGAACAAATATGAAGAAGCAGAAACTGAACGATAGCTCAGGAAAGGGGACTGATAATATTTCATGTAGTATTCATTGAGTCTTGGTTTCCTCCCTTTCTTCGCAGCTCTTTTTATGGAAATAAGTGCTTTATTTCTGCTTGACACTTAGCTCATGGTGCCTAAGGTTAGTAAGGGTCACGTGTTGCATGTTCTGCCACCGTGAGCAATGGCCCCGACACGAGTTACCGCCTTTTAGTGGAGGTGAAACAATAGAGAAGATTTCTGACGGTTGCGCAGGAGCCCAGAAAAGCCCTTGACGCCGTAAGTCAAGATGCACACTCCCTCCCAACCCCATAACTGTACTTGGGGGGAATTCAGAACCTTCAGAGTGCTACATGGTCAAAGTTAGCTCTGTACCCCTCAGCCAAGTTTGGGGCTGGCAGTGGGGTATCCGATTTGTAGACATTTTGAGTGTTAGGAATATGGTTCCGTCTTTCTCGGTTTCTAAAAGTCAAGGTGGTGTAGAACAGCCATTTTTGTTGACCTTTGTTTTACTCCAGACACTGCTTGTGTGTTGGTTAGGACAAGCCTAGACTTGTATGGGCCCTCGAAGTGTGAGATAGAAATTTCTCTATAAATAAGTCAGTCAGTCAATCAGTCAGTCTTATAGCAGGGAACTATTCCCAAATCAAGCTGAGCTCTCAAATCAACCTACACACACACACACACACACACACAGAGAGAGAGAGAGAGAGAGAGAGAGAGAGAGAGAGAGAGAGAGTTGTACCTCAGAAGTCGAATGGAATCCGTTCCCGAAGTCCGTTCGACTTCTAAAACATTCGGAAACCAAGGTGTGACTTCCGATTGGCTGCAGGACCTGGTTGGACGTTCGGGTTTCAAAGAACGTTTGCAAACCAGAACACTCACTTCTGGGTTTGCGACAGTCGGAAGCCAAAATGTTAGACTCCCAAGGCGTTCAGGATCCAAGGTACGACTGTACAGCCTAGGCATTAGTCGGGGTAGTTTGGTCTATGGTTAGCAGAAGATATGCGCCCTAGATTCCATGTTACATCTTTCACCAAGATGGGCCTCGATTTCTTAATCAAAATGCCTGCCTTTTGCTAGGGATCTTCTGTAGCTGCGTAAGAGGCAGCCTACCTGCTTTTTATGTCAGCCGGTGAAAGTATATGGAGCTAGAACCATTTTTCTCTTTTTGTTTCTTGGCTGCAGTTCTGTGGTTCTCTCGTTCATTGTTCTTGGTTAAACAAGACTGTGTTTTCTCATCCGGGAGAGTTGACTAAGCTCAACTCGCCCTAGGTGTAAGTCTTTCTCTGCTAAGCCAGCAACGGAGCAACATGGAGCAGATGGGTAGTTAGACTTTGGAAGTTTAAAGTTTCGCTTTGTTATCCTGGTAGTGCCTCATAATATATGAGTCCAACAATGCTTTAACCCCGGTAAGTGTTGGTATCTATTGACAATGTCTCTCTCCTGTGTTAGAATATCTTTAGTTTTGGCAGTAAAGCTGGAATAACTGAGCACCCATCTAATCTGGGCTTCTACATGACCCCTGGAGACCCCAGTGGGTTCTTGCTGTTGTGTTTCAGGGCAGAGCTGTTGTTGCCCTGTGTGTAAAACTGGGTGACACCATTTTTTCTTGGTTTACTGTACTCCAGAAATGTGTGAATCCTAATCAGAGATGACTGTCAAAGATTAGTGCTGGAGAGAGATCAATATCTTATTGGGTTTGGGTTCATTAACTGTTGCACATTCCTTTTCTGCCCCTGCCAAGCCCACATTCCTGGAGATTATAATTTTGCAATAGCGTTAAAATAAAGAAGAAAAATACCTCCCCCCCTTTTTAAAAAGGCTGTGTAACTGTATAGATATGTTTGTTTAATTTAAAACATTTATTATGAGCTTTTCATTGCAAATACAACTCCTGAGCAGGTTACAAATGAAAGCAGTTCTGGATATAGGTACTAAAAAGCAAGGCAGGTGGTTAAGAAACCAGCTGAAATATGGGGAGTGGCTGGGCAAAATACTGTGAGTTAATAGAAAGAGATGGTGATACTTGGAGGTTGCAGAGCTTTGAAAAATTGAAGGGAAAGGTGCGAGACTGGTTCCATTATGCCCAAATTCTAGAGGTGTTTAAAAAGGATAAAAAAATTGGTTTCCAGGTGGAAAAATCAAAACTAGAGACAGAACTACTTGAACCTAAGACGAAACTGCTTTCAAGAATGTATAACTTGTTGCTTAAATGGAATACTCAAGACGAGACAGTTAAATCAGCTATGATAAAATGGGCTCAGGACATTGGGTACAACATTATGTTTGAAGACTGGGAAAGGTTATGGACCACCGGTATGAAATTCACAGCATGTAGTGCCTTAAAAGAAAACATTATGAAAATGGTATACAGGTGGTACATGACCCCAGTCAAACTTGCAAAGATATACCATCTGTCTGACAATAAATGTTGGAAATGTAAGGAGGCTGAAGGAACATTCTTTCACCTCTGGTGGACATGCCCGAGGGTGAAGGCTTTTTGGGAAATGATTTATAATGAGTTGAAAAAGGTGTTTAAGTACACCTTTCACAAGAAACCAGAGGCCTTCCTCCTGGGCATTGTGGGCCAGAGAGTGTCAAAGAAAGATAGAACTTTCTTTTTATATGCAACTACAGCAGCAAGAATCCTTATAGCTAAACATTGGAAGGCACAGGAGTTACCCACGCTGGAAGAGTGGCATTCGCAGCTGATGGACTACATGGAATTAGCCGAAATGACAGGCAGAATCCGAGATCTGGGAGAAGAGGCAGTGGAAGAGGACTGGAAAAAATTTAAGGACTATTTACAAAAACACTATAAGTTATATGAATGTTGAGAATTTGCTAAGCCTTTGGGAAAAACATGCTTCAGTATTGAGATTGGTAAATGATGGAAACCAAGTTATGATCTAGAAAAGTATAAATTGCAGACTATATAACTAAATGAAAACACAAAAACATATGAAATAAGGTATTAATTTGCTGTTTATTTTTATTGTAAAGAAAGCAGGGGATGGAGGACGTGGGGAAGTCCGGTTGATCATGAAAATTGATTTGAAAAAGTGAATTTTCTTCTATAATTTCTTTTTTCTCTCTGTAAAACCGCTTTTGTTGTGTTACTGACGATGTATTCTGACCTTGGAAAAAAAGCAATAAAAAATTATTATAAAAAAAAAGAAAGAAACCAGCTGAAATAAACCTCAGCACTGGCACCAAAGTCCACAAACTGCTGTGTTGAATAACCAGGCCTTCATTTGGTTTCGAAAGGCTAAAGTAGTGGGTGAGTCTCCATGGCAGATCTCTACAAATAGCATGGTTGTTCCGTAATTGATTGGCCAATTTAACTAGAGTGAGCTGGAAAATCGTCCGGGGGGGGGGGGGATAATAAAAACAGGTAAAGTTGCGCAGTTATGGGAGGAGTTGAAACTGATGAGATTGCTTTTTGTGCCTTTGCTCCACTGCAGTAAGTCCAACAAAAATTGTCTTCTGGCATTCCTTTTAAGTCAGGGATTGGCAACCTAAGGCCCATGGGCCACAAGCGGCCCACAGGAGTCATTTAACTGGCCCCCGAGCCGCCCCCGAACCGAGCCAGCCACTCGGTGAGTCCCCGCCCGCTGCGCTAAACCAGCGCAGTGACTTGCTTCCATGGCACTGAAAATTGGGCATGCGCAGATGCTGAAAACTGCGTCTACGCGGACGCCGGAAATCATGTGCGCGTGATCCGGCCCAGGGAGGGATCTCCGCTGGAGTGAACCAGCCCAGGCGAGGTAAACCTTGCCGACCTCTGTTTTAAGTGGTATAGTAATACTGATGTTAGTGATGGATGCCTCTACTTCCCCATAATTGGATCTTAAGTTAAGCACGCAGCATCACCAGGAATGCAAATAGTCCCCTGGACGTCAAGGAAATAGTCACAGCAGTGGCCACAGACTTTCCATGTCAGGTTTGGCACATGTCCTTTTTGTCCTTTCTCAAAAGGGGGCCAAGGTAGGAGATGAAGGAACGTCTGATGAGGTCATAGCCAGTGCTGGCTCCGTATCGTTTCTCACACTGTGCATGCAGCTGACTCCGCCATGTGTTCATTGCAGCTCAGTGTTTTGCTGTCTTTTGCAAATGCCTCAGCTTCTATCTCTTGTAGCCTTCAAGAGCCCCAGTAATGGATGCAGAAGGCACATGATATAGTTGCTGCTGTGAAGCTAAGGTTTCCGGGATCTGGCCAGTGTCTGCATGGAAGACTAACTGGGAACTCTGTGCAGCCTTCTCTATAAAGTCCTTGGAAGTAGGGATAGGGTTGTTGGTTTTCTGGCTTTGAAGAACAATCCTGGTCTGCATGTTTTTGTAGTGGTCATGTTGCTCCAATGAGTAGCTTTCTGTTCTCGGCCTTTCCAAGTGGTATGAGAGGCATTGTAGAGTGTTATTAGGAGTACCAGTAATTGTATCAATCAGTGTAAGTGTGCAAAGTGGTTTATAGACTCCCAGTTAGCTTGCTGTCGAGACTGGCCAGTGGGGACGGGAGGGAGAGATGGAGGGAGCAACAGAGGGGTGTGGTCAGGGACTGGCTGGACAATGAGGAAGTGTAGGAGGAGCCACCCTAGGGAAGCTTCAGAAGAGGACACGGTGGGATACGGGAACACAGATCAGAGGATGGAAGCGGGGGCAGAATGGCTGGATGCTGAACAAGTAACAGGCTCGAGTGAGAGAGAGGAAGAAGAGGCAGAAAACACTGCAGATGTAGGACAGGTAGCTGAGGAGGAGGAAGGGGCTGAGGCTGCAATAAATTCACAAGAGCCTGCCAGTCCTACTGTATTCCGCTCCACTCCGCTTCCCTGTTGTCTCTGGGAACTTGGAGACTTTTGCATGTAGCAGAACGACGAGCAGAGAGGTCTCAGGGCCCCCTCCCCGAAGGAGTTTTAAGACTGCAGGGGAAACAGCCTGACAGGGAGGAGAACTTAGGGGGAAGTGGGAGGCTGGATTGTCAGTTCTGGCATCTGCTTGCAATAGGTTTCTTTGTATTCTGTTTCCTTGAATAAAGAATCAACTTTACTGCAGGTCAGTTTCCGTGCTGACCTGCAGCTCACAGGTGTGAGCAATAGATAGTGTTGGCATTGGGAGTGGAAGATCTGGGTTCAAATCTCCATTTCACCTTCCAAGCTTATTGGTACAAGGTCCCAGGGTACGGTTTGAAGGCACATGAGGCCACCACCTTGCTAAAAACTAAGCAAATTGTAGTCTGATCCGTGTCTGGATGGTTCACTGCCTGAGAATCACATCTACGCTGCCTTTGGTTCCATGATGGAAGGAAGGCCAGATACAAATGCAATAAAATAAAGCACAAAATAAATGTTCAGGGTTGTTTGGGGGATTAACAAAGGGTTGCTCTGTGAATGCTGATCTTGAGTCCTGGGACAAAGGCTGGAATGCCAGTGTGATCAGATAAATATTAAATATTTACTTCCAGCATGTCTTGTAGACCTGAAAACAAGACCTTTTGTAAACTGCTTGTCCCCTGGTGGTGTGTGTGTGTGTTTTTGTTTTCAGCAAGATCTTAAAACATATTGGCAACATCTTTTTATTGAGCCAAAGCCACGCTTGTAGAAGTGAACATGTGTAGAATCCCGTGCTGTCTTCTCAAATGCGTACTGTCAGATTTCAGCCCTCCCCAGGGCAAAATCTCTTATCGCCAATGTGCACCGTAGCCTGCAGTTGACACTCAATATGTTTCTTTTTCAGGTGGAAGAGATAAGCGCGGAGGCCCCATTCTAACATTTCCAGCTCGCAGCAACCATGATAGAATACGACAAGAGGACCTTAGGAGGCTCATTTCATACCTAGCTTGTATTCCTAGGTAAGGGCATCTTCCCTGTATTATGATTTGAAGCTGCGCTACTTTGCTTCGCTGTGTCAAAACAGTTTAAAAGGGAGTCCTGTGTGGGTTCATATCAAGTTCATGTTCCTCTAACCTTCCAGTTGTTTAAGGAGATGTAACTCAGCAACCAGGCATGCTTCTCTGGAGAATTCAGAATGCTCTCAAAGAAGCAGCAGATCGCCATAAAGTTGGAGTAAGGTTGTTTTTCTGCACCAATCTCGCCCTGAATGATCGGGGCTGCAATTAACAACGACAACAACAGCAAATGCATTATTCCAAGAGGATTGCCCCTAACCAGGAGTGCAAAGTGAATTGTGGCGTGAAGCCAAAGTCTGAATCACTATTGCTGCATTTGCTAGCGTTTTTCAGGTTGCAAGACCAGTTTATGCAACTGGTGATAAACTCAGATGATTAAAACAAACCTATCCCTGGACTGTACCACTTCCTGCAGCGGGTTTGTGGTTGTGGGGCACTTGTCTCTGTGCATACATATGTACACTATTCCACGTTTACAGACAAATTGAAAACAGCATGTCAGGGAAAGGGTTCACCCTAGTCATCTCTTTGACGTAATTTTTCCTGGGGGTGTGAATGTGTGTCTGTGTGTGTGTGTGTGTGTGTGTGTGTGTGTTAGCCTTGGACTGTGCAACCCACACCTGCTGCCTGAAGTGGCAGAGTCCGGGAAGAGCTTTACCACTTGATTCTGTGGATTTATAAGCTATTCCGAATTTATGAGCTTTTTGGCAAAGGAAGAAACCAGTGTTCCAAGGAACAAGGGAGAAAGTGGCTTTTTGCGAACCGTAGCTTCTTGAGGACCAGCCTTGTTGAGAGTTATTTGTGACTTTGGCCAATTTAGGTGCTTTGGCAAAGTGGCAGCACTTAAAAGATGTTTTTCCTGGTTCACACTAGGCCGAAGCTGCTGCTGCTTCTTTTTTAAAAGTGCCAGTTTCACAGGGGGAGGACATTTCGTTGAACCGACTATTAATTCCAGAGTAAAGTTTGCACCTTATAAATGGTACTGAACATGACTCTGCAAGACTGCTCTTCAACCCAGAAATAGCTCACATCTGAGCTGGCTGCCTCTCCTTCAGTCGGTCAGAATAATATTGAGTGAAGTGTAAATTTCCTCCTTAGGGCCAGCTGGCCTTACTGTATCTGGTTATGAATTGTAGGGCTTCAGAGCTTTCCAAAAGACTCGGCGTGGACCGAATGCCAGGCTGAATTTAGGCACTGGTAGCATTTGACTCGAGTAGTCAAGTACACAGCTCTTTGTTTTTTCTTTTGCCACTTAAGTAGGTTGTTTGGACAATGGGCAAGTCAGCAAGGCACCTTCGTGAAGGAAGGGAGCATTGTGGGATGGCTGACGAACATGAGAGAGTAGTTTTTGTCAGCATTGGAAACTTGGGCAGCGGGCTTAGCCACTCATTTGGAGGCAGCTGATAGCTGCTAACCTGGATGGCTTTAAAACAGGGTTAGGAAGATTCATAGGATTAGGCCAGCTCCTTGAAAAATAGGATGCTGGACTAGAGGGGCCATTGGCCTGATCCAGTAGATAAAGGTAAAAGTAAAGGGATCCCTGACCATTAGGTCCAGTCGTGACCGACTCTGCGGTTGCGGCACTCCTCTCGCTTTATTGGCCGAGGGAGCCGGCGTACAGCTTCCGGGTCATGTGGCCAGCATGACTAAGCCGCTTCTGGTGAACCAGAGCAGCGCACGGAAATGCCGTTTACCTTCCCGCCGGAGTGGTACCTATTTATCTACTTGCACTTTGACGTGCTTTCGAACTGCTAGGTTGGCAGGAGCAGGGACCGAGCAACGGAAGCTCACCCCATTGCAGGGATTTGAACCACCAACCTTCCAATCAGCAAGTCCTAGGCTCTGTGGTTTAACCCACAAATTGTTGCATACACAGGATGAGGTCCACTTGCACAACCAGACCACCCTGCCTCCTTCCCCTCTGCCCCCACCCCCACCCCCTGAATCTGCTCTTGAGGGCTGGAGGGGGAATTCAGAACAGGATTAGCAGGGCACTGGGATAAGAAAGGGAGAGGGGGAAGCCCTGCTAGACTAGTGTGGAAACCCCTGCGCTGGATACAACCCACCCCTCCGCCTGTGCACGTCTGAAGTTTAAGCTAAAAAGTAGAGCATTAACATTGCTGCTGCTTCTTTGGCGATCCCTCATAGCAGAGTAAGATTGTCTTCCATGAACACAGTCTTAACAGTAAGTCCATAAGTGACTGTGGAGGCCAATTCTGGATCCACACGTCCTTCCACAGTGGGGACATAGGTTTCTGGGCAGGAGTTGATCAAGGTGAGGATTTGCCAAGCGTGCCTTCCTCTTAGCACGTTTCTCCCTTTCGTCCTGAGTTTGAGCGTCTTCAAAGCCCGTGACACCTTTGGTAAAAGCTGTTCTCCAACTGGAGCGCTCGCAGGCCAGTGTTTCTCAGTTGTCAGTGTTTATGCTACATTAGATTTGCCTTGAGAGAGTCCTTAAACCTCTTTTGTTGACCACCGGCATTGCGCTTTCCATTTTTAAGTTCTGAATAGAGTAGTTGCTTTGCAGCTCTGCCCTGACTGATCTTTAAAGGAGAAACATCCACCACGAAGCCAAGGTCCCCTAGCAGATGGCTGAGAGAGTTGAAGCAGTAGCAAAAGTCTGTGGAAGGTCTTGTGAAACAAACAGCTTGCATGGATGCCTCTTCCTCCCGAATTCTTCACCCAACCAATATAACATGGAGGGGTGATGCAGAGGGAGGAAGGCACGAGAAAGCAAGACCTCGTTGGCTGCACACACACTTAGTGGTACCCCAGCGTATTTTTATTGGGGAGCGTGGGGAATATGAGTGCTGTCACCCTGGCCTAAGGGACGAAACGTTGCAGTGTATTTTCAGCCCTCGCAATCCCAGAGGAGAGATAAATAGGTTTTCAAGGAACTAGGACAGTCCATCAACAGACAATTGGTTTTTTGTTTTCTGAATCTCCCTAGGCTAAGTGTCATCAACATTCTGAAGTCAATAGGTCCTTGTTAGACTATGTAGGAAGTGTTTAAATTAGAGGACATCGTAACAAAACAGAACTATTGTCTCACTGATATCTGGCTCTGTGACGCTACGGTTGCTTCTGTGCTGAGTTTTAAATGAACTGTTAAGTTTTTGCTGAAACCTATGTTGTGCTTTATCCGCTAGTGCAGGGGCACTCCAATAATAAAGGTAAACCAGGCAGGTGCCTGGGGAGTCGTAGAGTCATAGAATCGTAGAGTTCGAAGGTACCCCAATGGTCATCTAGTCCAACCACCTGTGATGCTGGAATCTAAACTAAAGCGTCCAAGACAGATGGCCATCCAACTGTGAATACCTGTTGCAGATGTTCAGATGTTCTGCAGAAAGAGGGAGGAGAGTGTGTGCCTGAATGTTTGAGGAGATGCACGAGACATCTTGGCATCTGGTTGCCTGGGTGATGTACATTTAGTATGTGTAAAATGTTCATTCATCTAGGGTTGGCCATGCACTAGTGCTTAATCCTACCAGGTTGTGTAAAATTCCGGTGAGATGTCCCCCTTCTACAGGTGAAGCTCCCACTGAGTTGTCGGATGGGAACGAGAATAGAATTGGCAGGCAGAGCAGCCAGGTTGGCGCCTGGGGACCATTCCTGCCTCTATTAACTGTTGTCTTGTTTGCTTTCTAGTGAAGAAGTGTGTAAACGAGGTTTCACCGTTATTGTAGATATGCGTGGATCTAAATGGGACTCTATTAAGCCACTTTTGAAGATCTTGCAGGAATCCTTTCCCTGTTGCATTCATGTTGCACTGATAATCAAGCCAGACAACTTTTGGCAGAAACAGCGGACTAACTTCGGCAGCTCCAAGTTTGAATTTGAGGTAAACTTCTCAATAACCAATGTTGGGTGCCCAAAGTGCTGCAGGGAAACCCGCCATTTGAACAGTGTTTTGGGAAATATTGTAGAACTTTCATTTGGTACATTAAAGCCTTCCATTTCAACGTTGCTGAGGAAACTTACGGAGCATAAACTCCTGTGCTCCTCCATTGATGCTCAAAAGGGCATGTGGGAAAAAGAACCCCAAATGGCAAAACAAACAAAGTAGAAATAATTCCTCAGTGGCCCTGGGAATGCTGGCTGTGTCAGCGATGACTGTGTCAGCGATGATGCCAATCATAGCTGTCAACGGTCCCTTATTTGGTGGGAAACTCCCTTATTCCAGCGCCGTGTCCCGCTGCTGTCCCTTATTGATGATGTCCCTTAAATTTCCCGGGTTTCAAAGGAAGCAACTCCTCCCCCTCCCTCCCTGCCGGCCAGGGAGGAGGGAGGCTCCAACTGTGTTGCTTGGCTGCATTGCACACCCAATAAGGAGTCTAAGAACGACTGGGGGGTGGAGCTTGCATGCCTTGTGCCGATCAAATCGGCCGCATTGCCGGGAGACTCGCCTTTGTTCAGTGCTTCCCAGCAGAGAGGTGACGGTGGCTTTCCTTGCTGCATCCCCTTTGCCAGGTTGCTGCACTGTGGGAACCACCGCTTGAGGCTTTGTTTGGCTGCTGGCTGGGCTTTCTGCCTTTGGCTCGGAGGGGCTAAGAAGCTGAACATACTTGTGCTTGGAAAACCCCTTATTTTGGCTGCTGATCCCTTATTTTCGAGGCTGCTAGTCCCTTATTTTCAAATCTGTAAGTTGGCAGCTATGATGCCCATATGTGGAAGGAACCAATGAACTCAGGTTGCTATGGACACATAGCAAAACTCCCTCTGCACCAACACATACTTATGACATCATAATGCCCATCAGTTTCAGTGACATCATAATGACCATCAGTTTCAGTGGCCCAGCCATGCCAAAGCTTAGGTGATCCCTACAGGCAGAGGTTCAGATCTCTTTACATGGTTAATCACTGCGATTTGGGGGCACAACAGAGCTCCCCCATAGTTCCCTGGAGTTTGGTTCAATGGAATTGTACATTTCCAGCGCTTTAAATGTATCTCGTCGTGTGGTTAACCTTTAACCGTTGCTGCTTTTCAGACCAACATGGTGTCTCTGGAAGGCCTTACCAAAGTTGTCGACCCTTCTCAGTTAACTCCCGAATTTGACGGCTGCTTGGAATATAACCACGAGGAATGGATAGAAATCAGAGTTGCCTTTGAGGATTACATTAGCAATGCCACACACATGCTCTCCAGGCTGGAGGAGCTGCAGGACATATTGGCCAAAAAGGACTTGCCTCAGGACTTGGAGGCGGCTCGGAGTATGATCGAAGAGCACTCGCAGCTGAAGAAGAAGGTCATCAAAGCGCCCATTGAGGACCTGGACTTGGAAGGGCAGAAGTTGCTGCAGAGGATACAGAGCAGCGAGACCTTCCCCAAAAAGAACTCTGGGTCTGGAAACGCGGATCTGCAGAACCTCTTGCCCAAAGTGTCCACCATGTTAGACAGGTTGCACTCGACGCGGCAGCATCTGCACCAGATGTGGCATGTGCGGAAGGTGAAACTGGACCAATGCTTTCAGCTCAGGCTTTTTGAACAAGATGCAGAAAAGGTAAAATGGTGGCAGGGGGTGGGGGTATTTCTTGGTCAACTTCTTAAGTTGATGGGATGCGGGTGGTGCTGTGGGTTAAACCACAGAGCCTAGGACTTGCCGATCAGAAGGTCGGTGGTTCGAATCCCCGTGACAGGAAGAGCTCCCGTTGCTCGGTCCCTGCTCCTGCCAACCTAGCAGTTCGAAAGCACGTCAAAGTGCAAGTAGATAAATAGGTACCACTGTGGTGGGAAGGTACATGGCGTTTCTGTGCACTGCTCTGGTTCGCCAGATGCAGGTTAGTCATGCTGGCCACATGACCTGGAACCTGTACGCCGGCTCCCTTGGCCAATAAAGCGAGATGAGTGCCACAACGCCAGAGTCGGCCATAACTGGACCTAATGGTCAGGGGTCCCTGTACCTTTATGTGTCAGCACCCAGTGGCACTGTGGGGGTCCGCAGGATTCTTTTCCAAGGAAGGGGCCAAGTAAAGCAGTCAAAAGATACTTTCTCAGAATAGAAATGTGAAGGAGGATGTCTGTACATTTTGCCTCGCATCTCAGGTTCTACAAATGCTAGAAACTTTCTGTTTTTAAAAAATGAAGCCTGGGACTGGCGGATTTTGGTTCATCAGGAAACGGGGTAGAGCTGTCCCCTCTGTACTGCTCACCATGCAGATACCCATTGATTGCTCTGTGCAATGGACAGCTGTTGGAACACCCAGTATGGCTGGACGTGTTCCCCTTTAGGAGCCTTGGATTTAGTGCCTGTGTGACCGCTCAGGCTTGAGGAGGAGCTGGCTGCTCCTGTATGGAGCCGGTGTGGTGTTGCCCAGAGCCTGCAGCCCATAACCTCCAGGAACCAGATGTGGTCCATCAATTGGCCCTTTAAGTCATGCTAAAATGGAATTCTGAATGCTTATCTTTTTTAAAAAAGGTAGGGGGGCAATTGGCAAGCATAAACTAGCTTCCAGTTTTCATAGGCGTGAAGCCTCAAGCCTCACTATACTCGTTGAGACCTATCCATGCTTAATTTAGGATTGGGCCTCTCAGACTGCCGTCACGCACTTTGGGGAGTAAGTCCTCTTGAACTCTGCATGCTTCAACTTCCAGATAAAACACACACATAGGATCTGCCCCTAGCTAAGCGTGGCGTTGTGCAGTTTCATGTTGGTGGCCCCTTTTTTCCGTTGCCGTAATGACTTATTTAGTGGGACGCTGGTGGCGCTGTGGGTTAAACCACAGAGCCTAGGACAGGGGTCTGCAACCCGCGGCTCCGGAGCCGCATGTGGCTCTTTTACACCTTTGCCGCGGCTCCGGGGCGGATACTAACGAGGGGAGGAGGCGCATGGTGCGCTCCGACACTCCCCACTGTGGTGGGCGCTGTACTGGCTGTAACGTCGCATGGGGGCGGTGCGTGCGTTAGTCACGCACCGTCCCGACGTAACCTTCCTGCCCGCCTGCCCACTACATTGTAAGGGGCACGTACGCTGGTCACTGCATTGAAAGGGGGCATGTACGCTGGTCACTGTTTTGAAGGGGAGTGAAGAACACACACACACAAAAAGGTAACTTGTTAATTTAACGTTTATTTCTATGAGGAGGAATAATTCTGAGGGGTCAAACAAATAAATAATAAAAAGTGACCAAAATATTTTTTTTATAATGACGAGTTTTGCGGCTCCCAGTTGTTTTTTCTTCGGAAACAGGTCCAAGTGGCTCTTTTTGTCTTAAAGGTTGCAGACCCCTGGCCTAGGACTTGCCAATCAGCAGGTCGGCAGTTCGAATCCCCGCGATGGGGTGAGCTCCCGTTGCTCGGTCCCTGCTCCTGCCAACCTAGCAGTTTGAAAGCACGTCAAAGTGCAAGTAGATAAATAGGTACCACTCCGGCGGAAAGGTAAACGGCGTTTCCGTGTGCTGCTCTGGTTCACCAGAAGCGGCTTAGTCATGCTGGCCACATGACCCTGAGCTGTATGCCGGCTCCCTCGGCCAATAAAGCGAGATGAGCGCCACAACCCAAGAGTCGGTCACGACTGGACTTTTACCTAATGACTTATTTAATGCAGATACCTCTATGATTTAGGCAAATTAATCGTAACAATTGGGATTTGAGAGAAATGCTTTACGTGCTCACACTGCTTTTCAGCGCAGATCGGCTTTCGAAACAGATAACAATTAAAATCCGGCATGCAACAAACAAAAGCCTAATAAAACTGGAAGCCTCTCAATGCAGTGATTGTGGTTTACATCCCAGCACCCCAGACTCCTTGTTCTAATTTTTACCAATTTCTCTTAACTCCTCTTTCACTAGAAGGGTTGGGGGGGTATACAGGCAACTGAAAGCAACACCTTTGACCTGAGTCTCGAGAGAATAAACTAACCAGAGGTCATGCCCTTTCCCTAGCTTGCTCCTAAAGTGACCACCACAAAGGTTGTTGCTCCTTTGGGGTGGGGTGACCTGCCACCCTTGGTGGGCCCAGTGTAAATAACCTCTCTGGAGGTAATTGCAGAAGCAGATGTTACTCACAGCAGGGGTGGGGTAGGGCAGGCCTTCTCCTCTGCCCTGATATTTGCTCATAGTAGACCACTATAAAGCAAGCAGCACATAAGCGGCACACAAAACACTACCAAACCATTCTACGTTCTAAAACTTACATTAATAATCCAAAACTTGAGAGAACAATGTACAAGATCTACTACAGAAGCCACAAACAGAAAACTCATTCAAATTGTGTCCGAAAGGAAGATTCAGTCTTTAAAGTTCCTTTAGACAGGCTCCTGTAGATATCAACAAAGGCAAGTTGGATCAAACGAAGTGTCGGTGATGTTGCACTCAAGGGTTAGATATCAACGAAGATAAGTTTGATCAAACGAAGTCTCGGTGATGTTACGCACAAGACTTAGACAGGGTGCCGGCGTTTGTCACCTGTTTCGCCCATGAAGAGTCTTGGGCTTCTTCAGTAAATTCTCTCTCATGGTTTTGATATATTTATAAACATTCAACTTCATATGCTAAGTCCTTTCTTGACTTAAGCATTTATTCATTTACATAAACTGGCAGTAGATCTCACCACAGCATCAACGCTGTAGTGTTCTGGATTTTCATGCCACTTAAGTTGTAAGTGTCCAGCGCTGCTTGTCGCTAGAATGATGTACGGATTATTTAGTAAGAACGTACGGACCACCCTTCTTGTCACAGGAACATTCCAGTCAGTTCAAAGGTGGAGTTAACTCTTTATTAGCAAAAACACGGTCTCTGCAGCCTTGGCTGAGTGTCAGGCCTAATGAGCAGAGCAGCTCATTCCCATTGATGATCTTCCATGAAAATCACTTGCCAAGACTGAAAGGCCCTGTCTCCTCGGGGCTTTCTGCAAGCAAGCGGAGACTGTGCCTGAATGTGGCCAACCTCTCCTCCAACCTTTTCATGCCTCTCCTGGTTCTAGGGGACAGAGGAAGGAGAGCTTGTCGTAGCAGGATGGGGGAAAACTTGTAACATTTCACCTTCCTGACTCATCTCTGCCTCTTGGCCTCCCTCCTCCTCGTCTCCTGCTTCCACTTCTGCCTCACTGCCACACTGGGAGCCAATGTGGTGTAGTGGTTAGGAGCGATAGTCTCGTAATCTGGGGAACCGGGTTCGCGTCTCCGCTCCTCCACATGCAGCTGCTGGGTGACCTTGGGCCAGTCACACTTCTTTGAAGTCTCTCAGCCCCACTCACCTCACAGAGTGTTTGTTGCGGGGGAGGAAGGGAAAGGAGAATGTTAGCCGCTTTGAGACTCCTTCGGGTAGTGATAAAGCGGGATATCAAATCCAAACTCCTCCTCCTCCTCCTCCTCTTCTTCTTCTTCTTCTTCTTCTTCTTCTTCTTCTTCTTCTTCTTCTTCTCTGATTCTGGACATCTCTCTGCCATAGACTCTCCCTGCTCACTAAGACCTGTTACCTCTTCAGCTTCTGATACCTCTTCTTCCCAGTCCTCTCCCTCTGACCACCCATCGTTGTCCCACCACCAATCCCCGGGCTCTGAGCCTTCTTCCGTTGGTGGTTCCTCAGCTGGTTCCTCCTTCCTCTGCTCCCAACCAGTCCATGACATTGTCGGATCTGGTCAGGGACCAGCCAGATGCCCATGGGAAAACAGAACCTAATCACTACATGCTCCCCATGTGCAACTCTTTGCAACTGGTATTCCAAGGCATATTGCCTCTGACAGTGGAGGTAGAACAAAGGTTTCATCGCTAGTAGCCATTGATTTATGTCTCCCTGTGCCAGGCTGCGTAGGTACAACTTCTGTGCTGTTACTCAACATATGCAGACAAGGATGAGTCTAGACCCCCCTAATCTATCTTGATTCCCACCATGGCTTTGCAAGAGGCATTTCACTAATCAAATAGATCCCGAGTAAGTTGTAGATTAAATAAAAGCCCACGTATATTTGACAGTGACTCCTGTTTAATATTGAAACATGGAATTGTGCTAAGCATTATTGCTTTATGTTGCAGGGTTACAACTACCTAGGGATGGTATCAAGGGTTTGTAATAGCCCCCAAGAGTAATTCCAGTGGGGCCTTACTCACACCTTACTCATACATTTTATCCTCCAACTAAAAGGTACCTAGAGACAGAAATTAAAAACATGAATAATGCACATATTTCAATTTTTATTACAAAAAAGTAGGTATTGTGGAATGAATGTTTGGGGTCATTTGGACCGCAAGTAATTTAGATATGCAGTTTTTAATTGCGCGTTTTCTTTCTCTTGCAGTGGGGGTGTAAATGCTCGCAGTGCGCTCTCCTTAGCGAAACCCTCAAATTTAAGATAGAAAGCCCTAGAGGAAGCAAAACGATTGGCTTCTTTCACCGTAAAGTGTGCATACACCTCAGATGCTTGGGAGGGTTTTAAAAGGTTAAAGCTGAATATTGTTCAAAGCTCAGGCCTGCTTGTGTAAGGATCAGTTCCAAAATCAGAAAGCCACCTCTCTCTTATCTGTATGCAATTGGCGACCCTGAGGTTAGAACCCTGGATGTTTTCACTTGGCTTCTGCTGCAGTTAGAGCGATGGCTGGCAGGGGATTTCCTTTTGCAGAACGCTACGAAGTTATAACACTTCCGTTGGGCTCTTTCTGCAAAGAGAGTAGAGTTGAGAAGCTCCAGGTGTACTCATACCTGTTTTGCAGCCGAACCCGCGGGGAGAGATTTTCCTGTTTTAGAATATGCACATCCATCTAGCCCTTCCGTACAGCCAGGGAACTCCCCCCAAGATTTAGGGCTCAACAGGGGCTGGGAAGCAGCATATGGAAATAAGAGATTCATTCTCTCTGCCAATGACAACAGGAGATGATAACAGGAATCGGAGCCAATTCTGACATCATATTTCCCCCCCTCTAGCTGAATACCCGTGGAGGATTAACTATGAGAAAAGAAAGTTGCTAGAATGGAAAATGCATGTGGATTTTACTGTTTTTATCCTAAACGAAAGCATGTGTATATACAATGGTGTTTATATCGACGTTTTGCTTACTAGTTTGGACACTCTTCATTAAGTTGGGAGTGCAAGGGCCTGATTCAGTGCCCGCCCGCCCTGAGCAAATTGTTCCTGCCTGTGAAGTGCCATCCATTTTTGCAGTGGTTAAAAGCAGGGGGAAATTAAGTAGACACCGTGCAGAGGTGGGTGGATTACAGCACAAATTATATGCAAATCACAGGGACTCGGCGAACACTCTCTTCCGCCCAAATCTCTCAGCTGATCTGCACAGATCACCTCAGGAGGAGAAGGGGACAGTGTGCCCGGCCTGTGTGTATATGACAGAGATCCTTTTTTCGGTCTACGCATACATTGCAAGCTTTGTCTGTAAGCTTTTTTCACAGGTGTTTAAGCCATCTGCAGGACCAGGGTGGTGATGAATAATAAAGCATGACTAAAGACTAACGTTGGCAAAGGAATTAGACATGTTATTTCACACAGAGGGTGGGGAATCTTCTGACAACTGGTCCTTCAACGTTTTCTTACCCTCCATGTAGCTATAGGTAGGCTCAGGCGACCAAGACACAGAATCATGGCAGAGTTGGAAAAGACCCTGGGGTTTTCCTCATATGTATATGGTTTTTCATACAGTGGTACCTCGGGTTAAGTACTTAATTCGTTCCAGAGGTCCGTACTTAACCTGAAACTGTTCTTAACCTGAAGCACCACTTTAGCTAATGGGGCCTCCTGCTGCCGCTGCGCCGCCAGAGCACGATTTCTGTTCTCATCCTGAAGCAAAGTTCTTAACCTGAAGCACTATTTCTGGGTTAGCGGAGTCTGTAACCTGAAGCGTATGTAACCTGAAGCGTATGTAACCTCAAATACCACTGTATTAAAGTTTTACAATCACATATCCAATATACATCATAAAAACAAAATAATATACAAAACAATATACATCATAAAAACAAAATTCACTATTAAACTACAAGTGTTATTCCAGTCCTACTAACGATTCTGTTTACAATGATTTTTAAGATAAATTATAATCTCCCCCCGTTCCTTATTAAAATTTTGGTCTTCCTGATTTCTGATTCTTTCGGTCATTTTAGCCATTTCGGCATAATCTATCAACTTGATCTGCCATACTTCTCTGCTCAGGACTTTATCTTCTTTCCATCTCTGGGCCAATAACATCCACGCAGCGCCTAAACTTCCTAAAAGAAAGGCTTCAGGTTTTTTTGGGTTTTTTAGAAAAAGTTATTTTAAACATTTTTTTCAATTCGTTATATATCATTTCCCAAAATTCTTTTACAACCTGACACGTCCACCACATATGATAAAAGGTGCCTCCTTTTTCCTTACATTTCCAGCATATATTTGACTCTGTTTTATACATTTTTCTGGTTTACTGGGAGTTAGATACCAACGGTACATCATTTTCATGTAGTTTTCTTTCAATGTACACCGGTATCTTGGTTCTCATAGTTAATCCATTCTGGAAGTCCGTTCCAAAACCAAAGCATTCCAAAACCAAGGTGTGCTTTCCCATAGAAAGTAATGCAAAATAGATTAATCCGTTCCAGACTTCAAAAAAACCCCTAAAAGAGCAATTTAACATGAATTTTACTATCTAACGAGACCATTGACCCATAAAATGAAAGCAATAAACAATGTACTGCAGTCACACAATCAATCAGTAGCTGAACTGGGTTCCACACAGTCATAAAAACAAACAAAAAAGAGCCGCTAAAACAAAAACGCAAAATAAATAGCAAAAACAGACAGACCTCAGCATAACACTCAAAACGGAAGCATAACGCTCAAAACGGAGCATGTTCGACTTCCGAAAAAAGTTCGCAAACCGGAACACTTACTTCCGGGTTAGCAGTGTTTGGGTTCCAGGTTGTTTGAGTACCAAAGCATTTGAGAACCAAGGTACCACCGTATAACATGCTGTAAATTTTAAATCTAAATTCCGTAACTTCTTCCATGCTGTAAGTCCAACCCTCTTAAATGCATGGGCCGCAGATCTGCTTGGAATCCAAGATCAGATTGCAAGCCTACTCTCCGAAGTGCTACATTTTTGTGATGTGAGGGCACTTGCAGGCAAAGTCTTTGCTATGCGAACCTTCTTTCTGGTATAGCCCTTGCGTGAAGACTCTACCATCTTAGAGCTGGCTGAGATGTAATAACATCTAGGAACACTGAGAGCATGTTGGCACCATGATTACTCTGCACATGTGCAAGCAAAGTGCATTCGTGGTCATGCCAGTGGGGTTGGGGAGGAAAATTCACCGAAGAAAGCATCACCTGGCAAGTGTTGTTTGTTCGGGGATGGAGACTTGCTGTGCGGAAATGAGGCCCTTTCTAGACTGGCCTTAGAAAGAGCACTAATTAGTTATGGATTAAGCATCAACATTGCTCACTTCAGGTGAGACGGAATGGTAAATCTCAAACCCACATAAGGGATCTGTCTTGGAGAGTTTTTGTGTTAGCCTGCTTGTTGCTAAACCATACCAAAAACAGAAATCAGACACAGATAGGTAGCCGTGTTGGTCTGCCATAGTCAAAATAAAAAAATTCCTTCCAGTAGCACCTTAAAGACCAACTAAGTTAGTTCTTGGTATGAGCTTTCGTGTGCATGCACACTTCTTCAGATACACTGAAACAGAAGTTGCCAGACCCTTCTATATAGTGAGAAGGTGGGGAGGGGTATTACTCAGAAGGGTGGTGGGAATGGGAGATTGGCAGATAGCTGAGATGAGCCTGTTGACGACTCTTAACGACTGTAATAGGTCTTACAGGAAAAGGCAAGGGGTGAGAAGGTGAGAAATGGCTTAGTCATGTATAATGAGATAAGAATCCAATGTCTTTGTCCCATTCCCACCACCCTTCTGAGTAATACCCTTCCCCACCTTCTCACTATATAGAAGGGTCTGGCAATTTCTGTTTCAGTGTATCTGAAGAAGTGTGCATGCACACGAAAGCTCATACCAAGAACTTAGTTGGTCTTTAAGGTGCTACTGGAAGAAATCAGACAAATAACATTGGAGTTTTGTATCGAAGCTCAAAAACATAGTGAAGGGGAAGAGCCGGCCGAGACAATATAATTGGATGTTTTATAGAACTCTATAAAATTGCAGCTGTGCCATCTAAAGCACACTACTGATAAAGAAGCAAATGTAATTCATTGACTAATAAATAATTGCATCTTTTTACACAGACTGTGTTTATTCCCTCCCCCCACCCCCGTTTCTAACTAGCTGTGCCACTGTTTCACATGGGATTATCTCCCTCGCTTACAGCCAGCCTACACAATAAAAGGCTAAAAGCCAAATTAAAACAAAGATTAATGCCTAAGATGGATGCGCATGCACAGGGAATCGTAAGGTTGGCTTGTTAAGCGGAAGCGTCAGTGTCAAATTTTCACAGGAAGCGGAGTGCATGGAGCTTAGACGTATCTAAAAATCACGATTTGATGCCCTGAAGATTTCACTTCAAATCTGCAAACTTCTTTATTTTATTTTTTCTAAATCTGGTGAACTCTGAAATGCCGTGAAGTAGATTATTAAAAAATCTAAATTGAAAATTTCTCAAGGGCTCTCTTGAAGCCAGTCTTCCATGTATGCTGTTTGTTAAATTACTCTTCTTAAACGCAGGGAGGAAGAAATGATGTTTTGTGACTGAAGGAAATAGTTAACCCGTTCCTTGCCAAACTGTACCAAATGATTAAGAGGGGTTTTTTTTGGGGGGGGGATCTAAGTCTAAATAGGCCTTCAAGGCCATTTTGCCTGCTGCAGAAGCATAGCTGTCAAACATCCCTTATTTGGTGGGACAGTCCCTTATCCCAGCGCCATGTCCCGCTGCTGTCCCTTATTGATGATGTCCCTTAAATAAGCTACTGAAGGTAATGGGGCCCTTTCTATGTCCAGCTGTCCTTTGTCAACAACAAATTGTTGCTGTTTTTTGTGTTGAATATATGCTATATGGTAATTTATGGACCTAATAGGTATCTAAAGCCATTTGCACACAACAAAATATGAATTTTATCAAAGTAATTGTTGATCCCTTATTTTGGCTGCTGATCCCTTAGTTTTGAGGCTGCTGGTCCCTTATTTTCAAATCTGTAAGTTGACAGCTATGTGCAGAAGGCATAATGAAATACTCAAAGGAAGTAACTGATGCCCGAAGAGTGCAAACTATTAACGATGGCGGTGCGAGGGGCACCATTTGTGCTTGGGTTTCAAGCAGCGAAATGTCTCGGCCTGCATCTGTGCTGGTAGCGAACATATTGCTCCCCATTAATTAGAGCTGAAATGTTTAATCAAGCTTAGCTGGGCCAGCTCTGTTGCTGGGGGTGGTTGCCAAACGCCACTGGAAGCCAAGTTGGCCCAGAAATTTCTGTGTTTTTTGTGTCCGCCATTGCTTTTCCCCACATTTCCACGGCGGATGGAACTGGGAGTGAGCATGGAGCCCAGCCAGGCAGGCTTTGTTTTGCTGCCAGTCCTAGGGACTCCTGGCTGCCAGGCAAGGACGCAGCTGCCTTAAGTTTTATGTAGGTAGTGCCACAAGCGCTCACCTTCCAGCTCCCCAGTCTCCCAAGTTTGCAGCATTCACAGATGTATAAAATAAAACGAGGGTAGGTTTCTCCCTCTGTGAACTCTCCATTCCCTGGTATCTGCACCAGACATTGAGAAACAAGCTGGTTGGCTAACCCTTGTGATGTCGCCAAGAAACCCATCTTCTGCCCCCCCCCTCCAATCCTCTACATAATCTTGATTTCTAGCAAGATGACAACTTGCATGGACACTCTTAAAAAGCCCAGAGCAGACAGCCCGTCCGAAGCATGTCAGAAGAGGCAAGACTGACAGCTGTAGCCATGCTCGGTTTGATGTACGCTGGTCTGTCATTTCAGCTGCAAAATTAGTAAATGGACGTGCTGTGACCGGTCCTTTTTATATTGCAGCTTGTCTTTCCTCCATATCTCAAAATGCGGAGAACTTGATATAGCATTCCCACTGTACTTTAACTACTGCAGTTCCGGGTGGTCCGTGTGAACTTTCATACTGTGTTCATTAGCAATTACTTGTTGTGACCCTTTCAATGTACACAGTTGCCTCGCAGCCCTTACGACATTTGTTTCTGTGCTGGCCTCTGAGATGTCTTAGAAATGTGATATCCAGTGCAACTGAGGCCTCCTTTGCTTTTCGAATAGTTCTGACGACTCCTGCTGCCGTTGTTGCTGCTGCTGCTATTATCCTGAGTTAACCTAGTGCTTGTTGGTAGTATTCCTGCATAATTGGCCGTCTTACTTTCGGTCACTGTGCATTTGTTTAATGTCCTTCTCCCTGCCTCTCTTTTAGTTGTAGTTTTTTTTTGTTTTGTTTTACATTAATCTCTTCTTTTACTCAGTTTTCAGCCCAATTTTCCAGTTTATTAAGAATCCTTTGGACCCTGTCCTAACCCTCAGTTGTGATAATGGCATTTCTTCCCAGCTTTGTGGAGCGCTTGGGGAGCTCATGTTTGCTCCCTTTCAAACCAGAGAATTTGAAGTGTTGGAACAGGATAGACACCCATAAGGCCCACCCTAATGCTTGCCCCTACTGTTTTAGTCCATTGTTGAGCAAGTTGAGGAGTGTGGTGCTCTCACAAGTTAGGTATCCACCAAATAATACGGCCTTCTTCATAGTGTTTCTTTGTTTTTACTTGTGCTTTGCAGATGGGTACACAATGGACATTACTAGTAGTCCACAACAATTTCTACTTGCTTCACTAGTCACTCCTATCATTTACCATTTGGGGCATGTCAATGGCCGAAAAGAGCCGACTCATTTCTTTGCAAAAGCTTCTCCCAGCTGGTTACTTGGGGTCAGTTCTTCCTCGCCACAGTTGTTGTTGTTGTTTAGTCGTTTAGTCATGTCCAACTCTTCGTGACCCCATGGACCAGAGCACGCCAGGCACTTCTGTCTTCCACTGCCTCCCGCAGTTTGGTCAAATTCATGCTGGTAGCTTCGAGAACACTGTCGAACCATCTCGTCCTCCGTCGTCCCCTTCTCCCAACATCAGGGTCTTTTCCAGGGAGTCTTCTCTTCTCCTGAGGTGGCCAAAATATTGGAGCCTCAGCTTCAGGATCTGTCCTTCCAGTGAGCACTCAGGGCTGATTTCCTTAAGAATGGAGAGGTTTGATCTTCAGCCTTCTTTATGGTCCAGCTCTCACTTCCATACATCACTACTGGCAAAACCATAGCTTTTACTATACGGACCTTTGTTGGCAAGGTGGTGTCTCTCCTCGCCACAGGGGTCTAGGCAATTGGTTATTTACAAGCCCGGCTGGCAGAACTCTATGCTTAAAGCTTTGCTAATTTGGAAAGTCTTTGCTTGTAAACATGCAAAAATATGTTGCTGTTGTTGTTTAAGCTGGTGCCCTGTCCTGTGATGAGCATTAATTCCTCTTTTCTTTTAGATGTTTGACTGGATCACACACAACAAAGGCCTGTTTCTGAACAGCTACACAGAGATTGGAGCCAGCCACCCTCATGCCATGGAACTCCAGACACAGCACAATCATTTTGCTATGAACTGTATGGTAAGAATATTGGAACTTGCAACGGCACTTTGTATTTGGCAAACATCTTGTATTTGACAGTGCAGAGACTCATGAAAGTCTGACCCCAGGTGCTGGCCCTGTCAGTATGCAGTGTGCTGGAGAGGAAAGAACAGAATCCAATCTAAATAAACAAGGTAGGAGAAGAGAAGGGAGGAAGAGAGACTGAGAACAACATAGTTGCTTCGGGTTTTGCAGAACTATTACAGCTGCCATGGTAGCAACTTGCAAGCAACATGTGAACAGGTCCCCCTACCCAGAGGGCCTGTAATCTTCTTATTCAGTGGAGGCAGGGAGTAAACCGAGAGAGAAATAACTTTGTACATTGTGGCATGAGGACTAGGGAGTTGTGCCCAAGGCTAGTGAGTCATGCTGCATAGAAGTAGCCGGATTATAACGTATATGGACTCCTTCCAAATTCAGCGAAAGTTGGAGGCCTCATTCCTGTGTATGTGTGCTTTTGCCACAGGGATTGTGAATGGCTGTGCAGCGATAGATTAGCTAATAGTAATAATTCCGCAAGTTGCGAAACTCCGCTGAAACAGCTCAGCTTTCAGGAACCGTTTTCCAGGCTGTCATTTTTAAATGAGGGTAGGTAAAGTAAAGCCTGGTGGAGTTTTGTTTGCACTCAAGAGAAAGGGGACAACTACATCACACACACACACACACACACACACACACACACACACACACACCCTGATTGTATGAAGGCGCATGACAGTGTTACATGGGTAAAACGAAACCAATCCTAATTTGATCCATGTTTGAACAGGGGGCAGCACGGATAGAAGAACATTGGCAGTTCTAAAAAACAGTTTGAAATGAACTAATATACCAGTAAGCTAGGATTTGCTAAAGCTTTTGTGGTTTTGGTTTGTCCTTGCTTGCTTTGCTTTTGGTTTCAGATTAGGGATTCGAATGCGGCCTATTTTGACATCGTTTTCTAACGTCTTAATGATAGCGGTTCGTTGCAGAGGCCTGCATGGGCTTGCCTTTTATCAAAAGGCACTAATTACTGATGTTAATTAGCATTTTGGACAGTTTGAGCCGAGGATAGGGATTGAGATCGAGATGGAAACAAATGCTGACATGTCTGAAGAGTTCGTTCTAGGTGAGGGTTATGTAAAAGTCAAGCCTTCTGCTTGTGTTTCTGGCTTGACATTCAGCCCTTAGGAGTCCAGTGAATAGAGAGGCCAAGCGGTCACTTTCCCAGAAATGTTGTCACTAACAAATCACAGAGCAGGAGTATTCATCAGTCCAGCAGGCCATAGTGAACTATCTGTGAACCAGTGAAGGCAGTGAATGTCCTGTGTGAGTGCCTGGAGGTGGTTGGAGGATGGATGTCGGTTAACAGATTGAGGTTGAATCCTGACAAGACAGAAGTGCTGTTTTGGGGGGACGGGGTGGGCAGGTGTGAGGGACTCCCTGGTCCTGAATGGGGTAACTGTGCCCCTGAAGGACCAGGTCCGCAGCCTGGGAGTCATTTTGGACTCACAGCTGTCCATGGAGGCGCAGGTTAATTCTGTGTCCAGGGCGGCTGTCTACCAGCTCCATCTGATACACAGGCTGAGACCCTACCTGCCCGCAGACTGTCTTGCCAGAGTGGCTATCTCTAGTTATCTCCTGCTTGGACTACTGCAATGTGCTCTATGTGGGGCTACCTTTGAAGGTGACCCAGAAACTGCAATGAATCCAGAATGCGGCAGCTAGACTGGTGACTGGGAGTGGCCGCCGGGACCACATAACACCAGTCCTGAGAGATCTGCATTGGCTCCCAGTATGTTTCCGAGCACAATTCAAAGTGTTGGTGCTGACCTTTAAAGCCCTAAACGGCCTCGGCCCGGTATACCTGAAGGAGCGTCTCCACCCCCATCGTTCAGCCCGGACACTGAGATCCAACGCCGAGGGCCTTCTGGCGGTTCCCTCACTGCGAGAAGTGAGGTTGCAGGGAACTAGACAGAGGGCCTTCTCGGTAGTGGTGCCCGCCCTGTGGAACGCCCTCCCATCAGATGTCCAGGAAATAAGCAGCTTTCTTATCTTTAAAAGAAATCTGAAGGCAGCCCTGATTAGGGAAGTTTTTAATATTTAAGGCTGTATTGTTTTTAACACTTGATTGGGAGCCGCCCAGAGTGGCTGGGGAAACTCAGCCAGATGGGTGGGGTATAAATAATAAATTATTATTATTATCTCCCAGGCTGCGCACTTAGATTCAGCTATCCAGTCCTATCAGCAGAAGTGCTGCTCAAGGACTTTCACTTACGCAATAAACCTTCCCCCCACCCCGGTGACACACACACACACCTGGTGCAGCCCCTGAAATTGGCTCTCAGTGGGTGGCAGGAGAATCCCCCAGAACAACATGCAAAGCAATGGGAGGAACATGTCATCTGGCAAACAGGAATGCTTGCACAGGTGGCACAGTTGAAAGAGCGAGGCATTGAAATTGACCCAGTGGGTACCTAGGAGTCTGGGATGCAGCTCTGCCCCGAGAGTGAGGAGGAAGTTCTGTGCAGAAAGCCCTAAAAATGGGACTCCTTTTTGGCCATATCCTTTTTATTAACTTTACAATCATGCTTTCCATTACAATCTCTCCTCTTATATTATACAATTTGGCTTTTTAGGGCCATGACTTCCTTTAAACCTTCCTTATGATTTTCTATCTTTCATTTCAAATTTCTGCATTTTCACTACTCGACCATTGCTTTCAAATCAAAAACATCAAAGCATCATATTTTCTTATTCGTCCCTGCAGTGATTTTTGTACATTTCCGTACAAAGCTTCTTGCAATCCTACCGTGTTTGATTGACTACAATTGTCTTTTAAATAATTTACAAATTTAGTCCAGTCCTTGATGAACTTATTATTATTTGAAAAATGGGACTCCTTTGCTTTGTATAATTGTGAGTTTATATAGTATCGGTCTATAAGGTGTGGTTGTGGCCAATAGTTGGTAGCCTCCTTGGATTTGAGTGGAACTGCTAAGGTAAAATCTCACATCCTAGTAGTCTTATTTGAATACAGCATGAAGCAATGAGGTCAGATAAGGTAAAAAAAATATATAGTCCAAGAATAGGCAGTAAGAAGTCCTCCCTGACCCCCGTTAAAGTCCCTCCCAGCCCTTCTGAAGGCTTAAGGTTTCTTTTTCTTTTTTTCAAACTTCTAATATTCCCTTTTAATTCACAAACCCGTCAGGCTGATTTAATAAGCTGTTTTTAAGCCCTCCCAAAGTTCTGTTTGAGGCCGCAGCAAACAAAAGTCACAGTGTTAATAGAAATCTGTGTAAATGAGATCAGTCCAAGGTACAGGCTGATTTTGCTGTTTCTGCAGTGTGCTTTATTCGATCAAATAAAAGTAGGCTTTTGCTCGAGAGAGAGGTGCTCATTTTTCTGCCCTGCTTTGAAAACATGTTGCGGCAAAGGGCTTGGAGAAAGCAGTGCTGGCACGATGGCATTTCGCTGTTGCTTTCCAGAAAACAACAGGGGGTGCTGAAATTGTAAGCAGTCAGTTGCATTTTGTCCCTGATGGAATAGCGAATGCTGTTTACCTGCTAAGTGCACACACCCCTTTCTTCCCGTTTTTTAAAAGGGAATATAGGAAGCTGTGAATTCTGCCAGAAGCCTTGGAGTTAAGAGGGGCTGTCTTGTGGCATGCCTAATGGCTAGGAAAAAACCTTCCCCAACCTACTGCCCTTGCTGGCTGGAGCTGATAGGAGTTGTTCTCCAAAACACCTAGAAAGCACCAGTTTGCTAACTTTTAGCTACCTAAACTGGTGCTTTCTAGGTGTTTTGACACCAGTAAAGTTAGCTAAAATATATAGAAAAAGAGAAAGAAAATGTTGGAAATGTAAAAAAGCAGATGGTGATTATTTTCATATGTGGTGGACCTGTGACAAGGTTAAAAAAAAATTGGGAATCAATTTATGATGAACTTATAAATTTTTATAAATGAATTTATAAAAATTTAGGTATACTTTCCCCAAAAGGCCGGAAGTGTGTCTGTTAGGTTTAATAGGAATGGAAATCAAAATGGGAGACCAAAATCTGTTCATGTCGCAAGAACCCTCCTGGCCCAAAGATGAAAAACAGAAGACATAGCAACCATCCAGGAGTGGCAGGTGAAGTTGACAGAATACGCAGAACTTGCCAAATTGTCAGGGAGGATCTGGGACCAGGAAGACCAAAGATACCAAAATAATTGGAGTAAATTTATTGAATATTTAAAGGAGAATTGTAAAGAGGTCAAGACACTAGCAGGATTGACATAATACCTTCAATGTAAATAGTACTATTGTGAGAATGATGTGCGTGATAGAAAGGGGTTAAATATATCAATTACAGGGAGGGAGGGGAGTCGCGACTCGGCAGAGTCAAAGGGAATGTATGGCATTAATATGGCTTGTTGGAAAAGAATATGTAAGGAAAACAATAAAAATTTACTTTAAAAAAAAATAGAAAGCACCGGTTTGTGGAAGGCTGGCCTGCAATCTTAGTCCATGGTGTTCTCTGAAGAATAGTTCTCATGAGGGGTTGATGCCCATTTGACGCCCCCATTCCCCATAGCCTTTGTGCCTTGCCGGGCTTTGGGAAGGAAGTATGGTGGCCCGGACAGTATCCCAGAGTCCTCCCTGCTTCCCAAAGCCTAGTTAGCACTTGCCCAACTTTGGGAAGGAGATGGGAGGGCTCTAGGACCCTGCCAAAGCCTTGTGACACCTCCCCAAAGCATTTTATCTCATTTATCCGGCTTTGGGATGGCGGCATGGGGAGGGGGCGCCAAATTTTGTGCCAAGGTGACAACCTTTGTTGTTGGATGGGTAGCTAGGGAGCAGTAGTAAGCCATGTTTTCCTCTGTACTAATTACTTTGCGTTTAATGAAAGTTTAGATTTAATATTGCCCGTGTAAGCTCCGAATTTTGCACCATGTGCTGAATTTAGCATCCTTCCAGCCTATTCTCTTGTATTATTTTTAAAAAATAATAATGGATGTTCCAACTTTCCCAGGATGTCAAATTCAGGATACTGAATTGTGAACTTACACAAAATGTGCACAGCCCTGGTTATCACAGTATAAGGATACGAGCGAAAAGCTGGTTTGCAACATGATAGACTCTTACTTTCTCAGAGAGGTCTGCGGCATGCTTGGCATTCTAATAATAATAATAATAATAATAATAATAATAATAATAATAATAATAATAATAATTATTATTATTATTATTATTTATTATTTATACCCCGCCCATCTGGCTGAGTAGTAGTAGTCCAAGCGGGAGATAACTAGAGCATGTACCACTCTGGCAAGACAGTCCGCAGGCAGGTAGGGTCTCAGCCTGCGTACCAGATGAAGCTGGTAGACAGCCGCCCTGGACACAGAATTGACCTGCGCCTCCATGGACAGCTGTGAGTCCAAAATGACTCCCAGGCTGCGCACCTGGTCCTTCAGGGGCACAGTTACCCCATTCAGGACCAGGGAGTCCCCCACACCCACCCGCCCCCTGTCCGCCCAAAACAGTACTTCTGTCTTGTCAGGATTCAACCTCAATCTGTTAGCCGCCATCCATCCTCCAACCACCTCCAGGCACTCACACAGGACCCTCACCGCCTCCATTGGTTCTGATTTAAAAGAGAGGTAGAGCTGGTATCATCTGCATACTGATGAACGCCCAGCCCAAACCCCCTGATGATCTCTCCCAGCGGCTTCATATAGATATTTGGGGGAGAGGACAGAACCCTGAGGTGCCCCACAAGTGAGAGCCCAGGGGTCTGAACACTCATCCCCCACCACCAGTTTCTGGACACGGCCCAGGAGAAAGGAGCGGAACCACTGTATAATGTGTTTTTGTTCTTGTCTAATGTGTTTTGTTTCCTCTCTTTCCAGAATGTGTATGTAAACATAAACCGCATCATGTCTGTAGCCAACCGTTTGGTGGAATCTGGTCACTACGCCTCGCAGCAAATCAAGCAGATCGCTAGCCAGTTGGAGCAGGAATGGAAAGCGTTTGCTGCAGCGCTGGATGAGCGAAGTACCTTATTGGACATGTCGGCCATTTTCCACCAGAAATCGGAGCAGGTCAGTAATTCTGCACGGCGGCGACAGCAGGCTGAACATGTACAGTCCCATTTAATATTGAAATGGGTTTTGCCTCTCATGAGCCCCTGTTTGTATGTTTGCCTCTTATAACAATGCCAACTGATAATGCAATTGTTGATACCAATAATTCAAATACCAAATTATATGATTTAGATAAGGTGCCCCCACGAGCTAGAATTGATGACTTGATTATTTGCTTTATGTGTTCCAAAATTTCCATTACATTCCAGTCCTAATAATAATCCCTTACAGAACAACTGCAGTATTCGTAACTTCTGTTCGTGTTGACACATTAAATGATTTCTAAAACTACAAGTGAGGAGCTCAAACTATATCCTTGTTCTTCCTCTGTGTGGAAGTTATCTTTTCCGTGGTGTTTCCTCCTGTCCTTGTAAGATGTTATGTCTTTCTTTCCCCCGGTTGTTGCTGTTATCCATCATGCCTTGGGCGAAGCTGATATCCCATTGTTGTTCCAAAAGTTTCTCCATTGCTCCAGCAGGTTCTGTTGATCCTCAACCTGCTCCCAGCCCGTTTGACTTGAGATCCTTGCTTTGGACAAGGGACGAGGTCCATCGCTCCTCAACACATCCTCACTGTAGCCGTAACACCTCCTATATTTTGCTAGAAGGAACAAGGAAATCCTCGTCTTGATTTTGGTTTTTCTTGTTCCCTCCAGCAAAACACACACAAGCTGCATAGGTCTGCCCTTCATCCTCAAAGCATGGGCAAGTAGAGGGATCTCATGGCAAGCCTGCCTGTAACTGCTTTGGGAATTGATGGTCACTATAAGCTACAAATAGGGACGCGGGTGGCGCTGAGGGTTAAACCACAGAGCCTAGGACTTGCCGATCAGAAGGTCAGCGGTTCGAATACCCACGACGGGGTGAGCTCCTGTTGCTTGGTTCCTGCTCCTGCTCACCTAGCAGTTCGAAAGCACGTCAAAGTGCAAGTAGATAAATACCCGCTTCTGGCGGGAAGGTAAACGCCGTTTCCATGCGCTGCTCTGGTTCGCCAGAAGCGGCTTAGTTATGCTGGCCACATGACCCGGAAGCTATATGCCGGCTCCCTCGGCCAATAAAGCGAAATGAGCGCCGGAACCCCAGAGTCGGTCACGACTGGACCTAATGGTCAGGGGTCCCTTTACCTTTACCTTTACAAGCTACAAATAAGCTTTTTAAAAAAATGTGATGCCTTGTTAAGAGGCAAACGTACGACGTGGTCTTGGAACTCACCTGCTGGTGAGTAAAAAAGCATAAGCAAAAGCAGTTGCTTCTGCCAATAAAGTTTCAACGTCTTGAATGGCATCATGATAGTTCCACCGTCTACATTATCCATCAAACGTTTTGCAAGGATCGTAGAGGATAACTAGAAAGCTGAGGACGCTGGGATGCAAGATTAAAATTAAAAGTTTAACCTGAGGCAAGCGTTTGACTAGGGTCTCTAGCTGCAGGCGTTCTCAGCTATTTAAAGTAACAGTTCTAAGTTATGCGTAGCCACAAGTGAATTAAAAACCTGATTTAGTGAGAAGCAGGCATAAATGTTCCTCTTATCCCCTGGAGGGCTGTCTCTATAAGTAGAGCGTGTCTTCCTTAAGGGAATGAGCTGCTCACTTGCAAACTCGGCTTTGAGTTGCCCGTCAGTTTTGTTTCTGTTACAGTTAGTGGTGTTACTTAATTGTCCTTTTATTGAGCTAAACGGAAGAGTGAAATATACGGAGCGGCTCTCTTTGACTTGCTACGGCTGAAGTTTTGTATTCGACGCTCTAGATGTGATTTTTAAATTATTATTCCATTTTACAATTAAGATTAACATTCAAATGAAAATCATAATCATACACTTATAAGATCCCCTGAATCCTTGGATTCTGCCCCTCCCTGGGTTTCATTTTTATCACAGTTCTTGTTACATTACAAGTGTTGTTAAAATCCTGCCAATATTTTTAATTGTTTACAGTGTTCTTTAAGGTAACTTATAAATTTCCCCCATCCTTTATTAAATTTGTTGTCTTCTTGATTTTTGATCTTCCTGGTCATTTTTGCCGTTTTAGCATAGTCCATCATCTTTATCAGCCATTCTTCTCTGGTAGGGACTTTGACTTCCTTCCATCTCTAGGCCAAAAGTAACCTCGCAGCTGATCGTTGCATACATAAATAGTCTTTTTTTGCTCCTTTGGTATTTCTGCACCTAAAATTCCTAACAAAAAGGCTTCTGGTATTTTAACAAAATGTTATTTAAACATTTTTTTAAAATTCATTGTAAATCATTTCCCACAATGCTTCAGTTATCTTGCACATCCACCACATATGATAGAAGGTGCCTTCCTTCTCTTTACACTTCCAACACATGTTTGTAGCAATTCTATACATTTTTGCTAGTTTAGTAGGAGTGATTTATCCCATCAAACAGCGAAGAGGATCAGATTAAAGGAGAGCAGCCATCTCTATACCTTCAGTAGTTGTGAAGAATAGTCAATATTTCATATAGTTCTATAAGAACTATATGAAATATTGCAGAAAAGATTTATGAGACTGGATTTTAAGCTATGGGTTATTTGAAGTAATAGGATAACAAATGTAAGATTAAGAGATGAGGTTTGAAAATCATTAGACGTGGTTGATGGAAGTTTCAGGCGAAAATAGCCAAAATGTTGCATGAGCCGAGATGATATGTTCTGTTTGGAAAATATATGTAAAAACTAATAAAAATGTATATTAAAAAAAGAAAGAAAAGTCAATTCTGGCAGGGGCAGCTTTTTAAAATAGCTGCACAAAAAATAGCTGCAACCTGCCAAAATAGTATATAGCTATTAGTGGAGCAAAAGAGGGATGAATGTGGCGCAGATGGGAGACTTTGTACCAAAAGCAAACATGGAACTGGGTTGATTTTGCTTGTGGTGGAGCAGTGGCTAATAAGACATAGAAGACCTAGATTCAAATCTTTCCTCACCTAAAGGAAAGCCCTGAGCAGGTACACTATCTCTTGCAGAGAGAACTGAGGTCCTGACTTCAGATATCACAACCTGCACAGGGCTGCTGTATGGGGATGGTGATAAATGTTAAGTATTTGGGGAAGGGACATAGCCTAGAATACATGCTTTGCATGCAAAAAGTCAGTTCCTGAGGTCTTTAGCAGAAAAGCTGACCAGACTGGGAAAGAGAGAAACCTCGAAGACAGCTGCCTGTTGGGGCAGATGGTGTTGGACTGGACCCAATGGCAGGTTCTTCATCTGCCATCTTCAAGGGGTTTAGTTCTTACCTACATTGTGAGTTCAGATATTGGCGATGGGTTCGGTCTACCAGGAGGCAGGTTCCTCTGTAAAGCCAGTTAGTTTCCCCTCCTTCTGCTGGAGATAGTTGAGGGTTTTAGGATCGGGTTTGCTTCCCAGCTCTGGGCCATGATTCCCTGGCTACTGCTGCTGCTTTTTAGTAGATCCTACGAGATTAAACCTAGACAGCATCTTAAAAAGCAGAGACATCACCTTGCCAACAAAGGTCCGTATAGTTAAAGCTATGGTTTTCCCAGTAGTGATGTATGGAAGTGGGAGCTAGACCATAAAGAAGGCTGATTGCCAAAGAATTGATGCTTTTGAATTATGGTGCTGGAGGAGGCTCTTGAGAGTCCCATGGACTGCAAGAAGATCAAACCTCTCCATTCTGAAGGAAATCAGCCCTGAGTGCTCACTGGAAGGACAGATCCTGAAGCTGAGGCTCCAATACTTTGGCCACCTCATGAGAAGAGAAGACTCCCTGGAAAAGACCCTGATGTTGGGAAAGATTGAGGGCACAAGGAGAAAGGGACGACAGAGGACGAGATGGCTGGACAGTGTTTTCGAAGCTACCAGCATGAGTTTGACCAAGCTGCGGGAGGCAGTGGAAGACAGGAGTGCCTGGCGCGCTCTGGTCCATGGGGTCACAAAGAGTTGGACACGACTAAACGACTAAACAACAACAAGAAGATTAAAATAACACCATAAGGAATTTGGGTGACAGGAATGCATGCCACTTAGGCCTATAAGGGAAGCATATGATGGTCTGCATACAGCAGGGGTCAGCAAACTTTTTCAGCAGGGGGCCGTTCCACTGTCCCTCAGACCTTATGGGGGGCCAGACTATATTTTTTTGGGGGGTGGGGAATGAACGAATTCCTATGCCCCACAAATACCCCAGAGGTGCATTTTAAATAAAAGCACACATTCTACTCAGGTAGAAACACGCTGATTCCCAGACCGTGCACGGGCCAGACTTAGAAGGCAATTGGGCCGGATCCGGCCCCTGGGCCTTAGTTTGCCTACCCATGGCATCCAGCCTTCTTTCTCATTCCTGGTTTGTGTTCTAGTGCTTGCCTTAAGTTCTCCCAGTACTAATGCCAGTTTGAGCATGCTTCTGTTTCACAAGCAAAAGTTTGCATTGCGTAATTTCAGAACAAAGGGTGCATCGCTTGCAGCCAACTTGCTATTGGATGATGCGTCTATGGTCCCCCAAGTGCGCCTGGTCGTTGTGGCATGAGTGCCCAAATAATTAAGAGGGAGAGACTTTTCTTTCAGTGTTTTCTGTGTAAACTTGAGGAGAAATAAAAATAGAACATGTAGGCGGAGTCTGGGACTAATTGAATTAGCCTTATTAATGCATCGTTCTGCTGTGCGCTTAATTGTAGGGCTTTCGCCACAGGAAAACAGGCTACGAATTATAAGCTAACACCAGGACTCTGTATGTTAGGGAGCGTGTTAACAGTGAGGATGATCGGGCTGCCTGATCCGACAGGATTTTCTGCTGCCAGAAATTGCAGCTGAACCCTTTAAAGATTTTTGGATGCATTTAGAACTGTCCTGTTTCGCATGTCAATTGAGGTTTGGCTTCGGATTGCTTTAGTGCTTCCATATGTGTTTGTTTCCTCTCCCAAGCCCCTCCACAGCTTAACAAAAGAGCTCTCATTTTACTCAAGCGATGTTTCTCCCCCCCCCCTTCTTTTACAACTGTCTCTCCGTTGCAGAGGATAGCAAAATAAATATGTAATTCTTCTTCCTTCTTTTTTTCTGAAGGCATCCTATTCTTTGATCTGGATTAAGCAAGGGCAGAAACGAATCTGAATTCATGCTAGTA
The DNA here is from genome assembly GCF_964188305.1 of Podarcis bocagei. NCBI lineage: Eukaryota > Metazoa > Chordata > Lepidosauria > Squamata > Lacertidae > Podarcis > Podarcis bocagei. The sequence goes on from NC_138133.1 coordinate 13,892,396, forward strand.
GCTAGCCGAAGAGGTTCCTAAGGCGTTCCTGTTATTCCTCGTAGACTTGAGCGTTTTCTGGATAGAAGAGTGCAGGGTTTTAAAGGCAGGCGGATAAAAAGCTTGCCTTCAGGAGGGCTAGTTTGATCCTTGATTCACCCTTGTTTGTCTAATGTTATGCACGAAGCCTAATGCAGTCTCTTAATTTACGTTCTGGTGCAAATAACTAGGATTTTCCTTCCTTCCAGTACATGAGTAACGTGGATTCCTGGTGCAAGGCCTGTGGAGAGGTAGATCTCCCCTCAGAACTTCAGGACTTGGAGGACTCCATCCATCATCACCAAGGAATATATGAGCACATTACTCTGGCATATTCTGAGGTAGGTAACACCACTGCCCCTATTTTTAAGTGGGATGCTTGTCGGACTTAATCTGATGCAAGGGCTGCTTCGCACTTTTTAGCACCGAAAAGCAGCACCCTAACGAATAACAGTTATAAAGGCATAAGTTTGTGGGGACTGGCGACTCCTTCATTAGATACATGTAGTGTCATCTTCAGTCGACGGCACGCACACGTGAAAACAGAGGTACTTGGGGCAGAGAAGAAATAATATGTCCGCTGTTTACTTCTCTTGTACAGTGGTACCTCGGTTTAAGAACTTGATTCGTTCCGGAGGTCCGTTCTTAACCTGAAACTGTTCTTAACCTGAGGTACCACTTTAGCTAATGGGGCCTGCCGCACCGCCGGAGCACAATTTCTGTTCTCATCCTGAAGCAAAGTTCTTAACCCGAGGTACTATATTTCTGGGTTAGCGGAGCTTGTAACCTGAAGTGTATGTAACCTGAGGTACCACTGTATATGCAGGCAGTGACCATTTTGTGTGGGGTTTCCGTTCCTGGCCCCTGCATGCTTTTCTTGGGGCGAGCATAAGCCTGCCCCCTTATGCCCCTGTTCTGCCCTCTCACTGCCCTTTTCCAGGTCCCACACGTCAGTTGCAGGTCAATTGGATGTATGCAAAATGGTTGCCACCTGTATTTCCAATTGAGGATAACAGTTGGTTCAGCTGATGAAATGGGGTCTAGTTTGCAAAAGCTTGTGCCCCACTCCCTTTCCTGGAGCGGCCATTGTTTTTGTTGCTGCTTGGGTGTTCTGTATTTTATTGTTAGGTATTGTTTCAGCCTTCATTAGCATGAAATACTGGTTTGCTCTTGGTTGATATTAAGAGTGGGTTTTTGTTAACGTCGTTTCCTGTTTCGCAACTGTTGATTCATTTTCTTGAAATGTTGTTAACTTTTATTCCGCATGTCACTGTGCTGCATTGAGCATGGTTCTATCATTATCATTATCATCGTTATTATTAATTTCATTTCTATACTGCTTTATATTTTTAAGAAAAATGTCAAAGTGGTTTACAGCACATTGAAACATCAACAAAATGATCCAGAATTAAACTTTACTGAAGAAAGTAAAATATAAAGCATACAAGTTCAAAGTAACATAATGAACAGAAAACTAAAATATTAAAGATTTCAAAATAAAATGTTACAGAGGAGGTCATCTACAGAATACGTACTTAACACAAACACAAACATGGTTCTATCAGCATACAAATAGACTCATGATATTAATATTATATACAAACGTGTTGGAGTAAGGTTACCAGATTTTTTTCAATGAATCCCGGGACACTTTTCAGCTTCAGTGGATTTTGTATGGGAACTGATTTGTAAAACTGGGGACTGTCGTCTGGTAACCTTACGTTGGAGAGTATTCTGCTGCTTTTGCTACGACAGATTAACCCCGCTTTTCTTCTGGAAATGTTTACGCTTTTTAAGTGTACACAAAGATGCTTTAAGTGTACAGTTTCAGCTGCGTAGTGCAAATATCAGGCATACAGTTTGCAAACGTGTGCGATACGAATTTGCTGATTTGGGAAGGAGCTGGGATTGGCTGCAGCTCCCTGTTGAGAGTGCATCTGTAGCAAAGCCAGATTTGCTTCTGTGTGAAAGGCCCTAAGGGCTGAATACTACTAGGGACATTTCATGCTGTTTTTCTGTGGGCTGTGTGCAAGCATAATGCCATTAATTAATTTGACTTGTTGCCTCATGGATGCAGCATTGATTTGATCATTCGGTTTGGGTCTCACAACAAATGTTGGCTTTGTTTCACGTTATCTTGGCAGGGAGGAGGTGCTATAGTTGTTAGATGTATTGTGTCAATAAAACAGCTGACCTGTGAATTTCACCGCATTTGTTGAGGTGATGGGTTCACTCAGTCTTTACCCAGGTTCCCTTCCTTGCTAGGGGATATTGCTGTTGTTATTACTGTCAGTAATAATAATAATGATGATGATGATGATGATGATGACGACGTTACCCACTCTTCACCATAAGGTCCCAGGGCAGATAGAAGCAATGAAAACAGTACTATTGAAACAGTACTACCATGCACAATGGGTATCAGGTTAATTTCCGGTTTCCAGGTGGGTCACAAATACTTTTCAGCTGTCAAAGGCAAGGGTAAAGAGATACGAAGAAAGCAAAATAATGATGCTAAATGAACCTCTGTAGACAGTAAACTTCACAATTTGGGGGATACCTGAAAGAAGCCTTCTTCTGGGCTGCCCCTCCTTGAACTTCTGAGATTGGTGGAGATATGAGGACAGCTTCTTCTGCTGAGCTTCACACTTAGGATGGTCTGTAGGAGAATCAATTGGTCTTTTGGGAAAATGTAAGCCTTTTCACTCTTCCTGGCAGCCTTCAGTCCCACCCGCTCCTTACAATGTGCTCTACCTTTACACTTGGAAAGCTTTCCATTCTGTGCTTTTTCTTCTCTAGCTCTTGACTACAGAACATTCTTTGCATTTTTCTCCTCCCTCCACACCCAACTGCTTTTTCCTAAATCCTCACAGTAATTGCTGTGGAAGCCTGAGAAGAGGCAAGTAGAATGGTAGTTTTGTTCACGAATCGGGTAGTTGTGAAGTGTCCCTGATCCTCTTTACCAACTTCAGACACCTGTCAGCTTATTAGTGTCCCTCAATATAGTTTAACAGTGATAATCTTGAAGACTTGTTTTAGTAAATTATTGCCCTTGTTCTGTATACTGGCCAGAGGAGGGATAGATCTAACCTCACTTGCCTATCCTTTCAGGTTGAAATGTTCCAGTCAATTTCTTTCAGTATCCATCTTGCCTGTCTTTCGATTAACTTCAGTGTGTGGGCAGGAACACTAAAACAAGTATTTTCTGTGCTTCTATTCTCCAACCGTTATAGTAAACAAACAGACCTGTGAAAAACCAGAAATATTGTGTGTCACGGGTGGCACTGTGGGTTAAACCACAGAACCTAGGACTTGCTGATCAGAAGGTCGGCGGTTCGAATCCCTGCAATGGGGTGAGCTCCTGTTGCTCGGTCCCTGCTCTTGCCAACCTAGCAGCTCAAAAGCACGTCAAAGTGCAAGTAGATAAATAGCTACCGCTCTGGCGGGAAGGTAAATGGCATTTCCATGCGCTGCTCTGGTTCACCAGAAGCGGCTTAGTCATGCTGGCCACATGACCAGCCGGCTCCCTCGGCCAATAAAGCGAGATGAGTGCCGCAACCCCAGAGTCAGCCACGACTGGACCTAATGGTCAGGGGTCCCTTTACCTTTACTTTAACATCCACCCTTATACCCAAGAGATTCAGAGCAGGAGAAAAGCAGTTTCTGTTTATGAAGTGTCAATCAGATTGTGTGTAAATACAAATGTGACATCTCACATTCTTGTGGGATAACGGCCCATCATGACGCCACCTGTTCTCCAAAAGCAAAAAATGCACCTAAACCTGAAGGAGGGTGGGCCTTGGCCTTCCTCAACCCCAGCCCATTTACTGCCTCCTTAATTTTGTCTTAGCTCCTTGCTCCTTGTGAGTTATAAATCTCACATTACTATCTTCATGCAGCGAAGGGAGTTAGGTGGGAGTTTGCAATCTGCTCCCGATCCCAGAACTCCTGGAGGCTTTGAAGAGTAGGGAGAGAATTGGCATCTGAAGGCGCACCAAAAATAATCCCTGGTTTTGCTCAGTCAGTCGTTGCCATCTGTAGCTGAAACACGAACGCTGCACCTTTGACTCGGAGCTATCTTGGCAGAGAGGAAAAAGGACACTTCTTCTAACAGTGCGTGTTGATACAAACTGAAGTCATTTCCCCCCCTCTAGAAGAGGCAGCCAACACCTTAAATGAGCCCCGTGGCCACTTTTTCTCTGCTGGAGTCAAATGATGGAGACGCAGGAAGGAATTCAGTGTTGCACTAAATCAGGCTTCCTCAACCTCAGCCCTCCAGATGTTTTCGGCCTACAACTCCCATGATCCCTCACTAGCAGGACCAGTGGTCAGGCATGATGGGAATTGTAGTCTCAAAACATCTGGAGGGCCGAGTTTGAGGAAGCCTGCACTGAATAAACATACGTTCCTTCAATACAAGCATTTCTTATTGACCTCACCGCCCTATGTTATATTCTGGGGGTCCTCCTGACCCCCTAAAACAAGTTGGGGTGGCAGAAGAGGGAAGAAAACCCCACTGCTTTAGTGGGAACTACTTACTTGAACCTGGCCCTCAAAATCCCAGCCTTTTGGGTGAACCAGTTGCTTTTCCTTCACCCCTAGTTCCTTCACCCCTAGTGCCAGAGATGAAATCACCGCTGTGCTATAATTTCATTACATAAATGTGCTGTGTGTCATCGGCTACATGTGGGGGTTTCCAGCAGTTGGCGTCCAAGAAGCAGTTCTCTGTAGTAAGCTTTCACAGCAAGAAGATGCTCTAGGGCAAGAGTGTGGAAAACTTATGTCCCCAGTGGGCCAACTCTGACAAGTGGGTTGTTGCCCCGAGTAAGTAATGAAGTTTATTGAGAAACCTACCCAATACAGTTACAAAAGAATAAAAGTTTCCTCAAGGAGAGTATGTAGCTTTGTGTCCCTTTAAGGTTCCTGACTAATGCGGGGAAAAACGACGAAGAGAGATGAGGCGAGGGAGCAGGATTGGAGAGGCAATGGAAGGGCGATACTAAGAATGATAATTTTATTATTTGTACCCGACTCATCTGACTGGGTTTCCCCAACCACACTGGGCAGCTTCTAACAGATATAAAAACGTAATAAAACGTCAAACATTAAAAACTTCCCTGGACAGGGGTGGCTTTAGATGCCTTTTTAAAGTTGTATAGTTACCGTACTTTTGGCTCTATAAGACTCACTTTTTCCCTCCTAAAAAGTAAGGGGAAATGTGTGTGCATCTTATGGAACGAATGCAGGCTGTGCAGCTATCCCAGAAGCCAGAACAGCAAGAGGGATTGCTACTTTCACTGCACAGCAATTCCTCTTGCTGTTCTGGATTCTGAGATTCAGAATATTTATTCTCTTGTTTTCCTCCTCCAAAAACTAGGTGCGTCTTGTGGTCTGGTGCGTCTTATAGAGTGAAAAATACGGTATTTATCTGCTGGGAGGGCGTTCTACAGGGCGGGCGCCACTACCAAGAAGGCCCTCTGCCTGATTTCCTGTGGTCTCGCTTCTTGCAGTGAGGGAACCAGAAAACCCTCAGAGCTGGATCTCAGTGTCCGGACTGAACGACTGGGTTGGAGATGCTTCTTCAGGTTTACAAGGATGATTGGGGTTGGAACAATCTTCCCTCATGAGGACTGAACAATGTGGTCTCTTGGGGACAAATAATTCAAGACTTAGATTCCTGAGGGGGAAGGGTTATCTGAGGCGAAAGGTGAATTTGAATCTGACCGCTCATAGGGAAAGGGGATTTTCCAGATGCACTGAGTCACACAAGGTATGGCAATCCAGTTTTCCCCAATCACAAGATAGAGAGGGTGGTCTTAGAGAGCAGAGGCAAGAGCCATGAACCAATTATAGTAGTGGACCCAACATCTGTGCTATCCTTGGAATTTCAGTGCCGAATGCAAAATGGTGGCATCTGTGTACAAGACAGATGAAGAACACTTAAGAGCTCCAAGCGACTGCTGATCAGTTTACCGTTAAGGCAAAGTCACTTAGAAGGGAAAGTTTTCACCTCCGAAGCCGCCATTATTTTATTGCAGTTCCTTTTAATGCAGAGATGAAGGGGCGAAATAAAATCTGTACTAATTGTGCACCACATCTCCTGCCTGCTAAATTTATATTTAAAAGCAAAACAGATACGCTGTGCTTTTTAGCTGGATAAATATCACATGCAGCATCTTTAAAATAATAAAGTGAGAGTCTTGTGAAAGGTGGGAGGCGTCAAGTCTCTAAAAATGTTTTCAAACGAAAACCCAGGATATTTCTGAAATGTGGTGGTGTCGACTTGTTGCCGTATGTGCTGGTTAGCAGCTAACCTGGATTGGGGACACTGTTTTTCAACTCTGCATTGGCAGAAAGGCCAGAAATGTAAGCTCTGCCCACTCATTCACACCTACGCAAGCCCAGGCCCAGGCAAAGGGCTTTTTAATCCCATCTCTCTGTGTGTCTGCAGCAAAAGCACATCAGCTGCTATGGGCTTGAACTTAGGAATGGGTAGCACATTGTGTGTAATTGGGGGCAAAAAGGTGCTACCAAGGTGCTTAATTGAGCTGGCACTCTGAGTATGCCCTTGATCATTTAGCTTCCTTCAAGAGTAGATGAACCAAGAGAGAGAAGGCTTTGACAAATGCACAGGTGCCAGTGAACCCTGGCATACCTTAACTATCCTCATTAATATCAGGCACACTTTCCCTCTGTATCTGAGAGGGGCAAGAGCTCCAGATATACGCTAATACCCGACTCTGCACTCTTTATCAGTTTCCCTACTTCTAACAGGACATCGATTAGCCCTGGTGTGAAACTTTGAATTGGCAGTCCTACACAAATCAGGCTACAGTGGTACCTCAGGTTAAGTACTTAATTTGTTCCGGAGGTCCATACTTAATCTGAAACTGTTCTTAACCTGAAGCACCACTTTAGCTAATGGGGCCTCCCGCTGCTGCTGCGCCGGAGCCCGATTTCTGTTCTTATCCTGAGGCAAAGTTCTTAACCTGAAGCACTATTTCTGGGTTAGCGGAGTGTGTAACCTGAAGCGTGTGTAACCTGAAGCGTATGTAACCCGAGGTATCACTGTATATCATTTCAGCAGGCAGGAGGCAATTACGATGGCTGAGGATGTAAAAAATAAAATTAAACATGGGAGAATGCTATGATCCACATCTTCCCCATGCCATTCCTTGCACCTTCAACAGCATGGTGCCCTCAGATATTCTGGACCAGGGGTCAGCAACTTTTTTCATCAGGGGGCTAGTCTTACCGTCCCTCAGACCATGTGGTGAACCAGACTATATTTTGAGGGGGGAAATGAGCAAATTCCTATGCCCCACAAATAACCCAGAGATGCATTTTAAATAAAAGGACACATTCTACTCATGTAAAAACACACTGATTCCCGGACCGTCCGCGGGCCGGATTTAGAAGGCGATTGGGCCACATCCGGCCCCCAGCCTTAGGTTGCCTACTCCTGTTCTTGACTATGATTCGCTGTATCTTAACACCTTTTTTATTGTGCATGAACATTCAGACCTTTAGATCACCTAGCTACAGTTTTTAGTGCTATTATCCAGTAAATGACTGTAATTTCTCTCAGTATTAAACAGCTATTTGACATTGCTCTTTCAGTAATGTTAATTTGGGAGGATTTTCCCCCAGTTAAAAACAAAAACTCCCAAGAGATACCAACATTGTGTTGAAAAACCAATTCTTTAATCTGTTAGAATGTGTTGCAAGAGGGAGGGAAGTAAGCAAGCTTCTACTGTCAGGGTACAGAGTCAGTTATTGTCATTGGCGTGAAGCGAGAAAGAAATTGGACCCCATTTCTACATAATGTAAAAAGGAGCTATGAAGATTAAGGCAACCATGTTTTTTCCCTCGTGTTCAATAAACTTTAATAAATTGTAAGTAAAAGATGTGTTCACTCAAGCATCAGATTGATCACTGAGTGAAAAATTACTGCTGCCACCACTGTCATACTTCATATTTGGCTGTTCTTTGAAGATAGATGGGCAAAGGAACCAGGTTTACTGAAGACTTTCCGTCCTTCTGCAGACAAAGCCACTGCAAGCACTGAGCCCGATGAGGCTGGAATTCTTAGCTAAGCAAAATGCATTCATTTAGTCAAGCTAGATGCTGATAAAACTTTTCAGTGAAATCAGTTTAGAGCAGACTCAGTTCCTGTATGGCTTCAAAATTCAGAGAGAGGGGCAGTCTTGATTCTTGACATTCATTGCCAAATATGTCTTAACGCCCAGGCCTTAAAAACCCACCACGTAGTCAAAAGCCTCCAGCTGCCTGTAGCAACTTCTGTTTTCGGGAGGTGTTCGTCAGCTAGAAGGCCTCATTTTAGTGCCCCCTCTCTATCTTTTGTGTGCTGTTTCTCATCCGCTTGCTTGGTCGCCTGTCGTATACAGGTTCATTTTGCAGAAAGGCAGCTGCTTCGGTGCTTCGTATGGGTTCGGCTGGTGGTGGCACTTGTCAGAACCAATTGTCTTCTAACCATATGAAGACAATTTGGAGAGTTTACCATTTAATGCTAAAGTTCAGCGATAATACAACAGCTGGAACACACTGAAATGCTTGCTGCACTTGGCCTAATGTGTAGCTATCTGATGACAGCTAACAACTGGCCGAATAAATTTATTTGACAATGATGGCACTTTCCCACAATTGTGTGATCTAAACCGCAGCCTGCCTGTTGCTCCTCAGCCTTAAATATTATGTATTGAATGTAAAGTATTGAGTTATTGAAACTAAGGCCCCTTCTGCGCTGTAGATTTAAAACACTATTATTGCACGACTTTGAACAATTTTGGCTTCCCCCAAAGAATCATGGGAACTGTAGGGTTTTTTTTAGGGTCCTGACAGTTGTTAGGAGAGGCCTGTTCCTCTCACAGAGCTACAATTCCCAGAATGGTTCAACAATTGGTCCCTCTCCCCAGGAAACTCTGGGAATTGTGAGTGGAATAGGAGTCTTAGAAAAGGCCTGACTCTTCCACTGTATCCACACCCACCCCTCTACTTTTGGATCCACTTCAATGGTAGATGAGTAATTAAATATGACCATAACCTTTTAACAAGTTATTTAAAAATATCTATGGAATCATTTGTAAGATGAACGCTGTAGGGTGATAACCATATTTCGGGTTCCGTAAAAGGGGGGGGGGGGGAATCCTGCAATTAATGTTTTTTAAAAAAATTCAGCAAAAGTAAGGTGACAAAGCTATTTGTGTTTGAAAAGTTCTGGGTTGTTAATGGTGCCTGCTTTTATACAACTGGATTCAAGTGACCATATGTTGTTGCTGCTACTTAAATTTGCATACCTCCCTATACTCACAGGTCTCAGGGTGGTTACAACATAAAATCACAATATAAAAACACAAAATACGTAATAAAAACAACCCAGTGCCCCGCCCCATACTCCACAGACCTTCCTTGTTTCTGTGTGTGTCTCTCTCCCTCCCCCCAACCCCTTGCAGCTTGGGGGGTCTTTGAGAGCAGGAATGGGGAACCAGTGGTGGTAACAACAACAATTATTATTATTATTTATTTATACCCCGCCCGCCTGCCTGGGTTTCCCCAGCCATTCTGGGCGGCTCCCAACAGAATATTAAAACCGCGATAAAACATTGAACATTAAAAACTTCCCTAAACAAGGCTGCCTGTTATTACTATTACAGGACTGCTGGTTACTACTACTATTATTTAATATATTACCTGTCCCAAGCAGGATTGCAATGCTTTAAAATCCAACATTTAGGGCAACTTGCAATCACAAAAATATAGTGAGTCCTAAGATGATACTATTATTATTATTATTATTATTATTATTATTATTATTATTATTATTATTATTATCATCATCCATACATTGTTGAACTACAACTCTCTTCGTTGGGAATTGTAGTTCAGCATCACCTGGAGGGTTGGTCACAGGTTTCTCCACCCCTGCTCCGGAAGAAGAATTTATTGTAGCGAATGGGACTGTGGCTGAAAGAGAAAAGCTGTACTCCCCTCCTTTGAACACAGTCGCCTTTTAATTCCAGCCATAATAAGTAATGCCATGCTTCCTGTGCTTGAGGTGGAGATATTCTCCTTCCTCGTTAGATGGGTAGGCGACTGTGAAATTCTAGTGCCACATCCTGGAAATTTGCGTAGCCTGCAGGTGAGCTCTTAAATTCTTGTCTCGCTGAACAGGTGAGCCAAGACGGGAAGTCGCTGCTCGACAAGCTGCAACGGCCTTTGACTCCTGGAAGTTCAGACTCCTTAACCGCTTCCGCCAACTACTCCAAGGCGGTGCACCATGCCCTAGATGTTATTCACGAAGTGCTTCATCACCAGAGGCAGCTGGAGAACATCTGGCAGCATCGAAAGGTCCGCCTGCATCAGCGGCTTCAGCTGTGTGTCTTCCAACAGGACGTTCAGCAGGTCAGTTCATGGCTCCTAGGGTCGGGAGATGTTCTGTTGCAGATGCTTGCAAGGGGTTTTTATTTTTATTTTTGACAAAACCACCCGTTTCCTATACGTTGCCTTTGACTAAGAAAAGAAGAGAACTGGGGGGAAATTAGAGTCCTCAGCCAGTGTGCTTCGGATCCCCTTTCAGTTAGCCAAGGGCACTAGATGCGATTAAAATGATTATTGGGGGTGTGGGTGGTGCTGTGGTCTAAACCACTGAGCCTCTTGGCCTTGCCGATCAGAAGGCCGGTGGTTCGAATCCCCGTGACGGGGTGAGCTCCCGTTGCTCTGTCTCAGCTCCTGCCAGCCTAGCAGTTTGAAAGCACACCAGTGAAAGTAGATAAATAGGTACTGCTGCGGCGGGAAGGTAAATAACGTTTCCATGCACTCTGGTTTCCGTCACAGTGTCTCTTTGCACCAGAAGCAGTTTCGTCATGCTGGCCACATGATCCAGAAAGCTGTCTGTGGACAAATGCCGGCTCCCTCAGCCTGAAAGCGAGATAAGCGCCACAACCCCATAGTCGCCTTTGACTGGACTTAACCGCCCAGGCGTCCTTTACCTTTTACCTAAACTGATTGTTGACAGTTTCTTGAAAACTAAGCTAAAATTGAAAACCAAGGCTGATAACAAATCTTAAATTTCCAGCTGAGAAAGGAGAACATTACTGCACACTGTTGATGGATGAGGATATTTGGCACTCTCTATACAGTAAGCCATTAGTGCAGAAAAGAAAATGGCGGCCGATTCTGGCTGAGTGTTTAGAGGCCTACAACCTGAGAATCTTGTGCATCCTCATTGTACTTTCATATTGCAGAACATGCACGTGAATACTATACTTTCTGAGTTGTACAGCAGCAAGGCATGTATGATGAAGGCAGATTTGGTTTAAATTTAAGGGAAATTGTAAAAACAAGTTTACACCTTGGCTTCCACAGAAGGCCTCGCGTTCCTCCTCTCCTCAACCTTTCTCAGAGCAAGTAACTAAATTTTGTGTGGAAAATTCCAAGCACGCTCAGTTGAAGGAAACCGGGAGTCTTCCAAAAGGAGTTTGCATATTAAAGGACTGAGCTTAAACTTTCAGTGAGGTGGCAGTTGATTCCCGGCCAGGTGACAAAAGAAAAGCCAGGGATCTTGCATTTGGGTGAAGGGGGAGATCACACGCAGAAGCACACCTCTGTTCGCTTTTGGTGATCTGGTGGCAGTAGAAACTCTCTACCTCTCAACACAAGTTAGTGGAATAAATAATAGATGGCATGGACAGGGCATGTTTGACTGTTAAGTAAAAGACTTGCGCGTCAGCAACCAGAGCTGGACTAACAGAGGAAGAAGCAGGACTTTGAAAACCTGTCACTGCGTTCTCCTTACCAGCCAATCTCCCAGGACCTTCCAGCCTCTTCAAAGTAAGTGAGGCATGTCTGGGGCTCTCGGTGGAGTATGGAGGCGAAGCCCCTACCATGCTTGTCAGACAGCTTCAAAAGATCCCTGTAGGGACCTATTCCCCAAGATCATTTGTTGGCACCATGCAGCCTCTGACAATTATAAAAATGACTAAGGTGACCCACTAACCTGAAATGCCTTCTTTCCTTGTTCCTTCCCCAAGCCTCACTGGCTTTCGTTTACATCAGGAGCCCATGCTGTATCTATTCCCTTCTCCCACATTCTCACCTGCATTTCCTACTGGTGAATTAAAAGGGGGGTGGGGGGAGAGGAGGAAAGGAAACGGTTTTATTTTGTCACAAAATTGACAGGTGTAATTTTGAAAGTGGCACTGCTGTCATATCATTTGATCTGCACATACCAGTTTGTTGAAAGCAGCGGTTGCCTGTCATCTGCATCAGTGACTATCAGATGAATTAGGGTGGCTTTGAATCCATCAAAAATTGACCTCCCGAGGAATGCAGAGACCCAGAGTGATTTCACTGTTTGGGCAAAAGCGTCATCTGTTGTAATGTTTTGCCACTTTTCTGCTCCCATGTCTACCCTACATGAATTCCCTAGGTGTGAGAGTTTCATATCCTCCTTACACACACACACACACACACACACACACACACACACACACAGCCCCGTTGATCAATTTTTATCTGGCCTGATAGCTCACCAAATTTTAATCAGGTTTGCGCTACATTCTCACTGACTGCAAATAGGTTGCATCTTCTCAGCATGTAGGATTTAGCAGAGATGATAAGTTCTTCCAGATCTAGCTTTCAAGCACTGTATCTTTTCATCCTACAGCCAGGGACCTGTAAAGTAAAAAAAAACATGAAACAGTATACAAAATAGTTGAAACTTAAATTGTACGTGATGAACAAGCTTTATTTCGCAATGGGTTTTTCTGCTGCCTGGTCCCTAAGCAAATGATGTCATCTGGCTCCATGTTGTTGGAGAGCGAATGTGGCTTAGAAAACTAAATATAAGTTCCAATTCAGGAAGCTGCTGAAAATGCTCATAGCAAGGATATATACACACTCATAAAAACTACATCTGTTTCTTTTGAAGCAATGGGGAATTCTTAGATGGAAGGATTTAGGGGCAGATCAGGGAGACCTGCTACTAATATCTTAACGATGTTGACTGGTTAGGAAATTCTGGTTAAGAAAGAACCAGGGTTAGTCAGAACGCCAACAGCAGCCTTAACGGTGATTTAAAACGCCAGTGGGAATTTCTGCACGAGGAGAATTTCTGCATGGCTGTTCCATACACTCCTGACCTCTTAACCATGGTAAAGAGACCAGGTACTTTATTTACATTTGCACTAGTCTTTTTGAACCGTCATAGAAAACCGCATGCTCGATTCAAAATTATAGTGCAGTGTTTGAAGACATCCTTTCTTCCTTTGCGCAGAACTGCTTCCTTTGTTCTTCATTCTTCCTCCTCCGCAGACCTGCAGTGCTCTCTTTTTCCCTCTAATTTGAACAATGGTTGAACTTCTGGCTAATGCTCAAGGCTTTTGCTATAGTCAACCAGGGAAGAATCTGTAGAATGAATGTTTGCCCGAAGGCTGTATAATATCTCTGACTAATATAAGCAGAAGCGGAATGTCTGATGAATGAGGCTTCGCTGTGCTTGCAGACTCCAGGGTGGAAGTTGGCTCTTAATGTTACATGCAATTCCTGAAAATATTACTTGGACGGTCTTGAATTAAACTTTGCTTTTAAGGAAGAGCTCTTTAGTTGCACTGGAGCCTGCCAGTATGATGCATCTGTAGAGAATTTGTGGAGTAGGGGAACATCTTGCTTTTGTTACCGTCTTAATTGCAATAGCATTGTGATGTGTCTGTTGGCTTCAGAACCCAGAATGTTTAGCTGCTGAGTAGGTTCTGATTAGTAAAAACTTTGGGGCCCAATGTGCATTGAAAGCAGAATTCTTGCCCGATGAGACAATTAAAGCCCTGCATTTGATGGTTAGACATGCAAAGCAACGTCTCAGGATAAGAGACAGTTCTACTTAATTTCACTGGTTTTCAAATGTGACGCCTACAGGGAACGCTTTGTATGAACTTGTCTGCCAAGCAGGCCTTGCATATAGACCTTGGAGTGTGCAAAGGATTCTGGGGAATGTTGTAGGGTGCACATTTAGTTCACATGAGATATTTGTTGGCAAGGCCTGTTACACCTTGCCATCACTGTATACAAACTGTGTGTACGTTTCGAAGGGCAATTAGTGCATCATGTCAGTAGAATGTAGTGTAGGTGGCCACAACAACAAGCTATGAGATCTCTTAGGAATAATATGGACATTTTATATGAATTAGCAGTTATGCAGTTAGTACTCGATGGTGCCGTTGCCTTTTTGCTGCTTCACAAAGATCCAGCTCTCACTCTGTGCAGCATCTATGTGCCTTGGTCAGGCCACACCTGGAATGCTCTGTCCAATTCTGGGCACCACAACTTAAGAAGGATGTTGACAAGCTGGAACGTGTGCATAGGAGGGCACCAAGATGATCAAGGGTCTGGAAACCAAGCCTTATGATGAACAGTTGAAGAGCTGTGTATGTTTAGCCTGGAAAAGAGGAGGCTGAGAGAAGATCGCCATCTTCAAATATCTCAAGGGCCATCATATGAAAGAGGGCACCACTTGTTTTCTCCTGCTCTGGAGGGTAGGACTTGAACCCATGGCTTCAAGTTACAAGCAAGGGGATTCCCAGTAAATGTCAGGAAGAACTTTCTGACAGTAAGAGCTGTTCAGCAGCGGAACAGTCTTCCCCCGGGAGTTTGTGGTCTCTCCTTCCTTGGAGATTTTCAAGCAGAGGTTGGATGGCCATATGCCATGGATTCTTTAGCTGAGATTCCTGTATTGCATGGGGTTGGACTAGATGTCCCTTGGATCCCTTCCAACTCTACAGCTCTATGATTCTATGTAATTGTGAATCCTGGCATGTTTGGAGGATTTTCAGTTATGGAAAGTACATTTGATTGATTGATTGATTGATTGATTGAAGTTCCTCTTATATTGCCTTTCAGGATCATAGATCCTCCCAAAGCAGCTTAGGAAAAATCAGCCATTGCCAACCTCATGCCCTCCAGATGTTTTAAACTATGGCTGTGCCGGCTGGGGACTAGAGGAATGGCAGCCCAGAACATTGGATTCAGCAGCTCAAGCGACACCTAACCCCATAGGAAATATTTTGCTTGCTTGGTTCTCAAACCCTCCAAGGAGCATCTCTCCCTTTGGAGACTTGGCAGTCTGAGGTCCAGTGTGCACGATACAGCTGCCGAATTATACCGAGTCCATGTCTGCAGCAGCTTCTTGCATGGCCAGTTGACTCACTGTAGAGTTTTGAGATTATTATTTTTTGACGTCACTGCAGACTTTAGCCAGAGAATTGCCACAAATCTGTGTGGTGGACAACCACTTTGCAGATCGTTTTTAATGTAGCCTCTATGCAGCAGGTTTTTTTTAATGTGCAGATTAATCTGAGTTCGGAGTTTTAATAATCACTAGGCTTTAATTTGATTTTTACTTGGCTTTTATTTGGATTTGGATATAGATCTATATACGCAAAATGTTGCCTGTCCTGGTCTTTTGGGATATTTTGGGGAGAAGGAATTTAGATAAACCTGGAACTTGATTGTGGTTAAATTGATCTGCCCTGTTCGTTACAGCAGCAGTAGATGCCATTTGAGCTGCGTTGTAAGCATATAATTGGGATTCCTTCATGCTGATATTTTCTTGCAGGTGCTGGATTGGATTGAAAACCATGGAGAAGCTTTCCTTAGCAAACACACAGGGGTTGGTAAATCGTTGCATCGAGCCAGAGCCTTGCAGAAACGCCATGAAGACTTCGAAGAAGTGGCACAGGTAGGACTCACCCATGAGATGTTCATTTTAGCATGTCAAAACAGCTTGTAAAATAATGTACTGCAAGCCTGGGGGGGGGGGAATCAAGTAGTTTGGAATTTTTGCTGATATATCGTCCCCTGAGCTGGGTGATACTCCGATTCGTTGTCTGAACCAGCATGGCGTTCACATTGTGAACTTTTTGAGCTGCCGGTACATCACAGTTCCCCAGCCACTGCACCTCAAACCAAGAAGTTGCAGCTGACCATGATTTTAAAGTTGGCTTCTGAATCCTGGTTTGTTTGGGAGCCATTAAAAGCAGTTCCCTGAACAGGAAGCTACGGCTAACGACATCTCAAGCAACCTAGCGAAAAACAGATTTGTAAGCCGCTGATCATCTTTATTAAGACAGAGCTTTACTTTTGAGTTTAATCAGAACTGTTTGTGTTTCAAGTATAAAGCACTGGAATTCAGCCAGGAATTCGGCCAGTTCTGGAGTTCCTTTCTTTCATGCTTGATGTTCATGGTGGCGATGTGGAAGAACTATTCATCTAGGATTATGTGCCATTGGCATCCCGTCAGTTTGGAAATAGCTCTTGTCAGTGGGTTCTAAGTTCTGTGCCCCCGGTCTGTGTCTTGTGTTCTCGGCAGAGATTTGTTGGTGTACCATATCTGAAGAAGTGTGCATGCACACGAAAGCTCATACCAAGAACTAACTTAGTTGGTCTTTAAGGTGCTACTGGAAGGAATTTTCATATTTTTCCAAATTGCTAGGCCGCCTTTCAGAGCTGACCCTCCCAAGGCAGCTCACAACATTGCAAACACTAACAATTCATAATACAGTCGTACCTTGGAAGTCGAACAGAATCTGTTCCAGAAGTCCGTTCTACTTCCAAAACGTTCAGAAACCAAAGTGCGGCTTCTGATTGGCTGCAGGAAACTCCTGCAGCCAATCGGAAGCCACGGAAGCCCCATTGGACATTCGGCTTCCAAAAATGGTTCGCAAACGGGAAAAGTCGCTTCCGGTTTTGCGGCATTTGGGAGCCAAAACGTTCGGGAACTAAGCTGTTCGAAAACCAAGGTACGACTGTAATAGATTACAATCCCTAAAGTTGCAATATAAACATGTCAGCCGAATAAAACACTATCACTATTAAAAAGTATAAATAAAAAATATAAAAACAAGCAGGGTAGAATAAAAAATAGAAACAGCAACCAGGAGCTCTTTGAATGTTGAACGGCTGTGCCATGCGTTGGATACAAAAATTTAGGGGAACTGAACAAAGTTAGCTATGAAAATGACAAACTTCAGTGGATCAGGTACTTGTGGGTTGTTGTTTTTTTGGTAAACTTGGGGGAATCTCTTCCTATGGATGTGTTGTAAGATTATGGTAGAGATTACCATATTTTTCCATGTATAAGACTAGGTTTCCCCCTAAAAAATAATGTCAAAAATTTGGGGGCGTCTTATACACGGATATCTCTCCCACTATTTTCTTAAATCAGAGTCCCCCAAAATAGGGGGTGTCTTATACATGGGGGCATCTTATAGATGGAAAAATACGGTAAATCCCTGCAGAAATTTCCCTTTTGTAATAACCCTTGCCCTGGTTTTTCTGTAGAATACATACACCAATGCAGACAAGTTACTAGAAGCAGCTGAGCAGCTGGCGCAGACAGGAGAGTGTGACCCCGAAGAGATTTATCAGGCGGCACACCAGTTGGAAGACCGGATTCAAGATTTTGTTCGGCGTGTAGAGCAACGCAAGATTCTCTTGGACATGTCCGTGTCTTTTCACACTCACGTTAAAGAGGTAAGTAAGCAGCAAAGTGTATACGTTAATGATAGTTCTGGGACCGTAGTTTAATGTAAGCCAGTTTCAAACTGGCTTGGGCAAGGATGACTTCAGATTTGATGGAGTCCTTGCAAACTGTCCTCTGGCGGACCTCGTCTTCTGACTGTGCGCTTTGGCAAGCTAATGCTTTCCCTGGGCCTAAGTCATATTTCCCGGAGCTAGGGGACTCGTTATTTTTATTTATTATGAAATTATATCCCACATTTCTGCAAAAGTACACAGGGCGGCCTGGACAAAGTTGAGACGGTGCAAAATACGACAAATATGCGACCTAAAAACAAGTCTAAATGCAACCTACAAGCAAAACCATCAACAGTTAAAAATGAACAAACTGATCACGCAGAAGATTGGGAGTTGTGGAACTGCAATCGTTTCCCTCCGGTGGCTCCCAATATCTTTTGCCATCCTTAACCAGGGTGTAATGCTTCTAGGGGTTGCTCGTGCGTAAGCCGGTGCAAACACCTGGCTGGGTTGCCTGAGTGAACCTTTTCTGTCCGGACAGCCACTCACCCGTGGCTGTCTCAATCGCTGGCAGAATCCGTCAGTGGGCGTTTCTTAAACTTCTTCCAGCAAAGAAGCTCTTTGACGCCTAGTCTCCTCCTACTCTCTCTGCGCGAAAGCCTCCTGCGCAAGGAGGGCGTAGGCAGCGGAGAACCCCTACTCTCCCCGCTGGTCCCCAGCAAGGAGTCATGGGACCGCCTCGCCGCTTCCCCCATCTGCCCCCCTTCTCCACTGGTGCTACGCAGGTTCTCTTCCCCAGAAGATGGGCTGCCTCTCCCAATCCCGGGACGCTCTCTGGAATCCCTCTGGATTTTGCTCTCTCCCTCCGGCACTGATGGCAGTTCCCTGACACAGGGTTACCTTTTAACTAAGATTTGAAGCCAGGTTCTGAATCTGCTTCCACAGTTCTGATCTCTGATTACAAGTGTGTCAGGAAGAAGAGCAGGCTCTCAGCAGAGGAAGGGCCTGGCGCTTTTCGCAATTCCTGCCTGACCAGGATTTTCAGCTCGTTGTCAGAAGCACTCAGGCTCTTAGCGTTTGTGTTTTGTTTTATCCATTATGTATTTGTCAGCTTCTTTGTGTGGGCATTCACCCCGAAAAGCGGCCTGAAGATATTTTAAGGAAGAAAACCGTTCTCAGCAAGCTCATAAAACCTACCATTGCTTGAGGCAGTTTGAAGCCATGCCATTAAGTTTGTAGCATATATCTGCTCATCTTCTGCATAGAGTATGAATCTTCAGTGCAGGGCTGACCCAATACATTTTCTTTTTGCCTGAGGTGAAGGCCAAGAATGCCCTCATTCCATGTGCAGAAGTCAACTGGACTGACAGTTGAATGTTACTTCATTGTTGGTGACAGAAAAACATCCCCCCACCCTGCCATACCTTGGAAAGCAGGCTAGTTTTGGAGGCACAAGGCAAGGCATGTGGTAGCTGCCTCACTCTGCCTAATAGCAGAGCTGGCCCCCACATAGGTGAAAATCTTGCTTTGTGTTCTTAAACTCCAAAGTCAGTTGTTTTCAGCAGCCTTAATCATAAGGTTTACTGTATTGAGAAAAATGTAGTTTCCCTTTTTCCAGGAACAAAATCATTGTTCCCATTGCTCTCTCGTGCCTCTGAGCTGCAAATTAGGCCATTTTCGAAGTTCAAATGCTTCCCCTTGGCACTTGAAGCTACTTTCTCTTACCTCATTACATAGCAACTTCCTGTCTGTCGTGTACTCACCCTTACTCTGGATGTAACACGCAAACAGCAAGCTTGGCTCTGAATCAGAATGGCTTTTATGATCTCGGTGTAGCATTGCTCGATTTGTTTGCCCCAGAAAGTGTCTATCTTTCCATTATTTGCAAATGGCAATCTCCACTTTGAGGTGGGAAGGTTTCTCCGTTGTTTGTAGCGGAGGAAATGTTCAGTTGAATTTGGTTTTATGGTGTCCATTTAGGCTGTTTTGGGGCATGTGTGCATTCACATGCATGCAGCATGTGTGTACAGTGAAACCTCGTGTTACGTACCGTCCTCCTTGCGAATGCTTTGGGTTACGAGCTCCCCTAACCTGGAAGTAGATGCTCCCGGTTGTGAACTTTGCCCTGGGACGCGAGCAGAAGTTGTGCGGCGGCAGCGAGAGGCGCCATTAGCGAAAGCGCGCCTCATGTTACAAGCAGTTTCAGGTTAAGTACGGACCTCCGGAACTAATTAAGTTCGTAACCAAAGGTACCACTGTACATAGATGTGCCCATGCCTTCCTGCAAACTTGGGAGAGGAAAAGCTGGGTTTCAGTGGCAACTCAAATTAGGTGTCTGCCTGTGTCCATATCTGTTAGTGTTTGTTCTAAGACATAAGTTGTTCTTTGGTTCTGAAAGGGTTTGCAAACAATTCTGGCAAGAAAGCATTGATTGAAAGGCGCTCGTGCCATGATGAAGGTCACCTGCCAGAAGGATCTTAAATAAAGCCTTAAGATGTACTACTTGAGTAAAAATCGGAAGTGGCTTTGATGGAGGATACAATTAGATGTGATTCATAAACGTTGGGAAGCCAGCGCAGATGTATTGGAATGGTGCCTAGCTTTCCCCCAGTGCAGAGAAATAATACCCTGGCTTCAAACCTGCCCCTTCCAATTTCTCCGCATCTATTCCTTGTCTTAGTTATGGCAATATTCCATGGTGTGTTAAGGAAATATTCTATCTAACCTACCAACAGTGCAGCTGTAATTTAATGTGAATTCCTGGTGCTGTTTTTAGCAACCCCTGTGATAACCGGAATGAGTATATTGGAGGTGGATCAGGGAAGCTTAGGTTTGAATCTCAGTTCAGCCATCAAGTCCACAAGGGGATCTGGGACCAATTAGTCTGTCTCAGCCTAACCTTCAACAGTGGCGTAGCGTGGGGGGTGCAGGGGGGGCCGGCCGCACCGGGCTCAACATCTGGGGGTTAGGGTTAGGGGGCGCAAATCCACGGGTTAGGGGGCGCAAATTACTTGCCTTGCCCCGGGTGCTGACAACCCACGCTACGCCACTGACCTTCAAGGTGATCGTTGGCAGTAGGGGGCAACCCAGTGCTGCTTTGAGCTTTATGGAAGAGAAATGGGATACAGGTGTGGTTGATAAATAAGCCTGAGAGGAGGATATGATAACCATTTTCAAATATCTTAAGGGCTGTCACATGGAAGATAGAACAAGCTTGTTTTCTCCTGCTCTGGAGGGAAGAACCTGAACAGATGGATTCAAGTTGCAGGAGAGGAGATTCTGAACGAGCATCAGGAAGAGCTTTCTGATGGTGGGAGCAGTTTGACATGGAGCAGACTCATTTAGAAGGTGGTGGACTCTCATTGGAGGTTTTCGAGCAGAGACCTGTCATGGATGCTTTAGCTGAGATTCCTGTGTTGCAGGGGGTTGGCCTAGATGACCCTCAGGGTCCCTTCCAACTCTACAATTCTAGGGTTCTGTGCATATTAAGTTGTGCTGAGCTGAGGCAAGGCGTGTGAACTGGGTTTGAGTAACTATCGTGGAATTATTCTTCCTTCTTGATTGCAATACAGTGGTACTTCGGGATGCGAACGGGATCCATTCTGGAGCCCAGTTCGCATCCTGAACAGAACATAAGACGCGTCTGCACATGCACGGGTCACATTTCGCCACTTCCGCGCATGTGCGTGACGTCATTTTTACCGTCTGCGCATACGTAAGCAGCGAAACCCGGAAGTAACGTGCTCTGTTACTTCCAGGTCGCCGCGGAGCGCAACCCGAAAATACTTATCCTGAAGCATATTTATCCCGAGGTAAGATGGTTTTGTGCCATGACCAGGTGTTTCAAGAAAAGTGATGGCACCCTGTGGTGTCATTGGGAAAGATGGCACTTTGTACCTTGCTGATTGCAGGAGACGGTGATTTCTATGCACCAACCTTGGATATTATCAATGGAATCCATTTGCACGTGCAAGTGGGAATCGCACACGGACCTTCCCACGTTGGTGAGGGCAGCCCATCCTGTTTTTGCCGCCTGAGGCGAAACGAGACGGTACCACCCTGTTTGTGTGCCACCCACCCTCCCCTTGCCACTATAGTTACTCAAACGAGTTCACACGCCTTACATCAGCTCAGCACAACTTAATATTTTACTAGCGCCTCAGTAAGGCTGTGTGAGGACTTTGTGAAATTTCACAGGATTCTCCCTGAGGTCTTGCCAGAACCTGGAAGCTGCTGTAGCTGCGTCTCCTCCAGCAGAGACGGCCCTTGGATTCTGCCGCCTGAGGCAGTTTCCTCAGTTTGCCTCATGGGTGGGCCAGTCCTGCACATTGGGAACAACCAGATTAATACTGGGTGCTATTCCCAAACGTTCACAGATCTGTGTTTCTTGGGGTGTTCATATCGACCAGGCCCCTAATTCCTCGCCTCAGATGTGGAAGGTGAACTTAACTTCACAAGTAACCTCCTACTGATATTCGTTGAATGCTCAGTGGCCCAAAATCATAACCTAGAGGCAAAAGTTCAAAGCATTTTTGCGAGCAGGCTCACAAACCGATTTAAACCCAAAGAAAAAACCCCTGACCTTTTGTGGGTTGTTATTCTTTCAGCTTCAGTGCTCAAATGGATCGTGAACTGAGCATCTTGCAACGGGTCTGGCTCTGCCTTGTGCCTGTAGTTAGGAGCTGGGTGAGAGACTCTGTCTTGAGCAAGATGAGTAGGAAAAGGAGTCTGAGCAAGATGAGTAGGAAAAGGAGTCTTGTTTACAGCAACAGTTGCTTAGATGGAAATCCCAGGGCAGGAATTAATGGCAGAAAACCTTCAGCCGTTTCCCAGAGTGCCGCTTATCAACATTCCCCGAGTAACGCAAAGTCGAGGCGGGAGGTTGTTCAAAAGGTGCTTTGAGTAATGTCTGCATGTGTCTGCGCTCATAACTTTTTGACTGTCAGCCGTACAAATGTGCATTTAAATAACTTCCTTTCCTCCAATGGGAAATGCTGGAACAAGAGCTGGCCAGGTGTTTGCGCAGCGGTGCCAAAGCGCAGGGAACAAATCAACTCTGTCAACTCTTTGTGGAAGATTTCAGCGATGGACCCATAAGTGCCTTAATTTTTTATTTTTTTTTGTGGTGCTTAGTACACCACACTCCTCGGTGTCTTGTGAAATGCGCGTTCAAATACTTTTTGTGTCAAACTGCCTGTAGAGTTTAGAAAGCCATGTCAACTTCTTCCTCGGTCATTGGTGCAAGTGTCTTCCTCCTGATTTTCTGCAGAAGTCCAGACTAGATTGGAAGAATAGAGGCCTTTACTGGCATTAGATGAGGATTAGAAGGCATGTTCCAAAAAAGTCTGAAGCTTTCGCAGTCTTGAGAAATGAGACTTCACTGCAGAAAGCTAATACAAATTTATCGTTTGCTTTTCTTGCCACATTTTCTGTGTTTGTGTCACTCGCATGCAACGAATCTCGTGTGATTTTACAGCTGTACAATCAGAAGGGTTTTTAGCACTTAGAGAAACAGTGTTGTGCCAAACACAAAGCGGTCTGTTTCTCAATCCGCTTTTTTGGTGACATTGCTCCCCTTTTGCTTTACGCTAAAGATGCAAATGGAAAACCAGAAATGACACAGCACTTTTGCAACGTCAGAATAGTCAGGGCGCAAGACTGCCACATGGAACAAGTGTCCGCTCTCAGATTCTTTATATCAAACTCTTGAACATTGAGGTAGGGGAAGCAACTCTGAAATGAATCTTAAATTGCTTTAAATTCAAATTGCTTCTGGTGCTTTGATTCCTGAAAAGAGATGGAGGTATTGTGCAAAGTATTCGGTTACACGATTTTACAAACTGGTAGCATGCTCTCTCAGCAAGGGCAGCATGCAAATTTAGTTAATTAAGAATAGCTCAGAATCTTTACAGCCTCAGAAACACAGTAATATAAGTAACACTATCTGAATATTGCAGGTGGAGGGTGGGGAGCTGGAATTGAAAAGCAATGGCTTGCCTAAGGCTCCCTAATGTGTTCAGACTGAGGTGAGACTTGAACTGGGGACTTTATCTGGCTCACACTCGGAGCCACTATTCTCTACCAGCTGTGAGCAAGGAGTTTCCAGTTTTAAATCTCAGCTTTTCCTGAAGACTCACTGGGTGACTGGAGGAGAGCTGCTGTTTCCCCCTAACGCTCCTCTCCCATCTGCGGCACAGACTGAATAATACTTGGGGGCTGTATAAATGCTAAGTAGCATTATATTCACATCGCAACCAATTTTCCGTAAACTGCCAGCAGGAAAATGGCAAAGGGGGGCTGGGAAACCCAATTTGTTTCCCGGTTTGTTTTCTTCAAGCAGCCCGTGGGGCTTCGTTCTTTGCTGATTTTTCTTCTTCCTCCCGCAGCTCTGGACGTGGCTGGAAGAGCTGCAGAAGGAACTGCTGGACGATGTCTACGCGGAGTCGGTGGAGGCCGTGCAGGAGCTGATCAAAAGGTTTGGGCAGCAGCAGCAGACTACGCTTCAGGTGACGGTGAACGTCATCAAGGAAGGCGAGGATCTGATACAGCAGCTGAGGTAAGAGGTTGCCTTCCCTGGAAAGAGCAGCCCTGTGTTGTGTTCTGTGCCTTTCCTTCTGTAACGTGCAACCGAATGCCTTCTGTCTGCTTCGGCTGGTGGCCCAGCTGCGTCCCTATCTGGACAGCGAAAGCCTAACTACTGTTGTCTATGCTCTGGTAACCTCAGCATTGATCCAGAGCAGATTCCAGCATATAGTTAGCAGAGTAAAACCTTAAACACACTGCAGGATTCCCAGAGGCAATTAAAATTTCATCCAGCAGAGCTTTACTGCTACTGAAGGCAGATGAGCATAATGGCCACAAATCCATCACATTCAGGATTGGCACTGTCCATAAGAAATCCAGTTGTAGCATACTTAACTTAAACTTACAATAACATAATAAGTCTAAAACCTAAACACTAAGCATACTATGTACAGAACACCACACCAAAAGCAAGAGAGATAGAAAGAAAAAGTGAAACACAGGCTTCTTCTGGCCTTACTTTTATAGTCAGCATGACCTTGACAAAAAGAGATAAGAGAACCAGTTTAAGCCACCTGTACTCAGCTTCTCTGAAGGAATAACCCAAACATCATGCACCTTCTGCTTGTTTCTTTCACACAGAGAAGCTTGCAGAACCCTCTTGAATTACAGTGGTACCTCTTCTAGCATCCACTTCGTCGAGCGCCTGTTCCATTGAACATACGTGGCAAACCCGGAAGTACCGGAATGGGTTACTTCTGGGTTCGCCGCATGCGCAGAAGCGCAAACTGCTCCGCCCGTGTGCGCAGACGCGGTACTTTGTCCAGCATCCTTTTCGGCCAGCGTCTGGGGCTCCGGAACGGATCCCAGTCGCAAAACGAGGTACTACTGTAATTAGAATAGGAAAGATCTCTTCACGTCTGATCAATACAGTGGTACCTCCAGTTACGAACGGGATCTGTTCCGGAGGCCCAGCCATATCTCGAAAACTTCGTAACCGGAGGCGCTTTTGTGCACATGCTCGCAGTGTGATTGAGCATTTCTGTGTGTGCAGAGCACTTCTGCCCATGCGCATGGCAAAACCCGGAAGTATACACTTCTGAGTTTGCTGCGACCGTAACCCGAAGATTTCATAACCTGGATGTTACGCAGCACGAGGTACCACTGTACTTTCTGCATTAAGAAATGCAAATTGACAGACCCTGTGCCCACCCTGCCTTTAGGGACAGACTTTCAAATTCCAGCGGCACCCTGTGAGAGCCCCAAATTTTGTACCCCAATCCACCTCCCTCCTTCCGTTCTGCTCAATTCATTACGTCATAGTTGTGGCGCTGAAGAATCCTGTGAGTGTTCTGAAGAATCCTGTGCTAGACACCCAAGCTATGATTCCTCAGCCCTTGAGGAGATGTGGAACGGGTTTCCTGAGGGAAGAGACTTTGAAAACCAGTGGCAAGGACTGGCTCTTCCCCTTTGACTCTCGCAGGACAAGAAGGGCAGTGTAGACTACTATTCACGTACACATGTTTCCTTTCAGGTCCTGTTTTCCTACTTACAAGTTTTTCTCCCCCCTTTTTTAATAGGGATTCTGCCATCTCAAGTAACAAGACCCCCCACAACAGCTCCATCAATCACATAGAGACGGTCCTTCAGCAGCTGGATGAGGCCCAGTCACAGATGGAGGAGCTGTTTCAGGAGCGCAAAATAAAACTGGAGCTCTTCTTACAGCTGCGGATATTTGAGAGAGACGCCATTGATGTGAGCCTTCAATTTCCGCAGAAATGTTGTGGTTTTTTTCTCCTTTCTCGCCTGAAGGGTGGGCTGGGTTTAAAATGGGGTTTTTCACTAGAAGAGCAAAAATATGAAGCTGTTGTTGTTTCCTCTGATTGATTTGGTTTCCTTTAACCCCCCCACAGAAAGAGACAGGACTGGGTACTTAAGGATTGTAATCTCAGTGCTAATGCAGACAGTTATAGCCCTGGGAAAGTTCAATCTATTTTGCTGTCAAGGAGTCTGAATTTACAGCCATCCCCTACCTGTTTTTCAGGAATGTGGTGTGAATGAATGAATATATTTGTTGAGACCACAGAGAGAGAAAAAATATAAGTACTCCTTACAGGTTGCTTTGTTAGTTATCTGCTCCTTTCTCCTGTGTACGTCAGTCCCTTAAGTATCAATATATTTGTGTCTGCTTAAATGCTTCTGATGCTCCATATGTTTTAGTTTTGGAAAGCTCCACAGACATTGGCAGTTCTTCATTCTATCGTTTTAAATTGCAAGCACAAAACCTTTAATGCCATGCATTGTGCAGCACCCATTTTTAAACTGGTTTTAGTTCAGTCCCTCTTTCACAATCCATGTTCAAAAACTGTGACTTACCTAGATTAGAAGAATCTTTATTTGCATCAGCCACTAGCCATAGCAATAAAATAAAACAAAATGTACTACTGAAAATAGGGGTAAAAACTTAACAATAGGAAATACATTTTGAGGGTTTACATAAGTAATCAGATAATAGGACTTATTCTAATTCCCCCTGCTAAAAACCTCTGAGCAGATGATCCCCAATCACATACTCAATGCTTCCCATTAAATCCATTTTAAAACTTCAGCTGAGGCGAGTGTGAAGTCTTTCTTCCTCCATCCGATATCAGTGTTGCCCACCGATTCTGCTTCTGTTCTTCAGTTCGTATCCCTTGATTTGTGTTCCAGCCAGCTGTTGAACATACAAATGAATGCCTCCGTCCTCCTCCAAACATTGACTGCAAACTAAAGTCATGAGTTTATGAATAGCCTCTTTGAGAAAGATGGCTTATATAGATTTCAGGTCTGGTTTTCATTTGTCAGCTTGTAATCAGCCCTTGTCCTTTAAACTGTCCAATCTGGGTGCTCCGTGGAACTTGTCTTTCCCTCGGAAGTGAAGTTCAAAATGTCTCTTACAATCTTTTAGTGCCAGCAGTCTGGTTCCAGTTCAAGGAGATCCCACCTTTTCCAATACAGTTTCTCCTGTACCAAAATGTTACCTAAAGTCTAAAAGCTTCTTGTTGACCCATCAACCCCATTCACAACATTGCGACCTTAGTCTTGTTAACTAGACCTGCACATGAAACAAGAACCTCCCATCTAATAATCTTGGTCTGATATCTAGGCTTCTTTGGCTACAATTCCCATTGTCTTTGGCATACCACATACCATGGCTACCAACTCCTGTCAAACGTGCTTGGAAAAGGACAACGGCTTGTTATTATTAGTGACTTCCTACATCTCACGATGATGGTCTCCTGTTCTCAAGGCATTCGTTGTCCACAATGTTTGCATCTCTCCAGTGTACCTGAGATTCTCATGTGGGTTCCTTAGGTCTCTTGATCCCCACCGCCAAGGTGTTACAAAAAACAAACTTGTTCTTGGAGAGCAGACTGCTTTGTTACTTTTTAAACCAAGTGATTGATCCTCTGATGCCTTTTGAGTTCCACTGGATAGCCACGGCCTTTGTTGTTCTTACTCATGTGCTCAGTGTTTTCTTCTTCTTCAACTTCTCCCGTTTTAGATCATTTCAGACCTTGAGTCCTGGAACGACGAGCTCTCGCAGCAGATGAACGATTTTGACACCGAGGATCTCACCATTGCTGAGCAGAGGCTCCAGCACCATGCGGACAAAGCTTTGACCATGAATAACCTGACCTTTGATGTCATCCACCAAGGGCAGGATCTCCTGCAGTACGTCAATGAAGTGCAGGCTTCTGGTAAGATGCATGCGCCCCACCTTAACCAGGTTAATGGATTTATAGAGATTATCTAAGTTGATTTAGGGCACCTAGGGCTCCACTGACACTTGAACTGAAAGAATCTCTGAGAATTAGGACACATTAGAGGAGAAAACATACCTATTATTTACTTTTATTAAAATACATTTCATTATGGATTAACACATACTCTATTTTTAAATATAGACAGACATGGTCAGGGCTTTTCAGCTGAGCGGTTTCGGCTACTAAGCTCTGCCCTGAATTGGTTCCTGGCGAAAACGTTAACTAATGTAATCTTGAAACTGTAAGCACAGAGGATATGATCCATTGTAAGGGGGTAAAGGGGACCCCTGACCATTAGGTCCAGTCATGACCAACTCTGGGGTTGCGGTGCTCATCTCACTCTATAGGCCGAGGGAGCCGGCATTTGTCTGCAGACAGCTTCCGGGTCATGTGGCCAGCATGACTAGGCTGCTTCTGGTGAACCAGAGCAGCGCACGGAAACGCCATTTACCTTCTCACCAGAGTGGTACCTATTTATCTACTTGCACTTTGACATGCTTTCGAAAAGCTAGGTTTGCAGGAGCAGGGACCGAGCAACAGGAGCTCACCCTGTCACGGGGATTCGAACCGCCGACCTTCATGATCAGCAAGTCCTAGGCTCTGTGCTTTAACCCACAGTGCCACCCATGTCCCCATGATCCATTGTACCCTTTGCTGAATCCAATAGCTTAAGCACACCCTGCTGCTGCTTTTTAAAGGACCTCGTATGTTTTAACAAATGCCTTTTGGATGTATCCTATTTCCCTTAAACACCCCCCCCCCCGCATTCAAAAGCAGTCTGACATTTCTTCTTGTGGTTTGCTGTTGGCAAAAGAGAAGCCTACAGTAGTATATTTTTGCAGAGTTCTGAAAGGCAAGATTGACCCTAAGGAAAGAATTTCATGTCAGACAGTAATAAAATATTTTGGGCACTTAAGAGACCCTTTTTGGTTTTGTGGTATCAGCTGGTTAGTCATAGGCACAAAGGACCAAAAACCAAGGCAAAAACCAAGGGGAGTATTGCTTACAAGCACCAAGACCAGAAGTCAAGTCGTCTCTCTGTTTAAAATAATGGTGGTTAATAGCAAAGCTGATGTATTTGAGTGTCTCCAGCAGAAAAAGATTGAAATGATGCTCAATCTTTTGCTGTGTGATTTTTAATTGCACTTTTATATTTTCAGGGCTGTCCAGGACAGAATTAGCATGGCGGGGGGGGGGGGGGGGAATCGGCAAAATGTCTGGATTTTTGAAATTTCCCCCAAAAAAGCTCAGCAACTTTTTGTGTCCGGAGATTTACTTCTGGAAATATGGCAATTAAAATTAAATTAATTTTAAATTTAAATTCCGTCGATTTCAAATAGAATATAACAAACAAAAGAACAGTAAAAATGCAGCTAAAAATAAATACGAACATTTAACACAATGGATGTGTTGTCTGCTGTCTTTGGCCACAAATGCATGGACACACTGTGGACAATCTGAATGAAGCTTGTGGTCTGCTGGTGATCTGAGGAGCGTCCTGCAGCCAATGAGAAACCACGATTTGGTTTTCAAACGTTTTGCAAG
Organism: Podarcis bocagei; assembly: GCF_964188305.1. Taxonomy (NCBI): domain Eukaryota; kingdom Metazoa; phylum Chordata; class Lepidosauria; order Squamata; family Lacertidae; genus Podarcis; species Podarcis bocagei. Next base: position 13,921,834 of record NC_138133.1, read on the forward strand.
TCGAACGGACTTCCAGAATGGATTCCGTTCGACTTCCAAGGTAGAACTTTATATATTGGGTCGGCAAACTTTTCCGCTGGTGGGCCAGATCGCCTGCGCGCAAGAGCGCACATACCCATGCGCATGCACACGCGTCCGTCGCTTTTCCCCGCTGGCTTTCGGAGCCATGGCGGGGGGGGGGGGAGGAGTCTGCAGCTTCCTATTGGCTGCAGGAGCTTCCTGCAGCCAATAGGAAGCTGTGGCTGCGTCCCGGAAATTAGTCCCTCGCAGAGCAACTGCCGCAGCACAGGGACTGACTGAGCGGGCGGCAAGGGCCGGGGGCTGGTTTAACGACCCATTCTGGCCGTATCTGACCCATGGGCCGTAGTTTGCCGAACCCTGGTATATAACATCACACCAACACAAAAGGCCCCAAACTTTCACTGGCACCGTGCCTGATCAAGAGCCAGATTTTACAACCTGTATAAATTAGCATCTTGTTTTCTGCTGTTGATAGAGGCAAGGTTTTAGGCGGAGCTCTGAAGCACCACAGCAGCACTTCCCCCCTTCCTTGTGCCGCTTCCTTCTGATATGCCAGCAAATAGTACCCGCACGGGTGGCGCTGTGGTCTAAACCACTGAGCCTCTTGGGCTTGCCGATCAGAAGGTCGGCAGTTCGAATCCATGCGAGGGGGTGAGCTCCCGTTGCTCTGTCCCAGCTCCTGCCAACCTAGCAGTTCAAAATCACACCAGTGCAAGTAGATAAATGGGCACCGCTGTGGTGGGAAGGTAAACAGAGTTTCCGTGCGCTCTGGTTTTTGTCACGGTGTCCCATTGCACCTGAAGCAGTTTAGTCTTGCTGGTCACATGAGCCGGAAAGCTGTCTGTGGACAAATGCCGGCTCCGTCGGCCTGACAGCAGAATGAGCGCCACAACCCCATAGTTAGCTTTGACACGGGTCCTTTACCTTTTTTTTTTTACCCACGCTTGCCCAAATCCATTTTTTCAGGCACTAGGGCTATGCACCCACCTCTAAAAAAGCATAAACCTGAGATATTATGCACACAAATAAATGTGCATGGTAAAGTCAAGACCTGGGAGAAAGAAGTAGTGGGAAGTCCCAAAATAACTGCTGCGAAAAAATGGGAAATGTTGTAATTGTAAAACTGAAAACTCAAGGAAGGGGTGTGTGTGGAGATATTGCTGTGTGATGCTGTGAAGGAACTTAAATGGTACCTGTGTTTGCCGAGGTGACATTTGCGAATGGTGCTTGCAGGTGTCGAGCTGCTCTGTGACAGAGACGTAGACATGGCAACGCGGGTTCAAGACTTGCTGGAGTTCCTTCACGAAAAGCAGCAGGAGTTGGACTTGGCGGCAGAGCAGCATCGGAAGCACTTGGAGCAGTGCGTGCAGCTGCGCCACCTGCAGGCCGAAGTCAAGCAGGTACGAGGCAGTGCTGTGCTACGTGCCTATTTGTTCGGTACACAACCTTCTTCATAAAATGGTCACGGGGATAGCGGTGGTACAAGCCTGTTTGAGGAAGCAGCAACCATGACACAACAGCAGTTCGTGTTAATCATTCCGCTCTCAAAATCAAATACCTTTCTGGGTCTGCGTCCCTACCCTACAAGTACCAAAATACCTGTGTGTGGCGATGTTTTTTTGCTTAATTTTTTTTAGTCCAAAATTGGGTGGCATGCTGTACACAGATGTTCAATGCGCAGGGGTTAAAAACGAAGCTCCCTGAACCGCCAATCTCCCCCTCAAAAGCTCAGCAACTGTTTTGCGAACTCCCCCCCCCCCAAAAAAAGCTCTTAATTTTTATTTCAGAAAATAGGGGTCATCTTAAACTTAGGGGCATCTTAAACACAGAAAAATACAGTACTTTTTAATGTACAAAAACACGACACTGGACTCCATAAAAGATACAGGAGTGGTCTGTAGAAAGCTGCCCCCGGTCAAGTTCCATCAAAATGAATGGGAATTGTAGCATAGATGATGATGAATTATTTTTTTATATCGCCCTTCGTCCAAGAATCACAGGGTGGTTTACTGCATGAAACCACAAAAACGGAATAGCATAATAACAAACAAAGCAATACCCCCAAAACAACAACAACACACAATTAGTTTGACAGGCCATAGATTGTTTAAATAGCCGGAGGTTTGGGAGAAGCGAAGTGTTTTCACCTGGCGCCTAAAGAAACATAGAGACCTCTCGTTTCTATAACTGAGCTATGCTGTCAACCAGTGTGGCAGAATGAAACCAGAGGCAACTGGCTAGCCACTGCTAGAAGCAGAAGCTGAAGCTGTGGCTTTCAACCAGTGTGCCTTGGCACCCTGGGGTGCCTTGAATGATGGTGGGGGGGGTGCCGCGAGCAGCACTGGCCTCTGTCCCCCTTTCCTTCCCTCTCGCGTTTCTGCCTCCCAAAGACTTGCATGGCTGTTCGTTGCAGCAGCCCTGACTACAAGCTCCGCAGGCAAATGGTGCCTCTGGGGCTGGCCAGTGGGTTCTGGTTGCCAGGAGCTGAAGCAGCCGTGGAATAGGCAAGCAATTGGGTGACGGAGCCCAGCCAGTCAGTCTGCCAGCCCTCGCTGTTGGGAATGGACGGATAAGTGGGAGACCGGGCAGGCAGGCTGGCCTTTCTTTGCTTGATGTGTGAAAGGCCTGCCTTGGAGCTGAGTGCCCGGTGCTGAAGGGGAGCCATTCCGCCATGTAGGCCACTGCCTCCCCAATCTTTGGCCAGTCTCTGTCGGGCCACTAAGGCTGGGGGCGCATCCTCGTCCCAGGCCCTTGTGGGGCAGTGTGTGGGGGCACCTCTCTTTGGGGCAGACCAGGGTAGTGGCGGCTGCTGCCCAAAGGACTCCCAAAGAGAGGGGAGATGAGAGGAGGCCGAGGGAACCCCCCCCCCCACACACACACAAGGGGAGGGTGTTTGGGAAAGGGAGATAGGCTGCCAGCTCTGCAGGCAAGGGGGGACACATAACTGGGCCCCTGAGCCCCACAGGGCTGCCCCAGAAAGTATGTGGTTGGTCAAGGGAGCCGTGGACTTGAAAAGTTTGGAAACCTCTGAGCTGAAGAATTACGACAGTGCAGCGACTTCTAGCTGAAGGGATCCCACAGAGCTCTGCCTACGTTCTTAAACTTTACCTCGGAGCTGTTCTCAGCAGATTGCTTTGTATGCACCATGGCACCGAAATTGCCTTACTCTCCTGCTTAAATTGCTGCTCTTAATAACTGCTGGGATATCACTGTATCTCATCTTATCCTTCCTGCTAAGTCTTTTGAGTGGTGGTGTTTTTAAAAGAAAAGTTTGTTACTTGTCAGCCAGCCAGCTTGAGCACTCAGGACATCTGAACATATATGCAGTTTATGCATCTGGTAAATTTTGCCCCCGTTGTCAGAATTATTATTATTATTATTATTATTGGCATTTTGATTTTGCCTTCCAGCAGATGCGTTTGAGGCAGCTGACAAAAGCTAAAAGTCATCAGTATTAAATAAAAACCAAAAACCAAAAGGCAACAGCAACCATTACTACCCTCCATGGGTGTAATCTGTAAGGAAATCCACTATAAACTTCAACATGGCCAGCATAGTTTCCATGTTTGCTCCTTCTCGAGAAACTTCCTTCACAGGGTCTCTGTTGGAAACTTAGATTAGGAGATTAGATGGAGGAAATTTAAAATAAACTAGTCAAGTGTTTCACATTTGCATTGTCTCATAGATATGTTCCATACGCATGTTGATTTATCTCAGCCAATGTGCTAAAAGCTCTTAAGTTACTGTTTGCCTTGTGAATTTAAACATATTAGGAGTTGAGGCTAAAATAGTTCTATTTCCCCTCTTTTATCAATTTGCATGAAGTTGGATTGGTGGAATTTACTCACAAAAGACCAGTGAATTAGAAAACCCCCAAACCAGATACATTGACCCCAATTCCGTAGTCTTCCCAATGAAAAGGATTCCTGAATTGAGTTTCTTCTCCACAAGTCTTACGTTGTAAGCCTTTGGGGGGGGGGCGAAAAGCTCTTTTTTATCTGTTGACATAAGTGACCTTGATGCAGAAATACATATTTCATTCTTAAGCCAGGAAGGAAGATGTCTTGCTGTTTTTCCTCTGAGATAGAAAAAGCTTTGCAGCTCGGCAGGTGTTCAGCCAGACAGAGAGAATCGCGTGTTTGCTGTTTGTTGTGTTGGCTTCCTGCGACACTTGATCCACAGTTCCTTTAGCTAATGACCGCAACTTCCTGCCAGATTTGCTGCTGCTGGACTAGGGGACAAAAGGATACTTTCTTAGTTGGTTACACCAAACTTTGGCTTCACTAAAATGGCGGGTGGTACGAATAATCTGATGAGACATGCATTACTATTTTTAAAAAGTTTGCTGTACAAAGATGCAGGCGGTTGATAGTTGAACACTTTGTATTTCTGGTGTGACATTTCCCTCTGTTCTTTGTGTCCTTTAAAGCGTGTCCCTAACTTTACCCTTTAAGGCTCACGATTTTTGCAGGCGTAATTTCTTTTGAATTAGGTTTCTTCTGTGCGGTCAAGGTAAAAGCAGCCATGCTCTGTAAATACAACAATAATAGTACGGTTTCTGTCTCCCTTGGACGTTTTTCCAGACAGTCTATTTTTAATGTTAATCTTACTTTAATAAAGTACATATCTGCAGTTGGTGTTTTATCTCTTACCAGAAAAAAATGCAGCTACATGTTGAGCTGCCACTAATAAGAATGTTGTGGCTTTGTTTTCTAGATAGTGCTGAGTTTATCCAAAGCATCCATTAACAGGACACAATGGGATTGATCTCCTTTGTTCTTTTTAATCTTCCTTGCAGAGAAAAAGGCTCTGTCCTTTTGCGACCATTATTGTAAAATGGTGATCTCTGTAGCACTTGGTCCATCATTGCGAAGCTGCATTGTGCTTTCAAGATCTAGTGCAGTTGCCACACTTACTAGCATGGAGTGATCAGGTGTGAACCAACTCACCCTGCTCCACCTTGCACATCGTCTCCCTCCTCTGCTAGGGCGCCCTGCGATACCGAAAAATTGCTAACCCTGGCCCACGATGCACCTTTTAGAATCCTGATTAAATTTCCATTCATAGCAATCAAATGTATGGTAAGCCAGGATTTGAGGGGGCAGGAGGAGAGATGCGAGTCCACAGCCCCAAGGCATAGTCCCAACCAGGAAGTATGCTGCTTCCTCTACGGAAAAGAACGGAAAACCAAAGTATGTTTGATAATAAGCTGGTGAAAGCTGAGCTTTGGAACGGTCTGACGTTGGCACCATCGTTAACACTGCTGCGTGAAACAAATTCCCCCATCTTTGAGTATTGCTCTTTAACAATAGGAACGTTTTCAGATGTATTGCTCTAGACCAGGGTTTCCCAAACTTGGGCCTCCAGCTGTTTTTGGACTATAACTCCCATCATTCCTAGGTAACAGGTCCAGTGGTCAGGGATGATGGGAACTGTAGTCCAAAACCAGCTGGAGACCCAAGTTTGGGAAACTGCTCTGGACGTAAAGAGAATGTTCTAAACCAGTGGTTCTCAAGCTTTCCCGCCCCACCCCTCTGGGTCACACTTTCAGAATAAGAATTTGCTTGCACCACGCCGAATTTTATGTTGTTAGAAGTACATTGGAAAACCAAAAGATACAACTCCTAGCAGTGCTTGGTTTATAACATAGAGCACAACTACTTTATCATATGATCGTGAGACATCAAGAAAGTATAAATCAATGCAGCTACATACGAACATGGATCATTCCCAAAATATAAAGATAAATGAGTCTTATTCAGCACATTGTTAGAATGGTGCTTCTGGATCACAACTGGGATTGTCTTCAGTATCACCCATCCATATTCTGCAAATAAATCAATACAGTGGTACCTCTGGTTACGTACTTAATTCGTTCCGGAGGTCCATTCTTAACCTGAAACTGTTCTTAACCTGAAGCGCCACTTGGGGCCTCCTGCCACCGCACGATTTCTGTTCTCATCCTGAAGCAAAGTTCTTAACCCGAGGTACTATTTCTGGGTTAGCGGAGTCTGTAACCTGAAACGTATGTAACCTGAAGCGTATGTAACCCGAGGTACCACTGTACTCTTGATACTATACTGTATTATACTATATGGAAATGTTTAAATGTTTGGTTTTCCTGGAATCTTCCTGCCACCCCCTTTGAGAACCACTGTGCTAAGCTGTGCTCTCTCCTGCTGCATTTCAGGTATTGGGCTGGATCCGAAACGGAGAGTCCATGTTAAATGCCGGACTGATCACGGCCAGCTCACTACAAGAAGCTGAGCAGCTGCAGCGCGAACACGAACAATTCCAGCATGCAATAGAGGTAAAAGTGTTTTGGGCTATTGCTCTCGACTTTGGGGTCCAGCAGAGCGTGCAGAGATACCTTTCGTTCTCTTTTTGCACTTAACACTAGAGCAGGCTTCCTCAACCTCCGCCCTCCAGACTTTTTTTGGCCTACAACTCCCATGATCCCTAGCTAGCAGGACCAGTGGTCAGGGATGATGGGAATTGTAGTCTCCAAACACCTGGAGGGCTGAGTTTGAGGAAGCCTGCACTAGAGGAACAACTCGGTTTATAATTTAAATTTGCTGGTTACTAATCATGTGTCAGATTGATAGTGTTTAAATCTCCCAATGCCAGTAGATAGCTGCAGAAACAAGGCAGTCCTTGCCTGATTTTTCATGAGTCTGCTGCTAACTATATTTTACACAAGAGGAGAGATGTTAGTCAAACGCCCGTTTGCCTGTTGATGTGTATCAGCCAGCAGAAAAATGTCTAAGGTATTTGTCAACATGGCACAATGACCAGTGAAGGGTTCCTAAGGATGCCGAAATAATATTTTGGCTCCTGCTTAGTGAAAGTCTTCATGCAGAATGACCCAGATTCAGTCCAGGTCTCCAAAAGACTCTTTTGTAAAATGCTGGAGAACCGCGGCCAGTCAAGGTGGACACAATATTGAGCCTGATTGCTTGCTAGTCTGACTCTGCTTAAAGCAGCTTTCCCGCCTTCTTACGATAGCGTCAGCCCTCAGCAGGACAAAACGGAGATTAAAAACTTTGTTCATAAATTTGATTTCTGGTTACCTCTTGAGCAGCATTTGTGGCTATCACTGTGCATTTCACCCGGTGGAATTCATTGCTGAAGATTTATTAACCAAGAGATAGTTCATTTGCTATGGGGGCATCATCATTTTCCATTGCTAAATGCCACACACTACCATGAAGCAATAATGTGGAAAGCCCTTGTGCCACTGCTAACGTGCCTCTTAATTTAATGTGCTTCTTTAGTTCAATGCGGCTGCCAGACTGGTGACTGGGAGCAGCTGCCAGGACCATATAACACCGGTCCTGAAAGATCTGCATTGGCTCCCAGTACATTTCCAAGCCAAATTCAAAGTGTTGGTGCTGACCTTTAATGCCCCTAAACACTTTCAGCCCCATATACCTGAAAGAGTGTCTCCACCACTGTCATTCACCCTGAGGTCCAGCTCTGAGGGCCTTTTGGGGGTTACCTCACTGCGAGAAGTGAGGTTACAGGGAACCAGGCAGAGGGCCTTCTTGGTAGTGGCACCCGCCCTGTGGAATGCCCTCCCTTCAGATGTCAAGGAAATAAGCAACTATCTGACTTTTCTAAATGCAGCCCTGTTTTGGATGTTTTACAATTTGTTGCGAGCTGCCCAGAATGCCTGGGGCAACCCAGTCAGATGCGTGGGATATTACTACTACTACTACTACTACTACTACTACTACTACTACTACATGACCAGCAATCCTGTTCTAATCTTCAGCTTACTTGGGATAGGTGACGTGACTAAAATAGAGGCTCAAAGCATTGAAAACGACTGCTGCACGGTTTAACTTTTTTCTGGTAATACGTAGTGAGATGTGAGTGCTTAAGATTGCTAAAAGTAAAATCCTTTGCTTTTATCCATTGGGAAGCTTTTTATTTTCAGAAATCCTTGGTGCTACAGTAACTGCCTTCTGTTCTACTGTCGTTCTGCGGAGTTTTCCGTTTTCCCTTTCTGTTGTTCACAGTTTGCAGTGTCTGTGTCCTCACTCTTGGCAGCTTTGGTAAATTTTCGGTATAACATTCCTTCCTTTTAGAATCTGCAGTGTAGATATTTGTCCTTTTAGGGGATAAATGTGTAGGAACTATAACCGGGGGCTACTTTGGTAGAATGCGATAGAGCGGGCTATATACTGGTTATACTTAAGAATTCCAGAGCAAAGTTAGATTTCAAACCTGGAGGTTCTGCTTTCCTCCAGCACACCCTCTCTGTGTCTCCTTTTTATTTATGCATTTGTTTTCTAACGTTCATACCCCTCTTTTCTTCCATCAGAGCCCAGGGTTTTTTGCTAAAAGCAGCAAACGTCTCAAGTCAAAAAGGGACCCAGGAATCTGCGTGGCCACAGAGCACTTAATAATAACCTGTAGCAAAACAGTTTGGTACATTTATGCTCTTTTGCAGCTCTTAAACAAATATCTACTCTTCATTGCTGTAAAGAAGTACCTGGTTACTAATACCAGCCTATCTCACAGTGTTGTGGTAAGGATACTGTGAAAGTATCTGATAACCACTTTGAACACTCAACAGTAATAGGATTGAAGCTTGTTTGAAAAGTGATATTTAAAATTACATAATAGCAGTAATAAGGGACGCGGGTGGCACTGTGGGTTAAACCACAGAGCCTAGGACTTGCCAATCAGAAGGTCAGCGGTTCGAATCCCCGCGACGGGGTGAGCTCCTGTTGCTCGGTCCCTGCTCCTGCCAACCTAGCAGTTCGAAAGCACATCAAAGTGCAAGTAGGTAAATAGGTACCGCTCCGGCGGGGAGGTAAACGGCGTTTCCGTGCACTGCTCTGGTTCGCCAGAAGCGGCTTAGTCATGCTGGCCACATGGCCCGGAAGCTGTACGCCGGCTCCCTCGGCCAATAAAGCGAGATGAGCGCCTCAACCCCAGAGTCAGCCACGACTGGACCTAATGGTCAGGGGTCCCTTTACCTTTAATAGCAGTAATAAAGCATTTTGGCAGCGCAGGTGGAGTACAGTTGTATGGGCTTCCCTCTACACATTCAACGAACCCATCACGTATGATTGGGAGAAGCATCGTAGCTGCAGGACCCCCCCATTCACTGCATGCACATTATTGGGGTGTTTTCAGTCGGCCCACATCCCTCTCCAAGCAATCAGGAACACACCATCTTTGAAGAATTCCCGGTCTTGTTGAAAGGGGAACGCTTCTGCAAGCATAGGCATGCAGTCCTATAGCAGACAGGTGAAAAATGGCCACATGGCAGGGGGAAACCTGCTTCCCCTGCCCCCACCCCCAACCCATGAGCGTTCCAGAAGACTTGATAAAAGTGGGACAAACTTATTCCCCAAGGGTCCCACTTATAGGGTATAGAGAGGTCCCCTTTTTGCAAATAGTATAATTAGTATAATAGTATAATTCATATAACTTCGTATAATTCGGGCAGTTGCTCCAGGTGTGGTGCTCTGGTTATGGCATGTGAAGCTTTGCGAGCACATAAAAAGGCAACCAGTTACTCCCAGTCTCCCGAGGCTGCTCGAACTGGGATCCAGTATGCGGAGCAACAGGGGCCTGTTGCCTAGTGCACCCTGCTTTCCCTACCTACCCAGTTTAAGGGTGTGCGAGCATTGCGTGCAGATATATTACTCTTCATTCGCGTGCCATGTAGTCCCCGTTACAACCTAAACCTGGAATCCTTAACTATAATCAGGTGAGAGTGCTCTGATTTCTGTCTCGTGGGGCTTGCTTTCTCGCGCTGCTGTATTGTTGCAGCTGTGTGTAGACTAGATGTAGATGACACAAAAGGTGTGTGCTGAGAGCCTAGCTTTTAGGGGAGGTGGTGGGGAGGTGGGGCTGAAATATGAATCCTGTTATCAGCTTCTCAACCATTCCAGCAGTGGCTTTCCTTCCCCGTTAGAAGAAGCTACACAGAACCAATGGAAAGAGAAATACTTGTCTCCGTGTAGTTTCATCAGTCATAGGTGACCACTCCCTGATTTCCCACCAACATTTCAGAGGTTGCCTTGCCATTCCTGGTGGGAAAAGACCCCGTCTCCCCAGTGTGGTACCCCCTCTCGATGTGATAAAAGCCTACCATCTTGCACAATATTATCAGAGAGCTTCTGGAGCATCTCTTCTGCTTCACTTAGAGTTCGCTATATGCAAAGAGGAGATTCAGTTCTCCTGCCATGCCTCTGTCTCGTGGCTTTTGCCAGCGGTGCTTTGGCTTGGCTAAGGAAGACTGACAGAAAGCCTCAAAACAGGAAACACCCACCAAGAAGAGAGCCCTGCAAGTAACCTCATTTCAGAGATTATGGGATCTGTGGCGTTTTTTGCGTCGCGACCTCCTAATTTCTCCTGCAAAGTTACCCTTCAGAAAGTGGCCGCTCTCCCACCGATCCTGAACTATTTCATTCTGTCTGAACGCAAGAGACCGTTCCGGTGAAATGTTCTGGATTCCTGTGGGACAATGCTTGGAACCATTCGCAAGTATCATTCCATGTTGGGGGGGAGACAACGCTTCACGATGCTATACACATAGCTCAAGGGACTCACATGAATTATTATTGGTAAGAAATAACTCAGCTGCTATGTACACAGCGCTGTTTAGAGTAACATAAGCAATGGGCGTTGGGGGGAGCATGGGTTGGTGCACCAACAAGCTCAAAGTTTAAACTACTACAGCAAGGGAAAAGGTGGGGATGTAGCAAGTATAAGAAGGTGTGTTTGGTTCACATTCTTTTGTTGGGGATGAGGTCAAGTGCTGTGGTCTAAACCACTGAGCCTCCTGGGCTTGCCGATTGGGTTGGCGGTTTGAATCCCTATGATGGGGTGAGCTCCTGTTGCTCTGTCCCAGCTTCTGCCAACCTAGCAGTTCAAAAGCATGCCGATACAAGTAGATAAGCAGGTACTGCTGTGGCAGGAAGGTAAACGGTGTTTCTGTGTGCTCTAGTTTCCGTCACAGTGTTCTGTTGCACTAGAAGCGGTTTAGTCACGCTGGCCACATGACCCAGAAAGCTGTCTGTGGACCAATGCGGCTCCCTCGGCCTGAAAGCGAGATGAGTGCCGCAACTCCAGTTGCCTTTGACTGGACTTAACCGTCCAGGGGTCCTTTACCATTATAGCTTTGAGAAGGATTTCTAAGGCAGAGATGGCACCTAGAAGTCAGTCTAACTGTTCTGGCTCGTGGATAATTCTTTAGTAACACTTGTGGACAACATATACAACTGATGCCACATTTAAAGATATACCCACAAGGATAGCCTCAAAAGCCATCACTTGAATACAGATTGCTGCATTGCTGGGTTGACTTCCTTGACCCTAAATTGGCCAGAGTTAGGAGGAGGGAGAAAGAGGAAGGACATTTCGCTTGCAGTTGCCAGATTAATGAGCATTTAGCTGGTGTGCAATCACCATTTAACGGACAAGAGGAGGGCGCAAACCCATTTTGGAAACGTACAGAGTGCTTTTCACGAATTAAGTGTTGTGTTCCGTTTGTATTTGATCAGAAAACGCACCAGAGCGCATTGCAAGTGCAGCAGAAAGCCGAGGCGATGTTGCAGGCGAATCATTACGACATGGACATGATCCGGGACTGCGCGGAGAAAGTGGCCTCTCATTGGCAGCAGCTGATGCTCAAGATGGAAGATCGGCTCAAGCTTGTGAACGCCTCTGTGGCCTTTTACAAAACATCTGAGCAGGTAGAGGACAATGGCTCGCCGAGCCAACAGTGTGGCTGCTGGTAAATGGTTTCAAGGGCTGGTTTCACGACAGATTGGTTTTAAAGCCCAGATTCACTCAACTGAGGTTAATAAGGGAAACCAATTCCATTTTACAGACTTGGTTCATTTGCTTTTCTCTGTATGTTGCCATCCAGCATTACAGTCACAATACTTGAAAATGGAAACACGTTCCTAGGTGTAACTTGAAAATGAGCATGATCTCTGTGTGTATATTTTTTGTATAAAAGAAAACACACCATTTCTTGAATGGACTGGGTTTCAGGTAGTAGGTGTATAATTCCTAAAGTCTGCTTTCTAGAAGTTTCTCTACCACTCTCCCTTTAACCTCAGTAGTTTATTGATTCCAGTTTAAATTAATCTAAGGCCAAAACTAGACATTAGTGAAGGCGAGAGGGTCCTGTTGCTGCCCTTAACTTTTTTTTAGAGCTTCTTAACTTTTCTTAGGCTTCTTGACTTTTCAAAGAGCGAGCCTTAAAAGTAATTGCAGCTCAGGAGCAATTAAGCCGTTCCAGTGCTAAAGATGGGCTTGCTCACATTACCAAGGGCTTACTAAAAACTGCTTTGTTCACTTGGCTTTAGCAGAATGGACCTGTGGTATTGAAGTAACCTCTGTTTGCAAACCACAGGTGAGGGAAGCTGGGAGTAGTGAAGAGATGTAATGTTGACCCAGTGTTTGCATTGTGTGACTTCTGAGGAAGCTGTCAAATCAGGTTGTAGATGTGAAGTGAATGCCAGTCCTTTCAGTCTTCTTCTTTGGCAATCACTCGTAGCTGAGTAAGATTGTCTTCCATGAACACGGTTTTAACAGTGAGTCCGTAAGTGACTGTGGAGGCCAATTCTGGATCCACACGTCCTTCCACAGTGGGGACATTGGTTCCCGGGCGGGAGTTGATCACGGTGTGGATTTGCCAAGCGTGCCTTCCTCTTAGCACGTTTCTCCCTTTCGTCCTGCATTTGAGCATCTTCAAAGCCCATTAAAAAATTGTCCAGTAGCACCTTAGAGAACAACTAAGTTTGTTCTGGGTATAAGATTTCATGTGCATGCACACTTCTTCAGATAACAGACTGTTAACGGCTGCAGTTAGTCCTACAGGAAAAAGCAAGGGATAGTATGCAGATGACCAAAAAAAGTCAACAGGTTTACCATATCCATTGAGTCAATCACCCATCTCCTACCACCCTTCTGAGATAAACCCCACCCCACCCTCCCACCAGAAGGGTCTGGTGACTTCTGTTTCAGTGTATCTGAAGAAGTGTGCATGCACACGAAAGCTTATACTCAGAACAAACTTCGTTGGTCTCTAAGGTGCCACTGGACATTTTTTTTAAAAAAAATATTTATTTCAGCTGCGTCAGACCAGCACGTCTACCTACCTGAATCTAGATTCAAAGCCCATGACACCTTTGGTAAAGGCTGTTCTCTCTTTTTTTAAAAAAAAAAGATATTTATTAGGAGTTTGCAAGTTACAAAAAGAGAAAAAGAACAATAAAAATTAAACAAAACAAAACAATACCTTACAATACATCAAAAAAAGAAAAAAACAAAAAACAAAAAAATACAATAAAACAACTAAAAAACAGAACAAAAACATTTAAAAACACATCCAGCCTTTCCATGTCTTTACCTTTCATATACTTGTTTCATCGACCTCCACACACCTCCCTTTTTTGTATTCTAGTTCAATTAGCTATTTCAGCAAGTCCTTTCCATCTTTCTCAATTTTCGTTCTAAAATTTGACTTAAGACACTCTAACCTTAAATTTTCCACTTTGGTCCATTAACAATCTATTTTTACTTAATTCTTTATAACATTTCTGCTAAAGCCATATAACTTCGTTCCAGCATCCTTCTAACATTCAGGTAAAGGCTGTTCTCCAACTGGAGCACTCGCAGGCCTGTGTTTCCCAGTTGTCGGTGCTTAGACTATATTTTTTAAGATTTGCCTTGAGAGTCTTTAAACCTCTTTTGTTGACCACGAGCATAACGCTTTCCATTTTTAAGTTCGGAATAGAGTACCGTAGTTGCTTTGGGAAAAGTTAATCAGGCATCCACACAACATGACCTTTCAGTATTGATGGGTTAGCCCTCATCCTGCAACAGAAACCCTTACTCTGTCTTTTCTTGTCTCTTGGCCAATAGGTATGCAGCGTACTGGAAAGCTTGGAGCAAGAGTACAAGCGAGAAGAAGACTGGTGCGGAGGAGCTGACAAACTAGGCCCCAACTCGGAAACAGACCATGTAACGCCTATGATAAGTAAACACCTTGAACAGAAGGAGGCATTCCTGAAGGTAACAAGGAGAAGTTCGTGTGCCTATGAACACTATATTTCAAGGCTGGGTTTTGCAACCATGCATATAAAACGGGCAGACAAGATTGCCTAATCCATGGGTAGGCAAACTAGGGACCGGATCCGGCCCAATTGCCTTCTAAATTCGACCTGCGGATGGTCCGGGAATCAGCGTGTTTTTACATGAGTAGAATGTGTCCTTTTATTTAAAATGCATCTCTGGACCAATGGTACGAAATACTATGGGAAACAGCCCTACTAGAAAAATTAACCAATAAACTGAAACTGACACGGGGACAAACAGAAGAAGACGCCTTCACCCCGGTATGGCTCCCCTTTATCACATACACAGCCCAACAAGACAATGGCAATAATCCACCAACAGCATAGAAATCAATATGGCTAACCTGATTCAAAACACCCACCCACCTCACCCACACACGAAAACACAGATCACGTCAGCCAATCACAAACAAACAACCATACCCTAGGCCAACCCCAACCTCTCTCACCACCAAAGAAACTCAAATGAACAGCACGAGCAACGCTGACACCAAACCCTACATACATTAAGCAAAAAAAAAATGCATCTCTGGGTTATTTGTGGGGGATAGGAATTCGTTCATTCCCCCCCCCAAAAAAAAATATAGTCTGGCCCCCCACAAGGTCTGAGGGACAGTGGACCAGTCCCCTGCTGAAAAAGTTTGCTGGCCCCTGGATCATCCATTACGGAAGGATTGCCTAATTTGTGAAATTCTCTCCCCCTTGAGATAAGCCGTGCCCTTTTGTTTTATTTGCTTTTTGACACTGCCCCAAACCCATACCTTTCCACCTAGGCTTTTTGGTAGAGTTGTGTGAATGCTCTACTGCCTACTAGTGATCATCTGCTGAGATCTGATTATTATATCTTTACCTTAATGTGTTTTAGCTGATGTTTTGCCCATTTAAATTTTTTTAATTGTATTGTCTTATCGTACACTTAAGCTGTACCTACTGTACCCTATGTTGGTATTATTGGGCCGCATCCAACCTTAGTCATCCTTAGAGTAGTCCCATGGGAATCAATGGACTTGACTAACTTGGGTCCATCATCCTAAAGGGAAGGTGCTACACAGCGTGGAATCCTGTTTGTGCTCGTGGAAGGGTTTTTGATTCTGCTTCCTCCTAAGGAAGAAAAGGAGAGATGGTTTTGGTGTCCTTCTCCCTCTCTGTGCAGCCCTCAACACCCCTGAAAATTTGCTATATTTTGTTGGGGGACCCTCCAGAGAAGGCAGAAGGAGGAAGGGAAAAACAGCAAGAAATCATCTCCCTTTCCTCGGCCATTAGCAGCAGGTGTCCATCGAATCAAAGGCCCGTCTATCAACTTAAGAGCACCAATTGGATCCTCCTACCTAATAGAAAATTCAAAAGTGGGCCCCTGGTGTGGCAAAGTTGAAGCCAGCAGCTGTCAATCCATTCTACTCTTTCTGCAGAGAAAAGGGGCAAGGAAAGATGGACTGGAAAGCTAACGGGCGGGCGCAGGATATAGAAGAAGGCTTGCGGCTTCTCAAAATAGCAAATAAAAGCTGTCAAACACAGTGCAGTTAGTTAATTGGAGCAGAAGGCTGAAGAAGCGAGGAAGCACAAGGACATCAATCTGCTTGATTGCCCATTTAATACTGAAGCAAGCTCATTTTTGGCTGTTTCTGGTGGCGCTAAAAATAAAGCAAAGCTTACGAGATACCTTGCGAAAACAGCAGAGTCTTGCGGCAGTTTTCAAAATTAATAGGTTTAATTGTGGCATAAGCTTTTGTGGACGAGGGTCCACTTTGTCCATGAATTTTGTTGAATAAATAAGAATTCTAAGGTCAATGTATAAAGGGCTTAACATAGTGACTTGACCGCATCGGGGGCTTCCAGCTGTCACCTCTGCTATCACTTTTCCATTTTTTACTAGTAATCTGTTTTCAGATATCAGAAGCTCATTTTTAGAGAAGAGAGAGAGGCAGGAAAGGCTGCAGTGGTTAAGGGGAGTGTGTGTTCTGTGGTGTAAACTGATTGCTACTTTGTCCATTTAGGTGAAGGTGACCAGAAAGTGAACCTCAATTCGTACCATGCAAGAAATGCAAAATGCTTCCCTTTATTTCTATTGGCTTTTCAGCTGCTACTAAACATGGTTACTCAGATGTGAACCTCATTTGAGTACCTAAATCTACATTTAGGGCTGCAGCCTTTATTATATCAGTGGGCACCTCTGTCTTCTGCCTCCGATATTCAGTTAGTCTCCTTGATTAGTAGCTTCAAGAGATTTCAACAGAACTGAGTTTTTTTTATGTTAGAGCTTGTTTTATTCTTTGGCCTGCTACCCGAAGAACTCCAAATCTCCAAAACGAACACTCCTGCTCTTTAGAAGCTAGTATAATTAAGAGATTTTTGCACGTATGTCCTTGTCTGCTGGTGCTCCTCGTTTATAATCTGCAGATTATGAGTCCTAGCAAATAATGTAATAATTGAGGGCAGCTGGTGACATCAAGCAACTATTTCCCTATTAGTGTTTAAGAGCAAAACACAGCATGGAAATGCTGTGAAAGGATTTACTTTTGTTCCTGAATCCTGAGTGTTGCTTAAGGAAGAGAGAGCTTAACCACAGTCTCATGTTTGGATGCCGCACTAAACCAGACCTTGTTTTGGCTGCCACGGCATGCTAAAAGACTCCAATTACTGAGGTCCTCAGATGGGACGCTTCTGGTGGTTATCCACACCCCTGAGGTCCCTTTGGTCATCACTAGGGACCAAGCCTTTAGTGTGGCAGACCCTGCCCCGTGGAACTCCCTGCCACAGTACAGATTCAACAGGAAGCATCCCTCCCTTCTTTCAGACAACATTTTGCTGAAGCACCTTACAACATGCATTTTTTCCTTTTCTTTTAACCTATCAGTATTTATTGATGTATTTAATGATGCCCTAATGGCCATTTGGCTCATTTTTATTTATACACGTTGCATCCGGTCTTGCTATATATATTTTTGTATGAAAGTGCAGATTATAAGTTTGCAAATAAATAAAAGGACATGGGGGAGGTGGGTGGGGAGCAAAACTGGTGTAATCTCCTCCTTAGGAACCAGTGTGCTCACGCTAAGCTATGTTTCTTGGCTCAGCATTATGTCTGAACATGGCCCATGTAAAAATATGACCAGCGACTGTCCTATAAACTTAACTAAACTGCTTTCCCCCCTCTCTAAACCACTGTGATGATGTTTTCCTTGATCAAAAAATAGCTTGACAGTTGATGCCCTGCAGCCACACTCTGGAAACAGTCCTAGCGTGTGGTACTAGGAGAACTGAGGTTGGGGAACAAGAATCCCACTTGCCAGGCATGGAACATCCATGGAAGAACATGGCACAGAGGAATTGAGCCTTCCTACTTGCTCATAGAAGGGACACAAGTGGCGCTGTGGGTTAAACCACAGAACCTAGGACTTGCCGATCAGAAGGTCGGCGGTTCGAATCCCCGCAACGGGGTGAGTTCCCGTTGTTCGGTCCTAGCTCCTGCCAACCTAGCAGTTTGAAAGCACGTCAAAGTGCAAGTAGATAAATAGGTACCGCTCCAGCGGGAAGGTAAACGGCATTTCCGTGCACTGCTCTGGTTCACCAGAAGCGGCTTAGTCATGCTGGCCACATGACCCGGAAGCTGTATGCCAGCTCCCTCGGCCAATAAAGCGAGATGAGCGCCGCAACCCAGAGTCGGTCACGACTGGACTAATGGTCAGGGGTCCCTTTACCTTACTTGCTCATAGAGAAGCATCTGTGTTGTGCAGCCCAAGAGGAATGGGCCAAATTTGCTTTGTTTGTTCAAGCCATTACACGCAGGCTGTAGCGGAATTTAAATTTCCACTTGTAGTGCCTAAAACGACAAGGTCAGTTAGCATCACCTTGCGCATGCCTGCCCTGATGTGTCTGTCTGTGGTCTCTTCCAGGCTTGCACGCTGGCTCGGCGAAATGCTGATGTCTTCCTGAAATACCTGCACAGGAATAGCGTCAACATGCCAGGGATGGTGACTCACATCAAGGCCCCTGAACAGCAGGTGAAAAGTAAGCATGCACGATGGGCTGGCTACCTGTCGATCTTAATAGAGTTCAACCATTCCGTTGGTAAGGTGGTGATACAGTTCTGGTTTATGCGGGTGATACTCACGAAGCACACACAGAACAAGGGTGCAAATCAGCTGTGCATCAGCTGCCCCTGTTAGCATCTCAAGCCATGCTAAGAGCAATAAAGAACTCCTAGCTGTGGTTGTCACCGGGTAAAAAAATAAGGTTTTTTTTGGGGGGGGGAAGCACAACAGTGGAAGTTGTGGGATTTTTTTGCAACTTGAGATAATGTATTAATAACAAATGACCACAGTGCCAAACATTTAAGCATGTTTCCTTTGTTTGTGTAAATTACACACTTACCTGTGCCTGAGTGTGAAACAGAGCTTCTTTCCCCCCTCTTTTTGAATAAATTTTATCAGGTTTTATAAAGAGAGATACAAAGATGGTAATCAGATATCTTTTTTGTCCAGGCTGAAACTTTAGATCAGTGGTTCCCAACTTTTTTTGGCCATGCATCTCTAAAATCCTGATTATTCAAAAAGTGAACTCCTATTCACATGGAGGAAGCCTAAAAGGCCATTCACTGTTAATAACTCATTCTCGAATTGCCTCCCTTAAAAATCAAATTGCTCCCCTGGTTGGGAACCACGGATCTAGATAAAATGAAAACATCGATCGGGGGGGGGGGGGAGAAGAGGAAAAATAGAGAGAACAAAAAAGGAATAGATAGAGATAGCATTAAGAGAGAGGGGGAGGTTAAAAAACTAAGAAACTTCCAATTAATTGTCTGTCAGCTATATATATAAATACACAGATTTTCTAAATATTTCATGCAAATAAAATATTCCACAAACCCAGCAGCACATTTATTTATTGCAAACTGCTAAATAAAATAAGAGCTGTAACAGAGACATTAACACAGAGAAAACGATCAAGACCTATCCTTAAAATAAGCAGGAATCAGAATGCACAAAAATAATGAAATCAGTGTCCTATGTAGTGCTTATAAAGTCTTCCATGAAGTTAGTTGGTGGTTGCATTTTAAAACCCTGCACAGCTTGGCCAACGTGGGTCCCCAGTAGAACATCTGTTCCTACAGCAGCCTGACATACACCTGTTTTCAAAGTCCCTCCTCTGAGTGGCCAGACCATTAGAGGTAAGGCAGGTGATGACTGGGGAGAGAGCTTTTTCGGTTGTGGTGTCCCATTACTAGAACTCCCTCCCCAGGTGAGCTTGCCTGGCACCTGTGTTAGTAACTTTTTAAGGGCATAGTGGAGAATTTTTATTGCCCGCTCCCCAGCCAGACTTTTAACACCTGGTTTGTTTGTTTTTTTAAAGTGATTAGTGGCTCTGTTTTTAATGCTTTTTCTGCACTCTGTTTTATTGACTGTTCCTTTAAATAGAAAAATGATAGTTGTAAATTGAAGGGTGTTACAGAAATACCTTAAATGAATAAATAGACGAATTAATGTGTTTGAAAACAGCAAGCTGAGGACCAGTTATGAGTATGGTGAACACTTTGGAGTGTGGAAAAAAAATTGCAGATCTCAGTGAGGAGCTGAAATGGCAACACTTTGCTTCATTTATTTTATTTTATGTGTATATTCATAGCTTTGTATTTTCATGCTGATCTGCCATGAATTCTGGGACACTCAGTGGCCGCCTTTGGATGATCGTATCTCCATTTAATAAGCCAAGATACGAATGGATCTAGTATCTGTGCACTTCTCCCTTTGTGCAAGCAAATGAACACGCCAGGAAGTCTTCAGTTAACACTAGTTTCTCATTAGGTCTGAACTGGGATGCTATGGCCAGTGGTTTCAGAACAAGCCAGGATATGAATCCAACTCTAAACTATGATTTCATATCCTGGCTTGTTCTGAAACTGTCAGCGTTATGTTCCTAGTTTGGATGCAGTGGAACACATCGGGTAATGATAGGAAGATTTGCTGACTTGTTGGTTCACTCGCATAAGAGGAGGTGGATGTGTGCAAGGGTACTAAGCTTGTTCATATCGCAGCTTATTAAGCAATATATGATAATCCAAACAGAGTTAGATATACTGATATCCCAAAAATTCAAGCAGGCAGCACTGGGTGTAGAAGTTATCGCTTGGAGAGTTGCTTCATGCATTGACCGCTTGCCATAACAACATAAAGGCCATATTTAAATGTTAGGCACAGATACACCACACACTTTAAGGATGTGGGTGGTGCTGTGGTCTAAACCACTGAGCCTCTTGGGTCAGCAGTTCGAATCTGCATGACGGAGTGAGCTCCCATAGCTCTGTCCCAGCTCCTGCCAACCTAACAGTTCAAAAGCACACCAGCGCGAGTAGATAAATAGGTACCACTATGGTGGGAAGGTAAACAGCGTTTCCGTGCACTCTGGAATTTGACCTGCTGTCCCGTTGCGCTAAAAGCAGCTTAGTCATGCTGGCCACATGACCCGGAAAGCTGTCTACGCACAAACGCCAGCTCCCTCGGCCTGAAAGTGGAGATGAGTGCCGTACCCCAAAGTCGAATTCGACCGGACTCAACCGTCTAGGAGTCCTTTACCTTTACCCTTTACACCAGACACAGGAGATTCAACCTTTCTACAGACAAAGAATCCCTAATTTGTATTACAAGAGCAACATGTGAGATTTAATGAAATCAGTCTGTTCTCTTGCCACTGCCGCTTGTTTTCAACTATTGCTGATGTATGCCCAACTTATGTTCTTATATTCATTTGAGTTACCTCAACGGCTTGCCAGATATATCAGTTCCTTAGGCCTTTGCTTTTTGCTCAGTGCACCAATTGATTTGGCCTCTTTATGATCCGGCAGATATCCTGAATGAGCTCTTCCAGAGGGAAAACCGTGTCCTACACTACTGGACAATGAGGAAAAGACGCCTTGACCAGTGTCAGCAGTATGTGGTCTTCGAGAGGAGCGCCAAACAGGTCAGGGCCTGTATTTTAAGCAGCCTTTTCTTCCTGGCGCTGTTGGATTGGAATGCCCATGTTTGCTTGCAGCGAGATCACATTCACCCGGTGCTATACCAGCTGCACTGGCTCCCGGTGGAGTACAGGATCAGGTTTAAGGTGCTGGTTTTAACCTTTAAAGCCCTATATGGCCTAGGACCCTCGTACCTGCGGGACCGCCTCTCCTGGTATGCCCCACAGAGAAACCTACGGTCTTCAAATAAAAACATCTTGAAGGTCCCAGGCCACAGAGAAGTTAGGCTGGCCTCCACTAGAGCCAGGGCTTTTTCGGCTGTGGCTCCGATCTGGTGGAACGCTCTGTCACAAGAGACCAGGGCCTTGCGGGACTTGACATCTTTCCGCAGGGCCTGCAAGACAGAGCTGTTCCACCAGGCCTTTGGCCAGGGCACAGCCTGACCCCCTCCCTCGGCAATCTTCGCAGAGCTCTGGCCCAATGGTTGCTAGTGGCTTGAATTAATTAATTTTTATAATGAATGATTTTAGAATGTTGTTTATGTTGTACTTTTGTACTGTTTTATTGTTGTTAGCCGCCCTGAGCCCGGCTTCGGCTGGGGAGGGCGGGATATAAATAAAATTTATTATTATTATTATTATTATTATTCTCCCAACAGGCAGCCCAGAAGCGAGTCGCATCACGTCTCGCTGATTTGTATAGCCTGTGCTAAAAAAAGGCCCTCGTGTCCCTTTTCTCCGTTGTGGCAATGCTGAATTTGCTTGCGAGTGTGTCGGCACTCTAACCTCTGGTCCTTTTGCGCCACAAGGAGTTTCAATCAGCACGATGCTACTTGTGAGGAGGCCATAGTGTGCGAAACGCTGTATGTGCTAATAAATCCCTAAGTATAAATGACTTGGGACGCGGGTGGTGCTGTGGGTTAAACCACAGAGCCTAGAGCTTGCCGATCAGAAGGTCGGCAGTTCAAATCCCTGCGACGGGGTGAGCTCCCATTGCTCGGTCCCTGCTCCTGCCCACCTAGCAGTTTGAAAGCACGTCAAAGTGCAAGTAGATACATAGGTACCGCTGCGACGGGGAGGTAAATGGTGTTTCCATGTGCTGTTCTGGTTCGCCAGAAGCAACTTAGTCATGCTGGCCACATGACCCGGAAGCTGTGCGCCGACTCCCTCGGCCAATAAAGCGAGATGAGCGCCGCAACCCCAGAGTTGGCCATGACTGAACCTAATGGTCAGGGGTCCCTTTACAAATGACTTGCTTTTAAACTACAGTAGGTTGTATGCTGGTGGCCCACTAGCAGAAAGTTGGAAGCACATAACTGGGATCTAGAGAGCCAGGCGCAATCTTCTGCTTTGCAGCCTCAGAGGTTTTCAGGTCCTGCATTCCCTACGCATCTCCCAAAAAGCCACTCGTGAGGGACCCGCTAGCATCTTTTGCAGCAGCAGGGAATGTAGACCGCCAGCGATTCAAGCGGGAGTTGCCTGTTGTTCGCCCTAATTGGCTGCGTTTACTACAGCCGCCAAGGCATGGCTGGAAGGATCCAATGGGCTGGCTCTGGAGATAGCACAGGTAGGGAAGGAGATTCAGGGACCAAGCAGCTTCTTACACCAACCTTCCTTGACCCAGCTGCAAGATTTTATGAGCCATATACAATAACAATAATAATAATAATTTATTACTTATACCCCGCCCATCTGGGTGAGTTTCCCCAGCCACTCTGGGCGGCTTCCAATCAAGTGTTAAGAACAATACAGCATTAAATATTAAAAACTTCCCTAAACAGGGCTGCCTTCAGATGTCTTTTAAAGAGAAGATAGCTGCTTATTTCCTTCACATCTGAAGGGAGGGCGTTCCACAGGGCGGGCGCCACTACCGAGAAGGCCCTCTGTCTGGTTCCCTGTAACCTCACTTCTCGCAATGAGGGAACCGCCAGAAGGCCCTCGGCGCTGGATCTCAGTGTCCGGGCAGAACGATGGGGGTGGAGACACTCCTTCAGGTATACAGGTATACAACAGAGAAAAGAAAAAGCGAAGGGCAAAGGAAGAGCGAGTATGTACCGGTGCCATAGAAAAGATGGTCCACTTGTTTGGGTAGTTCTATGGGGATGGAATTTTGTATGTTGGAATTCACCAGCTAGAGTGTTTCTCAGAGTGCAGGTTCCTAGTAACTTTATTTATCACAATCTAGCTTTTACTAAGTTTTCTAGGTAGCCTGTTAGTTGGGAGTATCCATTTGTGGATGGGGGGTAGGGGTGGTAGAGACACAAAGATGGGATGAAAAAGTGTACAGTAACCCAGATTGTCTTTTATATATTTTAATATTATACAGTGCAGTCACGGCAAAGACAAAGAATGTAGCATTAAGATTATGGTGTCATTTTACATGGTCTTGAAACACTGGCAGTCCGTATAGATTCTCCATGGACAGTTTGGGGAGGCTGGTGGGAGAGCTTTCCTTTCTTTCCCCCTTACATTTGAAAAAAAAAGGTTTCGTCAAATGTCTTTTCCTTTATAACCCCCTTTGCAACTCTTCTAAGCCCAGTTAGTTTCTTTTCTTTTTTTTCTTTCTAGACATCTTTATTGAAAGTTCAAAAAAGTACTTAATTATATTATATGTGCGCTAAACTTGGTGAGACGTAAATAAAAGAGGAAAAAAGAAACAGCACCCATGTATAAGGGAAAATAAAGGGGGGAGGGGGAACCACTCAAAACTGTATACTTTACAAAGTTATTATTATACAATAACCCAGACTGTGCAGTTTGTACTCTGCAGCCAGCGGCACATTTTAACAGTGGCTTAATAGGGTTGTATGCAGCACTGCACAATTCCATCCATGCAAAAAAAGTCCCCCTCCTCTCCCCTGCAGTTTCCCACACACCGTCCAAATCCAGTCCAGAGTTTTTGGGGGAACCCTCTAGAACAGATTTTGGGAAGGTGCGAGGAGAGGAGGGAAAGAGGAAGTCCCATTGCATACAACCCAATGAGTCGTCCTTCCCCTTCTCCAAAAGAACTCTAAAATTGTGTTTTTGTTGGGGTGCTAGGAGTAGAGATGTAAAGATGGCCATTGCCAACACAACAGTAAAAGAGGGTTGAAAACCATTTCTCTCAAATTTGGTTGAAATGGTTCAGACATGTGATTTAAAAGTAATGTAACATATTTCTAAAATGAATGTATTTAATACAGCTGTAGGAACTCATTCCAATACTATAGAAAACAAGCTTTCAATTAAATGTAATAAGACCAAAATAACTAAATACACAGAAAAGTGGTGGGAGGTCAAGCTTTTTCCAGGCAATATCAGCGGGGATTGGTGGGGCAGGTTTCAGTAAGTTTTGTTTCAAATGAGGTATGGATCTCTGCAGATTTTCTCATCTTTCTGATCTCTTGGAAAATAAGCTATTCTTTATTGAACTGCTGGTCCAAAAGCTGCTGTTCTATTCTCAGCAAAGTCCCGCTGTTTCATTTCTGTAAAATTATGTGTTTGAACATTGATGCTCTCAACAACCAAACTTCTTTGATGGTTGTATTCAGCTCAGTTTAGCTGGTAGATATTCTAGTGTATAATTTTTGGTAGCTGGTATGGAGCTTCAATTGCAGTGTAAAAAGACCCCTGACGCCTAACATCTCTTTATATAATTCTCCAGAACATTGTATTCTGACCTGGAACTAGCTGTGCTTTGTGCATTTTTTAAGTGCTGATGTCGTTTCATCCTTGAAAAATGTTAAAACAGAGCAATCATAACCCTTTTTTACTCAGAAGTAAGTCCCACTCAGTTCGATGGGAACTACTTCTCAGGGACGCTGGTGGTGCTGTGATCTAAACCACTGAGCCTCTTGGGCTTGTCGATCAGAAGGTCTATACGTGACCGCTCCTTGATTTTCCACCAACATTTCAGAGGTTGCCTTGCCATTCCTGGTGGGAAAACACCCCCTCTCCCCAGTGCGGTACCCTCTCTCTATGTGAAAAAAGCCTACCATCTTGAACAATATTATCAGAGAGCTTCTGGAGCATCTCTTCTGCTTCACTTAGAGTTCGCTATATGCAAAGAGGAGATTCAGTTCTCCTGCCATGCCTCTGTCTCATGGCTTCTGCTGGCGGTGCTTTGGCTTGGCTAAGAAGACTGACAGAAAGCCTCAAAACAGGAAACACCCACCAAGAAGAGAGCCCTGTAACTAACCTCATTTCAGGAATTTTGGGATCTGTGGCATTTTTTGCGTCACAGCCTCCTAATTTCTCCTGCAAAGTTACCCTTCAGAAAGTGGCTGCTCTCCCACTGATCCTGAGCTATTTCATTCTATCTGAACACAAGAGACCATTCCAGTGAAATGTTCTGGATTCCTGTGGGACAATGCTTGGAACTATTCGCAGGTATCATTCCATGTGGGAGTGCTATACACATAGCCCAAAGGAGCCACATGAATTATTATTAGTAAGAAATAACTCAGCCACTATGTACACAGTGCTGTTTAGAGTAACATAAGCAATGGGGGTTGGGGAAAACATGGGTTAGTGCCCCAACAAGCTCACAGTTTAAGCTACTACAGCAAGGGAAAAGGTGGGGATGTAGCAAGTTTAACAAGGAGTGCTTGGTTCACATTCTTTTGTTGGGGATGAGGTCAGGTGCTGTGGTCTAAACCACCGAGCCTCTTGGGCTTGCCGATCGGAAGGTCAGCGGTTCGTATCCCCATGACGGGGTGAGCTCCCATTGCTCTGTCCCAGCTTCTGCCAATCTAGCAGTTCGAAAGCATACCAGTGCAAGTAGATTAATAGGTACCACTGTGGCAGGAAGGTAAACGGCGTTTCCGTGCACTCTGGCTTCCGTCACGGTGTCTCGTTGCACTAGAAGCGGTTTAGTCATGCTGGCCACATGACCCAGAAAGCTGTCTGTGGAAAAACGCCGGCTCCCTCGGCCTGAAAGAAAAATGAGCACCACACCCCATAGTTGCCTTTGACTGGACTGAACCATCCACCCTTTACCTTACTTTCCAGAAAGACTGGTGTCCAGTTGGTGCCCTTGCAGTTACAAAGGGCTTTTCATAGAATTGCAGAG
This sequence comes from Podarcis bocagei, assembly GCF_964188305.1. Taxonomy (NCBI): domain Eukaryota; kingdom Metazoa; phylum Chordata; class Lepidosauria; order Squamata; family Lacertidae; genus Podarcis; species Podarcis bocagei. Next base: position 13,947,964 of record NC_138133.1, read on the forward strand.
TTGGAAGGGACCGTGATAGTCCCCCCTGGAGTGCAGGAAACTTCTGCCCAATGTGTGCCTCAAACCCCTGATCCTGAGGTTAAGAGTCTCATTCCATACTGACGGTTCTGTCCCAGATACGGTCTTCACAATATTTGAGCAGTAGTATATTTGCTATGGAGACGAAGGAATCTCTGAATTGTAGAAACCAATGGCTACATCTCCCCGCCACTTAACTCCAGGCCTTGATGTTCCAAGGATCATTCACAAGTTCTAATCTGTTTCTCTCTTTGCAATTTGTGGTTTGTGCCATCAAAGGCTGCTGAAAACCTTTGAGCAAGTATCTCTATTCAAAGCACATTCACTTCGATTTTGATCCAATGGATGCCTCCGCTATTGGAAGGAGGAGGGCAAGTTTTGCCCATCTCCCCTCTCCCTCCCATCCTGCAGCCTCCAGTTCTCCCCGGGAATTGGAGACCCGCTGCAATAGGGTGACATGTGGCAGGATGGTGTTACAGGAGGAAGGACAAATGGGCAAAAAAAAGAAGAAAACCATTAAAAGCTCTTCCATGCACAGAAGGGCGTTGATTGAGTGCATTTATCTATTTATATTTGGTGCAATTGTACCCCGCTATTCAGCCAAAACAGACTCCCAGAGTGGCTAAAATGAAAATAGACCCTAGAATCTAAAAGACACGGCACGCAAGGAAAAAAGGGACAGGGAGGGAAAAGGTGTAAAAAGCGATTGCTGGCGCCACTTCTTGAAAGTTATATAATAGTTCTTAAAGTGACCAGCTAAAAACAATTCAGGGGTAGGAACTGCCTATTGGAGCTGATCTTTCAGGAGAGGTGATGTGACAAGCTCTGCTTGTCATCTCTCCCACTGTGGCAGCCTGCTTGGATAATGTTAGGAGATGCCTGGGCGATGTTAGGACAAGCCCAGGAACTGGTGACCTGAGTTTTGAATGGGATTCTACACCTAGGAAATAAGTTGCCTTTGCTAAAAGGTAGTCTAACGCTTCTTCTTTGTCATCTTTTTCTCCCTTAGGCTCTTGAATGGATCCATGACAATGGAGAATTTTATTTATCTACGCACACTTCCACTGGCTCCAGTATCCAGCATACTCAAGAGCTGCTAAAGGAGCATGAAGAATTTCAGATTACGGCCAAGGTAAATTGCGACGGCAGTTAAGGTCCCCTGCCATTTTCTTACTGTGTCTTGTGTCTATTTTTATCTCTTTGGGAGAAGTTGATCAAAAGGGGTGCAAGGCAGTCAAGTATGTTTCCTCTTCCCAACCACATGTAGTCTCTGCATCTGGACTGGGGGACCCTTTTCTGTCAAAGGCCACTTTCCCTGAGCATGCAGATGAAGGATGGAGCCAGAGACAAAAGTGACTAAGCAGGCTTCCAGGAAAGGACATATCTCTCTTGTTGCAGAGAGCCTTCTCCTTCATCCTCCTTACATCGCCTCATCTTTTGGGGCTTTCTCCACCATGATTTCCCCCTTCTCTCCAGCCAGGCTCTGAAATTGAATTGAGGGGTGCATGTGACCCTTGGCCCAGCAGTTGCCTACCCCTCCTCTAAATAATAATAATAATAATAATAATAATAATAATAATAATAATAATAATAATACAGTCATAACTCAGGATACAGACACTTCAGGTTGTGTTTTTTCGGGTTACGGACCGCCGAAACCCGGAAGTACCGGAATGGGTTACTTCTGGGTTTCAGCGGTCACGCATGCACAGAAGTGCTAAATCGCGCTTTGCGCATGCGCAGAAGCGCCGAATTGAAACCCGTGCATGCGCAAAGCGTGATTTAGCACTTCTGTGCATGCGTGACCGCTGAAACCCAGAAGTAACCCGTTCCGGTACTTCCAGGTTTCGGCGGTCCGTAACCCGAAAAAACACAACTTGAAGTGTCTGTATCCCGAGGTATGACTGTATTATTATACATAACAATTTGAGTATGGTGTTTATTAGTAATGTGTTTCAGGAAATGCAGGGTCCAGAGGAAGAACTGCTTGAGAAGTAGATGAATTATATTTTATTTTATTTATGACCTGTGTGTGGTGCCTCAGAGCATGCCCTCAGAGCCAGTGTGGTGTAGTGGTTAAGAGTGGTGGATTCGTAATCTGGTGAACCAGGTTCGCTTCCCCGCTTCTCCACATGCAGCTGCTGGGTGACCTTGGGCTAGTCACACTTCTCTGAAGTCTCTCAGCTTCACTCACCTCATAGAGTGTTTGTTGTGGGGGAGGAAGGGAAAGGAGAAAGTTGAGGCCGTGTCAGAGAGCCAGTCGCTTAAAAGACAACACCAACATCACATTTTATATTCTTCTTATTCCAATTCTTGAGATTTAGGCCATCTAGGATGGTTTATGTAAGGGGGGCCATAAAGCAATTGGCATGTGATGAGCAGGAAGACAGGGATTAGTTTGGGGGTTGTTTAGGAGAAAATGGAAATTGTAAGGTAAAGGTAAAGGTACCCCTGCCCGTACGGGCCAGTCTTGACAGACTCTAGGGTTGTGCGCTCATCTCACTCTATAGGCCGGGAGCCAGCGCTGTCCGCAGACACTTCCGGGCCACATGGCCAGCGTGACGAAGCTGCTCTGGCGAGCCAGAGCCGCACACGGAAATGCCGTTTACCTTCCCGCTAGTAAGTGGTCCCTATTTATCTACTTGCACCCGGGGGTGCTTTCGAACTGCTAGGTTGGCAGGCGCTGGGACCGAGCAACGGGAGCGCACCCCGCCGCGGGGATTTGAACCGCCGACCATGCGATCGGCAAGTCCTAGGCGCTGAGGTTTTAGCCACAGCGCCACCCGCGTCCCTATGGAAATTGTAGGGGGATATAAATATGCTGGCTCGAGGAATCCTCCTCCCTTACTTCTGCAAACCTATTGAGATATTCCTTGGCTTTCCTCTGCCACCATGAGGTCTAGAAACTTCAGCTCTCTGTTCCTTGTTTATCAGCAATCTGGGGTAACATAAACTTGAGCTGTGAGGCTGGAGGATAAGATAAATTCTGCTTGTCAAATCCTGACTTTGTAGGACCCCAAAAACTCAAAATAGATGATTCCTCCTTTAAATGGATGGTTTGAAATCAAATAACAATCCTGATTTTTTGTGTTATGGCAAGAGCAGCAGAGAGCTGTTCAGAGATGGCCTCCTCTGTTTGCAAACTATCTGCTAAATCACTTGTGAGGATGCTTCTTTTACTGGATAGGTGTCGTTCTGCCCCAGTTCTACCTTTCTGCCTTTTGTGTTTCCCACAGCAAACCAAAGAGAGGGTGAAGCTGTTGATACAGCTGGCAGACGGCTTTTGTGAAAAGGGCCATGCCCATGCAGCGGAGATTAAAAAATGTGTCACAGCGGTGGACAAAAGATACAGGGACTTCTCTCTGCGCATGGAAAAATATAGGACCTCTTTAGAGAAAGCCCTGGGGATCTCTTCGGATTCCAATAAATCGGTAAGTGCTGCAGGGTTTTTCGGGTTTTTGTTCTTCTGCTAGCAGAAACGTGGGCTGGCTTAGTGCGGCGGCTTAAGCTCCTTACTAGACAGCTGCCTTTTCTCTTTTCCCCCTGCCTCTGCTAATTCTGTTGTCTTCCCCCTCTTAATTCAGAGTAAAAGCCTGCAGCTGGATATAATCCCAGCCAGTGTCCCTGGGTCAGAGGTGAAGCTGAGAGATGCTGCTCACGAGCTTAATGAAGAAAAGAGGAAGTCTGCCCGCAGGAAAGAGTAATGCAGTGTTTTCCGCACTCTGTAGAAATCTTTGTGCATGGTTTAGCTTCGTGTGTGGTTTGATATCTCCCACCCACCCCCCAATTTGTGCTTTTCCACTTCCCAGTACTAGCCTTACACATTGAAAGGAGCAGGCTTTTTGAGTAGATGAAATGTTTGGTTTTGTTTGTTTTTTTAAAGCTCTCTTCCTGTATAGATGGTAAATTTTAAGTTCTCCTTTTGGAAATTCTCCATATACACGATAAAAAAGGACAGTAAACCAAGCATGGTGTACAGAAGAAAAAGGGAGAAATCAAAGGGTTCTAAAAATACATGATTTATTATTTTTTTAGGAATCTGGCCTCAGTCTGTAAAATCCCAATGCTTTCACTTCTCGCTTTTTGTGTGTATTCTTTGGATATGCTTGAAGTGATTTATTTTCCGAGTTTGTTCACTGACTTTACAGCAGAGTTCCCCTGTTCAGACGTAACGGGGAACCCTGGCTTAATCCAAGCTACCATCTCCGTGCCAAAGCTGGTTCTCAAGGGGTGAGGGAGAAGTCTTCATAAACCATGCTTTATTCAGTCTTGGACTGTTGACCCAACGTTGTCTCTGCTTAAGAATCGGCGAAAACAAATAAACTCCTCCCTCCCCCCCTTATAATTACTTTGTGTGCTGGACCTCTGTCCTGCTATTACTATTCACAATAGAAAGCAATGGTGAATCAAGAGGAGAGTGATGTGTGACAATTCCAGCACACTGATGTTTCCTTTCTGTTTCAAAGGTTCATTATGGCTGAGCTTATCCAGACAGAGAAGGCTTACGTGAGAGATCTCCGGGAGTGTTTGGATGTAAGTGTGTGACCATGTGGGGTGGGTCCCACGTAGAACTTTTGCAAACTGTAGAACTGAAGGGCCAATTCAACAGAATTGTACTAGGCAGCCATTACAGACTTGACCAGCATCTTGTTTTGCTGCTGCAAAACTCCTATGTTAGCTGGACATGGGCACAGTTTGTTTACACTTTTTATTTTGGGGGAGGAATCACCGTGAGCGGACTGCTGCCTTTGTTTACGCTTTGGTGTTTTCTATAAAAGAGATTATCCTCTGCTAATGCTTCCATTATGTGTATCGCACATTCGAGAACTGGCTCATTCTCTTTGAACAGAAATGCCTGTTCATTGTTAAAACCAGAGAGGAATCGTATTCCCGTTGTAGCTATTGCAGTGCTTGGATTTTAAACTCTATGACTTCATGAAGTATTTTGCCTATGGTTAGAATTTCATTTGTATAAAACCAGACCAGAGTTTACAATAAAAGCTAAAGTGGCCATACATTACAGATATTGGTGTGGTCTTGTATATCTCAGTTTTGGAAAGGTTGCTTTTTGAGTTGTTACACTCAAGCAAATTCACAGTTCACCCTTTTTGTCTTGTGCTTTTGACCAGACATATCTATGGGAAATAACAAGTGGCGTTGAAGAGATCCCACCTGGTATTGTCAATAAGGAACATATTATCTTCGGAAACATGCAGGAAATCTATGAATTCCATAATAAGTGAGTATGAAGACCTGATGTCAGTAAAGACTGACTTAATGCATTTCTCACACTTGTAAAGAAATATATGGTTGTTATTTGCCTGTAAATATACCGAGAGAGTACGTAGCTACAATGGGTGAATCTTCAGTTCCTGTGGCACCCACTTTTTGTTAAACAGCTGGTTAAAATAGACTTTAAATCTCTAGGCCAGAACAAAAGTACAAAATGTCAGGTGGTTCAGTCTGGTAGAGAATGAGATATTCTGTATTTCTTTTTCTTAGCAGATCTGCATAGTCCATAAACGAACGAATATGACATTTCATTTTTCATTTATGGGGTGATAGCTGCAGAAAGCTCTTTTCAGATATCAGTAACGGTGAACTTGCCATAATTGGAGCGCACAGCCTGAATTCAGGATTTGTATGAAGCTTCATACTTAATAGAGGTGCAGAACAAAGAGTATTTGCCAGGGAGGTGGGGATATAACTGCACCACAGTGCACAAAAACCACGCCTAGGCCTCCTGTTAACAAGAGGCCAGTATCACGTGCTGGGAGGAGTTCAGAAATGCTAGTGCATTGAGTTGACAAAACAATGTTGCTTTTCTGTTTTTTAAAAAACATTCTCACAATTTCTGAAATGCTGCCCTGAACATAAGAACAAATGCCAACCGGTCCTTGCAAGCAAAGAAGTCATCTGATGCACACTTGTGTGGCGGAGGAGCCCTATTTTATGCAAGATTTATCTGCCCAAACTGGAAGTCAGGAGGTCCTCTGTATGTTTCGAATGGTGGGCACCAGAAACAAGCTCTGTGCCACCCAGTTCTCTTGCCCTCCTGCACCTTTTAAGGAGTGACATTCAGATCTTAATGTGACCTGTGTGGAGAACTCTGCTCCATGTGGACATATACACAGATTTGGGGCTGCCTGTAGGCCCTTTCTTGGCTCCTCAGTATGCTACCCAGGATTATAGCCAAACCAGTTCTGAGTATGTAACTAGGAGTCTGTCATTTACTCATCTTCACTGTTGTGCTTGAAACTAGATCAGGATGGGAGATACAGTGGTATCTCTGGTTACTAACTTAATTCGTTCCGGAGGTCTGTTCTTAACCTGAAACCGTTCTTAACCTGAGGTAATGGGGCCTCCCGCTCGATTTCTGTTCTCATCCTGAGGTAAAGTTCTTAACCCGAGGTACTGTAACCCAAGGTGTTTGTAACCTGAGGTACCACTGTATATTAATTGGGTTTCCACAGTGCGCCATAATTTCTAACTCTGTTATAACACACTGTGTGTTCAACTCCCAATTGGGGGCAGCTTGAGTTAGCCCTTCGTGGTAGAGTAGAAGTGGGTTTTATGAAGTTTGGCTGCTGCTGTCGTCACACCTTTCCTGTAACGTGTTGATTGTGTGGTCCAACCAAAGTAAAGCAATTTCGAAGTTGCATTTAGTTCTGTGAGGGAATCCGTAGCATGTAGCATCCTTTTATTTCTTCTGTTACTATTAGTCGAACGTAAATACTTCAGCTGAAACTGGATTTTACAGATAGTTTTTCACAGGTATATGTACGTATATGTTTATGGTCACTACTTAAGATTTTTGGGTATCCTAATGAAAATCTGGCAAGGGCTTTGAAAATAATTTTGTCACTTTGTTGTTGTTTTACAGTATATTCCTGAAAGAGCTAGAAAAATATGAGCAGCTTCCTGAAGATGTTGGTCACTGTTTCGTCACTTGGGTAAGAGAGCTGGTTTTTTCTATAGCAAATAATCAGTTTTCTGTGTGTGTGTGTGTGTGTGTGTGAGAGAGAGAGAGAGAGAGAGAGAGAGAGAGAGAGAGGTGTTGTTAAAAAAACAACAGCCCTCTGTACATGTGACACCACTGTCCTGAAAAAGAAATTAAGTCAGATTCGGAGACATGTTATGAGAGGCTGAAGACTAATGGGGTCCATCAGCTCTATAAAGAGCCAACTTAATTTCTTTCTGCCATTTATTTCTATTGATTTTTCAAATTACTACAAATAATTGCCAAATTGATACAATCTAAAGAGCCAACTCTAAATGGTGTTGGGGCATAGAAAATGGTTTGCAGAATGCGAATAAGAATTCTGTGTTTCAGTTTTAAAGAATACAAAGAGGATCAAAATGCAACAATGTTAAAATGAAATTAAGGCAACTCATGGTGGATCCTTTGGATTTATTGATGCAGAAGAGATTCATGGTTAGAATCTTTAACTGCTGGGCGAAGACACGTTTGTTAATAACATCTGAATGGATGAGTGTCAGAGGGCCTGTTACAATTTTAACTTTATATTCTGACTTTTCTTTCCTCTTTAATTGCTCTTGCAAGTTTCCTTATCCAGCTGAGTAGGATAAGAAAATGATCCTTTGCAAGCTGAAGTTTGAATCAGATGTAACGTTTGGAAGAAAACGCTCAAAATTTGTTTGTGTTTTTGCAGGCAGATAAGTTCCAGATGTATGTGACTTACTGCAAGAACAAACCAGACTCTACCCAGTTGATACTGGAACACGCAGGTTCTTATTTCGATGTAAGTACCAGGACCCTTGTGTTTGAATTAAATTTCTCACCCTTTTGAAAGTACAGTGGTACCTTGGTTTACAAACTTAATCCGTTCCGGAAGTCCGTTCTTAAACCAAAGCGTTCTTAAACCAAGGTGTGCTTTCCCATAGCAGCGGGGGACTCAATTTGCAAATAGAACACACTCAACAGGAAGCTAAACATGTTCTGCTTCCAAGGCATAGTTCACAAACCAAAACACCTACTTCCGGGTTTGCAGCGTTCTTATTCCAAGTTGTTCATAGACTAAGCTGTTCTTAAAACAAGGTACCACTGTATGTTTATGAATGAGACACCTCTGTGTGTGTGTGGTTTTTAGACAGTAGAAGTTCATAATGAGTTGAGCAATATCGTATTAGTTGTTGTTCATTTTTTAAAGTTACCAGCCTGCAGACTTCATGATGCCTCATCGAAAGGGGTGCTGCTATTATATTGTAATTTAGCACCCATCAGCCACAGAACTTCTCTGTGAGTGGAATTATAAACTGCCCTGTGGTCATTCTATCCTGGACATTAAAAAATAAAATAAAAACAACTCAGCAAGAATATATTCAGTGTCCCTAGTTGTGTGTGTGTATACACACACACACACACACACACACACACACATCTCAATATGCTGTTATTTCAACAGCTGGAGCAGAAATTGCTTTTAAAATACGGTGCTTTGTTCCTCTTTGAAACCATCAACTGTATTGTGCTTGTAGGATTTGCAGAAATAGGACAAGGCACAGTATATCTCTGCCAGACATAAATGAAAGAAGAAATCTGCTTCTGGAAGCACGAACTGCTCAGGAATACATATAGGGGCTTATAATATTATATTCTGAGTATTATAACTTAGTCTAGCTGGTATAGAATGAGCAGATCACTATTAAAAACCCCTACCAATGTGTTGTATAAAGAGTAGTGAAGAGTAAACACACATTTTAAAAAGGCATAGGATGTTAATCAGATCAACCAAGGTAAAGTAAAGGTAAAGGGACCCCTGACCATTAGGTCCAGTCGTGTCCGACTCTGGGGTTGCGGCGCTCATCTCATTTTATTGGCCATGGGAGCCAGTGTACAGCTTCCGGGTCATGTGGCCAGCATGACTAAGCCGCTTCTGGCGAACCAGAGCAGCGCATGGAAACGCCATTTACCTTCCCGCCAGAGCGGTACCTATTTATCTACTTGCACTTTGACATGCTTTTGAACTGCTAGGTTGGCAGGAGCAGGGACTGAGCAACGGGAGCTCACCCCGTCGCGGGGATTCGAACCGCTGTCCTTCTGATCGGCAAGTCTTAGGCTCTGTGGTTTAACCCACAGCGCTACCTGCATCCCTAGCTCAACCAAAGACCTGGTCAAAAAGGAACGTTTTTGCCTGGAGCTGAAAGGTGTATAATGAAGGCGCCAGGCGAACTTCCCTGGGGGGAGCATTCCACAGATGGGGAGTCACTGCAGAAAAGGCCCGTTCTCATGTTGCCACCCTCCGGACCTCTTGTGGAGGAGGCACATGAAAAAGGGCCTCAGAAAATGATCTCAGGGTCCTGGTAGGTTCATATGGAAGCAAACTTGGGTGGTCAAGTGCCTATTACTTTGGACGTAAAATGGCTCCACCCACATATAAGGTAACATTAGCTCCTTAGATTTGCAGAAATGTGTTCATTTTTAAATTAAAAGCAAAGGAGCAGGTGGGATGGACCCTAGAAGCCCAGTGAAGGTCTCCAGGAAGTATGCAATGGCACCAAGAAGGGAAGTTCTTGAATTGTTTTGTTTCAGCCCCCAACAATTTAATACCATCTTACAGGCTTCCCACTGTGAGAACAGGATGCTAGACTAAATGGACTTTAGACTTCACATGGGCGCTTCTCTAAATGCAACCCACCACATTCATGCATTGTTCTATTTGTTTTTAAAACTCGTAGCTCCCTCTGCTGGCTTTTTCTAAAAGAAAAATATCCTCTCTGGTACAATAAGCAGTCCTTAAAACAGCAGATCCACATGTGGTGGACGTGTGAAAAGATTAAGATTTGGGGGGGAATATACAGTGAATTAAAAAAGATGATGGGGATAACTTTTACTAAAAAACCAGAGGCATTTCTGTTAAGTATTTTAGATAAAGAGATCCCAAAAAATCTAAGAGAGGTATTCTTGTATGCAACCACAGCGGCTCATATACTTGTGGCCAAGGGATGGAAAGATCACGAGGCTCCAAAAATAACAGATTGGCAAATCAAATTACAGAAATTGGTGGAGACAGCTCATCTGACTAATAAACTCAGAGGAAACTCAAAGCAAAAATTTGCAGGAAAATGGGATGGTTATAGAAGATATGTTCAAAAATACAATAATAGTTTTGACTCCATGCTATCATTTGAGTGAAAAAGGAACTAAAAGGAGGTGGACAACAATTAAGGATTTATTATGTTTTCAGAATGTATTGGAAAAATTATATAGAAAGGTTTATTGTGTACATTCAAATGCAAGATAAAATATATGCAAAGGGACTTGACAGGAAGTCAAAGTTGAAGAAAAGATTTTGGAAGATAAAAGGGGGAAAATATTTACTTTCATTATTATCATTTACTGTGTGGGTGTGGGTGTCTGCACATATGTGTGTTTTTGTATGCATTGTTCGGGAGGAAATAAGACGGTAAATAACAAATAACAAACTAAATATTGATGTATGTAATTTTTATTTCTTAATTATATTTAGTGGTAGTATGGCTGTATTGTTTTTTGTAACATAAAACCATTCAGTAAAAATTAAAAAAAAAGGGCAGATTGCACTCATAGGCTGTCGCCCTCCCATCCATCTCCCAATGTTCTCATTTCTGCAACCAGAATAAATACTATAGAGGAATGGTTGATTATAGTTTCTCTTGGAATGGATGAGAATACAATGCGGCATGTAAATAAAATTAGTAAGCGTGCAGCTGGATGTTGGATTTGGTATATTGTATTTTGTGTGCGTTTTCTTTAGGCATGTGTGTCCTTTAAAAAATTACTTCATTAAAAAGAAATTAAAAGGAAGGTAGTCGAGGAGCTTACAACACCAAAGACTGAGATTGCAGGGTACCAATAGAGGGAGGGGCTTTTGGGGAAAGAATCTGAAAACTCATGCTAGGTTCTCATCATAACTGCAACACATCTGAACATTTCTGTGTTATGCTGATGAGAAGCAAGTAACACTTGCCTTCTGTTAACGCTACCCAACTTTCATGACATTGCACTATTAATATATTTATTGTTGTTGTTGTGGTTGTGGTTGTGGTTGTTATTATTATTATTTTATTTTATTATTTTATTTTATTTTATTTGTAATCCTCCCAGCTGATTAGGTTGGCCCAGCCAACACTCTAACTCCACCAAGAGTTCTTTGTATTATTTTTTTAGTTGCCTCTGTTTTTTTCTCATCCTGCTCGTGGTGGGAATTCTAGTAAATAGCGCTCTTCATAATGAGTGGCTTACTTGCCAGCCATAGTTCTGTTTTGTGTGAAAGTAGTTACAGTCCTGTGTGCACTTTGATAACCCCCATGGAACTTAGTGGTACTTGCTTTTAACTAAACAAATGTTGACTCCACCTAAAAATTGTAAACCGACTTTGGATCTCATAATACAGATGCATAACTACTGTGAGATCTGCTCCCATTCTTGAAACAGAGAATGTTGCAGCAAACTTTCTAAGTTGGCTACTACTCTCATATATTTTTCTTTCCAACACAGGAGATACAGCAGCGGCATGGGCTAGCCAATTCAATCTCCTCATACCTTATTAAACCTGTCCAGCGGATAACAAAATACCAGCTTCTTCTAAAGGTAAGCACCATTTTCTTATTGGCATAGCCACCAGATGTGTGGGTGGGTACCTTTTACACTCAAAAAGGTGCTGCTTCAAACGTCTTATGTATTTGAGTGTGGATATTGAGGTACAAAATAGGCTTATTGCGTCAGTTATGAAGGACATAAATCCTTTACTCTTAAAAAAAAGGGTGATAAATTGTCATAGGGTTCTTTCAGAAATCACATTTCTAAAGTGCACCTTCAGTCTACACTTCATGCAGGCAACATGATTGCTACAACATGCACAGCAGTACAGTTCTACATCTTGTACATGAATCCAGGACACCTGTCCAAACAATGTACGCATGTATGTCTTCTATAGGTTATGTACTGCAAGAGCGCACACTTAATTTGGCAACTATGTTTACCGCTTCATGTTTTGCAAATGTTTGATGGGATGTACAGTGGTACCTCGGGTTAAGTACTTAATTCATTCCAGAGGTCCGTTCTTAACCTGAAACTGCTCTTAACCTGAAGCACCACTTTAGCTAATGTTCTGTAACCTGAAGCGTATGTAACCTGAGGTACCACTTTACCAGGAAAAATAGAGCCGTGACGTTTGCCATGTGAAGCATGTGTTCTGTGCTAAGTGGATTTTCAGGACCACCTTTTGATTTAGGTTTTTAATGGCATTCAATTAAATGTTTTTAAATAATATATAACTTTTTTTTAAAGCATAAGTGTTTGGGGATGAGGAAGATTAAAAGTCTTAAATGAATAAATGAGGAGCTTCAACCCCATGCAGTTGTACTTTGGTTGCATTCTGACCCAAAGGGCCCCACTTGAAGCAATTTACAGCAAACCATAAAATACAAATTTAAAACAACAGTAAACAGCATAAAATGTTCAGCAGCACAAAAACAAAACCATCAGTGGGCAGAGAGCCAGACAAGGATCTGATCAGAGCGAACAGACCATTGAAGCCCTGTTTGAACTTCCTGAAAGATGCTTGATGAGCTTCTGGGGGGAGGAATTCCCAGAAAGCCCCACCCCCCATGCCGCCCTAGAGATCCTGTCCCAAAGAGCTTAGTAGGCAGCGAGAATCAGATAGGAGCAGGCGGTGCTTTAAATACCACAGCCCAAAACCATTTAGGACTTTGAAATCCAACATTTTTGAATTTGTCTCAGAAACAAGCCAGGAACCAAGGCAGATCAAATAATGTCAGAGTGATGTGCCTTTGGCATCTAGTGTCCTCACCAGCTTCAGTCTCCAGCACTCTTCAGAGGCAGTTCCATGTGCGGAGCATTGCTGTAGTCCAGCCTAGATGTGGCAGCGAGTGCAGGCATCGGATCTCCATTTGGGGCACAGTCTGTCACCCCCTTTTAACATCTGCCAATCAACATGGTTACATTGACACCCAAGTCTGCTCCCACACTGGCCAGTGTGAACACTTTCTTAGCCATGCAGCTCCTCTTATTACAGTCATACCTTGGAAGTTGAACGGAATCCGTTCCAGAAGTCCCGTTCGACTTCCAAAACATTCGCAAACCAAAGCGTGGCTTCTGATTGGCTGCAGAAAGCTCCTGCAGCCAATCTGAAGCTGCGGAAGCCCTGGCGGACATTCAGCTTCCAAAAACAGTTCCAAAAACAGTTCCAGCTTTGCGGCGTTCAGAAACCAAAATGTTCGAGAACTAAGCTGTTTGAAAACCAAGGTACGACTGTATAGTGTTTTGGGCATACAGGGCAAAGGACCCATATTTTCAGACATGAGGCTAAACAAGCTGCTAAATGAACTTCACACGTTGTTGTTGTTTTAAAAAATTGTATACTGCCCTATATCCATGGTCTCGGGGCAGTTCACAATATACGAAGCACAAAATACGAAATAAAAATAATCAAAACAATAGAACAGTACTGATCTATACACACTTACAAACAACATAAAGGTAAAGGTAAAGGGACCCCTGACCATTAGGTCCAGTCGTAACCGACTCTGGGGTTGCAGCGCTCATCTCACTTTATTGGCCAAGGGAGCTTCCGGGTCATGTGGCCAGCATGACTAAGCCGCTTCTGGCGAACCAGAGCAGCACATGGAAATGCCGTTTACCTTCCCGCCGGAGCGGTACCTATTTATCTGCTTGCACTTTGACATGCTTTCGAACTGCTAGGTTAGCAGGAGCAGGGACCGAGCAATGGGAGCTCACCCTGTTGCGGGGATTCGAACCGCCGACCTTCTGATCGGCAAGTCCTAGGCTCTGTGGTTTAACCCACAGCGTCACCTGCGTCCCTTATAATCAACATACTCCCCAATAAAAGCCCCTAAACAATACTCCAGCCCACGGATGGAAAAATCTAAATTAACATATAGCATTTAACAACAATTTAAAACAACCCAACCCTCCAATTAAAACAGCACCCACGCAAGTTAAACCCTCATCCCTGTTAAAACAGTAATTTTAACACTAGGGGGCTGGCCCCACACCCTTGTTCCACCCTCGAAGTGCTGCCACCACAGAGACGACGCTCTTTGGTGTCTCCCCTTTGGCGGCGACGGCCCCACCAGGAAGTTTTTACTTGGAAAGCAGCCACAGAAAAGTCAGTTACTGTGTCAGTCAATTCATGCAAGGAGCGCCTTGCTTGACAAGGTTTCCTTTGGTTTGTGAAGTCGTCGGGAGGAAAAGTAAAGGAAGAACTGGGGTTCATCCCAACTGGCCTGAGCGTACGAAATCGAAAGGAAAAGTGCCCTTGTTAGGCTCCTCTTGCCGCCTGGACAAATCAGTGCGCCTAATAAAATCTAGAATATGTAATTGGAGACAATTGCTTTACATATGCGTTATTGCTCTTGCTTATTCACAGGCACTTCACTTTATTCATAAATTAAGTCTTGTTGTTTGCTTACAGTCTTGCCCCCACCTCTCTTTCGTGGTTTTAATTAAACATGTTGCTTCCCTTCCCTTGCATCCCTCCTTCCTCTGTGTAGTCAGCAGCAGAGAGGGATCCCGTCTTTCCAATATGCTTCAGAGAGCAAGGTTACTGCGCACCTGCTCAGCAGAGTGTCCAGGGACCCAAAATCCATTAAAAGCAATTAAAGGAGGTTTGGCAGATGGTAGAACTTGCGTATGAATAACTAGGCAAGAGACTTGAGAGCCAGCCCATGAATGAAATTGTCTACCAAATGAAATCTGTGACATCCAAGCAACTTTTCTGTATTGTATTAGATGCACTTAATCCATCTCCTTTGGATCCCTTTTAAGTGTCACGGGGGGGGGGGGGAGGGACACCCCAAAGTAATCTAGTTTTTTCTGGAATACAGTAATCTAGTTTTTTCTGGAACACATTAATAGCCCTCAGGCATTCTTTATACCGAAAGGCTAAGGTGCTATTTGCTGAAGATTTTACACTAGCCTCTTAGATAAAAGCAGAGGGGCTTGTTTATAATTAAATGATGGGGCAGAATTCTAAATGTGGGGAGAAATTCAGACCCGTGGTATAGTTGAGTAATTTGAAGACTTCAGGCTTAATGTCCGCGTGTATTTATTTATTTATTGGAGAGTGCTTTTTAGATGGCAGTGGGTATCGCTTTGCTTGCTTAAAAACATGGTAAGATAACCCTGCTGTGCTTTCTGTCCCCTGCTTCTTCCATTGAGTAAGTGGGGTCCTGAACTTCTGCCCCACGGTCCTGCTCCAGCACCACCACTGCTTCACACATTGATTTCCTGACATCTAATGCTCCTCTCCATCTGGTCCAATCAGGGTCAAGCTCAAATCCCTTTGGGACTGACCCCCCAATTTCTGACCACAGAGCCAGTCTTACCTGCCATTGCTTTTTTCCTAACTTTTTGAGACACTTGGGGTGTTGGCAAAGCATGCTGATACCCAGGCTCTGAGTTCTGGGAATGTGGTTATATGCTCATAAATAGCATTCATGCAAAGCCATGCCAGTAGCGTAACATTGCCCCATCCTGCTGTTCTCCATTTCCTCAGTAATTTGGGGAACAGCGGAGATTGCATTGGGCTCTGCAGTAGGGACCTGATATGCTCCAGGTCTTCTTTGGAGAGTAGTTGAGTTTTCAGTTGTCTGACATTCAGAAAGGCAGTCTGTGCTTCTTGAATTGTTTCCAAAGGCTACTGGGGGCAGTGTTTGTATATAAAGCCGCTGACTTTTGTGCCACAGTTTCCCCCCCTGAAGTTTCCCCTTTTGTGACAGTTCTCAGGTGCTAACAAGCTTTACTGTTGGTTTTTGTGAAAGGAATACAGTGGTACCTCGGGTTAAGTACTTAATTCGTTCCGAGGGTACGTTCTTATCCTGAAACTGTCCTTAACCTGAAGCACCACTTTAGCTAATGGGGCCTCCCACTGCAGCTACGCCGCCGGAGCACAATTTCTGTTCTCATCCTGAAGCAAAGTTCTTAACCTGAAGCACTATTTCTGGGTTAGCAGAGTCTGTAACCTGAAGCGTATGTAACCCGAGGTACCACTGTAGCGGGAGAACAGAGTTTCCAATACTTAAGACTGTTTCTTAGCCTCCTCTGAAACCCTGGACATTGTGACCTATGGAGATGAGCCATAGCTGAGCAAAAGTGCATTCTTTGCACTCATAAGATCCCACATTTGAACACTCGTATCTCCAGTTAAACGCTGTTGGGTTACTTCCACTGTGAAGGATCTCTGCCTTGAGGACCTGTACAGTCACTACCAATCAGAGTAGACTGACTGACAGCATCACAATTAGGGATTGTGATTCCATCTGACATCAGACAATCTCCATCCCCTGAAGGTTTCGAATGGGCCTTGAAGATTTTAGTATAGCCTTTAGCAGCTTATTTTATCTTGAGTTTCAGAGCCAGTATTTTCACCTGATTTTGCTAATTTTATGTTATGCTAGATCAGTGTTCGTCCTCTTGTCGTATAATAATGTTCTGAAATCTGTTTTGAGATTCACATGGTGGAGTTTTTTGTATTATTTATTGAGGCTTGAGTTGTATTCTGTTGTATGTTTGATCTGCGGCTTGTAAACCACTTTGGGAATATTTTTTCTTTGGAAAGCAGTATACAGATTTGTAAAAACAGAGAGATCCAAGCGTGATAAGCACTGTAATAAATGATTCTGTTGTCTTTGCAGGAGCTGCTCACCTGCTGTGAGGAAGGTAAAGGAGAAATTAAAGACGGCTTAGAAGTGATGCTAAGTGTGCCAAAGCGAGCAAACGATGCCATGCATCTCAGCATGCTGGAAGGTAGGATCAAGGGCATTCACTTTGCTCTGTGAAAACTTATTTCTAAGAACTCAACAGCAGCTCTGGGTAAACACCTATTTACATGACAGCCTGTGGCAAGCAAAAATCACCTCCAGGTGACCAGGGAAGGTTTTGTAACCTGGAAAACAGCTTTAGAAATTGTGATTGCCATTGCTCCAACCACACTGAAATAGTCTGCTGGACCATGAGGTTCCACTTTCACAGTCTGTGTTCAGGTTGTTCCTGCATTGGTAATGGGGAAGGCCTTTTTATTGTACAACTCATTTCTTACCAGTAGAGGGATATGCAACCAGATAATAAGAGATCAGGCCCATGGTGAAATCACTAAGCAGCCAGTTTGTGGCACACAGTCCATTTATATTCAAACAGCATCTTGGGTGTGGTAGAATCATCACCAAATTACTACTTTGAGGTGAATTTTGAGGGTTCTGCGGAGGAGAAATTTATGTAGGCATTTCATTGGTCAATTAAAATATTTGTTGTAAGTATCAAAAATGTGTGTGATTGCTGCTTTTTTCATCTTTTACAATGACAACAAGTTGAAGGGTTCTGTCTTTAATAACATACCTGGTCAATGCTTTCTAGAATATTTCATCTTAAATCTTTATCTTGACCTTCCCATAACTTGAGTTCCTGCTTAAAAGATGTCACATGTTCAGTTTTTTAAAAAACCTGGTGGCCTCTGATTGAAAAACCAACTTTCGCAGTTACATTTTATGTGAGTTATGTCTGTCTGCATGCTTAGTTTTTTGAAAGTTTTTTTAGTTCAAGATTGAACTTTTTTGGAAACCTTTTCCTCAATAAACAATCACTTCCCTAAGTAAACCTTTTATTCTTGCTTTCATGGTCTGTCACTTTGCACAGTTTCTAAACCCTGAGTAATTCATATCAGTAGTGGTTTGTGAGGCCTTTACTACCACATATTTAAGCAGAAATGCTGCAGTGACCATGAAGTCGAGCATTAGTAGTTGCCTTGTCAGGAAGCATGTGGGCAGGCTTTATGGAATATTCCAATATTTCTTTTACACAGGTCAGCCTTTTAAACAAGCTCTGTTGAACATTTGCATAGTTGACATGTTGACATCTCAAGTGAAAGCATTTCCTTTTAGGAGCTGATTTCTACGGCTCCAAATCCATCTGTTGATACTTGTGTCCTTTGATGGATTATATATTAGACTTTATTAAAGTGAACAGTTCCTTACTACCATATACATACATTTTCAGTTTGGCGAGGCACGGATGGAAGTGATGGAAATTGTGTTTCGCTATTTCAAGCCGGTTCTGTCTTTGGTAGATGCTCTTTGGAAAGTATAAAAAGCTTCATCCACGTTAAACCATTGGCTTGTGTCTTTACTGCGGACTGAATACCTTTTATATGGAGCTAATAAATGAAAGCATCTCCCACTTAATAATAGGGAATGAACTTTTAAGTAATCATGATTTATTCCCCTTGTTTTCACAACTCGTTTATGGGTTTGTAAATTCAAGGTAGCAGCTACATTCCAAATGGCTATTTGGGAGACACTAGTTTTAAGAACTGCTACATGAAGCCATATTAGCTTTTCTAAAAGAGGCATTGTATTTATGCATGCAGTCCACCCCTAGCAGGTTGAAATGAAGCACAATTGTGGAAGTTCTGGAACCATTTTTGGTTGAGAATCAGTTGAGTCAAAACTGTTATTAGAAATTTCCATTGCAAAGCAGCTTGTAATCACTTTTTTTTTTTTAGGAGGAGGGGGGAGACAACTTCAGTGAAGTTTTGCAAAATGGAAATATTGTTCAGTGCGAAATTAAATGCTAAATAATACATTAAAATATGTTGGTAGCTTTACTGAGACTGTAACAAAGTATTAAGGCAGGGGACTTCCAATTTTGCATTTTCAGGAAAACCCTTGCAAGGACATGTTGATTATGTAGATTAGTTCTCTTAGAGGTACCTAGCTTGTCCATCATTACTAACTTTGTCGTGGGGGGTGCATTAAAGGCTTCTGAGGAAGTCCAATGGTTTCCCAGAACTAGTTCAAAAACTGCTAAGGTAAGAGAGTGTAGGAAGCTTTGTCACTAAAATAGAGCTTTTTGGCTCCCCATCAGCCTCCGTTTCTCTTTGCTTCTTTCAACTATTCCAACTTTCTTTCTAGGTTTTGATGAGAACATTGAATCTCAGGGGGAGCTTATCCTTCAGGAATCCTTCCAAGTGTGGGACCCCAAAACTCTCATTCGTAAAGGTCGCGAGAGGCACCTTTTCCTCTTTGAGATGTCGCTGGTCTTCAGTAAAGAAGTGAAGGACTCCAGTGGGAGAAGCAAATACATCTACAAGAGCAAATTGTTTGTAAGTTTGAAGCGAAAACCCAGCCAAATCTTAGTTATTAACGACAAGCAGATGGGCTCGGATGTTGCAACCGTGCGGAGCTTTTCGGTATAGTCACTACTCTTCCAGGCTTTCCTTCGAGGCTGGAGAAAGGAAAAGAGCCATTTGAAGGTTAACTGTTTGCTGTAATAGGGCCATACTATTTGGCAGCTGTAGAGAAAATGACAAATCTTGCAAAGCCAAGGGGAAAGATAGCTGAAGGAGCGCAGATCCATTTCAGAGGCCTCATTCTCTGCACATCACTGACACAGACTGGCTGGCCCAGTTGCTAGCCAAACACTTGGTTGTGGACGCTCAAAGCCTGGCCAATTAACTTCAATCTTCATTACTCCTGTTTTGAAGCTCAGACACATGGTGCTCTCCAGATACCATTTTGCCTCTAAAGAATCAACAGTTTTTTTAGGAAACTTTTAAGCTTTTTAAGGGTGGAGCGATGGATGTGAGAAGAACTCGAGCAAAAGGTGTAGGGAGTGGAAGTTAATTATTTGCAGTCTCCTCTAATGGACTGATGTGGAAAGAGAGTGGCTTCTGGTTTTCTCCTTTTTTGCAGATCAAGTGAGAAAATTGGGTATTTTAGGGTCTTTCTTTCTCTTATGCGCTGTTGAGGATTCCTACTTTTTTAGGGGGTTCCATGCGGTCTTACAACTTTGTGACAAGCTATAACAGAGCAGGTGGAACTTTGTCATATTGTTTTAAATATCCAGGGGTGGCGAGGTGGTGGCTCTAGTCTTCATCTAATAAAGCGAAAAGCTTTCCAAGTTCCCAAATAACAATTCTTCTTCCTTTGTGGAAATCATCAATTTTGCAGATTCAAGACAGACGTCTATTAAGAGCTGCATTAGTTCTTCCTTGTGCATTTCTGACAATTCCAATGTCAATGACTGCTGGCTTTCATGGAAAGTCTTTCTCCAATGGCCATTCCAACGCACAGATTCCCCCATGTGGAAAGGCCCTTTAAATGCGCCTGCTTAGAAATGGGTCCTGTATTGTGATTCTTAATTGAGAAGATTGTGGGTGTCGTTCCACATAATTAAAAGACCTCAAATTTATTAATAGTTGGATGATTTGAGTAGTACACAGGTATTTTCAAAGAGGGTCCCATGGAAAACATACGGTGGTTTATGCCTTTTTATTGCAAAAGGAACTAATATTAGTGTCGGAAGCCAGAATGAGGGAGCTGAAACAGTCACATATGCACCTCCTAGCATGGTTCTACAACTGTGACCTAGAAACAGACCCAACATTAGACAGAAGAATAACTTCAGGGCACAGACTGCCAGTCACGCCAATTTGCGTGAAAGCTTTTGACTGATGCAACCAAACATGATAGCTTTTGTCCTAAACCAGGATTTGACCTAGAGCTTTCAAAGGAAGAGACTCACAAATTTATTCCACTGAACCATGTAAAGTGAGAATGATCTACAACCGATTGTCAACTGCAGCATGTCAAAGAACAAAATCCAGACATGTCATCTTTTGGCTTTTGAAATTATTCCAGTGTTCTGCTTTTTGTCCAGAATTATTGATAGAGCCTCTCTTTGTCCTATGTAGAGTTAAGATCCTGAACTACTTTATTCTGCAGTATCCTGTTTGACAACTGAAACAGAATGCAGAAAAGAAGTAGAGAAATAAACATTCCTAGAAGGGGGCTACAGAAATCTTCTGAAAATGCCAGCATAATAATGGATCCTTCAGAGTACTGATTGACACCCACTCTCACGAGAGAGAGAAAATACACACTAACAATTTTATAGCTAACTATAACCGTGATCCTAATGCATAACTACTCATAAATAAATCCTATTCAGTTTACTGGGGTAAGTGTGTATATGATTGCAGTCTAAACCGAAGCATTTTTGGATAGTCTTTGTCCCAGTAATGACAAAGTAGATGAGAAAGGAAGGTAATTATGGAAGCTTACTATAATACTCAGCCTATCATAAAACACCCTATAAATCAGTAACTGACGTCACCTGCTCATTCTTTTATCTCAAAGTAGCAGGAATCTGAGATTAGCAATTGGAAATTAATTACTGTCGATCAATACCTGTGTCATGTTTAATGAGCTGTAACTTTCCCAAAATCAGCAACCTCTGTCCATTCAGAGCATTCAAAAATACAGTAGAATTTTAGCAATAGCTTGGTCAGATCGCAAAATACTTTTTATTTAAGATTATGGCAGAGCAGACATTAGAAATCACTTAAGAAGTATTTAGTGTTCTTGACTAAGGCGGGGAAAGGACAGACTGAAGGTTGGCCATGGAATATGGATAAAATACAGGGCTGTTGTCAACAGGAAACCAGTCAGGGAACAATGGAAGCAATTGTTGTTTGTCTGAAAGGGCATTGACCAGAAGTATTCCTTGTTGTTGTTGTTGTTTAGTCGTGTCCGACTCTTCGTGACCCCATGGACCAGAGCACCCCAGGCACTCCTGTCTTCCACTGCCTCCCACAGTTTGGTCTTCATGTTTGTAGCTTTGAGAACACTGTCCAACCATCTCGTCCTCTGTCGTCCCCTTCTCCTTGTGCCCTCCATCTTTTCCAACATCAGGGTCTTTTCCAGGGAGTCTTCTCTTCTCATGAGGTGGCCAAAGTATTGGAGCCTCAGCTTCACGATCTGTCCTTCCAGTGAGCACTCAGGGCTGATTTCCTTAAGAATGGATACGTTTGATCTTCTTGCAGTCCATGGGACTCTCAAGAGTCTCCTCCAGCACCATAATTCAAAAGCATCAATTCTTCGGCGATCAGCCTTCTTTATGGTCCAGCTCTCACTTCCATACATCACTACTGGGAAAACCATAGCTTCTACTATACGGACCTTTGTTGGCAAGGTGATGTCTCTGCTTTTTAAGATGCTGTCTAGGTTTGCCATCGCCTTTCTCCCAAGGAGCAGGCGTCTTTTAATTTCGTGACTGCTGTATGCCTATGACTATTCTAAAAATCTGAATTATGTTCCTCTAATCTCTTCTGATTTTCAGACCTCAGAGCTGGGTGTCACAGAGCACGTGGAAGGTGACCCTTGCAAATTTGCACTCTGGGTTGGTAGGACTCCTACTTCAGACAACAAAATTGTACTAAAGGTAACTGTGGGTGTGCAGATACTCTTTAAGTGTGTGAAATTATTTTTCAATAACTGTCCCCCCTTCATCCGGCCTGCAGAGCACATTACCAACAGTTCTGAGCCTTACACATGAATTCGGGGTTCAGTAAGATGGCTTCGAGAGGAAAAGAGCAAGCAGTTGAAATATCCTGCTGCATTATGGTTTAACTGTCATTGAAATTCTACTCAATATTGATCCATAGTAGATTCCAATGTATAGTTAGCAGAGTAAAAACTTCAGCATGTTGCAGGATTCCCCAAAAATAGACCAGAGGCAATTGATATTTCATCCAGCAGAGCTTTACTGCTACTGAAGGCAGATGAACATAATGGTCACAAATCCAATACATTCAGGATTGGCACTGTCCATAAGAAAAACAGTTGCAGCAGACTTAACTTAAGCTTACAATAACTTACAATAAGTCTAAACCTTAACACTAAGCATACTATGTACAGAAAAACACGCCAGAAGGAAAAGAAGTAGAAAGAGAAAGTGAAACCCAGGCTCCTTCTGGCCTTACTTTTATAGTCGGCATGACCTTGACAGAAGAGATAAGATAACCAATTTAAGCCAGCTGTACTCTGCTTCTCTGAAGGAATAACCCAAACATCATGAACCTTCTGCTTGTTTCTTTCACACAGAGAAGCTTCCAGAACACTCTTGAATTAAGTAGAACAAGAAAGGTTTTTGCACATCAGATCAATACTTTCTGCACTAAGAAATGCAAACTGACATTAATGCCGTGTGCAAACCAGGCAACTGTATGAAGTATAATATGAATGTCTCTTTTTCACAACTACTGTAATATAATTAAGAAATACCATTTTGCAAATATAAACCATGAATATACAACTGTAAATGACACAGCCAGGTTTGCTTCATCCCTCCATCATATATGGAGTTGACTAGTGAAGGTAACATTAAAAAAATTAAGTTGTTTATTTTGTCTTAAAGGCCTCCAGTATTGAAAATAAGCAAGACTGGATCAAGCACATCAGAGAAGTAATACAGGAAAGAACGATTCATCTCAAGGGAGCTTTAAAAGAGCCAATTCATATCCCCAAAACTGCACCAACAACAAAACAGAAAGGAAGAAGGTTAGTAACTGCAGAGAATGTCAAGGTATACATTTCCAGCATGTCATTCATGAGATTTGTCTCAAATCTATGTAAGGCTGAGCTCTTCGGGTTACATGTTGGGTTTTTTTATGTTGTAGTTAGATCTCAGTACTGAACTGTAAGTTCTTCAAATAATTACACAGCACAGAAACTTGAGCACATGCATTATTTTGTTGCATGCTATTCAGACCCTTATTTTAAAAGTTGCTGTGCTTAGCTTTTGAAGAAGTTGACACATGTCAGATGTACTAAACAAACAAGCAAGCAATCTGCTGACACTGTACTGAAATGTATTGCATAGCAAATTGCAGTCACCAAATGTCTGGCTCCGTAATTTCAGAATGCATAGGTTTAACACATTAGCTCCCTTTATTTTGGGAAGTATGGGGGGGGGGTGAGTGGGATGTGGCTTTGAGAATGTGCATAAATTGTCAACCTAAACAGGGATTTTTGTGCTTTCCCCAGTTCATAATCTCCTGATACATAGTAGTCAGTTTGTGCTAATAGTGATGGACAAAGGAATTTATTCATTTCATACATGCCAAGATCAGTATACTCTCCAGTGAGCATTGTAAAAAAACACCTCCTCCCTTAGGCTATTTGTGTGGATTTTCTGTACCTTCATGTGAACTTGCTGTTGATAGTGTTTGTGTACATTCTTTATCCAGTTTGCATTATCCATACATTATATATTAACCACAATCGATTTTAAAACTAAGTGATGTAACTAAAAGTTACAACGGCATGTTTGATTTCCTTCTCTTGGGTTTTGTGTAGCATATTATTGGCCTCCTATTTGAATGTCACAGGTCACGGGTGGTGCTGTGGGTTAAACCACAGAGCCTAGGACTTGCCGATCAGAAGGTTGGTGGTTCAAATCCCCATGACGGGGTGAGCTCCCGTTGCTCGGTCCCTGCTCCTGCAAACCTAGCAGTTCGAAAGCACGTCAAAGTGCAAGTAGATCAATAGGTACCGCTCCAGCGGGAAGGTAAACAGCGTTTCCATGCGCTGCTCTGGTTCGCCAGAAGTGGCTTAGTCATGCTGGCCACATGACCTGGAAGCTGTACGCCGGCTCCCTCGGCCAATAAAGCGAGATGAGCACCACAACCCCAAAGTCGGCCACGACTGGACCTAATGGTTAGGGTGTTGGGATACTGCCAGGGAGATAAAGCCCATCATGGCCCCCACGTCGTCTCCGGACGATCCATCGATCTCCCATAGATACAGTATCAGCAATTAGCGACACGAGCTCCAGAAAATAGCTTGTGACATTCCAGAGCTGATGCACACTCTATCAGCGGATAATTCACAACAGAAGTTGCACGCAGGAGAGCGTTATTTACAAGTTTTATTCAGCATTGATCAGAACAAAGAAAAACATGACTGCCTGCTTCAGTGTCTCCAGACACAGAGAGAGAAACGAAAGCAATAGAAAACATAAACTTCCTGTGAACAGGAAATGCGCTGACTGTGACTCACAAAGCCTGCTCCCTTTTAAGGTGGAACGGAAATATCCTAACACAGGGGTCCTTTACCTTTTACTATTTGAATGTCTGCTTTTGTACATGGAGATGAATATTAACATCACCCTACACAGAAAATGTTTTTCCAGCTAATGACTCTTAACTTCTTATGTTTTTAGAGATGGAGAAGACTTGGATAGTCAAGGAGATGGAAGCAGTCAGCCAGATACGATTTCAATTGCATCACGAACCTCCCAGAACACACTAGACAGCGATAAGGTAAGAAAAAAGTATAATTAGGTTTTTGGTAAAAGTTTGCTTATGCCTTTTTTTTCTATAATCATTGGCAAGTGATAGCTGTGACTTCCTTTACATTACCTCTTCATATTTGGGAATCATGCACGGTTTTTTCCTACAGTTGGTCAAAATGCCACTTGAATGGGCGCACAGAATTCATAGGCTCGAAATCCGATCTTCATGTACCTAAGAATGGGATTGTATGTTTGCTTTACTTGCTTTTATTTCCTGTTCTTCCTCAAAGTAATGTACAGCTGCTTACATATGGTTCCCAGGTGGTGTGCTGTCCAGACATTGCTCATGGCCCCAACCCTTTAGTTTCAACAGTCAAAAACCGTACAATGGTCTTCACACTATTCCCTGGGCCAAGATAATGATCTGTGCAAAAGGACTCTAGCTACTCATCTTTTAATAGGTCTCGTGGATGCTTTCAGTGCAGCTGTATATAAAATATAAGTGGATATTTTTACATTCTCCAGTAAATCAATTCCTAAGTTTCTCTAGTTCCTGGTTTCCTTTTGTTCAGCTTGGGCCTTAGCCTAGTACAGTCGTACCTTGTTTTGCGACCGGGATCCGTTCCGGAGCCCCGGACACTAGACAAAAAGGTCTCACGACAAAGTGCCACTTTGCGCATGCGCGTGGAGCATTTTGCGCTTCTGCGCATGCGCGAGCTGCAAACCCGGAAGTAACCCATTCCAGTACTTCAAGGTTTGCTGCAGATGTTCGGCGAAATGTACGCTTGACGAAGCGGACTCAAAACAAGGTACCACTGTATGTGAAGCTTTTGGTTTCTTCACAAAGGCGTTGTTGAGCGCTTCCATCACCAGAAAGCAACTTTTCTTCTTAGACAAAATAAAAAAATTCCTTCCAGTAGCACCTTAAAGACCAACTAAGTTAGTTCTTGGTATGAGCTTTCGTGTGCATGCACACTTCTTCAGATACACTGTTTTCTTCTTAGAATTTGCATCAGGGGATGGTTGTCGGAAGCAAAACTTATTTTTCACTATGTAATTGAAAGGTTTGGAGGTGTGGATCAGCTGACCTGATCCACAGCTTTAAAAATATTTACAGGCATTCTCCTCTTCTCTCTGCCCTCCGCAGCTCCCCTGCATACAGAGAGCTAGCTTGAAAAGGGAGAGCTTTGAAGGTGCAGATTTATTTTTTCAGACTGACAGCCAACTCAGTACAGGGTCTTTGCAGC
Organism: Podarcis bocagei; assembly: GCF_964188305.1. Taxonomy (NCBI): domain Eukaryota; kingdom Metazoa; phylum Chordata; class Lepidosauria; order Squamata; family Lacertidae; genus Podarcis; species Podarcis bocagei. The sequence continues at coordinate 13,974,343 of NC_138133.1, forward strand.
CTACCCATTGCTGGGCAGTCTTACACCTGAGAAGTAACCCCTCTGCCTTCCAGTATTTTGGCTAATAACACACAAAAATTAAGATTACTGGTAGGAGCATTTTTATTAAAATTGTGCTGTTCGAAATATGTACAGTTTAATGTTAAATTCAGTGTATTGGACTACTTCTACACAGACTTCTACTGTTTGGCTAATTAATGGCACCCTGCAATTGTACCTTTGAGGCTCAACGTTCACCGCAAAATTTATGACTCCAGGCCTAGGCTTTCCGTGTTTGTGTCAATATTTGGACACTGCCAGGATACCTGTGACTCCTGAGAAGGGCAGCAAATCTGTCACCTGGGTGTCACAATGTAAATTTATTATAAATATCTTTTCTGGCATCGCTGTGCCAGTAGCAAAGGTGAGATTTATTTGTTTGCTTATTTGTTTTAGAACAATGCTGTCAGAGAAACTACAGTGGTGCCTCGCAAGACGAAAAGAATCCGTTCTGTGATTCTCTTCATCTAGCGGTTTTTTTGTCTTGCGAAGCAAGCCCATTGACGGATTAGCGTATTAGCGCTATTAGCGGCTTTTAGCGGCTTATCTGCTGATCGGATCAGCTGATAAGCGGCTTAGCGGTTTAGAAAAGGGGGGGAGGGGGAAAAAACAGCAGGAACTCGCAAGACATTGTTGTCTTGCGAAGCAAGCCCATAGGAAATTCGTTTTGCGAAGCACCTCCAAACGGAAAACTCTTTCGTCTAGCGAGTTTTCCGTCTTGCGAGGCATTCGTCTTGCGGGGCACCACTGTATGTCAGTTCTGTGTAGGAAAAACCTCTTTTTAGTTTTCAGACGATGATAGGACCAGTAGATGATGCTGTGACATGATAAATTTAGACCCTTGGGACTCGCTTCGCTTTTTTCATGGAAAGTAAAGTTTTCCTCCATATCCTCAGGAATGTTGGATAGAACTTTGACCACAAAGCGCTTCATAAGGAAGATTTTTCAAGAAAGGGCCTTTATGGGTGCACAAGTATTTATTATTTGTGGTGAATTCACATAACCACTCATTCTGAAATCCTACACCTTTGACTCAATATTAATGTGCAAGCAAGGGGCAAATAAAAGATTCAAGTGACAAGCCCTCCTGGTAAAACAGGGGCTCAACTTTAGCTTGAGCCAGTAAATAGTACATTGTTATTTCTGGTCCAGTAATTTCGTTGTCCCCGAGAGGGGGCAATGACAATAAAGATATTATTATTATTATTATTATTATTATTATTATTATTATTATTATTATTATTAAAAAGTACAGAGGACTAGAGACTCAGCTACACAGCTGCAAATAAAACGCTTTAAATGTGTTGTAAAGTGCAATATACAAATGTGACACTAGGTGGCAGCAGTGAGCTATGCAAAATTCAATGTATTTTTCAAAACTTTTTTTTAAAAAAAAGCATTTTCAGAGCATTTTTTTCTATGTGTGTAGATTCCACCTTGGTGTGCACAACTAGTAGAGTAAGTAAGTACTAGCTGGCTGGACCTGGTTACCTTATGAGAGTAGCAGTGTGTAACAGAGCTAATACAGCTGAATGATAATTTGCTGTTCAAGATGTTGTACACTACATCATTATTCTGATATGAAGGCTTTACTGAGAACTTAATGGCTCCAGAGTAGACACACACCTCAAAATAATGTTTTAATGGGCTGACAAGCTTGTGGCCATCTAGATGTTGTTGGGATTAAAGCCACAAAGGAGGAAACTAAGAAGAATTCTTTATTTTGGGAATCTTTTTACATATATAAATCATAATATGTGGCTTACTGTGAGTACGCAGGCAAGATGCCTATGTGTTTTCTAGAAAGGCAGTGTGGAGGGAAACCTGAACAAAGTTTCTGAAGTTCTGATTTGCAAATTCATTAAAAGTTGGGAGGTTAAACTGGTATTTAATTTCATTTTTATTATTCATTAGAAATATTTATAATCTACCGTTCAGCAGAACGTCTCAGGGCAGAAGGATGCATTGTCCAAACCAACAATTAAACACTAAAATGCAAAATCCCACTACAAAGAAAACCAGCAACCAAACTCAAATGCCCACTTCACCTCACTTTTTAATTTTGCATATTTGTTTCTGCATTACTGTATTTAGGATGTTCAAATCTTTGTTATGCAGCTTATCAGCAGAATGTTTATGAAGTGATGAGCGAAATCTAATTTTTTGATTTTGCAGAATGAGGAAGTAATGAGGTGGATTTGGATTTTCAATCGTTTCACTTTTGTTTTGAGCCACTTTGGGCATATTCGTAGGGAAAAGCAACGTACAAATAGTAAATAGCACCTAAATAATAAACCTAAAAAGCTGAAGAAATAGGATATTTGCTAACTTGCGGTTAAGAAATATTGTTCAAAGCATCATACAATAAAGACTAAAAACAAAAGTCTTACAATAAGTATAATCTCCTTAACATCTATTAACAGATACCAAAACTCCCTTAGAAATGTATCTAATTATTTTCAGGCCCATAGTACCAAGATGGGACTGCCCTGATGAAGACTCAGGCCTTCTTTTCATGCTTAATGGCACAGACCTAGTTTCCTCAGGAAGGTGGCTAATTCCTTTTAAGACCCAGATTGGTTCAGTTTATGAGTTTCGCTTTTGATGGGGGCTAGATGCATTTAAACTGCTATTTTTATTTGCTACGCAGCAGCGCTGCGCTTCAGTTTTGCTTCCCTCCTCCTTCCCACTTTCTTTATCACAATTGCTTTGATGTTTTATGAAACTTCGAAGGCCATCTGTGGCAGAAACACAACACACACACTTTGTAGATTAAGTGAAGTGGTGGGAGAGCCTGGATGAGGCCTGCGGATGGCGGTTAAAAAATAAACTGTTCGCCACATGCTAATTTGAGGCATGACTCTAATAGTAAAATGTCAGCATCTTCCAAAGGGCGGTGATGCTTGCTGCCTTGTAAATCGGCAACTCAATCTGTTGCGCTTTTTTGTAATAGTTTTTGGGACTTCTCTGAAGTGTTGCCTTATGCTTCTTCTCCCCCCCCCCCCCGGTTGGTAAATCATACACAATCCTGAGCAGCATGTCTTGGGTTATCTGTACGTTCAAAAGACAAAGTAGGGCTCGTAAAGAAGCCCTGCTTCTCTTGAACTTCGGAACTGACCCCCTTGAAATAGCTGTTTATTGGGCTTGTCTGAGGGCCGCAGCAGCCATATATTTTAGGATCTTATATATGGTGTTTGCTCTCACCCAAGTCAAATTTTGAAGGTTGGGATTTGCATGTCTCTTTATGAAAGCAACCATCAGCTTTGCATAGGCTCAGAAGCACTTGAGGTACCCTGATCATAACTGTCAAGTGTCCCTTATTTGAAGGAACAGTCCCTTATTCCAGCGCCATGTCCCGCTGCTGTCCCTTATTGATGGATGTCCCTTAAATGATGTCCCTTAAATTTCAAAGGAAGCAGCTCCTCTCCCTCCCTCCCTGCCGGCCAGGGAGGAGGGAGGCTCCAACTGTGTTGCTTGACTGTGTTGCTCACCCAATAAGAAGTCTAAGAATGACTGAGGGGTGGAGCTTGCATGCCTTGTGTGTGGCTAGTTAATGCAAGCTGAGGGGTTTTTTGAATGCTGGATGCCATTTTGTTGCACGTGCTGCTGCAAGCTTTGCAGTGCAAAGCCAGGCCGGGGAGCCATCTTAAGTTGAGGCTGCATAGGCCTTGTGGTGCATGTGATTCAGATTCTATTCAGTTGAACCTCTGGTTACAAAGTTGGTTGGACAGTGTTCTCGAAGCTACCAGCATGAGTTTGACCAGACTGCAGGAGGACAGGAAGACTGGAGTGCCTGGAACAGGTGAAGCTGCAGGTCCCTTATTTTGGCTGCTGGTCCCTTATTTTCAAATCTTTAAGTTGACAGCTATGACCCTGATTGTTGTTGTGTGTTTTTTTACACAAGCTGGCAACCCTAGGGTTGCATTCTCAGTGCCTACAACAGGAGCCACTTCTCCATAAGTGTGTGGGAAAATGCTCCCTACGCACTGCTTGCAGTAAGGTGTATGAGGCCTAATATAAAAATCAGAGGAAGGGGCTATTAATATAAGAGGATGAGACTTGATCAAGATCTGTAAGATCATGTATGGTGTGGAGGAAGTGAACAGAGGGAAGACTTATCCTCTCTCTCAGTACTAGAACTCTGGGCCAAACATTGAAGTTGAATGTTCGAAGACTCGAGACAAACAAAAGGACAAATTCATGGAAGATAAGCCTATCAGTGACTAGTGGCCATGATACTGCATGCTGCCTCCCATGTTGGATGCAGTAGGCTGCTGGAAACCAATGGCTGGGGAGCAGAAATGGGCCGCCCCGCCTGCTAGGCAAAGTAAGGCGGCCGCCTCAGGTGGCAGGTTCCAGAGGGGCAGCCTCCAAGGAATGCGTCACCCACTGCTGCCGCCGCCACAGGCTCAGTAATGCCTGTGGCGTGTTCCTTGGAGTCAAGATCTGCCTACTCCTTGGCAGCCTCTTGGATTCGTCAAGTCAGATGGATGAGGTTCCCTTCTTTTTCCTGATGTAGATCTTCACTCATCTCTTCTTCCCTGGTGGAAGGGGGAAGGGTGCCATTTTGTGGTTCTCCTCAGGTGCCAAGATGGCCGGGCTTCTAATAGTCTATTTTGAGGAGTGGTTGTGGAACTAGGTGAATGTTTGAGCTGATCCGGTAGCACTCTTCTTCTTTTGCTAAATCCTCAGTGGTTAATAGTGGAGAGAGACTCAGAAGCTGTTAAGCACCTTAAAAATGCACTTCCTGAGCTGCCCTGATGCATTTTCGATGCAATTTCATGCAATTTACTCGAAAGTCAGTCCTACTGTCCTCAGTGAGGCATACTCCCCAGTGAATATGACTGGGATGGCAGATTTCCTGTCTTGAACCCTTACTTCTCAAACCCCAAGATAAGTGAGCAAGACTGGGCTTCCATCTGCCCTCCCAAATACCTCTTAGCTAAGTCATTGTGCTTTGCAATGCACTCTGAAGAGCAAGCTTTTATCTTTATGGCGTTTCCCACTTTGATACAGCTTTCTCTGGAATGAGCATGGTATCTCTGAGGCAACAGGAAGCACTTTGAAATGCTCTTCAGTAAAAAGGGTTTCATAAGGATGTGTTTAATTTCCTTCTGTGTTTAAATTCCAGCTTGGCTGACTGACTACCTTGGGAAGGCTGTAAACAGGCAAATGTTTCGGTCAAGAAAATAGGATAAAGTTAATAATTCTGTCATGATTTTTGAGGCGTGCCTTTTACTTAGATAATTATAGAGCATAGGTTTCCCCCCCCCCTCCAGTTCCTGCTAAATTGTTAAAGAATACCAGTAGCACAGTAATGTTCCATAATCTGGAATATAGGCTCTCACCCAAAATCCAGAAAATATCTTTCCTTCTTAAAGCAAGTTTCTAGTCCTTATTATTTTTAAAAAAATAAATTTGAAAAGGCTTTAGCAAAGCAAGATGTGGGAAATGATACTGCTCATGCAAATGCCCTTCCGCATGCTCTACTCAAACCTCTGCCATTGCTTAAAACTGCCATTTTCTTCTCAGTATTCCTCGCTTCTTGTTGTACTCAAAGCTTCAGCTCAGCTGCCTTGTGTGTGAGAGAGACAGTGGGTGCAAAACCCTCAAATATTGCACAATACTTCACTCAATGCATCTTATTTCTGGACGTGGCCTGTGTTCGAGGAAAAGTTGAGGGAGGGAGGAGGGAGCTGAATGTGAAAATGGGGGTTGCAGAAAAGCAAATAGGACTGGGTGTGAAGGTGGAATTGAGTGCGAGAGAGGCTGCAGAGTAGGAGACATTGGCCTTGTAACTGGGTGGAACGTGAAAGAAAGCCTTAGTAGTTGCTTTTTTAACTTTTATAATAATTTATTAGTTTTCAATTGCAGTCCAGTAAAAGCCTCATTATAACAATACCACTTAATTGTACAATTATTAATACCAATCATTCAAATACCAAATTATATAATTTAGTTAAAGTGGGCCCCCGCGTGCAAGATTTGATGGTTTTCTTTATTTCTGAGTTCCAAAATCTTACTAGTTTCAATTACATTCCGGTCATAATAATAATCCCTTCTACAGCAAATGCAGTATTAATAACTTCTATTTGTGTTGACACATTAAATGAATTATAAAATTTCAAGTGAGGAACTCAAACTATATCCTTGTTCTTTCTGTGTGTGACAATTACTCTGTCCTTGGTGTTTCTTCTTGTCCTTGTAAGATGTTATGTTTTCTCCCTGATTGTTGCTGTTAATCCATCATGCCTTGGGTGGAGCTGATTTCCCATTTTTGTTCCAGAAAGTTCTCCATCACTCCATCATGTGCTTCATTGTTTTGCACTGAGAACTGTCCCAGTAAATAAGCTGTTTTCACCACTTTTCCTCTCAGCAGGGAAGAAGGAGTGGTCTGTGGACCTACAGATGACTCAATGAAGAACCTTATCAGTTCCTTGGCAGCTCATAGACACCTTTCATCCTTCCTTCCAGCTGAAGATATATGACCATTTATCATTCCAATTGTATTAAATTCCAAATCCTCTTAGCGTTATTCAGTTGACTTCATAGATACTAAAGGATGAGGAAGAGTCAGCTCTAAGTTTCCATTGTAAACCTTTTGCAAAATAGAGCTTCCCTCCCTTTTTCCTCCCCCCCTTTTTTTGCACACACAGTTCCGTTTGAAGTTATATTCCATATTTATAATCCAATTTCCTCCATCCTTGCTTGTACAAATATAATTTGAACTAACGTTCAGAGGAGGGTGGCTGAATCATAAATGTAGAGAGGAAAACTTTAAATAAAGAAACCGTAGGCTCCCCTCTCCCCCCACCGTCTTTTGCACCGAATGAAGTCTTATCTCAAAATCAAACCTTGAAGTCCTTGTAGTTGGTTTGTTCCGCAGTTTTGATCTCATCTATTCTATCACGCATCCGTACATTAGTCCAAATTAAGCTCTAATTAACAAGAGAACCTCTGCTTCTTAATGGTGACATTGGAGGGTTTTCGGCAGGCAAAGTGCTTTTGCACTCAGCGCCTCCCTGCCCACCGCATCCCATGCCGGAGTGAGAGCCAGGTACCAAGAAGAACTGCTAGTGAAGTCCGTTCCCCCCATCCCTGGGGCGGGATTTGCAAGGATGATATACCCTCAATCATCCTTGTTTTTCCTTCGCCAACAATCTCCCGCTGTCATGAGGGCTGTCTCCAGTAAGGCATGGAGGAACCGGAAGCCCAGGCCTTAGACATTGCAATGTGCAGCAGGAGGAGGAAGAAGCAGGAGATTCCCATGGGAGTGGTCTGTGCGCAACAAGGGTGTAAAGCAGGGCTGCAGAATACAAGACCTGGCTTCAGAAATGGAGTTAGGAAGCGGAAAGGTGAGGGCAGTAGTTGAATAGGGTTGGAGGCTCTAGGGGGTTAATGTAGGGGTGATTGTTGAGTGGAGGAAGCAGGGATGCACCCCCTCATTAAACATACAAAGGACCTGTCCTAAGTCCTCCCTCTCCCGTCCATCCTTGTTTTTCGTTTGCACTGCTTTACTTCCTCCGTGTTTGGTTTAATACACCAAAGCCCAAACCTGCAGGAACACCAGCTTCCCACGTGGAGACGGACATGTTCCAGCCACCTGCAGGTTATTTGAGCCTCGATCCTCCATGACAAAGCTAGTAGAGCCCAGTTTTGAATGATCTGCTATTCATGCTGATATTCAGAATGTTCTGTTCGCAAAGTTGTCGGTGTGCGTACGTTTGAGGGAGGCCTACGTTTTGACGTTTTGTGGTCAAACTCTAAATCAAAAAGGCCCTTTTCTCAGAGCCTTCGGGCATACAGCTGTTTTCAATTGTTCCTGACTCCTATCTAGGGAGAGCCATAAAAATAAATCAGTGCCAAAAAAACAACAACTCGAGAGCTTTCCTTTGCCTCCCCCCTCCAGCCCCTCTCCCAGCCTCCCTTTGGCATAATTTTGAATGGACTGAGAGCAAATATATAAGAGAAGTAGGGCTGAGGTGGGAAAGGGCACCCCAGCTCACATTTAACAAGCGAGAAGGCAGCTTGTTTCTGAAAGTGTGCACCTCATAACTTGAGTAGAGACTGTCCAGAGAGACTTAAGTAGGAGCAGTATGATTAATTCCTGCCTGTGTCTTGACGGGTTCATGCTGATTTATTTTACTTCATTATGAGAAACATAAGGCTTCTCTTTACCTCCCCTCTCCCCGTCTCCCTCTTCCAGAACTAGGATTTAGGAAGCAAGGCTGGCAGGCAATGGTCATGGGAAAGCTATGAGAGAATTGCAGACATCCTGAATAAAGTTGTGTCACACAGAGTGTAGAAAGGAAGGGAGGAATTGACCCAACTTTTTTTTAAAAAAAGTGACTCCGTAGCAGATAGCTTCTTACACTTTTCCTTAGCATGGCCTATCAGTGTCCTTAATGACCAAATACATTTTCCTCACAAAATCGCCTGTGCCTTTCAGAGTTCAGAAATGACACCAACCGGTTTAAAAAAACTGGCACAGTAAAATCACTTTCCTTGCAATGTGTTAGAACGTGGCTGAGAATTGCTTTTTTGCCCCTGCTTGTTTTAGGACCATTGTAAGAAATACTGAAAATATATTGATGTGGGATCCCCACCAAAATTCGTAAGCCTACGATACTAAACATTTCTCTGTTTTGTTGGCTTCTTCTGCAGCTGTCTGGTGGGTGTGAGTTGACCGTGGTCATCCACGATTTCACGGCATGCAACAGCAATGAGCTGACAATCCGCCGTGGTCAGACAGTGGAGGTTCTAGAGCGGCCACACGATAAGCCTGATTGGTGCCTAGTACGAACCACCGACCGTTCCCCAGCTGCGGAGGGACTTGTACCCTGTGGGTCTCTCTGCATTGCGCACTCTCGAAGCAGCATGGAGATGGAGGGCATCTTCAACCACAAAGGTAGGAGAACCAGGACTTGGCAGTCGTCTGCCCTTATATTTCTCCATGTTTTGTTTATCAGTGCTCTGAGGGGGTCTTTGGAAATTGGTGCACCGCTTAGGAGTTACAGGGGTTCATGCCTATTAAATGACCGTCACCTCAGCCCTGCACATGTATTTTTTTTAAGATTTTTAAATATTTTTATTAAGTACAAATTAGAAAACATACATATTCACAACAAAAGAAAATACAAAAGAAAAAGAAGATACATCTAACCAAGGGAAAAAAATTAGAGAATATTTTGTCTCTTTTCATATTTACAGTTATTTATACCTCTATAAAATGCTATTCACAATAAAGCAGTGGAATGAAAGATAAGGTATCAGAAAAAAGAAAAAAAGAACAAAGAAAGAATAAAGAAGTAAAAGAAAAAGATCATAGGTACAGCCCTGTACATGTATGATGAGACTCTGTGCACCATGTTTTGTAGACTTTGGGTTGTGACATTAAAGTGGAGCTTCACATAATTGTTGTCCACACTGAGTATTCCAACAGCTCCATGGGTGTGGCAGATAAAATATGGGTGATAATTTGGCTGTGCTTGTTGAACAGCCCTATCGGAGTGGTTGAAGAACTGCGGGACGTACCACGTGGCTTCTCAAAAAATTGCAATGGTTCCACACAACTCCCAAATGTAAAAGCGTGTATTGCCATATAGCTAGATGACTAGGATCTACAAACTGAGAACCCTCCGACAGCTGCTAAGATCCCCTCTCCCAGTTTTCCCCTGTGAATTGCGGAGGAAAGGGAGAGGGTCTATTCACAGGTTTGCCCGCACAACACACTGGCCAGACCTTGGCTTAACAAGACTGCATGCGTATGTGAGCTCCCGTCTCCTTTTTGCTGCCAAGCCATATTGAACCAAGCCAAGGTTTAGCATACCCTGTCATCCAAACTGAGTCTGGTGGTTAAGCTCTCTCCTCTCTAGCCGTGAGCTATATAACCAAGATCTGGGTTTAGTTAAACCCTGTGGCTAGTGAGGAGGGTGGGTAACAAGCCCTGATTTCGTTGACATGCTAAGCCAAACTTTGGCATAGTAGCCAAAAGGACCAGAAAGGAGAAAATCAGCTGTGAGTTCTTCTCCAGGAGCCCATGCATTCTCACTAAGGTGCAAGGTTTGACATGACCTGGTAAAAACCAGGTCCGTGTGCCAGGAGCGAGAGAGTGCAGCCCCAACTCCTCAACATCCACGTTGTCCAGAGAAAACTTTGGAAGCTGAGCAAGGGGCCAAGGTTCGCACTGGTCTTTGGAGAAAGGAGTGGTGAAAGAGATTTACCGTATTTTTCGCTCTATAACACGCATCTGACCATAACACGCATGTAGTTTTTAGAGGAGGAAAACGAGGAAAAAATATTCTAAATGAAACAGTGGATGTATGATTTTTATGGTTCATGCTGTGGCCACAGACATGTGATCTGACAGTGAGTTTGGGGTAGCCCAATGCAAAAATCCTGAGGATCCATGTGGATCCATGCTTTGTAACCACGTTTTAAGTGGGGAGGGAAGGAAAAGAACTCAAGGGACAAGGAGCTTTTCCGCGGGGAGGAGGGAGGGAAAGAGCACTGTTGCTTTAAAGGTATACTTAAGGTATTTGCCCTGTGCCTCGGTTTTTTTTTCCATTTAACAGTTTGCAGCCTTTTCCTTCCGCTCCTTGTTTTGAGGCGGAATAGATTTGAGCAAGTGAGGAGGACTTGGAATCCAGGGGATTCGCCATAGAATGGAGCACAAAAAAGCGGTAGGGGCACTAGGACCCAGACATTGCTCAAATCTATCCTGCCTGAAAACAAGCTGCTCCATCCCAGCCGATCAGCTGAGACGCGGGGGATTTGCGAAGTTTTCCCCTCTCCCTCATGCCCTCCCCAGCCCTTTTTTTTACTTCCTGGTTTTCACTGCGTGGCTCAGAGCTCGAGGTTGGTTTTATTTTGCTGCTGGTTGCTTAAATTTTATCTTTCCTGCCGTCTCTCTGCAGCCTCATTGCTCTGTTTAGAGAGCGCGCAGACCTTTGCTAGCGTCTCTCCCTCCTCCCGTGTAAGCGGCTTTGCCGGCTTTGCTGCTATGGCTCTCCTTCCCTCCCTCCTTCCTGGCTCCAGGTCGCTTTAAAGAAAGCAAAGTGAGAGCCTCGTAGAGCGTGTAAGTGGCTCCCGCTTTGCCTGCCTGACGGCAGCCATGGCTCTGATCCGTGCATTCGCTCCTTAACACGCACAGGCATTTTCCCTTACTTTCTCGGAGCAAAAAAGTGCGTGTTTTGGAGCGAAATTTACGGTATATTGCTTTTCTCCTGAGGTCAGCACAAAGTGTGAGAGAGATACTCCCACCTTGAATGCAGCGAAGAACTTGAAGGGGCTGGGTAAATAACGCCCACAAATAATGGCTGTTAACACCAGCGTGATATTTGTGGACCCTTGCGCATGACAATCTCGTGCTTGAGAGTCTGAGGGAGTTAGAGAAGTTTGAGGGGAGCGCCGTGTGTTGAGAACAAGCCAAAAGATATATTGTATGTACTTGTAAAACAGACTTACCCAGCACAAACTGCTTGTTAAAGTCTGAGCCGTTTGTTCCATACTTAATTGGTATAAGACATCCGTGTACTCAGAACTGTCTTGGTGTTCTGTTTAATGTATTTGTCAGACTCTTCATAACAGTTTGCCCTGGAGAGAGAATGCAGCCTTCAAGAGTCTCACCACCACAACTTTCTTACATGCACTAGGAAGAGCTTGCAGAGTAGAATACATAGTAAAGTAAACTGGTTTTAGATAAGAATAAGAATAAGAAGAATAAGAATATCTTTATTGTCATTGCCCCCTTCGGGGACAACGAAATTACTTGACTGCTCCATAAAAACACTAATTAAACAATACAATATAATACAGCAAGGGAGATTAGATGACTTTCAAAGTCTGGGCTTCCCATTCAGGGCCGAGATCACTCTGGAGAAGAACCTGTTCTTAAGACGGCTCGTTCTTATCTTCATTGTCCTGTATCTCCGTCCCGACGGCAAGAGCTCGAAGAGACAGTGACCAGGATGCGATGGATCTTTTACTATGTCCAGTGCCTTCCTATGGCACCTTGTGGCATAAATCTGCTCTAAGGTGGAGAGTGGGCAGCCAACAATGCTCTCTGCTGCCTTAACAACCCTGCACAACCCCATCCTGTCCTGGGCAGTACAGCTTCCGTACCACACACATAAGCCATAAGATACTTAGCTTTGTATGTTTTCTCCGGTTTTAGAGAGAACCAAATCACGGAACAACTTATCATTAAGTTGCAATTGTTAAGAATTTTTCCCGGGGGGAAATAAACCTTAGCATATATTTAAGACGGTGTTTGCAGCCTATCTGCTAAGCGACTGAGCTGTGAACCAAGAACTCCCAGGTTTTAATCTTGTCTCTGGCTTGAGTAGCCCTCAGTAAGCCAATAACTCTGAACCTCGCCTGCAATCTGTGGATAATACTTTAAGGACTGTTGGAAAGTTTACTGAGAGTTTATGAAGTGCTTTGAATGCTCACATCTTTGAATGCTTATTACTGATAATGTTATTATTACAAAGAAAACCTTGGAGTAATTTTACAGCTAAACCTTAGGATGGTTAAAACACCAGTATGCTAGGCTTTGTTTATTCTGCTCACTTGTTCTTCATCAACCAAAATATGCAAGCTGTCATATTGCTGGGGGCATATTTCTGTACAGTATTGGTTTTTAATAGCTCTCAATAAAAGGCTTTGTGTGAACACTGGGCCAACTACACACACATTAAATATACAATTGGTTGGAGTTCCTGGACGACACTTGACCATGCAGCCAGATGTGTTGATGGAGTGAAATCAGGTTGTGTATGTGACAGGATGGCTACATTTGCTTCTGTCTCTTGCTAAATTCGAAAAAGTCATTTCAACATTAGCAGAGAATGTTCTGAAATCAGCGGGCGTCAGGGCCACCAGATTCAGATGATGTAGCAACAGCAACTGAATTGACTTGTGTTCCTGAAAATCACGGTTGATATGCCAGCCCATGATAAACAACTGCCTCTCAGGCCTTGAAGAACTTGATTAGCTTATGATACCCTGTTGTAAGTCAACTATGTCAATGTATTATTTATTTCTTATCAGGTTTATACCTTGTCCTTCTGCACTAGGCTTTCAAAGCAACTGACAAAAGGACATAGCAATACAATATAAAAAGAGTTATTAAGGTGTAGGAACCACAATCACTACAGAAGAACAATAAATTGTTCAGCTGCAGAGAGAAGGTATTTGTGTGCTTGCCCTGCGTTAGATTGTTCTTTCTTCTTAAAGTAATTTAGGTGATATACACCGCATTTCTCAAGATAGCTTAGTGAATTTATTTTGCAGCTATTTGGGACTTCTTGTTTCTGTGTTTGTCCACAGGGCTGCTTTGAACATTGTGGCCAGTCTTTCATTGGGAGTGCAATTAATTCCACATGCCACTAGGCCGCATGACAAACTGTTTCTGATGTTATCAGGACTTTGAAAAGCAGTTTGTGATACAGCGTTTAAGGGCTTTTATGGATTAAGAGAACTTCCATGATAGCACCTGAGTGTCTTCTAAACATAAATTTAAAAAATCCATAACAAACTTGCAGAAAAATGGCAAGCCGTTCAGTTTTAGTGATTCTGAGTCTTGGGCAAATGGTGTTGCAAATCTCTTGCAACTTTTGGGGTTTCAGTAACGTAAGTAAGCTTATTCCTGGCCAGCATTTACCATAAAACATAACTGAATCATTTGGTAAGGCAAAAGGATTTAGGTATTATCTATGTTGGTTTGTTCTGTATTTCCTTGACAGTGCCTTGAAAAATTAAAGCAGAGTTGGGGATCTGTATGCTTGAGTCATAATTTTGCCAGTAAGTGTTCTAAGGCATGCATATTCAGAAGCTCAGGATTTTGCTTCCAATTAGTCGGCTAATTAATTGCGTAGTTGTGAATTGCCACACTTCCACCGCTCAATTTTGCAGCTCCTCAGAGAACGTGAATGGGTTAAATGAAATCCTAGTTAGTCATAAATGTGGACATTCTGATGTCTTGCTCAGGGTTTTTTTTTTATCTCCCATTGTGCTAATGTCTCATTCACTTGCATCAGTTTTGGCAAGATTTGTAAAGTCAGGCGAACTAGAAGCTGAGACGCATTTGCCACACCTGAATGTTCCTTGTTCCAGCTGTGGCTTCATTTAACAGTCCACATTTGAGTAGTCACTTCTTTTTCACGAACAACAAAAGTTAGAAGGCAGAATTCTTTATGCAGTCTTTTTGACCACCTTGAAGCAATTCCTGAGCCTTTCAGGCCATCTCCCATCAATTTCAAAAAGGCCTTTAATAGGATACTGTAAAGAAAGCAGAGCTGTTGGCTGTGTCTTGCAGGCAGGGGGTGTGGGGGGTGGAGATGCAGTGAATTATTGAGCACTTGGAAGAAAAGGCCTTTGGGCCATTTGCACTCAAATTGGGTCAGCATCTGGCTGACCCAGTAAAAAAAATTGCTTTTGTTTGCAAGGATGCGAAGCTACATGAAATAATACCCTAGATATTTTCCAAAAGAAACAGTTTTCTAGTCATTCAGTTCCTTTGCAAACTGGCTTTTTTAAAAAATCTGGGGGGTAGAAGGAACCGCGAGAATTCAATGAACAGGGCAATCTTTGTGTTTATAACCTAAGAAACCCAAACCCTACTGGGTGCAGCTGTGCTGGTAGTGCTGAAACTGTAGGCACATTGTACAGTAAAGGCAAGAAGAACTCTGTCCAGAATTTGTTATAAAGTCACATTGTGTTTACCCAGAAAGTATTGACCCCAGAATGATTTACCGAAGCTTTCTTGTTGGGGAAGATTTTGCAGCTTTTTTGGCTGAGGCCAAGGTAGTTAAGGGCGGAGAACAAAGATGAAACTGGCAGGATGGAATGATTCTTTGCTGTTGAGTTCATGAGCAAGCACTCCCTGCCTCTCTCCTTACAGGAAATGTGTACTGTAAATAAAATTCCTGGTAATTTGTGTAACTTGCGTTTTAATCCAAGCATTGCACAGTTGCGGCCTTATGTTGGACCTTTTGACTTTTGGGATTGGGTGGCCTTGTGTCCTGTGAGTTTGAGCAATTCAGCATGATTTCCAAGTTGCATTTTGCCAAAATGACAAATTGTGATTTATAAGACAAGGGAATTATTGTAAAGTGCGTAACAGAGAGAAATTTGTTCAGTAGTTCAGTAGAGTGGCATGGAGCCTCCCTCCCACTCCTGCACCAAATGCTCTATCTATTAATCCCGTATTCTCTTCAATATAAAATTCTCAAAAATGAGGGGCAGTATTCACAGTAACATACATCAAAAAATCAATGAAAGCAGGAACTTAAAAGCAGGCAGAGGGACAACAACTACTAAGCTAATATTTTAGCACTGAAGGGGCTGCATAAATAAGGAGTCTTTGGAGCCTTTATAAAACGTAACCACCCACCTAAGCTTTCTTACACAACCAGCGTTAATTGGGAAGGGTGCAGGAGGGGCCATACTTGAAAATTAGATTCTGCAATTTCATGCGGCTTTCATGGACCTAATAATCTAGAGAACGTCCTACGACTATGTCTTACAATAAAAGAAGAAAAGGTGGGTTTTGCTGGCAAACCATGTTTTCTTGGCAAGGTGGAAGGGCCAAGGAACAGAGGAAGGCCTTGGTGCGACCTCCTCTAAATTCCCAGCTCCTTCTTGCCATAGGGTGAGTCAGGTTTACTGCATGTTGGCAAAGTGTTTGTTGTATAGATTGGACCAGGGGTAGGCAACCTAAGGCCCAGGGGTCGGATGCGGCCCAATCACCTTCTCAATCCAGCCCACGGACGGTCCGGGTTTCAGCGTGTTTTTACATGAGTAGAATTTGTGCTTTTATTTAAAATGCACCTCTGGGTTATTTGTGGGGCATAGGAATTCGTTTATTTATTTTCAAAATATAGTCTGGCCCACCACATGGTCAGGGACGGTGGACCGGCCCACAGCTGAGAAAAGTTGCTGACCCCTGGTTTGGACCAAAGGGGCTGTTGTCTCTGACCCCCATTGTCCAATACAGTTACTTTAGAAGGGAAGACTCTGCCTTCCTTCGCCCCCCAAAGCAGCTGGTGTGGGGAAGGGTTTCTTTGCTGTAATTTATAAAAGAAGGCCTAAACAATTAAATTGCAAAAAGAACATCAATCACATTGGCTACAGGAGTTGCACAGTGATAATACTTTCTAGCCATTATGACACTCAAACTAAGATGAAAATATGTCTTCAACAAAAGTTTTGTGATACTTCTGTAAATATATAGTTGCTAATGGCTGCATCCTGTTTAAGAAGGTAGAGCTTAAAAGTAGCACCTCCTATTGGCCACTGTCTTCCCACACAGATATTCCACATATACACACAGAAACGCATATGTATGTGATGCTATATTTGACAGTGTACATACAGGCTTTCTCATAATATTTGAAGAGACCTTCGCTAGTATAGGAAAAGTTCCCAAGGAATGGTAGAATCATTTCTGTATCATAAAGTGGTGTGGAACCATTTTTTCCCTCAGTTCTAAACATTCACTAGAATCGAAATAGCCAAAAATATATGTGAGCATTTACACTAACCAATCACACACACACACACACACACACACACACACACACACACACACACAAAACGGTGATATGTCGTGGCATTTTCTCTCTCCCTTTTGGCAAGTAGCTTCTGGTGTTTATGATTGGGATAGCCATAAGTTGAAAATTAAGGTAGCATTGGAAAAGAATGCCTAACTCATGATTTTCGAGCTTAAGTTCATGATACAGCAATGTGCTTTTTATTAGCTTGACTAGAAGAAGGCCTTACTGCTGGATGGGCTGGTCCCTTTCTTTTGCACCGTGAAATTAACCATCCACGGTCCTTTCTGCTCGCTGAATTGCACTCCAGCCTCTCAGAGGGAACGAATGAGCTAGTTGTCGGCGGAGCCAAGAATTTTTCTTGAACTTCAGTTAGGCTAGTTACGGTAGAGGGTAAGCCATCGCATCTGGCTATTCCCACGTGTGAGCCTAAAATCTGGAGCTGCGCTGTGCAAGTGAGTCAGAGGAGAGCATCCCCTGAAGGGAGTCGCTGCCTTGAAGCTACGACAAGGGGCTTTAAAAGAGCTGTTATTCTGCTCTCAGCTAAGGAGTTCTCAGAGGGAAGGAGGAGGAGAAGGAGGAGAGCACAGTGTGTGGAAATCCTCTGCAGGAGTTTTGCAGCAAGCTAACAGTTTGCCATGTCAAACGGAGTAGAGCAAATTGACACCCTGGAATCTCTTCATTCACCGTACTGTGGAAATGGGCAGCCGGGCAGCTGCAAATACTGGATCCTGGACTTAGGTACAGATGGCAGGCAAATATTGGTTTGGGCAGGAGGAGGGCAAAGGGTTTCTTCCTCTCCTTTTCAGAAGCAGATGTGTTTAGGTGAAGAGTATAGCATGCTGTGGGCTTAATACCAGCAAAGGGGAGAGCAAATGTACTTCAAATACCTTCTATCAGACTCTTATTTCTAGAAGATGCAAGCACAGTGATGCTATTCTTTCCATTCCTAAATTGCTATAAAGGGAGACAGGGGGGTGGGGGGTGGAAATGGGGATTTGCAAGCCAGAACGGGGAAGAGTAGCATAGCTGTTCCTGTCCAGTGGTCTACCTAAGAATATTTATCCGTAGCAGAAAGAAGCCACTTTCCGTTTGCATGAAATGAAGGTTGATGCGGGGGACAGGGAGAGATGCATGATCTAAAATGTCATTTATCTTATGCAAATTTTTGAAAACCTTCTCCAGCAAGGGGGGGGGGAAGATTCAAACATCTACAAATTAAACATTTCCAATTAAATATGATCAGGCAAGTCAGGAATCAAAAAGGAGGCGGTCTATTAATACATCAATGCTAACTGTGTGTCTTCTATACACTATAACAAAGATACACAAACCTATCCGGGATCAGATTTTTCTGTTTGCCTGTTATACCAGACCAGTCATCCAACAAATGGGTTCATTGGCTCTCAATATTATCAGATGTCATTATCTGTTCCAAAACAAGTTTTATCTTCTTCCCTGGCGTTGTTTAGTCTGCCCGCATGAGCAGCCATTAACTTAACTCTAACCATGGTAATAAATTTTAAAGGTCTGTGTTTCTTTGGGTGAAAGGAATGGGATACTTGAAACTTGCTTGATGAATAGAAATTACAAGGATTTGCACTAGAGACTGTTGAAACCCATTGTCATAGAGGTTGATTAAAATGTATCTGGATCTTTATGTTTCCCTACTTATCTTGAATGTAATCTAAATGCAGCCACTGGCATTCTAAGGATCTAAGGCATTCTAATGTTCATGTGCAGCCTGATCCTGTTTATAACTTAAAGGTAAAGGGACCCCTGACCATTAGGTCCAGTCGTGGCCGACTCTGGGGTTGCAGCGCTCATCTCGCTTTATTGGCTGAGGGAGCCGGCGTACAGCTTCTGGGTCATGTGGCCAGCATGACTAAGCCGCTTCTGGCGAACCAGAGCAGCGCACGGAAATGCCTTTTACCTTCCCACCAGAGCGGTACCTATTTATCTGCTTGCACTTTGATGTGCTTTTGAACTGCTAGGTTAGCAGGAGCAGGGACTGAGCAACGGGAGCTCACCCCATCATGAGGATTCGAACCGCCGACCTTATGATTGGCAAGCCCTAGGCTCTGTGGTTTATAACTTACTCAGAATCAAATCCCACTGGCTTCACAACTGCTTACCAGTTAGGACTGCAAGCTCAAAGTGAATTAGGAACAGTTTGGGTAGACTGAACCTGGGGCATGCATCTGGGCTGGAGGAGTTTCAACTGTGGAAAAATTACTGCAAGGTATGGCTGATGTGTGACAAATGTCTGAAATGAATTGGAAACAGCATGGAACTGTGTACCTTTCATGTTCTTTGTAGTGGAAGAGTTCTTGTGCCTTTTGAGAAGTCTGTAGATCTCACTGTGCTGTTCATGATAAATTCCAGCTCCAAAGATAGCATAAACATCTCTGAGGAACATCTGACAACCTCCCAGATGCGTTACTTAGCAGGAATGTTTCTCAGATGCCACAGCCTGCAGTGTCGTTCGGATAGATGCTGTACCAAACCAGGTAGATAAAGCACATTCAGTTGTGCATTGCATTTGCCAGCTTAGGCTCATAGAGCATGCTCACGCTGGGCACAAGCAGCAGGAAGTAAGTGCACCTGGCTAGATGGCACATTTTTAAAAGCATACTGGATCTGTGAGCAACCTAAGAGGGAAAACATGAGGCAGAAATGCATTATAAGAGAATTTTGCTTTCATGCAGGAATCTGATTATCTCAAGCTCATGTTTGTGGCCAATGCGCTATGCATGCTGATGACTATCTAAAAATTAATTGAAACTATTACTTCCATGCATTGGCATTTAGGCTTATTCATTTTTCCTCTTTTCGAGGTCTGTCAAAGCCTCCCGACTTTATTAATCATTACTGCACATTTTAGTGCAGAAATCAATATTTCCAAGGCCATCCTAATGTTTTCCCACTTACGCCTCAAGTTAAAAATGGCTAGCAAATGGCTTGCATTCCAATGAGCTGAATCACCTGGCAGGAAGTCTCTACAGTTCCTGGGTGTTGTGCAGTCCATTCTGGTTTTTTTCCTGTTTCCTTTTGGTCTGTGTAGAACTCTTCACATTGTTAACGCCTATAGAGGATGTTCTGGGGGGAAGTCAGCAGAAATAACTGTGATATTGTATAAACCAAAACCTCATTAATTACCGTTGTACATATTGCATGTCTGTAAATAAGAACTGAAATTTGTAAGATTCAGCCTCCTCTTTGATATATGGTCACTTCTATTTAAAATAGACAGAGCCTTTTCAATATGATTCTCCTCCAGACATCTGTAGTTGCTATATCACACTTTGCAGTACTGGGATGTTGGCTGCAGCGGGGCAGCAAGCATGCTTTTCCACCAAACTTTTTCTTTGAGTATTAAAATTCATACATGCTTTAAAATCTAGATTAAAATCCTTTATGTTACTACATCACAATGCCTTAAAAACAAAACAGTCAACAAGTTGTTACAGAGAAAGTCCTCTCCCAGGAAGAATGAGAAGAGAAACTGTTACCGCATTTTCTGCCCCAATGTAAGATTCTTTAGGGAAATGTAACAGGGAGAGATTAGAGTCAAACAAAAACATATTTTTAAAACACTACTAGCTATCTCAAAAGCAACAGCTTCTTTGCTTGGGTTTCGGGTTTTAATATTGTAATTTTCTGTTGTGAACCACTCTTGATATCTGTGGATGAAGGGCTGTATACAAATTTAATAAATAAATAAATAATAATAGATTTTTCCCCCCACTGTAGGGAGCAGTGGAAATGTACAGTCATACCTCGAGTTACAGACGCTTCAGGTTGTGTTTTTTCAGGTTATGGACGCTCCGAAACCCGGAAGTACCGCAGCGGGTTACTTCCAGGTTTCGGAGGTCACGCATGCGCAGAAGAGCTAAATCGCGCTTTGTGCATGCGCAGAAGCACTGGATCGCAAGCCGTGTGTGCGCAGACGCGCCGCTGCGAGTTGCGAATGTGCATCCCGCACGGATTATGTTAGCAACCCAAGCGTCCACTGTATATTGGATTGTGTAATGGACACACTTGGTTTTTATTTTCAAATAACCAGAGGCATACCTTCCTACTTCCTTAACAGATCATACGAAGCCATGTTTCACTGGTAAATTTCAAAGGTAACATGGAACAGTATGGATGGAAACCGAAAGAAACATGAGACATGTTAAGGCATTCTGTAGTGTAACAGGAAATAGTGGGAGGAGGGTTCCATTAGCTTTGCCTTTTAGTTATTACAAAATCCTATTCACCCTAATCGAACATACGCAAATGGAGCCCCGTGAAAGTAAGCCTGGGCTGCCTTATTCTTTCCAGAGCAGGAAATGCTCCATTCTTGCCATGAGACTGCACACACTGAGTATTGCCAAGCACTGCAAGACATGTCCACGTGGGACTATCGTTTTCGGGGAGCCGTACCACAGATTCAGCGCATCTGATCCCCACGATCCAAATGCATTCTGACTTTCCACTTCATTTATTTATCTGTTTATAAAGCAGACAAAACAATTATAAAAACAAGCAAAATCATCCCAAATGGAAGAGAACAGTATAAAATCAGTAAAAGAAACAGGTCTCACAAGTCTTTAAGATCCACAAGCATGAGACTCATAATCTCGGGGTGGTGGGTTCGAGTCCTACGTTGGGTGGAAGGTTCCTGCATTGCAGGGGGGTCGGACTAGGCGAACCTCCCTGGTCCTGTCCAATTCTACAAATCTGTGATTCCGTAATCTGGACTGGGGCATGTGTATCCCCTTCTGTGGGGGCACTGCTTCCTGTTGTGTGCGTTTTATCGCCCTGCAGAGAGAGCTTGTAGCTGCTACATAAAAGGTAAAGGGACCCCTGACCACTAGGTCCAGTCGTGACCGACTCTGGGGTTACGGCGCTCATCTCGCTTTATTGGCCGAGGGAGCCGGTGTACAGCTTCCGGGTCATGTGGCCAGCAGAACTAAACCGTTTCTGGCGAACCAGAGCAGCGCACGGAAACGCCGTTTACCTTCCCGCCAGAGTGGTACCTATTTATCTACTTGCACTTTGACGTGCTTTCGAACTGCTAGGTTGGCGGGAGCAAGGATCGAGCAACAGGAGCTCACCCCGTTGCGGGGATTCAAACTGCCAACCTTCTGATTGGCAAGTCCTAGGCTCTGTGGTTTAACCCACAGCACCACCCGTGTCCCTTCAGCTGCTACATAGAGAGGCTGAAAAAGAGTGGGGTTAGGTGTTGCTCACGTAGGGCTCTCATATTTGTGCTCAGGATTTGTTGCCGTAATTGATTCCGGCTGTACTTCAGGTAAGATTTATGGCTCAAATGGAACACACGAGCTTTCCTCGCTAAGTACTTTTTTTTTTTAACATTCACATCCAGTATCACGATGGTGCGTGCATGTAATATATCTCTCCGTTTCTACTTGAGGGATAGTGTTACCGTGAAGCGGTTGCTGGGAAAGGGCGCTCAGGAAAAGAGGGTGAAGGCTGGAATGCAGTAAAGTATCCAGTGTAGCTTGCAGGGTGGTGTAACTCTTGGATGCGTGCCAGTTCTGAAAGAAGTGTGTAGTCCTAGCCTTTGTGGCACAGATGGAAGTTGTTAAATGTGTTGCTGTAGACCCTCGCCAGAGTCGGCCAGAACAATGGGCTGCAAAATCTCCCCTGGAACAGAGCACATCTGGGTGCTGAGGAGAGGCATGTCTGTTGGCTAATGCACTGCAGGCCTGTGTTTCCTACCTTCTCTCAGTGGGGACCGTCTCTCAAGCGTTCTTTTGTGCACAATTCATAAACAGGAAGTTCCAGTTGAAATCTCCCTTTTAACGAACTTGAAGGTCTTTTTTTAAAAGAAAAAAAAAAAACTATTTTCACGTGTGCCCATGGAGAGGGGAGGAGGGTGTCTAAGGAAATAACGATTTGCTCCTGAATGGGCTTTTGTTAGCTTGAGTTTAGGGGCACAATTTCTGCCTGTGATGGATGTGGTCTGAGGTTCGAATTCTTCCAAAGAGCTTTAGAAGAGACGGGGGCCCAACCTCACTGCATGTAAACCACAATAAGGTGAGAGACCCCCATCGTTTTCTTCCCACCCACTTACTCCTTTTAAATATCAGTTCTCCCTAATGTATTGTAGGGCTAATTCATGCATGTTAGGTTCATAACTTGGTGGTAACAAAAAAAAATGGGAACTCGCATAGGATTTGAGCCATCGCAAATCAAACACCATTTGCATTGCAAGTCAAACCCAGTGGTTTTCTATGCAGTCAGTTTATGTGTTCTGCGTCAGATGGTCACATTATGTTCATGTATGTGTGAACTAGCTGGAAGCTCCTTTCTGAAGGCCATTAAAGGTGGAAAAACTGGAGGGGGTTGTCAGAGCTACTAGCAACTTGGCATGGGAAAGTTGAGGGTGCATGAAAAGGTATGGGAGAAACATATTAAAGCGTCATCTCTCAGAGTTTCACTTCCTGGATCCAGCTAAGCTGAACTTCTAAATAGGGGTGTCTTTTTAAGGGTCTAGTTTTGACCCATAAGCAGTGGGACAATGCGCTGCCTCTATAGCATGGGGCTTTTTGCATTACAGATTGGGAAGCAGCTCTGTGGCAACTCTCAGTGCTACAAAGCTGATTTGAGAAGGCTGAACCTCTCAAAATTTGATGGAAACCAAAAAGCCAAATTTCTTGGGGCTGAAAAGGTCTCTGATGAACCCCATAGACATCTAAACCCAGCTGTTCACCTGCCTAGCTCTTTCATGAATCTTTCTATGAATCTTAGTCATAGCCTTCAAACCACTTCCTCCGGATTAGTCCCAGTGACTTCACTATGACTACTCCAGAATAAGTATGTTTGTGGGTTTGTTGGTCCTTAACATTCCCCATTGGTTTTGAAGTGGATACTTTTGTTCTATCATTTCTTGTAATGTCTCAGGAAAGGGGAAAAACATATACTTGCATAATTCCTAAAGAGCCTTCAAATCTTAATTACTAATTCATCAGGCAAAGACATTTTTTTCTATTGTATGTTATGCATTACTAAATGCATGTGTTAATAAGCCAACATTGTATTATTACATGATCATGAACTTGCCTGCGAAGCATTTTTAGTTATGCCCTGCTCTCTCTCTCTTACTTTCATTATGCAGAGAATTGTAAGTCTTTGTTAAGCAAAATCCATATGGAGGAAGGTGCTGGCTTTGAACCCCATTAAATACATTGGGGATTTATTTACTTAACCCACAGCTTCTCAATACATTTGCTATTAAAACAATGTTCCATAAGATAATGGGAGGGGGGGAATGCTTTCCTAACAGTCTTATAGCTTTGCATCCCATTAAAGTTTATGCATTGCTTGCAAGTTGCATGAAGCTCTGAAGGGAAGAGGAATATGTTGGTATCCATCTGTTTCTAGAGACAAAGGAGCACATGTTCCCCACTGAAAGTAATAGCCCTTCCCTAACACCCCATACACCCCAAGAGGAATATAATATAATCTTCTTTGTACATATAGTAGAAGGATATTTATAATTTATCACTCCCTACCTTGCTGATTCCTTAACTTAGATACCTGGGGTACAGTTTTGACTTTTCGTTTTCTAGATGAAAATTGGTGATGCCCTTGACACTTGGAAATAGAGAATTTCATACTCTTGATAAATCCCAGAAAAATGGGTAGACATCATCCTTGCAAATGCATAATAGCCATTAATATTGCCTCTTGTCATCTTGCTTTTCCCCTTTGTCTTGTGACTTCTAGACTGTAGTGATGGTTCTGCAATTGCCCTGCACTCATCAGCTGTGAATACCAGGAAATCCTGGTATATGCTTTGCCTCTTTCAAGACGATATATTGGGACAGAGATGTTGGCTCAATGCTTTGGATTATATAAAATGTTGGGTGCATCTAGTGTAGTACCTTAATTTTTCAAGATATTATTTCAGCCCCTCTGGCAGTGTTAACACACTGTTTAAGAATTAATGCCCTAGCTATGAAACATGTTTGCTGCAGAATTCCTATGAAAATTGGTGAGGTTTTGGTGCTGGAGCTATTTGCTGTGCAACTGTGATTTTACTTCACACTCTCTAAGGAACATTACACACATTGCATAGCAGTGAATCAAAGTTTTCTGCAGTGCATTCACTCTGTGCCGTAGTTCACACATAATACTAAGCCATGGTTTGTTTAACAAACCACAAGTTTTTCTGCAGCTGCTCAAACAACCCAATAGCTTGTTTCTCCACAGTTTGTTTTCTTTCCAACTACTCTTTGCTTCTGCCTTTGTAGCTTGATGAGTGTCTGAGGTGGGTAAATTGCTGGCTTCACACATAATACCATGCCATAGTTAAAGCATAGTTCATTAGGCAACAACAAACCATGACTTCGTATTGTGGTTTGTTGGCATTAAATAAGCCGTAGTTAAACCATTGGGTAAAAGTTGGATGATCACATTAACAATTTTAAAATAAATCATAGTTTAATCAACCCATCTATGTGCGAACCAAGCCAGTGAAGGGTTGCAACTAAAGCTGGGTCTCTCAAGTACCTATATGATGATTGCACAGGCTTTTTGCCTGCACACTTCTTGAATCCAAGATACTTTTATAGATACACCTTTAAAGCAACTTTAAAACATGGGTAACTGAAGTTGAAGAAAAGTGGTGATGCTTTTGACTTGTGTTTATCCTTTGGGGTGCAGAGAGGAGCAGTGGCATGTTGTTGTTAATGTTGTTGTTGTTGTTGTTGTTAAAAATGGATAGTTCATGCACCTAGCAGCGGCTTTATTTCATCAACTGATTCATCATTTTCAGTGAGATTTGGAGCAAAAGGAGCTAAGAAACAATTCAGTGGCAAAAGCTGCAGAGCTCCCCCCCCCCCCTTTAGAACACTGTGTTTTAATCAGAACTTGTCTTGATCTTGGAAGTGCAGAAAACCAGCCGTACCACAAAAATATATCGGTTGAAACATGGAACTCTTGGCACTCATGCTAAAACAAGCCCCACAGCACAGTGATGGGTTTTTTTGCCAGAAGAAAGCCCTTAAGTAATATCCGTATAAATCCGAAACCTCCGGTTTTAATCTAGAGAGAGGGCTAAAGTTGGCTCTATTAACTGCATCACATAAAGTGATGCCTGATTCAGTGATGATGGAATCCTTTGTTCTTGGCTACTAACAACATGAATGATACTTTTCCTTTTGTAGTTTGGAAAGCATCCTCTTTGGAGGGGAAAGGAGATTTGAGTCCCGTTTCCTCTTTGGTTAAGAACTCATAAAAGTACATGTTTGGGACATGGCAGTCACTGTACAACATATTAACATGTATGGTTTTCCCATTCTCCTTGCCCAGTTGTACTGTGTCCTTGCTTGGCTTCACTGTTGGGCAGGACAAAGGTGGTAAATGTAGGTTGAATGCTGTTAATGCCTGTTTCCGGGTTTAGGGCAGTCAGCAGGCAAATGCAATGCCCATGCTCAGATGCAGAGCAGCATCCCAGAGATCCAGCAGGGGGCAGTAGTCTGTTTTCCTTTGCACTTGCCCTTGTTCCCAAGCAATGGAGACCAGACTCTGAGTGGGTTCCTCTTAGATCGTGCAGTACAGATGTTCTCCACCAGCCAACACTGTTGATGGCAGCTGTAGTCTAAAACAGGGATGTCCAACAGTTCGGTCGCAATCTACTGGCAGATCTCCGAGAGGTTTTGGTAGATCGCGGTCGATCTCTGGTTCCCTTTCCTTAGTGTCACTAAAACTGACTCCTGCCCTGCCCTCCATTGTTGTATGATCTCTGGAAAGGAAGATGGGAGCTTTCTCTGTGCAGCTGTTTTGATCCATGGCAATCTTTTTGTGAGTGACTTTACCCCCTTTGACCCTTGCCTTTAACTCCCCCCCCCAAAAAAAGTTAACCTCTAAAAATGGGGCTTTTCTCCTCCCTAAGGAAAGCTCAATAACTTTGAGCTGAACCAAAAAAAAATAGGGATAGATCACTGCCAGTTTTTAATTCTGAAAGTAGATCGCAGTCTCTTGAAAGTCGGCCACCCCTGATCTAAAATATTTGGAGGGCACCAGATTGGGTTTTTAGCTGTCAGATCTGTTCATTCACCATATTTTAAGTGTCAATAAGAACCGTCCACTGAAAATGTGTAGCAAAAATGTTACACGATGGGAAATGAGCACCAAACGGCTATGCTAGTTGAGGAAACAATATTGGTTATGACTCTTGGTTGTGTTTAGTCACAATAGCAAACCAGGATTTGCTTTGTGTAATGTGTGAAATGGCCCTTCCTTCTTGTTGCACCTTCCCCGTCCATTTGCCAGCTTCAGTTATCCTTCCGTGGCCATTGACATGTGGAGTGCTCCATGCTTCTTATGTCGATAGCGTGCTCTGTTGGCCATAAATTATGCCTCGAGGGGATACACAACCCACTGTCTCAGTAGTAGCATATGTGTCACATCTGGCTTTTAGAAAGCATACCGTGGAGGAATTGGACACTTCTGCTTTTATGTCTGCCTTGAGTGGAATGCTAAGTTGAAATTAAGGCCCTTTTTAAAAAAAAAAAAAAAAAAAAGCTTTTATCCTTGGGCTTTTGTTGAACCTTATAGCATAATATTTTCCTTGCTTGGAGGACCCATACCAAAGATCCATTTAGCACAACAGTTGTATCCTTTCTAACACGCCTGAGAAACACTTAAGCTGGACTTGACTATCTCTTGTTTGACCTCAGCATCTGGTACTCGGAGGTACATTATATCTGCAAATCAATTTAGCCACCTTTGGTAATAGCCATGGATATGTTAGATTTCATGTCAGCTTTCGATCAGTCTTTAGTGTCCTTTTCTTCACATAAGTAGGCTGGAAATTATGATAGGCCCTGGAAGGTCTAATGAAAACTGTCCATCTGTCTGCATGCGTAGGGAGCACTGCCTTGGCCCTTGAGCCCTTGGAATATGTAGGGTACAGATGTGAGTTAAGTTTTGCCACAACCGAGCTCCTTAAGTCAGGAGAAAAACATAGAATAAGCTTGTACTAATGAGATTCCCCAAATCATGGCGTGCCCCAATAAGAATTTTGTGCTGCTTAAATGATGGCTTGTTGCTTTATTTTATTAGATTCTTTAATTCTACTTCAAGGAAGCCACGTCAGCTTCCATACTCATTCTCATTCTCTCTCTCTCTCTCTCTCTCTCTCTCTCTCTCATATACTCAATTTTGTCTGCAAGGTAGCTTAGGCTAAGAGACAGTGATGTGGCCAAGACCATACAGTGAACATGAATAAGAATTCTAACCTAGGTCTCTATGCCCATCACAACACACTATTTACTACAGCACATTTTGTCATAGAATCATGGGAGTTGGAAGCGACCCTGATAATCATCTAGTTCAGCCACCTGCAATGCAGGAATATGCAGCTGTTCCACCTGGGATCGAACCTGCAACCTTGGCGCTATCAACACCTCACTCTAACCATCTGAGCTATTCAAAAGGTGTCTGTAACCATGGGAAGGAGAGAAAATGCTGCAATGAGGTAGAGAAGCAAACACCTCCGGTGTTCAAGTCAAACCTTCAATTTAGTATTATTATGACTTGACCGGGAAAAGAGCAATTTCATATGAGTTGGGAAATGGCCTGTTTCCCATATCAACAAGAAAGGAAATGACTTCAAGTTGGACTCTTTCCAACACTCTTTCCAACACAGTTTGGCTGTGAGGGACTCGGTTGTAACCACAACTTTCATTGGTTTCCCTTCCCTACAGGTAATCTATATGCAGAACTTCTTGTGTGCTTAATCACACACACACACACACACACACACACACACACACGAATTTTCAAAGCACTTTATATATGCTGTCTGTAATTTTTGCTATGGTCATGTAAGGTTTGCCAGTAACATTCTGCATGTCACAGATGGGGGCCTGAGAATATGCTGGATGCTTTTTGTGAACTATAATAGCTATATTACTATGCAAGAACATACAGGTGGGCTTGATTGACAGCAGGGCAGGCAAGTGGAACATGCCCTTGGGGAACTAATTTGATGTTGAATTGTAACATTTCCAAACAGGTTAGCCTGTGGCCAGTAGAGTCTTTTACACTGGTGTGCATAGTCTGGTTACAATGTGTTGCTTTACGTTGTGGGCTCAATCCCATTGAAACCCAACAAGGAACACGCACGGCTCTCTTAATTATGGAACTTACTGTCTCTAAGCCAACTGCATCCCACCCTTTCTCCAAGGAGGTCAGTGCAGGATTATAACCACATAGCATAACAGCGTGTGTTAGATTAAGTTCAGATATCTTGATTTGCAAAGGCCCCTGAGGAGGATTCCTAGCAGAAAAGCCTTCTTGGTGTCAGTCCAGTTTTTCTCTGATACTCCACACGAGTGTGTTGTATGAGAGGCAGCAAAGTGACACAAGCCCTATTTAATGTATGCTCTCAACTCGCAAGACTATAGCTGTTAAAAAGGAACAAATGATCCTCATTATGTCAACAGCGAAAATGAAAGGGCTTCCACATAGTGATTCATAGTAAAATATTCCTTTTCATAAAATGGCACAGTGGCCATTTCCACTGATTACCTAAAACAGAACAGCCTTTTGTACCTGTATCTGTACTCTTAGATACAGATATTTGATTATTTTTTCCCCCTTGCTGGCTGGTGGTCTAAATAGCAAGAACTGGGAACAGGGGCTAGCTCTGTTCATCTGAGAAAGCCTGTTGAAACTCTGTTATTTTTTGTCATGAAAAAAACAACACATCCACTAGTCAGTCACTCAGGAATGTAGATTCACTACCTTAGACACCAGAAACAGAAGGGCAGCTTTCTATGAATACTGTAATGGTTTCATTATTTTGATTGCTGGTGTTGTAACGTTTAGGGTTATCTGACTTTAGACAAGTACAGACTTACATAGAGGTATTTTTTAAAATCTCCATAATTTGTCATCCATGTGCTTAGCTGAAGGTGATGACTGCTGCTGTCGCATAATAGGAAACCTTTCTCAGAGAAGTACATTTACGGCCCTGTTCTCTGACAATAAAATGTGTCCGTAAACATATGTCACATGAATGCATGACATTACTACATAGAAAGCATCTGGGGGGAGTAAAAAAAGAACCTAGAAGCTCCATATATGTAATTGTACACATGCAAGTGAGGCCTTCCAAGAAATTGTTACACTGTGGAGCATTCATTAATTCCAGTTACAGATTAGTAGCCGTGTTGGTCTGCCATAGTCAAAATAAAAAAATTCCTTCCAGTAGCACCTTAAAGACCAACTAAGTTAGTTCTTGGTATGAGCTTTCGTGTGCATGCACACTTCTTCAGATACACTGAAACAGAAGTTGCCAGATCCTTCTATATAGTGAGAAGGTGGGGAGGGGTATTACTCAGAAGGGTAGTAGGAATGGGAGATTGGCAGATAGCTGAGATGAACCTGTTGACGACTCTTAACGACTGTAATAGGTCTTACAGGAAAAGGCAAGGGGTGAGAAGGTGAGAAATGGCTTAGTCATGTATAATGGGATAAGAATCCAATGTCTTTGTTCAAACCAGGTCTCTCCATGGTTTTAAGTTTGGTAATGAGTTGCAATTCAGCAGCTTCTCTTTCCAGTCTATTTCTGAAATTCCTTTGTAGTAAAACAGCTACTTTGAGATCTTGTATAGAATCCACGCTGCGGATAGCAGCCTGTCGCCCGGCGTGAGAGTCGCCCTGAAGCAGAGCACCCCTCGCGCCCGGCAGACATCCGCAGTGTCTTGGAGCCCTGCGGGAGTTCCCCACAGGGCTCCCCACGCTGTGGATAGCAGCCTGCCGCCCGGCGCGATGGGCGCCCTGAAGCAGAGCGCCCTGCGCACTGGACAGACATCGGCCAGCCCCACAAGCTTGGGGGACAGCAAGGAGGCGCAGCGCCGCCATCCCGCTGTTCCTCGACCTGGTTCGGGTTCCCCGACCTGGTTTTGGGGGGGAAATAAAGGGGGGAATTCCTTTATTCCCCCCCAAAAAAAAACTAGGTGCGTCCTATGGGACAAAGCGTCCTATGGGACGAAAAATACGGTATCTTCAAAGCCCATGACACCTTTGGTAAAGGCTGTTCTCCAACTGGAGCTCTCGCAAGCCAGTGTTTCCCAGTTGTCAGTGCTTAGACCACATTTTTAAAGATTTGCCTTGAGAGTGAGTTTTTAAACCACTTTTGTTGACCACCAGCATTACACTTTCCATTTTTAAGTTTGGAATAGAGTAGTTGCTTTGGAAGACAATCATCAGGCATCCACACAACATGACCAGTCCAGCGAACCCAAGTTGCATACCACCTGAGGAGTTTTGTACATTATGCTGGAAATAGCAAACAGTGGAAAGGGAGAGAGAAGGTGCTTTTGCACAGGTAGATTTAGAAAGCAGGTATTTCATCTCTGGACACCAAATTGTCTCTCCCAGTATTGATCCTAAGTGGACATACAGTCGAGCATAATTGTGTAGTAGCATGCGTCAGCTCTACCCTATATGAAGCGCACATTTCAGTTAAAGAAAGGGGCACTTGGATGTGTGTTTTGTTTGGCAGAGGAAAATTAAATATATCTGTTTCATGGGAGGAAATGGGTTTTTTGTTGCCTCAGGCCACGTCTTAAATATTATTAAGTTGTCTGGAGCTCAACAGGAAAATCTGAGGCAGATGCCTTTCTTTCACCAAACAACAGGGCATGATTAAGGGGATTTTACACACATACAGTGAGCTTGCAACTTTAGTGCATTTAACTTCTACGCATTCACATTTACGCGCATGGCAAAAAACTAGAAAGGGTGTAGGATTCCCGGAAAAATGACTTTGGCAATCCCACCCACCATTGAACCCAATCAGTTTTGACTATATGTGATTTTGGCTTTAGGAGCGATTCCTTGAACGTTACCCACATAAATTGTCATACAGATAAACAAGGTCTGATTCCTTGGCTTTGGGTTTAGAATGAGTACTTGGCTGTAAAATTTTGATTTCCATCTTTTGTTCTAGCTTAACTATTCTGCTTTCTCTTCAGTTCCTTTGTTTTGTTGTATTAAATGGACTTTGCCTGAACTCCGACCTCCATTAGCAGAGGTACATATGGAGCTGTACTTCAAGCTTGTGGAGAATGTAGTAAATTATCCCTTGGAGGGTTTGTGGCTAGTCTAAACAAAAGTGCACCCTTGAGATATTTGATAAAAGCGAGTCCCAAAGGCTCATCTGGTGCCTGTATTTATGATTAGTTTTATGAACTTGGACAATACCCTTGATTAGCCTTGGAGAAATGTGAGTTACATTCATAGACTTAACAAGTGGGATAAATATTTATCATCTTGTTAATGGAAGATCTGGGAGACTAGTGGGTGGACATCTTCTTAAAAATTCACAGGACATTAAAATGGATGCAGACGCAGTAACTAATCGGTTTCTTAGCAAGTTTTATATAATAACTGAGGGGCATTTTTTTACAATATTATGTAACACCACTATCCACACACCCACACATGCAAAAAAAAAAAAAAAAAGAGATAATTCCCTCAAACAGTACCAGGGCTCTATGTACTAAATTGCTCCCTGCTCACATCCCTTTGACATGTGAAGATGTCTTAGTCCAGGCCTTTAGGCAGAGATGAGGTTTGGTCCTGAAGGGATATTACTGGTTTTTGTCCACCCACTGCTTTTTAGACTGTTTTTGAGGTTTTATGTCTGTGTAATGTTCTATATGTTTTACTTCGGAGTTATTGTTCGTTTTTTGCTACGTGCACCACGGCCTAGAATGGTGAGGGCAAAATTAATACGGCAATGAATAAAAACTAATAGAACGCGATATTGGCGCACAATTCAGTTCCGTAGGGAAGGGAGCATCCCTCCGCTCCTTGCAGCTTCTGCCCCTTATGAATGTGAAGATAAGGGCTGCATAGTTCATAATTTCAGAGTAATTGTGAAAGGGCAAAATGAATTGTGTAAGATAAGTTATGCAGTTGTGCTCAGTTTGCCCAAGTTGTGTGAGTCCTGAGTACAGAATTTTAATTGTTGAGTGCAGAATCCACAAAGCAGCAGCAATTTTGTGCCCCATGTGGAAGTGACAGGTATAAAAAGCTAGGCTAGAACTTGTCTGCCTCATCTGGTAATCAGATCCAGGGAAGTTTTTGTGGTTTTGCGGGGCAGGGTTTAATAGAGAAGCATTCAGTCGCATGAGCCCCAACCAGCAGTCTAACATAATGCAACCCAGGCCTGGGTTAATAACCTCAGTAACGAGGAGGCCTAAAATAAGGTAGTGTTTTATCCCTGTAAGTTGTAATTCAGATACTAGGCATTTTGGGGGTTGGTTGCACATCTGTCCCAATCCATTGTACAGCATTATTTTCACCCCATGTAGAATACAGTGGTACCTCTGGTTACGAACTCAATTCGTTCCGGAGGTCCGTTCTTAACCTGAAACCGTTCTTAAGCTAAGGTACCACTTTAGATAATGGGACCTGCTGCCGTGCCGCCGCCGCACAATTTCTGTTCTCATCCTGAGGTAAAGTTCTTAACCCGAGGTACTATTTCCAGGTTAGCGGAGTTTGTAACCCAAAGTGTTTGTAAGCTGAGGTACCACTGCACACTTAAGTTTACACACCAATATTCATTGAAAATCAGGCACGATTGTCAAATACTAAGGCAAAGCATATATAAACTACATTATGTGTCTGGGTAGCCTTGTTGAAACAAAGAAAGAAGGGTTTTAGCAGGAATCTAAAAAGCATAGGGTGAGAGCCTGCCTAATGCTAGAATTAGAAAATAACTGTGCAAAAGGAAAAGGAGAAATATAGCTTGCATTTTTTGTGAGGCGGAGGGGAGAGAGACTTGGCTAATCAATATCAGCTACTAGTAATGCCAGTTTATATGCATGTGCTGTACAGCACGGTTGCTGGTTGTGCTTGGGTGGAGTTCATGTCACAATATTACTACCTCAGACTGGGTCGTTGTTGTACAGAGTCCCCACACTGACATTATATCTACCTGGGAGCCAGCTGTTCTGGCATGGAAACCCCTCCTGTAATCTAGCTGGCTCACATGGTTGCAGCAGGGAACCCTCCGTACAACAGCTGACATATCATAGTGCCTATAACTGAGTCTTGTGTCTGATCCATGCATACGACAACAAATAGCAATATGGTGTTGCACAATGACCAAGGTTGAGTTCACGCCAGTTTCCTTGCATTTGGATAAATTACAGAAAGCGGCTTCGACGTTGCAGTTGTTACCCGTAGCTCTCGCTGTTCCTCACATGAACTCAAGTCTACCCAACGGGCGTGGTTGCTGATAGATCTTCCATTGATCATTCCATTCCCTTCTCTTTTTCAGATTCCCTTTCCGTTTCCAGCAATGATGCCAGCCCTCCTGCGTCGGTGACATCACTCCAGCCCCATATGATTGGGGCACAGAGTTCCCCAGGTCCAAAGCGCCCGGGTAACACCCTGAGGAAATGGCTCACCAGCCCAGTGAGGCGACTTAGCAGTGGAAAGGCAGATGGGCATGTCAAGAAACTGGCCCACAAGCATAAGAAGAGAGGCGAAGTTCGCAAAAGCGCTGATACTGGCTCTCAGAAGGACTCCGATGACAGTGCTGCTACACCACAAGATGAAACTATTGAAGAGGTGTGTGTTTTCCAAGTTTTTCTTTGAATATTATATAGGCACACAAAGTTGAAATAGGAGTGTCAATTCAGGTATTATTTTTTGGCCCTACCTATGGCATCCTGGTACTTTTTGTTTTGTTCTTGGCCACACTGGGAGGAGCACCACTGCCTGGGTCCGGTTTTTTTTTTTTTTATGACCAGAGAGATACTTCCTTGTCTTCCGTTGCTGCCAGAATCCTTAACAAACAGTTTGTTTTCTAAGTCTTCCATGGCACTCTTCCATAAACAGCCGCATCTGGCTGTTTTCATTCCTCAAAATGTGTTGCCTCATTTCTCCTCGCTATGTTTCACTGCAAAGAGAGGGAATCTCACGGGACATCTTGACTATTCAGAAACATCTATGCTTTGTGATTGCCGTCCTGATCTATACTATGTGATACATTGCACTCTGATCCTGCGAGTTAAATCAGACAGTTGTGAAAAAAATAACTGTTAACTAACATTAGCTAACAGTTTAAGTACCAGCAAGATATGATCTCTGATTGAGGTTTACTATACGTATTTTAGCCCCTTCCCCCTTAGTAGTTTTAACATGGAAGCATGAGCCCAATTTTGCTATATTGAAAAGACATACTTGCATGTGTCTGTAGTGCACTTTCAGTACACAGACCTGACCATTCTGGCCCAATTCAGACATACTGATCCCAGTTTGATGACCGAAGACCTGTGAAACTGGGGTCAAGGTTTGTGCTCAAACGCCCTCCTTGCCCCCTTCCCTCATGCTCCCAGCTTGAGCAAAGTTATCTGTTTCTTAAGCCCGGCTTCGGCTGGGGAGGGCGGGATATAAATAAAAAAAAATCTTATTATTATTAAAACACAGTGTCCCACGATTCCAAAAAAGGTACCTGTTTTAATGGCTTCCTATAAACCAGGCTGAGGTCAAGAATTCTAGGGAGCAGGTGTTTGCTCTAGTATGAAATAATCATAATTTGAAAATACAGTGGGTTTGTTTTAAAGTGGAAGCTTAAATTCTCCAGGGAGGGGAAGGAGGGTGTGAGCCCAAGATTCGGCATGGCTTCTTCCATAGCACATAAACCGTGGGTTATTTGCTTGCTAGGACATAGTCAAGCCCACTTGATTTTGAACCAACAAAATTGTTGTTTTTTTAAGGACATCAAACGCCTCTTCACAATCCAAATTCAGTAACAGAGTGAACTTCCATTCTATTTTGTATGATGGGTTTCCAGTTAAAATTCTCATTTGTTATCAGTACTGCTGCCATTGCAGGCTTTACTGTCAATTGACATGTTTCTTATAAGCACATTTTGGGGAGGCTTGTCTTCTTCCACCAGAAGGTTAAAATGAGCTGAACTCTCCCAAAGGATATATGAATAGCGATGGGGTCTATAGAGTGCTCTCGGATTTGATAATTTTCATGGCATATTAGAAAGGGAGATGAGACAGTGTGTAAGAGACTGGGCTATGTACCAGAAATGCTGGCCTTCAGACATTATAAGACTGCTGTCAGAAGATGAGGCTCTATGAAGTAATTTCCATATTCTGAAACATTATATAAATGCTAAGTACTGTTAACGTTACATTTGTAGAGAGGGCGTAATGAGGGTTTGAGCAGTGGCACGCTCTCCAAATCATCCTCGTCAGGCATGCAGAGTTGTGGAGAGGAGGAAGGTGAAGAAGGGGCTGATGCTGTTCCACTTCCCCCTCCAATGGCAATCCAGCAACACAGTCTACTCCAGCCAGATTCGCAGGATGACAAGGTAAATAAATGAAAGGAGGGAGATCCCGTGGCAGAATGGTTTGACTGAAATGATTTGTGTTTGGTAATCAAAGCTGTTTGGCGTGCAGTGTGTCATGTCAAACCCGAACATTTTGCAGAGCAGTATGGGCTCCCTGTGAACAGACCAGGAAGAGAGTAGTAGGTGGTTCATATCCAGAAGCCTGTGTGGTGGTGGTGGTGGTGGTGGTAATAAAATCCCTGCGCCACAAAAGTTTGAAGTCTACACAGTTAAAAACAATAAAACAGCAAGCCAGACCCACAGCACAGAGCAGAGCAACCTCAGTCCTGTTTCCCAAAGGCCTCCCTGAAGAGGAACATTGTCATTGATCTTCTGAAGGTCTGCGGAAAGAGTTGGTTGGGTGTGCCTCCCTAGACCTTCAGAACATCATCCTGCCTAGCTGTTCTCATTCCTGCATCTCGCCCCTCCATCACTGTGGCATGCGGAAGTTCCTTCCATCTTTTTGGATTGTTTGTCTGCCTTTGTCCTTCGTTCATCTCAAATTGGAAGGCTTTGTCAGCGCAAAGTTTTGCTAAGCAACCTGATTCTTCACATGTTGCATTTCACTCGACATTCTGCTGCTTTCAGGCTTATCGTTTGAATGTTTAAAAAACACACCCACTTGGCATAATTTATGCCTTCTGACATAAACAAAAATTTATGATTCCCACCTAACTTTTTGAAAATACAGATTTTGTTCTTGTGTATATAGTTTTCTCACGGACTGAGTTCTGCACCAAATACTTATTTTCCAAATGCACTTTTGAAAAACCAGTGACTTTGCTTTTTAATATTTTCCTCTTCCTTTTTTGAGGGGCGGGGTATTTTTTTATGTGAGATCATGGCTACGCTTTCTTGGCAACAAGCCACCATTTTGGGCAAAGCAGATGTTTTCAGCATTTGGGGGTTTCCTACCCCCCCCTTCCACACCCTTGTGGTTTTCTTGAGGATCTTAATCATTGTTAAGGTAACCACATCCTGACTAGCAGTGGGAATTTCCTGCATGCTCAGTAAAATTGACTCCCACAGTGTATAAAAGCATGGTAGAACCCAAAGTGAAATGTTCCTAAAGATGGACAGGAAGACCCCAAATTCCTCCTGTCCTTAGAATAAGTATGATTCT
Source organism: Podarcis bocagei (assembly GCF_964188305.1). Taxonomy (NCBI): domain Eukaryota; kingdom Metazoa; phylum Chordata; class Lepidosauria; order Squamata; family Lacertidae; genus Podarcis; species Podarcis bocagei. The sequence goes on from NC_138133.1 coordinate 14,011,451, forward strand.
TTTGCACATTAAACATTTGAGCCCCTACCCAGATGCTATCACAGGGCTCCAGCCAACAGAAGGAGCCCTACCTGGGTCAGAGCTTTCTCCATTCAGTGAGTTGAGGAATGCCATGTCAAATAAGTTGCTAAGAACGTCCATAGCATTGGAGGCCCTGCTGCTTTTGGCTGAGATGCTGGCTCTCGTACTAAATGTAAAGCACCTAAAATCATTTTGTCACCCTTGGAAAGGATTTTGCTTCTGTTTCTCATCTCTGTGCATGGGAAAGTCTGGAACAGACCTTTAAGGTTCATGTGCTTCCATCTAGACCCTTGCTCTCCTCACCATTTGTATTGTCTGGTGGTTTTAAAATAGGAAGTGTTAGAGGAGATCTGGAATACAGTCGTACCTTGGTTTTCTAACGTAATCCGTTCCGGAAGACCGTTTAACTTATGAAATGTTCGAAAACTGAAGAATTTACTTCTGGAAGCATTTACTTACGGAAAACTCAATACGTTCAACTTCCAAAAAGTGTTCGAAAACCAAAGCAGTTACTTCTGGGTTTTTGGCGTTCAAAGACTGAAACGTTTGACTTCTGAGACGTTCGCAAACAGAGATACCACTGTGTTAGAAACACAGGAACTTCTGTCTTTTGGAGCCATGTTCTGCATTCTGTGAGAGGACTGGGGAAGAATATGCATGAGCCAGAGACATTGTCTCAGTCTCGCCATACATAGCAACGTGAAGAGGGAAGCAGCACCTGAACAGTCCTAAAGGTCTGGAAAGTAATTTGACAAACCATTAAAAGTTAATTTCCACCCATTCCTCCACATTTCTCCATTCTGGAGTCCCGTGTGTCATATAAACTTGACAGTGCTAGAGGGTGCAAGTGTCAACTACTTTTTAAAGGGATTTTTTTTCTCACAGGACTTCTCTGTGCACCAGTACAAATGCCAGAATATAAAACCCACCATCGGTTGCATGCTTGTGTTTTGCTACGGGGCAAATAGGGCTTCCGCCTTGGCCCAGTCATTGCTCACACATTCTCTTAGAATATGGTGAGAAAAATACATGCATGATGCTTGATGGACACCATGTGAGCTTTGTGATTGGCTATCCATGTCACAGAATTGCAGAAAAAAGCAGCACAGGGTTTGGAAATGCATCTCAAAACTTCCTTTACTTTTTAAAAAAAAAACCTCACCTGCTTTCCTAGTTGGGTAGATTCTACTTAGATGATTGACATACGTATAAGGCAATATTAAGAGTTCTAATCGCTGTTTATTGTGCCAAATGGCTTTTCCATTCTGTTAAAACACTTGCCCAGGCCTTTTTATGGTGCAGGAGTGGCCCAAACCTGCATGCACACTCATATTTACACCCGCAGTTATATCACAGGGTGCTCCAAACTGACACCCACACTCATGCTGACTCATAATCGTACGTGTGGTTTGTTCCCACTCAGCAGAAGTCTCACATACCGGGTGTTGGTGTGATTGGGTGTTGATGTGAAGCACCCAGTTCATAGCTGACATCATTGCACAGAGGAGGGCTGAGGGAATCGCTCCTCCTTCGTCTAAAGTTCTGGGCAACCTTCTGAACTGAGGCTAGAATCTAATGTGGGCTTTATCATTAACCCTTCGATCGCCAACACTGATACTGTTTTGTGACTCTTGATACCCCACTCCTAAACACACTTGCGCCCGTCTTTTAACCTGAAATGCCATCTTTCGTAGGCCTGCTGAACAGTTGTCTGGGCTTGTTCTCTGTCTCACTGGAGCCAGGAACACAGAAAGTTCATGGAAAAGTAGCTTAGGGTAAGAGGCCAGCCTCTGCGCAATTTATTCACTGCCCCTAGTTACCCTCACAACCAAGAACTCTCGTTGTGCCATAAACCCACCTTGGGCTATGTCCCTAGCGAAATCGTCAGAGGCACAAATGAATCACATCCCGTTCCCGCCCCCCATCCCCCCCCCCCGTAGTGATTTAAAGGGAACTTGTGTAATTTCATCCTGATTGGATTTTAAACACACACACACACCCCAAAATGTGGCAAGCTCTAGTTGACGTATTCAAGCAACTAGGTTTGGCTGAGTTTTCCTCTCCCTGGGCTCAGTAATTACACCTGAAATCTTTTATTATGTACAAAAAAGGCTTTTGCATTATAAATATTTTGCTCTGTTCCATTTGGAAAAAATAATGCTAAATATGGGAAAAACTAGTAAAAGGTGATTACAGAGAATCTTTCTCTTTCTCTCCATGTTCAATAGGTTGACCATAAAGCATTTCCCCTATTTCCTTAATATTTTTCACCCTGACAGGGTGAAACAAAAACAAAAACAAGCAGGTCTGGCAGTCGCGTATTTCCTTATTGCAACTTTATTGCAAGGTCTGAGATAATAGTATAACTGTGGTAACCTGTCCAGTTCTCAGGTTCTTATCTTCTAGTTTCTTACAATGTTTAGGAATTCAACATAACTTGCCGTTCGGACTAAAGCAACCAAGAATGCCTCTACCACAAGGATTATTTATAATTCCCACAATCTCTGGATCAGTTCTCACAACTAGGCCTAGAGTCAAGGTTTTCCTCTTCAGATTCCAGTCAGGCAACAGGCGAAATTAACAATTATCTCAGCTCCACCTTCAGTATGTGACAGCATTCAAGTTGCTTGAGCTTCTTCTTCTCCTACTTTAGTAATGTTTGTACCATCCCTTAGTTTGAACTCCATAGGGCCATGGTTTCAAGCTGTGTTCCAGGGAATTCTGGGATTCCTTGGAAACGTCATGTAGGCATTTCTCAAATAGAAGATCAGTAATGGCGAACAAGCTCTCTGGAAAAGGGCTTCTTTGCAAGTACAGTACTGATCTTCCCCTGTAATGCATGCGTAGCTACATAGCAGTTTTGGTCATGTTCTGAGGAAGTCAAATCTCCGTTCTCATGCGGCTATGGTGAGGCCCACAGGCTTTTATCAGTGTATCTTATGCACTGCCTTGTATACTCAGGAACATTTCCCAGAATTCTCTACAACTTGTGAGGGTGCCTTGGCAGCCAAGCTGATGTGGGGGGAAATCCCTGAAGGAAATAAAAAACAACAACATAGTGATATATAGCAAATTTCATCTGGGCAGGAATGGGCATGCTCCAGTCTCAAGCTGTAGTGGGCTGCAAGGCATATATGCCAAAGAAGTGCATGTTTTGTTGTAATATGTAGCCATTAAAAAGACAATTCACAAGTAAGTATGCACCTCCTATTTTATGATGGTATTCCTGTGGGAATTAATTCTTCTCCAGTGTTTTGGTGCTACACAACCAAGCTGTTAATTGCTTTTTTAAAAAAAGAAGGTATCTCCTGATTTGTATTTCAAGTCAGTCATTTTGAAAGAATTGCCATTCTGATACACATCCAAGGTTTACCCAGTTACAGTGAGCAGAAAGGAAGGAGGCAACAACAACAATGGCTGCCTCTATTTCCCTGTCCCTTTAAACTTGCTCAGGTGACATCCCTGTCCAGCCACTAGCACTTAATTCGGTGTCACTAAATAACAACCACTTCCATCACAGGATCTCAAAGATTCTTCAGTTTTCCATTTGGCGGTGCCATACATCATCATGAGTTGTGCTTAAATTGTAGCTTCTGAGTTTTCTTCTTGTTTTGGAAAGAATTGCTAAGATAGCTGCTATATTACTGTATAACTAATCTTTTTTTGTTTTCCTTTGTTTCTTTTCTTTCTTTTCTTTTTACTCTTCCTGTAGCATTATGTTGATTTATGTTCTGTCTCTGCTTTGGCTCAGTTTCCCTACCTCTCCATTTAGAGTTTCTTGTGTGTTCTCGCATTTGCCCCGCTCCCAATGTCCCCTGTCTCATCGAAGCTAACTCTACAGCACATGAAATTTGCATATTATTATTTCTATTCTTTAAATTATGGGAGCTAATCTTTCTGCTCCCATAGATGAGGTTTGAACAGAGTTCCGTGTTCTGAAGCATTGTACCTGTTGGTTTAACATGTCCGTCCAGTGGTGAAGAACAACGTAACCTGTGTTTGCATGCTGTACATCCCTGCTGGTCCTTGTAATATGAAGTGAGGTTCATATTATTATGCCTTGTGTGCTTCCAGTTACTTAATGGTACATGTAATCTGCAAACAGGCTTGCATGTTTGCTAATTACTGAAAGCCAAATTCAGTGGCCACCAACCCTCCCAATATCCTTTTGCTGTCAACACCTTTTATCCTCAGTTGCAGCCATAAATTGGCATCTTGTAGCTTTTGAGGACAGAGATCTTCTAGACTCTGCACTTACCTTTGGGGGAGATGGATGGCACAAGGAATGGTGAGCAAACTGACCCTGCTCCCTTTTAGAATCATCAATTGGCTCCTTGTTTAGTAGTCTTAGCCTACTCTCCAGTTGATTTATTGTTTCGTTCATTCGTTGCAGTTCTTTTCCCTGTGGCTTTATAATGTGAGTTGAATTGGGAGGGGTGGGAAAGGATGCTTAGATAATTCGGTACATCCGGCATTGGCTTTGCGTAGTAGCTTTGATAGGTTCTACAGAAAGAAAAAAATCAAGGGTTTCCAAAAAACATTCCCAGTCATCCAGCTGCAAATGGAGCATTATGAGATCCTATCCAGGTATTATAAAAGCATTAAATGGACACAGGCAGATTAATGTTTGTCAATACCAGAGTTTATTTAAAACTTCCTTTGGTGCTTGTGTCAAATAGAGGTTTCTTTTTTTAAAAAAGTAGTAGTGGAAAGAGAGGCATTTTGTTCATTAGCAAGATGCCTCGGGGACAAATATTTATAGTGTGTATAGCCTCAAATTGATATTGGGGATGCCTCTTCTCCTGCTTTTCACCCCATTGTGCAGACGTCTTCCCGGTTATTGGTACGTCCTACCAGCTCAGAGACTCCCAGCGCAGCCGAACTTGTCAGTGCAATAGAGGAGCTTGTGAAGAGTAAAATGGTGAGTCTGGTTTGTTTGATGGCATGTTTTCCTTCCTTTTGGGGGGAACCCTAGAGGCCCTCAATACGTTGTTGGACCACAACTCTCATCATCCCCAACCATATTAGCTGGGCCTGATGAGAGCGTGATTCCCACAATATGCGGAAGGCTATGGATTCCTCAGCTGAGGTCCAGCTCCGAGGGCCTTCTGGCTGTTCCCTCACTGTGAGAAGAGAAGTTACAGGGAACTAGGCAGAGGGCCTTCTTGGTAGTGGCACCCACCCTGTGGACTGCCCTCCCGTCAGATGTCAAGGAAATAAACAGCTGTCTGACTTTTAGAAGACATCTGAAGGCAGCCCTGTTTAGGGAAGTTTTTAATGTCTGATGTTTTATTGTATTTTAAATATTTTGTTGGAAGCCGGCCAGAGTGGCTGGGGAAACCCAGCCAGATGGGCGAGGTAAAAATTTATTATTATTATTATTATTATTATTATTATTATTATTATTATCCCTGTTTAGAGCAGGGTGGAATCCTGTCAAAACATGTGGCTCTAAGAGCCATACTGGGGAATCAGACCAGAAGTCTCCCCTGTTGTTTTGTGTCCAAGTATCTGGTATTCAGTGGTACACTACTTCTGAACATGAAGATTCATTTAGCTCTGAGAGCCAGTCCAGATTACAGTCACCTAAGCTAGCAGCTGTCGCCACTTATCGTGGTAGTAAACTTCACAAGATAAGGAACTTGTTTCATTTATCCAGGCTTCAGCTTTGATTGCTGGTATCAGGGCCCTTCCTGGAACCCTGGACTTAGGCACAGTTAGCCTGTGTTGGTGTGGACCTGAAAGGAAACTGCTTGCTGGGTGCAGCAAGGAGGGCTGCAGGAGGACCTCTGGTGCCTGCAAATGGCCACACACATTGCAACACATCTTGCCACTGTTTAATTGCACCAGGGAAGGAGAGAGTTGTGAATACCCGTACACAGTTGACAAAGGTGTTAGAATAATAAATGATCAACATGTTCTTAAAATAGATAAAAGTACAGCATGTAAACGGCGTTTCCGTGTGCTGCGCTGGTGCTGGCTCGCCAGAGCAGCTTCGTCACGCTGGCCACGTGACCCGGAAGTGTCTCCGGACAGCGCTGGCCCCCGGCCTCTTAAGTGAGATGGGCGCACAACCCTAGAGTCGGACACGACTGGCCCGTACAGCCAGCATTTTTTACAGCATGTGTATGTGAAATAGATTGTGTTGATGGTGTTGCCCCAATCTCACTTGTTTATCGTTTTCCTCTTAGGCTCTGGAGGATCGTCCAAGCTCACTGATGGTGGACCAGGGAGACAGCAGCAGCCCATCATTCAATCCATCAGACAACTCACTTCTCTCCTCCTCTTCGCCCATAGATGAGATGGAAGAGCGGAAGTCCAGCTCTTTAAAAAGGCGACAGTAAGACTAGCCCACCAATCCCTTTCCCTTATATGCTTAAGAAGAGCATCTGTCCTTTGCCTTCTGTGTTGTAAAATCTGTGTTATTGTAGACATTAGTTTCTACCTCTTTTGTTCAGCGAGTTACGACTTTGATTATTTCAACTGTTGGAGGATTTTGCCAGAAAGCCAGCTAAATTGCAATAATTTCCCCTATCTAGCACATTAGCCCCCAGTCTTGTGCTTGTAATGCTTTTAAAAACTTAGCAGGAAAGTTGAGAGTCTCAGAAACATAAAATGTTTACTTTGGGGGGCTCTTCAGTTCTCACAAATGGTAGCTGCAACAACCAGTAAGGCCTTTAACAGTGCCACTTTGTGGAATGTTGATTATATTAAATCCACTTGGCATGTACACTTCAAATTTCAGTATGAGGAACATTAGTACTTTTTAACTATTCTTGAAATAGATATATTTTTTTAAAAAATCTCATGTTGCTTAGTCACACCATCTTTTACCACAGTATTCCCTACTGTTGTCACATTATTTGCATGCATAGAAATTGTTCATATCGCAAAACGCCACCCTTAACTATTCTCACTTTTCGTAACTTTGCAGCTATGTTCTACAGGAATTAGTGGAGACGGAGAGAGATTATGTGAGAGATCTTGGTTACGTAGTAGAGGTATGTCTTTTTAAAATCAGTGTGCTGCTTACAGTCCGATCAGAAACACAAACTTCAGAAGGGTAAAGAGGAAAGCGCCATTCCTCTCCACCGAACACCTTTGGAGGATGCTATCAGCAATGCTTGGAGAAATCTACTTTGTCACCTGTTATATTAGTCCCTTTTTAGCTAGTTATGAACTAGGTTAAGATTTGTAATTACTAGACAACAGTTTCCAGTGTTATGGATGAGCTAGCAATAATTCCCTATGCAAAATATCTTTGAGAAGGCGCTTTTTACAAGCTGCCAACTTAACTGCATATGGACAGCTGAAAATGTAAATTCTGAATCCTGGCTGTAATTAGTTTCCATTCCAGCACGAGATCAGGACCGCCTGCTGTTTCTTGGCTCTTCTGTAAAATAAGCTGTTGAATCTTTAAGACCGGCTTGGTAATATATTTGCAGTGAATATGTTCAGCCCTTGTGCAGGAATGTAGGCAATGGAATGGCTGGCAATATTTCAGTTTTAGAACGGACAGCTGGAACACCTTTTAATAAACAAGCCTCTTAATAGATTTAGGAACAACCTCTGAACGTGGCAGCAAATTAAACAAGTACAATAGATGTACTTTAAAAATGGATTCAATTAGATTGCTTTGAGTTGCTGCTTCAGTTGTCCTGAATTTATGATCTGGAAAGAATCAGAAGTGTGGGATCACAGGGCTCTCTAGGCTGAGTTACAAATTGTATTGAGTACCCCAGCTTCTGTGTTCCAAATGGCGTTCATTCGTGCAACCTAATTGAGCAGATTGTTGCCCACACCAGGGCTGCTCTACATATAGGGCTTCTTCGGGCTCTTTATAGCACAGTAGACAATTTGTATGCTTGCATTCCTTGCACTAGCGGATCTGCTTGCTCCCGCAAAGGCTTGTTTCAGGCTATTAAATCCCCCTACGCAATAATATACATGGGTCCATGACCAAACAGAAAGCAGTTTGTATAAACTGGATGGTATGTGTAGTGAATCGTTAGCTGTTGTTGGAACGTGTGCAAATACACTCGTGGAAGTAGCTGTTGGTTCTGCGCGTATATTATTCTAGTTCACAACTACCGTATTTTTCCATGTATAACACGCCCCTGTGTATAAGATGCCCCCTATTTTGGGGGACTCCAATTTAAGAAAATGGGGGGAGATGGCCTGAAGTTGTTGAGCTTTTTTGAGTGCCCAGGAGGTTTCCTGCTTTTTTGGGGGAAGGGAGTGCCCAGGGTTGTTAGACTTCTTTTTGCTGAAAATCACTCACCCCAAAACCACTTGCCACAGCCACCAATCACACACATAGTCACCGCTGACAAGCGGCTGCAAACAATCGCCCATCTCCCATCTGCACTATCCGTGTATAAGACGACCCCTGATTTTGAACATCATTTTATAGTAAAAAAAATTCCTGGTCTTATACATGGAAATGTACGGTCATTTGTGGAAGACTTCAATATTGTTGGCTAGTCCAAAGTAACTGTGAAAGCTCTATACCGGAGAGCTACATTGGGAATGTAGTTAGTTTCCATTTACTGAAAATAATACTTTCACAGATTTTGGAACGCAGAGATTTTAGAATGCAGAAATAATAAAATCTAGCATACGGAAGGGCACTTTAACTAAATTATATAATTTGGTATTTGAATGATTGGTGTGAATAATTGCATTATAAATTGGTATTGTTATAATGAGGCCAATAATAATTGGACTGTAATTAAAAACTAATAAAAAAATATTATAAAAAAAGAAAATAATACTTGCACACATATCACACAAACTGGCCCCCAGTAACGCACAATGAGTCTCCATAAGTCTGGATCCAGCATGAATTTGCTGTCAAGATTAGATATTTTCCTTTTGCCTTTGTGAGCTGCTTTTCCCACAGACTTGGCCCCATGAGTTGATGTGTCAAGCCAGATAAGGAGCAATGTAACATTATACATAAAGCACGCAAACTGATAATATGAAAAAGAGTAAATCAGGATTTGTTACGAGTTTCAGTACTTACGTGACCACAATGTGGAAGCATGTTGGAAAAGCATTTTCAACTACGCGGTTGCAAAAATGTTTGGCTTCCAATTGGGCCTCTTGTGTTTTTTGTGATCTAAATAAGGGCATGGCTTATGGCAGGTGTGGGCAGAAGACCACTGGCCAACCCTGATGGTTGTTGATCCTATCCTGCGAGGCATTTCTTAAACAAGAGTTCGTACTCAGAATCAATGAATGCATATTAGTTATGCCATTAGCACTTCATCCTAAATACAGTGGTACCTCGTGTTACGTACTTACTCCGCTCTGGAGGTCCGTTTGTAACAGGAGGCACGTTTTCTCTAACGGCACTTCCTGCTGCTGCCGTGCCACCGGAGCACGACTTCTGCTTGCATCCCGGGGCAAAGTTCGCAACAAGGGGCATCTACTTCCGGGTTAGCGGAGTGTGTGACCCACAGCATTCATAAGGGGGATGGTACATAACACGGTACCACTATATGTACTTTCAGCCACCCCGATAGATAGATAGATAGATAGATAGATAGATAGATAGATAGATAGATATTATTAAAAACACATCAGCCAGCAGGGGGATTTTGGGGGATGGGGGAAGAATGATAGAGGGCCCAAGATGATACTCAGCAGTTTGCAATGTTAAAAGTAATAAAAAGGTGAACAGCGGCGCTCATGTCCATTTTTCTTACTAACTTATTCCAGGGTTACATGGCACTCATGAAAGAAGATGGTGTTCCGGACGACATGAAAGGGAAAGACAAAATTGTGTTTGGCAACATTCATCAAATATATGACTGGCACAGAGAGTATGTATGTTTTTGTTTTTGTTCATAACTGGTTTTCTTTCTGGTTCTCATCTCGCATAACCAGCTGAAGAAGTGGACAAAAACCACCCCAAGCAGCATAAAAATATTATACTGGAAAAATTCAGTCGAGCATGTTGTAAAGATTGACATAGAACCATAGAATTGTAGAGTTGGAAGGGTCCCTGAGGGTCACCTAGTCCAGCCCCCTGCAATGCAGGGATCTCAACTAGATGATATATGACAGGTGGCCATCCAACCTTTGCTTAAATATCTCCAGCGAAGGAGAGTCCACCACCTTTCATGGGAATTGGTTCCATTGTCAAACAGCTTGTACTGTCAAGAAACGTCTTCCTGCTGTTTAGTTGGAATTTCATTTCTTGTAACTTGCATCCATTGGTTCACTTGTGCTTTTTGTAATGAACGGATACTGTTGGAAGGCCATTCCTGGATATGCATCTGGTGCCCAGTTTATTTCAGTAGAAAGAAATTACTTTGGTTTTTACCACTTGGGGGCAGTTTCCAATTTACAGCATGCCACAGGTGGAATTATAAGCCAGTTATTTCCAGCACTAAGGTGGTTTAGCTGTGCCTTGTTTCAGATGGAAGTCTGACCTCTATATTGCAGTTTGTTTCTTAACATTTGGACATGTCTGGTACCTAAGGATGGAGCCTAGTCCTAGTTGTTCTAATAACAGGGATGCCCTTGATTTAATATAACTTTGTGGCTCAAGAACATGGTCTCAGCTGAAAGTTTCAGATCCCTTCATTTCACAATTGTGCACAGTCTGCCATAAGATGAGATCTTAGATTTTGGTTCTGTTCTATCTGAGCAGCAATTGCTCCTAGTGTCTGGGAGTCTTATATTTGGAAAGTCTACAGACAAGAATAACTGTCTGGTGAACTATTTGGACTATTGCAAGACATTTCTGAATGGATTCATTTATCTCTGCAGAATCTGTGGATGGAAGGCCTACATTGCAAACATTGTTAGGGCCCCGCAAATGGCCTTCTGTGTGTTCTATCCCTTTAGTATCTCTACGAACGAGTGGTGGCAACTACATAATTGACAGACCTTGGATTTGAGCCAGTTCCTCAACTGCTAGTGCAGGTTCATGTAACATGATTCATCTACACTGGAATTTCCCTTATCCCTAGATAAAGATAAATTTGCTTTTGCTCAAGTTTGGAAGTAACATGAGTGCATTGACATGCACCTCTACACACCGTGTTCACTACTCAGCTATTTGCCATTGTGATGAAGAGGACATGGCATATGTGTTAGTTGAGCTCCGATTCAGAGGAATCCCAAGTTAGGGCAAAGCTTCCTTGCTGTTGCTTGTTAACTTTCATTTTGAAGAAACCCTACATTTTCCCCAGATGTTCTTCGCCTGGGCTCAGAATTGTCCCAGCCACACAGTCAAACCAAGTGGCTGTTTGAGGCAATTATAATTTTAAGGGAACTTACTCAGCAGTGTCCAAGCTGAGAAGGCCACCCTGGGATTTCTTGCAGCATTTAAGAGGTTGCCGGGCTGGACATAACACTAGGGTGATGTGATATGGCTGCTGGCAAATGACAAAAGTGTCTTGTCTTCAGCCAATCCATTGGTGCGTCTTCCACAAGCCTTTCTATTTCCGAAAGTGGATGCCTCCCACAGAGGAAATGCAACCAAACTGTTGTCTGCTGTTGAATCAGTTGCCTGTTGCCACAATGAGGCTAATAATAAATATATTTTTGTACTGCTCAGTTTCTTTTTAGGAGAATTAGAGAAGTGCCTTGAGGATCCAGAAAAATTGGGATCACTTTTTGTTAAACATGTAAGTATGTTCCTCCTCTCCATTGCATATATAGAAGCCGCGTTGATCATAGATCTGGATATTTGACAACATACAAGCAGCCCTTATATCTTCACCCATGTATTCTCCATTCTGTGCCTTTTTTAAAAAAAATGCATGAACTTACTTTGCTTTGCTTCTTTGCCTTCCAAAATGCTTAGTTAGAGTGGTAGGAATAGTAAACTTGGGGGAGATATAAAGAAATTATGCACAGAACAAATTCCAGCACTAACACCTTCCGTTCTTTCTTAAATGTGTAGGCAGTGACAGAACATGCAATCTGTTACACTCTCACTTAGTTTCCTGATTTTTCTACTTAGCCAGACTTTTGTGGCTTTCCATATGTACAACGAATCTGAAATATGCTCTTAAAGAACAGAGGTTATTTCTTCACTTCTTTATTTGGACCATGACACATTTCCTCATGGTGGGGGTGGGAGTCTCCTCAAGAAGATCAGCCACACTTCCTGAAAGATGGAGTTGTTCATTACTGTCATTTTAGCCCTGCAGAGCACACAGCCAGAGAGAAGTGTTGGATCTTGCTTTGACTCAAAGTGTGCCCTAGAATGCCCACAACCTTAGAGTACGCTCCAGAATTCTTTGCAATATAAGGAGGGTTCATGACTGGCTCTGACAGTTCCTTGGCAGTGGGAAGCAGTCCCTGAGGGCACAAAGTTTTGGAGCAGCTGCTCTCATGCACAAGCCTGCATAACAAATGGATTTATTAATTTGGGGGCAGCAGGGAGGATATGCCTTGACAGTAACGTGGGTCATAATCCTCTGCCAAATGTCTCTGGGCACAAAGTGTAGACTTGAGGTGAACATAGATATGACCACCAGCAGGCTAATTGTGTAAAAGGTGCTCTCCTTCAGTTGCAGTTATCATTGTTGGCTGTGTTCGTGTACGGCAGTCATGGGGAACCTCTCAAGCTCCTGCTGTTGCTGAACTGCAATGGCCATCACCTCTGAGCATTGCCCATGCTTTCTTGGACTGATGGGAAGTGTCGTTCAGCAACATCTGAAGAGCCAGAAGTTCCCCACACTTGATTTATCCAAGCACTTGTGAGCATATGCAAGGAAGAGAGTAGGTGAGACAGTATGGAAAATGCAATATCTTACATGGACCATTATATTCCTGTAGAATATGGTAGCTTTTGTTCTAATGATCTGTGCTGTTCTGGTCCGTGCCGAGTATGCTTTACGTTTTCATGAAATACAACATCCTTGTTCTTTTCCCTCTGCTCCAGGAGAGAAGATTGCACATGTACATAGTTTACTGCCAAAACAAACCAAAGTCTGAGCATATTGTCTCGGAATACATTGATACTTTTTTTGAGGTAAGTGCCAAAGGCAGGGGAGAAGGGAGTTGGCCGTCTCTTTCTGGACAGAAGAAATATACTCATAATCTTTCCCAAAAATTCTTGTTCTTTGCAGTCTCTGAGACATTATCTCTCTCAGGATCTGTGGCTGAGATCGAAATTAGTTTATTGTTACCAAATGAATAAACTCTCTCTCCACCCCCTCAATCCCCATTTAGCTCTAGGGTTTAATAACTCTGTACATCAAATTCCGCTTCAAGGTGAATTACAGCATGGAATCGTGTGTTTTTTGTGATTTTACCATACAATACTTGTGAGACATCAGGAAGCTGAGTGACATCGACTCGTTTAACTGGATCTTAAGATGTTGTCATAGCAACCTGAATTCAAATCACTAGCTGCTTTCACATACCAGGCCAAAGACATTGAAATGAGGGGGAAAGTTTAAACCATTGTTTCCCAAGCTTGGGTCTCTTGCTGTTTTTGGATGGTGCTCCCATTATCCCTAGCTAGCAGGACTAGTGGTCGGGGATGATGGGAATTGTAGTTCAAAAACAGCTGGAGACCTAAGTTTGGGAAAACACTGGTTTAAATGAAGAGTAATAGAGACTACTACTTATTCAGATGTGGCTAAATCTCTGTTTACGGTGTTGATTCTGTCAGCTTGAAGGTACAAGCAAGGATAGGTGTTGGTCCCTAGATATGTATGAACACATGATGCCTCTGTATTGACTGAGCATCAGGTGTTAATAGAAGACTACTTTTAGCCCAACAGACAATCCAAGGGAATAGTTTACTTATGCATCCTTCTTTTGCCAGCCAATCAAAGCCTGGAAAATTAAATAGGGCCAAAGTGAGTCTTTCTTGTTCCCAAGCTGGCGTGAGGTTGCTGCCACCATCATCTCCCTTTCCTATTAAAGTTTAAGCCCCCAGGTTATTAAAATGTAAGCCCCCCAGGTTTGGCATCCATAGATGGTCTGGCTGTGTGTAACTAAGAATAACTGTCGTCCTTTAACAGGAGGGATGATAGGCCCAGACAGGATAAAGGGGATGAGACTCAATAGATTTCTTTGGGATATGGATAGAATGAAGTCAGGGAAGACTTGAGCCCTACTGAAAAGCAAACTTCTGTTTTTTTAACAGTTCATTTTGCTAAGTAAATTAGAGAGTTAATCTAAGCAAAGCTGTTAGGAATCCTGAAGGGAAATCTGTATGACAGTAGATGTCAAAACTAGCCTTCTTGATGATACTGCCTCTCAAAAGAGAGAGTTACAGGATCTGCTCTGAACTTTTATTTTACTACTACTAGGACCTGAAGCAACGTTTGGGTCACCGACTTCAGCTCACCGACTTGCTGATAAAACCAGTGCAAAGAATTATGAAATACCAATTGCTACTAAAGGTAAGGCACTTTGAATGCTCTCGGTTGGGGTTTTTATTGTTGTATAGCATTTGGAACATTTAAAAAAAAAAAAGATTGCTTTGCATATTATAGATATAGGCAGATATTTCTCAGAAAGTACCCACAAATGTGCTTTGTTTTTGTTGGAACACTGTGTGTCTGCTAAGGTAGTTTACATAAGTATGCATCAGGAAATAGTAAATAACTAGTGTTAATTCTGATCTGAAAATGTTTCATTTCCTCTGTTTGCCAATTTCAGAGAAAGCAGAGCCCTTTGTGGGGATTTAGCTACTTGTGAATAAAAGAACATTTGTTTTGTTAGATTTCTTACCTCCCTTATAACATATGGTTACAACCATAAAATACACAACCTAAAGCACTTCCCCGTATAAAACAAAAACACAGTAAATATGCAAAACAATTTGAAGGACAGCCAGGAAACACACTTTCTTTTTACTGTTTGATTTCTTCACCTAAGCATTTTATTTCTGATATGCTGTACATCAGGGCTTCCCAGAAGTCCCAAAATGGGATGGTAGATAAATGCACATTTTATTATCATCAGCAGTTTCTGATCATCAGGACTGCCCAATATATATGCATACACATACATATATAATTTTAATGGAAGATGTCAACTCATAGTTCTTTCTTTTTCTTTGCAGGACTTCCTTAAGTACTCCAAAAAAGCTAATCTTGATACAGCAGAATTAGAGGTACTTAGAAATACTGTTTTCTTAAATACTTATGCCAGCATCAAGACAGCTGTTGTAGCAGAATTATAGCACTCTTTCTGTATCTGTCTGCAGTCTGTGGACCTCCTTCACACAGATTGTCCTGTTTTTGTTTTTCCACATTGCATTTATTCTGGAATTAATGGTTAAAGCAGCAGGTCCATCACTTTGGGAAAATTCGCCATGGAGATTACAGGAAGGGGCAGGGTGTTCCCAGAAGCAGTCTCCCAACAAATTTTATTGTATAGCCTGCCTCTTTGATATCTGCAATCAATCTTGGTAGTGGCACCTAAGAGAATCTGAAAAGAATAACTAAAAGGCATTGCACAGTTGACTGTTCTAATCTCTCTCTCTTTCTTGATTCAATAGAGGGCTGTAGATGTAATGTGTATAGTCCCAAAACGGTGCAACGACATGATGAATGTTGGTCGTTTACAAGGATTTGATGTAAGTCCTTCCTTGGGTTTGGGCATCTTTTTCTTCACAAACAGCATACTTCCATTACAATCTGCTTTCGAGTCACCTGGAAGCATTTTAAGAATAAGTGCATGCAGTGGCGTAGCGTGGGTTGTCAGCACCCGGGGCAAGGCAAGTAATTTGCGCCCCCTAACCCGTGGATTTGCGTCCCCTAACCCTAACCCCCAGATGTTGCGCCCGGTGCGGCCGGCCCCCCCTGCACCCCCCACGCTACGCCACTGAGTGCATGTACTCTTAACATTTGGACTTGTTTCAGCTTCAAATTTACTCCTAAAATCCAATTAAAGTGCCTTTTTCTTGTTAGAGGTTGAAAACAGACCATAGGGAAGTAGCCTTCTCGCTCGCTTGCCCCTACTAGGTCCCTGAACTGTAATGCTGGCAGGAGGGCAAAGCATGAGGATAGGAATAGTACAGGGAACCGTGCCCCTGTAGGCTTGCACCCAAACTTAGAACTCATGGCCTCTTGTCCCTGCTCTTTCATCCTCCTAGAGCACCTGGGCTGGATCTACACTGATCTGGAAAATGCTATTTTAAAAATGCTATTAAAAAAATAGCTCCCAGTGCAATTTCCCATTGGCAACACATCGCTACTCTACAGCTCCCTCTGATGTTACATTTTTATAACACATTTTAACGTTATAACTCACCAATGTAGATTAGTCCCTGTGCTCATCTGACATACGCATGTTGAATGTCACAGTTCTTTGAACAAGAGCCAGTATATAATGTGCAGAGATAATGCAGTGAGGCCGAATTCACATGGTTGTTATGTAATAATGGCTCAGATGATATACATCAGGTGGAAGTAAGGCATAGCTGTCAACTTTTCCCTTTTCTTGCAAGGAATCCTATTTGGAATAAGGGAATTTCCCTTTAAAAACGGGGGAAAGTTGACAGCTATGGAGGTAAGGAGCTGCATTCCTGAACCCCACTAAATTGTACATTTGCTAACGGGTGGGGCTGCTTGGTTGTGACATTTCAAGATGTGTCCCAAAGGAAGTGTGCACACAACCCATGATCACGTGGAATAGGAAAAGGCTTCCTGATGACCATGAGAGATTGTGTGGTTTTCTTTCTATAACCTTAACTGTATTGATCCCACTATTTCTGCCATTTTGTTGTTGTTTTTAATCAGACACATGCCCCTTTGGATTCCCATCTTCAGTCTTCTACAGGCTACAGTCCTTCGGGGGTAAATTTAGCAGAGCACCATAATAATGTAGATATAGTTTGAATCGGAGAGCAGCACTAATTCTCAGTAACGTAGCCATGTGGAATGCAAAAACGTTGTTAGCCATACTTTCTTGGGTAATGTAACTACTTGTTTCAGCTGGAACTGGATCCAGCAATGGGGCAAGTTGATCCTGTGCTCCTCAGAGAGGAAGGAATAACAAGTAGTTAACCCAATTAACTCTAATTGCAAGAACGGTTGAGCATATCTTCCAACAAATTAGAGGTATTGCCTCTCAAATAACCCAATTATCCAAAGAGGTCCACAGTTTATTAGTTAATAACAAGCAGGCATTAACAGAACACCATAATACCAAAGTGAACTGGCGACAACAAGAGCAGACCCCTAAGCTCAGCACAGAACGCGCAGAGGCTCTTAAAACAAACTCTTCTTATTTAATCTTCCAACCAAAAAAGATCTGCATGACAATTTGTGGAAGGCCAGATCAAACTCCTAACTGGAAAGGTGCCCGGCGTTCCAAACGACATTCATCAGACTTGTTTCAGCTGATGGACTAAAAAGGGTTGACTCAACTTGTTCGGGCCTCTCTTTTTTAGGGTAAAATTGTTGCCCAGGGTAAGCTGTTGCTGCAAGATACGTTCATGGTTACAGATCAGGAAACGGGACTCTTGCCACGTTGCAAAGAAAGGCGGGTGTTCCTGTTTGAACAGATTGTTATATTCAGTGAGCCACTAGATAAAAAGAAAGGCTTCTCAACGCCAGGATTCTTATTTAAAAACAGTATCAAGGTAAGTCTTCTGCATATGTCTTTTTTTTTAGTTATGCAGTAGGCTGGAGGGTTCAATTCCATTTTGACAACAGTTTCTAATCCAACTGTGCTCATAGTCTCTTTAAAGGGGTGTGTGGGTGTGTCCCCCCCCCTTCCTCTGGGATTAATCTCCTGATTCTGCAAAAACCACTGGGAAAGGGTTTATTTCAAAGCTTAGTGAAAATATATCAATGATCAGGAGGTGAACGGCTAGCTAAGCTCTTAACCACCACCATGAAGATTTTTCATTCCACCAACCCTTCCTTATCTTTTCTCTCATTTTCCACAACTTTGCCCTAGTTTGCCATAGTTTATGTTTCTTTCGCATGTGGTTGGTAGTATTGGTTTTAAAAATTATTAAACCTCACGAAATGTAACTCCTATCATAAAACAAAAGACAAAAACTAAAAACCAACAGTAAATGGAATCCCTTTAAATGCCAGGCCAAACAAGAAAGTCTTAACTTAGCCGTGAAAGGTTTTAGTGTTGACACCAGTCAAGCTTCTCTAGGAAGGGTATTTCAGAATCAGGGCACCACCACAACAGAGGCCCTTTCCTTTGTGTAAGAATAGCTACATACGATCATTGGAGAGATGTGGGTGGCGCTGTGGGTTAAACCACAGAGCCTAGGACTTGCCGATCAGAAGGTCAGTGGTTCAAATCCCCGCACCCCTTCCGTTTCTCCTGCCGCTTCGCTGAAGGGGTGCTGCGCAGCTTTCCCTCTCCAGCTTTCCCTGAGGAGCACCTCTCCAGCGAAGCGAAGCCA
This sequence comes from Podarcis bocagei, assembly GCF_964188305.1. Taxonomy (NCBI): domain Eukaryota; kingdom Metazoa; phylum Chordata; class Lepidosauria; order Squamata; family Lacertidae; genus Podarcis; species Podarcis bocagei. The sequence goes on from NC_138133.1 coordinate 14,029,830, forward strand.
GGAGAGCAAGAGGGATCGGTGCGCACCGATCCCTCTTGCTCTCCTGGCTTCAGCGAAAGCAACGCGAAGCCTCCAGAGCACAGTGGGAGCGCTCCCTCAAGTGCCTCCCTCAAATGACTGGGTTTTAGGAAATGGTTTTTGGAGAAATCAAGTGAATTACAAAGCAGGAATTAACTTCTGTTGCCTACTTTGGCTGCAGCACAAATGCTTATTATAGCCAGAAATTGGAAATACTTGGAGCAAACCAACCAAAAGGCCTGGAACACAGTCAGGTGTGGTTTCTCTTAATTATGGGGGAAATTGCAAAATGCAGTTGATTAGGAGTCAAATTTTAAAAAACTATTTCTCATGTGTCTGGCAAAGCTTTATAAGTTAATAATATCAAAACTGTTCCAATCAGGTATGCCAGCATTTAGAATGCTGGACCACCCCATAGTAAGTCTGGAAATTGTAGATGGTGTCTTGTGAACGATGTGCCTCTTCTAAGAACCTGTCTAATGACATAAAGAATTTTATTGATTTATGGCAACATAACATTGCTCAACCCCATACGTCAACTGCAAATGATTGTTGTACTTCCTTTACCTGTTTTCTGTGCTGGTGTGCTTTTCCAAACCCCATTTTATTCATGCACATTCCCACTGTTCATCTTTTAATATCAGATATAAGTCAATATCTATGTTTATATTGAAACTCCATGAAGGTTTACTCCGTGAAGCAGTGTGCCCTCCTCCCCTTTGTGTGTCCATAGCACACATATTGTGATCAGGCCCCTTGACCTCCCCGCCTTTTTCAGTATGATTCACTTTTATCTCACCATACTTGGAAGCTGTAAATGTGCGTTTTCCCACCAGGTGGCCTCAACAACTCACTTCGCAAACTGGATGTGAAGATGCTGTATTCTTTATTGGCTCATCTGTTGGAATGACTTCCCGAGTTTGATTTCTGGGTTGTTTGTTCACACTTGAGTCAAGATCCCAAGCTGTACTTGGTCGCTCCAAAAATTGCTGCAGAGAGCTCTTTAGTCTGTCAGCAAACGAACCTGGAATGGAATTTTATGAATCCCTCCCTTCCTCCGGGGAGCACAGAGCAGCAATTTATTCTCACCAGTGCCCTGTGACGGATGTTGGGTTGAAAGAAAAACGATTCAAACAAGGTCACCGCAGAGTGCTTCGTGACTGAGTGGGGACTTGATTCTAGGTTTGCCAAACCCAGCACTCTAGCCATTGCAGCACACTTAATGCAAAACTACTGTGTGTTTCAGCTGAGCTAAGAGGAGCAGGTGCTAGTTGGCAAGTGGCCTGTTGTTAAATGTTAACCTGAGATGAAAGTTGGACTGAAAGGGGTTGTTCATAGTCGCTGGCAGCATCTTGTATTGTTTTGTAGCTCAGCCTTGCAAAAGAGCCCACACAAGTTACTGGCCTGTGCAAAAAGTTATTAGTCTGCTAAGAGACTAAGAGACTAGATGTGGGTGGCACTGTGGGTTAAACCATGGAGCCTAGGGCTTGCCGATCAGAAGGTCGGCGGTTCGAATCCCTGTGACGGAGTGAGCTCCCGTTGCTCGGTCCCTGCTCCTGCCAACCTAGCAGTTCGAAAGCACATCAAACTGCAAGTAGATAAATAGGTACCGCTCCAGTGGGAAGGTAAACGGCGTTTCCGTGCACTGCTCTGGTTCACCAGAAGTGGCTTAGTCATGCTGGCCACATGACTGGCTCCCTCAGCCTATAGAGCAAGGTGAGCATGCAACCCCAGAGTCGTCCACAGCTGGACCTAACGGTCAGGGGTACCTTTACCTTTACCTTTAAGAGACTAGTAGCCTGTTATCTCCATGCTGGCCACAGACAGAGGAAAGTAAGCATGGAAATGCATGCTAGTTTTAAAAGTTGCCTTCTCCCAAGAGGACTGGTGGACTCCACTGTTTCCGTGCTGTCCATGGAAGAAAGAACTACCCTTTTTCTGCAGCCAGTACAAAAACCAAACAAGCTTGAACAGAAGGGATGACATGACCCCTCCCTCCTTTGCCATCATGCTCACTTACCTGCATGAATTTCATTGTCATCTACCAGGCAAGTTGTTAATTACAAGGCTGTTGTGATATCCTCCTCCTTTGACTGTCCCCTGCAACCAATTTCCCTGTTGCTGCATTCTGCAGCTTTGCTAACCTTTGAAATGGGGTCGAGGGTTCCCATGTTAAGGCCACCAGCCCACTTTTATGTTTCATACCAGAGTGACATGGGATGCCGTCATAGAGGAGCTGCTCCTACTTTGCTTGGGTAATGACAAATCTGTTGGGACACGTGGAATGCTGAGAATCAGAGGCACTGTCTCATTTGTTTGGTGTTGAGCACGACTGCTCCCTGGTTTAGCATTTTTTCTCATTGCTAGGTATATTTGAAGCCTTTCAAACAATTCCCCCTCATCACTAACAAAGTGGTCAGGTGTCAAAGCGCAAATGGCTTTTGCTGTGCCTTCCATAGCCAGTTGAGCAGGGGCAAGTCAGAAATTCCCTTGGCAAGTAGGGAGGGAAGTTTTTAGAAACTTAAGAGAAGGTGCGTTTTTCCTTCTTTGCTGTCAGGCTGTTGTTACGCAGTTTCGAATGATTAATATAGCACTGGCTGTCTAGGTAGGCTAGTGAAATTTGCTTGAGGACTTCAAATTAAGATAATTATTATCATGTAATAATAGTGGCCCAGCCACTCTGGGCGGCTCCCAAAAGAATATTAAAAACATGATAAAACCTCAAACTTTAAAAGCTTCGCTAAACAGGGCTGCCTTCAGAAGTCTTCCAAAAGTCAAATAGTTGTTTATTTCCTTGACATCTGATGGGAAGGTGTTCCACAGGGTGGGTGCCACTACCAAGAAGGCCCTCTGCCTGGTTCCCTGTAACCTCACTTCTAGCAGGGAGGGAACTGTCTGAAGGCCCTCGGAGCTGGACCTCAGTGTCTGGCCTGAACGATGGAGGTAGAGACACTCCTTCAGCTATACTAGGCCGAGGCCATTTAGGGCTTTAAAGGTCAGCACCAACACTTTGAATTGTGCTCGGAAATGTGCTGGGAGCCAGTGTAGGTCTTTCAGGACCGGTGTTATATGGTCTTGGCGGCCACTCCCAGTCACCAGTCTAGCTGCCGCATTCTGGATTAGTTGTTTGACGCTTTGTGTGGGCTGGGCTGCGAACAAAATGGACTAGAAATGAGTATTACATCCCCAACTCCAGTGCCAATAGGCTCTGGTGCAACAAGTTCTCCAATTGCTAGTGCCTTTTCTGGGGTCGCTTCTGGTTTTGGCTGTGTATAGTTGTGACCTGGTTGCACAGTGGTCTTTATTGGGAATTCCTCGACATGGGTGCTCCTGCTAAGTTACCACATGCCATCTGATCAAAAGTAGTAACAAAAGGATGAATTTGGCATTTTCTGAAAGCTTTTCCCTTTTTCTTTTTAATGAAGGTGAGTGGCCTGTGCTTGGAGGAAAACGTAGACAACGATCCCTGTAAATTTGCACTAACGTCAAGGGCAGGTGATGTTATGGAGACTTTTGTTTTGCATTCCACCAGTCCAGGAGTCCGCCAAATGTGGATCCACGAAATCAACCAAATCTTGGAAAACCAGCGTAATTTTCTAAATGGTAAAGTGAACTTCGTTTCTACTTCCGGTTTCCTTTGTCTTGCTATTTTAAAAGTTCCCCTCTATCATGGTTCTGTATTTTGAGTTAATTGATGGGGCTAATAATTTTGCTTTCCTTGTGAAAGCTTTTTGTCAGAGGCTTTAGTTCATTCCCAGTAACCTTCCATGCAGAATCACACTAAAGCTAAGTTTTTAAAAGCCATCTGTAATGGTGTGTCATGTCATTTTGCTTACCTTGCTTGTTAATTAATTACCGTATTTTTCACCCTATAGGACGCACCGTCCCATAAGGCGCACCTAGTTTTTTGGGGGAGAAATAAAGGGAAAAAATTATTTCCCCCCCAGGCGCGGGGCTGGGGCGGGGGAAGCCCGAGCTTCCCCCAGCCCCCAAACAGGCAGCTCTCTGCAAGCCGTGGGAGCCCAGCGCTGGCTCCCGCTGCTTGCGGAGAGGTCCATGAAGCTTGGACGCGCTGAGCTCAGCGCGCGCAGGCTTCAGCATGCAGGCAACTCTCCACAAGCAGCGGGAGCCCAACGCTGGGCTCCCGCTGCTTGCGGAGAGGTGCGCGAAGCCTGCATTCGCCCCATAGGACGCACACACATTTCCCCTTCATTTTGGGAGGGGAAAAAGTGCGTCCTATAGGGTGAAAAATATGGTGTATTTGAGAGTGGATGTCCAGCTTCCTTTTTTTAAGAACTTCTGCTAAATATCTTGTCCAGCCCTGACTTCCTCTTTTTAGCACAGATGACCTAAATAATGTCCCACAATTTATTCACTTTAAAATACCTAGATACCATTGTCTGATTTACAGATACATATTTCAGAAAATCCCATTTTTTCCATCCACCCAAAATTATTCACATGGTTGTTATAATCCCACTATTTCATATAAATAGATCATCAAAGCAAAAATAACCGATATGCTTTCACTTCGACATTCTTGGACAAAGAAGTTGTCCATAGTATGTCCATACTGTAATTCAGCAACTCACACAACGCATTGTTAATTTAATCACAGTTGTTTCATAAACAGTATTGTGTTCCTTTTCAAATACATCAGATTTTTTTGCTGCCATGAATATATTTGCTTTTAAGTTGCTTGGCTTTATCTGGGAATAATGGTGTGAGTACGGTAATACCTGCCAAAAAACATGGTATTGTGCAAAAGAAGATACAGTCAAACCTCGGTTGTCAAGCGTAATCCATTCCAGAAGCCTGTTCGGCTTCCAAAATGTTTGACAACCGAGGCACAGCTTCCAATTGGTTGCAGGAGCTTCCTGCACTCAAGCAGAAGCTGCGCCGCACTTTTGGCTTCTGAAAAACGTTCAAAAACCAGAGCATTTACTTCGGGCTTTCGGCATTCGGGAGCCGAGGTTTGACTGTACTGTTATTGGGGCAATTGAATTTGAGGCCCTGCTTGACAACTGGCTTTGCATTGCCTTCTTCCATTTTTGTGTGAACCCCTCTTGCTTTTCTCAGCCTTGACATCACCGATCGAGTACCAGAGGAACCACAGTGGTCCTGGTGGCGGCGGCGGCAGCAGCAATAGCAGTGGCCCTAGCACCTGCCCTGGAATCCCCAGCTCCAGCCGTAGCAGGCCTTCCCGGATCCCGCAGCCGGTCCGACACCATTCCCCAGTCCTGGTCTCCTCTGCAGCCTCAGTCCAAGCAGAGGCAGACAAGATGTCAGGTATGTCCATTCACAATTCCTCCCTGCCTCCCCACACCACCACCACCCTAGAGGCGGGCCTTAGCCAGGCAGGCAGGCACCCGGTACCAAACGCTCAGCAGAACGCTCCAGAGAGAGAACCCGAGAAGATCCCCAAGATGAAAGCGATGGAGAGCCCCCGGAAGGCATCGGGAAGCGCTTGCGGCTCGGCAGATGTGGATCAGAGGGAATGCCGCGGGAACTCGGAGGAGATCCGTTCGAGGAGCAGCGTAGGATCGCTGGCGCTGGGGAAACCGAGGCCCGGAGCCGTCTCGCCAATAAACTCTCCTCCCGCAATGACTTTCCCTTCTCCTTTTGGCAAGGAAGCAGCCTTTCCTCCCAGCAGCCCCCTGCAGAAGGGCTCCTTTTGGAGCTCCATCCCAGCATCCCCTGTCAGCCGCCCCGGCTCCTTCACTTTTCCCGGGGACAGTGACTCCCTCCAGCGCCAGGTCCACCGCCACTCTTCACACAGCAAGGACACAGACCGCATGAGCACATGTTCCTCGACCAGCGAGCAGTCAGTACACTCCACCCAGAGTAATGGGGTAAGAGCTGGAGCGCTTCTATCCTGCGAGCTCCTCTAAAAACAAAAAAAAATCTTCCCATGCTCCTCCTCCCTTCCTGTGCGTTGCCATCATTCTCCGTACTAACTTCTGGCTCTCTGGTGCTGCACCGCTGCTCTGAAATAATAATAATCAGTCGCTCCCAGTCTTTCTATGCAAATCTCAGTAGAAACGTATGTCGCCTCTCTGTGTGTATACATAAGACATGAACTTGCAGTATGTATACAGACACGAAGAAAGCCTTTCTAACTCTAAATGTGACTTCCACCTCTGCTGGGGCGGGGGGGAAATCTGCTAGTCTGGTTTCTACTAACTTGCTGTTGGCTTCCTCCCCCTCTAACACGAAGGCACAAATTAACATTCTGTGTACAGCTGCCCTGGTGGAGCTCAGTTCGCGCCTCACCTGTGTTTCCATAGGCAGGTTTCCTTAGGGATTCCCCTCCTGTTCACATACATGCATACAATTCACACCCCGTGCCACCCCAGCGAGACTTTGAAGAAAATAAGAATCACCCCGCTGGATCAAAGCAAAGATCCATTCTGTTCCCAACATTGGCCAGCCAAATGAACCCAAGATACCCACATGGCAGTACATGAATTCAACACTCCACTCCTCTCCCCTAAACTCTCCGACATCCAGTATTCAGAGAACATGGAGGTTCTGTTAGGCAGCGCTTCCTGTGTTTCAGTTGAGCTGAAGCATTCTGTTGACTTTTGTCTTTTAAAAATCCGTACCTGGTCAAGGAATCTTCCAGCGTCACAAAATTTAATCCTGATAAATACACTTAGTGCACACAGATAGAAGGCTACCGTGATCAAACCTCCAAGCTAAATACCTTCTGTTCTCTAAGAAGCGCTGCACTGGGGCCACCTGGAGATTTCGTTTTTCAGCCCGCTCTGCGAGGAAAGATCAGGTTGTCGGCCAGCAGACCTCGGCTCCTTTTCTTTAAAGCTGCCAATCTGGAAATACAACATGGCAGTCAAAGGACACCTATTGTTATTTTCAGAATAATCATTCTTCAGGGGGGATGCAATAGTTGCATCCTCAAACTCGATGCTGGTCTTAAAGCCACACTCTTTTAACCCCACCCCCACCCCAATTTAAGTGTGTGGTACACTTCTTCAGCTCCTTTCACAGCTTCCGCACAACCTCGATCGCACATCACTTGGCCTTCAGAACCTTTCTTGAAAGCATGCACTACTTGGTTGAATTTTTTTTTAACAATGTAGACCTCTTCTGATTTTCTCTTTCACTCACTGTATCGTAGCTGTAGGGTAAGAAATTCCGCTTTGCATGTTTGTTCTGTTTCTGAGCTCCTGTTATATTTATTTGATTTGGCTTTGGCATACCTCCTTAAATTGTTTTCATAGCTTAGGGAAATGTCAGCTTGGCAGCCAGCGTAAAAAAAAAGTTGTTCACAGTAAGGGATGGGGCTGTTCAAGGTAGTATTTCTATGTGTTCTTAATATGCTGCTTGGGGGGGGATGCCATTTCTCCATATGGAGAAAATGTGCTGCAGAGGCGGATAGCTTCATACTAGGAACTAGCTGTCTTGGGTTCGAGACTATACCTATGCATCAGGCAAATAGCCAGAAGTGGCTTAAATTTAAAGCAAAACAAATCTTTTAAGAGGACTCGGCAGTTATTTGAAGGGAGATTGCCTTAATTTTTTTAAAAAAAATGCTTCTTAGACTCTTACACATAGGGGAAATAATAATTGTCCCTCCACCACCCATTCACTAAAGGTGGATACTGTTCATTTCACCAGCAAACAGGAAGATTTGAAATAGGAATCTCACCATTAATAGAAACGCCACCTTCCCCTTTAGGCTTAGCAGTATATTTCTTCCCCGATTAACTTTCCTTTTCCAGATACTGTATTGGGATAAAGGAACGACATACTTCCCTGTATCAGTGGCTGAAAACATCTTGTCCCCAAGTCATTTTTGCAGAATCTGTGAATTTGTTAAATTACTGCCAATCTCTGATTTCAGCCAAATAAAAAAATGTAGGGTTTTTTTTAAATAGTTCAGGCATCTGGTGTTCTTGAGCCCAGAATGGGTACTATCCAGTGCTTTCTGGACAGAATGAATTTAGCAGCACTGGGATGGGCAGGGCATGCACCTTACGAACTCTAGAAAAGGCAGTGTAAGGTGACTTAGTGAGCCATTTCTGATAAAGTGATCCCACTAAACCATAGCTTATCACACCAGAAGGTAGTGTCAGTCCCACACCACTTGTTACTCACCAGCTTTAACTTGGCTATTTTAAATTGCAATTCCCTGTTGCATCTGGAATGGGGAACTGAGATTTAATGTTGGTTTACTAACCAATATCTTAAGCTGCTGTTGGGTACTGCTTTTAAGCTCCTGATGAGTAAACAGGCTGGTGCTTGCTTGTTTAATGGAAGGTTTACAGAGATTTTCTTAAGCCCAAATGTGCATCCTTTCCCTAAGAAAGGAGGCTAAATGATTAGTGCATGAACATAATAGCCACAGGTTCACACTTATTGATGGGATATTAAGAACATAAGCCCTCCTCCAACTACTGATCAGTTTAATTTACTTGCTCTGTTTATTAGATTACAGCTCTTTGGGGTCTATCTAGATTCTGAAAAATCTCAGTACTCATATGGTTCGTGTAAAGGTTTGATTTTAATACAAGCTTATTGAAATGATTATTCTTAGGCGCTAATGTCATGGAAGAGAGGCATTCTCTCCCCCTCCTCCCCGGTATTTTTGTAAACTATCTCCTTTTTCCTCCTTGTTTTCCTCTCTCTACCTGATTGGTTCACCGACAGAGTGAAAGTAGCAGCAGTAGCAATATCTCCACCATGCTGGTGACACACGATTATACGGCAGTGAAGGAGGATGAGATTAATGTCTACCAAGGAGAAGTCGTGCAAATTCTAGCCAGCAACCAACAGAACATGTTTTTGGTGTTCCGAGCCGCCACTGACCAGTGCCCCGCAGCCGAGGGCTGGATCCCCGGCTATGTCCTGGGGCATACCAGTGCAGTCACCATTGAGAACCCCGATGGAACAATGAAGTAAGTGTCTTGAGTGCTCCTTTTAAGGTGGACGTTTTTGGTAAGCTTGTTAGTTTGTCATGCACCCCAGAGGAGTGGCTGTGTTGGTCTGTTGCAGCAGGAAAACAGACACGTGATACATCTGGCTGGCTGTCATGGACTGGTTGGACACAAAGGAATGCTGGGAGGAACCAGCTGAGGAACCTTCCAAGGGAAGGAGCCTCAGACCTGGAGATTGGTGGTAGGACAACAGTGAGAAGACTGGGAAGATGAGATGTTAGAAGCTGAAGAGGTAACAGGGCTTAGTGAGCAGGGGGAGTTTGTGGCAGAAGCAGGGAAGAGGGAAGCCAGGAGGCAGAGATGGGTCAGGCCGCCTCGAAAATAAGGGACCAGCAGCCAAAATAAGGGATTTTGGCTTAGCTTATGCATAAATCCGCCACTGAGGAAGCCATGCTGCTTTGGCTGCAACTGACTGTGTTTTGCAGGGGGTTGGACTAGATGATCCTAAGGGTCTACAACTCCAACCAAAGAAGAGTGGCAGACAAAACTGATGAACGACGTCAAGATGGCAAAGCCTACAGGCAGAATTAGAAACCAGGAAGAGGACCTCTTTAATAAAGATGGGGAAAGTTTATAATTTAGTTGAAAAGCTATTGTAAAGAGTTACATACATTGGTAGGATTGACAGAAAACTTGTAGTAAAAATGTGAACTATGGATGGACAAATGATTTATAAAAATAGAGTTATGAAAGGGATGCAGAGGGGGAAATCACTACATTAAGATGCTGCACTGATTGGAGGGGATGCTAAGCAGCACGTCAGGGCTGCCGTCATCCTGGCGTGAGGAGTTCCATCAGCCCTTCCGCGCCCGAGAGGGGGGGGAGGGAGAGAGACTCTCACCCACGCCACCTGCGAGCCCAGCATGAGGCGGTTGCGGTGCCGCGGCAGCCACTGAAGCACCACCCTTCTGCATCCCTCCCCATCCCCTCCTCTTCCTCCTCCCTCAGGCCACCTCCTCCGCTGCCACTGCTTCCCTTGGCAGCGCGGCAGAAGTCTCGGAAGAGAGGGGCTGCCTGCCTGCCCGCCGCCACCCATCTCCTCACGACACGCACCTGAGGGGGGAAAGGGAGAGGCGGAGACGCGGCAGCTCGTGTTTGCGCTCTCTGGCACGGCGGAGGACCCCGAGCCGCTGCTTCCCTCCCAAGTCAGGCGAACGTGAAACCCGGGGAATTTAAGGGACATCATCAATAAGGGACAGCAGCGGGACATGGTGCTAGGATAAGGGAGTTTCCCGCCAAATAAGGGACGGTTGACAGCTATGGTCAGGCCTATGAAGAGTCACAGGTGTTTCCCCCCCCCTTTTTTTTCTTTCGTGGAAAGGTAAGTCTGAGGCCTAGTTTTCACTGAGGTGAAGAATCTGGAGTGGTTGAAGCTAGACGCAGATGGGAGCTCACATAACAGAGTGCTTTCTCATGCAAAAATAAATCAATCTTTTCACAAAGAAAACTTACATGTGAAAGAGGAAGCTGAGCTCGAATTCTTCCCCCGATATATAGTTTTCTATGGGAGAAAACTTTTTTGTATGGATGGGAAAAAATAACTGAGCCCTGCAGTCCGAAAGGGTGCAGCCTAGACACAGGTTTACAAATGCAGCAAGAACTAGGCTCAAACTAGTTGTTCCTGTAAAAATGATGACAGAATTCATACTCTTTGGGCCAAGGCCACCAGAAGAAGCATGTCATTTCATCGATCATTTGTTCGTATACTCACTGTTTGGTGGATTATCCGTCCGATGTTCCTCCTTCTGCATGTTTTAATGTTTTCCAAGGCAAGGGTCCAGCTAATCACTATGCTGTTGTGTTCTGGCTTCAGGAAGTCGTCATCTTGGCACACAGCACTCCGTCTAAGGAAGAAATCTGAGAAAAAAGATAAAGACAGCAAAAGGGAAGGCAAGCTGGAAAATGGTTACCGTAAATCTCGAGATGGACTTGCCAATAAGGTTTCCGTGAAGGTAACCTTTCTTCCTCGTGTTCTTAGTTGTTCTTAGTCTATACAGTACAACAAGTATCTCACTTTAACAATACTTTTTTTACTTGAAATACATTTGCACCAGTGTTCTTTTCTACCTTTCATTACTAGAGATACAAAGTGCTGAAGACCTGTTTTCATGTCGTGTTTTAGGGCAACTGTATATAATTCAGATTTGAGTATCCCTGGTCAAGCTAACCTACATACTGGAGAGTAAATCCCACTAAACTCAGTCTTATTAGGATTGCACTGTAAATGTGATACCATTTAAAGGGGGGGGGATATCAGCTAGTAGGATTCTTGCAGAAATATGGTGGGTTGCGCCTTCTGTATTTCAAAATCTGTCGTTAACATGCAACTAGAGCCGTGGTTGAAAACTTCACGTGGGAATAGGTAGTAGGAGTGAAGGCTTAAGATTGGAACTGGGTCCAGAAGAAGGAACTCTCTGATGTAGGTATTCTCAGGTAAAGGGTGAAAGCCTGGGTTGACTATAGCAGTGTATTTTTTTGTGTTGGGAGGGAAGAATGGGGGAAAGTTTTCATCAGGAAAAAAAGATGGCTGGACTCAGGAAAGGAGTAGGTGCAACAGCTTTTAAGAAAACCATTAACAACCAATAAAAGTTTTGCAGCCTGAACAAGAACAGTAGACACCTTGTAGTAGCTTTGTTGTTGTTTAATCGTTTAGTCATGTCCAACTCTTCGTGACCCCATGGACCAGAGCATGCCAGGCACTCCTGTCTTCCACTGCCTCCCGCAGTTTGGTCAAAGTCATGTTGGTAGCTTCGAGAACACTATCTCATCCTCTGTCGTTCCCTTCTCCTTGTGCCCTCCATCTTTTCCAACATCAGGGTCTTTTCCAGGGAGTCTTCTCTTCTCATGAGGTGGCCAAAGTATTGGAGCCTCAGCTTCAGGATCTGTCCTTCCAGTGAGCACTCAGGGCTGATTTCCTTAAGAATGGAGAGGTTTGATCTTGCTCTCCAGCACCATAATTCATAATTGTAGTAGCTACGTTTATGCATTGCTAAGGACCTCATGTTGGAAAACAATAGGTGTACATTGTCTTATGGTTGAATTCAGCAGCTTGCCAGGCGAAACAATCCCCACCCCCATCTGTCCCTGAGCCAATTTCAAGGGACACAGTGGCAAGGGAGGAAGAAGCCCCGTTGTGTAAGTCAAAGTCATCTTTGCACAAGGTTTTGACCAATGGGGCTCGTTCAGTGCATTTTGCACACTGAATGGCTGCCCGCTTTTAACAACAAACCCCTTCCTTCCTTATGGAACAGCAAAATGCACAAAGAGACTGCAGATGGTACAGATAAAGCTCGTTCAGCTTTGTTCAAGGAGTTATATTACAGAGAAGATTACTCACTTTCATTTTTTCTGGAGTGCATGAGTCAACTTTCAGTACACACAGGTTGAGCTCACAGGAAGCAACCGTTTGCTCAGAGAACAAATAATACTCTTGACCTGTTAGCAGTTTTAAGGCAGAAGTGCACATGCCCTATGTTGGCCAAACCGCCTTTAACATCAATCCGCAGTTCAGAAGTTAAAAAAAGCATCTTTTCTGAGTCCTAATTAATCCTTTCAGAAGCAGTAGTAACAACCGCTTCCTCAGTGTATTGACAGTCATTTTACTACCATGAGTTAGGATATTAGATTATGTAAGAAGAGATAAATCATCTCTTTCCAACAGAATTTTGTTTATCTGATGCAGCATCCATAACAGACCACAGGTGCATGACAGAAGCCTCCAAAAGTTTACAAAGCTTTAATATCAAATAAATCCCTTTGCCATGACTTCCTACAATAAATCCAGATCCATACTTCTACACCCCATTTTAAACATTTTCAGTACCCCCAAAAAGAGCAGTTCTCAAGTCAAATATATTATCAATATCATATATATATATATATATATATGATATTGATAGAGCTGGACCATAAAGAAGGCTGATCGCCGAAGAATTGATGCTTTTGAATTATGGTGCTGGAGGAGACTCTTAAGAGTCCCATGGACTGCAAGAAGATCAAACCTCTCCATTCTGAAGGAAATCAGCCCTGAGTGCTCACTGGAAGGACAGATCGTGAAGCTGAGGCTCCAATACTTTGGCCACCTCATGAGAAGAGAAGACTCCCTGGAAAAGACCCTGATGTTGGGAAAGATGGAGGGCACAAGGAGAAGGGGACGACAGAGAATGAGATGGTTGGATGGTGTTCTTGAAGCTACCAGCATGAGTTTGATCAAACTGCGGGAGGCAGTGGAAGACAGGAGTGCCTGGCGTGCTCTGGTCCATGGGGTCACAAAGAGTCGGACACGACTAAACGACTAAACAACAACAACAGGTTGGCTGGAGCTGGGACAGAGCAATGGGAGCTGACTCTGTCACGGGGATTTGAACCGCCAACTGAATCCCACTTCAAACATTGGGATTGATACAATCGCCAATCCTTTCAGTCTGCAGTAAGACCCACTGCATTCAATGGAACTTACTAAGTATCCACAGGATTGCACCCCTAGGCTGCACTATATCCTTACTTGGAGTGTTACAGAACTGAATGCAGTATACTTCTAAGTAGACAGATGTATAAGAACACACTGCTAGATGCAGTTACTCACTGTATACATGCATCCCCTACTTTAAATAGTTTAGAGCTGAGTTCTCGACCTGATGATACCTAGCTCAAATGTAGTTCTGGCAGTGGAAGACAGAAGTGCCTGGCGTGCTCTGGTCCAATGGGGTCACGAAGAGTCGGACACGACTAAACGACTAAACAAACAACATATATATATATATATATATATATATGCTTTCGTAGATTTTCACGGGTACAGGAATGCAGGTTTTGGTGTCTTCGGGTGTCTTCCCGTGTAAGAGTTGGGGTGTCTAGGCGACGTTTCGACGAGGTCTCACTCGTCATCTTCAGGCTGGTGCTTTCGGCTTCTTGTTACTGGAACAGAGCATCTGTTCTGTTCCAGTAACAAGAATACTGTTCTGTAACAAGCATACTGCTCTGTTCCAGTAACAAGAAGCCGAAAGCACCAGCCTGAAGATGACGAGTGAGACCTCGTCGAAACGTCGCCTAGACACCCCAACTCTTACACGGGAAGACACCCGAAGACACCAAAACCTGCATATATATATATATATATATATGCTTTCGTAGATTTTCACGGGTACAGGAATGCAGGTTTTGGTGTCTTCGGGTGTCTTCCCGTGTAAGAGTTGGGGTGTCTAGGCGACGTTTCGACGAGGTCTCACTCGTCATCTTCAGGCTGGTGCTTTCGGCTTCTTCGAGTGAGACCTCGTCGAAACGTCGCCTAGACACCCCAACTCTTACACGGGAAGACACCCGAAGACACCAAAACCTGCATATATATATATATATATATATATATATATATATATATATATGCTTTCGTAGATTTTCACGGGTACAGGAATGCAGGTTTTGGTGTCTTCGGGTATCTTCCCGTGTAAGAGTTGGGGTGTCTAGGCGACGTTTCGACGAGGTCTCACTCGTCATCTTCAGGCTGGTGCTTTCGGCTTCTTGTTACTAGAACAGAGCAGGATCTCAGTGTTTGAGTTCCTATAAATACTGTTGAGGGGGTGTGGTGTATAGCCTCCAACGTTCTGGGCAGAGAGGAAGTTCCTAGGTTAATGTGCCTTTTCTTCTTTTGTTCATTAATTACTTGAGGGATATCTTGAGTGATTACTTGAGTGATATTCTGAGTACCACTTAGGAGGGTCATTAGGTGTGGATTAGTTGCTAAAGCTTTCGTGTCTTGACCTCTTGACCTTGTAAAGAGTTTTTCTGAGAAGATGGCTGTACTGCACTTAGTTGTGCTCTGGCTTGGCTTCGTGTATAGGGGCGAGCTGTGGTTTTGTGCCCTGTGCCGGCCAGATCTGTGTAGGGATTGCAGGGGGGTGCAGCATCCGGAGGTGCCACTATGGTTTGGCTACTGGATGGTGTCTGTAATTTATCTGTGGAGAGGGTCTGGGTTTGGGTCTGGTGTGGTTGATTGGAGATGGCGTTCTGTGTGCCTCTGGTTCTGGTGTCGGTTTTTGTGGGGAGGGCTAATTTCCAGATGTCTGGCAGGCGGGACGTGTCGTCACGCTTGTTCATGTTGTGAGGGTGTTTCTCTGTCTCGATGGCTTCCATGATTATTCTCTTGTGGTGATGTTCCATGTTAAAGAGCAATTTGGAATCTGCAAAATTAATTTCGTGTCCTGTTTCTTTCATGTGTTGGTAAAGAGAGGAAGTTTTTTCTTCTTTTTTGACGGCATTCTTGTGTTCTGCGATACGTGCATTTATTCGTCTGTTTGTTTGTCCAATGTACGTGGCTGGGCAGACTTTGCAGGGTATTTCATAGACCCCTTGGTTTTCTAACTGGATTTTATCTTTTGGGTTTCTGAGGATATTGGCTATTTTTTGGTTGGTGCAAAAGGCTGTTTTGATATTGTGTTTATGGAGGATTTTGCTAATTTTATCTGTAGTGCCCTTGATATAAGGAAGGAGGGCCATGCCATTGTTTTCTTCTGTGTCTTGGTTTTTGGGGGGTGTTTCTTTTTGGATTAGCTTCGTAACCCTGTTTTGCTGGTATCCGTTGGCGATTAACACATTTGAGAGATTCTGTAACTCAGTTGTCAAGTGGTCTTTGTCAGCCAGGCGTTTGGTTCTGGAGATGAGAGTCTTGGCTACGGAGTTTATTTGTGCAGGGTGGTGGTGTGATTGTGCATGTAAGTAGCGGTTGGTGTGTGTTTTTTTCCGGTAGATAGTGTAGATTAGCCCTCCCCACAAAAACCGACACCAGAACCAGAGGCACACAGAACGCCATCTCCAATCAACCACACCAGACCCAAACCCAGACCCTCTCCACAGATAAATTACAGACACCATCCAGTAGCCAAACCATAGTGGCACCTCCGGATGCTGCACCCCCCTGCAATCCCTACACAGATCTGGCCGGCACAGGGCACAAAACCACAGCTCGCCCCTATACACGAAGCCAAGCCAGAGCACAACTAAGTGCAGTACAGCCATCTTCTCAGAAAAACTCTTTACAAGGTCAAGAGGTCAAGACACGAAAGCTTTAGCAACTAATCCACACCTAATGACCCTCCTAAGTGGTACTCAGAATATCACTCAAGTAATCACTCAAGATATCCCTCAAGTAATTAATGAACAAAAGAAGAAAAGGCACATTAACCTAGGAACTTCCTCTCTGCCCAGAACGTTGGAGGCTATACACCACACCCCCTCAACAGTATTTATAGGAACTCAAACACTGAGATCCTGCTCTGTTCTAGTAACAAGAAGCCGAAAGCACCAGCCTGAAGATGACGAGTGAGACCTCGTCGAAACGTCGCCTAGACACCCCAACTCTTACACGGGAAGACACCCGAAGACACCAAAACCTACATATATATATATATATATATATATATATATATATATATATATATATATATATTATCAAGACAAACTGTTATATAAATATCACTTCCATACAGCTCTAACAGAACAATAGATGGAATTGTTACTCACTTTAAGGGGGGGGGGAGCATTTCTGAACCATTGTAGGTGAGAATACTTTGGGCTAGACTTGTAGTGAATAAAATTCTCTCTGTATAACATCATCATGTACAGTGGTATCTCTGGTTACGAACTTAATTCGTTCTGGAGGTCCGTTCTTAACCTGAAAGCGTTCTCAACCTGAGGTACCACTTTAGCAAATGGGACTTCTCGGTGCTGCTGCGCCGCTGGCGCACGATTTCTGTTCTCATCCTGAGGTAAAGTTCTTAACCCGAGGTACTATTTCTGGGTTAGCAGAGTCTGTAACCCAAAGTGTTTGTAACCCGAGGTAGCACTGTAATATCATAGAGCCATCATACTGGCACCATGGTTGGGTGATGTCACAGATGATATTTGGTCACAATGGATCCACCAGGATTCTGAGCACTCCACAATTCCTGTGCTGAATGAAAAGGGAGTGTACAAAGATTTTCAACCTGCCTGAATTTTACCTGGAGATTAGATCTTCAGAGGAGCAGGGGGCATTGTAATCTGGTACATCTTCAGAGACCCAGCAAAGGGGATATTTCTTGGTGGCGTTGTCAGTCAGCAATGTACTGCTTTATCTTTTCAGGAAACATTTTGGCATAAAAATCTCACTGCTGGTCTCTAAATGTCCCATTTTAGGGAATGTAATGGGAAAAGCTTTGTTAGTACAAGTGCACAGAAAATACCACATTGTCTATTGATCATGATATGTTAAGTACGCCTGGCTATGCTGATTATTGTTGACCTTACAACATCATTGAGTACAACTTCACACAGTCTTCTATGTCAACAGTTGACAGATGTTTAGACTTCAGTTTTTAACCTTATTGTCCTTAAGAAATGTCTGGAGACTTTCGAAATGCTAACATTTTTCAACTTCCCTTTTCAGCTTCTCAACCCCAACTACATTTATGATGGTAAGTTGTGTTTAAGTTCACTGTTGCCAATAGTATGAAAATACATTTTTTCATTACAAAGGCAGAGGAAGTCTAAAATGCATTTAAAATGCGGCTGGTGAGCCTGCTAAGCCAGCAGAGGGAACTATCTGTGAGGCTGCAAAATGTCTGGGGAGTCGTAGATACAATCCCTCTTCAGACATTTTCTAAATACCATAATGGCCAAACCAGTGGGCACCAGAAATGGGCCTTGGTGCTGAACAGTAGTCAGTGATGGGTGAGCCACGTGATCTGACTAAAATCTTTTCAGTTTAAATGTAGAGATGTATTTTATCAGAGAGGCAATAGCAGAGATACAGTTTCTCCAATATCTTGGTTAAGTCGTGAGAAACATTGCGTTGTCACAGGAAAAAAGGAGTGGCTGCATTTGAGAAATAACATTTTTTTCCTAGCAGAATGTGAGACACAGTGCACTAATTGTGTCCGTCCCCCTTGACTAGGCAGGAACCCACATGACAAACTTTTTCATCACTTCCTCCTCTCCTCCTTTTGCTTTCAGCTAATTTCCATGTCAGAGCCAGACAGAGAAAACTGTTAAGAGGCAGCCTATAGAACCAGAACAATAAAGAGAAATAGAAACAAATGATCTAAGGGTTCGTTCCTAGTCTCTATATAGGTCACACACATCCTAATGGGCCTTAAGGCATATGCTGCCCTATATTTTTACCAGACTTAAACTGTGCTGCACTAACCGCATCACAGAGGTAACATGCAAACTGCATGTATTTAGGTGACAGAGAAGATGTATGAATTAACTCTTTAATGGCAATTGTTTCCTTCTCTTCCCAGTTCCCCCTGAATTCATAATACCATTAAGTGAGACAACATGTGAGATAGGAGAGACTGTCATTCTGAAATGCAAAGTCTGTGGTCGTCCCAAAGCTTCAGTAACTTGGAAAGGTCCTGAACATAACACACTGAGCAGTGACAGTCATTACAGCATCTCATACAGGTACCTGTGGCTTCTTCATTTGCATGCTTTATACTGTGTCAAAAAGTGGAATTTGTGAGATAGTTGGCAAGAAAGCAGAAAGAATATTTTGAAGGGACTAGATGATTGTGACTATAAATACCAATTGAGTGTTTATAAATCTCACATGTTTACAAATTTACAATATTTTGCAGTGAGTTGGGAGAAGCATCTCTGAAAATCATTGGTGTGACCACAGAAGATGATGGTATTTATACCTGTGTAGCTGCAAACGATATGGGTTCAGTTTCATCTTCAGCCAGTCTACGAGTTTTAGGTGGGTCTATCTCTGTGGCAAGGAGGCACAGAATAAAGATAGCAATGCTTTTCACATGTTAAATGCTCAATGTTAGATTATTTTTCCACTTTTCAGGTCCTGGAAGTGATGGGATCATAGTAACCTGGAAAGATAACTTTGATTCCCTGTACAGTGAAGTGGCTGAGCTTGGCAGGTATGATTCAGCCTACTTATATAATCATAAATATTTTTGGAGAGGAATGATTTCTGTGTTGAGATGTGCATTCAGCTGTCCTGGCATACATTCAAGGACCCTGATAATGCAGAAATCAAGTGCTTTCTTAGAAAAGAGTTTGCATGGCAAGAGTAAACTCAGTAATGCGAACATTAAGCTTTTGGTGCTGGGGTATGAAAAGTAGCCTAAAACAATGTTATTACTTAACATATATTAATTAAAACCTGAGTCATGCATTGGAGCCACTTCCACTAAGGAAAAATCATTTCATTCAGCTAGCAATGTGCAAAAGCTACCAATCCAGAATGAGATCAGGCAATTGTAAAGTCACCTCCACACCATTTTGGTTGCATATGAATCGGGCGAAATAAGCTGAACTTTGGGAAATCTTTGGACAGATCAATGTGCATTCAGAGAGGCTCCATTCACACAACATTAAAACATAGTTTAGCACTAGAACCTGCAAGAAACATCAGGCCTGTGCTGCTCTTCTCTGTTCATTCATAGGCAGGAGAAATAGTTTCACTTTTTATGATGGACTTCTTGTTGCATGTGATTATGGTTTAAAGTGAACTCAGCAGTTTCAAAACAAGCCAAACCATGGGGTATGCAGTTGGCTTGTTTAACTAACCAGAGTTTGCTTTAAACCACAATCTCTGGTTCACACAATGAGCCAGGAATTGTGAGAAATGAAACTTACCGTATTTTTTGCTCTATTCGACTCACCGGACCATAGCATGCACCGGACTATAGGAGGGGAAGAATAGGTGGGAAATTTTTTTCTTGTTCTCCCCCTCAAAAACAAGGTGCATTTAAGGTGCGTTCAAGAGCAGACCTTGCCGCTGCCCCCCAAGCTTGTGGGGCTGGCGGTGGGGGGAAGCGCTGCTTTCCCCCACCGCCAGCCTCAAAGATCCCTGAAGCCTTTGGAGTGCAGCTGCACTCCAAAGGCTTGAAGCTTTGGGGACACCTTTGTAGCCTCCACAGGGCGGTGGGGTGCCTTCACCCCGCCGCCCTGCGGAGGCTTTGCGCAGCCATCCCGAAGCTGGAACAGCGAGACAGAGGGCTGCGCAGCGCCCCGTCTCGCTGTTTTGGCTTCGGGGGACAGCAGGCTGCTATCCGCAAGCCTTGGGAGTCCGGCGGGAACTCCCGCCGGGCTCCGCAGGCTTGTGGATAGCTTCCTGGAGCCTGGAACGCGAGAGGGGTCGGTGCACACCGACCCCTCT
The DNA here is from genome assembly GCF_964188305.1 of Podarcis bocagei. Taxonomy (NCBI): domain Eukaryota; kingdom Metazoa; phylum Chordata; class Lepidosauria; order Squamata; family Lacertidae; genus Podarcis; species Podarcis bocagei. The sequence goes on from NC_138133.1 coordinate 14,049,957, forward strand.
CACTCTCCAGGCTTCAGCGAAAGCCTGCATCGCTCCATAGGATGCACACACTTTCCCCCTTCATTTTTGGAGGGGAAAAAGTGTGTCCTATAGAGCGAAAAATACGGTAATTCTAATGAACCCCTCCTCCTGGCCCAGAGGCAGGGTGGAACATATGAGCCCAAGTCTCCTCTTTCTACTCTAAACTCTTGAGTTTTAATTTTGCTCTTGTATTTCCCTGTTATAGCTGGCTCACATGAAAATACTGATACATACACTTATCATAAGAGCATCATATTTTTAACCTGCACACCTGACTGTCCAGAACATGACAAACAGTCCCAGGCTGATTTAGTATACTTCATATAAATTATTATTATTATTAAAAATTTAGTATTGTAAGTGCCTCAGCAATTGGACATCTAGTTGCATTTCAAAGGGAGAAAGTTTTTCTAATAGTTTAGTTCAAGACCAGCTTTGAATATGTATGTTTGCAAGTGTGGGGTGCGAAAATAAATAAATCTCTCTTTCTTGCATTCCTTGCCTTGTGGAGCTGACTTTCCTTTCACCATTTGTTTTGCAGGGGCAGGTTTTCTGTCATTAAGAGATGCGACCAGAAGGGAACCAAGCGAGAAGTAGCCGCTAAGTTCATAAATAAGAAACTGATGAAACGAGATCAGGTCACCCATGAACTCGGAGTTATGCAGAATCTCCAACACCCTCAGCTTATCGGCCTCCTGGACACCTTTGAGAGTTCCACCAGTTACATCTTGGTGTTAGAGATGTGTGTGCCCTTTTATGTTACCTCATGTTATGTTGTGGGTTATTTTATATGCCACTTTTTGGCCCAGACTCTTCCCAAAGTGGTCAAAAGAATATTAATGCAGAGGGAAAATGTACTAAAACTGCAATAAATCAACCAAAACAATACAAAATCTAAAGAAAATCCCTATAATGCTAAACATCGAAGGAAAAATAGGCAAACCGTTCCCAGCGCTAGCCCCGCTAACCCCCCTAGCTCATCACCCGTTATTCCAACACACAGCACAAAAGCTCCAGAGAAAAACATGGCAAGCCAAAGGCCTACACTATCTTAAAGACTTTCACAAAAACAACAAACCCATACTGACATAAGAAAAACAAGACCTACTTGGAGACACCCAAATACCCTGGCTAACACACCACCAAGTACACACCTTCTTAAACAATCCAACAGTAAAATCAGGTGCCACTAGGCCCTTGACCACCTTCGAAAGTCTTCTCCTGACAGTTCTTTGACACAAAGAACAATGGGAGCATGACCTAGGCTATGAAATTAACCCCACCCAATGGACTAGAAAGTGGTCTAAACCTCCATCTCAGTCAAAAGAAAGGAACTCACACTGAAACTCACATACAGATGGTACTTAACACTACAGAAACTGGCACTGATATGCCCAGGAACAACACCAAAATGTTGGAGAAGCAGCACCTCTACAGGCACATACCTGCACATGTGGTGGGAATGCCCCAAAATCCAACCATTCTGGACAGCAGTCCTACAAGAGATATGCAAAATAACTAAACAGGTATTAGAACTCACCCCAGAACTTGCCCCACTAAACATTTTCCAAGAGCATCATGAACGCTCACATGAGAAAGACCTTATAACCCACCTACTCTCAGCAGCCAGACACTGGAGAGACCAGTCAGGAATGAACATGGACCAATGGTACCAAATTGTATGGGAAACAGCCTTACTAGAAAAGCTAACCAATAGACTGCAACTGTCACGGGGACAAATAAAAGAGGATGCCTTCACCCCAGTGTGGCTCTCCTTTATCACGTGCACAGCCCAGCAAGACAACAACAAAAACCCACCAACAGCATACGAAACAATCTGGTGAACCTGACCCCCCCCCCCCAACACACGCAAACAAATCTCACTGCAGCCAACTAAACACAACCAACCATTCCTTGGGCCCCCCAGCCAACCTCTTTCACTACCAAGGAAATATAATAAACAGAAAGAGAACCTGCCCAAATGATACTGACATAAAAACCCCACATACAAAGTATAATAATATAGGTTTACCATTTCCCCGCCTCCCACCAGGCAATAGTTCTGTTACTTGTTAACTGCAACCTGCAGATATTTTGCTCCTACGTGAAGCTGGTGATACATAAGACACTCAACTTACACAGGGGTTGCGGTCAAGGGATAGTGCCTAATGTCAAAACTGCTTATAGTCAAAACACATTGGGTTGAATGGTGGGTGGGATTGCGAAAGTCTCTTTTCCCAGAAGCCCGCCCCCTTTTAAATGTTTTGTGTGTGTTGTTGTTGTTGTTAAGCGCATAAAACTGAATGTGTGCATGTTGCGAGTTATTCCTCGCTATTAACTTTGAGGGGGGGAAATACATTCCTGTTTAGGTAAATGTAAACATTACTGTTTACTAGGGTATTTGATAGCTAAAAGTTCTGTCCCAGGCAACCCTGAAATTAATAGTTGCAGAGCAGGTGATTGCTTTTCAGTAGTTGTTGTTTTTTTTTGGAAGGTAGTTTTAAACCATTTTTAAAGATGTTTTAATAGCATTAGTATGGATACGTTTGCAGCCCTGGGCTCCTTTGGAGGAAGATGCAGGGTATACATCAAACAAACAAAGGTCCCTCTTGCCTCACACATCTGGTTGCTTGGCAAGCCACTCAGTCAGGATGCCAAACAAACCAGGATTACGCCTGAATCCTTGGTTCAGACATGATGACAAACCACATTTAAAGCAAGCTGAAACTGATAAGCTAACAGCAAACCACGGTTTCAAGTTATCGTTTGTTGCCACAGAACAAATGATGGTTATTTGTGCAGAATGTGTTTGGGTGTTCAGACAAACCATGAATTAAACAAACTATGGCTTAGCTCCTGTATAATGTTGCGATCCTCCATCCATAGTTTTTCAGGCACTCTGTCCACCAAATCTAAATCCTTAAACATGTTCCTCACTTCCACTGTGTATTCATAAGGGATTTGATTTAGACTGTATCTTACCAGCCCAGTGGTTTTTCCTACTTTCTTCAGTTTAAGCTTGAATTTTGTTTTAAGAAGCTGATGATCTGAGCCACAGTCAGCTCCAGGTCATGTTTTTGCTGACTGTATAGAGCTTCTCCATCTTTGGCTGCAGAGAATATAATCAATCTGATTTCAATGCTGCCCATCTGGTGATGTCCATGTGTAGAGTCGACTAAACAACAACAACAACAACAATGGCTTAGCTCTACATTCAAACGTGGCCAATATGTTATGCTCTTGCTTTCTAGATGTTAAATGTTGAAGATAGGAAAATCTTACATAATTAGAATCTTACACTTATTTTGTGAGTACATCTTCATAAATACACACCTGAGTTTAAATTGGGCTACATTTCTACTTCAAGTTAATCCTAAGAACAAGTAATCACAGAGCAATAGTGGAGATTTCTCACTTCATGGTGAGATTTGTGTGGGTTAAAAAAAAAAGTTAATTTATTTCTACACACACACACCCCTCTATAATAGTTAGGACTAGCTCTACCATGCAGCAGAGTTAAATCATTTGCTTTCTCCCCCCCCCCAAAAAAAAATGTGGACAGCTGATGATGATGATGATGATTAACATGACACTTATTCTTTCATAGTGCTAACCAGGGCCGCCTTCTGGACTACATCGTGCAATGGGGAAACCTCACGGAAGGAAAGATCAAGCTGTATCTGGGGGAGATTCTGGATGCTGTACAGTATCTTCACAACTGCAGAATAGTGCACTTGGACCTAAAGGTGAACTGGATAACAGGTTTTTCTCCCCCCGAATACTGTCAATACCAGGATATGCTTCAGAGCACCCACACATTTCTGACAGACTAGCTGGTGGTCCAGTCTTATGTGTAGAAACAAGGTGCATCCAGGGGACGTATTATTAGCCCACTGCCATGTCCTTACTGCACAAAGGCTGTAAGTGCTGTGAGAGCCTTGTGTGAATCGGAAGCCAACTCAAGGAACAATGTACAGTTGTGGCCAAAGCCCACATTGAGCCTGATGTCGGGGACTGGCAGGATGCTAATGAGTGGGCATCGGGGGCAGGCGAGCTGAAGTCCGACTCGGGAGAGGGGAGCAGTGAGTTGGGGGGACCCATGCCAGCCAGGGGGCAAGAATCAGAGGATGGAAGAAAGAGGAAGACGCTGGTCAGGCAAGGGAAGGGCTGGGTGCTGCCCCACCCTCTCCTGCCCCACTCTCTCCCAGAAACAGGAGAGAGATGAAGCGGGAAGAGCAGAGGCAAAACCTTCCACGCAGGCGTAGTCTCTGGCTGCGTGTGCACTGCCTGTCAGGGGGAGGTACTTAAAGTGGTGGAGGCGGAGTGGTCCCGTTGCTGCAACTGCTCCATAGGATGCAGACCTGGGAAGAGTTGCCAGGACACTAGATTGCTGCATATAGCTATCCAGAGCTGTAGAAGCAACTAAGTTATCTTTGACCATAAACTATCTGTTGTGTGCCTTCCATTGGCTGGAAAATGCCCTTGACAGCTGTGTACACATCCCTGTAAGCCACGGTTTATGCTTAGCGTGAACAAGCAGCATTCTGCTCAGTCATGTCTGCTCTACTTATGCTTTGTTTGGAAAGAAGCAAACTGCTGAGTGTCGGTTTTTTGTTTAAAGTGAATTTGGCTTTCTTTCTATATGCCGTACCTTGATGCTTAAAGTAGGAGAAATTATTGTGACTTTCACATCTATACTTCACAATATTTGGTTTGCAGGATTCTTAACGTCAGGGGCAACCTATCTACAAAGTGGAAGGAAATTTGACTTTTACCGTCTCCAATTCCCTAATGCAAATCTCCCCACCATCCCTGCAAAAGAGAGCAGTAACTGCTGTTAGCCACAGAGGAGGAAACATAAAGGCTCTTGTATTATTCCTTTGTGTTTTCTCCTAGGTGGCTAACAGCAGCTTCAATAGGAGCATTTTTTATTATTCTGTAGCATTGAGGGAATGCAGAACCGCCTAGTTTGCAGTTCTGATCACCCTCCACAACCGCTCTTCCCAGCAGCTGCTTTTAGCAAAATAAAAAGATGCTGCCAGATGCATTCAAGTATTTCTCACACAGCATTTTAAGTTTTCCTCTCGTACGTTAAATGTGTAGATGATACGTTCATCTCGTTTTGCTGTGCGTTTCATTTCGGAATCTGTCGAACGTTTAGAAATCGTGCCGACATTTTTAAGGCTTGAAAGTACAAGTTAGGTTGTTACGGGTGAGGCTATTTAACATGTGGCACTTTGCTTGGCGTAACAAGTGACAACTTCCCCTTCTTCGTCTCTTCCAGCCTGAAAACATTTTGGTGGACAAGAGCTTGGCCAAAGCAACGATCCGACTGGCTGACTTTGGAGATGCAGTCCAGCTCAACACCACGTACCACATCCACCAGCTCCTTGGGAACCCAGAGTTTGCAGCTCCCGAAATTATCCTTGGAAATCCTGTCTCCCTGACCTCAGATGTGTGGAGCCTCGGAGTGCTCACATACGTTCTCCTTAGCGGCGTGTCTCCTTTCCTGGACGAAAGCGTAGAGGAAACCTGCCTGAACATTTGCCGCCTAGACTTTAGCTTCCCAGACGACTACTTCAAAGGAGTAAGCCAGAAGGCCAAAGATTTTGTCTGTTTCCTATTGCAGGATGACCCAGCCAAGCGCCCTTCGGCTGCACTGGCTCTGCAGGAGCAGTGGCTGCAGCCAGGTAGTGCCAAAAGTGCTGACAGCATTGACATAGCCAGACTGACTTCATTCATTGAGCGGCGAAAACACCAGAACGATGTTCGACCCATTCGTAGCATTAAAAACTTCTTACAGAGCAGGCTCTTGCCAAAAGTTTGACCTATCTTTGATGTGTTCTCTCATTCTCTTTCACCTGTCAGCTAAACTGCGGGTGAAGCTCTCCTGCCAATCAGCTGTTGACTTGAATTTGGGGTGAAGGAAAAAGAAAAAAAAAAAAAACAGAAGCCAATCAGCTGCTAGCGTATTCATCGTGTGGAAATGCATTCCAAGTAAATCTTAAGCACGGTTGTACTTGGGACTAGCACTGCAAAACTATGTTGGGGTGGAGGACTGCAACATTGTACTCTGCAAAAGGCAATGAAGAACTTGACACTTACTACAGTATTTTAATTCAGGGTTCTGCAAAAAAATAAAAATCCTTTTTTTAAAACGTCTGACGAGAATTGAAATTTTGCAACCGATCTTAACTAGCGTTTTCAAGATTTTAGACAGAGGGGAAAAAATATGCCTTTGTTCAAAGCACTGGTATTGAGAGACAAGGTACAGACACTGACACTTAAAAGACGACTGAACAAAATGGCTGCCCGTCTAGATGGTGTCCGTTTTGACCCATCTGATTTTATTTTATTTTTTTGGACTTGGACATAGAGCTTTCCAGTTGCCTCGCCTGTGTGTATCTTGCATAGCAGTGCACTGAGATCGGACTCTGCTTTTAAAGTGCATCCAACCTCAAGATTTTTGCATACAAACAGAATGAACCATTTTGCTCTGATAAAATGTAGGCCTTACTTGTAAATAGACTGTTACCTGCCTTCAACCTGTGTCTCTTTAATTTCCCCCCTCTTCTCCTCTCCCTATAACTTCCCCCTAAATGGTGGTGAACCACTGTGTGGGTCTTCAGTTCAGGTCAGCCTTGGCTTGACCTATCAGAAAAGAACTCTTGGGTTTGGTGTCCTTAAGCCAACCTCTTATCGTCAAGCAGTATACAGCAGGAAGAAAATACTGTAAATGCACTCACTTTGGGATTTTTGTTTTGTTTTGGGTTTTTTTTTAATTTCATATCATGTGCAATGTTGTGGCTTTAACATTTTATGCAACTATTTATGAGAACCCCTGTTGTAACTGTAATAAATATATAGAAAAAGCACATTCATAGTATGGCGAACTTTATGACTTTTGTGTTGGGGATTTCCAGGGCTGAGTTGGGGGGTTTTATCACTGTGTCATTAACTTGAGCCTTAGCTTAGGACCTAGTTCGGAAGTCTTGCTGGTTTTAAAAGGATTGTAAAATTACTTTCGTTTCCTGAAATGCAAACTGGATAAGGAAAACAAGGCGACATTTTCAAAAGACGGTTTGTTTTGTTTGTTCGAGATGCCAAAGTGTTATTTCACCCCGTAATCGATCTCTGCTTTTTAGAATTTTCAGATTTGTCTATTGCTTTCTGTACAATAACTGAGTGAATGGTGTGTGTGTTTTTCCTCTTTGAAGAAAATACATAAATTGGACCGGAACCTGACAGAAAATAACTGTCTGCTTTTTTAAATGAGTTCCAAGACATAGGCAATATGTGAAATATTAAGTCATTGATGGTTTTCTGTGCATAAGTGAACTAGCATGGATGTTCAGCCATCCATGTTTCTCTTTGTGATTTATGCCTGTTGAAACATACCTAGCCTGCATCCCTTACAAAATAGACATAGCAGTCCGTCTTAAGCCATAATCTGGCTTTGGTTTTAATTTTAATAATTGCAACTTCCATTGTAATCTATTTATTTCTCCTTTTTGTAAAGTTGTACAGAAACTTTTTAAACAAAAAATTAAAATCAAAACTGGATGGATATGTATTCATACCAACCATAACTTTTTTTTTGCTTGTGAATTATTATTTCATTCCTTATTTTAGTTGGATTTTTGCTTTATTTTGCATGTATATTTCTTTGTACAGCAACATTGCGTGTTTACACAGTATGATGTGATGTAAATATTTTATTTTGCCATCAGTTATTTTAAAGAAATTAAACATATTTAACAGATGTGCCTGATTATTACTATTATTTTTTTAATTAGGAGCTTCTAGTAGATCGAGTGCTATAGCAGTTTTCATTATAAGTATTAGAAATGTGTTCAGTGTTTTTAAAAAAGGAAGGTAGCTTCTTTCTGACTTTTGTAGGTGTGCCTGATAAAGGCAGGATGCCCATTACAAATGTTTGCACAGAACGATAAGCTTCTGGCTTAATAAACCACACTGTGCACAAACAGCTTGTTGGTACAGATAGCCTGATGTGTACCATTGCTTTGCAAGACCAGAAAACTGGATATCTTAACATTTATTTTGTGTCTTCCTCCAAGACAGGATTGTTAGCAAGCCTTAAATGCAAATTTTGTTGTTGACTTACCAGGGTAGATTTGATTTAAATCAAATCAATTTAAATCACAATTTAAATCCCAAGTCAGTAAGACTTGATTTAAAAAATCTTCTTTTTTTCCAGAAAGACTCGTTCTTGCTGGTATACTCTTACTATTTACAACCAGATGAAGGTTTCATTTTTGGAAGAATAAATTTTCAGAGTAGTTTTTACAGTTATATCCAAAATTACTAATTTAGTTATACTATTAGAAATACATAAACAGGTAAATTATGAAATTATTGTGAGGTTCAATAAGTTAACTGTTTATATTTGGGCAACTTTTCTGCTGCACTTAATTGGAAGGAGAAAAATAATCATTTTCTTAATAACAATATAAACAATTTATTTAACTAAAACAGGCTTCCTCAAACTGCCCTCCAGATGTTTTGAGACTACAATTCCCATCATCCCTGACCACTGGTCCTGCTAGCTAAGGATCATGGGAGTTGTAGGCCAAAAACATCTGGAGGGCCGAGTTTGAGGAAGCCTGAACTAAAACAAAAACATTATAGCATATGTATCCATGTTTGTTAACTGATGTGGATAAACAATTTTTTAAATTAAACAAAACCAGACTGAGCTTTAGCACTCATTAAAAACTTAAAACAAATCCTTTTTCCCTGGTGAATAGCCTTCCGACTATAATGTAACTTAAGTAGAAAATTATCTTGAGAAAGATTTTTCCTCCAAAAGCAATTTATTTTAAAAATCCAATTTAAATTTTAAAAAAATCCATTTTCAAAAATAAAATAAAAATCATTTATTTTTATCCACCCTGTGACTTACAAATCCTGGCTTGTTAGAGAGAAGCAAACCATTATTCTGAGTTTCAGACATAATGCTAAGCTATCTCCTTCCTGGTTCATTTGCTTGCTTTTGCAATGGGAAGAGCAAAGTGGGAGAAACTGGGCCACATGCCCCAACACACAGCCTGTGTGCACAGTGTTAGTGTGGTTGCTGCAAAGGATTCTGTTTATTAAGAGACCAGAGGATATACAGTTAGATGTATTTGTAACTGTGTGCACACAATCTATTTCAGGGGTAGGCAACCTAAGACCTGTGAGCCAGATGCGGCCCAATCGCCTTCTTAATCCAGCCCGCAGACTGTCCGGGAATCAGCATGTTTTTACATGAGGAGAATGTATGATTTTATTTAAAATGCATCTCTGGGTTATTTGTGGGGCACAGGAATTCATTCAATACTTTTTTTTCAAAATATGGTCCGGCCCCCCACAAGGTCTGAGGGACAGTGGACCGGCCCATGGCTGTAAAAGGTTGCTGACCCCTGGTCTGTTTGCTTCAGGTAGGTAGCCGTGTTGGTCTGACAGTGGAAAAAAATAAAAATAAAATAAAAAATTGTCCAGTAGCACCTTGGAGACCAACTAAGTTTGCTGCTGCTGCTGCTGCTGTTTTAAAAAAGTGTATTGATCTGTTTTTAGCATAATTGTATTCTGCAGTTCAAACTGCAGTAACATGAATTCCCAACTGAGGCTCACCTCACAACTTTGCAACTTGGTGCCAACTTGGAACAAAATATTGTTGGGGGCCAAGGGAAGCCCCACCCTGCATAATCAATTAGAAGACGTAGTGCGCACACATAATTTGAATGGGAATGCCCCATCAACTTTGTGGGGGCCCGGCCCCTCAAATATTTTATTGGGGGGGGGCAAAGGCCCCACAGCCCTTAGGAGTTGGTTCATATGCAGCTTTGTCATTGGACAAAGGTATTTTATTTCCCCCCCCCCAAAGCTTTTAATGTTCAATTCCAGGCTGTTTGATCCTTGTAGTTCTCTGGGCCCATGGCTAAAGAACTGAACTAGGGCTTGTTTCCATTGCTCCACAAGTCCCTTAAGTTTATAAAAAAAGGTTTACTGCATGAAACTCGTGTGTGTGTGTATGAGGCAAGGTCACCCAATAACTGCTTCACAGCGTCAGCATCAGCCGAGTAACATGCAAGCAACGTGAGCCAAGAAAGGCACAATTTGAGTTGGGTTTGGATAACAGGACTGAGCAAATTGCAGCTCAAAAATAAATGGAGAAACATAGAATCTTAATAATGCCCAAGTTGCTTGGTGCTGGTGGTTTTTTTATTTTTTAAAAAATGGCTTGTTCCCGGGCACTCTGTTTTCACGGCTTAACATGTTTTGCTTTCACAGCCTTCCACGTCCCACTAATCCCACAGTTTAAATAGCAAAGGGGAGCACCTGGGTAAATCGTGCATTACGTGTTATACTTTCTTCTTTAACTGGGTGATCAATTTTGGATGGTATTTTTTGAGAAGCTTTTATAAGTAGGCATGATTTTGCCAACTGTGGTACAGTGGTGCCCCGCAAGACGAATGCCTCGCAAAACGAAAAACTCGCTAGACGAAAGGGTTTTGCGTTTTTTGAGTCGTTCCGCAAGACGAATTTCCCTATGGGCTTGCCTCGCAAGATGAAACGTCTTGCGAGTTTGTTTCCTTTTTCTTTAAGCCGCTAAGCCGTTAATAGCCGCTAAGCCGTTAATAGCCGCTAAGCCGCTAATAGCCTTGCTTCGCAAGACGAAAAAACCGCAAGACGAAGAGACTCGCGGAATGGATTCATTTCGTCTTGCGAGGCACCACTGTATTTCCAAATATGCAATACAGTGGTACCTCGGGTTAAGTACTTAATTTGTTCCAGAGGTCCGTTCTTAACCTGAAACTGTTCTTAACCTGAAGCACCACTTTAGCTAATGGGGCCTGCTGCTACTGCCGCGCCGCCGGAGCCCAATTTCTGTTCTTATACTGAAGCAAAGTTCTTAACCTGAAGCACTATTGCTGGGTTAGCGGAGTGTGTAACTTGAAGCGTATGTAACCTGAAGCATATGTAACCCGAGGTACCACTGTACATATAAACAGTGCTTTTTTCTGAGGGGACGCAGGGGGACGCATACCTCTAAACATTTTGTGGATCTAAAGGGAGAAGAAACAAATTTTTACAAGATGTTTAGTTTCTTCTCTAGCACGGTGAATCATCAGTTCCGTTGCTACCCCCTTTTGTCCATTTACTGTTTTAATTTTCCTGATTTTAACTATAAAATGGTGGTTTTCTTGAATCAAAATGAGAGTACCCCTAAACATTTTTTTAGAAAGCACTGCATATAAAGTATCAGTATGTTTGGAAGGTCCACTATTTGTGGCAGAGACACCTGTAATGACGAGTGTGATGATGTGGAACCTCTCAACTACTCGGGAAGAAAAGCTGTTGGTCACGCAAGATTCATAGTCCCAATTCTGCTGCCCTAGCTGCTTCTCACTTCTCCAGAGGTGAAGGCCACCTGTGGCAACTCCACCCTGCTCAAGATGACGGCCTCAGTCCGCCTCATGGTCCTACGAATTACACAGAAAATGAAGCCTTTTTCAGAGGAAGAAAACTTTCAACAAACTGGAGGACAGGGCTACAGCAACCATTTTGGGTTTTCCTTGGAGATTTAAGGAGTTCTTGTAATAGCCACTTCTCCCACATCCGATCTCCAGGGAGAGAGATACAGTGGTACCTTGGTTTACGAACTTAATTCGTTCCGGAAGTCCATTCTTAAACCAAAACTGTTCTTAAACCGAAGCGTGCTTTCCCTAATGAGGCCTCCTACCACCGGTGCCCATCCACCATTTGGATTCCGTTCTTAGACCAAGGTAAAGTTCTCAAACCAAGACACTATTTCCGGTTTTGCGGAGTTTGTAAACCAAATCGTTCTTAAACTGAGGTACCACTGTACTGTAGTTTTACATCTTCCTTTCAGACTCTTATCTCATTCCAAACTTTCTCCCTCTCACCGTCCCCCCAGCCCTGCTTCTACTGTTTACACACACACTCTTAACGCATCCAACTTGGTTGAGAGACAGTAAATATACGATTCCTTCCCCTGAAGACTTTCACGCTTTCGAGATTCTAGAGTTGTCTCTGTACCAAGGAATCATTTCCTGAACATCTCAGATCACAGAGAAACAATTTGCCTGGTAAGATATATGGCCAAGCCAGTACTCTGGTACCATTCGCATGAACAAGCAGTTTAGCGGTAAGGGGAGTACTCCAGGTATCTTGCAAAACCGTATAAAAAAAAAATATTCAACAAGATACTCAAACTCTGACAGGAAAAGTGGAGTCCTCTGATTTCTGAATGAATGCTAAACATGTTTGCATCCTATCTATGCATCATTTATTCTGCCACGGTCTTGGGTTCAAGCTCCAAATCAGAGGAGGAGCCAGCTGAGTCCAGGGTGGTTGTACTACCAAGTGGAGTAGGCTTCTGATGCTGATGGTTCAGTGTTTGAGGAAGAGGAGGTTGATAGTTCCGAGCCCACAGTACAGTACCTGAGCCAGGATCTGCCATCCCTAGAACCAGATGTTATCCGGATGTGCCTCTGGCACTAACACACCTGCCCACTTGTGCAGGGAGCACACAGGAATGAAGCCACAGAGAAGTAAAGAAGCACTCTTCCAGGCTAAAGTCTTCAGGCCAAGGAGGTGGAGCTTGGGAAAGGGGGTCACGAGGAAGAGACATCTAAGACCTCAGTTTAACTTCAGTGTTTGTCGGAGCAAGCTGCTCACTCAGAGCTATCTACAGTGTCATCACCTCTAATCTGCCCTGATCCTGTGGGTATCTAATATGAACGGGTCAGAACACACTGCTGCTTCTCACAAGGAAGTGTAAGGAGACACATGCGGCACTAAAGCCTCGCCCTCTGACTTGGAAATTGTACTTAGTGGCTTCCTGATATTTACTTTTTCTTTGAGATTTAGGTCAGGAATTTTGAAAGGGTTTTTTGGGGAGAGGAGGTTATTGAAAACAATTAGAGTGTTTAGTTACTTTAAAGGGTGTTTACCTAGTTCCTAACATGGGGGACGCTGGTGGCGCTGTGGTCTAAACCACTGAGCCTCTTGGGATTGCCAATTGGAAGATTGGTGGTTTGAATCCCTGCGACGGGGTGAGCTCCCGTTGCTCTGTCCCAGTTTCTGCCAACCTAGCAGTTGGAAAGCACGCCAGTGCGAGTAGATAAACAGGTACCACTGTTGTGGGAAGGTAAGCAGCTTTTCCTTGCGCTCTGGTTTCCGTCACAGTGTCCCGTTGAGTCAGAAGTGGTTTAGTCATGCTGGCCACATGACCCAGAAAGCTATCTGTGGGCAAACGCCGGCTCCCTTAACCCGAAAGTGAGATAAGTGCTGCGACCCCATAGTCACCTTTGACTGGACTTAGCCGTCCAGGGGCCCTTTACCTTTACCTTTTAATGCAGAGCGATGGCCTGTGAGAAGCCACCATTTGATGGGATGTATTGGGTGCTTCATACAACCTGTGGAGGCCTCTCTACCTTCCTGAATTAGAATTCCACCCTTGGACATAATCGCTCCTATGGACATGGGCAAGTGCACAGAAGGCTCTTTGAATAATCCTGGTAGAAAAACCTGATGCTGTTAATGGGAATGCAATCTTTTGTACACTGCTCCAATTTAGGACGGATTAAACTGAGCTCTCCTGCAGCCATCACAGAAAAGAGAAGCCTCCTTCCTCTATGTTACGTTCAACTTCTTTTTGTGGTTTGCATCTGGAGAAGTATCTGCACAAACCATGAAATGTTTCTTGAGAAGTTTATCGGAAACCTAACAGGAAGCCTGGGCTTCTCGCTGTTCAGTCTGTAAAGATTAGCTGTTTCTGAAAAGGCGGCTTTCTGTGGCAATGAGCAATTGAATTAAAGGGGGAAAGAATTCTAGCTCGAAAGACCTTTCACTCAGCTTCCAATTTAGAGGATTTAGAGATGTTTTGAACAATTGGACAACCAGGATAATGATACGGCAAGTAGAAGATGAGTTGACAAGAGTGAGGATTGTTAATTCAGCAGAACAAAGGGGCGAGTTCCTGGAGCTGAAATGGTGTGTATGTTAAGAACTCTTAAGAATTTTAATCTGTAGCATTACACAGTTGTTTAGGGACACATTTGCAGGCGAATATTACCATATTTGATGCTAAGGATGGGCATGTAGTCCAGTATTTTGTACATAAGTGTAAAATTTTGGGTAAAAGTGTTTTCTTCCCCCACCCCCAGGCAGAAGTGCCACTGGTTATCATACAACACTATTTTTTACTACCCAAATTGAGGCATCTGATGAAGATCAGCATTTTTAAAATGAGCTTAAAAATATATTTGTAAATGTTTGTATCTCTCATTCTCTCATGCCAGGCAGAAACCAGCAGGCAGCTGGCAAGCTCTTGGGCAGAGGGCTTTATTGCGGTCATAAAAAGGCTGAGAGCAAAAGGTCACACTGACCATACAAATTACAGAATATAATTAAGCTGTAATAAAAGCTGCTAAAATAAGAATTGGTAAATAGTAGGACTTATCGTGCCTCCCAGAGCCACATCTTCCTAAGGTTAAAAGGGCAAGAGCTAATAACAGCAGCCGTTTCAGCAGGGAAAGGGGGGCTACTCTTTGAAGTGGCTTTTGGAAAGTGTTTTTAAGTCCTTCTCTTTGAAAAGACTTTTCCTTTCATTCTAAAAATCTATATATATTAATGTATAAATATATTGGCTTAAATGTAATTATGCAAAGGATTTAGAAAGTAAGAAATGTTAGATTCATGTTAGATTCTTATTTCATAGAATCATAGAATCATAGAGTTGGAAGAGACCACAAGGGCCATCGAGTCCAACCCCCTGCCAGGCAGGAAACACCATCAGAGCACTCCTGACATATGGTTGTCTAGCCTCTGTTTAAAGACCTCTAAAGAAGGAGCTCTTTCATAGATGGTGTGTGAAAAGGTGAACAAAAGATCTGTTTAAGATAAAATTAGAACAATTAGCCATCTGCTTTGCAGTGAATAGGGCAAGAGGCCAAAGGTTATCTGGTAATTAAGGTGCCTTGTTGAGGTTAATGGCTACTTGTTTGCCATTTATAAACAGAAGAAAATATAGCTCTCTGTCTCCCATAAAAGGTAATAGGAAATGGGTGTATCTTTTATGATTGGTTCTAGCAAACAGCCAATAGGAATTTCAACCAGGCTGATTGGACAGAGGCAGCCAAAGGAGGAGCAAGGGGGCTGGGCTGAGGGAATATAAGTGCTGGCCATAATGGCAGGAGGCCAGGCCAGAGCTTGGTAACCATATACCACTGTGCCTCTTATTTATTTGTCCGACAAATAAATTATTATTTTAATTTCTCTATTGCTGCGTTGAATATTTCATTCCAGCTAAGCGTTAACCACAAGCAGGGTGCTACAAAATGAAAGTCTTATAAGGCGGTTGAGATGTCTGTTGCTGAGCGCTATCGGTGTTTGCTGGCCAGCCTTGTACTGGCTAAGAAACTCAGGTTAAAAGATAATCACCATAGTGGTAATAATAAAAAAATCCCTTCCAGTAGCACCTTAAAGACCAACTAAGTTAGTTCTTGGTATGAGCTTTCGTGTGCATGCACACTTCTTCAGATACCTTAGTTGGTCTTTAAGGTGCTACTGGAAGGAATTTTTTTATTTTGACTATGGCAGACCAACACGGCTACCTATCTGTAACTGGCACCATAGTGGTATTGAGACATGTTTTTTTGTATGGATGTATGTGCATGCGTGTTGGGGAGCGAGGATATATTTTGCCTTCTCTTGGTAGCGCAGCGTGAGGTGTTTGGTAAGCCGGAAATAAATTAAAAGTTGTTGATGGAAAAGCATTCTTCTCATGTCACTGAGAGCTAGTTTAAAGAGAATCTAGTGGTAAACGCTTTCCTGGCTTTTCCTCATGCCCTGATTGTGGGAAACAGGACTTAACTGGGCTCATGACCTCATCCTGAAGCAGTTATGCAGGTACCATTTCAGAAGGTACGTAGAGGAGTCCATGCTTAAAACTCCCCTCAACAAAAGAAAAGAAAAATTCAAAAAATACTACCTGCATGTAGAAAATGAGAACACCAAATAAGTATTTGCTAAGCTTTCTCCTTGGTTGGCTGGTTTAGAACGTATATATGCTACCCAAAAACCTAAGCTGTCTCAGCTGCTTCCAGTCAAATTTTTAAAAATGATCATATTTTTTTTAATGATCATAAAATCATAGAAACTAATACTGCATACAATCCAACATAGTCTAAAAACAGCAGGAGAAAATAAATCAGGACAGCTAAACTCCCAGCAGTCCCAAAAAGTTATTTAAATGCTATTTTAATAGGTGAACTTAGGACTTTCATATCTATGTGGGGGAAGGGTTAGTGAAATATTACTCTTACCCTGGAGTAAGAGCAAGCTTTACCCCTTGGTCTTTAGTGAGAGCCCTCCCACATTTGCTGCTTCCACCTCAGTGGCAGAAAAGACCACAAATAAGACTTTTGGGGAAACCTCCTCCCAAGATAAGCTCACCAAAAACATTCCCTTTTTCTGTCAAGGCTGTTGAGCCCCTTAGAGTTTATTTTCTTACAAACAGGAAATCAAGAGAAGATCCTGAATTGCTTTTTTTAAAAATCATTTTTGTTTTTAAACTTCTCAAGATGTTGGTTTTGCTTTGCCTCACCATAAGCCGCAGTGGCAGCCATGTAGGGTAAAGTTAATTATAAATCTAGATACATCAATCAGTTGCGCAGTGTGTTTGCACCAGTCCTGAAAGCCTCGCCGGCCACCTTTTAATTGCTATTTCATTCCACTGGCAACATCTCATAAAAGCAAAATGTGAGCATGTTGTTCTGTGCAGGAGTTACTTGGAAAATAAATGTTGACCTGGAAGTCTGTGTTTAATTTGTACATTTTAGCTACATAGATTTGCATGTAATGTTTCATAGTGGCTGCCACACTCCAACTTAAGGGAACAGTGGGTTCAGTCTAAAGATCTGCCTCCACAAGGAGCAACACGTCCATTTTCTGTCTATATCTCCAGTGTCCCAAAAGTTTAACTAGAATCTGGGCCACAGTGACTTGACAGCAATTGATGATACTCAAGTTTCACCAGGCCTGAATCACTTCCGTTAAAGATTTGTCTTGAAAGCTCCCGACAACTGAAGAGATGGCTATCAACAAGAATTGTAATTTCTAGATCTGGCCGTGAAAAACCTTCTAGGCTTTTAAGGCTGATCAGTACCTGCCCTACTGTGAACTAAGGTGGGATTTTGGGCCACTATTAGAGGCAGCAAGGTAGAAGCCAGTGATCTGTGTTGCATCTTACTGGGAAGTTGTTCTGCACTCATTCCAGTGAACTGGAAGAACAACTTAGGAAAAGCACAGCCAAACTGCCTGATCGTGACAGAAGTGGCAACTGGCTGATCTTCCAGTCTTTCACAGGTGAATATTGGGATGTTCTGACAATTGGAGGTTTCCAGACTCCCTAAGAAGAGACAGTACTCTTTAACCAAAGCTGTGGCAGAGTAGATAGATAGATAATTTATTATGGTCGGAGACCAGCTTATAAAACACACTTGGGGGTACAATTCCAGAAGGAAAACAAACATTTAAAACAATGTACAACAATAAATTTAAAATTTATAAATGCGATAAGCGTATAGACACCTAAAACTTTAAGATACGCTACCGCAGAGAGATGACCCAGAGTCACCCATGGAACCGAGTTTGGGGATTTTCTTAACAAACTAGTTTGGGTTGGGGGATGGTCTGCGCCTACAGATCTGTACACAGAGTCTGGCGACCATCCGGGTCGTCTTATGATCTTTGCCTAACAGGAAAAGGTCAAATATTGCTTTTCCGGGAGGTCAGTGAGCCTCACCAGCAGGGGATCAATGGTCTCACTTCGTGCCTCTTCATAAAAGGGACATCTAAAGAACAAGTGCTCTGGGCTTCCTATCTCCCCCAATGAACAGGCGCAAAGTCTCTGAGCATATGGGACTTTTTTTTAAAGGATCCTTCCAGGACCAGCAAGGGCAGAGCCGAGCTTCTGGCGAGTGTAAAAGCCCTTCTTGCATTTTTGGATACGAGAAAGAAGAGATATGCTGCCGGTGTGGCTATATCGATTTCTCCAATTTTATAGACTGGGCACCTTGAGCAGTACTGTTGGTGTCTATGATTCTTTGCCTGACTGTAGCTTTTGCCTGGCCCAACCCGAGACTCAAAAGGGCTTGAGGGGCAAAACACAGTTTCTGAAGGGTATTCAGGACTGCTGTCTACCAGCCTGACTGGAAGTGGTCGCAGAGGATCAGTGGGGCTATTCCTCAGGGAAGCAGATTCAATGTCAGCCATTTATAGATTGATATTAGGTGGATATAAGCCTCCACTCTCATCATCCCTGTTTCTAGTCTAACCCATGCGTTTGAAACGCATCTGGGGACTTGTAGGAGTTTGCTGTGGCAGAGTGTTTTTTAATAATATAGACCTCTGAGGATTGGTACGTGCGTGTGTTAATTTTTTAAAAAGCCGTACCTTGTGATTTGTTTATGGAACAGATGCAAAATATGGCCTTTCCCATAGCAGTACATGTAAAATACTGCATTTCCTGGAAACTAATTTCCATAATCAAATATATAGCACAGGGATGAAGAACCTGGTTCCCTCCAGTTCTGTTGAGGCTGTCAACTCCCATCAGTCCCAGCTGATCTGGGATGATGGCATTTGTAGTCCATCAACATTTGCAGGGCCACAGATTCTCTGCACCTGACACAGTGGCTAACATTTGAACTATCAAGCATTCTATTGTTTTGAATTGGGGGGTGGGGGCTAAACCCTAGGAATTAATAAAGGGTAGGATTTTGATTATTTTGGATGTGAAGGGGTAATAGAAGCTGCAGAGGAATTCCTGGGCTAGCTTTTGCAAAATGACCTGGCCAGGCTAGGGCCATTTAAAGCAAAATACGGGGCCACTGAGGGCCACTGGCAATGCAAGAGAACTGTCCTTCCCCACTGGCTTGAGGTGTGAACAGAGGCAGCAGATTTGGACGGTTGCCAGGATAACTAGGTGTGGAGTCACAGGAAGAGTTTGGGGCTTTTGACAAGAGGCTTGGAATAGCTGGGAAAGGGGCAGAACCATTTTGGCTGGCTGGCTGAAGGCAGGTTGGGAGAGATGCCTTGGACTCCAGTGTTGCACTGCTGTGAGGAACAAGCCTCACTTGAGCGGACCATGCTGTAAGATCTGGACACCCTCTATGTAGACTAAAGGTGTAAATATGTGTAATTAAAACATATTTCTAAAGGTGCGACAGTTCCCACCATGTCTTGATTCTCACAGCAACACAGACCCTTGGTGAGTGCCTGGAATCTTGCCACACGCTGAGGGTGGAGTCCAACTTTTGCAACACTATTTTCAATAGCTACCAGCCAGATACAAAATGCATCCGAAAAGATAGGATATTACATTGGATAAAATATGAGGTTTCAATGCAACACAAGCTATATAGATGTATATTACAGCCATACAAGGGACGTGGGTGGCGCTGTGGGTTAAACCGCAGAGCCTAGGACTTGCCGATTAGAAGGTCGGCAGTTTGAATCCCCATGATGGGGTGAGCTCCCGTTGCTCGGTCCCTGCTCCTGCCAACCTAGCAGTTCGAAAGCACGTCAAAGTGCAAGTAGATAAATAGGTACCGGGCCACCAGGTGGCGCGTTGGAAGATGGCCGACAATAACATCTCTCTTACCCATACAAGGTACTAAGGGGCTGCTATGGGAAGTATGCAGCCTTCCTTTTGCTCCCCCAGGATGTGGGGGAGTGCTGTCCTGCCAGCGGTGTTCACAATGCACCCCCTGAAACGAGTGATGGGGGTGCTGAACACTTGGCACAGGCCCTCGGTGAAGTCAGCTCTTCCTGAAGCCGATTCCAATCAGTGCGTGCTGGTTGCTGCAGCTTGGAATTATAATTGGAAACATACGATTGGAAAGGAAGCTGAAAGCACATACATCAAGTAAAGCTCGACCGATAAGGCTGCTGATTTATGGATCTCTGCGACCAGGAGTGACGGATGGATAAGTAAATCTTCTGAAGAACTACCATAAGGAGACTGTATGTTTGGAACGAAGGGGGGGGGTGGAGGAAAAAACTCTTTTTTTTCTGCATGATGTGACATTAATAACCCTTCACCCCAGAAAGAAATAAGATCGTCGCGTTTCTATGAACAACAGGCAGGATTTTAAGAACTATGTGGGAGGAAAGAAGACTGGAGAACGGTGAGAAAAGAGGAAAATTTTTATGACGCAGTTAAAAAATGGCGTCTCGCCAGGACAGGTCTGCCGGAGGAAGGAGGACTGGGGGAGGAGAATCAGGATTGTTTGATGAGAAGGAATGCTGGAATGGTAGTTTGACCTAACAGAACCCCCAGACTCATTTGATTTATTCGGTAAGCCTGAGAAAAATAAAGGACAGATCGGAGATTAATTTTGTTTATGGAAGCGTTGTACGGAGGCTGTCCCGGATCGATATGATTTTTGGAAGAGTATAAAACCCACATAGAATGCCAGCTTTCAACCTGCTTGTGAAAATCATCAGAGATCGCAAAGAAAGGAATTTATGATAACAACAAGAAGAGAAAGGAAGTAATAAAGCTCTATCCGGATCAAACTGGACAGAACTGTTTAATTAATGCAGTAAGAAAAGTGATGTTGTTTTGGACTCGAGCCGAGCTTGATGTATGGGTACCCCCAACAAAATTTAAAATTTGGCTGTATAATTTGGAATCAATGTGATATGGATAATGTGATGTAATTGGCCTGTTAATAATTTTTTTTTTAAAAAAAAGATAAATAGGTACCACTCCGGTGGGAAGGTAAACGGCGTTTCCGTGCACTGCTCTGGTTCGCCAGAAGTGGCTTAGACATGCTGGCCACATGACCCGGAAGCTGTACGCCGGCTCCCTCGGCCATTAAAGCAAGATGAGCGCCGCAACCCCAGAGTTGGTCACGACTGGACCTAATGGTCAGGGGTCCCTTTACCTTGACCTTACAGCCATATAGAGGCCAATTTCAAATAACATTTTCCGCCTCTGAGACTGTTGTTCTTAAATCTCCACCATTCAAAAACCAAGAAGTTTAAGTCATTCTGCATTACTTCTGTCCTGCTTTTTTATGGACTACTGAAGCAAATGGTTTGGCAGTTATTTCCTGAAGAAAATTATTTGGGCTGCTGTTTGTTTGCTAAATTATCAGCATGTACAATACGCACGGGGGATGGGCAGTTGCCCCTCCTGGATTAGCTATCATCTCTGGATTCCCAGATTTCTTAATGAAATATTTTTTAGAAAGCAACTCTTGTCATTGTAGAACCTAAAATAATTGGCAAAATATGCAAGAACTATCATGCCCGTTCATTTTCTAACAAACTAACCTATTTCCCCAAGTCAATGTGTTTATCCAACGAATGAAATCATGGTAATGACTAATGTCAGGAAAGCAATTGGCCAACTAATCACTTGAACAAAGAGAAGTTGAGAAGGACACACCCATTGTCCAGAGAAGAAGCTTATAGACTCATTTTATAGCCATTTTTGGTCTTCCCTGGTAAAGTAATTGCTGCAATCCAACTCATGTTATTACGCCACTATCCCCAGCTAAACAGGTGCACAACACAGTCCTGAACTGTAGTCCAGTGTTGCTCCGTGTTCAAATTTGTTTTAGATGGGGCAATCAGGCCTGGCTACTGCTTAGCCTCCAGACCTACCAGAAATGATAGACCTGTTATCTGATGCTAATCGTATTTGGTTATGTATTTGGAGTATTTACTTATTCCTCCACCCTGCAAAAAAGCAAATCCTGGGGATCCCCCATAAGCATATTGCTCAGAGTGGCTCTTTCTGCTATAACTGCAGACTCTAATATAAGCTTTTATTCAGATCAGGGCTATGAATTGTTCTAGTGACCAGTTGGCCAGAATTCATGTAGGCCTTTTTCTGCTGAGCAGGCTGTGTTTTTAGAAGTCTTTGAGCTGGTTATGTGCATTTATTCTGAAACTGCTGCAGTAGGAACAAAATAACTTTTGACTGCTAACACCTAAAGGCCCTTCATTGGCTCCTCTTTCTCATCTTGCACAACGTTTTCAGAATGTGGATGTCAAAATAGTACCATGCAGTGCATTTCACAAAACCTAGGTTCATTAATTTTTTTTAAAAGGCTTTTCAACATGCTGTGTCCAACAGCCTGTCAAACCCAACACAAACCTTTTTTTAAAAAAACGGAAGGCGGGGCTGGTGAGGTTGCAGTATGGTTTGGATGCAGTGCGCGATTCTGCCTTCACAAAAATTGTGGAATACCTCCCTTCTCATGCCTTCCTTCCAAAACACGGCCAGGACCAATTCAAGAATCAATGGCAGTCTTTCCTCTCTTGTTTCTCGCTTCCTTGCCCTTACATCTACTTGTAACCTCGCCTTTAAAATGCCCAAGTGCGCTTCGACTCCAGCAGCACCAAGAGAAAGAGAGAAGAGAAAGTGGGCTGTTACTCCGCGAGGGCTTTTCTGGCCATCGGGGCGTCTCTCCTGCCCGGGCCGCCAGCCTCCAGAGGCGTGGCCGGTGTCGCCTTTGTGTCCGCCAGCAGCGGGCGGAGTGAGTTTGGTGTCGCGCCTTCTCCCTTCCTTTCTGCCGCCTCCACTCACCCGCGACCGCCCTCTGAGTGCGCCGCAGGCAAGAAGAGGCCCGAGCAGCTGCGGAGGCGGTAAGGAAGACCAGTCCGCTGTCAGCGGCTCTTCTCCGAGAGCTTCCCCGAGGGCGAGACCCGGGGTGAGGAAGGGGCGCTGGCTGCGCGCAATTACGCAAACAGCGGAAGGCAGCGCTTACTTCTCTCTTTCTGCACTTCCCTTCTCTGTCCGGCGCGCCCAGCTCTTGAGCTTCCTTTCCCCACAAGCAGATGTAGCTGAGGGCCCCGATTCCATACTTCCTCGGCAACTCCCAGCAAAGTCCCGCACTTCTTTGCTGCCTGACCTGTGCGCTGGGAAAACTCGGGAAGCGCCTGGGGTTTTTTTGCCCACGCGCAAAAGTTCTCCAGGCAGAGACTTTTTACGCGTCGCCTTTGTGTATAGGTGCGCGGTTGAGTTTTGGACAAGGGGGGGGGGAGGGGGTGGGTGCGTTGCTAGGTTTTTATTTTATCAGATTGCATGGAGGAGGGGTGGGAACATTTGCTTGTAGACTCGAGAGCGTTTGGCACTAGGCGTTATGCGCCAAAAATGGAAAATAGGGAAAAGTTCAAGGCCAGAGACATCCTTCTCATACAAGTTGGATGGCTCAGCTGTTTAGAGCCTGGTGCTGATAATGCCAAGGTTGCAGGTTCGATGCCCATATTAGACAGCTGCATATTCCTGCATTGCAGAGGGTTGGACTAAATGATCCTCAGGGTCTTTCCTAACTCTTATCATTCTAAGTCGGCAGTGAACTACACCTCCTCTTTACAGTAGAAGTTAAGGCTTGAGGCAGGGGTGAGAGAGAAAAGCAGTCTAAAAGGCATTGTGGCTAGAGCATAATCCTCACACATTATTTGTGTTGTGTGTGATCAAGGATGCAAATGTTTGTGGTATCCTAATGTGGGTTGCAGTTGCTTATTATATTCTTTTGCACACTCACACTCGCAGGGTAGTGTAGATCACTGGCTGGCAGCAGAATGGGTACCTGTTATATTTCTGCCCACAAGTAAATAGCAGCTTCAGGGGGTGGTTTTAATTGAGAGGGGAGAGTTAACACTTCCCCCCATTTCCCAATCCCAATCCTGCCCCATGCAGTTGTTTTCAGTCCTTAAAAAAAACACGTGGGAGATCTCATTCACAGATATTCTACATCACATCTGATTTGGCCTGAAAGAAAGAGCTGTGTATTAGGAAGCTGTTTGCTCAAATTCATCACTATTGTTAGATTATCATTTTGGAATCCATCCCAGTAAGCCTCAAAACTCAAGTTTTGCTCAGAGCTCTTGTGTGGCAGTGGGACAGAGTGCCGACCAACCAGAAAAACAGGCTAGCCCCTCACTGGTTTTATGTTATCCCTCTCTCAACAGTCAGCCACCATTCCATGGCACACTCATGCTCCGCCCTCATTGCTTTGGTTTGGAGTCCCCCACTTAGGGTACTTTTTCCATCAAAGTTTTTAGTATGCCTAGAAACCTTGAAGGTTCCCGTAAACCTGCCTGAAACTTCCCTCTTGTGTGTGGCTAGCAGGATTTTGACTACATGAGGATCCACACTTGGATAATTGAGTTTGCCATTAGTACAGTGGTACCTTGGGTTACATATGCTCCAGGTTACATACGCTTCAGGTTACAGACTCCGCTAACTTAGAAATATTACCTCGGGTTAAGAACTTTGCTTGAGGATGAGAACAGAAATCGCGCGGCAGCGGCATGGCAGCAGCAGGAGGCCCCATTAGCTAAAGTGGTGCTTCAGGTTAAGAAGAGTTTCAGGTTAAGAATGGACCTCCGGAACGAATTAAGTACTTAACCTGAGGTACCACTGTATACAATAAGCCCGCAACTTATGTGGGAGTTACGTTCCAGGGATAGTGCCTTAAGCCAATATTGTTTATAGTCAAAACCTATTGGGTTCAGTGGCTGGTGGGATTGCCAACATCATTTTTCACAGAACCTCACCACTTTAATTTTTTCTTTAAAAAAAATTATCAAGTGTGTAAAGCTGAATGCACACAAGTTAAATGTGCATATGTTGCAGGCTTATTGTAAATGAGGATGTAGCTACAGTGGTACCTCGGGTTACATACGCTTCAGGTTACATACGTTTCAGGTTACACACTCCGCTAACCCAGAAATATTACCTTGGGTTAAGAACTTTTCTTCAGGATGAGAACAGAAATCGGGTTCCGGCGGTGCGGCGGCAGCAGGAGGCCCCATTAGCTAAAGTGGTGCTTCAGGTTAAGAACAGTTTCAGGTTAAGTATGGACCTCCGGAACGAATTAAGTACTTAACCCGTGGTACCACTGTACTTTATACCATTGCCAATGCCTGGGCTGTCTACTCTGGCAGTGGCTTTCCAAGGTACCATTCAGGTCTGAACCCTGCACCCGATCCTTTAGCTGAGTATTGATCTGGGACCTTCTATGTAAAAAGCATGACCTCTGTCACAACAACCATTTCCCCAGAGAGGTTCTGCAGAACTGTGCCTCGATACTATCGATACTATACTGTATTATGCTGCTGTCACACAGTGGAAGAACTCAGAGTTTCCAAAATAAGGTTAAGGTTGTTTGTTTAACAAAACACCTTAAAATAAAACAGTGGTTTTCAATGCAGTAGAAGTTGTCGCTTTGAACTTGCCTTGCCATACGCCAGACTCAGGGGTAGCCATTGTGTTGGGTTATTAACTCCCATCATCCCTGACAATTGATCGTGTTGCAGTTGACAGCATCTGGAGGAAACCACACTGGCTCTCCATGTCCTACGCAATAAACGTTTATACAGTGGTACCTTGGGTTACATACGCTTCAGGTTACAGACTCTGCTAACCCAGAAATATTACCTTGGGTTAAGAACTTTGCTTCAGGATGAGAACAGAAATTGTGCTCCGGCAGCGGGAGGCCCCATTAGCTAAAGTGGTGCTTCAGGTTAAGAACAGTTTCAGGCTAAGAACAGACCTCAAGAACGAATTAAGTTCTTAACCCGAGGTACCACTGTAGACGCTTCTGGCACAGGGACATTCCACACAGGAATTGCAATTGAAGAAGAGCTACAGAATATTGCAAGTTTGAGTGCTGGAGCAAAAAATCAGCCTCAAGGGCAAGAAGTGTGGGGATACTGAGCCCCTAATATGAAACAGCTGCAGGATTTTTAACAGACTTTTAGTGGGCACCTTATGGAAGCCTTTAAAGAAAAGAAGTGAGCTTGGGTGTGACATGCAAATGCTCAGTCAAAATAGGCAGGCTTTTGTAGTTTCTGTTCCTCCCTTCTGAAATATCAGAATCCAAAGTCCAGGCTTTCTAGACCACTCCCTTTCTGACAGGTGTACCTAAAGCAGCCCAGTCCTGTGCATATCCTTCAAAGACAGAGATAGGGAACCTGCGGCACTCTCATTGTGATTGGACAACAGCTCCCATAATTCTTGGCTATTGACTGTGTTAGTTGGGGCTGATAGGAGTTGGAATCCAACAGCATATGGAGGGCCACAGGTACCCCCCCCCCACATAGGAACCAACTCCTAGAGGCTGTGGTCTCTTCACCCACCCCCAATAAAATATTTGAGGAGGCTGCGACCCCCCCCCCAGGTTGATGGGCACTGACATTCAAATGGTTTGTGCGCACACCATGTCTTGTGATCAATTATGTACCAATATTTTTTTTCAAGTTAGTGCCCCTGCTCCCCACCACAGCTCGAAGATAAGGCCTCTTCTGAAAGCCTGAAAGGCAATGCATATATTTTTAACCTGATTTATCAACCTCTACACGTTAAACACAGTTTGAAATTTAGGGACTCCCCAGACATCCTTTCTATTCTACACTCATAGTGATTTGTGTTTGTGATGATGTTGGAGTCATTATACATGATCCTGCTATTTGAGCCTTCAAAAATTTTGGAATGGGCATATTACCGTATTTTTCGCTCCATAGGGCGCACCTAGTTTTTAGGGGGGGAAATAAAGGGGGGGATTTATTTCCCCAGCCCCAAAGAGCAAAGAAGCCAAGACAGTGAGCGGGATGGATCCCACTCGCTGTCTTGCTTCGTTTTTAGCCGCGGGGCTGGGGCGGGGGAAGCCCAAGCTTTCCCCGACCTCAGCCCCCAGAACAGGTCCAGGAATGGCGGCAAGATTGTTTGCAACCTCATCGTCGCTCCCGGAGCTTGCGGCTAGCTGCCTGAAGCCCGGGGTGCGCAGCGCTGCGCTCTCCGGGCTTCAGGCTGCTATCCGCAAGCCTTCGGAGCCCGGCGGGAACTCCCGCCGCGCTTGGAAGGCTTGCAGGTAGCTGCCTGAAGCCCGGGGAGCAAGAGGGGTCGGAGCGCACTGACCTCTCTCGCTCTCCAGGCTTCAGCGAAAGCCTGCATTCACTCCATAGGACGCACACACATTTCCCCTTCATTTTTGGAGGGGATAAAGTGTGTCCTATAGAGCGAAAAATACGGTACTTCTTTTCCAATCAGTGCATGCCCTACTGAAACCCTGGGGACTTCTCATACGACAGACGTTCTGGTGTTTTGCTTGGGTTTTGTCCGGCTTTCACTGCGCTGCAGTGAAAGAGCACCCCCATCCAGACAGAAATCAAGTGGTAACATTGGGGAAGCATTGCAGAACAACTAATAAAGCAGAATGGATGTGTGGACGGTCCAGTATGAGTCCACCATTAATGCACCAGGACTGCATCAATAAAGACGCCCTTATTTGACTGATTTACTTCTGCCTTTGCCAAGTTAATGAGGCAAGGGAAATGCCGTATCTCTTTGGAAGAGCACATGCCTGGCATTCAAATGTCTGAAACCCTAGAGAGCTGCGGTCCATCCGTGTAATGAGCTAGATGAACCAATGGCAAAACTTTGCATAAAGAAACTGTAAGGCTTCTTTTGGCAAGGCGGGCTTTTGTCGCCCTATATTTAGACAACTGTTTTATAAGCAGACAGCTATTGGAAGATGTTGCTTTTTGGAACATTAGCAATCAAGACAGGCATTTGCATCCATCAGTACAGAGGTAAATGTAGGTATTTCTTCTTCTTCTATCAGGTACAAACTGACCTTCTGCACTGATGCTAGCAGCAAAGTAAACTTACTGAGGGGAAACATGGTTATTTAAAGTAACCCCTCAAATTTTTTTAGGGTGCCTGTCTTAAAGCCAGAGGTTATTTCTCAGGAAATGGAAGGGCAAAGGGGCTAGAATGAAATGTTTGGACATGGGTAGGCAAACTAAGGCCCGGGGACTTGATCTGGCCCAATCACCTTCTAAATCCGTCCCGCGGACGGTCTGGGAATCAGCGTGTTTTTCAATGAGTAGAATGTGTCCTTTTATTTAAGATGCATCTCTGGATTATTTGTGGGGCATAGGAATTGGTTCATATTTTTTTCCAAAATATAGTCCGGCCCCCCACAAGGTCTGAGGGACAGTGGACTGGCCCCCTGCTGGAAACGTTTGCTGCCCCCTGTGTTTGGAGATGATTATGAGCTTCATTTCTGATTTTGAGTTACCTGGAAGTGATGGGAGGCAGGGCAAGCAACCAAACAAGCTTCTCACAGCCTTTTTTAAACATTCCACACTAGCAACTGTCTCCAATTTGACCTTTCAGCTGAAATGCCTGGTGGTGGTCATGGGGAGACCTAAAATGTGAGATCTGAGAAAAGCAGAGCTAAGGAAGTCCTTTCCCAAAAAGAGGCCGACACTAGGTTTGGTACCTTCATTGCACAATGGTTCATAGAATCAGAACTGTAGGATTGGAGGGGAACCCAAAGGTCATCTAAGTGCAACCCCCTGCAAATACAGGAATCTCCACTAAAGCATCTGTAACAGATGGCCATCCAACCACTGCTTTAAAACCTCCAAGAAAGAAGAGTCCACCACCTTCCAAGAGAGACGGTTGCCCTATTGCAACCCGTTTCTTAACCTTGCAATAGGGAAATCCGCCATTAATCGCTGGCGCTGACCGGAAGTCAACCTTGTGGTCAGTCTTTTGGCTGGTTGACTTATTTCAGTTTTGTGACTTCTCAGTACAGGCTTCTTTTTCCCCCACTTTTTGTTTACAAAATGGCACGAACTGCCAACAGTAAATTGAAAGATTTCCTTTGCACCATTTTTCTTTTCTTTTCTTTTCTTTTTTTAAAAAGGGGACTGGGAAAATCTGAACAGGGTCCCTGATCTGTAAATACTGCTTCTGTTTTCCTGACTGCCTGATGTTTCATTAGTTACGAATGTGCCATTAATATGGTGGGTCGGGGCACGGGATTCCATTGCTGTGTGCCTTCTAGGAAGAAGTGAGGGTATGCTGTTGTACGGTAGGGGACTCTGAAATGGTTGTATTGTCGCATTGATAATACAGTAATACCTCAGCGAATGTCCGCCCCGTCAACCGTCATTTCAGTGAATGTCCGTGGCAAACCCGGAAGTACCGGAATGGGTTACTTCCGGGTTTGCTGCTCACGCATGCGCAGAAGCGCTAAATTGCTCCACGTGTGTGCTCAGAGCAGCGCTTTGTCGAGCATCCGGGGTTCCGGAACAGATCCCGGACTCAAAACAAGGTACCACTGTAGTGCTGAGAAATTAATAAACCTTACATTTTAGAAGAATTACTTTGTCAATATATAAAAACAATGAAGGTTAATAATTCTTTTTTTCTGTTTTTAGGATAGAATGATGTACCCTCTTAGATCAGAGCTGTCAATCACCCCTACATGTTGCAAGCTGTAAAGGGACAGTTTGCATTAACCATGACTCTTCTTGCTACTGCTCTGTGGTATTGCAGGCAACTCTATACATATATTGCTCATTTGCTAAAATGGTAAGTTTGATGGAGTAATTCTTCCTCTGAAGTGCCACTGCTCCATGGTTAAAGTCAATGGGTGGGAGGGAAAGCACAATCAATGGTCAGTGCAGCCAGATATTATGGTGGGCAGAGTTTGCAGGATTGCATAGTTTTCCTCTGTGTCATCCCACCCCATCCCTTTTCTCTCCTGTGTGCACATGCATAGAACCATGGAATTGTAGAGTTGGAAGGGACCCAAGTATTATTTAAACCAGGGATGTCCAACAGGTTGATCGCGATCTACCGGTCGATCGTGGGGCGTCCCTGATCGATTGTGGTCAATCGCATGATCCTTATTGATTGCACACATCACCCTGCAAAAAAAGACCCCAGCTCCTCCCCCCCCCCAAAAAAAGCTCAACAACTTTGGTCAATACAATGGGTAGATCACTGCCTGTTGTTTTTTTAGCGGGAGCAGATTGCAGTCTCTTAGAAGTTGGACATCCCTGATCTAGACAACCCCATGCAGTTCAGCTGTCCCCTACATGCACATACAAACACACACACACACACACACACACACACAGAGGAGACAATTACCAATTGGAGCAGTCTGGAAAGCTAGAAGTTGGGTGTGCAGTGTCCAGAGATTCAGATGACGCGGGGGGCTGCATAAGTAGGTTTTTCCAGCCCAGCATTAGAACCAAGTAACAGCCTTGCTAAAACAGATCATGAGTCCTTCTAGTCTAAGAGCAGGGGACCAGGTATCTCTGCCAGCTTCCAAGGTTTGGTATTCAGAGGTACAAGACGGACCAACATTGTAGTGTGGATTGATGCTGTTCAGCAGTCCAGCTACTCTGCTCCATTTGATTTCCCTCTCAGCTTTCCCTCCATTTTTTAAATACCATAGTTTTCTGTGTATTAGACGCCCCCATGTATAAGACGCCTCCTGTTTCGGAGGACTAAAATTTAAGAAAGTGGGGGGAGAGGGCACAGAGTTGTTGAATTTTTTTACGCTCACCCGCATGCGGCGCAAAATCTGCCTCTCGTTTGTCCCCTCGCTGAAAGAAGCTGTCAATCGCCTGCCCAATTGCCACAGCGTCAGCAAATCAACACTAGCCATTGACGCATCAACCAATAACACGCCCAATAGCCGCTGACAGCCACAACAGCAACCAATCAAACGTCTACCCTATGCACCGCCCACGTATAAGACGACCTCCACCTTTTAGCGTAATTTTTAAAGAAAAAACCTAGTCTTATACATGGAAAAGTACAGTACTTCTGCAAATATCAAAATTCCCCCCACCCCAACCTCTAGTGAGCCGGTGCTGCCATTTTGGGTATATAAACAATGGTCCTCACAGCCTGGACATTTGAAATAGAAAGCATTGGGCAGCCTGAATATCAGTAGCAGGAAATTCCACATGGAGACTCCATTTTGCCATCAGGGCAAATACTTCTTTATAGCGCTTTAATTTTTCCTAATCCTTTCTGAAGGGCCATCTAAGCTAGTGGCCATTTACCATATCTTGTGGTAGCGAACTATATTTGTTTTTGTGTTACACAATGAAGTGCTTCCTTCGGTCATTTACAAACCTCCTGCTCACCAGCTTCCAACAGTATAAATTATTATTATTATTATTATTATTATTATTATTAAACATTGCTTACTTGATGCAGACTTTCTGATTACTGTTCTTGCTGTTTGGCTTTCAGGTGGAGCAGATACCTGCAGAGAAAATTCACAAGTAATATATGCAGTACTGTGTTAATGTTCTTTTTTTGGGGGGGGGAATTCATATAATCTTAAACAGATTCATTTTACTAACTGATACCTGCGCTTATACTTAGATAACCAAGGTGTTTCGGCTGAAGCTGATTTGCTTGACTACTGTGCAAAAGAATGGAAAGAAGAAACAGAGCAGGCCAAACACATGAGAAAGGTAAGACTAAGAATGAGAGGGGTGAGCTACTAATACGGAAATGGACACACTGCATGGATGGCCGAGCAAAGATCAGCTTGTTGTTTTGTATATTTTTAACTCAGAATCTCTGCTAAATGCTGAGATATCAAGATGAGTTTAGGCAGCTGCATACAGAACACAATTCCCTGTTGCAAATTAAAATTTCAGCATGACCGACCCCTGTGCCATTTTCAAAGCAGGGAGGAAATTATCATCTATTTATTAAGTTTTCCGTATATACTGGCCTTTCATTCGAGGATGACAAGGCAATTTACAGTGTAAAGACACAAATATATGTAACTTAATAAGAAATGAAGCAATACCCCCCAGTTTAAAAGGCCACAGGTTGTTTAATTAGCCAAAGCTCTGGGAAAAGAGGAAATGTTTTCACCTGGTGCCTTAAGATATGTAACAAAGATGCCAGATGAGCCTCCCTGGGGAGCTCATTCCACAAGAGGGGAGCCGCCACAGAAAAGGCCCAGTCTCATGTTGCCACCCTACAGACTTCTCATGGAGGAGGCACACAAAGAAGGGCCTCAGATTATGATCGCTGGGTCTGGATCAGTTCATATGTGGGGAGGCGATCCTTGGGGTAATATACTGCAATGCAGTATCTGCCTTGAAATTTGAAATATCACAAAGTTGGCATGCAAATTCAGGACACAGTGAGTGTGGTTCGATGCAATTGTAATAAATGGCTTAGTTTTAAAAGAACAAGTTGACTCATGCCTGCACCCCTTGCTTGGAGGAGATCAAAACCTTCCACTTTTGAATAAAAGATGGCGTTCTGTTACACCCACATTTGAGAAACCGTGCTTAGTTCAAAGGAACCAGGGTCATACTGGTTTCAGATTTGTTAATGAACCAGGTAGACTAAATCACAGGTTCCCACATAACTAGAAACTGGGATTTGGTCAAAAGGTGACGCTTTCAGTCCTCCCCCCCTCAGATGCAGAGGAGAGGGGAGCAAAGACTGTGCAAACATACAACTTGTTGCAGCTTGTTCTCCTAGGAAACCAAAGTTCAAAATCCAGCTCAGCCCTCTCCCACATCAGCAGACTTTCAAAGGCTGCATGAAAGATGCAAGCTGCACTACAGTGTCTCCCTTGAATGCATAGATTAAGCAATAACATTGAGCACATCCCTTCGCAACGTAATTCCACTTCATTCCTTACAGCCATTTTCAAAGGGGAGCAAAGACGCAAAATAGATCATAATGTACTATCCATGACAAGGTCTCCGCCTCAAAAAAAAGGGATGCTTCATCTAGTAGTACATAGGTTTATAATAAGTAAAGCAGAACTCCAACTTTAAAAGCTTCCAAAACATGTGATTTTTGCTGTTGTTGTTACTAGCTAGCTTTCTACTGGTTTATTGCCTTACCTTGCTTGCTGCCTGCCTGCTTCACCAGTAGCACATAAAGAAGTTTGTTGCCCAAGGCTAGGATATATTAAAATTAGGCTTCAAGGTGCTACAGTGGTACCTTGGGTTCTCAAACACCGAAAACCCAGAAGTAAGTGTTCCGGTTTTCGAATGTTTTGGGGAAGCTGAACATCCAGTGCGGCTGTCGGCTATTGTTTTTGGGGCGCCTGCACCAATCAGAAACTGCGCCTTGGTTTTCAAACTTTTCAGAAGTCAAACAGACTTCCGGAACAGATTAAGTTTGGCACTTTTGTTTTTACTATTTATTTTGCATTTTTGTTTTGGAAACTTTTTCGGTTAATTTGTTTTTGTGACTGTGTGGAACCCAGTTCAGCTACTGATCGATTTGATTGTGTGACTGCGGAAATGGATAAAAGCCCCCCATCCAAACAATGACTATCATCAGTGCAAGTAAGGAAAAATAATAATTTTTTTATCTCCTACAATACTGTCTTATTTATTTTATAGTACAGTACATTGATTATTGTTTTCATTTTATGGATCAATGGTCTCATTAGATAGTAAAATTCATATTAAATTGCTATTTTAGGGTTTTTTTAAAAAAGTCTGGAACAGATTAATCCGTTTTGCATTACTTTCT
This sequence comes from Podarcis bocagei, assembly GCF_964188305.1. Taxonomy (NCBI): domain Eukaryota; kingdom Metazoa; phylum Chordata; class Lepidosauria; order Squamata; family Lacertidae; genus Podarcis; species Podarcis bocagei. Next base: position 14,083,375 of record NC_138133.1, read on the forward strand.
ATGGGAAAGCGTGCCTTGGTTTTGGAACTCTTTGGTTTTGGAACAGACTTCCAGAACAGATTAAGTCTGAGAACCAAGGGACCACTGTACTTTGTTCAGTCCCTGAATAATTGGTATCCCCGAGGTGAACACGGCTGTCTAATGGTTAGTTCCCATATATCGCATTGCAGTGAAGGAGACAGAACACAGGAGAAGGAAAATGAAACGTTCTCAGTGTCTGGAATCTTGGCCATTCAGGTATTAGAAAATTTGATAAGGTGTGCTTTCCCCCCCACCCCCGCTAATTAACATGGTGCACAATCCATTGGGAAGCTCTCCTTCACAAGATTCACCGAAAATGTGGTGGTCTTGTGTGAGATAACAACTGTGCTGCTGCGCAACTCCCATTTGCTTAATTGAAAATTGAATTGGAGGAATTTCTCCCCGTGGGTTGCATTCCAGTAGTCAGCTCTGACTGCCACCTATTCGGCTGCTCTTGCTGATACCCAAAATTTAGCCCCTGACCTTACCTCGTGGTAGAGCTGCTTGTGATGTTCTCCTTTAGAATGGTCCTCGATCAACTGCTCCAGCCAATCATTTGTCCCCATCCAAAATTCAGGAAATACCATTCCTTGTTAATTTGGTATTTTCTCTCTTTTTCTTTTAAGGCCTATGAAGAGTTGTTTTGGAGACACCATGTGAAATATGTACGGCAGGTCAGGGGAGATAACTACTGTGTGCTGAGAGCTGTGTTGTTCCAGATTTTCAGCCAAGGTATTCCTCTTCCATCGTGGACAAAGACAACAGATGTCCTAAAGGTACGTCCTGAAACAAATGATTATATGCAAAGTGAATGATTTTCTAGTATATTAGTACATTTCCAAGCACAATTCAAAGTGTTGGTGCTGACCTTCTAAGCCCTAAACGGCCTCAGCTCAAGTATACCTGAAGGAACATCTCAACCGCTGTCATTCAGCCTGGATGCTAAGGTCTAACTCCAAGGGCCTTCTGGCGGTTCCCTCACTGTGAGAAGTGAGGTTACAGAGAATTCGGTAGTGGCGCCCGCCCTGTGGAACGCCATCCCATCAAATGTCCAGGAAATAAACAACTATCTGACTTTTAGAAGACATTTGAAGGCAGCCCTGTTAAGGGAAGTTTTTAATGTATGGTGTTTTATTGTGTTTATAATATTCTGTTGGGAGCCACCCATAGTGGCTGGGGAAACCCAGTCAGATGGACACACACACAGGGGTTAAGTACTTAATTTGTTCCGGAGGTCCGTTCTTAACCTGAAACTGTTCTTAACCTGAAGCACCACTTTAGCTAATGGGGCCTCCTGCTGCTGCCGCGCCGCCGCCGCATAATTTCTGTTTTCATCCTGAAGCAAAGTTCTTAACCCAAGGTATTATTTCTGGGTTAGCGGAGTCTAACCTGAAGCATATGTAACCTAAAGCGTATGTAACCCGAGGTACCACTGTGTGTGTGTGTGTATACATATATTATTATTATTATTATTATTATTATTATTATTATTATTATTATTATTATTATTATTAATGTAGTATACATAGTTCTTTCCCTTTCTGTTTTATCCTCACAACAATCCTGAGAGGTAGGTCAGGCTGAAATCAACTAGTGAGCATTATTGCCGAGTTGGGATTTCAACCCCGGGTCTCCCAGGTCCCAATCTGACACTGTACCCAATGCACCATGCTTTCATTCAGACAGAAATCCTAAAATTCCCACTGAACTCCTCCACTGGTTGCGCTCTCTTCTCTTTCAGCTCCCGGAAAAACTTCTTTATTCGCAAGGCTGCAACTGGATCCAGCAATATAGTTTTGGATCAGAACAGTACACGGGCTCCAATACATTGGGGAAATTGCGTAGATGTATTGAAACGTTGAGAAGTCAGGTGAGTGGGAAGGTATTAGCAGGATGGGTGGATTGCCCATTGTCACTATAAACTATCGCTGTGCTATGGATGAAATATTAGGGCCACAACCTTACATAGCAAGCTGCCATATCAGCCCATTGGTCTATGAAACCCACCCAGTATTGTTTACACTGACTGGCAGCAGCTATCCAGGATTTCAAACAGGGTTTTCTCTAAGTGCGAACTGGAGGTGATTGGGATTGAACCTGGGATCATCGTACAAAGCAGATGTCCTACCACTGACGAAATGGGAAGGAGACAATTGAGGTGCAAGGAGGCAGAACATTCAATTAGTTTAATCTGTAGATCAGTTAACAGAAGCTCTAGTCAACTAATTAGTGAGTAATCTTAATTGGAGAAGGTACATTTAATATTAAAGGTAAAGGGACCCCTGACCATTAGGTCCAGTCGTGGCCGACTCTGGGGTTGCAGCGCTCATCTCGCTTTACAGGCCGAGGGAGCCAGTGTACATGACTAAACCGCTTCTGGCGAACCAGAGCAGTGCACAGAAACGCCGTTTACCTTCCCGCCGGAGCGGTACCTATTTATCTACTTGCACTTTGACATGCTTTCGAACTGCTAGGTTGGCAGGAGCCATTTAATATTACAGGCTTGCAAAATAGAATTAAAATACACTTTTTGATGGGATGGGGAGTGGAGTTATTCTTATTACTTCACAGTTACTGAAGAAAACGTTCACACCTTTTTTACAGAACCATAGAATCTCAAAAAGGCACCGCATTGAGTTTTCAGTGATGTGCAAATTTATTGAACCGATGTGGTTTTAAAAAGCGAGAGATTAAGTGCATCAAATAAAGGCTTGTCTCAAAGGATACCGTTTGTTTTTAAAGCTTGATAACTCACCTTTAAGGACAACTACTCAGAGCAGTGAATGGCTGAGAGCTGAGTGGCTGAACCACAGGTGTTTCAAGCTACCTTTTACACCTGTGAATCATCATTATCTGTGTGCAAGTGGGACCTGTAACAAAATCTTGTAAGGTACAAAATATTTACAGTGTTCCTGCCAATCAGCACTTCTATTTCATGGTATTTCATTTCATTCCTTCTCCCCACAATTTTCTTCTCTTTACTTCCGCAGCCAGTTGGCATTCCATGACCACTGAGCATGCTCAGTCCTCGCTGGGCCATTTTGGGATTTATTTACTTTTTTGCCACCTTGATAGTATGTTCTTGTTTTGGTATTCTGCTGTCCTTGGGCTTCACTCAGCTTGCTGGTGCCTTACTCCTACTCTTAGTGCCATTTTGGACCAGAATTCAGAGAACCTGAGTTTGCTGTTAGTATATACAATATAAAATCTTCAGCTAAAAATAAAACTGCTACTTGCTATTTAACTGTTTTATTCCTCAAGCTAACTTTTTGCCCCCACCTCTTCTGCTTTTTGTTGTTCCATGCATTATAGTGGATGGAAGTCAGTAGTATTAAAGACCCATATGAAAGAGGGAACTTGTGCAACGCCCTTTTTGCTGATGAAAGTATGGAGCACAAACTGTATGAGGCCATAAAATTCATCATGCTCTACCAAATAATAGAAGCCTACGAATGCTTGAACAACAAGCAAGAGTGCATCCCAAGTTTTTTTAACCAGCTTTTTGTACGCGATACCTCCTTGGACCCTTTGAGCTACATGATGAATCATCTGAACGCCATAGGGGAGAGAAGAGGCCTCGATCAGGTAAATATGAGCTGGAAAGCGTGTTCTCCATAACAGAGAGCACGTGTTGCGGTGGGGGCCAAAAAGGCCAGCCCACTGTTGTTGGGCAAATTTTGTCCATTTGGCTGATTGTTGGGCAAATTTTTGTCCATTTGGCTGATTGGCTGTTGCCATTTGGTTTTTGCCTACTGCGTAGCAAATTGTCACAACTTGTAAGGTTGCAGTTAGGCATTGGTTAAAATTGGTTGGTAGAGGGGTAAGTGCCTACCCCTCCAATGGTGGTGCTGCAAGGGAATTCCGTTAAAGGAATCCAGGGGCTTGCCATCCCTTTCGTCCTAGTCCCTGGCATCGGACTTGGGCTGTGCAAGCCCCAGGGGGCATGAGGGTGAGAGATGAGGGACTGATATCCAGCTTCATTTCTCCCCAATATGGTTCTCCCTGACTGGCTTCTGCTGAAATCTGGAAGCCAGTTCTGTCCCTGGGGCAAGGGCTTCCGCTGGAATCCGGAAGTCAGTTCTATTCCTGTGGCAAGGACAGATAGTCGTAACCAATGCCTAAGCAACCACTCACGTGTGTGTATTTAAATAAAGTTGTGGCCAAATTCATGCCAAAAACCTTAAACAAAAATTGATGTGTGAAGTGTGAGTTATTGGGGTGGCTTGGGGGACCTCGACACGCAAAAACGAAATTCAATGATTCTGTAGCATTCAAGAAAAGCTTCAAATATGGCAGTACTTGGATGGGTTCATGAGGTTAATGCATCTTTGTCTACATCAAGAAAACAAATAATAGGGCAAGCTGTGTGCAGTAAACAAACAAACAGATTTTTTCTTCAAGAGGCAACCTGAATTATGCTTCTGCTTCCTCTATCTCTACTAGTCACAAGGAAGGGACAATAAATACATGGGCCCTGAAGCTTCATCTCCTGAGCAGTGAAAACCTTATTTGGCCATATTTATTTTATTTGAGATTTCACAAGACATCCCCCATGCACTTTCAAGCCTATCTTATTTGGCACCTGGATTAGTAACTGTTTTCTAAAATGAAGGAGCTCATTTTCTTTCTTAAGAAATTGAATTCTACTCTTGTTAGTTATTTGAAACATATATCTCCATCTTTTCCGCAGGAAAGCTTACAGAAGCTAACAAGAGAGTTAGAAAACCATAAATTAACAGTTTAAATCATCCCTTGCAAGGAAATAAAAGAATATAGCAGCATTTTTAAATGAAGTCCAGAGACAGTTAGAGCTACTTCAATAAAACAGCAATTTACGACCCTAATGGAATCTCACCAAACCTTCTCACAATGCTTATTCACATACACGTTTTTTCTCACATCAGATTTAAATTTCCAGAGGTATATCAGTCAGTTTCATGAGTTTTAGTAGATATTCCAGATATAGAATGCCACCCTACATGTCACAAATAGAACAAAAAATATAGGCTTGGGGTCACTCATCATGAAACTTCTATTCATTGGTTCCCACTTGTTTTTATATGGTATTTTTCTTCACTGGCTTTAAATGTCTGAGTTATATCTTTTAATTGCTGACATGACTCCAGATAAATGTCATGTTCACCCTCGACAAACTCAATTTATTATGGTTTGCTAGTGTGTAATTCTCATTCTTTTCTGCTTAATAGGTTGAACTGTTTCTCCTTGGGCATTCTCTTGAAGTCAAGATAACCGTTTACAGGTTGTGCAAGTTTAATTCAGCCGTTTCCCAAGAAAGCTACACAGACGTGTATCAGAGGGACTGGCCAGAAGTCTTTCTTCTGACTGAAGATGACCGTCGCTATCACATCCCTATTATCAGGATGTAAACCTAATTTCTGGGGATGCTGTCAGAACTGCCTGCCATCGGATCCCCCTGTTGAAGAAACATAAAATATCCAAACTTTTTTTTAAGAGTGACTCTAATGCCAGGCTTAAAACTACCGTATTTTTCGCACCATAGGGTGCACCGGACCATAGGGCGCACCCAGCTTTTAGGGGGGGAATTCAAGAAAAAAAATCTCCCCCCCCCCGCAGCCCCAAAGAGCAGCGTACAGGCTGCACACAACCTCTCCCTGCCAGAGGGGTTGCGTGCAGCTATGGAACAAGCCAAGGCTTGGATTCCGCTCGCTGTTTTGGCTTCCCCTTTAGCCCTGTGCAGCCTCTCCTTGGCGGAGGGGTTGCGCAGGGCTTTCCTGGCTTTACTGGGAGGTGGGGGGATTCCCTCACCTCTCCCCAAAGCCCACAGAAGCCGTGCAACCCCTTTAAAGAGATTGCGGCTTCTCCTGGCTTTTCTGGGAGGTGGGGGGATTCCCCCACCTCCCGCAAAACCGGCAGAAGCCGTGCGCACTTTAGAAGGGCTGCACGGCTTCTCCTGGCTTTTCTGGGAGGTGGGGGGATTCCCCCACCTCCCGCAAAACCGGCAGAAGCCGCACAACCCCTTTAAAGAGATCCCGGCTTCTCCTGGTTTTTCTGGGAGGTGGGAGAAGGGACTGATGCCGCCAGTCAGTCCCTTCTCCCTCCTGTGGAAAAGCCCGCAAGAGCGCACGGAGCTTGTGTGCGGCTCTTGGGGGCTTTTCCCGCCTGCCTCCCCCCTGCATTCGTTCCATAGGACGCACACACATTTTTCCTTGCTTTTTAGGAGGGAAAAAGTGCGTCCTATGGTGCGAAAAATACGGTATGATCTAGGCCATTTCTCAGCTTAAGCTATCTCACAAGTTGTGGGGGTAACATGTCATAAGCCCATATATTCCACTCTCAAGGTCCCACCAGCAGCATATGTCTATTGATAAACATCTTTGGTAATGTCACAAATTGGATGTGAGGGTCAGTTCGCACAATATTGGTTTTGTGTGCTTTTTAAGATCAGATCACATTGGGTGTATCACATAGACTTGTAAACTAATAGCCATTCCTTTTCCCCAGGGAACTAGCTCTGTGAGGGAAGTGGGAATTAACACATAATTTTCAACAATATCACCCACTTAAAATTTGCAGGGAAATCATATAGTGGCATTGGTATAAAGCCGGTATTAAGTTGGTAATGTAAATGGGCGCTGTGAGGCTGTGATCTATGGACAGCTCAGTTTTACTTATATCAGTCAGTATCGATTGATAACTATACAGTCTCCAGTGTGGCCAGTTCTGCTTACTTAACAGAAATAAGGCCCTGCATTGGGATTGCCGAAAGTAATAGTATATCAAGTCCTTCAGAAACATCACAGTATTCTTTAAAGCCACTTACTTGCTTTGCAGTTAAAGGACCTTGTTATACATAAAAAAACAAAGGGGGGGCGGTTACCATTGACTGTACTTTGAATCTTGTCTCCTTAGCAACCAAAGTTGTTTGCACATGTATTTTCCACATTTACACAGTTCATTCTGTGCAAAATAGTCCACAGGCAACAATTACATTGGCTCACAAAAATATGCCAGACAGATGTTGGGTTGCCATCTGACAATAAAGATGCTGGGAAGAGCTATTTGTGTTAACTCTGCTCAAGCACATCACTTCCACCGCCTATAGCTGACCCAGAATGCCACGGGATTTGATAGGTCATTACTACCAGGATGGTTATGTTGTATTAGTTTTGAATAGGATGCCTTAGAATATCCTCTGGTAGAATTCAGAGCATTGCATTCGGCCGTCATCAGAGCTGTGTATACGTTCCACATTCTGTGCCAAGAAAAGGAAAAGCCTGCCACCTAAGTAAATTTGCATAGTTCTGTGATTTGCACTGTACTGCATACTTTTTTTCTGGTTTTGCCTGCCATTTAGAAAGCCAAAGAGTTGCGCAAGGCACTGCTGCCATGTCGCTAGCCAATGGAAATCTTATTAAACTGCCCCGGTGACTGCTGAAATCTCACCTGCAAACTTTCAAACATACATTCACAGCCATAAGGATTAGTAACCTACTCTTATTATTATTACTTTGAAAAAGCTGAGATTCTCATACTGCTGAATTATCCAATCAATGTCCCTTTTTGCACTCCTTGCACTCATATGGAGTCGCAACATATGCAGAGCCTAGGCTGTATTCTTTTTTAGAAAGAGTAAATGCAACTATCTCAAAGTAATCACTGCAGTACCCTATTCCCCTCAAAATGTACTTAAACATTTTCAACTTGCATTTTTGGTGAAAATGTTAAGCCTCTGGCTTTGTAATACTGAACAGATTCCATATTGATTCATTTCTTTGAAGAATGGTTTGTAAATCACTTATGATCTTTACGTCAGTGTTGTTTAATCTTACTAAGAATAGATCATATTAAGCACTGTGTGCTTTTGGTAGCAGAGGCTAAATTTATTCCGTGTTGTAGAGCAAATTTCTCTTTCCAGTTTGTGTATATATGCGTTGCGCAAAACCGTAATATCAAAATGAGTTGTCGAGTATTGTAAGTAAGCTCCGGGAGTTGTGTTGATTTGATGTCTTCTGTGACTTTGCAAACTTCAAAACAAATCTAGAACCCTCCACTTGCTTAAATAAATATATTTATTACTACAGGCTTCGACTCCTCACGTTGCTTGCTAACTCTGCCAACCCCACATCTCATTGACTCCACTACCACAACTCTCTGCTACATTTTGTCCATGAAATCTGACCCACCCAGTTACTTGCCTTGCCTTACTCTGTTGTTTGTGCATGCAAATGGGCAGGCAGGTGGTGGTGATGATCATGGGGAGACTGTCTGGGCCACCTGCCTGCTTCCTTGCTCTTCTAGCCTGCTTCATGATGGCTCCAACCTCTGTTGTCCTTGTACAGTGCATATTGCTGCCTAAAGGTAAAGGTAAAGGGACCCCTGACCATTAGGTCCAGTCGTGACCGACTCTGGGGTTGCGGCACTCATCTCACTTTATTGGCCAAGGGAGCTGGCGTTTGTCCGCAGACAGCTTCCAGGTCATGTGGCCAGCATGACTAAGCCGCTTCTGGCGAACCAGAGCAGCGCACGGAAACGCCGTTTACCTTCCCGTTGGAGCAGTACCTATTTATCTACTTGCACTTTGACGTGCTTTCAAACTGCTGGGTTGGCAGGAGCAGGGACCGAGCAACGGGAGCTCACCCCGTTGCGGGGATTCAAACCGCCAACCTTCTGATCGGCAAGTCCTAGGCTCTGTGGTTTAACCCACAGCACCACCCGCATCCCATATTGCTGCCTACTGGCAGCCAAAACAAAATTTTAAAAATTCCTTCCAGTAGCACCTTAGAGACCAACTAAGTTTGTTATTGGTATGAGCTTTTGTGTGCATGCACACTTCTTCAGATTGTCTTCAGAAGAAGTGTGCATGCACACAATGAGCTCATGCCAATAACAAACTTAGCTGGTCTCTTAAGGTTCTACTGGAAGGATTTTTTTTTATTTTGTTTCGGCTATGGCAGACCAACACGGCTGCCTACCTGTTACTGGCAGCCACAAATGACCATTTTTCCCTCTTACAAAAACACTGTATAGTAAGATAAACTTATCCATTCATTTACATACTTTTGCTAATACTACACTTTTTGTACTTGATCACTGTAAACTCTGTCTAGCTATACCCAACTTAAAAACATGGAAGAAAGGGAAAAACAGAAAGAACTATACTTATTTTCCCTCTGGAAGGCTTGAGGCATGTAGCAAAACTCCACAGATGCACTTCGGGGTTTGTTTGTTTTTTACGATCCAAGTGGTGTATAAATTTTATGACACCCCACAACAGAATCAAATTTCTCTACCCATTGAAGTTAACGGACATAACTAAGGTTCTTTCATTTCAATGGCTCTAACTTAGCGATACACAACCCAAGATACAAACGTAGATATATACAATTAACTCACATCTTTTGTGGGGGTTATTGAGTGTATAAGCAAAATTGTGTAAAGCCAGGAAGCCCCAAGACTGCCCCTGCAAGTTGGAGGGAAGGAGGCATGAGGATTCTTGAAAGGGTCCCAAGGCCATTGTGCCACATTTCCAAAACTAGGTAAGCTTCCGATTGCAGCTCTGCCAGATGTTGGGGGAGAAGAGAGATAAATAAATAAATAAATAGAGAGGGGGTTTCTCCGCTCTTCATTTATTTCCCACCATCACACATGCAAAGCTGCGGTCGCATAACTAAAATAAACAGAAGTTGAAAGTTGATCTGTATTCGTTTCACAGTCGTTAGTTACATGTATTGACATAGGACTCTTGTTACAATTAGCTATAAAGCCTGAAACAATGGCGAAGAAGCAGCATCAACATTTTGTATCTCAATCAACGGCCTAGTTTGTAAATCTGTCTCAGACCAAAATAATCTGGGTATCAGCTGACCAGCGAAGAGCAAACATGAGGGAATTGGTTGCTTCTTTCTGCCATGAGGGAAGAAGTAGCTCTTCCGTTTCTGACAAACCTATATAGCTTTCCTTCCTTAAGCTAAAAGCGTTTAAAAAAACCCCAAAGTTTTGAATTTTGTCTGTCTGGAATTCCAAACATTCAAATTCACAGCCCTCTTTACCTCCCAAAGCTTACCTCCTAGGCCCTTGCCATACCTTTTTGGGCTAGTTGGTTTTAAATGGCCATGGTCCCTTTTCCTTTGCACACTGCTCTCAGTACTTTTTCCTGTGGTCACAGGTTTGTTCTGTCAACATCCACCACAGTTAATTCAGAAGTGGGTTGTTTGCCGCCCACAGCAGGAGACAAATCAGCAGCATCTGCCTCCTAGCAGGTCTGCATCCACACTGAGCCAGGTAGGCTGAGAGACACCTTTCCTGTCCCTCTGTCTCCATGGCAACCAAACTCCCCACATTATTACATACAACCTGAAGGTTCAGGGCCCAGCTTTAAGTGGGGAAGGCAGTAGCAGCTGTGAGGCATTTAGTAAACAGGGCAGGTGATGACTAGGAAAAGAGACGAGTTAAAGGGCAATATACTCAATTCTCCCTACTCTCTGTTCATTATTTAATTTATTTATATCCAGGCTTTTCAGCTGAAGTGCTCTAAGCGGCTAACAGCACTTAGAAAACACAACAGAAACACAAACATGAAGAACTGAAGCAGGCCCTAGTGTCCTCGCCTGCCAACTTTCCTCCTCCTCCCTTTTGTTTCTCACATTTTCATAGCTTGCTTTTCACCCTCCCGACAGACACAACGCTTCAGCAATCCTTGTGCATTCTGGCTGCCATCTAAGTGCAAAGGAAATGGAGTGTTTCCCCACTTTTAACCATTTCTTTCGACATTCCTCTGTAGGAGTGCATTTCTTGTCCTGTGGTCAAGAATGGCACCATTTCAACGTTAGAGGGCAGCAGACAACCGCCACATGAGGAAAAACTGGCTTTTAAAAAGATAGGGACAGTTTTTCTACCTTGTTTTTGTTGTTCTTCCTTCTAGCAGCCAGAAGTAAAATCCTGGTTTTGGCTGATGTAGCCCAAAGGTAAAATAATGGCCACTGTTTCTTTAACGTAGCCGAAAAGTAAAACAGGAATATATGAGCACAAGTCTAGCTATGAATCTATATATTCATCTAGCTATGACTATATTTTCATAACTATAGTAATTATTTGCCTGCTGCACTTTTAATGGCTAGGCCAGGGCTTTTTTTCAGCCAGAACTTGCCCCTTTCAAGTAGGTGCCATTGCCATTAAAAGAGAACAAAGGAGGTGTTCATGGTGAGCTCTTTTTCTAGAAACATGGCACTAGGCTAGAGGAAAAGGCAACAGCAGGTTTTTTTTTTTAATGGGTATAAATTGGTGTCACCCAGTTGACCATAGCTGTCAACTTTTCCCTTTTCTTGCGAGGAATCCTATTCGGAATAAGGGAATTTCCCTTTAAAAAAGGGAAATGTTGACAGCTATGCTGTTGACCCAAGAAATGGGGGAATTATATAGAAAGAAAGAATTCCTCTGAAATCAATTTTCCTGCTTGGCAGGGGGTTGGACTCGATGGCCCTTGTGGTCTCTTCCAACTCTATGATTCTATGATTCTATGATTCAATGCCTTCTTTAAGTTGACCTCTTAGCAGTGTGGTCGGAATTGCTGGGAGCAAACACTGAGAGGGTAAGCCTTGCACCACTTCAAGTCTGGAAGTAGAGAGGTCACATCATTTAATTGCTCCTCCATTCAAAAATAAATAAATTCTCCTGTGGTGTATGTGTGTGTAAACATTGAGAATCATGGTGGCAACTAATTTTCCAGGCTGCCCTCTCCGAGGTGGTGATGGCAGGCAAAGCTTCTATTACTCCAAGTGACTTGGGGTGGGGTGTATCTAGAGAGACAACTGATGTAACATGCATTTAGAGTAGTGCAGTTGAGCTGCCTTTGATGGAGGTTGAGATATTGAGAGGTGCGATGTTGGCAGGAGGAGCACAGTTGTCAGCTAACCCATTGGTAAGTTCCCTGATATGTGCCCCATGCTATTTCTCTTCAGAAATCAGGTTTATTCTTTAACTCTGCACATACTATACATTTAAAGCACATTTGAAGCACTTTCTTTCACTCTTAAAGAGTTCTGGGCACTGCATTTTTACCCCCCATGAAATTACAATTCCCAGAAACCCTTAGCAAACTGTGATGCCCAAAATTCTTGCAGGGAGCAGGAATGTGCTTCGAATGTGCTTGAAAGTCATAAGGAACCGTGATAGTAAGTACCAGGAGTACCAACTTTGCCACGTGAACATGGGTGTTCAGGGCCATGAATGCCATGCAGTGAGCATGGCCCTGGCACTAAAATTTGTGGGTGCCTGGCCCCTTCATGGGGAATTTTGTGGGTGCTCAGGCACCCAGAGTCCCGGAGAGGTGGCACCTATGGTAAGAACTGCATTATCAAGGGCAAATGGAGCCACCAAAAAGTATTCCTCTAGCCAGACCCTTTCCCTGCTGTATGACTGAGCACCAAACACTAACATCAAGGCAAACTTTCCACTATTTTAGGTGGGCAATTGCAACATAATTCAGTATTTACCCAGGTGAGCTGTGATTCACTTTCAATCTACAGTCATTATGCCCAGCTGTTAGTCCTCTGGCTGTTCTGAGAAGATTGTTCTCATCAGAAGGCAAGTTTAAGGTTGCAATCCTAAAACAAGTACTGGAGCCCCATCAGTACAGTGGAACTTGCCTCTGAATAAACACACATAGGATTGCATTGTAAATCGCTAGAACACTTCTTAACTGCTTTTCTCCTGCTATTACCCCTTTTTTCTGGTCACTCCTTGTTTTTCTACTCCTCCTCTTTTGCAAAGCCTAGTCCCAGAAGCCAGTCTTCAGAAACTCTAAAAAGACAAAACTTCTTTGCACCAAGAAATAAACTGTAGGTTCTGGAAAACTAAGCATGGAAGTAAAGATCATGGGGCTCTTCACTTTAACTCACTGTGCCTGTTTTAAAGATCTTCTAAAACACAGCGATCTTTCTCTCTTGTGTACTCATCTTTTTTTCTACAGCCAACCCAAGATGTATTTCCTTTCACCCATGTTACCAGCAGGAACCAAAGCATGTTATTAACCAATTTGCAAATAAAACACGCCTGTCTGCAAACACGCCCACTGCGTGGCCAGGTTTGAAAATGCAGCACTCTATTTTTATTCAGTGTCTCTTCTCCCGTTAGGAACCTTGGGGTTGTTTTTTTTCCTCCTCCCCCACAGACCTAAAGGCATCAAAGCCGAGAAATGGACAGTCTTTTGCCATAGGTTTGCTTCCTCAAATGGATTTAGCATTTCTACCGATGCTCTGCAGTGAATGGAAAACTAGTAAGGGCAATATGGAAGAAGTCTTAGCAAAAGTAATAACAAGACAAGGTGTCCACAGCAGAAATTTAGTTAGGAATATCATGAGTCATAGACATGGAGGAGGGAGGAATTTGTGGGGGACGTGGGTGGCGCTGTGGGTTAAACCACAGAGCCTAGGGCTTGCCGATCAGAAGGTCGGCAGTTCGAATTCCCTCGACAGGATGAGCTCCCGTTGCTCGGTTCCTGCTCCTGCCAACCTAGCAGTTCAAAAGCACGAACTGCAAGTAGATAAATAGGTACTGCTCCGGCGGGAAGGTAAACGGTGTTTCCGTGTGCTGTTCTGGTTCGCCAGAAGCGGCTTAGTCATGCTGGCCACCTGACTCAGAAGTTGTACGCCGGCTCCCTCGGCCAATAAAGCGAGATGACCGCTGCAACTCCAGAGTAGTCTGCGACTGGACTTAACAGTCAATGGTTCCCTTTACCTTTAGTCCCCTCAAGGATATTAGAGGCCCTTTCCTTTAATTTCCAACTTCCTTAAATAAAAAATTGTATGTTTCCAGCCACTGTCCTTGTGTGCAAGAAGAAATACTGTTCACTAAAAACTGGCGCTTCCTCCGTTTGAAAGGCCACCCACTACTAATCCAGTTCAAAGATCATAGAATTGTTGGAAGGGATCCCAAAGGCCATCTAGTCCAACCCCCTGCAATGCAGGAATCTCGGCTAAATAGATTCATAAGTAGGAAGAGTAGAAGCTGCCTCTAAGTCACCCATCAACAGTTAGCACCTGAGCAGCGGATTACACAGCGGATCACTTGGTCTGAGTCTTCCTCACTATAGTGCAATGGATTGTACAATATCTAAATTTGCATCTGTCTGTATACATAAATGAGTATATGCAAATCTTTGTCATCTTCTTTAGCAACGTGGAAAGTGCTCCCCCCACACCTGTATTTTGGTTTTGGCTATTGTATGTTGATCTAGGATACCTCATGATCCCATCCAGCTCAATAGTTCTATGATTCTATTATTCCAGCCTTGCTACCACACTTTTCGTGTTAGGGTAGGGCTTCCCCTAACACTTCTGGGAGCAATGCGATAATGACAGCTAGTGGTTTCCAATTCTGAAACATCTCACTCCACAGGCCTGATCTCTGCTACAGCTTACCCAACCTGACATCTCTTACGACAACTCACCTTTCTTGGTATCTGTACTGAACCCATACTCTCCCACAGCAATGTTAAGAAACAAAACAATCTCGTTGCCTGAAGACCCTATGTATCTGCAACAAGCAGCTAGGTGGGTGACTATCAACAAGCCTGCTTTGCGGATTTAAGAGTAAAGTATGCAAGGTTTTTGTGTTTTGTTTTGTTTTGTTTTAATGATATCGGAAATGCCAATAATGGCTGCAGGCTATGGAAATGCAACCACGGCTGTAATTGGCGAAGTTACCCGCTGCTGTCAGTACTTAAGCTGTTAAGTACTGAAGCATGTTGCACTGATAAAGTCAGACACATACTTTACTCAGCTCAAAAGAACATAATTGTTTGTTGATGTCAAACTGTCAAACTGTCTAGAACTCTCGCGGTGAGCTGTATGCACATCATTTCCAAACTTATAAAAGTGCAATGAATTACCCTAAGGGTAGTGCCAGTTTCAGCATTGCACAGCAAGTCAAGCAACTATAGTTACCGGAAAGGACAAGTAAGTAAACTGTTGTATGCATTTGTCTTGGAGGAAGGAAATGGGCGTTGGGTGGGTTCTAATAAGCCTTTTCTTTTTTAACTTTTATAAAAATGTACTTACTATAAAACAAAGTTTACATCTCTTATCTAGTGCTTTTTTCATTCCATGAATAAATATTAAAATTACAGTTTTCTAATGACTGGAAAAAATACCATCAGCAGGATCTTCATAATATAAGTTCTTTTTAAAGAGCAGCAGAACACAAAGTGTCAAGCTGTGGCATACCTACATTTGGCAGGCCCTGAAGCTTGAACGGTCATGGGGGGCCCTTCACAACCACCAACGAGGTCTGGGTAACCACCGTTATCTTCTTCAATGGGGTTGTTTCATGCCAGATCATCACAATATTTTTTTTTAAAAAAATAGCTACTATATCTCAGATTTTGATTAAAATTGCTGTACAGTGGTACCTCGGGTTAAGTACTTAATTCGTTCCGGAGGTCCGTTCTTAACCTGAAACTGTTCTTAACCTGAAGTACCACTTTAGCTAATGGGGCCTCCTGCTGCCGCCGCGCTGCCAGAGCACGATTTCTGTTCTCATCCTTTAGCGAAGTTCTTAACCCGAGGTACTATTTCTGGGTTTGTGGAGTCTGTAACCTGAAGCGTCTGTAACCTGAAGCATATGTAACCCGAGGTACCACTGTACTGGATTATCTCACACATCAAAGTCACAGGTGTAAATAAAATTTCCTAGGCCTTATAGTTTTTGAGTTATGTGTATGGGGGGTGAAAATTAGGGGGAGATTGGGAAATGTTATAGATGTGCATAGTGCACTGGTGTCTGATGGTAGCAGGTGCTCATGACAGAGATGTGAGTCCTCATACAAAAAAAGCTATAAACACTTAATGCCCAGGCTCCTGGGGCAATGTTGCCACTACTTCTGCCACCAACACTACTAAGAAATAGGGGATTCAGCTAGCAGACCACTTGGGGCCAGTTCTGATTCATGAGCTTCTGTTCACCACTCTTTTTTTAAGTGTTCATTGCTCAACAACAACAAAACAACCCCCTCTCCCATCACCTCACAGCTCACCCCCAAGCCCACGCTCTCCTTGTCATTGCTGCTTCCTTCTCTTAGCGTCCTGAACCCCTGGCCTACCTGGTGGCAAAAGCCAGCATGTCAAGTCCCCAGTCCAGGGTCAAGCCACATGTCCAAAATCCAAACCGAAGCACAGTCCCACAGAGATCTAGGGTCCCTCAACGTGGGCAGTGGGGCAGACAGAGCACCTCAGCTCTGCTGCCCTGTTGGCCTTTGCATGCTGGTTGCAGCATCTGGGCTTGATAAGGCAGGTGACCCTCACCTGTTCCAAGCTGAGGAATCACACCCCTCCTTCCCAGAGCTAGCGAGCCCCACCTGGCCAGCTAGGAAGCTGGAATGTGGGCCCTTGCCTGCCTCAGCCCTGCCTGCTGCTCCCTATGCCCCAGAGCCCTCCATGTTAATGGAGACAGGGGCCCCTCTGGTGATGGGTCCTGCTGCTGTGGTTCCTGTGCCCTGAGCCCACCCTCCATCATCCTGTGAGTACTTCCTACACCAACCTCTCCTTCCCCATCCTCAGCTTGCCCCAGGGTGTCCTGGTCCCAGTTACACCCCTTGCTGGTATCCTCTTTCTCCTCCCCATTGTCCTGCCAGGTCATGACGCTCAGTGGCAGCAGCAGTGGTGGAGCCAGCAGAGAGAAAATGCCTGAGCCACCTACCTCGCTGCTTTCATCCTCTATCCACCTGCCTCCTTGCCTCCTTGCTTGCTTGCTTGCTCACTCCACCAACTTGCCCAGGGCTTCCAGTGCTTCTCTCACCACTTTAACTAGGCTGCACATGCACCTTTGGTTGGCGGTATGATGACAGGGACACGGGTGGCGCTGTGGTCTAAACCACAGAGCCTATGACTTGCCGATCTGAAGGTTGGCAGTTCGAATCCCCGTGACGGGGTGAGCTCCCGTTGCTCGGTCCCTGCTCCTGCTAACCTAGCAGTTCGAAAGCACGTCAAGGTGCAAGTAGATAAATAGGTACCGCTCCAGCGGAAAAGTAAATGGCATTTCCGTGCACTGCTCTGGTTCGCCAGAAGCAGCTTAGTCATGCTGGCTACCTGACCCGGAAGCTGTATGCCGGCTCCCTCGGCCAATAAAGTGAGATGAGCACCGCAACCCCAGAGTCGGTCACGACTGGACCTAATGGTCAGGGGTCCCTTTACCTTTACCTTTATGATGACAGAGAAGTGAAAACATAGTACAGAGCAGTGTTTCCCAACATTGCGTCTCCAGCTGTTTTCAGACTACAATCCCCAGCATCCATGACCGCTGGTCTTGCTAGCTAGGGATGATGGGAGTTGCAGTCCAAAAACAGCTGGAGACCCAACACTGGTATAGAGAGAACTTCTATGCTGCAATCCAGATAAATTAAGTAGCACTTAAAGCACATTTAATCAACGTGTGAAGGTAGTCATGATTAACTTGCCTGTGAGACTTAAGTGTACTTGACTTTGCCCAAAAGTGGTTAAATGTGTAATATTGGAGCAGGGCCGGATTTAGGTTTGATGAGGCTCTAAACTATTGAAGGTAATGGGGCCCTTTATATGTCCAGCTGTCCTTTGTCAGCAAAAAATTGTTGCTGTTTTTTGTGTTGGATATATGCTATATGGTAATATATGGACCTAATAGGTATCTACAGCCATTTGCACATAACAAATAGGAGTCTACGCAACACAAAGCATTGTTGCTGTACGTAGGTTTTATTTCATTTGTTTTTTATCTTATTTTTTGGAAATGTACATCCAGTTTTTTCCTCTTTAATTTTTTTGGGGGCCCCAAGAGAGTGGGGCCCTAAGCTATAGCTTGTTTAGCTTATACGTAAATCCGGCACTGTATTGGAGTCCCATCCTATACGTGGTTGCTTGGAAGTAAATTTCACTGAGTTTACGGAGGCGCACACGGTAAGTGCACACGGGATGGCTACCTAAGGTGGGTAAATTTGCTTTATGGCTGAAAGGAGGCAAAAATGTATTACTCTCACTGTGGCCGGCATCTGTTCTGGTACACATCTGTTTGCAATCCAGACAGAAACAATATACACTTTTATTTTTGGGACAATGAAGGAAGTTGTCTAGAAGTTTGAGAGGAAGTGAGGAAACGATAATTCTTTCAATGTGATGTTTCCAGTATTTTTACTGTGGCTCTAAGCTCTGCAAATAGCATGTTAGGGGAAGGCAAAATTATAAATGCTTATGAATTGTCGTATAAAAGGCGCATAGCGAGGTGAAAATAGAGTTGTGACACCGTATTCTTAAAAAGTAATAATAAAATAAATGGAATACTGAGGTTCACTGTGGTCCACAGCCTAGTTCACCCAATACCACATGTTTAGTTTATGAGAGTTAGGCCACAATGAATCTGTCAGTCTCAAGGTGCCCGAAGCTCCCATTAGTTAGTGTGGTAACTGCTATTCTGAAAATACAGATGTTATTCACTGCTGCTGCCAGAATATTGTTTTCAATACGTGAAAAGGATTTGGAGACGAAAGCTATTATAAGCTGTACTATTTCAGGCTCTCTTTCATAATGTGGTAAAAAATAATAATGCGTGAAAACATCATGTAGGAATCTGGGAGAGATAAGACAAGATGGGTCCAATATATGCTGGAAAAGGTAGCCATATACTTTAATTTAAGCCAGATTTGCACAGGGGGAGCCCTTAAATAGAAGACACCTTCAAAGTGAGGGCTGCCTTCTGACTGCCCTTCAAAACAGGATGGTGCTAAGGCTGAGCCTCACTGAATTAAAGGGATGAAATGGCAGCAACCCATCTACCAAATTCCACTTCACGGTGTTGTGCCCTAGCAACCGAGGCAGGCTGTGAATCAACATGCCAAAGGAAATGCCAAGAGGGATTTGTGTTCCTGAGAATGCTGAATGATTTAATGCCATAGAAGAGTAACATTGAGTAATGTTGTAAACCTTGTTTTTGGTTTTATTAGGCAAGGTTTGTAATACAGTGGTACCTCTGGTTGTGAACGGGATCCGTTCCGGAGGCCCGTTCGCAACATGAAAAGCCTGCAACCTGAAGCGTCGTATCTGCGCAGGTGCGCGGCACGATTTGGTGCTTGTGCACATGTGGGATTGGTGAAACCTGGAAGTAACCCTTTTCGGTACTTCCGGGTTGCTGTGGAACACAACCTGAAAAAATGTATCATGAAGCAAATGTAACATGAGGTATGACTGTACTAGATAAGGCTCAGGATCATCAGGAGTCGAACAGGGCATTTTATATAAAATAAAGGAAAATGCTTTTCCAAATGCAGAATTATCTAATGACAAGGGGCTAAACTACACTATTAAAATGCTTTATAATGCCTGGCTTCCCTTCACTGCAATTCTGGGTTTTTCCCCCCCTGTGAAATTGCAAAGAGTGTGGCGTGATTGACTACTGCAGAATAACACACGGTGTGGCGGCCACTTCAAATGTTTTTGTAGTGGAAAAACAATCTACGACACACATACGATCCACAATCATGGGGGCCTGCAGTGTAAGTAAGGCTCTCAACATGAGCATGAAAGTCCGGTTCACGTGAGTCTTCTGCTATTTTGTGAAGGAGGAGAGCATATTGCGAATGAATACTCCATGGGATTGGGCATTATTTTGTACAGAGGACCCCGCTTACTCTGCAAGTTACGTCTCCTGGAAGGAAGGGACTCCTGTTCAGGCCTTTGAGGCACAGGCTCCTGACACAAATTTGCTAAAGATAAGAAATGCAAATTTGTATGTATAGATGCCTGCCTCCTGGAAATTAAGATAGTGGGTGTTAACGGAGGAATCTGAGGGCTCCCTTGGGCAAAAAACAAGACACCAACCAGGACAATTTGGAGCAAAGCAGCAGCCTGTAGGCTTGGCCTGTATTGGAAACTGTCGCGACAGGACTCCCACCCACAACAAGATGAAGCAAAATGGAAAACCAGAACAAAAGAAGACCCCAACTTTTATTAGTTACTAATCCCCCAAACTACACCCCTAAGACTACATCACAAAAAGGAGGGGTTGAGGGAGGAGTTGTGGAGGTAACCTGAGTATCTTGTCACCTGGCTGGTTCCTCCTTTCCCTCCCTCCCCATGAGTACTTTCCAGGTAACAAAGGAGAGTTTGCAGTTTCCTGCCCCCAGAGGAAAGAGCTGATCATTGTTCCAGTCCGTGCTGAATCCACTCCTATATGCAAGTTCTTTGTGACCTTGATGGTCTTCTGTTTATGGCCATCAGGGTTGGCATAGCAACTGGGCAGGGCTCCTGTGTATGTGCTGGTATGCTCAAGGGATTATAGCTGCCCTGTATCAAACCTTCCCCATTTTGTAGTCCTTCCTTCATGGAGTAAAATAAAAGTGGAACGGTGCAGATCCGATGTATGGTTCATTTTCTATTAATTTATAACAGAAGCGTAGCGTATGTTGTGTGTGTGTGTCAAGTTTGTACAAACTGAATGATTGGGGGAGGGGGGTTTCCTGTGACAGTGGGTGACTTGGATTGAATTTTGCAGTTTGCCCAGCTGCCCTATCAGCAAAGGGATTTTGGTTTGGTGTTTTTAAAAAAAAATAACGAGGAAGAAGGAGCAAGAAATCTAGTGCATGCTGCAAAAGACCCGAGGCTTGGGGCACCCCATACCAGTCTTTCACCCCACAACTTATCTGCTCACACTGCTCTTTCCCACTGCTGTTGTAGCACTCGGTTCTAGTGGAGTGGAGCATCACATGTTTTTCTTGACCACAGTTTTCACCTTCTTGGCGCAGCTATCTCACACGTTTTTTCCAGAACTATGCCTGCAAAAGAAAGCAAAGTAACAGATTTCTCACTCTGTTTGGAAATGGAGAGGAGGCCAGCCCATGGTAACAAAATGAATTGAGGCAAGACACACACCGTATCCTAGAAAGTCCTCTGTGAGTGCAAACCACAAGGAGGAAGCAGTCTGGCTTTCTGATATTTTTATCCTGAATTGTGGCTGCTCAGCTCAACTAATCTGACCAGGACCAAATGTCAAATTCTAACGAATTGTCATGATTAAACTGTGGCGGAAGAACAGCAGGACAGCAAGGCCGCTAAATTGCAACCATCTGCTTTCCCTTCATCCCTGTTTTTGCTTGACCTTGGCAGATCCTTCCTACGTGAAACGGGACATTCAGCCCATGAAGCTAAATAAAAAATATTTTTAATATGTACATAAGTTTCCCTGCTGTTTCTGAGAAACTTAACTTTGTAGCGGTTGTTGCTGGTGGTCCTTGTTAAACCTGCAATGTCTGTTTAACCACAGCAGGGCAGAAGAATGAGAGAGAATATCCTGAGCAATGATGCCTGGCTAAAAGAAGAGGTTTGGAACATTCCTGCACACGGTTGTCATTCCCTGCAAATTACCTCTGGCTGTTTTTACCTGTTGAGGCTTATGTCCAGAGCACAGCTAGGTATGGGTGGGTGTGTAGCAGAGCAGGATTAAAAACTGGTGTGCAAGTGTTAAGCACCCTCTCCGACTTGCTGATTTCCCCCTACAAATTATATTTCATCCACATCATGAGGGAACCTCAGTAATAGGAAGCCCACTCTGAAATTCTAATCCATTATTATTTCTTCTTCTTTGACAAGTAATAATAAATAATTGAGAATAAGATATAGTTTGTCATCGCAATTTCTTATTTGTGTCTAATGTCAGCTGCTGAAATGCAAAAATGAAAATGTATTAGGTAAATCCAGGGCCTGGTTTAGGTTTGATGAGGCCCTAAGCTACTGCAGGTAAAGGTACCCCTGCCCGTTACGGGCCAGTCTTGACAGACTCTGGAGTTTGTGCGCCCATCTCACTCTATAGGCCGTGGGCCAGCGCTGTCCGGAGACACTTCCGGGTCACGTGGCCAGCGTGACAAAGCTGCATCTGGCGAGCCAGCGCAGCACACGGAACGCCGTTTACCTTCCCGCTGGTAAGCGGTACCTATTTATCTACTTGCACCCAGGGGTGCTTTCGAACTGCTAGGTTGGCAGGCGCTGGGACCGAGCAGCGGGAGCGCACCCCGCCGCGGGGATTCGAACCGCCGACCTTTCGATCGGCAAGCCCTAGGCGCTGAGGCTTTTACCCACAGCGCCACCACTGCAGGTAATGAGGCCCTTTATGTCCAGCTGTCCTTTGTCAACAACAAATGGTCACTGTTTTTTGTGTTGAACATATGCTATATGGTAATTTATGGACCTAATAGGTATCTAAAGCCCTTTGCCACTGTTGCTGTATGCAGGTTTTATTTGTTCTTTATCTTATATTTTGGAAATGTACATCCAGGTTTTTTCCTTTAAATTTTTTGGGGGCCCCCAAGAGAGTGGGGCCCTGAGCTATAGCTTGTTTAGCTTATACGTAAATCCGGCACTGAGTAAATCCAAAGGACTGATTCTCATGGAAGAATGCCATCTGCTGAGATGTTCCGTGATGCTCTGTTTTTGTTTTTTGCTCGGTATTTCAATCTCCAGTGACCTGTTTCTTATTGATTTCTTTGACAGAGTACATTACTGCAGAACAGCTATTTCTTTATTTCTTTGTTTTCACAGTCGGTCACCCTTCACAACTACTTTGGGGAATTAAGAAAAATAGTTTAGCAAACAAGATTTATCTGAAGCAAACAGAGCACTTGGGTGGCGGCGTGGAATTCATTGAGAGGCAGCTTACATGGTCACATACAACCAAGACAACCCTGTCTCACTAAAGCTTCTGCAGAAAGTCTGCATTCGCCTCCCTTGCGTTGCATCCTTATCTTGAACAAACTGTTTGCTTTAAGTTGATCCCAAGTCATCTCACTCAGAGCAATGCCAACTAGGGATCTTGTTTTTGACAACTGACGATTTTGACAATGTGAGTAGGCCTTTTGAGAGACCATCTTGCCCTGAGGGGAGAAGAGAGGAAAGAAACCGCTTGGAGACCTGCTGCCACACAGCTTCCAGTGATGGATAAATGCTTCTATCCAAGCTTGAAATTGACCTGTATTACGCTGCCCCTGGGATGCGGATGGCACTGTGGGTTAAACCACAGAGCCTAGGATTTGCCGATTAGAAGGTTGGCGGTTCGAATCCCTGCGACGGGGTGAGCTCCCATTGCTCGGTCCCTGCTCCTGCCAACCTAGCAGTTCGAAAGCACATCAAAGTGCAAGTAGATAAATAAGTACCACTCTGGCAGGAAGGTAAACGGAGTTTCCATGCACTGCTCTGGTTCGCCAGAAGCGGCTTAGTCATGCTGGCCACATGACCCGGAAGCTGTATGCCGGCTCCCTCGGCCAATAAAGCGAGATAAGCGCTGCAACCCCAGAGTCGGCCACAACTGGACCTGATGGTCAGGGGTCCCCTTACCCCTTACCTTTACTCTACCCCTGCAAAACACCGAAGACTTCCTCCTTCGGTTGTTACCTTCTGGGTTCAGGCATGAACCAAATTGTTCCATTGCTGTCCAACTCACAGAGGACATCTGTGTGAACAGGAGAGCCTTCCATATCTCTGTGTGACACCTGCATGTTTTAGAACTTTGTTTTCCAGGCTTGCAAAATAGATTGGGAGCCCCCGCAGATGTAGCAGGCTGCCTGCTCCACGCAGCTGGCCTTCAAATGGAGGGCAACAGAGACAATTATGGAGTCTGGCAGAGCTGGTATGTTTGCCACACAACCCTTGCATGTTTTCTGAACCCAGAAAGGTAATACCTGAAGAGGGCCATAGCTGGGTTGGGGGAATCCCCAGAACAGATTCAGGGCACAGGGAGAGGAAAGGTGGGAAGTTCCATTGCACAACCAACATGCTCTCCATTTCTAAAAATATATAAATGTTTGTGGGGCAGGAAAGGGCTTATGGAGCCAGCAGAGAGCATAAGCAAGAATGCCTTAAAGTGAGTGCATTATATTATAGAAATATAACATGCAGGGTTGCTACTCTGAAAATCAGAGTTGCTGTGTAGTGTAATAACAAAAAGACATTAGCAATCTGTTTTTCCAATAACAGGACTATGTATCTATTATTAGTTCCAATAAGACCCTTGGTGTCCTAATTACTTTGCTTCACCCATGTGCTGAATGGCTGATCTGTCCATAATCTGCCAGGTCAAAAGGTTGGTATGTGTGTGTTGCATATTTGAAATATACTTTGGAGAATCGTTTTGTTTTTGCTTAATTCCTTATGTTAGACTGAGGGCTGTGGAAAAACTGCTCACTTGTGGTCATGAGAGGGAACTAGCTACGAGCAATTTCCTTAGCTGTGCTCCTCTGAAAAGTCAATAATAGATGACACATTTTCCAAGGAGGAAGTTGCAGACTCACTTGCTGGCTGTCTGGGCAAAGTGCAGGGGCTATTTGGAAGTGAGTCAGCACTCCAGGTATGCACAGGGTGCCCACAATCAGGATACAGTCCAGTCTTTTAAAAAATGTTTTAATGTCCCCCAAATTAGCAGTAGCTGGATGTGCTATGACACCTCTTGAAATAATCAGATCATTGTGATATTACAAATTGAGCTGAAGCCCTTGTTCACAGTCAGAGTCGGATACTACGACTGTGGCTGAAAAGGTGGCTTTGGGATTGTATGCTTAAAATGTTTATATCCTGCCTTTTGCCTTCAGTTGTCACTGATGGCTCATAACAATAAAATCCACAATAGCAATTTCATAGAATCTAAACAGCAGCACAAAAGGATATAACCCGATTCTAGCCATTGACTTTTATTTTTTTTTGTCTTGTTCAAACCATGAATTTAGTCTAATTTCATGCTGGAGGCAGAAGCTCAGGTATTTTACAGTTGGTGCCACAGGAAAGTTGACTTAGTACTTAATTGGAAAGGTTGTCAGGTAAGCTTTATATACATGAAACAATAAACAAGGCATGTGGCAGGAAGAAAACAGTTGTATTTCACACCATTTTCACAGTCCAAGATACAGTGGTACCTCAGGTTACAGACGCTTCAGGTTACAGACTCCGCTAACCCAAAAATAGTACCTCGGGTTAAGAACTTTGCTTCAGGATGAGAACAGAAATCGCGGTGAGGCAGCAGTGTGGGGCCCCATTAGTTAAAGTGGTGCTTCAGGTTAAGAACAGTTTCAGGTTAAGACCTCCAGAACGAATTAAGTTCTTAACCAAGGTACCACTGTAATTCAACGAGGAGCTGGACTTTATGGATAGATGAGCTTTCTGCAAAATAAATTGCACACCTTTTTTTCCTCCAGCATTTTTACTCAGCAGTGCAGAAGTAAACTCCCTTGAAATGCAGGAGAGCAAACAAGCCAAAGAAATGCAATCAGGTGATTTAAAGTAGGGTTCTTCCTCTCTATATTTAAAAACTAATTGAAATCCCCCCCCCCTTAAAAGTTATTTTGCTACAAAACTGATTGATAGAGAATAGGTAAATTTGAAGCACTGTAATATTTAAGGTAGGGTCTCATTTTCTATAATAGAAACTTGGTTTCTAAGCGGTATTTATTTTTAGCAGAGGAATGTTGCATGCGTTTGACAGACACAATTATTGGACTATATGTGCAAGACTGGAGTCATCTTTTAAAATGTCTGCACCACGATCCCAGTCTTTCTCAGCCCTTGCTTTGATCCCATTTCAGCTGCACTTTCACCTATCACCCCAACCCTACTACAGACCTATGCAAGAATATATTTTGTTAAGTTGCTTAAAGCATAGCTTTCTGGAAAGTTTGGCAGTTAGGAAAGCAGCAAGATAATGCACTGAAAAGTATGGGTTAAGCAAATGACTAACAGGAAGATGCAATGCTATTTCTCTAGAAAAAGAGGTGCCAGAATTCTCCATGAACACCTCCCTTGTTCTCTTATAATGGCAATGGTGCCCACCTGAGAGGTGCAAAAACTGAGTTCCGGTGAGTTCTGGCTGAAAAAAAACCCTGGGAAGATACATAAACAAATAAGCAAGCAAATCAGGATAAATTCAAGGTGATTGCTCATTTTTTTATAACCTTCCCATAAACCAATCATGACTAATGCTCAATAAAGAACAGACATGGTCTAACCTCCATGTTAGGTCTGTGCAAGCAAATCAGGATAAATGATTACAAGGCAGGTCATGTGGAGCAGCCCATAAGTGAATCTGGCTTGACCAGCCCATATCCTTTTTTTCTCCCACTTTGAAACTGTTATGTACTGAAGTTCTCACCCTGGGCCAGCAGGGGGATACTGTAGTTTTCACTCAGGTCCACATATGCAAATAAGGGATTGAAAGTGACGTTCAGTGATTGGATAGTTACAGAAAATGGTTACTGTTGTGTTCTAGTGGAGCTCTATATAAGCAGGCTGGCTGAACCCTTCAGTTCAGTTCTGTTCTGGCCTGTGAATAAACAAGAGCAGGTTGAAGAATCGCTGTGTTGTCTGATATGCTCACCCACAACTTAACAGAAACCCCCCTGCTTCCTTCAAAACGGAAACATCGTTGACCTTCCTGCTGGAGCAGTACCTATTTATCTACTTACACCTTGACGTGCTTCCGAACTGCTAGGTTGGCAGGAGCAGGGACCGAGCAATGGGAGATCACCCCGTCACGGGGATTTGAACTGCCGACCTTCTGATCGGTAAGTCCTAGGCTTTGTGGTTTGGAGAAATGTTGGAGGGCATTCTTCAAGTGGAGGCAGGATTGTCATCAGAACTACAGTGGGGTAGAAAGGGTTCAGCCCTCTTTCTCCTTGTGCCCAAGCCTGATCCTGATTGGCCCTCTCCCATGACTGTATTTAGGGGGGACGAGACTTGGGGGAAATGCAATTAAAGTCATGTCTGGTTGGCCCTGAATGGCAGTTCACTTACGTGTGAAACTGAAGGAGTGCGGTCAGGGATATCACCAGGCCGAAGAGAGGGCAAAGATTTGGAGGTATTTACACCAAAGTACTGTACAAGCAATAATTTTCAGACCAATTTTAAAACATGTCTTTTGATCTATGAACACATTTTTCTCCCGGTTCAAGCATGCGCTTCAACAGAATAACTTCAGTCAGCCACACTGAATTCGCTGTTTCTAGATGACGTTTGTCAAAAGTGTCGATTTAGACAGGCAATCAGATTTATGTGTTGGTTCGGGGAAGTGCTCCAACAGTATATCGCAAAGCAATTTTGGAATTTCTGGATGGAAATGGGGCATCAGTCTTGTGCCCAAGTCGTCTCTGCTCCCCCATTAGGCTCCTTTGGCTCACAGCTCAGCTGTGTGAAGCTGGTTACGCTACAGTCAGGAGGCTGGTTTGTCAGAATCAGCAGAGAATGCATCACCATTGTGCATTATGACATGGTAATTTCCACCTTATGGAAACGCAGGTGATTGGTCACTTGACCTCTGAGTACAATGAAACAGTCATAAGAGCCATCCCTAGTCAATTCCACCACCCCACCAATCTTTAACACTATTATATGTGCTCTTGAAGAGTAGCAGACTTCAGCAAGCGCTCCAGACTCCCTTGATTATTACCTTTGTGCCTAACTTTGTAAATATCTATTATAAAGTTAAAGGCACCCCTGACCATTAGGTCCAGTCGTGGCCAACGCTGGGGTTGCTGCGCTCATCTCGCTTTATTGGCCGAGGGAGCCGGCGTACAGCTTCCAGGTCATGTGGCCAGCATGACTAAGTAGCTTCTGGTGAACCAGAGCAGCAAATGGAAACGCCATTTACCTTCCCACCGGAGCAGTACCTCTTTATCTACTTGCACTTTGACGTCCTTTCAAACTGCTAGGTGGGCAGGAGCAGGGACCGAGCAACGGGAGCTCACCCCGTTGCGGGGATTCGAACTGCCGACCTTCTGATCGGCAAGTCCTAGGCTCTGTGGTTCAAGCTTGCAATCACCGCTTCCTTTTTCATTCAGCTGGGACCTATGCCAAGAGGAAACGGCATGGATAACCTAATGAATAATCATAAAGACACTACCATCTCCCCTAAGCCACTTCTGGTGAACCAGAGCAGCGCACAGAAACGCCATTTACCTTCCCACCAGAGCGGTACCTATTTATCTACTTGCATTTTGACGTGCTTTCAAACTGCTAGGTGGGCAGGAGCAGGGACCGAGCAACGGGAGCTCACCCCGTCGCAGGGATTCGAACCGCCGACCTTCTGATCAGCAAGTCCTAGGCTCTGTGGTTTAACCCACAGCGCCACCCACATCCCTAAATATCTATTATACTCCATCTTTTTTAGCATGAGATTTTAGCTGCCATTGCCAGCAGAAATGGTTAAGAATTCCAGCTTCCAATAAGAAATTTGTTTTCTTAAAAAGCTGCTGCTGGCCCTCCCTCCTGCTGTATTGGTGATGTGACTTCCTTGGCTAACCAAGGTGAAAGGAGCAGCCGACTCGTGTTTTCATAATGAATCTCGTTGTTTTCACAAAACCTACTCAAGGAAGTCGCCCACTTCAGTGAGTTGACTTAAAACGTCAAGTTTCTAAACCTCTGAGCTGTAGGAGGCAAAATACTTACAGAAAATGCACTGTAATGGTTCTGAAGGGTGGGGGACGAATGGAAGAAATACAGCTTATAGACAGCTCTGTGCTGCTGGAAATCATAGTAAGTTAAATATTGTGGTTTGTCCAAGGTAAGTCGGGTTCAGAAGAGCATCCTGGTTTTTTTTACAGGTGTCAAACAGTGTGTTTGTGAGACAGGAAGACAAGGAGAATATTCACATGAGGCAATTCATGGCAAGGTGAACAAAGGCTGTATTTTGCCTCGCTGCAATCTGTAGTATTAATAATCTCTTCTGCCCCTACCCTACCTGAGTGCTTACATCTGAATTGACTTCTGTGGTATCTTTCTTGTTTATTTCTGTTTTGTCCGCATGCTATATTTTCTTCCAGTGCTATTTCTCTCAGATTGCACTGGTTTTCCTTTTCTAAATTAAACCATCAGATCTACACTGGAATCTGGTGCCCCTGTGGATCCTGCCACCGGAGGCAGTTACCTCAGCTTGTCTCAAGGGTGGGCCGGCCTTGATCGCCCATTTCCCTCATACTATTTTCCGATCAATTTTAGCAGGAAAATTGAGG
This sequence comes from Podarcis bocagei, assembly GCF_964188305.1. NCBI lineage: Eukaryota > Metazoa > Chordata > Lepidosauria > Squamata > Lacertidae > Podarcis > Podarcis bocagei. The sequence continues at coordinate 14,112,374 of NC_138133.1, forward strand.
CTTTCATCCAACAAGCGACTGTCTACGTGTATGTGTATCTTAAGAACTGAAGTTCTGATGAGACCAAAGCTGAGAAAGACCATCCTTTTGCAAACTACTGGAACTTCTTGGTGCAAGTTTTAGTCCTGAGTGTTTGCCCCGAACCATCTTTCTTTTGTGTTAGACTAGAGGAAGTTCGGTGTAATCCAGTGTGTTTCAGCATATCATAAAGAAATCACTGTAAACTCCAGAAATAAAGGCACTCATTATTTCATTCTCCATATACCAAATAGGACAAGCTGAATGTTTCTTTTCCACACAGGAGATTCCAGACCTACATCTTTTACCACTGCTACTTAAAAGGAAGTTCTGGTTGCACACAATATGAGCTGCTATTCCTCTGACTGACCAGGACAAGACTTCCTTGCAGACTTTTGATCCGGTGAGGTTGCTTTTACGTCAGCATCTGGATCCTCTTTATACCCCTGAAATAAAATCGGAACACTGTTTCTGATTCATCCGATAGTTGTTTTTCTCTACCAAAGATTTACTGACCAGCCTTTTCCTTGGGGGAAGTTTCTCTGCCTACTTACTTTTAATTTGTTGAGTCCACTTTAAGGCATGGGGGTGGAGAAGGAGATGTCCTCAAAGAGGCAGCAGACCTTCTCGAGTTAAAATAAATGTGTACATAGCTAACAGAAGTGGAGAAGTGGAAAGCACATTCTGAATCGCTGGCTTCCTGAGATGAGCGTAAAAGCAATGAGATGTGAAGAGCAAAGAAATGCCAACCTTTCTACTGGGTGCCACGTGATTCCATCCCTGGGGGTTCTTTATAGCACCTAATTGGGAAGCTATGAAGTTTCTGCAGATGCTCTTCAAGCGAGATTCCATGTTTAAAAGTATGGCTTTTCCAACCTGTGTTTTCCTTCCTCATACAGTATAACAAATGTGGGGACAGGTGGGCACTTGGAGAGGAGACTCACTGAATACTCCTTTCCCCACGAGCAGATTTCCCCTGCAAATACTCACCCAGTTTATTTGAATCATTTTTGTGGGGTTTGCAGCCCAATCACAGATGCATGTTTTGCTAGACAAGCACAGGGCTAGAAACTTCCTAGAAAGGACCCTCTGTGTGGTCATTTCCCCTCCCCCCTCTGGGCAGGAATCCTGTAACAAAGGAGATGATCCTTTGTACTTCCTTCGGCCTCGGAGCATAGCTGTCAACTTTTCCCTTTTCTTGCGAGGAATCCTATTCGGAATAAGGGAATTTCCCTTAAAAAAAGGGAAAAGTTGACAGCTATGCCTCTGAGGAGACTCTCCACCATGCTTCCAATCTGATCAGACGTGTGTCGTAGGGTTGCTGTATTTCAAAAAGTGAAAACCCGGACGCAGTTGTTGAGCTTTTTGGGCAAAATGTGTCCAGACAAAGGCAGCCTATTTTGTATGTTGTGTTTTGTACATGTTATGTGCTGAGTTGAATAGGATCCAAAATGCAGCAGTCTGATTGGTCCTGGAACAATAGGATCCAGAATGCAGCAGTCTGATTGGTCCACAGGAGCCACCCAATCCAGCTCCAGGTGGAAGGGAATCCGCAACCTGATTGGCCTACAGGAGAATCCCGGAATTAGCCAATCACATAGGGCCCATTGTGTAAATAATGTATATAAAGCAGACATACTGGGGGAACTTCCATTCCTCCTCACCACTATGAGCTGAATAAAAAGCATGAAAGCCACTCTCGACTCCAAGTGTATTTCAGTACACGAGACATTTTCTTACTTATTTGCTGCCTGCTAGAAATGTAAGTAAACCTTTTTGTCTTACTCTGCACCAGAGGTGAAGAGGGGACCACAAATAAAAGGGGTAAAAAGGTGTGATTGCCTTATTCCTAAACTCTGGTAAGCTGCAAAACGTGTTAGTGTTTTACTCTGCTAAAAAGGCTTCACAGGACACTGACTTTGTTTTTCTCCCACACACAGATTTAATCCTCAATCCATTTCCTAAAATTATTCCCCAGCCGAACTAAAAACCTGGAAGCCCACCTGCAAGGAAAAGAACCAGGCTAGGAAGGACATTTCCAGGAGAGAATCAGTAGGAAGAGAAAGGTTAAGTATTCCTTCCCACCCGCTGATTATCTCCTAACCTTCACTCAAACTTGTAGAAAGAGAGAGAACGAGAGGGCCAAAGTGTGTGAAGTGACTTTTCATTCTGCAATCTTTCTCTAATAATGGCTTGTGCTGCAGTCACTGCCACAGTGAGAGGGTTCTATCAGAAGCACTGCGATGGTTCTGACTCCAGAATCCCTAGAATACACTCAACTTGGCTAACATTGATTGCACCCAACCCAGGAGCAGAGGTTTCTGCAGTGATCTGCATGCCTGCTAGCAATCAAGTTATAGCCAGGGGCTATGCTTTCTCCACCTGCAGCATTTCCTGAAACTTTCTTGTTGTGGATACCAGGATTTTAATGCAATTCGGCTGCTTTGCGGCGGTGTATTCCCCACCGCCCCAGACAGAGGTAACCTCAGGATGAAGAATAGGAAACATTCTGAAGGAACTGTTGAAAACCCATTGAAAGCGGACTTCTTGTTTGGCGATCCCTCGTAGCCGAGTAAGATTCTCTACCATGATCACAGTTTTAACAGTGAGTCCGTAAATTACTGTGGAGGCCAATTCTGGATCCACACGTCCTTCCACAGTGGGGACATAGGTTTCCAGACAGGAGTTGATCACGGTGAGGGTGCCTTTCTCTTAGCACGTTTTGTCCTGAGTTTGAGCGTCTTCAAAGTCCGTGACACCTTTGGTAAAGGCTGTTCTCCAATTGGAACACTCGCAGGCCAGCGTTTCCCAGTTGTCAGTGTTCATACTACTTTTTTTTTTTTTAAAAAAAGCATTACAGTGGTACCTCGGGTTACATACACTTCAGGTTACATACGCTTCAGGTTACAGACTCCGCTAACCCAGAAATAGTACCTCGGGTTAAGAACTTTGCTTCAGGATGAGAACAGAAATTGTGCTCTGGCGGCGCACAGCAGCAGGATGCCCCATTAGCTAAAGTGGTGCTTCAGGTTAAGAACAGTTTCAGGTTAAGAACGGACCTCCAGAATGAATTAAGTATTTAACCTGAGGTACCACTGTAGAGGGGACGCGGGTGGCGCTGTGGGTTAAACCACAGAGCCTAGGACTTGCCGATCAGAAGGTCGGCGGTTCGAATCCCCACGACAGGGTGAGCTCCCATTGCTCAGTCCCTGCTCCTGCCCACCTAGCAGTTTGAAAGCACGTCAAAATGCAAGTAGATAAATAGGTACCGCTCTGGCGGGAAGGTAAATGGCGTTTCTGTGCGCTGCTCTGGTTCACCAGAAGTGGCTTAGGGGAGATGGTAGTGTCTTTATGATTATTCATTAGGTTATCCATGCTGTTTCCTCTTGGCACAGGTCCCAGCTGAATGAAAAAGGAAGCGGTGATTGCAAGCTTGGTATGCATCCACCCACCCACAATGCCTTTGGGCAGGGACTGCCTACATCTGTTTTCAAGTGTGCACTGCAGTGTAAAGCAGAATCAATCTGCATTCGTAACAAACCAGTTTCTCGCAAGGCACTTTTCAGCGGCAAAAAATATGCAGTAGATGTAGATTGTTTGTAGACTACGTGGGTTGGGGGGCTAAGTGCTCAGTCTCCATTGATTTTAGAACAACACATTTGTTTGCACACAGAGTCCATGTGTCGAGGTAAGGTTAGCCAGAGTTTTGCAGACTGGACAGCATTGGACAGCTGTGTATCTATTGCCTGACAACAACTACTTTTATTATTAAATTTATATTCCACTTAATGCCCAGATGGCTTCTAAAAAGTGATTTACAATGGGTTATTTAAATAAACGGCCCATAGTACAAATTTGCTCAATTCACGATAATTTTAAAAAATATGCAGTAAAAATCCCCAGGTCAAGAGATCACGGGGAAGCCTTTGCAAACAGGTGTGTCTTCAAAAGCCAGTGGAATGCCATTACAGACAGGGCCTCTCATATTTCACTGCATTCCACAACACTGGTGCCACCAGTGAAAATGAAAATTGCTCCAATAGCTAATATGTGGCTGGCCAATTTATTTACATGTGGCAAAATAGGATATAAAAGTTCGAAACTAGTGAGTAGTGCTGTGCCAAAACTACCGTATTGTTCGCCCTATAGGACACACTTTTTCCCCTCCAAAAATGAAGGGGAAATGTGTGTGCGTCCTATGGGGCGAATGCAGGCTTCGCGGACCTCTCTGCAAGCAGCGGGAGTGCTCCCGCTGCTTGCGGAGAGTTGCCTGCATGCTAAAGCCTGCCCACGCTGAGCTCAGCGCGTCCAGGCTTCGCGGACCTCTCAGCAAGCAGCGGGAGCCAGCGCTGGGCTCCCACTGCTTGCAGAGAGCTGCCTGTTTGGGGGCTGGGGTCGGGGGAAGCTCGGGCTTCCCCAGCCCCGCGCCTGGGGGGGAAATAATTCCCCCCCTTTATTTCCCCCCCAAAAAACTAGGTGCGCCTTATGGGACGGTGCGTCCTATAGGGCGAAAAATACGGCATTTATTCAGTTTCGTTTTCACTGTTATCCTTAAATACTTCCATTTTCCATTGTGCTTTTTAGAGTTCCCTTAACCTTTTCTCTACCTTTTAAATCTAAAATTAGGTCTCTACAGTTTCCTTAGAGCATGATATCTTGGAGGTATTTTTTTTTCCTTGGCAGGGAGAATCAGTTTTGTGTAATGTGAAAATATGTTTGACAAAAGATTCTCCCTTACTTCAAATGCAAATTTCAATCCCAAACTAAAACCGGATTAAAATTCTCTTCAGTCCTACTAGAGACATGTTTCTGAGAGATTGAGAGGGAACGTCTTTAGATTTTGGAAGAATAACATTTCTCTGTGTAAATACTTACAGCTCTGATGAGTTGGCATCAAGTATATGTCATAGAATCATAGAATTGCAGAGTTTGAAAGGATCCTCTAGGGGTCATTTAGTCCAACCCCCTGCAATGCAGGGATCTCAACTAAAGCATCCATGATAGATGGCCATCCAACCTCTGCTTAAAAACCTCTAATGAAGGAGAGTCCACCATTTTCCAACAACATCCATTCCACAGTCGAACAGCTTTTACTGTCGGACAGTTCTTCCTGGTGTTTAATAGGAACCTCCTTTCTTGTAGGGACGCGGGTGGCACTGTGGTCTAAACCACTGAGTCTCTTGGGCTTGCTGATCAGAAGGTCGACGGTTCGAATCCCCATGACGGGGTGAGCTCCCGTTGCTCTGTCCCAGCTCCTGCCAACCTAGCAGTTCGAAAGCAAGTCAAAGTGCAAGTAGATAAATAGGTACCGCTCCTGCAGGAAGGCAAACAATGTTTTTGTGCGCTGATCTGGCTTCGCCAGAAGCAGCTTAGTCATTCTGGCCATATGACCCGGAAAAACTGTCTGCAGACAAACGTTGGCTCCCTCAGCTAGTAAAGCGACATGAGCGCCGCAACCCCACAGTTGTTTGCAACTGGACTTAACTGTCAGGGGTCCTTTACCTTTTACCTTTCTTGTAACTTGAAGCCATCGGATGAAGTCCTACCCTCCAGAGCAGGAGAAAACAAGCTTGTTCCCTCTTCCATGGGATAGCCCTTGAGATATTTACGCAAATATGGCTATCATATCTCCTCTCAATCTCCTCTTTTCCAGGCCAACATACCCAACTCCCTCAACTGTTCCTCATAAGGCTTGGTTTCCAGACCATTGATCATCTTGCACACGTTCCAGGCTTGGTTTCCAGACCATTGATCATCCTCTGCACATATTCCAGCTTGTCAATATCCTTCTTAAATTGTGGCACCCAGCACTGGAAAGTAAATGGTCAAATAGTCTCATAAACCGAGATAGTTCATGTTGAAGAGAACAACAAATGAAGGTATTCAAGGTTTGGTTTTTGACCTCCAGCTCGTTCTGTACCATCTAGAGGACAGTGTCCAGGTTTCTGAGTTCATAACTGAGGTTTTCAAGGGGTGTGTGTGAAATAACATACTGGGTTTCTGAAACATGACCAAGCCAAAGTGACTGAAAATAAGCATTTCCTGGGGACTGTAAAACACAAATTGAGCACTGGTTCACTACTTATTCCTCAGGATGTGGTTGCACTTTTGGCATTACCGTCTCATTTTGGCAACGACCCTGTGACAGAAGGGGAATAAAATCAGGAATTAAACAAAAGTCCTTTAAACCTTATTTTCCCTCCTCCCTTCTAGGGCTCAGATACCCTCATTCACCTTGGGTTTCTTCCTCCAGTACTCTGCTATATACAAACAGTTGTTTTTATCATGAAATTGAACCTGTGGCAAATTTATTTCACTTAAAGTGAGTTGGTTCCAGACTTATTTTCAGCAGGGATGTTTGCACACTCTAGGAAGGCAGCAGCAGGGGCAGACTTTGGTAATATGGCGCCCTGAGCGAGGACAAAATTTGGTGCGCCCCCTCTTAAATATTTCTTATTTTCACAATAATCCCTTTTGGTACCGTTGCTTTTTAATGGCTCTTCTCAGCAGATACCCATATAAATGTATTATTATTATTAATGCATCCCCTCAGCTCAGCACCCTGGGTTGGGGAACCGCCTGCATGGCCCTAAATCTGATGCATGGCAGTGATTTTACCAACTATATGGTCCACCTTCGTTGCTGTTATGGAAGCCTCTGTTGGATCCTGATTCCCTCTAGCAAACAGAAGGGGCATGTCTCTAGGTCCAACGCATTAGATAGACTTTTGATCTGCAGTATTCCAGCCCAACAACTAAAGCAGACTAATCTTGGAATATAATTTATGAGATCAAATTATTATTTGATTATTATAAATTATTATTTTTTTAAAAAAATCACTAGGTTAGATTATAATTTAAAACTGGCAGTATTTATTTTCCAAGCAACACAACTTTAACAAGGTTTAGCAGATATACAAATGGAGGTGTTGCCCTCATATGCAGAAAGGTTTAATTCTGTTCCTTAAAAATTGCCTGTCTCCCAGCCTCCATCATCATGCTAACATTTCCCATAGTCTGGCTACTTTCAAAATCCTACCACATCAGTGAAGAGTATCAGTAAATACAAACATGCCTGAAAGTTCATTTGTCCATCCTTACACCATTAACTACATCCCCATCACAAGGCGCACCTGTAGATAAGTGTTGTCTATATTATAGACAATGGCCTCAGGAGAGATAGGGTTGAGCCGATACGTCATAGAATCATAGACTTGTAGAGTTGGAAGGAACTGTGAGTGTCCTTTAGTCCCATCCCCTGCAATGCAGGAATCTTTTGCCCAGTGTGGGGCTCAAACCCACTGAAGTATAGGTGGGTTCCCACGAGGCAGGACACAGTGATAACAGCAAGAACCTTGCCAGAGTGGTGCATGCTCTAGTTATCACCCGCTTGGACTACTGCAGTGCGCTCTACGTGGGGCTGCCTTTGAAGGTGACTCAGAAACTGCAATTAATCCAGAATGTGGCAGCTAGACAGGTGACTGCCACCAGGGACAAAGGTGAGAGCTGTTTCCTAGTTCTGCTGGATCTCTCAGCGGCGTTTGATACCATTGACCATAACATCCTTCTGGACCGCCTTGAGGGGCTGGGAGCAGGGGGCACTGTCATACAGTGGTTCCGCTCCTTCCTCCTGGGCTGTGTTCAGAAAGTGGTGGTGGGGGATGAGTGTTCAGACCCCTGGGCTCTCACTTGTGGGGTGCCTCAGGGTTCTGTCCTCTCCCCCATGCTTTTCAACATCTACATGCAGCCGCTGGGAGAGATCATCAGGGGATTTGGGCTGGGTGTTCATCAGTATGCAGATGATACCCAGCTCTACCTCTCTTTCAAATCAGAACCAGTGAAGGCAGTGAAGGTCCTGTGTGAGTGCCTGGAGGCGGTTGGAGGTTGGATGGCGGCTAACAGATTGAGGTTGAATCCTGACAAGACAGAAGTACTGTTTTTGGGGGACAGGAGGCGGGCAGGAGTGGAGGATTCCCTGGTCCTGAATGGGGTAACTGTGCCCCCTGAAGGACCAGGTGCGCAGCCTGGGAGTCATTTTGGACTCACAGCTGTCCACGGAGGCACAGGTCAAATCTGTGTCCAGGGCAGCTGTTTACCAACTCCATCTGGAACGCAGGCTGAGACCCTATCTGCCTGCGGACTGCCTTGCCAGAGTGGTGCATGCTCTGGTTATCTCCCGCTTGGATTACTGCAATGCGCTCTACGTGGGGCTACCTTTGAAGGTGACCCGGAAACTACAACTAATCCAGAACGCGGCAGCTAGACTGGTGACTGGGAGCGGCCGCAGAGACCACATAACACCGGTCTTGAAAGACCTGCATTGGCTCCCAGTACGTTTCCGAGCACAATTCAAAGCGTTGGTGCTGACCTTTAAAGCCCTAAACGACCTCGGTCCTGTATACCCGAAGGAGTGTCTCCACCCCCATCATCCAGCCCGGACACTGAAGTCCAGCGCCGAGGGCCTTCTGGCAGTTCCCTCACAGCGAGAAGTGAGGTTATAGGGAACAAGGTAGAGGGCCTTCTCAGTAGTGGTGCCTGCCCTGTGGAACGCACTCCCAGCAGATGTCAAGGTAATAAACAACTATTTTACTTTTAAAAGACAACTGAAGGCGGCCCTGTTTAGGGAAGTTTTTAATGTCTGACGCTGTATTGTTTTTAATATTCGGTTGGAAGCCGCCCAGAGTGGCTGGGGAAACCCAGCCAGATGGGCGGGGTATGTATGTATGTATGTATGTATGTATAAATAAATAAATAAAATTAAACTACAACAGGGGCAAAGCAACTGCTTATATACATTTCTGAAGGCCTGGGCCACTCCCACTCCAAACATGATTGGTTATCTAAACTTCCAAGCTGCGAATCATGACTCAGAGTTTAAGGGCCAATGGCAGAGGCCCAAATCCTGAAATGTTATGTGATTGGATATCATGTATCGAATCAGAACACAGGGACTCAGAATCCTTAGTCCAGACTCAAGCTCAGACCACTGAATACATAACACCCACAACCCTGAGATTTACAGTCTCATGCTCTACCAACTGAGCTATCCCAGCAACATCTTGTTGGTGGTGCAAATCATCTTCGTTTTTATTTCGGTTTTTGTGTACCATCCAACTAACCATGTCCTCTGGGTAGTTCATAAATTAAAATCCATAAAATACAAATCCCATAAACTTAAAACGGTTAAGTTCTGGGACTGGCGCTCCTGTTGTAGGAACATGAAACCAGTGTGAATCAACGTAAAATCAATCAGAGCAGCGTGAAGACCTGGCAAGTACTGTAGTTGTGTCCTTGTGTGTGTGCCACAAAAACCCTGTGCTACAAAATCCAGAGGCTATGTAGCAGACGGACAGGGGATTCCTTTGCAAATAAGTATGGAAAAGGTTTTCTGTGTGCAGGAAGTTGGAAAACCACTACCAGAAGTGACTTAGAGATGTTTCATATATTACCAGCAGGATACAGGGGGAGGTTTATAACAGGGCTGCTCCCACACTGCTCCCTGCTTGAAGGAAATAGATCACAGGGTGTGTAATGTGGTTTCTTCCCTTGCCAATATTGTTTTGTAAAGCATTAGCTGCCCTTTAATGGAGTAACTTGAGAATAGGAGGCAAATTACTTTTCCCCACCTTGAAAGTAAAAGCTTAAAATGCATTTGTTTGGACTCTCTAGAGCATTTAATGCCATGGCCCTACATTTGCAAAAAAGTTTAAATTTCCACTGCCCCCAGTACAAAGATTAGCTGCTACCTATCATTCCATGATTAGAGAATTAGAGTAAAATAAGAAAATCTATCTATCTATCTATCTATCTATCTATCTATCTATCTATCTATCTATCATCTATCTATCTATCTATCTATCTATCTATCTATCTATCTATCTATGCTTCCAAATTGGAGGCTAGCAGAAAGAGAAGGTCAACACAAGTCTCTCTCTCTTGGTTTCTTTTTCATTTTAAAATCCTACTACGTCAGAACCAAAAGGAAGAAAACAATTAGGCAGAAACCACATGAAAATGGAAATGAAAACGTTTTCGAGTTTTGTCGCAGAGTGAGGTATACTTTGTCATTTGACGGTGATTGGGAAAGTGTAATGGGATTGTGGGTCTTCAGTACTATGTGCTTTTACTCTACCCACAAGCCCACACACTTCCTCTCAGTTGTTGTTGTTGTCGCCGCTGTCATACTTTTGGACTTTATTCTTCCTGACCTGGTCTGTGAGACCAAAGGATTCCAGGAAGTATAGGATTGTGGAACACAAAGAGCCAAACGTATGCATCCACATGGGGTTTGACTCAGTTCACTGCAGCACTAATAATATATCTGGAACAGCCCATCATTTGCAAAGGTTTCTTGAGTATTCACTGTCTAGAAGTACATTCACATTCTTATATGTGTGAGTGCCAGATTCTCTGGCTCACTGCGAAGCAATCTCTGCTTTGCGGGGATCAAAAAACTGTGAACTAAATTTTGTGCACACATCTTCCTGCCTACAGTTTAAATTAGGGAGGGAACATATATCCAGAAAAAAGGAAGCTGTTTTTCTTCTCTTGCCCTGATTTCAAAGTACAAAACAACAGGAAGCAATGTGAGAAAAAACTTGGCGTAAAAGCGCTAACTAATAAAATGGTACGATAATTGCTATTGATCATGCCAGCATTGTCCGCTCTAGAGAGCCACCAGCAATGGATCAAACATAATGTTAATAATTGATGTCCTGAATCCGAAAAATAACTGGAAAACAGGGGTGATTTATTAATCCTTAGATGTGCCAGTAACTTTGTGATAATGACATGTCCGATTTGAAGGGCAATCATTTGCCATTATGAAGATTGTGCAGGGTAAAAAATAAATAAACCCCACCCATCTGACTGGGTTGCCCCAGCCACTTTGGACAGCTCCCAACACATATAAAAACATAATGAAACATTAAATATTTTAAAACTTCTCTACATAGGGCTGCCTTCAGATGTGTTCTAAAGGTTATATAGTTACTTATCTCCTTGGCTTATGGGTTGCATAACTCCACACTCTACAATATTTGTCTGATGAAAATAGGGACATCCTAAGGAAAAGTTGAGAGGGACATGGGTGGCGCTGTGGGTTAAACCACAGAGCCTAGGACTTGCCGATCAGAAGGTCGGCGGTTCAAATCCCCGCGACAGGGTGAGCTCCCGTTGCTCGGTCCCAGCTCCTGCCAACCTAGCAGTTTGAAAGCATGAACTGCAAGTAGATAAATAGGTACCGCTCCGGCGGGAAGGTAAACGGCATTTCTGTGCGCTGCTCTGGTTCTCCAGAAGCGGCTTAGTCATGCTGGCCACATGACCTGGAAGCTGTACGCTGGCTCCCTTGGCCAATAAAGCGAAATGAGCGCCGCAATCCCAGAGTCAGCCCTGACTGGACCTAATGGTCAGGGGTCCCTTTACCTTTAAGGAAAAGCAGGACATTCCGGGATCAAGTCAGAAACCATGATGGCTTTTGTAAATCCTGGAAAACAAGGGCACTTGGAAGCTCTGCCTCTGTTTGGTCATTGGAGAACAGGGTGCTGGACTAGATAGGCCCCTGGAAATACCATCTTTCTGTCTCTCACTCTTTAGACATGCGTTTTTCTTTACATTCTGGTAAATGGTTTTAAATGCGGACCGGACCATGGAAGAAAAGTCTACTAATGGCTATTTCTCATGATGGTTATCTATTACCTGCAGGATCAGAGGGGGTCAGTATGTTCTCTATAATCAGGTCCATGGAATGTTGGCCATGACTGGAGAACAGCAGCAGGAATAGACCTTTGGCCTCCTTGTGGGTTCTTGGGGAATTGTGTTGGCCACTGTAGGAAACAGGATTCTGGGCTTTTGGTGAGATCCAGCAAGTTTCCTCTTATGTTCATGTGTGTGCAAATCTGGGGAGGGAAGGAGTGGTCAGGAGTACACTCTTCTATAAGAAATTCAAGGTGCATCTGTGTGAAGGAGACTGATTTGAATGTCCACTAGAGCTGCAACATGTGCTTAATTATAATGGTTGTAATGTGTTAACCAACAGATTGGTTCTGGGGAAACTTGTGCCTCCTCCTCCTCAGTTCCTCTCAGTATGTAGGTGTCTGTATGATGGTTCACCCTCAGCGCAGTGGCCCTGTGAAATATACTCTGAGTCGAGAGTGGATTTCATGCTCTATATTCAGCTCATAGTGGTGAGGAGGAATGGGAGTTCCCCTACAATATCTGCTTTATATACATTATTTACACAATGGGCTGCACGTGATTGGCTAATTCCGGGATTCTCCTGTAGGCCAATCAGGTTGTGGATTCACTTCCACCTGGAGCTGGATTGGGTAGCTCCTGCGGACCAATCAAACTGCTGCATTGTTCTAGGACCAATCAGACTGCTGCATTCTGAATCCTATTGTTCAAGAACCAATCAGACTGCTGCATTTGGATCCTATTCAACTCAGTACATAACACCCTGGGAATATAGGGGTACCGTTCTGGTCGGGCAAGAAGACTGGAGACAATTCTCTTTCCTCGTGGAACAAAGATGCAACTGATTCTGCGAAGCTTGGCAGTAGAGATCCTGGGCTGCAAATCCTATTGCCCGAAATTGCACATAACCAGCGCTTATCCTTCCTGGCTGAAATTGTTGCTAGAGTGGAAGGTTTGTGAGTTACACTCACATCTGGGATCTTGCTTTGCACTTCCTATCAAAAGGAACTACGATAGGCTCTCTGCTGCCACCTGCTGCTTGGAGTACAAATTAGCGGTTCTTGCCACCTGCCCAAACAGTTAATACTGCAACACTATCAAATGTTTGCATCTTTGTGGAAGATGCAAAGGAGCCAACTCTCTGGCCGTGCCCTTAAATCAGGCATAGGCAAACTCGGCCCTCCAGATGTTTTTGGGACTACAACTCCCATCATCCCTAGCTAACAGGACCAGTGGTCAGGGATGATGGGAGTTGTAGTCCCAAAACATCTGCCTGCCTTAAGCTAACCACGAGAAATGCCAAAGGGCATAGACTTTCACTGGCATATCAAGACGGCGGAAGGAGGGGAGCAGTTCTGAATCTGAAGATGTCATGTGGCTTTGTCCATTCATAATATCCTGTTGATATTGTTGTATATATACACTGTTGCCTAGCAATATCTTGGGTTGCGGGATTGCTAACTAGATACCCACATTGGAGACCCACATTTTGCTGAGAGGGAGCTTGAGGTTACATACATCTGTGTGTGTGTGTGCCTTGTGTGTGTGCAACACACACACACACAGCTTTTCCACATGGGTGTTCATGCAGACCTTTCAAAGAACTGCAAAACAAACAAACAAATAAACAAATAAATTAATAATAATAATAATAATAATTTATTTATACCCCGCCCATCTGGCTGGGCTTCCCCAGCCACTCTGGGCGGCTTCCAACAAAATATTAAAATACAGTAATGCATCAAACATTAAAAACTTCCCTAAACAGAGCTGCCTTCTTCCTTTTTAGTGAGGTCTTTCTATTTACAAAACCTCACTCCACCCAAAATATTGCTGCTTATTATTAGGGAGCAGGGGCAGTGAATGATGTGAGAGCAATAGATGTTGTTGCAGCTGAGCAGACCTGATGTTTGCTTGGATGTAACCACTGGGAGCCCCACATAAGCCTCTGAGCTATTAAAAGGTCTAACATCACAATCATTTAATAGTAGTTTCTTTGAAATATTATTATTATCATTTTTAATTTCATTTCTATACGCCTTTATGTTTTTAAGGGTGGGGGAACCTGAAGCCATATACAGCACATTAGAACATCAAACAAAGCAATACAGAATGAAACATTACTGCAGAAAGTCAAATATAAAGCATGCATTCAAAGCAACATACCGTATTTTTCGCTCTGTAAGACGCACCAGACCACAAGACGTACCAAGTTTTTGGAGGAGGAAAACAAGAAAAAAAAAATATTCTGAATCTCAGAAGCCAGAACAGCAAGAGGGATGGCTGCGCAGTGAAAGCAGCAATCCCTCTTGCTGTTCTGGCTTCTGGGATAGCTGCGCAGCCTGCATTCGCTCCGTAAGACGCACACACATTTCCCCTTGCTTTTTAGGAGGGAAAAAGTGAGTCTTATAGAGAAAAACATACGGAAATTAACAGGAAACCAAAACATTATCTTAAAGATTCCCAAATGAAACGTGACAAAGGAGAATGCACATTTAACACAGCAAAGTTAAGAAAAAAAACCTATCTTAAACATCTCAAAATAAAACATTACTAAAGGAAGTCAAATATAAAATGCGCATTTAAAACAGCATAATTGGGAAGAGAATACAGTACAGTATTATCATAAGCATAGAGCATATCTACTGCCAATCCTGCCGATGGTGGTTTCTGGCGGCTGTGGAAGCTCAGGCTCAGTGACCTGAATCTTCACTAAGAGACAGCCAAGATGGTCTCTGGCCTCTTCAGCAGACTCAGCTTTTGTAGTTGGAGTCAGTCAGAGCCCCACCTTCCAGGCCAGGTGGGAAAAGGCCTGCAAGGCAGGGAGCAGGTCTTCCAGGACTGACAAATATGTGTGCTTCTACCTCCTCAATACTGAAACTCACTGCTCTCATTTGTTCACTTTTGCAAAAAGTCATGGCAGGTGTGCCTTCTCACCTGTATTGCAAGCTGGCTGTGAAGATACACCTTATCCACGCTTTGAAACTCTGACAAGCATTTGACACACATCTCAAAGCCCTGCTTGCTGGGCAGTTATGAACTTTGAACTACCGCTAAGAAAACATTTGAAATATTTCATATATCTAGGTCAATAATTCCATCCAAGTTTGTTTTGCACTTGACCCTGGTCAATCCCTCTGCAGTTAACAAAACCACACTGGGTGTAAACGAAGGCCAAGTTCCGTCCTCTTATATTTTTTTTTATTTTTCTTAACCAACTGCAAAGAAGTTTGCATCCCTGAGAGGAAGGGAAGCAAACTAAGGGTGGGTTTTAAAAATAGAACTGGACTCATTCAACCGGACTGAGAAAATGCACTGCATGACCCAAAGCAATCTGTGAGGATTATGGGTGAATAAATGAAGGCATATTTGAGCAACCTATAGTTTGAATGGTTTGTTTATACAGGCCTACATAACCCACCAAACTAGAACCTAGTCAGTAAAGCTCTGAGACTGGGTTGGGAGAGGGCATGTGTAGGCAAACTAAGGCCTGTGGGCCGGATTCGGCCCAATCACCTTCTCAATCCGGCCCACAGACGGTCAGGGAATCAACGTGTTTTTACATGAGTAGAATGTGTCCTTTTATTTAAAATGCATCTCTGGGTTATTTGTGGAGCATAGGAATTCATTCATATTTTTTTTCAAAATATAGTCTGGGGGTCTGACTATATAAGGTCTGAGGGACAGTGAACCTGCTGAAAAAGATTGCTGAACCAGGGCTTCCAGTAGTCACACTCTCTATCTGTACCACCAGCACTCACTTACTAATGCAAACCTGGTGGGCTTCAAGGGTAAAGGTAAAGGGAGCCCTAACCATTAGGTCCAGTCATGGCTGACTCTGCGGCGCTCATCTCACTTTATTGGCCGAGGGAGCCGGTGTACAGCTTCTGGGTCATGTGGTCAGCATGACTAAGCCACTTCTGGTGAACCAGAGCAGCGCACGGAAACGCTGTTTACCTTCCCGCCGGAGTGGTACCTATTTATCTACTTGCACTTTGACGTGCTTTCAAACTCCTAGGTTGGCAGGAGCAGAGACCAAGCAACGGGAGCTCACCCCGTCACGGGGATTCGAACCGTCGACCTTCTGATCGGCAAGTCCTAGGCTCTGTGGTTTAACCCACAGCAACACCTGCGTCCCAGGGCTTCAAGGGTACCATCTAACAAACATCTGTACCTCTAGCCAGTTGACTGCAACCATGATGGTCAACCCAAGTGCATCAGGCCTAGAATCATAGAATCATAGAGTTGGAATAGACCACAAGGGCCATCGAGTCCAACCCCCTGCCAAGCAGGAAACACCATCAGAGCACTCCTGACATATGGTCGTCAAGCCTCTGCTTAAAGACCTCCAAAGAAGGAGAATCTACCACACTCCTTGGCAGCAAATTCCACTGTCAAACAGCTCTTACTGTCAGGAGGTTCTTCCTAATGTTTAGGTGGAATCTTCTTTCTTGTAGTTTGGATCCATTGCTCCGTGTCCACTTCTCTGGAGGAGCAGAAAACAACCTTTCTCCCTCCTCTATATGGCATCCTTTTATATATTTGAACATGGCTATCATATCACCCCTTAACCTCCTCTTCTCCAGGCTAAACATGCCCAGCTCCCTTAGCCGTTCCTCATAAGGCATCGTTTCCAGGCCTTTGACCATTTTGGTTGCCCTCCTCTGGACACGTTCCAGTTTGTCAGTGTCCTTCTTGAACTGTGGTGCCCAGAACTGGACACAGTACTCCAGGTGAGGTCTGACCAGAGCAGAATACAGTGGTACTATTACGTCCCTTGATCTAGATGCTATACTCCTATTGATGCAGCCCAGAATTGCATTGGCTTTTTTAGCTGCCGCGTCACACTGTTGGCTCATGT
Organism: Podarcis bocagei; assembly: GCF_964188305.1. Lineage (NCBI taxonomy): Eukaryota > Metazoa > Chordata > Lepidosauria > Squamata > Lacertidae > Podarcis > Podarcis bocagei. Next base: position 14,128,946 of record NC_138133.1, read on the forward strand.
CAAGTTTGTGGTCAACCAAGACTCCTAGATCCTTTTCACATGTACTGCTCTCAAGCCAGGCGTCACCCATCTTGTATTTGTGCCTCTCATTTTTTTTGCCCAAGTGCAATACTTTACATTTCTCCCTGTTAAAGTTCATCTTGTTTGTTTTGGCCCAGTTCTCTAATCTGTCAAGGTCGTTTTGAAGTGTGATCCTGTCCTCTGGGGTGTTAGCCACCCCTCCCAGTTTGGCGTCATCTGCAAATTTGATCAGGATGCCCTTGAGTCCATCATCCAAGCCGTTGATAAAGATGTTGAATAATACCGGGCCCAAGACAGAACCCTGTGGCACCCCACTAGTCACTCTTTTCCAGGATGAAGAGGAACCATTGATGAGCACCCTTTGGGTTCGGTCAGTCAGCCAGTTACAAATCCACTGAGTGGTAGCATAGTCAAGACCGCATTTTACCAGCTTCTTTACAAGAATATCATGGGGCACCTTGTCAAATGCCTTGCTGAAATCAAGGTAGGCTATATCCACTGCGTTCCCTTCATCTACCAGGCTTGTAATTCTGTCAAAAAACGAGATCAGGTTATTTTTCAGAAATCCATGCTGACTAATGGTGATCACAGCATTCCTTTCTAGATGCTCACAGACTGTTTGCTTAATGATCTGCTCCAGAATCTTCCCTGGTATTGATGTCAGACTGACTGGGCGATAATTATTTGGGTCCTCTCTTTCCCCCTTTTTGAAAATAGGGACAACAATTGCCCTCCTCCAGTCTGCTGGGACTTCGCCTGTTCTCCAGGAATTCTCAAAGATGACTGCCAGTGGTTCTGAGATCACATCTGCCAGTTCTTTTAATACTCTTGGATGCAGTTCATCTGGCCCTGGAGACTTGAATACATCTAAACTAGCCAAGTATTCTTGTACTATCTCCTTAGTTATTCTGGGCTGTGTTTCCTCTGCTGAATCATTTGCTCCAAATTCTTCAGGTCGGGCATTGTTTTCTTTATCGGAGAAGACTGAGGCAAAGAAGGCATTGAGGAGTTCAGCCCTTTCTGTGTCCCCTGTTTGCATTTCACCATCTTCTCCTCTGAGTGACCCCACTGTTTCTTTGTTCTTCCTTTTGCTACGGACATACCCATAAAAGCCTTTTTTGTTGCTTTTAACCTCTCTGGCAAGCCTGAGTTCATTCTGTGCTTTAGTTTTTCTGACTTTGTGTCTACATGTGCTGGCTATTTGTTTGAATTCCTCTTTGGTGGTTTCCCCCCTTTTCCATTTTTTGTACACATCCTTTTTTAATCTTAACTCTGTTAAAAGTTCTTTAGATAGCCACCCTGGCTTCTTTAGGCACCTTCCATGTTTCCGTCTCATTGGTATTGCCTGAAGTTGTGCTTTTACTATCTCCCTCTTAACAAACTCCCAGCCATCATGAACTCCCTTTCCTTTTAGTATTACTGTCCATGGGATCTCACCCAGCACTTCCCTAAGTTTTATGAAGTCGGCTTTCTTAAAGTCAAGAAATTGAGTCCTAGTATGCTTGGCTGCTCCTTTCCGCTGTATAGTAAACTTCAGAAGAGCATGATCACTCGCGCCTAATGATCCTTCCACTTCTACCCCACTAACCAGGTCATCAACATTGGTTAGGACCAGATCTAAAATGGCTGTTCCTCTTGTTGCTTCTCCCACTTTCTGGACAATGAAGTTGTCTGCAAGGCCAGTGAGGAATCCTTTTGACCTTATGCTCTTGGCTGAGTTTGACATCCAACAAATATCCGGGTAATTGAAGTCCCCCATTACTACTATCTCCCTTCCTTTTGCATGCTTGGCCATCTGTTCCAGGAAGGCATCATCTATGTCCTCCGTTTGGCTTGGGGATCTATAGTAAACTCCCACAATGAGGTCTTTGTTATTCTTCTCTCCCTTAATTTTGACCCAAATGCTCTCACTTTGGCTTTGAGGTTCTAAATCTTGGATCTCTTTACAGGTATACATATCCCTGACATATAATGCCACTCCTCCTCCTTTCTTGTCTGGTCTGTTTCTCTGAAATAGATTGTATCCCCCCATTATTACATTCCAATCGTGGGACTTATCCCACCAGGTTTCAGTGATGCCTATTATGTCATATTTAGTTTGCTGTACCAAGAGCTCAAGCTCATCTTGTTTATTTCCCATGCTTTGCGCATTAGTGTACAGACATTGAAGTCCATTAATCATTCCCCTGTGTCTCTTATTTAAGGATTTTTTCCTCCCACCACTAGGTCTGCGTGCTGTTTGCTTCATTTGGTCTATGACATTTGGATGATCATCTTCATCAATTGATAGACTCCTACTTTCAGGAGCACTGTCTCCCTCCCCCACATTAGTCAGTTTAAAGCCCTCCTGATGAGGTTTCTGAGATTTTTGGCAAAAACATTCCTCCCAACCATTGTGAGGTGCAGCCCATCGCTTGCCAGAAGTCCATCTTCAAGAAACTGCAGTCCGTGATCTAAGAATCCAAACCGTTCCTGTTTAAACCATTTGCGAAGCCAGCTGTTCACTTCCACTATTTTCCCCTCTCTCCCTGGGCCATGTCGTTCAACTGGGAGGACAGATGAGATGACAATTTGTGCATTTAATTGCTTCAATTTCCTGCCCAGAGCCTCGTAGTCTCTTTTGAACTTCTACATTAGTTCATTTTTGGCCTGCCCTTCAGATCTAGCTTGCCAGACTGAGCAACTCACCAGGAGTCTCTAGACCACCAACTGGTCTAGACACTCCAATGCCTTGCTTCCCTTACCCAATATTTGCCTTCAGTCATGACCCTGGTCAGACATTGCTCTCATATCTGTTTTTGGTTCTCCTGGCCTTCAGTTTCCTGCTTTAGATTCCACACGCCACTTCTCAAGGCTTGATTTTGACGACATTTCTGTCTCTAAATACTTTCCTATCGCCCTTGAGTCCCTTATCTGACTTCTCTGGGACTTGACCTCTGATAAGTCATTTTCATTTTTGTTGCCTATATAACTTGGGAAGAGGGGGAAGAATCACAGAGGTTTGCAAGCACCTGTTAAATCACATTATATTTCTTATCTCTTCTAAATTACTGCGTTGAATCTGGAACGTCACAATCCTGGGAAGGTTCTATGGAATATTTGAGGGCTTCACATCCTGGATCTACCTCAGGTGAGGCAGCTGAGAAAATGGAAGAGGGAGAAGTTTTAAATAGCCATCTTTCCTTTCTCTCTTCTCCAACAGTAGCAGTTTGAGTAAAGTGAGAGTGGAGAGACACTGAGATGAAAACTGTGGTTTTCAACAACGTATGTATAAAAATGCTGTTGTATTTTAAAAGAGTAAATGTTTCAGAAGCTTTTAATATTTGATGTTGATGTTGTTGTTTCCTGGTATTTTTGTTGGAAGCTGCTGAGAGTGGCTGGGGCAAACCAGTCAGATGGGTGGGTTGTTGTTGTTGTTGTTGTTGTTGTTGTTGTTGTTGTTGTTGTGTCAGGTCTTCCTTCCTCTCCTCATATCCCCTCACTCCAGTTCCAGTTCTTTCTTGGTACAATAGATTGCTTTTGAACTAGCTTTATTTGCTGGAGTTAGGGGAACACATATGAGTAAATTGAACCATATTTACAGAAAATGCTGTGGGAGTGAGTAGACTTACTAAGCTGTCATCCTTCTGGGAAAATCAGTTAGCTCAGACTCTAGTAGGAACTAAAAGGGAGCTACCTCTCCTGTCTGCCCGTTTCCTGGAAAGAATGTTGTTTGCCTGCCATCTCACGTCTAGACAGCCACAATATCTAACCCTCCAGCCATATTGTGAGTTAGAACCAGACTGGAGTGGCCTACTGAGCCATTTCCACCACTGACTCTTAAGTCAGACTTTATATTTCCTATCCACCCCTGTCTGTGCTGATTTGTAAGATCTGCATTGGCATTCAAGAAGTGTTGCCCTTCACACCTACAGATGATTTTGTGGCCGGACAACACATGTTACCAGAGATCCAAGATCAGATCTGCTGATGCCAGTGCTGTTCTTCTAGAACAGGCATGTCCAACCAGTAGATCGTGATCTACCGGTAGATCCCCAGCTGATCCTGGTAGATTGCGGGACCCTTATCGATTGTGGGATTAAATAAAGTTTACCGAAAGTTAACAAATAAAAGCTGAAGAACTCTGGACAATCCTACCCCCCAAAAGCTCAACAATTCTGGACAATCCACCCACCCCATGCACGCTCCTCCTCCCTCCAATGACAATGAGTAGATCACTGCCAGTTTTTTAATACTGGGAGTAGATCACAGTCTCTTGGGAGTTGGACATGCCTGTTCTAGAAAAAGAGGTGCCAGAACTCACCATGAAAGCCTCTCTTGTTCTCTTACAATGGCAATGGTGCCCACCTGAAAAAAAGTCCTACGTGATGCATAGGTTAAAACCCCTCCCCTCTGTGCACATTGACCTTTTGCAGAGCTGCTACAGACACTCATTGTTGTGCCTGCATGCCTTGTCCCCTGGAGCTCCAATTCTCCTCCAATTAAATTAAAAACAAAACAGGCTTTCAGCTGCATTCATATCAGGTTCTCTCCCACCCACAGACAAGTCAACACCCAAGCCCAAAGGCATCAACTGCAGAAATTCAAAAGACTCCTGCATGTTCAATGAAGGATCAAATTCTTACAGATTCTAGACAATCCAAGGAAGCTCACCCATTTAGACCAGGACTAGCCAGCTTGTAGTCCTTCAAATGTTGAACTCTCAGTTCCCACCAGCTCAGTCAGGGATGATGGAAGTTATTGTTAAGTTGGGGGTGAACATATCAGACGACACAGCAGTTCTTCAAACAGCTCTTGTTTATTCACAGGCCAGAACAGAACTGAACTGAAGGGTTCAGCCAGCCTGCGTATATAGAGCTCCACTACAACGCAACTGTAACACTTTCTGTAACTATCCAATCACTGAATGTCACTTTCGATCCCTTATTTGCATATGTGGACCTGAGTGAAAACTATCTACAGTATTCCCCTGCTGGCCCAGGGTGAGAAATTCAGTACATAACAGTTATAGTCCAGCAACATTTGAAAGGATACAGGTTCAGAACTCCTGATTTACTCGGCAAGCACAGTACAGTGGTGCCCCGCAAGAAGAATGCCTCGCAAGACGGAAAACCCGCTAAACGAAAGGGTTTTCCGTTTTGGAGGTGCTTCGCAAAACGAATTTCCTATGGGCTTGCTTCGCAAGACAAAAATGTCTTGCGAGTTCCTGCGGGTTTTTCCCCTCCCCCCCTTTTTCCCAAGCCGCTAAGCCGCTTATCAGCTGATCCTAAGCCGCTAAGCCGCTTAACAGCTGATCCGCTAAGCCGCTAAACCGCTTATCAGCTGATCCACTAAGCCCGCTAAGCCGCTAGTAGCGCTAAGCCGCTAATGGGCTTGCTTCGCAAGACGAAAAAACCGCAAGACGAAGAGACTCGCAGAACGGATTCTTTTCGTCTTGCGAGGCACCACTGTAAATGGATGGGAAACCAGCATTAGACAGAGAAGTAGCCATTATTGATGATAACTCATTTATACCATTTTACTAACTATACTTGGTGACATGGCCAAATATGTTTAGGCCCATAATCTTTTTGTAATCAGTTTATTCGAAATCTATATGTTAAAAAAAAGTTTCCAACATTCCAGCACACACCCTCACGTAGCCATACAAGTTGAGGAAACTTGAAGGATGTTGACAAGCTGGAATGTGTGCCAAGGAGAGCAACCAAGACGATCAAGGGTCTGGAAACCAAGCCTTATGAGGAGCTCTTGAAGGAGCTGGGTATGTTTAGTCTGGAAAATAGGAGACTAAGAGGAGATAGCCATCTTCAGATATCTCAAGGGTTGTCCCATGAAAGAGGGAACAAGCTTGTTTTCTCCCACTATGGAGGGGAGGACTTGAACCAATGGCTTCCATCTACTGGCAGTAAGAGCTGTTTGGCAGTGGAACAGATTCCCAGGAGAGGTTGTGTCTTCTCCTTCCTTGGAGATTTTCAAGCAGAGGTTGGATGGCCATCTGTCGTGGATGCTTTAGCTGAGATTCCTGCTTTGCAGGGGGTTGGACTAGATGACCCTTGGCCCCCTTCCAACTCTACAATTCTATTATTACAAGTCCTCCTGTTCAAGATTCCAGCCACTCATATCCTCCTTCCTTAGGGGTGCAAGCAGGCCAGTTCACCCATTCCCCTCCTCCTTCCCCAGTTTTCCATTTTGATTTTCCAAATGGCCCCAGAAAGTCACTGAGCATGCTCAGTCGTCATTGGGCTGTGTTTTTCAGTTTTCACCACCTTTTCAGGTTGATGACGATGATGGTGGTGATGATTGAAATAATGGTGATGTTGATGACATACCTTGGGGTTCACCCAAACATACACCTCCCTCTTTTTTTAATCTCAGCGGTCCCATTTTAGATCTAATTCTGTCATCACTCTAGCTCCTGTGTTTTCCCTTTGAAAAAATACCGTATTTTTTGCTTTATAAGACTCACTTTTTCCCCTCCTAAAAAGTAAGGGGAAATGTGTGCGCGTCTTATGGAGCGAATGCAGGCTGCACAGCTATCCCAGAAGCCAGAACAGCAAGAGGGATTGCTGCTTTCACTGCATAGCGATCCCTCTTGCTGTTCTGGCTTCTGAGATTCAGAATATTTTTTTTCTTGTTTTCCTCCTCCAAAAACTAGGTGCGTCTCGTGGTCTGGTGCGTCTTATAGAGCGAAAAATACGGTATTTAAAAGATCTTGTTTTAAATGGCTGGGGAGCAAATTCAACCTGCAACCTAATTGCTTCCCCAAGTAAACTTCTCTGTTATCTCTCATTAGGGAAACGGGAAGAATTTAATTCAGTTCACATTTAAAGGCAAATGTACCACACTCATACCTTCCAAAACAATGTGAGAAACAAAATACTGGCATCCTTTCAAATGAGCACTTATCTGAATTTTGTGATGCAGTTCTCCAACCAAACATTTTCAAAAATGCATTATATTTGGGGGAAATTGTTGGCAAAATTAGGTACATTCGTCAAAACGGCATACAAAAAAATGTACATATTAGGAGAAATTTGCACTAATTTCTTTGATGAATTTTCATGAGGATTCTTTTTTTCTAAATCCCAAATTGCTGCAGAATTGTGGAGAACTGAATGTACAATGGGGAAAGATGGAGAAACTGAGAGAACCAAAGCTGACAGATTTTTCCATTCCTGTCTTTCATAAAGAGTCTGGTGTATTTGCTTACATTCCTGCTTTTCTTGGGAGGTGAATTTTCTGCTTTTCTTGGGAACAGATTAATATTATTTTTTTACTGTAGTGAAGGGTCGCTGAACACATATTGAAAAACCTGGCCACTTCCCCCAATCTCTAACCACAGTTTCCTATGCTCACAGAAGATTTTGAGATACTCTTGATTCTCAGATATTTTCAGAACGAAAATGGACATATTTTAATAGAATATGAGGATTGTCAGTTTCACTGGGAAAGGTTCCTGAAAAGGAGTGTGTTTGTTCTAATTATTAATATAAGTCAACCTATATGAAAATAATGTTTGAAGAAAGTATCGTGAAGCAATTAACAGTTCTCTCAGAATTAATCTGCATTACTATCACTGGCTTTTACCAATAAAACCCAGTCACATTCCATGTTGGAAGTTGGGGTGTTGTTGTTGCTTTTTTAAAAAATACAGTTTTACTCCATAGTTTTTCTCAGGTATGAATTAAGATTCCAGTATGCTTTGAGTTTTGTTTTTGTTTTGTTTGCTGCAGTTACATCATCTCCATTGCAGTCAAGGCTGGCCCAAGAATTTTGGTGCCTGGGGCAAACCACCAAATGGCACTTGCCTCCCCACCAAAGAAGGAGGTGTGAGTGAATATCTAAATCAGGAACAAGGGCGGGGGGGATTATGGGTCTATGTTGGGATCTGCTGCCTCTGTGGATCTTGCCGCCTGAGGCAGTTGCCACATGTTGCCTTATGCTTGAGCCGGCCCTGATTATAGCATTGTAGGAAGAAAATAGTCAACAGGCCAAGCAGACAACCTATCTCTACTGATGTTAAAAGGGGATTTTTTGGACATTTGCAAAATTTGTCAATGTTCTCTTGCTGATGACAAGGTCTAGCAAAGTACAAAGCAGGTGGATGAAAACAAATGAGCCTAACTCCCATTTGGGTATTGTGGTTTTTGAAACACCAATATGGGAAATAGGATTATGGTGGCAGCAAGGAAGCAACCTTTGCTGTGTGTTGATGGCTTATAGAGATTAGGATGCAAAATGAAGTCATCTTTCAGAACCTGGCATACCGGATTGCTTTGTGGTCTATGGAAATAGATGTTAAAGTACACTCTGACAAATTGTCCCACTTATGAGTTAAAGTGGAATGTCTGCTGTTTACTTCAGGCAGCAGAGGGAAGTCCCTGATTTTGTTTTCTGCAACGTCCACCCAGCTCTCCAGCCTCTTATTGCTGGCTGACAAGTGATTCCTCCTTGACCCAGTTTCTGCAATCTCAGGTACACATCATTAAGTCATTGGGGGGGGGGTCCCCTCCACTTTTCTATATTCTATGGTAAAGCTGTTTTCATAGCTAGGACAGAATTTTCAGAGGATGTGGGACATTGTACTCATTTTCAGTCCTCAATCCACCCATTTTTATTTTGTAAAGAAGTTACTTTTTTAGATATTGTCCCTCTGCCACAAAAGTTTTCTGCATTTTTGGGAGGCTGTTCCCCAAGTTCCCATGATTAAAGAAGGATTTGGCAGGAAATATGGTGGCAGGCCGTATTTCAGAAGGTGAGACTTACACAGAGGTGTCCGGACAACTTGTTGCAAACCCTCTATAGCTCACCAAGCTGGCCACCCAAACAGGTTTGGAGGATAGCTTGGCCTTAGAAAGGAAACATTTAATTTAACAATGAATTCCACCCTTGTTAATCTGAGGCTCTAAAAGAGCATAACAATATGAACACCCTTGTTTACAAGCCTGAGTTTCTGTGGTTGTTCATAAACTGCAAAATTATCTTGAAGGAAAGCCTTGACTCAGACGACACAGTTCCATATAAAAATCTTTGTGGCACCAAGGATAGAATATGTTGTTTCTTCTTTTGACTTAGCAAGTCACTTATTTGGCACCAGTGATTTCTCAAAGCCAGGGAAGATTGAAATATAGTTTCTTCGCCATTTTGAAGTGTATTGTTTTTAACCGGAGGCCGACACAGCAATTATTTCTGCTTATCAAGGGCTCTGCAAAACACACAATAAATTTTGGGAGCCCATTGAGACTTCCCAAATTCAAGTTTGCTTTAGGTATTATTCAATGACAGATGGTGACACTGGAACATCCTGATAATATTTCTAGTCTTATTGATAAACTTTTTAATTCTTTTGAATATCCTCAGATGATTTGCTTGAAGAGGAACCTTGAAAGTGAAACTGATTTCACTTTGGTCAAATAGAATTCACTGTGTGTACCAATAGGAAAACAGGTAAGCATCCTCTCTGAGAGTTATTGATAGGGGCCTCGCGAGTGTTATTTGTCTTGTGACAAACAAGTTGCAGATATTTAACTGCACATACGTATCCTTAAAAATAATGAGCTCTCCAGTGCATTCCTATCCATGTTTATTAAAATGCAACTCCCAAAGTGTTGGGTGAGATTTACTCAAATGTAAGTGTGCACAGGATTGCACCTTTAAGCTATCTGCAACTAATGTGGTCCATTTATTTAAATGGGACTCATTCTCAATATATTTGTTATGTTTGTAATTAATATTGGCACAATTTTACCATTAAGAGTCGAACCAAATGGATTAAAAAGAGCAAAAGATTTATTTCATTAGGAAATCTCTATTTCTCTAGAAGGTTCTTGAGTTCTTTTTTTTTTAAGTACTCCAAGATGTTCATTCTTTAGATAAGACTTTTCAGCTTCCAGTGTAGAGGGTTTTACAATAGGACAGCCTTATCTACATTTTAACAAACAAGGTCTGGAACACTGACTAATGACAACACGCAAATGCAAATATCAGCTGTATTTGGTTTTGTAACTGTCCTTGTCTTTGAGCTCCATACAAATAAATTAAACATGTTATCCTCTTTTTATTGCGGAAAAAGAGGATCCTAATCTCCATGGACCATTAGCCCTGCTGGCCATACCACAGCTACAGAATGCTGCCTGGTTTTTTTGTTTTTTGTTTTAAAGGTAAAGGACCCCTGGATGGGGCCACCGTTTGTCCACAGACAGCTTTCTGCGTCATGTGGCCAGCATGACTAAACCGCTTCTGGCGCAAGAGAACACTGTGATGGAAACTAGAGCATGTGGAAACGCCGTTTACCTTCCTGCCACAGTGGTACCTATTTAACTACTTGCACTGGCATGCTTTCGAACTGCTAGCTTGGCAGGAGCTGGGATAGAGCAATAGGAGCTCACTCCGTTGCGGAGATTTGAACTGCCAACCTTCCGATCGGCAGTCCATAGGCTCTGTGGTTTAGACCACAGCGCCACCCGCGTCCCTTAGCATATTACATATTTAGGTATAAATGTCCTTTATGACATACTTTGGGTACACTTAAATGTTCACAAAAGCATGCCAGGAATATGGGAGCAGGAACTGCTACAGGAGAGGACTGGCAGGTGGGATTGTTTTAATTTTTAACTCCTCCTGTGCTCACAGAATTCCCTCTACAAATCCCACAACTTGTTAACCAGTTCTGCTTGGCTTATATTTGTTTGTTTGTTTCTGAGCCCCTCTAGAGGAAAACCAACACATTAACAAGTGGGGGATGTGTGCAGGGGAGAACTGGCAGCTTAAGTTAAAGGTAAAGGGACCCCTGACCATTAGGTCCAGTCACGGACGACTCTGGGGTTGCGGCGCTCATCTCGCTTTATTGGCCGAGGGAGCTGACGTACAGCTTCCGGGTCATGTGGCCAGCATGACTAAGCCACTTCTGGCAAACCAGAGCAGCGCACAGAAACGCCGTTTACCTTCCCACCAGAGCGGTACCTATTTATCTACTTGCACTTTGACGTGCTTTCAAACTGGTAGGTTGGCAGGAGCAGGGACTGAGCAATGGGAGCTCACCCCGTCGCGGGGATTTGAACTGCCGACCTTCTGATCGGCAAGCCCTAGACTCTGTGGTTTAGACTACAGCGCCACCCGCGTCCCATTAGAAAATGGTTAGGACACATCGCCTTGATGTGCAAATGCTCTGCCTGCTTTCCACTGCATTAATGTTTTCTGCAGAAACAGGGGATTGGGAATGCTTGTTCTTCCTTGTGTCATAAGGTCCTGTCCTTAAAACACCATGTTGACTAAATGCAGCAACAATGAATTTGAAAATATATCTGTGCCTCAAAGCTGAAACTGTCTGCCTGTTGGAAAGAGCCATCAAGGGCAAAGCTGAGATTTTCCTATTTGTGGATTTGAAATCAAGGCTGGATCAAGACCTTTTGCTGCCTGAGGTGAAAGACAAGATAGCAGCCCTTTTCCAGTGTATGTGCTCTTTGGACTCTCACATCAACATTGGGACAGCATCCTCCATTGTCCGAGAATAGAGTGGGTTGGTTTGGGGGCAGACGATTTTTGTAGCTGTATTTGTGATAGGAATTTTGAGGTCTTAGATATATTGTAATGTTCATAAGCGTACCAACCAAGCACGTACATAGATCAGCACAGGAAGACTGACCTTGGAACCATTTTGATGTTTTCTCTGCAAGGTCAAAGTGGGAAACCTCCCATTGTCTTTTCCTTCACAAGGGCACATTTAAGATATGAAGAGGGTGTGAGCCTGTGACCTGGCCCAGGAACTAAGTATTTATTATTACAAAAGACTGGCCAGGTTTCCCAGGCAATCCAATCAAGTAACCTGCCAGACAGGAGATAAACAAAAAACAACATTCAAATTTCTGTTTAGACCGCCTTTTCTGTGATGTAGGTATGATGTATCTGAGGGGTGGTCTCAGGTTACACCCCTTCTGTGATGTATATATGATGTTTCTAGGGGTGGTCTTGATCTACAGGGTGGCAATTTCAAAAGTCTTTATAAGGCCTTGCACGCCATTGTTCTGGGTCCCTCCTCTCTCCTGCGGGTGAGGGGAGCACCCTGTTGCAACAGATCAATAAAGATCAAGCTTACTAGCTGCTTTGCTTCTCAATATCTCTGGTTGGCCTCTGTTATTCTCTCCTACCAATAGGGAACCTATGTAAGGACTCTATATGGGCTCTTGGATACCCCATAAGGGAAACGGGCATTTTTTGTTTACAACATATTCTCTATTCTCTGACAGCGCACCGTCGGGCTGAGGTGGCCACTTCACTCTGCCTCATTTTGGTAGGAAGTTTCCCTTCTCTTCCTGTGTTCCTCACAACGTGAAAGGAGAACAAATATTAACTGGCGCTGTCACTTGGTTACCGAAACCTGAGTTGATTTTCCATCAGAGCAATCCTAAAGTTGTTTACTAGGGAGTAAGCCCTGCTGAGCTCAGTTGGACGGGCTTCTGAGTAAACATGCAGAAGAGTACACTGTTAATCGATTAGCTAATTAAATCTACATCAATCTGTGATGGAATAAAACCAGTAGAACAGAAGATATTATTTTTAAATGAGAAAAGAATGCTAAATTATTGGAATCAGCTGCCTGGCTGGGAGGAAGAGAAGCAGCAGCAGACAGCAGGGTGAACTGCTGTATTTGCCATCTCCACTCGCGACCCTCCAACTGTTCCTATTTTCCAGGTACAGTTGCGGATTGACAGAAGCCATCCCAGTTTCTGATTTGATCTTGTAATGTCCCGCTTTTCCTTAGGATGTCCCTATTTTCATTGGAGAAATGTTGGAGGGTATGGAGTTATGCAACCCCTGAGCCAAGGAGAGAAGTAACTACGCAACCTTTAGAAGGCAGCCCTGTATAGGGAGGTTTTTAAAATGTTTCATGTTTTATTGTGTTTTTAGATATGTTGGAAGCTGCCCAGAGTGGCTGGGACAACCCAGTCAGATGGGCGGGTTATAATTATTATTGCCATTTTTCTAGCAAAAGAAGTGCCAGAACTCATATGAACACCTCGCTCGTTCTTTTATAATGGCAATGGCACCCACTTGAGAGGTGCCAGAACTGAATTCTAGCAAGTTCTGGCTGAAAAAAAAGCAATGATGATGATTATAATACAGTGGTACCTCGGGTTACATACACTTCAGGTTACATACGCTTCAGGTTACAGACTCCGCTAACCCAGAAATAGTGCTTCAGGTTAAGAACTTTGCTTCAGGATGAGAAGACAAATCATGCTCCGGCGGCGTGGCAGCAGCGGGAGGCCCCATTAGCTAAAGTGGTGCTTCAGGTTAAGAACAGTTTCAGGTTAAGAACAGACCTCCGGAATGAATTAAGTACTTAACCAGAGGTACCACTGTATAGGATGTCCCTATTTTCCCCTGAGAAATGTTGGAGGATATGTACTTGCTGCAGCTTTTGCCAGCTTGGCTAGTCTCTTTTGCCCACCCTCCTTCCCGTCTCTCTACACACACCACAGGAACCAACGGCCCTGTAACGAACAGAAGGTCATGATGCAAGATTACTTATTGGAGGCCATCCACAGCTTCTTTTTGAACTGCAAGCAGCCCATGATAGCGAGTTTATTTGCCTTTGAGGCCAGAGGTGTCACCTTGTAACGAAGAACTGGTGCTAGTATTTACTTTCTCCCATCCTGATTCCTTTTCCTTTTGTGTCATATCTTTTAGATTGCAAGTCAACTTATTGCTCTTTGAAAGATGTCCTGGGAACCTTTTTCAGCTGAAGGGTGTGGTAAAAAAATGCTTTAAATAAATAAAGGAATAGTGCATGCACGTACACACACATGCAAACTGCAGAGAAGGCATGTCTTTTCAGCAAGGACAGTGCATGTCCACATTGGTGTTTTTTTAAAAATAAAAAATAATTGTTTAAAAAACAATTATTGTTAGCCAGGGATTCCTTTCCAAATGATGAAAAAGTTTTATTGGACTAGAAATCGCAAGTCCAATATTGACCTACTTCTGCAATGAAAATTGCCCATTTAAAGATTTGTTCAGAGCTTAGGCTGCATACAGATGTACCTTCAAATCATTTGTTCAGAGGTTAGATTGCATATTCCAACATACCTTTAAACAGAAGCCTTGCCTTGAAGTGAGATCCATTTAGGCCTCTTGCTCAAAGATATCTTGCTGTCCAAGGTGAAGGACAATGTGATTCCCCACCCAGGACATTAAAAAGGGGTAAAGGACCCCTGGACGGTTAAGTCCAGTCAAAGGCGACTATGGGGTTGTGGCGCTCATCTCATTTTCAGGCCGAGTGAGCTGGTGTTTGTCCACAGACAGCTTTCTGGATCAAGTGGCCAGCATGACTGAACTGCTTCTGATGCAACGGGACACCGTGACGAGTGCCAGAGCACACGGAAATGACGTTTACCTTCCCACCGCAGTGGTACCTATTTATCTACTAGCACTGGCATGTTTTCAAACTGCTAGGTTGGCATCTGTCTCGTGAGAAATCTCTATGTGGGACAAGAAGCTACAGTTAGAACTGGATATGGAACAAGTGATTGGTTCAAAATTGGGAAAGGAGTACGACAAGGCTGTATATTGTCCCCTTGCTTATTTAACTTATTTGCAGAATTCATCATGGGAAAGGCTGGGCTAAATGAATCCCAAGCCGGACTTAAGATTGCTGGAAGAAATATCAACAACCTCAGATATGCAGATGACACAAACGTGATGGCAGAAAGTGAGGAGGAATTAAAGAACCTTTTAATGAGGGTGAAAGAGGAGAGCGCAAAATATGGTCTGAAGCTCAACATCAAAAAAACTAAGATCATGGTCACTGGTCCCATCACCTCCTGGCAAATAGAAGGGGAAGAAATGAAGGTAGTGAGAGAATTTTCTTTCTTGGGCTCCATGATCACTGCAGCCACGAAATTAAAAGATGCCTGCTTCTTGGGAGAAAAGCAATGACAAACCTAGACAACATCTTAAAAAGCAGAGACATCACCTTGCCAACAAAGGTCCGTATAGTTAAAGCTATGGTTTTCCCAGTGGTGATGTATGGAAGTGAGAGCTGGACCATAAAGGTGGCAGATCACCAAAGAATTGATGCTTTTGAATTATGGTGCTGGAGGAGACTCTTGAGAGTACCCATGGACTGCAAGAAGATCAAACCTCTCCATTCTGAAGGAAATCAGCCCTGAGTGCTCACTGGAAGGACAGATCCTGAAGCTGAGGATCCAATACTTTGGCCACCTCATGAGAAGAGAAGACTCCCTGGAAAAGACCCTGATGTTGGGAAAGATGGAGGGCACAAGGAGAAGGGGACGACAGAGGACAAGATGGTTGGACAGTGTTCTCGAAGCTACCAGCATGAGTTTGACCAAACTGTGGGAGGCAGTGGAAGACAGGAGTGCCTGGCATGCTCTGGTCCATGGGGTCACAAAGAGTCGGAAACGACTAAACGACTAAACAACAACAGGTTGGCAGGAGCTGGGACAGAGCAATGGGAGCTCACTCTGTTACGGGGATTTGAACTGCCGACTGAATCCCACTTCAAACACTGGGATTGATACAACCGCCAATCCTTTCAGTCTGCAGTAAGACCCACTGCATTCAATGGAACTTACTAAGTGTCCACAGGATTGCACCCCTAGGCTGCACTATATCCTTACTTGGAGTGTTACAGAACTGAATGCAGTATACTTCTAAGTAGACAGATGTATAAGAACACACTGCTAGATGCAGTTACTCACTGTATACATGCATCCCCTACTTTAAATAGTTTAGAGCTGAGTTCTCGACCTGATGATACCTAGCTCAAATGTAGTTCTGGCAGTATCCCCAGCATCTTAGACGAAGAAATATATTTTGGTGTGGTGGTGATTAAAATGTTACAATATAGTAGATTAAAATGCATCCTTTTTGGCTCAGCTCCTGCCCACCAAATGCTCCGTGTGTGCATAGAACAATATGTGCAATTCTGCTACAGAAAATAGCCACAATGTTTTTCCAATATGATTCCATTTTAAAACTCTCTTACTCACTTTCTGTCCCATTTAACAAAACTGAAGAGAAACTCCATGATAAATATATATATGGGAGAGATGGGTTATTGGTTTGTTTTGTCCGTATTTATGTTTTTATTATGCATTTTGTGCTTTTTTTATCTTGTAATTTTATGTTGTGAACTGCCCAGAGATCTATGGATGAAAGACGGTATACAAATTTAATAAATAATGATAATAAATATATTTAAACAAACCCTAAAGATTGGTCCTTTGGAAACACTGTGTACAACTGGTATTACAAATGTTTTTGGTTTGAGATTGAGATTTTTCACAATAATTGTAACAACACAATCCTTTCTGAGACACAATGTTCCTAAGGGAGTGGAGTCTTTCTCTACTATAAGACATTGTGATGGCCACTAACTGTTATTTAAACAATAAACAAGATTAAATTAATTCCTGGTCCACCTAAGGAAAGCTGGCTGAGATACCTCCATTGAACAGAGATACTGTAACTCCGAAGACCAGATCTTGGGAACAAAACCCAGAAGGAAGGGTTGGCTGCCTTCCGGCCCTCCTTATGACCTTCTAGATACATTTGGCTTGCCTGCTTTTGGTGCCAATACAAACGCTGGTCCCGATCCTGCGAAGGCGCGCTCTTTAACCCTCTTTGGCACTCCTGGAGCATTGTTTGGCCTACGCTCATCTCTGCAGCGCGCAAGGCAGCCTGCAAGCCGGAGGCTGATGCTGTGCCCGGGCTCCGGCGATAGGAGGAGCAGCAGCAGCAGCTAAATAAAGCCTCTCTTTCTCTTTACTTTTCCTCTTTAGGGGAAAGAGGAGGGAGGGGAGAGAAAGAGAGAGAAAAGATAAGCAACGAGCCTGTGCCAAAGAAGGCCACGTGCTTATGGAGCACTGGCAGAGCAGCAACCCAAATAACATTTAATTTTTTTTAATTTCAAAAGAGCAGGGCCTGCTTGTGTGCGTGTGTTGAACGGCCTCTCCTCTAGCCTGCTTTACGGTTCTTCCTCCGCCGCCAGCAGCAGCAGCAGCAAGCAAACTCATCCGCTCCCCTCCCCACCGCTCACCCGGGAGAAAGAAGAGGCGGAGGAAGGAGAAGAGGTGGTGGTGTAGGAGGACGACAGGCAGCCGGGCAGATCCTGTCTGATCTGTGCGCCGGTGATGGGTGGTGGTGGTTTGTTTTCCTTGCCGCCCTCCCCGCGGCTCCCATCCTCTTCCTGCAGCCGGCTCGCCTAAACCAAGGCGAGGCGCAAAAGCGAAGCGCAATTACGCGCGCCTGTTTGTTTTTTTGCCCTCCGGGTTCTTGATAATGGAAAAAGTGCCCAGAGAAATTTCTGGCGGCGATGGTGCTGGTGCCGGCGGCGGCGTCCCTCCTCTTTTTTTTTCCACCAGCAGCGGATCACCATTGTGTGGGAGGAGGGCAGCAGCGGCGGCGACAGGGATGGACTTGGTCTTTGGGATTTCTTGCTAAAGGGAGCAGCACAGACACCCGGCGCACCAGACCAGCAGGGAGGCGGACGCGAGAGGAGCTGCTGCGCTCACTTGCTGCCGTTGCCTCCGCCTGGGCGCACCATCGCCTTCTCTGCCGGCAAAGCCACAAGGCTCTTCCGTAAAGAAGCGCCTGGCTTCTCCCTTCCTGCCTTCGTCTTCACCGCCTTCCCACCTTGCAGCCTCCTCGCTGCGGCAGATGTGTTTGGGGTCACCGCGCAGCTGGGACTATGGTGAAATTTCCGGCGCTCACTAACTACTGGCCCCTCATCCGCTTCTTGGTCCCTTTGGGCATCACCAACATAGCCATCGACTTCGGGGAGCAGGTAAGAGGCCACCCGCGGCCAGATAGCCGCCCATTCTTTTTTTAGTTTATGGATTTATTTTTATTTTTACTTGCAACTCTTTCCTGCGTACTCCCAGGGAAAGGAAGCCGTCGCTGGGCGATGCAAATCGCCTGCAAGGTTGCTACGGTGCTTTTGCCCGGTCTATTTTTAGGCTCCCTAATGCTGAGTGATGACAAAACGCGCAGCGCACTCCTTTTCCTCGGGAGCCCAGAAGCTCTGGCTGAGAGCAACAAAGCGCTGGCTGGATGTTTGAATGTCTGAAGCCAGCCGGCTTTCCTTTTCCAGAACATGCAAGGAACAGAGACCAGGCGCGGGGCGGGGGGGGGGGGTGGATTGTAGGGATGGGCTGGAGGGGGTGTGCAATGCAAAAAAGCAACCAGAGGGAGGGGGGTGATATAACACTCTGAGGAAGGCACAGCCGACCTGCTTTGGGGGCTGATTCAGGCCACGATTGGAAATGCAAAACAGCCATTCATCTTCCTGCGTCTTTTTGCTGTTATCCAGTGTATGTGCTTTTCATTCTCCAGGCTCATAGGCATCAATGTTACTGGGGATGCTCCAGGCATCAGTGTTACTGGGGATGCAGCAAAGGCCTGAAAAGCTGCTCACAGAAGAATTATGTAATTTGGAATGCCACTAAGTACTGGCTACACGTACATACCTTTAATAGGACACCTCCGCTGAGTTTCTACAATCTGGGCGGATGTCAGGTCCATTGTTTATTAGTGCTAAATAATGCTCAGGCTGGAGGTGGTGATTATGGGTGTTGCACGCACGTTGTTTTGCAGAAACATTTAGAAATTCATTTGCTCACAGCTCAAGCTTGTGTATGTTTACTCGGAAGCAAGTCTCACAGTAATCCCAAATGAGCCTGCCCTTAATTGCTGATTTCCCCCTCCTCCTGGGGAGTTGTGGTTGTGGGTGAGGACTGAAGGCGCTAAACTTTTTTGCAGGCATCCATATTATTTTTCCCTACTCATGGTCTCCCCCCTCCCTTCACAGAAAAGCAGGTGATGCTCTAACCCCTTCAGCCACCAATGAGCCAGTGGTGGGAAGGTGTCAGCTCTGCTTGCTTGACTTAAGCTGCCCTTGGATGACTGAAGATGCTGTGTAATAATAGCATTAGGAGAGAGTGAGTGCAGTGGGGTGGGGGGTGGGGAGGAGAGCTGGAAAGGGATCATGCTGCCAAACGCTTCTGCTTAGAAGTGAGGCCTTGCTTGTTAGGACTTGTGCAAACGTTGTTTTCTACAGAGTAGACTTTGAAAGCCTATTGTTTTAATCCTATAGTATTAGCATTAGCCGGGCCTGTTATTCTTTAGTTGCAGGATAAGTTAGAGAAATGGTTTTCTGGTAGTTTTCTGCAGTAAACAACTGTGTGCATTTCAGCTTTATATGTCTGATTGCTTGGTTCCTGTGCTGAGTAGCAACATGAACACTCTCTTAGGTCAATGAAGTAATCACAGTGGGAGAGCTGGGAAGCCCCTGTAATTTTCAGGTGTTTGTACCCACCAGAGATGCTTCACATACTATAGTGGTTTTATAAAAGGTATACTACTATATATATATTTAATATACACCAAAAAATGTAAAGCATGAATGTGGTGAACAGGTGTTTAAAGAAATTCATATCCAGCATCTTCATTGGAGTGCCAGGACTGTGTCTGCCTTTTTGCCGCATGTATCCACTTTTGCAAACCCAGGTTTGTTGCTGTGCCATGTGTAAAACAGCCCTTATTCCTTTAAGTGCCAGAGTGCTAACTTTGAGCTCCTTGATATTTGCATTATTTGATACTGCTGTGTTGATGAGCAGCAGAGTGTTTTTCCTTTTTTGTTACTGCTCAGTTGACCAGGGCAGCATCACTCATTAGGCAGTGTTAAGTACTCTTTGGACTGCACGAAACTCTGTGTAAGTGATTAGCAAATGCTAGAGAACAAAGGTTGATGCACCTCCTAGGTAGCTCATGTTTTCAACTGCTGGTTCATTCAAAAAAGTGAATGGAAAAAGAATCCCCCAGAATGCATGTGTGTTAAAGGTGTGACTTGTACTTTCCCATGCTTTCCTCCCTCTGAGCCACTGAGGAGGGGGGAGCCCTGTGTCACATACTTAAGAGCACAATATTGTATTCCACATTAAGTCACCCAGTGGCAGTGGCATAGCGTGGGGGGTGCAGGGGGGCCGGCCGCACCGGGCGCAACATCTGGGGGTTAGGGTTAGGGGGCGCAAATCCACGGGTTAGGGGTGCAAATTACTTGCCTTGCCCCGGGTGCTGACAACCCACGCTACGCCACTGCCCAGTGGTGACTCCTTATCAGTTCATCCAGGCCAGCTGCTGCCCTTCTGAGTTCCTCATCTCACAGCAATCCTACATAGATATACTCAGAAGCAAGCTCTGTTGAATTCAATGGGGCTTACTCTCAGGAAAGGATTGTACTCAACAGTTCGCAGTATGAATGACAAACTGCTTCCCTTCCTTTTTAAGGATGTATTGAAAATGGAAAGCGTAGTTGCAAAATGGTAGTTATAGCGTGCTGATGTGTAACTAATTTGTGTTAACTGATCTTGAGTTTTCTTGGAGGAGGAAGAAGATGTATCTTTCACTACAGGGCACTCTTCATAGCATCATAGTGGGAGTTAATGGGGATTATGGGCTGGGATGGAAATAGCAATGTGATATGTATATGGTTTTTACATGTGGCTTCTTACACTTAAGACTTTCAGTCGGCTGTTATTATACAGAACACACACAAACCTATTTTTACTGTTTGTAGACTCAAATAATTCTTTATCTCATTCTCTCCCCCCCCCCCCGCCCCAACTGAACATAATAAAGATGCTTGAAAGGGAAGCAAGGCATGCAAAGTTAGAGAAGTACAGTACATTTTTCTCCTCTAAATCTATTAGGTAGATAATGGCCTCATATAACAATTCCACTTCAACCATAACATCTTACTGGGGTACCTGGGAGACTGTTACAGTGACCCAACAATCCAAGGTTTACTTTTAAGCTTGTTGCTCCCCAAAGTACCATTGACAGATCCAAGTGAGCAATTGGTTGAATTTTGTTATGTGAATCTCAAGAGAAGGGTGGGGTAGCATTTGGCTTCTGTGCCTACTCTGTTCTTAATCCCTTTCCCCATTCTGCTTGGCAAAAAGGTACTTTACAACAGCAACAGATGGGGATCCAGTAAAAGTATCAGTATATTCCAACTGGGTTTATTCTATAAGAACAACCAAAAAAATAAAATAAAAATCTCCCAATCAAGAGAGAAAATGTCAGTGGTTTTTTTTTTTAAAATTCATAACCTTTTAGTGCCTTCTGGTTTCTTGCAAATTTACTGAAGCAGAGCTAACTAGGAAGCCATAGCCAGCCCCATCTGCACTTCTGAAAGCGCTGCAAATGAATTAGGCATAATTGGCTCAAAGTGTGACCACCCCACACTCCTGAGTTATCAGTCGATTCTTGGCTTCTTACAAGAATCGCTTTTCAGAGCAAGGTCCACCTAATTCAGTTTTATGTTGCCAGTAGTGGCAGCCAGATACTTGTAAATGCTAAGTACTGGGTCATTGCTCTTTGTCCTCAGTATCTAGAACAGTCATACCTCTGGTTGCGAACGTGATCCAGAGGTCTGTTCTTAACCTGAAGCTGTTCTCAACCTGAGACCCCACTTTAGCTAATGGGGCCTCCTGCTGCTGCTGTGCCGTGGCAGCGTGATTTCTGTTTTCATCCTGAAGCAAAGTTCTTAACCCGAGGTACTATTTCTGGCTTAGCGGAGTCTGTAACCTGAAGCTTCTGTAACCTGAAGCGTCTGTAACCCAAGGTACCACTGTATTTAGAGGTATACTGCCTCTATTCTGTGTAGCTATGGGGGCGGCGGGGGGGGGGGCTGATAGCCCTTTGTTTAAAGCCACCTAAACTGGCAGCAATCGCCAATAAATTTCATAGTTATGTGTTGAACTACAGTTCTTTTTGGCTACAGCATATAAAAAAACAAGTGTTAGAAACTCAGCTATCTATTATAACCCCCAAATGGCACCTTAAACCTAGTTTACGGTTGCCACAATGGAATGTCTAGGTGCTGTTTTGTTTTTAAAATTGAGTTTATGATTATTATTATTAATTTATTTACTGTCATTCGTATCATTTCTACACCGTTTTATATTTTAAAGAACAAATTTCAAAACGGTTTACAACCCATTTAAACCATCAAATAAAGCAATCCGGAATAAAACAAATTCAAGCTTCAAGGAGAATATTTCAGACCCTCCTTCTCTTAAGTAACATCTTGCTTTCCCCAGTTGCAAACCTGGCATCCATAGATCTCCAAGTAGTCGCAGTTGACCCACACCAGTCACAAAATGCACCCGGCGCCTGGCTAATTTCTAATACTCTCAAACACCTACCTGGGACCGCAAGTGCTGCAGGCTTATTGGAGGTGGTTATAACAATTGGGGCAGTAGTTTTGATGTGTTGAGAGTAGCATAGTATGTGCAAGTGCAACCAAATAATGTTTGTGCTATACTTTCTCAAATACCGACACATGTAAGGACAGTGTTGGCAGCCAGTGCCTCTACCTGTTATTGGTAGTATTCTTACTAATGTTACCTTAGGCAGAATTACTCTGTATTAGGAATTCCTTCGGTAGAATCTAAGTCTACTACACCATTGTACTGTGACTCATTTAACAGAGTAAAATAAACAAGGCCATTGTGTGATAGCTAGCCAGCTATATGAGTTAGCTACTTTTTATAGAATCATAGAATTGTATAGTTATTATTATTGCAAATGAATTAGGCATAACTGGCTCAGAGTGTGACCACCTCACACTCCTGGGTTATCAGTCACTTCTTACAAGAATCGCTTTGCAGAGCAAGGTCCACCTAATTCAGTTTTATGTTGCCAGTGGTGGCAGCCAGAAACTTGTAAGTGCTTGAATTTACATCTACTACACCATTGTACTGTGCCTTATTTAACAGAGTAAAATAAACAAGGCCATTGTATGATAGCTAGCCTGCTATATGAGCTAGCTGCTTTTCATTGAATCATAGAATTGTAGAGTTATTATTATTATTATTATTATTATTATTATTATTATTATTATTTACTGAATGTATATACCATCCTATACCCGGGGGTCTCTGTTGGAAGGGACCTTGAGAATCCTTTAGTCCAAACTTGTACAATGCAGGAATATGTAGCTTCCCCATACAGGGATCAAACTTGCAACCTTGGCATTATCTGCGCCACGCTCTACCCAACTGAGCTATCTTGTGTGCCCTTGTGGGGAATGTGCTTCTGAATAATCCCTGAAATAAAAACAAACTTGCGTATTCCCACCCACCCCAGATTCTCAAGGCCTATTTTTCTCATCTGGGTGTCCGATATTGTAAATGTCCATTGTCACATAGCATTTCACTACCTACCGTTACAGAAAGCACATGCACACACATATTTTTTTTTACTGTCATGGGCCAGGAACAACAACAAGAAGAAGCCTAGTGATACTGAGTTATGAATATGGTTGCATGTTTAGAAATCTGAGATCTGGTTATTCAGTTGACTCTAGAGTTTTAGCACTGATCCGTCCTGAATAAAGAGGACCAGCTTTTGGCTTGAGGGGCACCTGTCCAGTCTACAGGGGCGTCCCAGGCAGCCATAATGGGTGGTGGCTCTATGTTGGGCCTTTCACAGCATTTTAGGGAAGCTAAATAGGAGGCCCACAGGTGCCCCATTTGAGAGTCCCCGGACACGTATCGGCAGCAGTAAGGCCCCATCAGAATTATGAGGCCTAAGCAGCTGCCCCAAAATGGCAGGTATTGCTATAGACCAGGCATGTCCAAAGTCCATTTTGGGGGCCTAATCCGGCCTGCTGGTCCATTTAATCCGGCCCCTGTGGCAGTTTATTTTATTTCCGGGGGGGGGGGGGAAACCTCAACAACTTCAATCCTAAAAGAAACTCAATAACTCCAACCCTAAAAGAAGCTCAACAACATCAATCCTAAAAAAAGCGCAACAACCCTGGGGTGAAATCATTGAAAAAAGCTCAACAACAACTTCAATCCTAAAAAAGGTCAATAACTTTGGTTGGCCCCACAGCCCTTCACTTCATCAAATGTGGCCCTTTTTGAAAAAAGTTTGGACACCACTGTAAGACGGTATAAATAAATGACACATTTGAGGAGGGATAGGGGGGAGGGGGGAGGAATGTTCGGCAATAATAAGAGTATTCAAAATGGCAAAAGGCCCAAGGAAGAAGCCTCAAAATAATCCTCTGTTATTAGTTTTGGACATGACAGTGTGTGAATCACAGAATCATAGAACTGTAGCGTTAAAAGGGACCACGGGGTTCGTCTGTAATAATAATAATTTGATAATAATTTATTATTTATACCCCGCCCATCTGGCTGGGCCCAGCCACTCTAGGCGGTTCCCAACAGAATATTAAAAACACGATATAAAACATTAAATGCAGGCATCTTTTGACCAATGTGGGGCTCAGACCCATGACTCCCCAAAGTCTCATGCTATACTATGTCAGATAATTTTTTTTTAAAAAAAAGCATATATAGGCATACATTTTGGTATGCCTACTTTAAAACAATGGCTGATAACTTTTCAACTTCAACCGATTAAGGGCAGAGACTTGAGAATGGTTACTTTGGAAGCAAGGCCTGTTAACATTATTTGAGGCTTGCTTCTAAATAAATGTGGTTAGAATCGGGCTACAAAAGTTTCTTACCTTAGCATGTAACTCAATTCAGCTTTTATCATTTTGGATGCTGAAGGATTATCTGTTAACTTGAAAACGTCTGTATCCTTTCCCCTGCCAGATGTTGATTTAACAAAGAGAGCATTTTAACTGTACAGAAAGCACACTTGGGGTTGTGTGGGAGAGTGTGTCACAATTTTCTATTGTGATGACATCAGCATATTGTGATGACATGGGTATATTGCAATGATGTAACAATCAACACCCCAGAAGAAAAAGCTGAAGCCTACAAACCTTTCAGTGTAAAAGGAAACATGGAAATAATTTCAAATAACTGTAAAATGGCCTTCTTCCACTTGCGTTGTGCTAGTTTGGAATAATTCTCAAGAAGGTGCCCTGGAATGAATCCAGCAGTAGCTGAAATATTAGTATTTGGCTCAACTGAACGCCGAGAAATGTGAGCTTTTCGGAGAAATCTTGCTGGCTTAGCTGCAGTGGAAGACAGCTGAATGTTTCGTTAGGTCAGATTGCTTCATTTTCCAGTTTTTCTGAATAAGGAGAGTGGAGAATGTGACAGAATGAGCGGATATTTTGAAAGGGACTTGAGAGATGGAGCAGCCACCAAGAAAATCCAACTGACTAGCTGACAGGCCAAAGTAAGTGAAAATGTATCAAATGATTGCATCTGGCCTGTTTATTGCTTATGATTCTACACAGGGTCGGTCACTTTCAGATTTACTCCAAACAGCCATTGGTAAAATGGCCACTTGTTTGGTTTTTAAATGGCTGTTGGGTTTAGTGACTATCTGACTTTTAGAAGACATCTGAAGGCAGCGCTGTATAGGAAAGTTTTTAATGTTTGATGTTTTGTTGTATTTTTAATATTTTGTTGGAAGCTGCCCAGAGTGGCTGGGGAAACCCAGTCAGATGGGCGGGGTACAAATAATAAATTATTATTATTATAGTGAGGTATTCTCTGGCTGATTGAGGTTTCCTTCTGGCTTCCCGAAGGCACTACAGTGGTACCCCGAAAGACGAACGCCTCGCGAGACGAAAAACTCGCAAAACGAAAGGTTTTTTCGTTTTCGAGTTGCCTCGCAAGACGAATTTCCCTATGGGCTTGCTTCGCAAAACAAAGCTTGCCCCGGGGACAGCGGGTCTTCTCTTTTGAAGCAAGGGGCGGCGGGGAGAAGCGATCTTCTCCCCGCAGCCCCAGGTCCGGGGACAGCGGGAAGCGCTTCCCGCTGCCCCTGGACCTCTTTTGAAGCAAGGGGCTGCGGGGAGATCGCTTCTCCCCACCGCCCCTTGCTTCAAAAGAGGTCCGGGGACAGCGGGAAGCGCTTCCCGCTGCCCCCAGACCTCTTTTGAAGCAAGGGGCTGCGGGGAGATCGCTTCTCCCGGTGCTCCAAAGCGGGGCGGGGGGGTGGGAACACCTTCCCCCGCCGCCCCGCTTCGGAACGGTGCTCCGAAGCGGGGCGGGGGGCGGGAACACCTTCTGAAGACTTTGTCCCCCCTGCCTGCCTTCCCAGGGGCTTTTAAATCGCCCCGGACAGCGGAGAAGTCCTCCGCTGTCCCGGGGCGATTTTAAAATGCCGCCCGCCAGCATTTTAAGATTGCCCGGACAGCGGAGAAGTCCTCCGCTGTCCCGGGGTTTTTTAAAATGCTGGGGGTGGGAAGAAAAGCCCTTACCCCCCCCCCCAGCCTTCAGAAGAGGTCCGGGGACAGACTGTCCCCGGACCTGGTCTGAAGGCAGTTTCCCTAGGAACGCATTAATTGATTTTCAATGCATTCCTATGGGAAACCGTGCATCGCAAGACGAAAAACTCGCAAGACGAAGAGACTTGCGGAACGAATTAATTTCGTCTTGCGAGGCACCACTGTACTAATTTGGTTGCAGTCTTTCCTGTGGACACATTCGGATCACAAGTGCTTTGCCATTCATTCGATTCCTTTGCAAAACAGGGATTTATGCCTCAAGGGTGTGGGTGGCAACCACTTTGCGCGGGGCCTTCTGTTCCTGGCCCCTGTGTGCGTCAGCAGAGCGCACTTCAGCCCTCCCTACCCTGCTTTCTCCCGGGTCCAAATGGACCCTCACGTTGGCGGTCACTCGCCATTTCTGAGGGGCACAAAATGGCCTCCCTCTTGTATAAAGTGCCAAGTCCCACGGGGAGTTGCTCTCAGGCAAGTATATACAGTGGTACCACTAGCTGCGGACACAATCTGTTCTGGGGTGCCGTTTGCACCCTGAAAAGTCCGCAAATATAGTGGCGCTTCTGTGCAAGTGAGGAGTGCGATAGAGTGCTTCTGTGCATGTGCAAAGCGCGCAGAACGCTTCTGCACACACGTGTGACGAAACTGGAAGCATACACTTTCGGGTTTGCTGCATTCGCAAGCCGAAAAGACGCAACATGAACCTAACGCAACACAAGGTATGGCTGTACAGTCATACCTTGGGTTGAAGCACCTTCGGGATAAGTATTTTCAGGTTGCGTGCTGTGGTGACCCGGAAGTAACGGAGCGTGTTACTTCCGGGTTTCGCCGCTTGTGCATGCCGCAGTCGGTCAAAATGATGTCATGCGCAGAAGCGGCGACATGCGGACACAGGTTGCGTTCGCGTCTGGATTCGAACGGGGCTCCGCAACGGATCCCGTTTGCATCCAGAGGTACCACTGTACAGGATTGCAGCCTATAACAGTTGTTACAAGAAAAACTGCTTCCTTTCCCTTAAGAGCCCGTATAGAGTCCTTAAGTAGGTTCCCTATCGATAGGAGAAATTAACAGAGGCCAACCAAAGTATATTGAGAAGCAAAGCGGCTAGTAAGCGTGATCTTTATTCAAGGAACTGTTGTAACAGGGTCCCCACACCCAGAAAGGAGGATAACCCTGACCAATGGTGCGCATGCGCTTGTATAGACTCTTGAAATTGCCCACCCTGTAGCCAAAGACCCCCCCCCCAAAAAAAAACCCCATCATACATACATCACAAAAGGAGGTGGTTTATGGCAGAAATCCTGTCTGCCAGGATACCTGATAATGGTCACTGATTACATTACCTGGGCAGCCTGGCCATTCTTTTGTGATGGTTAATACTTTAGTTCCTAAATCCAGGTCACAGGCTCACCCTATTCATACACAAATATGCCCATAAGACAGGATTTGCAAGCAAAAAGACAATGGGAAAGCTTTCCCTCCATTTGCCTCCCTTACAGCAGAGGAATATTTGAGGTCATTGGGAGAGTCAGAATGGCTTCAGGATTGCTCTCCCATACTATTTCAGACGCGTGGTTCATATATTTAGATATGTGTGCATTTATGAATATTTATTCTGTATTTGAGACCTTAGAATTCTTAGAACACAATCGTCACGCACACAATGCGCATGATGTCACATATAGGCACAGATTGTGTGTGACATCAGTGCCCCCCCCCCCCATGTCAGGCGCAACTCTGCACCTATGTATATGTGTGTGCTTGTTTCTTGGCGCATGTCCATGCATGTTGACGGGTGTGTATATCTCAAAAAGAAATTATTAACAACGTGGAATAGGTGGGATAGAAAACTTTTTATTGGAGTTATCAAGAAGAGGGGAAAATCGTAACATAAAGATCCCCCAAAAGCGGTGGATTTTAAAAATAAAATATTGGTGTATGTAAAACTGAAAAATTCAAAATTTTTTTTAAAAAAAGAAAGAAAAACTTTTTCATTTGATGGGGTTTTCTGGCCAGTTTGATACCACTGATGATTCGGCCCAAGATAAGAGAAATCTCTCGCCTCAGTTATATAGTGAGTTTGGTTAAGCGATGCCCCATAGCAGAAACACCCTCACAAACATTTGGACAAAAACAGCTTACAAGGATGTTATTACAATTTTATTAAGAAACCTTACGCTTAATTTTTTAATGAACGTTTCCTTTGCTGGTTCCTCCCCCTCCCACATTTATGGAAGGAAACATCTTAGTGTCCCTTCTTCTCTCAGAAGATTTATAGGATGCAGGTGTAATTGGACATGTTAATGTGCATTCTGTATAACCCAAAGTAGTAATTAGAATTGTAAAGTGTTCTGGTGGCGGAGCATTAACTTGAATTTTATATCATGACATTAGGAGTGGCTTAATAGTCATAATTTAATATCCCCTGCCAAAAAATACCCACACACACACCAGGGTTGTGTATGGTGCCTTACAGATTCCTCTAATCCAGTAATTTCCAAATTTTGAACTGTTGTAAAAGCACCGTTCTTCCCTTGCAGTAATATAAGGCTTCTGAATCGATAGTATCCTAAGATTATTTGTTGTTCTGGCTCCTTACAAACAGCCTCTGCTTGGGTATGGTTGTGGTTGTTGTTATTTAAATTTCTATTCTGCCCTTCCTTTCAGGTGAGCCCAGAGTGGCCAAAACAAACAAACAAACAAAAAACCAAAGGAGTGAAAATACAATTAAAATAAAAACACACTTAAATACAACCACATACCCTTCCGGCTAATTATTTAATGTTTTATAATTCCTCCTGTATGTTGTTAATAAGGGAAACAAACACATTACACTGGGGAGAGGTATTGCCGCTGAGGAGGGTTCCTGTCGGATTCAGCACCAGATTTCAGCTTTCTATGCGCAGACTTGGAGGAGACTCTTGTATCTCTGTGTGAGTCAGTGTTCTGGGCTTGCCTCCTATCAATCAAGAGGCATGCCTAGATTAGTTACTCATTAGAGCCACAGGGGATTGGCTCCTCTGAAGGTGGGCAGTTTTTTTTAACACTTATCTAAAAGCAGGTATGAGGGACACGGGTGGCGCTGTGGGATAAACCACAGAACCTAGGACTTGCTGATCAGAAGGTCGGCGGTTTGAATCCCTGCAACGGGGTGAGCTCCTGTTGCTCGGTCCCTGCTCCTGCCCACCTAGCAGCTCGAAAGCATGTCAAAAGTACAAGTACATAAATAGGTACCACTCCGGTGGGAAGGTAAACGGCGTTTCCGTGCGCTGCTCTGGTTCGCCAGAAGCGGCTTAGTCATGCTGGCCACATGACCCAGAAGCTGTCTGCTGACAAATGCCGGCTCCCTCGGCCAGTAAAGCGAGATGAGCGCCGCAACCCCAGAGTCGGCCACGACTGGACCTAATGGTCAGGGGTCCCTTTACCTTTACCTAAAAGCATGTATTTCAGAATTTGAAACGTGTGTCCAGGTTTCATACAGTGTGCCTCAACCTTTTGCAAATCGAAGTCGCTGCCGGCAGCAATGATGTTTCGTTTTGTTATAATTAAGGTCACTTGCGGAGCTTTATTGATATTTTTTAACATTTCCTGTGGCTTCCTTAGAGCTGTTTCTTTGTCTCTCGGAACAAGGTAACGAACTCTACAGTTTCTCATTGCAATCCTCCGAGGAGCTCCGTGTTCCTTGCCATCTTATCCTTTGAAATAGTGAAATGGGACTTTTTGTTAATGTGCAACTAGGTCACTAGATTACATTTCTTTCGGGCCGCTTGTAAGGTTACATTCTGTTGCTATGTCTTCTGATAACGTGGATCTAAATTAGGCCATGGATAGGGTGGAAAAGAGAGATTGTGTCATGTAAACTGAGCTGAACTACTGGGGACACCAGGAGTTCTTGTGGAGTTCATCTTTTCTCTCGTTTTTTTTTCTAGATTAGGGGCTGTCTCCTCATGATTTTTTTAGTTTAGCTGTGAGAGCACAACCCAACATGAACTTAACTGCATGGTAGTTCTCCCACTGAATGCAGAGTGTTCACCCCACAAATGGTGTGGTCCTTGATCTGGAATATAGAATGGGCAGCAGTGGTGGTGTTGTTGTTTAGTGGTGTCCGACTCTTTGTGACCCCATGGACCAGAGCATGCCAGGCACTGCTGTCTTCCACTGCCTCCCGCAGTTTGGTCAAACTCATGCTGGTAGCTTCGAGAATACTGTCCAACCACCTCGTCCTCTGCCGTCCCCTTCTCCTTGTGCCCTCCATCTTTCCCAACATCAGGGTCTTTTCCAGGGAGTCTTCTCTTCTCATGAGGTGGCCAAAGTATTGGAGCCTCAGCTTCAGGATCTGTCCTTCCAGTGAGCACTCAGGGCTGATTTCCTTCAGAATGGATAGGTTTGATCTTCTTGCAGTCCATGGGACTCTCAAGAGTCTCCTCTAGCACCATAATTCAAAAGCATCAATTCTTTGGCAGCAGTGGTAGGATGCTGTAAATTTAACCCTTTGTCCCCACTTCAGTCCTGATTCAGATCAGACCACCCCAACACCTGCAATTTGAATTGCAGTCTGTCTGTCTGTCTGTCTGTCTGTCTGTCTGTCTTTCTCCCAGTGCATGGGGGTCCTCATCTGGATTACAACCACAGCACGGGGCAAAGGCCTAAAGCTGGGATAGCTCAATTGGTAGAGCACAAGAATCTGAGGGTTGTGGGTTTGAGTCCCACATTGGGCAAAAAAGATTCCTGCATTGTAGAGGGTCACTAGATGATCCTTGTGGTCCCTCCCAACTCTACAATTCTGTGAAGATCAAGGCCCCTGTCTGGCAATTTGTGGGGGGTAGTCCCCACTGCATTGAAGGGCAGAACTTCACAGTTAATGTTATGTTAGTTTGGCCTCTAACCCAGGCATCCCCAACCTTTGGCCCTCCAGATGTTTTGAGACTACAACTCCCATCATCCCTGACCACTGGTCCTGTTAGCTAGCAATGATGGGAATTGTAGGCCAAAACATATGGAGGGCCGCAGGTTGGGGATGCCTGCTCTAACCAAAGGTTCTAGAGCAGCGGTTCTCAACCTGTGGGTCCCAGATGTTGTTGGACTACAACTCCCATCATTCCTGAGCTCTGGCCTTGCCAGCTAGGGGTGATGGGAGTTGTACTTCAACAACATCTGGGGACCCACAGGTTGAGAAAGGCTGTTCTAGAGTAACCCCTTTTCCTGCAAAGCCTAATTAGGTGCTTTTTCTGTAATAATATTCTGGGCCTACTCAACATGTTGCCCTCCATATGCTGTTGGTTAACAAGTCATGCTAATTTAGTTGAGATCCTTGCACTGCAAGGGGTTGGACTAGATGACCCTTGGGATCCCTTCCAATTCTATGATTCTAAGTCCCATCAGCCCCACCCAGTTTAGCTGATTGTAATGGATGATGGGAGTTGTCGCTTTAAACACACACCCAACGTGAATGCCCTGGGCCAGATATCTGGGCCAGATAGCAATAAATTGGTGCCTTACTCATGAATATGGAGGTGGAAACTGTCATAAGGTGTGTGTGTGTTTGCTCACAGTTCATTAGACGGCATTAAATAAAGGATTAGACCACTTTGGGGATGGGTGGGTCTATCTATACCCATTACCCATAATGGCTAAATGGAACCTCGATGTTCTAGTGCAGTATTCCTTTGAAGGTGACTAGAAGTGGGTTGTTGTATTCATGTTCAAGTTAAAAGTTTCCCAGAAGGATCCAGTTGGCCCAGAACAGGGGTCAGCAAACTTTTTCAGGAGGTGGCCGATCCACCGTCCCTCAGACCTTGTGGGGGGCCAGATTATATTTTTTGGGGGGAGGAAATAAACAAATTCCTATGCCCCACAAATAACCCAGAGATGCATTTTAAATAAAAGCACACATTCTACTTATGTAAAAACACGCTGATTCCCAGACCATTCGTGGGCCGGATTTAGAAGGCGATTGGGCCGGATCCAGGCCTTAGTTTGCCTGCCCATGGCCTAGATGACCCCCAGTCTCACCCAGCAACGCCATTTGTGCCTTATGAAACACAGGAAGCTCTGGTATTTATTCTATGACTTGCCCATATTCATGGCAGCTGGCCCAGGACTGTGACTTCTTAAGTCCTTTGGTCTGGCAATAGATGGCTACTTTTAGTGCAGACCTGATTTAGGACATGGGAAAAAGCGCTAGGCAAACCTTTGTATTCTGCACCATGGCTCATATGTAGAAAGTTCTGAGCCACAGAAGCTGCATAGCATGAGAATTATTAGGGAACTGTCCTTTTGGGACTATTGTGAAGGCCAAGTAGGCCTTTCAGACCTCGCATGAAGTGTAATAACTGCTGTTCCAAAAATCCCCTAATCCCGATGCCTTATCGCCACAACTATTTCTGTTGTCTTGACTCACCAGTTTAAGTGGTATTTATGAAATCTGCTGACGTTCCATTGATAAAGGTTTGTGTGCGGAGTTGCCCTTCTGTTGGTGGAAGTGATTTTGATTCAGCATGGAGGCCTCTGCTAAGAGAAGGAGGGAAGGCATTTTATCTGGACCACCCCCCAAAATATTGTAAGGGGTAAACGGCCTTGGTCCAGTATATCTGAAGGAGCGTCTCCACCCCCATCCTTCTATCCGGACACTGAGGTCCAGCACCGAGAGCCTTCTGGCGGTTCCCTCACTGCGAGAAGCCAAGTTACAGGGAACCAGGCAGAGGGCCTTCTTGGTAGTGGCACCCGCCCTGTGGAACACCCTCCCACCAGATGTCAGAGAGAACAACAACTACCAGACTTTTAGAATACATCTGAAGGCAACCCTGTTTAGGGAAGCTTTTAATGTTTGATATATTACAGGATTTTAATATTTTTTTGGAAGCTGCCCAGAGTGGCTTGGGAAGCCCAGCCCGATAGGCGGGGTATAAATAATAATAATAATAATAATAATAATAATAATAATAATAATAATAATAATAATAATTATTATTATTATTATTATTTTCAGTGGCCTGCCCCCCAGAGCAGCTGAGGGGAAGGGCATTTGCATAAATTGCCTCCTCTCTTCAATTAGCACTGACCTTGCCTCAGATAGGACTGCTTCCACTCTCTGAAGGGAAACATTGGACACAGTCCAATGTTTCAGCTATCCCAAAGGACTTGGGATGGAATTAAACATTTTTATCGGCAAATGTGTGGCCCCTTGTACACTGATTCTTCTTTGCATATGCCTGCTATCCAGCAACTGCAACTATATTTCTTCCACCTGGTCCCACACCTGATTTTGAAGCTGGGCTAGAGGGGAAAACAATTTAGAACTGCCTGCTTGGGCATTTGCAGTAGAGAATTGGTGACTGGTTAACGCCCCCCCCCCCCCGCTCTCTGCATATTGTAATAAACATAGCCTGCCCTTATTCCCTTATGGGGTACACAAGAGCCCTTGTAGAGTCTTTTGTAGGTTCTCCATCGGTTGGAGAAAATAACAGAGGCCAACCAGAGGATATTGAGAACCAAACAGCTACTAAGCTTGATCTTTATTCAACTATTGCAACCGGGTGCCCCCTCACAGACAAGAGAAAGGAGGAGGAACCCCTAACAAAAGCGTGCCTGCCCTTATATAGACATTTAAAGTTGCCCACCCTTAAGTCCAAGACCATCCCCAGAAGCATTATACATATAACACAGAAAAGGCAGAAATCTGAGTGCGTTGTTTACCGTATTTTTCGCTCTATAAGACGCACCAGACCACAAGACGCACCTAGTTATTGGAGGAGGAAAACAAGAAAAAAATATTCTGAATCTCAGAAGCCAGAACAGCAAGAGGGATCTCTGTGCAGCGAAAGCAGCAATCCCTCTTGCAGTTCTGGCTTCTGGGATAGCTGCGCAGCCTGCATTCGCTCCATAAGACGCACACACATTTCCCCTTACTTTTTAGGAGGGAAAAAGTGAGTCTTATAGAGCAAAAAATACGGTATTTCCTGTCTGGCAGGTTACCTGTTTAATGGTCACTTGATTGGATTACCAGGGGAGCCTGGCCAGTCTTTTGTAATGATAAATACTTGTTCTTGAGACAGGTCACAGGCTCACACCCTCTTCATATCTTAAAATGTGCCCTTAAGACAGGATTTGTGAAGAAAGAGACAATGGGGAGGTTTCCCACTTGGGCCTTGCAGAGAAATATTTAAGGTCAATTTGTTCAGGCCTTTTTTCTGTGGGGTTTCAGACATGTGGTTTATATATTTATGCACGTGTTTGCTTGTTACATTTATGAACATTTATTACATATCTAAGACGCAGGTGGCGCTGTGGGTTAAACCACAGAGCCTAGGACTTGCTGATCAGAAGGTCGGCGGTTCGAATCCCCGCGATGGGGTGAGCTCCCGTTGCTCAGTCCCTGCTCCTGCCAACCTAGCAGTTCGAAAGCACGTCAAAGTGCAAGTAGATAAATAGGTACCGCTCTGGTGGGAAGGTAAACGGCGTTTCTGTGCGCTGCTCTGGTTCGCCAGAAGTGGCTTAGTCATGCTGGCCACATGACCCGGAAGCTGTACGCCGGCTCCCTTGGCCAATAAAGCAAGATGAGCGCCGCAACCCCAGAGTCGGTCACGATTGGACCTATTGGTCAGGGGTCCCTTTACCTTTAAGACCTTTAAATTCTTATAACAGTATCATTACTTCTCCCCTGCAAGTGATATGCAGCACCCATAACACCCACTTTCTGAGGGAAACACAGGGTTGGGAGCCTTGTTTTCTCCTCTTGACATCTAGTTCTGCCCTCGAGATGTCTACCGATATACAAGAGTTGCTATAAATAAAAGAAGTGTGTTTGCCAGCAGTTGCTAGTACAGTATGCTACCAGAAATACAGGAAAACACTGCTAGCTTCCATCCCTCACAACGTCCTACAGAATCACACTACTGTACTTAATGGTGTACTTTGTAATTAAAGAGCCATGTTTTCTTGTGGAATATTTCTGCGGGACATCGGCACCCCTGATCTTTGTCAAGCAGTGTTGGTTCACAGAGAGGCTTGCAGCACTAATAATTCCCCTTTCCAGTTGTTAGTGCTGTTGCAACAGGAATTTGTTTAGAGACTTTTAAAAGGGTTACAGGTGTGTGTGCCTGGACTCACCTGTGTGTAGCCAGCACTCATGTATGTGCATAAACACACTTCTGAAAAGTTTAGGATCTTTTGCTGATGCTTGTTATGAACGTGTTAACCTGTAACCTTATGCCCACAAGGAGCTGTCTCTCAGAGAGGAGCAAAGAAAGCTTAGTTTATTGTATGAAATAGGAGTGTCAGAATATATGTAAATGCTGCTTCAATAATATGTATATAAATGCTGCTTGAGACAGCAAAGTTACAATTTGATGAGGTAGCAAATTCTACAATACATACACACCTTGATTAAATATTAAAAGATTCCCTAACTATTTTTAAAGGCCTATAGAAACGTGGGCACGAGGATTTTGCTATAACCCGACACTAGAAGTGGAGAGAAGGGAGAAGGAAAGTATAACTACCAGAAAGTATGGGGTTTAAATAACATTCTTGGCTAATGCTTCCTAATAGGGAAGGTAGGGGTTTTGAGATGAGAAATTCCTCTCTTTATCTCTTGCCCATTTCTCACCTTGCCCATCCTAGTGAGAAAATGACTGAAAACTGGCCATCCTGTTTGTTTAACAAAAGGGTGAAAGACTTTGATAGTGAGTCATTATCTGGCCATCTCTGCTATCTGCATTCAGATCACCTGGCCATTGTGCTGATGGCTCCCATTGAGTACACTGTATGTGGGAACTAAATTTGCACGTGTTAATCTTCAGGTTAGATATGGGTAAACTCTGGATATGCCTGCATGCCTTGTAGGAAGAGGCTGGAATCAGGTTTGTTGCAGGGTCACCAAAGCTCATCATGGAGGGTCTTGTGTCATATTGGAGTTATGCCAACCTTATTATTAATGCCATGATTTACAGAGATAAACCATAAGTTCAGATTCACACACACCTCTTTACAGGAATATTCAGCAGTATATAAATGCTAATGAATGAATGAAAATGAATGAATGGTGCTCAGGTTACCATAACACACAATGGATTCTACAGAAGCAAAATATATTCAGAGTGGCACATAGTTGGATTGTCCCCAGTATTGCCAGTCCCTGGGCCAGCTTTTGTGATGTCACCATGGAAGATTGCAATTTACGTATTTTGATGGATCTTGGGAGCCCATACCTGAAGGTTTCCTCCTTGGAAACGGCTCCCATTTTCCTCCTTCTTTTGACTCTTACTTTGCTTGGATTAATTCAGGTGCTTATCGTGGACCGTGTGTTTGTTTGTTTTGTGTGTGTGTGTTGTATGGTTTCACTTTATTAATACAGAGTTCCAGTGGTGTATGAAAGAGGATGGCTTGGATTACTGAAAGGGTTTGCCAAGCATTCCCCAACCAGCCCTGGAGTAGAGCAACTGGAGGGGCTCTGTAAGCATGTTGTCTAGCTGTGGATCTGTTTGCACAGCCAGATTGTTGACTAAGAAGAACTCTGCTGAATTGGACTAAAGGTCTATCTAGTGCATAGGTAGGCAAACTAAGGTCCGGGGGCCGGATCCAGCCCAATTGCCTTCTAAATTTAGCCCACGGACAGTCTGGGAATCAGCGTGTTTTCACATGAGTAAAATGTGTCCTTTTATTTAAAATGCATCTCTGGGTTATTTTGGGGGTATAGGAATTTATTCATTCCCCCCCCCCCCAAAAAAAATAAAGACCGGCCCCCCACAAAGTCTGAGGGACAGTGGACCGGGCTCCCTGCTGAAAAAGTTTGCTGACCCCTGATCTAGTGCATCATCCTGTTGTCCGCCGAAGCGTTCCTTGGAAGAGCATACACAGTGGATGACAAAAGCCGTTGTCCTTTCCTGGTGGTTCTCCAGCAACTGCTATTCAGTACAGTACTGTCTCTGAACCTGGAGGTTCTTTTTTTGAGCCACCTTCATGCCCAATAGACCCGTTCTCCAAGAATTTCCCTAATCCCTTTCCTAAAGCCATGTGAGCTTGTGGTCATCAGCACATCTTAGGACAGTAAAGTGCATACAAGAATCATGTGTGTGTGGTGTGAGTTTCTTTTGGTTGTTTGACAGTTTGATCTGCTCACATTGCCTGTTGTTTTGTTTGTTTGTTTCAAAAGGCTTGTTCCACAGGTTAGAACTGTGTATTACAGTGGTGCCCCGCAAGACGAATGCCTCGCAAGACGAAAAACTCGCTAGACGAAAGGGTTTTCCGTTTTTGTGTTGCTTCGCTAGACGAATTTCCCTACGGACTTGCTTCGCAAGACGAAAACGTCTTGTGCTTTTTTTAAAAAGCCGCTTGAAGAGGCGCAGTTGCGACGGACTGTGCTTCGCAAGACGAAAAACATCGCAAGACAAAAAGACTCGCGGAACAAATTCTTTTCGTCTTGCGAGGCACCACTGTATTAATTTCCCTAGATGCTTTCCTTATCAGCATGATGCTGGCAACAGCTAAAAGTAGGGAGCAGGCAAACCACTAAAGGGAATCGGTTTGTGGTAAGGAGGAGCCTGGCAGAGATATCGAATACGTCTAATTGCAGACGTATGTAATCCTTGGGACGCGGGTGGTGCTGTGGGTAAAACCTCAGCGCCTAGGACTTGCCGATCGCATGGTCGGCGGTTCGAATCCCCACGGTGGGGCTCTCTCCCGTCGTTCGGTCCCAGCGCCTGCCAACCTAGCAGTTCGAAAGCACCCCCCGTGTGCAAGCAGATAAATAGGGACCGCTTACCAGCGGGAAGGTAAATGGTGTTTCCGTGTGCTGCGCTGGGTTGCCAGATGCAGCTTGTCATGCTGGCCACGTGACCCGGAAGTGTCTGCGGACAGCACTGGCTCCCAGCCTATAGAGTGAGATGAGCGCACAACCCTAGAGTCTGTCAAGACTGGCCCGTATGGGCAGGGGTACCTTTACCTTTACCTTTACCTTTATGTAATCCTTGGATAGAAAGGCATGTTACGGCTGGTTCTCCTTTTTAAACTTGCCACTGCTGCTTCTCTGCAAAGCAGCTTCAGGGAAATGAGCTATGTGGAAAAGGGAGCAGGATAAAGGATGTTGTTGTTTAGTTGTGTCCGACTCTTCGTGACCCCATGGACCAGAGCACGCCAGGCACTCCTGTCTTCCACTGCCTCCCGCAGTTTGGTCAGACTCAAGCTGGTAGCTTTGAGAACACTGTCCAACCATCTCGTCCTCTGGCGTCCCCTTCTCCTTGTGCCCTCCATCTTTCCCAACATCAGGGTCTTTTCCAGGGAGTCTTCTCTTCTCATGAGGTGGCCAAAGTATTGGAGCCTCAGCTTCAGGATCTGTCCTTCCAGTGAGCACTCAGGGCTGATTTCCTTCAGAATGGATAGGTTTGATCTTCTTGCAGTCCATGGGACTCTCAAGAGTCTCCTCCAATACCATAATTCAAAAGCATCAATTATTCAGCGATCAGCCTTCTTTATGGTCAAGCTCTCACTTCCATACATCACTACTGGGAAAACCATAGCTTTAACTATACGGACCTTTGTTGGCAAGGTGATGCCTCTGCTTTTTAAGATGCTAAGTTGGTCATTGCTTTTCTCCCAAGAAGCAGGCGTCTTTTAATTTTGTGACTGTTGTCACCATCTGCAGTGATCATGGAGCCCAAGAAAGTAAAATCTCTCACTGCCTCCATTTCTTCCCCTTCTGTTTGCCAGGAGGTGATGGGACCAGTGGTCATGATCTTCATTTTTTTTATGTTGAGCTTCAGACCATATTTTGCACTCTCCTCTTTCACCCTCATTAAAAGGTTCTTTAATTCCTCCTCTCTGCCATCAAGGTTGTATCATTTTCTGCCTGCAACTTTACTTTCCCGTTGCTCTTCCATGGCCCACCCGGCAAGGGATCCAGACCATTGTTTCCTGCAACCCCACCTAGGAGAAAAGCAGTGGGTCATCCTGCAGTACAAGACACTTTCTGTCACCTGCTTCCTGGTTGCAAATCTTCCTTTGTAATGCCAGCTTGCAGAGGAGAAGGGGCGGGCAAGGTCTAAAGAGCAGAAGCTGCCTGGGAAACATTTGATTCCATCCGTGTGTGTGTGTTTGTGTGTACACATGCACTGCATTCCCTATTTCATTCACCTTGGTTATTTGCTTGCTTCATCATTCCAGCTGCTGCCAACATCTTATTCGTAAGGGAAGCCACTAGGGGAAAAACAACTGCTGTCTGTATAGTCACGGCTGGCTGGGCCTCTTCATACTTCTAATGCACTTAGCCTCCTATCTAGATGTTGTTGTTTTTTATCTCTAACATATTTAGCATAACAAGTTGTTACAACAGTTTTTTGGAGCCTTTGATCTTTAGCCTTCCTTTCAGAAGCTGAATGCAGGGGGATTGATGGTAACCGACTGCGTTATTTATAGCTCTCTGAATCCCGGCCAACTAAAACGAGCGAAATTTCAGATATTATCTTGGGGTCTTGCAGAGCTGTCGGCCAAGGTTTCCCTTTTAAGCTGACCTTTATTCTTTCAGTTATAATCCTGGAAGTCCCTATCTATGGACCCACTTACCTTAATGCAGACCACCCAGTGTCTCAGAGACAGTGGAGTGCTCCTCTGGGGGCAAAGTCCAACTGCTGGAGAAGCACAGGGCCTGTTGTGGCTGCAGAGACGGGTAACCCATAACTGCTGTATCCTGCGTTGTTTTTGCTGTGTTAGCAGCACTGAGTTACCTCTCCAGAGCACATGCCTGGGCAGTGTGTATGGGGTTGTTATCCTGCCCAGATGATAAGACACCCCCCCTCGGCCTCGCTGATGTGGCAAAGCAATACATTTGGCACCAGCTTGGCTTCAGGAGTTGCCGGAAGGAGGCTTTCATGACGCCATCCAACTGTCTTAGAGACACCTCTCTGGATTTATGTAGCGTTTACTCCTCAGCCTTTTCTTCACCTGAAGGTGTCCCACAAAGCAACGGGGACATACTTTTCCTCGGGGTTTACTCCTGAAGCCTTTCTTACGAATAGCCGCAAGGCGCAGTGGATGTTGGGGATCAGAGTTTTCCTTCATCTAGGTCATGGCAAACTAAGGCCCGGGGGCCAGATCTGGCCCAATCACCTTCTAAATCCGGCCTGCAGACGGTCCAGAAATCAGCATGTTTTTACATGAGTAGAACGTGTCCTTTTATTTAAAATGCATCTCTGGGTTATTTGTGGGGCATAGGAATTCGGACATTATTTTCTTCAAAATATAGTCCTGTCCCCCACAAGGTCTGAGGGACAGTTGACCAACCCCCTGCTGAAAAAGTTTGCTGACCCCTGATCTAGGTGGGCCAGCTTCCCAGGTTGACTAGCCCCATCTGCCGCTAACTTCCCTCAACCGCACGGGCAGAAACTGCCTTCTTGACTGTCGGATTCACTATTGGTCTTGTCTGCTCAATTTGCCAGAGCCTCTTTGCATGCAGGGGAAGTCCCTAACTCATCAATGGTTTGAGACCTATTGGCTACTGTCAGGGCTGCCTCAGGTCTCAGCTCACAAAAGACCAACGCCAGGTTCTTCTTATACACAAGGATGTTTATTGCAGTTCATTATTGGTTCCACAACCGAGGCGCGCAGCCCCGCGTCTCTTAGCCTAGACGTTTTAAGTCCCCTCTGAATCGGTCCCGCCCCTACACCAGCTTAAGAGGCTTGTGCTAGTCCACCTCTTCCTGTCTTTCCTTTTCCGCAGGGTCTTTCTGCCCCCCTGGGTTCCTTCCCTCCTGCTCTCTCCTGAAGCGGATTCCTCAGATGCCTGTTCCCCCCTCCTTCGTGCTTTGGGGCCAGGCTCCTCCTCCAGGCTTTCTCCATTTCCGCGCGCCTCCACATTTGAACTTGGCGCGCGTTCGCTACCCCTGACCTTCCTCTTGACACTTACACTACTCCCTGTACTACTCTCCGCCTCTTCCGGCAGGACGTCCTGCCCCGATCTCCTTCCCCTGTCTCCTTCCTGCTCCGCTCCGTGTGTCACACTGGGAACTCCACTCTCTTCACTTCGTTCCTGCTGGGAAGCCGGCCCCGATCTCCCACTCCCACTCGGGGTTTCCCTGCTGCTTCCCTGCTCCTGGCAGGTCCCCCCTGTGACCCCCCTTGGCCTGACTAGGGGCGCCCCCTTCTGGGAATCCTCCGATTCACTTGAGAGACTCATGGAAGACCTCAAGTCATTGTCATCCTCTTCCTCACTGTCCTGTGATTCTTCCCCATCGCTCTCCGTCTCCCCCCTCACCTGTGCCTCTGTCTCTGAACCCCTGACAGCTACCCTCACCTGGTTTAGTCGGTCTGTCAAAGCCATTTCCTGG
The DNA here is from genome assembly GCF_964188305.1 of Podarcis bocagei. NCBI lineage: Eukaryota > Metazoa > Chordata > Lepidosauria > Squamata > Lacertidae > Podarcis > Podarcis bocagei. The sequence goes on from NC_138133.1 coordinate 14,170,532, forward strand.
GGTATGGATGCTGTCACATGCTGACAGCTTCAAGGAGCCACAGGTGAGAGCTGAGTACAAGTGGACAAACTACTCCAGAAGGAGCATGACCTGTCCCCTACCAGAAGTACCCCATATCCTAGTTACCAGATTAGGGACACATGTATCAGTGTGACATGTATCATGTCACACTGTCTGGCTGCATTTGGGGCTACAAAATTATATCTTAATCTGCTTGTCAATACAGTGGTGCCTCGCAATACGAAATTAATCCGTTCCACGAGCCTCTTCGTCTAGCGGTTTTTTCGTCTTGCGAAGCAACCCTATTAGCGGCTTAGCGGATTAGCGCTATTAGCAGTTTAGCGGCTGTTAAAGGCTTAGCAGCTATTAAAGGCTTAGCGGCTATTAAAGGCTTAGCGGATTAGCGGCTAAAAGGCTATTAGCGGCTTAGAAAAAGGGGGGAAAGCGGAAAAAAATCGGAACACTTGCAAGACGTTTTCGTCTTGCAAAGCAAGCCCATAGGGAAAATCGTCTAGCGAAGCAGCTCAAAAACGGAAAACCCTTTCGTCTAGCGGGTTTTCCGTCTTGCGAGGCATTCGTCTTGCGGGGCACCACTGTAATTGGGGAAATTGTAGGGCAGCTATGTTCACTGAGTTGCAGTTCTTCCCTTCCACTTTCACAAAGCCTCGGCTGTCTTGTCCTGCATTTTAGTAAATGAGTGCTGTTAAAAAATAATAAGCACAAAGTGAGATTTGCCATATTTAAACCTCTGGATTAGTGCTCCTGAGTTAGCATTATACAGTACAGGGACCACCTAGCTTCCAGAGACATTTTTAACAAAAATTGACCAGAAGGAACGGAGTCATATGGGGTCAGGGGGTACAGAATAGAGTGCTATTTTCCAACTGCAGCAACAATAACCAATAGTTATGACCCACACAGCAGTCTCAACACAGCACTGAACATTTTGCAGAAGAGCCTTTCATTTTCTTATGGTGCAAAACTCATGTGCTTTGAGTGTTTGCAAAATGAATTATCTGCTAAGCCTTGAGAGATGAGAAACAAGTATGCATTCATTATTTAATATACTGGTTGATCCCTACACTGGAATTTAGAAAATGGGTTGTAGAATATATTGAAGTGCTATCCCAGAATAAAATGTAATGCTTTTAGTGATTGCATACTTTCATTAGCCGGCTTTTAGGTGCTCAGTGAGTGCAATTAGATTACAAACGTGGGAATTTCTCTTGCATAACCTGTTGTGTGGATACACTTCAGTTCTTCCCCACCGTGAAAAGGCTGACCTTAAATGAACAAATGATGAGAGTATAGTCTTTATAAGCACTGAGTTTGCAAGCTTTTTCTCCAGGCCTTTTCTTCCCAGCTACTAAAGCATGACGACTTTTCTATATTTGCAGGGTTGTTTTTCCCCCTCTCTCTAAAGAGGTTTGTGAGCTATTGACAACGGTCTGTTGGTTAGGCTCAGTTCCAGCATTGTAACACGCTCTTAAAAAAGATAATTGAGGAAAGGTTGTGCAGACCTATGAAGATGTTTATTTTACAAACCAGCTCTCTCTCTAGACAGTAGGACTTCTGCAGGGAGAGCTTTATCAGCCACTTGGTTGGCATTCACAAACTTTTTTGTGCATTTTGAGACAAGGAATAAATTTATTGTTCCTATGTGTGTATTCTAGAAAATATTTTAGAAAACACTTACCGCTGTTGGGGTTTCTTTGGGAGGGGACGTGGGTGCCGCTGTGGGTTAAACCACAGAGCCTTGGACTTGCTGATCAGAAGGTCGGTGGTTTGAATCCCCGTGACGGGGTGAGCTCCCATTGCTCGGTCCCTGCTCCTGCCAACCTAGCAATTCGAAAGCACATCAAAGTGCTAGTAGATAAATAGGAAGTGCCACTTGGTTGGCATTCACAACCTTTTTTGTGCATTTTGAGACAAGGAATAAATTTATTTGTACATATGTATGTATTCTAGAAAATATTTTAGAAAACACTTACCGCTGTTGGGGTTTTTTTGGGAGGGGACGTGGGTGCCGCTGTGGGTTAAACCACAGAGCCTTGGACTTGCTGATCAGAAGGTCGGTGGTTTGAATCCCCGTGACGGGGTGAGCTCCCATTGCTCGGTCCCTGCTCCTGCCAACCTAGCAATTCGAAAGCACATCAAAGTGCTAGTAGATAAATAGGAAGTGCTCTGGCAGGAAGGTAAACGGTGTTTCTGTGTGCTGCTCTGGTTCGCCAGAAGCGGCTTTGTCATACTGGCCACATGACCCGGAAGCTGTATGTCGGCTCCCTTGGCCAATAAAGCGAGATGAGCGCTGCAACCCCAGAGTCGGCCACGACTGGACCTAATGGTCAGGGGTCCCTTTACCTTTACTATAAAGTTTGTGGATAATGCATGAAAACAGCATACTGTGTCAACTCAAGTAGGTTCTATGTGGGTTGTCTGAAGGCTTTCACTGGATAAATCATGCAAATTGTTGAGTCCCTAGGGTCATCTGGTCCAATCCCCTGCTATTCAGGAATCTCAGCTAAAGCATCCATGACAGATCGCTTGAAAACCTTCAAGGAGGGAAAGACAACCAGCTCTCATGAGAGTCTGCTCCACTGTCCAACAGCTTCCACTGTAAGAAAGTTCTTCCTGGTGTTTAGTCCGAATCTCCTTTCTTGTAACTCAAAGCCATTGGTTTGGGTCCTATCTTCCAGAGCAGTAGAAAACAAGCTTGCACCATTTGCCATGTGACAGCCCTTGATATATCTGAAGGTGGCTATCATATCTCCTCTCAATCTTTTCTTATCCAGAAGAGACTTGCTGTCTCTCCAAACCTGATCCACTCCCCAACCCCCTGCTAATCTCTTCCTTTTTAATCAAATCAAGTAAGCAGTGGAAGCCTAAACTGCTTTGGCCCTACATACCTGAAGGAGCGTCTCCACCCCCATCATTCAGCCTGGACACTTGAGATCCAGCTCTGAAGGCCTTCTGGCGGTTCCCTCACTGTGAGAAGTGAGGTTACAGGGAACCAGGCAGAGGGCCTTCTCCATAGTGGCTCCCACCGTCCCTCAGACCTCATGGTGGGCCAGACTATATTTTGAAAAAGAAAAAAAATGAATTCCTATGCCCCACAAATAACCCAGAGATGCATTTTAAATAAAAGGACACATTCTACTCATGTAAAAACACGCTGATTCCTGGACCATCCGCAGGCCGGATTGAGAAGGCGGTTGGGACGGATCCGGCCCCCGGGCCTTAGGTTGCCTACCCCAATTTAAACCATCTGTCTTATGTTGTGGCTTGCCCTATTCTCTCTTTACCATGTCGTTTTTGTGAGACAACTAGGCTGGACAGCTCCACTAGGCTTCCTTCTAAAGCAAAAGTGTAATCTCTTTGCCAGCATTATGACCTCACAGAGCCAACCCCGTCAGTATTGGCAGGAAAATGATTCTGTTTCCTTCATCCTGTTCAGTTGTTTTTGAAACAAGTTCAACACGTACATAGGGACATGCCTGTCAGGAAGTTGTATGTTTGTGACGTATGCATCATTCCAAAGGAGGCCATCAATGTGTTGTTTTTTTTAAATTAAAAAACCACTTTTCCCTCCAAAATAGTGATGGATAGATTATCTGCATTAATATACAATGGTAAGAATTCTCTGGCCTCTTATGTCAGGCATTGCCCCATAAAAATCTCCTACCATTAAGCTGTTGCTGGATTGCACTTTTATTTATTAGAACGGCTTTGTCCGTTTACAGCCCCATTCAACAAAAGCTCTTTTATGGGCGTTGAACATTTCGTGAGATCCTGTGTGATTCCTACGAGGCTTTTTTGCACCCTTACGATTGTAGCATCAGTTGATGCACTAGAGCAGGGATGTCCAACAGGTTGATCGCGATCCACTGATAGATCCCCAGAAGGTTTTTGGTAGATCACGGTCAATCACTGTCTCCCTTTCCTTAGTGTAGGTAAAATATAATCCGGCCCCGCCCTGTCACTCCGTTCTACATTTTTGCACCATCTGCAGATTGGAAGATGGAGTTTATTCAGCAAGGCTGTTTGTTTTCCCAGCGATATCAGAGTGGCTGTTCCGACCCCCAAAACCGGGGCTGTCTAAAAAAAGCTCAACAACTTTATTATTATTTTTAAAATACTTTTTATTGATTTTCACAACATTTTGTGTCTTCTTATTTACCCTGTGCAGTTTCGTGCCCGGACTTCCCTCCTTCCCTACTTCAGTTTTCCCAATTTACATCTTCTCTTACAGATTCGTATTTATACTCTATTCACATCACAAGATTTATGTTAGCCCTGCTACAGTTTTTAAACTTCTACAATTATTTCATATGTACACAACAAATTTACTCCACTCCTCTTCAAACTTTGTCACTTTTTGGTCTCAAATTTTATAGCTCATTTTTGCCAATTCTACATACTCAAATAATTTCGTCTGCCACTCTATTAAGGTTGGAATCTCTTGGGATTTCCACTTTTGGGCCACAAGAATCCTAGCGGCAGTAGTGGCATACAAGAATAATTTGCAATCTTCTTTTCTCACTTCATCTCCTATTATCCCCAGTAAAAAAGCCTCTGGTTTCTTTGGGAATGTATATTTAAAAAGTTTATTCATTTCGTTATATATTATGTCCCAAAACTTTTTCATTTTTTCACATGTCCACCACATGTGAAAAAATTCGCCGTCCTTTAATTTACATTTCCAGCAGGTTTTATTACACATTTTATACATTTTTGCCAATTTAACTGGTTAAAAAGCTCAACAACTTTAACCTGAACGCCAAAAAATGGGGTAGATCATGGTTGATGTAATTGTACCATTGAACAAAATGGATGAGGCCTTCTTTCCTTACGTTTGTACAGATTATGGGTGGAATTCCATGCATCCGCACAAGCTTTTTAGCTTGCCAGAAAGAATGGCTACCCCCTCTTCTCCCCTCCCCCCATTTTCTGGTGGCTTCCCCCCCCCCTGCCAATTTGGGCGTGGGGTGGGGAAGTTTTGTTGCACAGACGGTGGAAATCGTTCTGCTGCTGGGTGAATCCCACCCAGATTTTTTTGCAGAGGTGGATTTAGGACCCTGCAGTTGAGGAGGGACCATTCTGAAGGAAATCAGCCCTGAGTGCTCACTGGAAGGACAGATCCTGAAGCTGAGGCTCCAATACTTTGGCCACCTCATGAGAAGAGAAGACCCTGATGTTCGGAAGATGGAGGGCACAAGGAGACGGGGACGACAGAGAATGAGATGGTTGGACAGTGTTCTCAAAGCTACCAGCATGAGCTTGACCAAACTGCAGGAGGCAGTGGAAGACAGGAGTGCCTGGCGCGCTCTGGTCCATGGGGCCACGAAGAGTCGGACACGACTAAATGACTAAACAACAGCAAAGTTGAGGAGGGTGCTTGTTCAGCTTTGAGAAGGAGTTGTGGGGGCTTTGACAGGGTCCTAGAGCCCTGCTTCCTTCCCCAAACCTGGCAAGTGCTTACCAGGCTTTGGGAAAGAGGTGAGAGGCCTTTAGGACCCTGCCAGAGACTTGCACCTCCTTTCCAAAGCCCAGCTTAAGCCACAGGGCGGCATATAATCAAGGGCCACCCCTGTGTTTGTTATCCCTAAGTCAAAGGAATGTTGCAAGAGAGCAATTTTTGGAGCCGGACTGTTTTTGCTCTGTCCAGCGGTGAATCCGATGCCAGAGCTGAGGGGAAAACAAGGGTGATACGTTTGGGCAAGTCTTGGTTATTTGGTGCTTCTTGCTGCCGAAGGAAAAAGCCTTGTTTTCTACCTTGTTTGCATGGCTTGCCATCTGTTGACTGAAACGGAGAAAAAGCTTGATATCCTACTGTTACTGTAAAGTCTTGCACAACTAAACTGTAGGACAGGGACTGTGAGGTGTTTCTTAAGACCAAGGTAAAGCTGTCAAGCTCCCTTGTAATTTTTCCTATTGCCAGAAGGTGTTCCCTTGTTAGTGTAATCTTGTTATATTGATAGAGTGGCTGGGGAAACCCAGCCAGATGGGCAGGGTATAATTAATTAATTAATTAATTAAATTACTGTACTGTGGTGTTTTTTGTATGATGCTATATTGGCTATTATGTTGTTATGAAATTGTTCTTCCTGTTTTCTTTCTTGTAAGCCACTTTGAGCACAATTTGCTTTCGTGCAAAAGTGGCGTACAAACAAAATTATGAATAATAACGAGACAATTCATTATTTGTACCCCGCCCATCTGACTGGCTTGCCCCAGCCACTCTGGGTGGCTGCCAATATATAAAAATATATAATTAAACATTCAAACGCTTCTGTATACCGGGCTGCCTTCAGATATCTTTGAAAGGTTGCATAGTTACTCATCTCCTTGACATCTGGTGGGAGGGCGTTTGCTACCACTGAGTGAGAAAGCCCTTTGCCTGGTTCCTTGTAGCTTCACTTCTTGCAGTGAGGGAACCGCCGGAAGGCACTCGAAGCTGGACCTCAGGGTCCGGGCAGAACGATGGGGGTGGAGATGCTCCTTCACGAACTTGGGGGGTCCACCCCCCATTGGCCCTGTTGTATCCAAGAGCCCATATAGAGTCCTTACATAGGTTCCCTATTGGTAGCAGAAAATAACAGGCAAACCAGAGAATATTGAGAAGCAAAGCAGCTGGTAAGCTTGATCTTTATTGATCTGTTGCAATAGGGTGCTCCCCTCACCCGCAGGAGAGGAGGAGGAACCCAGAAAAATGGCGCGCAAGGCCTTATAAAGACTTTTGAAATTGCCATCCTGTAGATCAAGACCACCCCCAGAAACATCATACATACACCACAGAAGGGGGTGTAACCTAAGACCACCCCTCAGATACATCATACCTACATCACAGAAAAGGCTTGACTGGATTACCAGGGGAGCCTGGCCAGTCTTTTGTAATGATAAATACCGTATTTTTTGCACCATAACACTCACTTTTTTCCTCCTAGAAAGTAAGGGGAAATGTCTGTGCGTGTTATGGAGGAAATGCCTACGGGTGGCATGCCTACGGATTTTCCTCCTCTAAAAACTACGTGCGTGTTATGGTCGGGTGTGTGTTATAGAGAGAAAAATATGGTACTTCGTTCCTGAGACAGGTCAAAGGCTCACACCCTATTCATATCTTAAATGTGCCCTTAAAATGGAATTTGTGAGGAAAGAGACAATGGGGAGGTTTCCCACTTTGACCTTGTAGAGAAAACATTTGCTCAGTTTAGGAATCAAAATGGTTCCAGGTCGGTCTTCCTGTGCTGATCTATGTACGTGCTTAGTTGGTACGCTTATGAACATTACCATATATCTAAATTCCTGTCACAGCCCCAATTTTTTTCCTGCCTGCAAAAACATAGTGAACCAGAAATAAGAGTTTTGGCTTCAATTGACCAGTTTTGCGGGCCCAAAGTAGTAGGGAATTTTGTATTTTGTTTTTGAAATCCATCACAGTCCTGAAAGGTTTTATTAGTATTTGTTCATGTGGGAACCGTATAAAAACAACATTTTTGTTATTATGGAAAATGCCCCCCCTCCCCATGTAGCTGGTTCAGTTTTCACAGCTGTATATTGTTCTTTCACCCAGAGCTGGGGAAGGCCAGCTCATTGCTTGAGCAAGGCTGCCCTTGCTGCTGATGGTGGACCTGATAAACAAATAGACTACTGTTGAGAGTTTATGGAAGGAATGAGTGGGAGCAGAAGGCAAGGAGGTTCCTGGAAGGCTGCAAGGGGGCTGATGAGTGCGGGCCAAAATTGATAGGGAAAGGATTTATTTTCTGAATGTTTGAAGAGCCCAGTGCCACAGGGCAAAGACAAAGAACAGCGCCCTTGAATCCCCTTGTATCACGTGCAGGCTTATCTATTCAGCTTCACGTGCTAATTGTGTATCAAAGACAGGCTGCGGTGTTTGTTTTGCCATTGATCCTGGCCTAGAAAAGTCTTCTGCGCAAAGTACCTTTTACGTTTTTCTTCACTTGCGCTGCTTTCGGGATCACCGCTGGTTATTTTTGTTACCAGGAACAAGCAAACGATAGTGCTTTTCTGGAGAGAGCAGCCAGATTCATGTACCCAAAATGTGCAGTAGATCTTTCTCTCTCTCTCTCTCTCTCTCTCTCTCTATATATATATATATATATATATATATAAAGAATTTCAACACAATAATTTTAACAAAAATACATCATCCACATTATTTCCCCCCCAACCCCTCCCCCCCAAACATATACCCACCCTCCCATCCCCGCCCCCAACTTCCCTCAGCTCCTATCTCTGGTTTCTCAACATATATTTTCATCTGCATGTTATAGAGTTGTAAAGATCCTCAATTTATCCGTCTATGTATTACCAACAAAGATTTTGTGAATGTTTATTCAAAACCTGCCAAAGAGTCCAGTTTGTATTGCTGTTTCTTCAAATATTTTGTAAAAGGTTCCCATTCATCTTTAAAGTCACAGTTATCCTTGTCACATAGTTTGTGTGTCAAAAAAAGGGGGGGCAGCAGATCTAGTCTGTTTGGATTTTTAGCAGAGCTTTCCATGCGGTACTGCATTAGAAATCATTCAAACCATAAAAAAATGGGTATGCAGTCATACCTTGGGTTAAAGTTGCTTCAGGTTGAGCGTTCTTGGGTTGCACTCCGTGGCGACCCGGACGTAACCCTTTCTGGTACTTCCGGGTCACCGTGGGACATAACCTGAAAGAACGTAACATGATGTATGACTGTAGTTGTTTATTTCCTTGACATCTGATGGGAGGGCGTTCTAAAGTGTGGGCGCCACTATGGAGAAGGCCCTCTGCCTGGTTCCCTGTAACGTCACTTCTCGCAGTGAGGGAACCACTAGAAGGCCCTCGGAGCTGGACCTCAGGAGGCTGAACGATGGGGGTGGAGACGCTCCTTCAGATGATTTGTTGTGACACTTCATCTGCTACCTGGCTTAAGAAAGGTCAAGCATTGGAGCTTCAAGGGAACTGTTGCTTCAGCAGTTGCTCAGTTTAGGCTGAGAGCTTATATAGGCTCCCTCCCTTCTGGCTTCTCAGCCAGGCCCTGACCCAAGCAGTTGCTTTCATCAGCTTCACCTTCCTCCTGAGGAGATGGCTATCTGGGCACTTCATTAGCACCTTTGAAGCTCCTGCCTGAGTGTTCCTCTGCTCCCTTGGTTGTGGGTGTCTGATAACTATCCAGGAACCCAGGCAATAGGTGTAGAGACTTCACCTCCAAGAAGACTCCTCTTCTAACACCTTTTCCACCCCCAAGTACACTCATGTGCTTGCAAACCTCCTTTGTAGAACCTGAGTGGAAATATTATGGTGATCTTGTCAAAGGAACAACAAATAGGTGGTTAGATGCATAGTGCAGAAATAGCAGCTGCACTTCAGCTACACTTTTGGTTCGCAGCCTTCAGTTACTGCTGGTGGTCCAAGGCCCTGAATTTTATCGAAGTAACTCCAAAGGAAAAAGAAATAGGTCTGCATCCAGGCAATGCATTGTATATCTTTGCAGTGGCAGAAAACCCCTCCATTTAAGTCTTCATCTGACAAATGATTGCTTTTGCTGAAGTGGCTCCAAATACCCAACAGGAACAGAACACGAGGTACTTCAATTACTCTCCTCAATAGTGTTTTTCCCCCCTCTTCAGGAGTTGCCTGGGTGAGATAAGAAGGAAAGGTGCGGTGTTCACACCTAAACCTAAACCGAAGAGCAAAGCTTTTCACTGAAAAAGAGGACAGGGAAATACAAAGAAGAGAAAAGGATATCTTGGAATTGGAAAGGAGTCACAAAGTTGAGCAGCACGAACTCTGCAGAGTTTTTCCTTTTTTAAAAAAACATCTAACACTGTAGTCATCATATTTCCAGTATTTTCAGAACAAAGGGCCTATTATGTTGGGATGCAGAATACAGCAAAAGCACGTAGAATATGCCAGTGAGTAAGGCTGCTGATTGCGCAGAAGAAATATAGGACAGTTCAAGGCAGGAGCAGTTTCCACACAGTGTTTGCCTTCGGCCACCAGCCAGGTTGCCTGTCAGGAAAAAATACAATTAAGCAGGCATATTGCTAAACTTCACACGCACAGCAACTCTCTGGCTTAAACGTGTCATTAAATGTTTTCTGCCTTTGAGAATTGCTTCTTTGAAAGGGCTTCTGAACCTGTGGAAGAAAGGCAGAATTAGGGCTTGGTTCACACATGACCCCAGTGGGTAATGTTCAGTGGTTCTGTATAGTACATATTCTCAATGAAGCAATTCAACTCAGCACAGATAGTAATGAAATCAGTGTTTCTGCTTTCATTTCTCAAAATTCACATCCCAGTAGTAAATAGCGTAGATTCAACCCTTTCCAACCATTGTTTAGCAATTATAGGCCACAGCTTTCTTTTATAAAATCATCTTTATTGAATTAAAATACAAATATATATACATAAGGTAAAGGGGCCCCTGACCATTAGGTCCAGTCGTGACCGACTCTGGGGTTGCGGCACTCATCTCGCTTTATTGGCCAAGGGAGCCGGTGTACAGCTTCCTGGTCATGTGGCCAGCATGACTAAGCCGCTTCTAGTGAACCAGAGCAGTGCACGGAAACGCCGTTTACCTTCCCGCCAGAGTGGTCCCTATTTATCTACTTGCACTTTGACTTGCTTTCGAACTGCTAGGTTGGCAGGAGCAGGGACCGAGCAACGGGAGCTCACCCCATTGTGGGAATTCGAACCACCGACCTTCTGATCGGCAAGTCCAAGGCTCTGTAGTTTAACCCACAGCGCCACCCACATCCCTATATATATATATATATATATATATATATATATATATATATATACACACACACACACACACACACACACAAAGAAAAAGCTAGTATTTGTGTAGAGCACCCACCAGGTATCTAGCCAAAGTTCACCATGCTTTGAAGTCTTGATTTCAGCAGAGAAGAGAGTTGAACTTACTGCAAAAAAAGTGAGACTTAAGAGGGGCTTGTGTTTGTTTGAATTGTTTCCCATGTTTGTTTGAATTTATTCGCCATGTTTGATATTGCCGAATGGTATACAGTTAAGAACCACAACACAAAGAAACAAAGTCTAGCCGGAGTTATTAACTGGCAGTGAGCAAACGTAAAGCGGTTTGAAAACAAATCACTTCGTTTCATGAAAGTTTTCATAAGGGAAGGTTATACAACAGTTAGAGAGAATAGAGAAGATTAGGCTAAAATGATGTTTTTAGAGATTCTTGGTCAGGAAGGCGCAACAACAAAGCCCAAAGACTCAACTGACAGCATAGCATTTCTTGTGAAGTGTGGGGAGGGGAACTCACAAAGTGTTGTGTGCACAAATGTTCACAGTTTGGGAATACCAGTGAAATTGAAGCCTGTGAGTATGTTTTGCAGCAATTTTGATGCTTTGCTCTGGGTATCTACCTTTCTGTCATGCTTTGCATGATAGAAGTTTGACACAAGCAAACTGGGGAACAGAAATGTTTGGAGAACATAGAAGGTATCATTTAATTTATTTATTTAAATTGTTTCCATTCTCCTTTAAGAAAGAAAAAGCAGCCCCCAAGGCAGCTAACAATCCAAAAATTTGCAAACATTAAAACAACAACAACTCATAATCAACTCAGTTCAATCCACCATAAAACCAACAGCATGAACAAACATGGCAACATGATAAAAACAATCCCAAGCTATAGCAGTATGAAATGTTTATTTTGTACCCCTTATAACAGCTTTGTAGGATAGGTCTGCTTTGGATATTTCCAGGAATAGAGGTGAGAGTAGCAGGCAAATTCCACTAAGATGGATTTCTGTCCTAGGCACCACAGTAGAAAAGAATATTTACCTGAGTAAAAAAGGTATGCATCATAGAAATATAAAATTTTCAGGCACTGGAAACAGAAGCACGTTGATCCCTAGTATCCATCAATGTTTTCTGATGGAATTTGATTGTGTCACGTTTAGATTTTCTGTAAGATGTGGCCATTTTCTTCCACTGAAGTACAATGTGTTAATTCAGCCAAGTAAATATTCTTTTGTCGCTTCAGGTGGCATGTCACAACACATTTAACACTTGGGTGCACACATTGGCCAGGAGGGGATTGCAAAGTAGTGTAATAACCTAAGAACCCAAAACCTCAAATCAACTCCATTGTCCTCGGAAAACAAGAATCCTCAGGGAAAGCTTTAAAAGAGTCTTGTGGGAATGGGGGTGCGTTTTAAAATGCATTGGAATCGCCTCTAAAACCAAAGCAGCTTTCCACCCTTTTGTTTAGAATGTGGAAGATTAATATGTTAAAATATGTGGAAGTTGCATATTTGGGGAGAAGGCTGGGTTAGGGAGAGGATTAAGGGAGTGCACATGTGCTCATAATGATACTGACTCGGATGCTAATACAAGTGTTAGAAGAAAAAACCGCTCCTTTATCCCTTACGGGGTATCCAGGAGCCCGTATAAAGTCCTTATTATGTAGGTTTTCTATCGGTAGGAGAAAATAACAGAGGCCAGCCAGAGAATATTGAGAAGCAAAGCAGCTAGTAAGCCTGATCTTTATTAAACTGTTGCAACAGGGTGCCCCGCGCCCCGTGCAGGATGGAGAACCCAGAACAATGGTGTCCAAGCTCTTATACAGTGGATCCTCAGGTTACGTTACCTTCAGTTTTGCTGCATACGCATTCTATCGCGCCGTGCTCATGCGCAGAAGCGGTTCCTCTTAGATGCTGCGTTTTCGGGGTACATACGGACCCCCGGAATGAATTAAGTTCATATCCAGAGGGTCCACTGTATAGACATTTGAAATCGCCTCCCCTGTAGCTCAAGACACCCCCCAAAAAAACCATCATACATAGGAGGTGGTCCCCAGCAGAAATTTGAGTGTGTTGCTTCTCTCCTGTCTGCCAGGATACCTGATAACGCCTTTTCTGGGTAGCCTGGCCCATTCCTTTGAGATGGTAAATACTTAGTTCCTGAATCTCTTACGCATATTGATGGTGTGCTCAGCTTAACGGATACTTGCCAGACTGTATTTCCAGGGAGGTGTAAGCCCCTCCAGACCAAAGACAACTGGAAAGCTTTTTCCATTTCCTTCCTCCTTGCAAAGAAATATTTGAGGTGAGTTTGGGAGAGTCAAAATGGCTTCAGGATTGTTCTCCAGTACTATTTCAGACACATGGTTTGTATACTTATGTATGTGTTTGCCTTGTACATTTATGAACATTTATGAACATATTATATTATATTATATTATATTATATTATATTATATTAGGGACGCGGGTGGCGCTGTGGGTTAAACCACAGAGCCTAGGACTTGCCGATCAGAAGGTCGGCGGTTCGAATCCCTGCAATGGGGTGAGCTCCCGTTGCTCGGTCCCTGCTCCTGCCAACCTAGCAGTTCGAAAGCACATCAAAGTGCAAGTAGATAAATAGGTACCGCTCCGGTGGAAAAGTAAACGGCATTTCCGTGCGCTGCTCTGGTTTGTCAGAAGCGGCTTAGTCATGTTAGCCACATGACCCGGAAGCTGTACGCCGGCTCCTTTGGCCAATAAAGCGAGATGAGCGCCGCAACCCCAGAGTCGGCCACGACGGGACCTAATGGTCTGGTGTCCCTTTACCTTTACATTATATTATATTAATGTGTGTGTGTGTGTGTGTGTGTGTGTGTGAGAGAGAGAGAGAGAGAGAGAGAGAGAGACCTTGGAATTCCTATAACACAAGTTAAGGATGTTCATAGAAGTAAACTTTATTTCCTTCCCTGCCCCGTGCAGCCTCTTGCACCTCCCTCCCCTCCCAAAATATCTCTCTGGAGGGTCAAAGGGCTCTCCTGAACAATATGGGATGAAGTCAGGGAGGCAGTCAGGGGAGGAGAGATGTTCGCTCACGAGCCAAGCTTTTTGAATTGCTTCAGATGCTACACTTAGGGTACCCAATGGTACCGTGTGATCTTGAGTAGCCAATCTCAGTTCCAGGATGGCTTTGGAAGCAGTCTCGGTTGATGCGGAAGTGGGAAGTGCATGTGAGAAGTATTAAAACTGCCTGAAGAACCATGCCATTGGACACTGCCACCTGCAAGGGGTGCAGCTGGATTTGCTGATAAAGCATTTCTTGGTGACGTTAGCTGCTTCTTGGAGAAGAAGCAGAAGTTAAGGTTTATTCAATCTGAAGATGCCCTTCATATTTTCCTGCTTATTGACCTCCCGTCTTAATTTCTCTTCAAAAGTTTGTTGCTGTCCAGTCCGAAGCAGACTGCTGTTGAAAATAGGTGCTGCTGTTTTAAGTGTTGTTGTTTAGTCGTTTAGTCATGTCTGACTCTTCGTGGCCCCATGGACCAGAGCATGCCAAGCACTCCTGTCTTCCACTGCCTCCCGCAGCTTGGTCAAACTCATGCTGGTAGCTTCGAGAACACTGTCCAACCATCTCGTCCTCTGTCGTCCCCTTCTCCTTGTGCTCTCCATCTTTCCCAACATCAGGGTCTTTTCCAGGGAGTCTTCTCTTCTCATGAGGTGGCCAAAGTATTGGAGCCTCAGCTTCAGGATCTGTCCTTCCAGTGAGCACTCAGGGCTGATTTCCTTCAGAATGGATAGGTTGGATCTTCTTGCAGTCCATGGGACTCTCAAGAGTCTCCTCCAGCACCATAATCCAAAAGCATCAATTCTTCGGCGATCTGAAATAACATTAATGTGCCTTGACATTTTCTGTGCTGGCCGAGAAAATTTCAAGCCTGGTATTCCAACAGAGGAGACACACCAATGGGTGGAAAATCTGCTGATGATTACTACTACTGTTAATTATTAAATTGCTTATATAACTTTAGTGCTTTATTGCCCATTCTGGGTGATTAAAGATGGGAGCAGATGCCTTTCTATGCTAGTAAACATACTGGAAATGAAGGGCTGACGTCAGAGACTAATGGCAAGAGAAAGCAAGCCTGTCTTAATTTTGCTACTCAAATCCAAGTACTGAACATACCAAACAATGGAAAAAATGTACATAAGGAACATTTCCAGGTTAAAGATGACTTGCCCTTTGTGACAAAGTGCTAATCCTTTAAGACACCAAACAAATAAATCCATTGTATTACTTCTTAATTAAGTTCCAGTGGCACACAGGATTCCTAAAAGATTTAAGAACTTTTTGGTTCCATCTCCAGAAATTGCAACCCAGTCAAACATTATTTGTGTGGTTGGAGTGTTGCGATTATTGGAAGTGGCACATGATGAATGTGTTTTGCTGGTGTATTTTGATAATGTGATACATTTATCCAAGCTCATAAAAGTGGTGGCCATTTATATATTGTTGTTTTGGAAATGTTTAAATAAAAAAGTCTAGCTCTTTGATTCTAGATCTTAACGGACAGGCAAAATAAGGCAAGTTTGATACCACCCTCAAAAAAACTAGCTGGATGTGAAATTATTATTACTTTTTTAATGGGCTTTGCTACAACAAGTTGAGAACTAGAAATAAAACAGCATGCCTCAAAGTCCGTAAAGTGATTTGACTTTTAGAGTCAGTGTTCTAGCACAGTTTTGAATTTCAGTGGAACCACATTGTACTATTGGTACGTTGATGTTCATGGTGGTTGAGGTGGGTTGGATGATGTTATAGCCAAAAGCATTTAAAGATATTTGGTGAATTATGTAGACAGTTCTATACCATAAATGTAGTGGTTAAAGTACCCCTGCCCGTACGGGCCAGTCGTGTCCGACTCTAGGGTTGCGCTCTCATCTCGCTCAAGAGGCCGGGAGCCAGCGCTGTCAGGAGACTCTTCCGGGTCACGTGGCCAGCATGACTAAGCGGCATCTGGCGAGCCAGCACCAGCGCTGCACATGGAAACGCCGTTTACCTTCCTGCTATAAAGCGGTACCTATTTATCTACTTGCACTTAGGGGTGCTTTCGAACTGCTAGGTGGGCAGGAGCTGGGACCAAATGACGGGCGCTCACCCCGCCGCGGGGATTCGAACCGCCGACCTTGCGATCAGCAAGTCCTAGGCACTGAGGTTTTACCCACAGCGCCACCCGCGTCCCTAAAGTAGTGGTTTTTGTGCGGCTTAGTGCTCTGAGATACTTTATTAGACACTGGAACGTACCGTAGCTCCTTGTGGAGAAATGTATCCCACCATGCCTCTAAGTTAGTAGCTATTTTCCCATATTGTGTTAATATATTTCTAGCTGAAGACATGAAAAAGTTTAGTTGGCCCTTAAGCAGTAAATTATTATGGTCATATAAAAAACAGATTTAATAAAGCCTGCCTTGGGTTAGGCTGTATCAGGTTGCAGTAGCTATTTTCCTTGTAAGCGAGCACAGTATTGACGAAGGATTTCATTGCACAAAGGTAGCACTAGATATTGGTTCATCAAAAGTTCTTTGCATAAGAGGCAACAAGGGATAATTAATGCTATAAAGCATGGGTAGGTAAACTAAGGCCCGGGGGGCGGTTATGGCCCAGTCGCCTTCTAAATCCGGTCCGCGGACTGTTTGGGAATCAGCGTGTTTTTACATGAGTAGAATGTGTGCTTTTATTTAAAATGCATCTCTGGGTTATTTGTGGGGCATAGGAATTCGTTCATCCCCCCCAAAATAGTCCGGCCCCCCACAAGGTCTGAGGGACAGTGGACCCGGCCCCCTGCTGAAAAAGTTTGCCGACCCCTGCTATAAAGCAACAGCAGACTTGCTTGTGGCTGAGTGTAGTAGAATTAGTGGAGGAGAGGGAAGAGGCTGAAGTGAGGCCCACATGAAAAAAAAAAATATATTTCTAAAGGAATATAATAGAAACGTGAATCTAAAATAGGAAGCCCTAGTGAAAGCACAGTTGCCCCCCCAAATAACTGAGCTGTGTTTCAGACAAATGAACCTTATTTAGATGTACAGCTGTATTGTGAGAACGAGCTGCAGTGAGCCTCAGACTTTCATCCAACCCCCAATCCCCTTTCTTGCTGCCACGAGGAGGAATTTGGAAATTTCCCCCTCTTTTGGATTAACCAGTTTAGAGCATACTAATCTTAACTGGAGTTTGTTGGAACGAACGTGCTTCAAACCATGGTTTACGAAGCTGATTTGTTACAACACACCATGGTTAAGAATAGCCACAGTATGGTTCAGATGACTCCCTAAACCAAGGTTAATCTGAAACAGAACTGGAAGCTATAATTCTCAGCTCCTTCTCATAGCCTCACCAGGGGAGGGGAGAGTAGAATGTGTGAATCTGGGAATCTTACATGTCCGAACGCAGCCACCATAGGATTCCAAAGCGGGACCAAGAGATCAGACTTGGTCTTATGAAATGTGTTTGGCATCCATCCCAAGCAGATGTTTGCAAATCTTCTCCAATCCCGGAGCCACTGTTGTGATTCTCTAATGTCTTTTTGTCCGAAGTTGAGTATCAGCCCTCAGTATCGTTTGATATGCCATTAATCCTAACCAGATTTGTTGTTTTGCAAGGAAATACAAAGGCAAGTGACTCAGCACTGAAAAATACACTTTGTAGCATGTCCCGGAAGGAAGATTAATATGAAGAAAGTAAACAGTGTACAAATGACCCAGCAGATACAATTTGTGAAGGGCAGTGAAGCTAGCAAATCTAATGGGAGTCCCTGCAGCTCTAAAGTAGTAATGCACAGCTAAGAAAGAAAATTTATTTGTTCTGTGCAAGGTTTCTGCCTGCATTCTGCAGGAATACACAGGGCCGGATTTAGACCTGATGAAGCCCTAAGCTACTGAAGGTATTGGGGCCCTTTATATGCCCAGCTTTCCTTTGTCAACAACAAATTGCTGCTGTTTTTTGTGTTAAATATATGCTATATGGTAATTTATGGACCTAAGAGGTATCTAAGAAGGGACGCGGGTGGCGCTGTGGGTAAAACCTCAGCGTCTAGGACTTGCCGATTGCATGGTCGGCGGTTCGAATCCCCGTGGCGGGGTGCGCTCCCGTTGCTCGGTCCCAGCTCCTGCCCACCTAGCAGTTCGAAAGCACCCTTAAGTGCAAGTAGATAAATAGGGACCGCTTACTAGCGGGAAGGTAAATGGCATTTCCATGTGCTGCTCTGGTGCCGGTTCGCCGGAGCAGCTTCGTCACGCTAGCCACGTGACCCGGAAGTGTCTGCGGACAGCACTGGCTCCCGGCCTCTAGAGTGAGATGAGCGCACAACCCTATAGTCTGTCAAGATTGGCCCGTATGGGCAGGGGTACCTTTACCTTTACCTTTAAGAGGTATCTAAAGCCAATTGCACATGTTGCCATGCCACCAGTCCATGCAGAATGTATGGGTACCACTGTATAGGGTATCTCGGGTTACATACGCTTCAGGTTACATACGCTTCAGGATACAGACTCCGCTAACCCATAAATAGTACCTCTGGTTAAGAACTTCGCTTCAGGATGAGAACAGAAATCGTGCTCCGGTGGCGCAGCGGCAGCAGGAGGCCCCATTAGCTAAAGTGGTGCTTTAGGTTAAGAACAGTTTCAGATTAAGAACGGACCTCTGGAACGAATTAAGTACTTAACCCGAGGTACCACTGTATTTACTTCACTGGGTTCGTCTGACTGGCCATGTAGTTGTGCACAGTGGTGCTTTCGGTTAAGAACAGTTTCAGGTTAAGAACGGACCTCCGGAACGAATTAAGTACTTAACCTGAGGTAACACTGTATATAGAAATGAGCAAACCAGTGATATTTTAGGGAGCAGGCTAGCAGGTAGGTCCCATTACTTACATCATAGGAGCCTACACAACACAAAACACTGTTGCTGTATGAAGGTTTTAATTTATTTGTTTTTTATCTTCTATTTTGGAAATGTACATCCAGTTTTTTCCCCATTTAATTTTTTTGGGGGCCGCCAAGAGAGTGGGGCCTTAAGCTATAGCTTGTTTAGCTTATATGTAAATCCGGCACTGGGAATACATATGCACAAGCTGCATATACTGTCATAGGTGTCTTAGTTTAACTTCAGCGGAACAAGATATGAGAAGGGTGAAAATACAAACTAGCAGAAATGTGGATCATGCAGTAGTTCCAGCATCCCTTGTTGAATTATTGCACCTCCACTCTGTACACGTAACAAAATACATCATGTCCTGATATTCTCGCACGGACTGTTTATTCCACGCACACCTCTCATATCATTGACTTTTGCTGACACAGCGCAACAGGGCGACATAGGGTAAGGTTTCGTCTCATTACAACCAGGTGTGCAGTATGTTGTTTTCACATAGGGCATCTTAATCGCTTAAATGTTCCCAGTATTGTGTGGTACGTTCTTTAGAGATGACTGCACCCATGCTGATATTCTAAAAATGGAAAAGAAACAGAAAAGCACAAACTGTGTGCACCTTACTGTAAGAAATGGCAGTATTAATTCCTTCCATTCAAATTCTGTTCAATTACTGTGGATTAGTCAAATAGGCAAAGTTTCTGTACAAAAGCTAAGGGTGTACAGTGGTACAGTGGTACCTCAGGTTAAATACTTAATTCGTTCCGGAGGTCCGTACTTAACCTGAAACTGTTCTTAACTTGAAACACCACTTTAACTAATGGGGCCTCCTGCTGCTTCCGAGCCACTGGAGCCCGATTTCTGTTCTTATCCTGAAGCAAAGTTCTTAACCTGAAGCAAAATTTCTGGGTTAGCGGAGTGTGTAACCTGAAGCGTATGTAACCCGAGGTACCACTGTAGTAGTTTTCAAGGTTTCTAAACTAATCCTAAATGCTAGGAAAACTGGGTTATAGGTATAGCAGAATGACTCAGAGGTTCATTTTGTGCGCCGAGCCGCCCCCTAACCCTGTAGTGTTGGGAAAGTCATGTGCTCTGTACAAAACTCATAGCACTTGCGAAACTACGGACTGGAAACATTGGCTCTTAAAATATGGGTTGAAAATAATGGATTTTCAGGGTGTGCCTGGTATGTTATCTGGTATGTCCATATCTTCTGACAGGATTGATTTATTTTAAGTGAGGAAGAATGAGCTATGTCAGCTATAATGCAGGGAATTCACCCTGTATTGCCTTTGTTGACAGCCTTCCTGGACCTGTATGCCAGAGGTCAAGGTTGGTGGAGGAATGCATACCCTGTTTTGCTGGTATCCGTTGGCGATTAACACATTTGAGAGATTCTGTAACTCAGTTGTCAAGTGGTCTTTGTCAGCCAGGCCACTTGACAACTGAGTTACAGAATCTCTCAAATGTGTTAATCGCCAACGGATACCAGCAAAACAGGGTTACGAAGCTAATCCAAAAAGAAACACCCCCCAAAAACCAAGACACAGAAGAAAACAATGGCATGGCCCTCCTTCCTTATATCAAGGGCACTACAGATAAAATTAGCAAAATCCTCCATAAACACAATATCAAAACAGCCTTTTGCACCAACCAAAAAATAGCCAATATCCTCAGAAACCCCAAAGATAAAATCCAGTTAGAAAACCAAGGGGTCTATGAAATACCCTGCAAAGTCTGCCCAGCCACGTACATTGGACAAACAAACAGACGAATAAATGCACGTATCGCAGAACACAAGAATGCCGTCAAAAAAGAAGAAAAAACTTCCTCTCTTTACCAACACATGAAAGAAACAGGACACGAAATTAATTTTGCAGATTCCAAATTGCTCTTTAACATGGAACATCACCACAAGAGAATAATCATGGAAGCCATCGAGATAGAGAAACACCCTCACAACATGAACAAGCGTGACGACACGTCCCGCCTGCCAGACATCTGGAAATTAGCCCTCCCCACAAAAACCGACACCAGAACCAGAGGCACACAGAACGCCATCTCCAATCAACCACACCAGACCCAAAAACAGACCCTCTCCACAGATAAATTACAGACACCATCCAGTAGCCAAACCATAGTGGCACCTCCGGATGCTGCACCCCCCTGCAATCCCTACACAGATCTGGCTGGCACAGGGCACAAAACCACAGCTCGCCCCTATACACGAAGCCAAGCCAGAGCACAACTAAGTGCAGTACAGCCATCTTCTCAGAAAAACTCTTCACAAGCTCAAGAGGTCAAGACACGAAAGCTTTAGCAACTAATCCACACCTAATGACCCTCCTAAGTGGTACTCAGAATATCACTCAAGAAATCACTCAAGATATCCCTCAAGTAATTAATGAACAAAAGAAGAAAAGGCACACTAACCTGGGAACTTCCTCTCTGCCCAGAACGTTGGAGGCTATACACCACACCCCCTCAACAGTATTTATAGGAACTCAAACACTGAGATCCTGCTCTGTTCCAGTAACAAGAAGCCGAAAGCACCAGCCTGAAGATGACGAGTGAGACCTCGTCGAAACGTCGCCTAGACACCCCAACTCTTACACGGGAAGACACCCGAAGACACCAAAACCTGCATTCCTGTACCCGTGAAAATCTACGAAAGCATATATATATATATATATATATATGCAGGTTTTGGTGTCTTCGGGTGTCTTCCCGTGTAAGAGTTGGGGTGTCTAGGCGACGTTTCGACGAGGTCTCACTCGTCATCTTCAGGCTGGTGCTTTCGGCTTCTTGTTACTAGATTTCTAGTTTCTCGTAGGTTCTTGTCAGCTGGAAGGTTTCCTCCCCGTAGAGGTGAGATATTTGCTTTCGTAGATTTTCACGGGTACAGGAATGCAGGTTTTGGTGTCTTCGGGTGTCTTCCCGTGTAAGAGTTGGGGTGTCTAGGCGACGTTTCGACGAGGTCTCACTCGTCATCTTCAGGCTGGTGCTTTCGGCTTCTTGTTACACCCCCTCAACAGTATTTATAGGAACTCAAACACTGAGATCCTGCTCTGTTCCAGTAACAAGAAGCCGAAAGCACCAGCCTGAAGATGACGAGTGAGACCTCGTTGAAACGTCGCCTAGACACCCCAACTCTTACACGGGAAGACACCCGAAGACACCAAAACCTACATTCCTGTACCCGTGAAAATCTACGAAAGCATATATATATATATATATATATATATATATATATATATATATATATATATATATATAGTGTGTGTGTGTCTGTGTATGAATTTCAACATAGCAAATTATCAAAACACATCATCTTCATTCTTCCCCCCCATTTTTTTCTCCCTCCCCCCCCAAGAAAATCCCTCCCTCCCTCCAAGACTTCTTCCCTCAGCTCCTCTCTCAGATTTTTCAACACCTGTTATTCTCTGCATATTGTAGAATTGTAAAGATCCTTCAATTATCTGTCTGTTATGTTAACAATAAAAAAACTTTGTGTATGTTTATTCAAAACCTGCCAAGGAGTCCAATTCATTTTGTTTTTCCTTTAAGTAATTTGTAAAAAGTTCCCATTCTTCTTTAAAGTCTTTTTTTTTTAAAATGTAGATCTTCTATCTGTCTGTACTTCAGATATTGTTTGTTTTCATGAACATCTCATTGATGCTTTGCTGTCAACAGTTTGAACTGCTAACCTTTTCGCCAATACAGCCGCTTTACTGAACAAGCAAAGCTCTTTTGTAACTCTCACAAGTAAAAACAAACAAACCTCTCAGCAAGTGATACTGCATGCCACATATGCGATAGCTTTGGCGTTTGGTTTAAACACCTATCCCACCCCCCACCCCCGGTGTTACTGCTTTCCCACCCTTTGACGTCAAATGCCTTGGAATAAAATTAAACATGCCTGCCGCAACCCTAAAGTAACATTTCTGCAAAACCACTTCCTTTCTTCCCCAGGAGTTTGTTGTATTTTGCTTGGCTGGTTCCTTCGCTGAGGGATTCTATAGGAGAGAGGTCACTTGGGTTTCTGCTGTACTATTGATCACAACAGCTATCCTCTCAAGAAAGCTTGTCTTCGGTGACCTAAGAAATAGGTTTTTGTTATGTGGAAGATGATGAACCAAGTCGACCACATAAGGCCTTCTTGTTGAATATTAAGTATGTCTACAATCCAGAGAGGGACACTACGAGAAGGGAACGTGAAACCCTGGTGACTGGATCCTCTGTTCTCAGATGTCCACTAGAGTTATATCCATTGCCATATTGGCAGGGTTTGAAATTAGCAGGGGGCCAGGCGCATTGTGCACCTCAAGTTTTTCCATTTGCGAGCACCTCCAAAAGTCTGAGTGCCATTTTTTTTTGCGCTTGGCTGACACTCAAATGTATGTGCTTTGAAGCCTTGAAATATACGTTAAGGAGTTTAACAATAAAGAGTAGAGTGTTTTGAAAACATGTTTTAACAATGTCTGCTAAAAGTGTGATATTAACAAGGTGTCACTTCTGCGAATTGCGTATTAATTCATGCTTATCAGAATACAATGGTACCTTGGGTTACATACGCTTCAGGTTACAGACTCCACTAACCCAGAAATAGTACCTCGGGTTAAGAACTTTGCTTCAGGATGAGAACAGAAATCGTGCTCCTGCGGCGCGGCAGCAGCAGGAGGCCCCGTTAGCTAAAGTGGTGCTTCAGGTTAAGAACCGTTTCAGGTTAAGAATGGACCTCCAGAATGAATTAAGTACTTAACCCGAGGTGCCGCTGTAATAAATTAAAAGTGTTACCTATTCCCGCTCCCGGTGGCAACTAGACATTCTGTTTTGGTGCCCACAACCCAGGTCCAAGAAGCCATTGGGTTCCTAGCTATTCTGCCCCCATTTCTAACACTGCATATTGGTCTCAGAGAGTAAGTCTCTGTCTACTGTGACATTTTGCACTCTGGTGCTGATACCTGTGCACAAAAAATAGGAAGAATGATGAGTCGCAGCTTTCCCTTTCAAAATACTTGAGTGTTGGGACAGATCCAGGTCTCTCTTCTCAAGTGTTTTGAGGAGAAAAGCAGCTCTCTTAACCTTCTCCCACCTTACACATAACTTCCCATATAGCACTGAGTCCCAAAGTTATTAGTCTCCCTTACTTCCCTGCTTGCCTTCAGTATAGTAGATAGCTGTGTTGAATGAAGCTGTTTACTGACCATTGCTGTTGTTGTCATCATCTGTCTCGAGAGACAGGTTACAGACGACGCTAACCCGGAAATAGTGCTTCAGGTTAAGAACAGTTTCAGGTTAAGAACAGACCTCCGGAACGAATTAAGTACTTAACCCAAGGTACCACTGTACTTGCACTTTGACATGCTTTGGAACTGCTAGGTTGGCAGGAGCAGGGACCGAGCAATGGGAGCTCACCCCATCGCGGGGATTCGAACCGCCAACCTTCTGATCGGCAAGCCCTAGGCTCTGTGGTTTAACCCACAGCGCTACCCACATCCCTCTTGTTGAATGAGTTAAATACTCACAAATTCTTGAAACATCTTCACAGCCCCAGTAGTGATCTTTATTCAGAATGAAGAACTGGAATCCATTTAACAACACTGTGCTTACTGGCTCTCAAGACGAGCCATTACGGTGTATTTTCAATATATTGAGAATAAATAACCCCTGTCAAATTTTGAAATGAATTTACAGATAAGGCTAAATTTGGCTAAATGGTTACATCATTCTTCCGAATGCTTCTTCCACATACCTTTTAGTCGATCTATCGTTTATGAAGAATAGAAAAATATGTGCAGAATATTTTTCTCCGCCTTTACTAATTTTAAATGCAGATTATTGGCAACCATGCCACCTTGCAGTCACAGGATACTTTGTTTTTTGTTTTGCTACCCGACCGTCATTACTCATCATCTGTGCTTCACCATATGGCTCATTTTTCCCTGCGTGGAAAGTGATGCCTTTCACGGGATGACATTGGATAAGGTAGTTACCATGAAATATTTTGTTCATTGGTTTAGACAAATGATGTCAGTTTCTCTGTTTCAGGAGGAATAATACTCTTCCCCCACACCATAAATAAACCATTTCGACCTGATAAATTGATTTAAATTAAGAACAGGTATGATTTTAGTGAAACTATTTCTCAGCACTTGGGGTGGGGTGTTATTCAGCTGCATCCAGCAGAGTATCTTGTCCCCCATGCTTTTTAACATTTATCTGAAAGCACCCAGCTCCAGCTCTCTGTTTCACCTAAATTAGGCAAGGTAGACCAGAAATTAAATGGTGTTTGGAAGCAGTGATGGGCTGGATGGGGGCAAGCAAATGTTAAAAGGTGCGCCTTCCACTTACATTATGCTTTTATTTGTTTGTTTATAAAAGTACCGGTATATCAAAGAAGTTGACAGCAACCATTCCTTTATACAATAAGACCACGTGTAAAATAAAACCTGAGATTGATGACTGAATTGCCCACATAAGCTTGGCGGCATATAAGAGATTCCAGGAGACAGTTGAAGGTTAAAACAGAATGCATCTGCTGAATTTCTGTTGGAAGAGTGTTCCATAGAATCATACAGTTGGAAGGGATCCCAAGGGTCATCTAGTCCAACCCCCTGGAATGCAGGAATCCCAATTAAAGCATCCATGACAGATGACCATCCAGCCTCTGTCCAGAGTGTGTGGGAACCATGAACCTTTGCAATTCTCCAGTTCATGTCCAGAGAGTGTCGCCAAGTATTTGGTGATGCAAGTCTCCTTGCAGAGTTTATGAGCACAACCAATGCCTGGTCTAGTTGCAGCAAAAATAATTGTTGCGGGACATATGTTCTCTATGAAACTTCTATGGATGTCAGTTTTGATCAATTTCCCTTCACATATTGGGGCAATTAAATTAATGTCCACTTCTCTGTACATTGGTAGATAGGAACATGCATGAATACAGTTTTTATCCAATTATGCCATATCTTTACCAAAGACATACCATACATTTCCGTGTATAAGACAAGCTTTTTGTCAGCTAAAATCATCTCAAAAATTGTGGGTCGTCTTATACACGGATAGCACGTAGTGGTGACGGGGGATTGGTTCCTGCTGTGAGCAGCAGATTGCCAGCGGCGATTGCGCTGTTGATTGGTGTCTGCGACAAGTGCTCCTTTCGATTGGCTGTTGCTGTGGCCAATGGGTGGGTGTTTGGCCGCTGCTGTGGGCAGGGAATTTATGGCTTCCATGATGCGTCCATTGATCAGGCTGGTGAGTAACATTGTTCTCCACTCAAAAAAGCTAGACAATTCTGAGAGCAACCCCACCCAAAAGTTCAACAACTCTGGGCAATTCCCCCCCCCCCATTTTCTGAATTTTGAGTTCCCCAAAATAGAGGGCGTGCTATACATGGGGGTGTGTTATACATGGAAAAATATGGTACTTCAGTTCAGCCTTATCCAGTCCAGCGTTTTCTATTGAAAAGGAGCCAAACAAGAACGGGATACACAAGAGGAACATGAAGTTAATAGCCTTCACTTCTTTCTCCTCATCATCTTGTATTCGGATGCCTCTGAACATGGACGTCGTATTTAGGTAATTGTTGTTGATAGGCATCCATTAATGTGTCTGATCTTTTTCTAGTCCTGTCTTGTGGCAGCAAATTCCATTAGTGAATTATGTGGTGTGCAAAGGCTTCTTATTGTATCTTACATTTCATTTCCATAGAGTCCTTTAGAGAGGGAAGAAACCCCATGCCTTTTTTTTAGTCGACAGACAGGTGTGACTGCTAGTGTCCACCTGTGCCTTTTAAAAACACATTTTTTTATCCGACATATCCTCAAAGTGGCATTTGTAGCCCACTCTCCCTTTTATCTTCACAACCACTCTGTGAGGTAGGTTTTGTTGCGACAGGTACTCCTACTTGAAGTAGACTCATTGAAATGAATGGACATGAGTCATGACTAACTTAGGTTCATTTATTTCAGTGGGTCTACGGTGCTGTTTTCCTAGAAAAAGAGGGGCTGGAACTCGCTATAAACACCTCCCTTGTTCTCTTACAATAACAATGGCGCCCACCTGAGAGGTGCCGGAACTGAGTTCCAGCAAGTTCCAACTGAAAAAAACAACCCTGATCTACTCTTGAGTAGAACTTGGCTGACAACAAACCAGTGATTTACCTGAGGGTCTCCAAAGTCAAACTCTCAGGGTCCCGAGCTACAACTCCCAGTAGCCTCTGGTCATGATCGCTGAGGTTGATGGGAGAGATATTTCAGCCACCCCTGATCTAACTGCTGCACCACACTGCCTATTATTACTTTGCTTTCCAGTAACATCTGACACCTTGGCCAGCAACACAGACATCCGCAGCGTCAGTTCCCATTAGCGTTAGCTCTGTCGCTCGCAGAAAATGCTTAATCCGTTGCGCTGTTGTTAAGTTAATTTAATTTTGCCGCCTGACGTAATGTTGTTAAGTGTAGAAGTAGTTCCCAGGATGTCTATTAACAGTGTTTGATAAGGGCAGCAGCTGCTTTGAGCGGGAGAGGACAACGAAAGGGGCATTACAGGAATATCCTGGGATCAAAATGTCAGTTTTAAAGCTGGTGCAATAACTTCTACCTTCTGATTGCTTTCCTTGGCTTGGTTGCTGATGGGCTTTGCTGCATTCCATAGCCTCCCGTAAGAATTCTTGGAATCCTGCCTGTCATTCATGTGGGCGCCACATACCCGTGAGATGACCACCCTCATAATTGCTCAGCACCAACATACTCCTTATGGAAAATCGCCAGGTGGAGTCCTTCTTTGATATTGTACCACTTCAGATGTGCATCTGTTCTTACCACCGACCTGTCCTGTGGATTGCATTGTCAAGCAGAGTTGTGCATCACAAGCCATGAGATCTATTTATTTTTCCACCATGATGGCAAATATTAAAATAACTATATTGCACAGAGGGACGCGGGTGGGGTGGTGCTGTGAGTTAAACCACAGAGCTTAGGACTTGCCGATCAGAAGGTCGGCGGTTCGAATCCCCGCGACAGGATGAGCTCCTGTTGCTTGGTCCCTGCTCCTGCCAACCTAGCAGTTCGAAAGCACATCAAAAAGCAAATAGATAAATTGGTACCGCTCCAGTGGGAAGATAAACAGCGTTTCTGTGCGCTGCTCTGGTTTGCCAGAAGCGGCTTAGTCATGCTGGCCACATGACCCGGAAGCTGTACACCTATAGAGCGAGATGAGCGCTGCAACCCCAGAGTCAGTCACGACTGGACCTAATGGTCAGGGTTTTTTTTACCTTTATATTGCACAGAAACACAGAACAAATGAATAGCTGGAATGAATTGGGATAAAGTGTATAAGGGGCAGTGAATTAATGTGAAATTAGAGAGGATGGGTACTGCAAAGATCTGGACTCTAGCTTTTCCCAGAATAAAAGCCCTTTCCAATTTGCTATTTTCGGACGGGCTTCATTTATATGTCCCTGACACTTAGCAGGCCAAGTGTGAATTACTTTATTCCTTCTGCTCTGACAACTGATCAGCTGATGCTCAGCTGTTATTGACCCTTTACTTTCTTCAGCCATGAGTGATTTCCAGCTCCCACACATAATTCATGGTTCGGTGGGTCAGCCTATATTAACCTCTGCACTGATACCAACATCTACCCTGCCTCTTTGCAGGGGAGAGTTCAGCTAGCAACACAGCTGTGCATCTAGACCGATCGTTAATTCATAAATTAATTCTGTAATTGGCGCATTTACAGTCAATACATCTTTTGTGTAGATTGTGGCTTTGTTACAGGGGGAATCCGCATGATAATTCTGGGCAGGAGTTGGACGTTGGATGTGCACTAAATGATCAAATTTTATACCATCAATAAATCTCTGGGAATGTGCTCTGAGGCAGCCTAAACTCAGTGCTCATCATTTAAATTGCCCATTCTCGGAGCTGCTATTTTCTGCGCGAAAGTGCCATATAGATAGCTACCTGCATATTTTCTTCCCAGGGATAAGTTCAATTGGGAAAAATGCTCAGGGAGAAAAAGTTAACCTCCCGACTTTTCCAGTGCAGTGGTTGTGCCATGATTTTGGTCTTCCTTCTCCCCATAGCTGCTTTTAACTTACTCTTTTTAAAGTAAAGCCCTGGGAGATTTTCATCCTCACATCTCATTTAGTTGTGCCCTGGCTGGGGTTGTCAGCCCATGTGTCTAGGCCTGTGCCATTTCATCCTGCACGTGGGGGTTCTCATGAAAAAGGAATTTTCACACAGAGAAAATTAGTGTGTCAGGGAGAGGAAAGAAGCTCATCTCCTTTATATCTAGGAGGGTGGAATTTTCAGACACAGAGTTGCCAGTACAAAACGTTACAGCTCAGATACAGGTTTACCACTTCAACAACTAACTACAGTCGTACCTTGATTCTCAAATGCCTTGGCACCCATACATTTTTGCTCCTGAACGCCGAAAATTCAGAAGCAAGTGTTCCAGTTTTCGAATGTTTTACGGAAGCCAGATGTCTGACACGGCTTCTGCTTGAGTGCAGGAAGCTCTGGCAGCCAATTCGAACGTTTTGGAAGTCAAACAGACTTCCGGAATGGATTACGTTCTAGAACCAAGGTACAACTGTAGTCGGTCAGAGTCGCAGCATGGTTGCTGCTCTTTCACATGAGCACAGGAACAGAGCAGCAAGAATGCACCGCTGCATCACTCCCAACCTGGAAAACCATAGTGAAGGAAAATAAATTCAGATGTACCCAATTTCTCTGAAGGAGATGGCCCTGATTTAATCTTAAGACTGAATAGTCCTTCTTTGTTCCACAGAATTAAGTTTGTGAGGGGTATGCCAGCTATTAGGACAAGACCAGGAGACACCGTGAATACATTAAAAGAATCATATCTATATCTATATCTATGGAAGATTATTCCCTAGAACAGTAAAGGTGCAAACAGTTAGCAGACATACTCAATAGACCATCGGATATGTTTCCTTGATGAATGGGACCTCACTTCTGACAAGGAATGTAGACCCCGTTCCTATATGAGCCACCTTTTCTTATACCCTAAATTTTGTCAGCACCAGCTTCTTGGGGCCTACATAAATCATGATGCTATCCTTCATCATTTGATTGACCACACACCCCAAATCTTCTCATTTTTGCAGAGACCCTTGAAACTGGTTGTTCCTCATTTTCTGTCCGCCTGAAAGGTTGACTCATCTCCTGTCTTCCTCCGTCCTCTACTTCGCCCAAGAAAGCCAGCGACCTACTCTGAGTAATGCCCCCACGTGTTCACTTTGCCCCATAAACTTGCAGTTTCAGTTCCTCATTCTTGCGTGAACGTCCATGTTCTCATCACATGTACCCGAACGTGCAAGAATATTCTTGCAATCTCCGTTAGTAATGTTTTTCCAGTCTTGCCCTCTCCCCACCCACCCCCCAATCTCAAGCATAAGCAGTTTTCAAAAAACCAGATCAGCATATCAATACAGTTTAATACAGGGGTCATTGAGGCCTTCCCCCTAAAAGCTTGAGCTGCTGGGAAGGCTTCAAAACACCCACACCCACAAAAGCGTTCTTGACCCCCCACCCCACCCCAAGATGCCATAACTGTTTCTCAGTCTTTGTGCTTTCTCAGCGAGCAGCTTGTGTGGGAGAGGTGATTATTTTCTGTGATATAAAAAGTTATTTCCGTCACTGTGTAGGCTTGGCTCCATCCATCATGCCTCGTTTTTTGTTTTGCTTTGCTGCGTCACTCTCTTCCCTGGCCCTGACTTACAGTTGCATGAAGTGGGCACTATGCCCTTAGAATAACGCATTAAGCTTGGCCTGGAGCAACATTGTCAGGACGTGAGTGGAGAAAACTGTCACAGGTTACTGTGTGCTTGAAGCTTCATGGTAGTAGAAAATACTGTTTCTGAATGCCTCCTCTTCGCAACCACCACACCTTAAAATAGATTACCTAGGAAAAGAAAATGCATCCAGAATGTGTAATTGCTTGCACGTAAGAGATTTGAAGAAAGGGGCAAACAGCAGCTTCTGATGGGGTGGGTGATGGATGGACAGCTTTTGCTGGGGGGAAATGGTGCAATGGTTCAGATTTGAAAATGGGCTAATAGGTTTTTGTTTTGAATCCCTCCCAGTCGGGATTCAGGCCTCATCACGGGACTGAAACTGAAACCTAAGATATACCACAAGACCTCTGCCAGAGAGGGGGGGGCAGAGGCAATTGTGCTGTTTAGCCCATATACAGAGCTGCCTTCAGATGTCTTCTAAAAGTCAGATATTTGTTTATTTCCTTGACATCGGATGGGAGGTTGTTCCACACATCGTTCGAAACTCCCATTGTTCTAGGCGCATTTTGCGACAGGGAATCTCATTACCATGAGCAGTTTCTGAGCTCTGGGCGCAGTACTGCGCCTGAGATTTCAGATTAAAACTGCAGAGTGGAAGGAAAGGGGGACCTTTTTCTGCCTCCCCACTTCCAGCTGCTCTCTGAAGACTGGAGAAGAGACCCTGTTAAGAATATTAGGGGGGTGGGCAGGGGAAGGACTGGACCATGTGAAAAATGAGCACAATATTTTACCTGCAGTTCGTTCATTTTCAGCTTTGTATTCTTGTTATATAAAAAAGTGTGCCTTGACATTCCATTGTTGAGCCCATAACCTTGTCTTAAGGTGCCATCAAGCTCTCAGCCTTCATATCTCAGTTTCTAACACTTGGTTCCACAGGGCAGGGGCCACTACCAAGAAGGCCCTCTGCCTGGTTCCCTGTAACCTCACTTCTCGCAGTGAGGGAACCACTGGAAGGCCCTTGGAACTGGATCTCATTTCTCCATTCTGCCACAATTCTACAATTTAGATTATCCCCACACACCCAAATGAAATGTGATTGTCTTGTTTTCCTTCTTGCATTGGCTAAGCTGTTTATTGACCTTGCTTAGTGTGGGGTTGGGGCATATGAAGGCATCCTTTATAAGAAGTTAAATTTTCCTAAATTAAAAATCTAGACTTGGCTGTCTCTTCAGTTTGTCTGTGGATGCTTTCTTGATCCTCTGGGCAGTTAGTGCCAAAAATATGTTTCCTAGATGAAGAGCAACATGTTTGGGGGATCAAAAATATCTGAGTGCTCTGAAAAGGAACAGGAGTATGTCATGTTTCAGATTTGTAATATCAGCCTGATAGGTCTTGTGCAGTTCTTCCTGAGCAAATTTCTTTGGAAGAGAGAAAAAAAAGGAGTAGATAACCTACACAACAGCAACATATTCCCGTTTTTCTCCTCCAGACTTCCTGTTGCTATAGAGACACAAAGAAGGGAGAAGCAGCAGAGGGCAAATTAAGACTGTGGTTTAACGCAGCAGTACTTCAGACATGAAGCACAAGGCAGATTATATACTGAAAGCTTCAGGCGAAAAATATTCATTTCCTGACCTGCTAGGGCATTTGTGATAATTTAAAAATGTCTTCGAACACTTAAAACCATCAAGATTGTAATGGAGAGTCTGTAAAAGTGGTTCATGGATTACCTCTTGACTGTGGGTTTTATTTACTGTGTTGGTTGTCAGAAAATTGATGTAGGATGGCTTTGTCTCTTTACATCTATGGAGAATGTGGCAACGACAGAACAGTTTGCTCCAGAAGCTTAATAAGTCGTAAGGCAGGGTACAAAAGTTTTTTCGTTTCTTTTTAAAAGTGGATTCAGACAGCCCAGGCCTTAAGCAAGGAGCAGTACCACTCTGTATCCCTCCAGATATCTGAGATTCTTCCCTCACCCCAGTGTCTGTTTCAGCTTCTATGGGCATGCTGTTGAAATGTCTATATTTCAGAATTCATCCATATTTCGAATGAAAAGTTTTATTTAGGAAAAATAAGTTGTTTTGAAAGACTCCCATATTTTTTGCCCCGTATTGTATGCATGATTGTCTCATTGCTTGATGCCCGCTTGTCAGAGCTGCTTCCAGATCCTAGCTCACAGAGGATCACGCTAGCCAGCGGTCACTTTATAAAAGTCTTTATTGAGTTACAGTTTCCATTCTCAAGCTGCTGCGCGCAACTCTACGTCTTAAGGGTTAGACCGGCGAAGCTCCGTCTGAGTCTCCGCCCCCTGTGCACCAGCTTACTAACCTAGCTTTACTCCACCTTTTCCGCCTGACCGTTCTTCTCTGGGTCCCTCTGCCCCCCGGGGTCTCTTCCTTCCGGGACTCTTCTGACGCTGACCCCCCGGACCCTCCTGTCTCCTTGCGCCGGGCTTTAGGACCTGGCTCCCTTTCCGGGCTGCTTACTGCGCCACTTTCCTGTGCATTTGAACTTGGCGCGCGCGCCCAACCTTCCACTTTCCTCCTGACCGTTTCTTCACTCTCCGATGGAGGTGTGGCCACTCCTGACTCGTGCCCTCCCTCCTGTTGCGAGCTGCCAGCGCTTGATGCCTGGCGCCCTTCTTCTCCCCTGCTCTCTGTTGGTGACGCTGGTCCCGATTTCCAACTGCTGCCCTCTGAGCCCCCTCTGGACCCTTCTTCCTGGGGTGTCCCCCTAGGCTCCCCCCTTGCTCTGGCCACTGGCGCTCCTTTCTGTGAATCTTCTGATTCACTGGAAAGACTCGGAGATCTCGGGTCGTCGTCATCACTCATCTTTTCTTCTGCCTCCTCCCCCTCGCTCTCTGTTTCCTCCCTTGCCCTTGCCTCTGCTCCTGAACCCCTGACATAAACTACCATCAATGATGATCTAGTCCTTATGATGGGGTAGGAAGCAAGGAACATCCCTTGCTTCTCCCCTGGGTGCAATAGGCATTCCACTGTACTCTGCTGTAGCCACTAACTGCCACATAGCAAATACTGAGCCAATAGCTCACTCTCTCTCTGAGCCGTCAGGTGGTGCAGAGAGAAAGGGCCTAGGTTGCCTTCAGACTTCGCTGTTTTGCAAGTAGGGATCAACACCCATATGAGTAAATGTGTATAGGCTCAACAAACCCACTTTTTAAAAAGGCAAAACAGACTTTTGCAGTAAGGAAAATAATGGGGAGAAGTGCCAGAAAGTGTAAGATGCTGGAAGAGTGACGGGAAATTGTACAACCTCAATGCAAACAAATTAGGGTGAATACTCAGTTCAGGAGTGGATGCCGTAAACCTCTGTGCAAGCTTTGTGAAAACAAATTGGGTTGAATGCTCATTAAGCAGGGCACATCTGGAAGCAAGCTCCAGGCACCCACATGTAGGAATTGAACAGTTTCAAAATCCTATCCTTGGCAGCAGAATTAAAAGCAAAGAAATTAGACAGTGTCCAAGCTATGATAAAAGGTGGCTCTCTCCATCTTGATCCTGCTTAACAAAGAATCAGGCAGCAACTTGTAAAGTAAATTTAAAAGTAAGATTTACTTTATTTATAATCATGCATTGGTTCACAGCAATGGCAGCAGTAAAAACTATGCAGGCAAAATACTTACGTTTACTTATACTTTGGCTTGTGCCTAGAGGTGGAGCAAGTGTTAGCTGGTCAAAGGAAGAGAAGAGGGGAAATGACATCACACAGAGCCTTCTCTACCAAATACATTCTCTATGGTCTGAGTATCTGCCTATCAGCAATACAGCTCTGTGGACTCAACTGCTCATGCTAAGTAAACAGGTCTGCCTTCAGATGTCTGGTAGTTGTTGTTCTCTTTGACATCTGGTGGGAGGGCCTTCCACAGGGCAGGTGCCACTACCGAGAAGGCCCTCTGCCTGGTTCCCTGTAACTTGGCTTCTCGCAGTGAGGGAGCCGCCAGAAGGCCCTCGGTGCTGGACCTCAGTGTCCGGGTAGAATAATGGGGGTGGAGACGCTCCTTCAGGTTGGATTGGGTCCCACATGTTGAAAGTTCCTGGCTTGAATTTGCCTTTGCTAGGACTCACCAGAAAAGAGCACATTTCTGCAAAGTTGTGCTCCATTTAACTTCTCGTTAAAAATGAAGTATTTAAATCAAGGCCCTATCCGATCCCACAGATAAGCCAGAAACATTTTCACTGTAGCTTTAGTAGTCCAGTAGTCTTCATAATATGTACATATAGAAGCATCTGGAAGGAGCAAAGCCAGAATTGCTTTGATTCACAACTTCCTCCAAGTTTAAGGCCAATGAGAGACTCTTACAAGAAGGCATCCTTTTTGTCTGGGTTGAGTTGGCATAAACAACAGAAAAGTACAACTGCCTCCGTCTAGAGGAACTGAAGCATTTTGCCCGGCAAAAAAAAAGGTTTAAAATTAGAAAACACATTAATGTACCACAAAAGCCTCAGAACAAATTCTTATTTAACTCCACCTTCGTGTCGGTGGCAAAACATCCTGGCCACACAAACCAAGAGAGCATCCTTTGTGGAAAAGCTGGCTTCAGTGGCGATTACTCACAAGTCCAAACAAAATGATTGATTTTGTTTTTCAGTTTTGATCCTCCACTCCTTCAGTCTTCAAAAGAGAGTGGCTTATTCAACTCCCATTGCTTGTTAAGTATAAAAGATGACTGGGGTTGCTATCTTGCCAATTTATAACTGTTTAGACCATTTTAAAAAAAAAAGTTTACAGTGGTGCCTTGCAAGACGAAATTAATTCGTTCTGCGAGTTTTTTCGTCTTGCGAAGCACAGTTTCCCATAGGAATGCATTGAAAAGGAAACAAACTTACAAGACATTTTCGTTTTTCGTCTTGCGAAGCAAGCCCATAGGGAAATTCATCTTGCGAAGCAACTCAAAAAACGAAAAACTTTCGTCTTGCGAGTTTATCGTCTTGCGAGGTACCACTGTATTTTAAATACACCCCCCCCCCCGCCGCCTCAAAAAACACCACCACCACCACACACTTCTATTTTAATGTTTGGCAATGTGGATTTTGAAGACTGCATATATAGAACTGTGAAAGCAACCAGTGGTTGCCATTGCTATGGAGCTGTGTGCGCTTAAAACCTATCCAAAATAATGGGACCATTTGCACATAACAACTAATCAAGATTTTAGCTGGTGGAATTGGCAAGTGTATCTGAAAAACACTCTTCAATGTGCTGCTTTGAACAGATATTTCAGTATGATGTGACTTTTATGTAAGGAACAGGACACCGAAAACGTAAACGAATATGCAGTTTCTGAGTCATTTATTTAAAGGCATTCGTGTTTACGGGAAGATCTCTGGAGCAACAGACTCCAAATCTGACAAATTCTTAACTAACTACCCTGATTTAATTGCTCCAACCCTAGGCTCATCAGACAATGCAGTAAGCCAAAAGCAAAGAACCCACAGATAATTGGGAGCTGTTGCGCTTATCTTTTCCATTTTCAAATAAGTGACCTTGGATGGAAATTGGATGAAGTTTGCAGAGGGGGATGGAGTCTCAGATTTACTGCAAAGGCTCCTCGTATTAAGATGATCATTTTCAAAATGTGTGCACCACCCTATGCCATCCTGATTTCATTGCAGCTTGCAATCTCATAAAATAGATGTGTCTCGCTGAAACAAGAGTAAAGCAGCGGAATGCAGAAAGAAAACCAACTGACATCTCTAAAAACTCTGAGTAATAGCCTTAACCAACTGCCTAATAAAAAGCAAGGAAGTTCCCAGTTAGGTCTCCTTTAGCAGGTATCAAGAGCCAAAAACGCCATATGTTTGTCACGACCCACCTGATTGCTTCCACCCATTGTTATGGAAGATCATGTAGCTGAATCACCCAGAGACTCTTGCATGGGGAAGACCTGATCATTTGAGAAAGCAATCCCAAACAAGCCTTTGAACTGCGTAAACAACAATGACAACAGAAAGTGCAATACTGGACAGCAACTGTGGCTCTGTGGTCAATATCCTGTTGACGGTGAGATGTATTATAGCTCTTATCCTTGCTGGCTTTGTTGCCATGGATACAAGAGTCTTAAAAAAGGGGTGATAACTGGGGGACAAGATGTTCTAGGAAACACAGATGGATTTAATTGAGTTAGTGTCTCGGCATCCAAAAGTAACCCAGGCTGATTTCTCAAACAAGTTTGCACCTGTTCTCTGGCTACATTTGATGACAAATAGCAGTCAGGACATCTTCCCACACCCATATTCCCAGGAATATATCTTAACTTTGGCTGCAGGATCAGCCAACACAGAAGGGCAGAAGCTGCAGCAAGCTATTTTCAGCACAGCAAATTTAAGTCAGTTGTGGAAAACAACGCACCTGCATGAAGACTTCAGTATCAATAAGTTGTTGTTATTATTTATCAAGTTGTATACCACCCTTCATCCAGGGACCTCAGGGCAGTTCACAGCATGAAAATACAAGATAAAAATGTAAAAAAACAAGAACACAGCAAATCAATAAACCACCTGCCCCAATGCTTTTAAAAGGATCTAGGACAGGCTTCCTTAACCTCTGCCCTCCAGATGTTTTTGGCCTACAACTCCCATGATCCCTAGCTAGCAGGACCAGTGGTCATGGATGATGGGAACTATAGTCTTAAGACATCTAGAGGGCCAAAGTTGAGGAAGCCTGATAGAGGATGTTCATCAACCAGAGGTCTGGTTGAAGAGGAATGTTTTCGTCTGGTACCTAAAGGTATATAATGAAGGTACCAGATGAACCTCCCTGGGAGAGCATTCCACAAACACAGGGAGCCACTGCAGAAAAGGCCTGTTCTTGTGTTTCCATCCTCTTGGTGTCTCATGGAGGGGTGACACGAAGGAGGGCCAAAGATGATGATTGTAGAGTCTGGGTCTGTTCATGTTGGCAATCTGAAGGAGTAAGTCTGCCTGGTGATAACAGAGACATGGAGACAGCTCTCAAGGGAGTGATAATTAATGGCCTACTAACTGGAATGTGTTAGTTCAGAGTTCAGTAGTTCAGTTGTTCTGTGTCAGTGTAGGAGTTGTGAGTTGTGTCAGAGAGAGCTAGCTAAAGATCCGTGTTCTGTTCCTGTAAATAGTCCACTGTATATAATAAACACCTAACCATATGTTCCTGGTTCTGCTTCGTCTATCCTGTCTGCAGCCAAGTTGCCAATTGCTTCTGTGGATTCTGCGTTTACTCTGCTAGGTCTGGCTAAGGTGCTGGAACTGAGTTCCGGCTGGGGGAAAAATGCCCTGTAACTATATGGTTAGAGCATGGGTAGGCAACTTAAGGCCCGGGGGCCGGATGCGGTCCAATCGCCTTCTAAATCCTACCCGCAGACAGTCTGGGAATCAGCGTGTTTTTACATGAGTAGAATGTGTGCTTTTATTTCAAATGCATCTCTGGGTTATTTGTGGGGCATAGGAATTTGGTCATTTCCCCCCAAAAAATATGAACCCCCCCCACATGGTCTGAGAGACAGTGGACTGGCCCCCTGCTGAAATTTTTTGCTGACCCCTGGGTTAGAGTGTTGGACTAGGACCTGGGACAGCAGGGTTCGAATCTCCATTCAGTCATGAAGCTGACTGGGTGACCTTCTCTAAGCCCAACCCAACTCAGAGGGTTCTTCTGAGGGTGACATGGGGAGGAGAACGATACATACCACCTTGAGACCCTTGGAAGATAAAGGTGGTATATAAATGTAATCGATTGTGATATATAAAAATAGCTATACGGTGGTACCTCGGGTTAAGAACTTAATTCGTTCCGGAGGTCCGTTCTTAACCTGAAACTATTCTTAACCTGAAGCACCACTTTAGCTCATGGGGCCTCCCGCTGCTGCCGTGCTGCCGCCGCGTGATTTCTGTTCTCATCCTGAAGCAATGTTCTTAACCTGAGGTAATATTTCTGGGCTAGTGGAGTCTGTAACCTGAAGCGTATGTAACCCGAGGTACCACTGTATATATTAAACAGCATGACCCTTGCCACATTGCCACATTACCTCGTGAGGCAACAGAGCCTGCAATGGTGGTGTTGGTGAGATGAGAGCATAAGAGCCAGTTTAGTATTGTGGCCAGAAGACTGAACTCTGAACTGGGAAGGCCCTGGAACAAAAAAAACCCTCACCTGTTCCACAAACTTTCTAACTAGCCTTAAGTTAGCCTTCGTGTACAGTCTCACATTTGCAGTATGGAGATAATGACATTCTCCTTCCTCACAGGGTGGCTGTGAGACCTCCGACAAGATAACGGTTGCAAAGTGTTTCAAACAGTCAGGAAAGAATGCCATATAAACACTTCAGTATTATTATTCTGCAGCGACACCCAGGATTTATTCTGTTTCAGCTGTAATTTCCAAACAAGTGCTAGGTGATCTTTAAGCAACTCAGGAAAACGTTCCTTCTTCATTGGCAGAACACCGCATTTGTCTAGTTGATCCCAGATAAGGAGGTTTTGCAAACAGACTGTCTGGCAGTGCTTCACAGTCAGAATTTAATTTCCTCCAAAGATATTGCCTGAAATCCCCTTTGAGAGTACTTCAGAGACCCGAGGTTGTTTTCCTGATAGGTATATTGGGGCATTGTTCAGTAATTTCATATAGCCTCATACCTTGACAGCCAACTCTACTAGCGAATTCTTCCATATGTGCCTTCAGTTGCATTTAAAGTAGCTGTAAATAAACGCTGAGGAATAATTGCTCTTATTATTTAGACGCTTCAGGAGATCTCTGAGTGCATCCCTTTGTCCTGAAACCTTAGGAGTCAGTGCTATAATTGTAACAGGTGACTAGCCAGATGAGTTGAGGCACATGATGGAAAAGAGTCATCATGCGCACTGCAGAAGTGGGATTCCTCGCTGTCTTGTTCCCTTCACCCCTGGTGTTTACTATATTTAACCCTGTCCTACTTCTTATCAAGGCAGAAGGTGTCTAATGCCAAAGGAATATGAATGGTACATATTTTTCTTTTTTCTTCTTTTAAAAAACCTCTTTTAAAGAAGCAATTTGAAGAGAAAAGATAAGTTGGTATCTTCACACAAAGAGCAGCCAGTGTGACAGTTCTGATATGTTGTAGGACTCTGCAACTCCTGTCATTCCTTATCGCAGGCCACGTTGACTGCACTTACAAGAGTTGTGAGTCCCAACAACATCTGTCTATTACCCCTGCTTTGCACCAGCCTTCCCTGACCTGTTTAAAAACTTTCTGTGGGAAACAGAACTATGTGTGAATTCTAGTTAGTGCACGAAGGGGTTAAGAACACAGAGTTGGATTTCTAGACTCATCTAGGTCACTCCCACTACGTCTCTGATGAAGGAGGTAACCCACCACGGAGAATGTGTCTTAAGCAAGCTCAAAGCTCAGAGCGTGCGTTTGAAGCTATCTTTCTGTAGTTTCTCCCCAAGAGTATTCTGCCTATGTCCTCCTTGCTGCTTGGATAAATTCATGAATCTGCCTTTGAATCTGTAAGTAAAGCATTTTTAACTTACCTATCAGTTTGTGGTCTGTTCATTGCAAGATGGGTAGAAGGAGTGAGACCTGTATGGGATAAAAACCTCTAACAGCCTTTTCTTTGAACTGCCCTGAGACCTCCAGGTATAAAGTGGTATATAAATTCCAACAACAACAACAGCAACAACATAATATACAGCTGCTAAACTTTGATGAGCTTACACTCTGTTACTGGGGGCTCTTTCCTGCTGGAGAGTAAGATCAGCCCTGTGTTTTGAATCTATACACCCAGCCAATTCTTTTATTATTCACCCCACACACAAGGGTCACAAGGATTCAAATTCTCCCCCCCCACACACACTTTCAAGTATATTGCCCAAGTTGTTGCTTCTCCCTACTCCAAGGAGCTTACTTGTAATCATTTATTAAGAACTTTTTGACAGTGCAGCAGACTCCCTTGAAAGGTAGTGGACTTTCCTTCCTTGGAGGTTTCCAAGCAGTGGTTGGATGGTCACCTGTCAACGTATGATCTAGTTGAGATTCCTTCATTGCTGTGGGTTGGACTAGATAACCCTTGCGGATCCTTTCCAGTTCTACAATTCTATGATTCTGTGCTTGTTTCCCAGAAGAAGAAAGATACAGTGGTACCTCAGGTTACATATGCTTCAGGTTACATACGCTTCAGGTTACAGACTCCGCTGACCCAGAAATAGCACTTCAGGTTAAGAACTTTGCTTCAGGATGAGAACAGAAATCGTGCTCCGGCGGTGCGGTGGCAGCAGGAGGCCCCATTAGCTAGAGTGGTGCTTCAGGTTAAGAACAGTTTCAGGTTAAGTACAGACTTCCGGAACAAATTAAGTACTTAACTTGAGGTACCACTGTATCAACACACAGCTTTTGTAACACAGCCATGGACAGGTGGCATAACTGTGGCGCTTTACAGCAAACAGATTGGGATGCAATATCTTCTTCATAAGGATAAACGTGTCATTAGGGTAAGCAATGATTACTTGACGCTAAAGTAATAGCATTATTCATACACAGGTTATTGGCACGATAAAGCAGAAAGAACTTCAATTATGCAGTAGAACGAGTTGTAAACAGCCATAGTTAGCATGCATAACAGAAGGCATAGGGAGAGTGAGAGCACATGACAGTAGCTGGATGGTAGACACATGTCTCCTGTTCTGTCGGTAAGGAAGCCATGTAATTAAGACCTTTCCTGTTCTTAATGGGCTTCGTCCAGAAGCCTGCCTCGATGCCAGCCAGTGTGTAGGCGGTAAGGCCTTGCACACCAAAAAAGGAAAGGAGGAAGGCCTAACCATAGTGTGGATAAAGACAGACAGATAAACATCTATAAAAAGAGAATTTGAAAACCATGACTTTCAGGGAGATGGGGACCCATGGAGCTCTCAGGGCTGAAGCATGTTGTACTCCTTGACCCTGCTGATTTATAGGAACAGATTAGTTCCCGAAAGAGAGGAACAGTGGGTTTTCAGGGCAGCCGGTGGTTAGCAGATGGTGCAGGGTGAAAAATCCCTCTGACAGGAATCTTGTACCTAAGATGGGGCGGTGTGGGGACAGGCAGGCATTAGAACAGTCTTCATTCTCTGTGAAAATTGTGCTTAGGAGAAACAATATGAATAAAATAAAGGAGTAGCTAAGCTGTCTTCCTTCCTGAGGAGAAAGAAGCCTGTTTGCTTTAGAATGAATGTATCCCTCTTTGCTTTTCTGTGATTCTGAAGTTAGAACATTTCCCAATACAGGCACCTTAGTTGTTGTTGTTGTTGTTGTTGTTGTTGTTGTTGTTGTTGTTGTTGTTGTGCCTTATTCCTCAGTTGCACAAGTTTAATGGCCTGCTCCTTTTGTGGGTGAAGTATGTAATGTATCAGAATGCAGTTTTAGTATTAATTCCAGGAACCCACCCACATGGTGTGGTTCAAAAAGAACCACAGAATACTGGGACTGCTGTTAGCTGAAAGCAGCAGTCTTGCATCCCACTGACTTGGTGGAGTTCCATGATGCTTGGTAAGATTGCCTTCCTTGCCTTCCTTGTTTTCTAGGCAAGCAGAATAGAAGACTAGTGATACGCTGCTTAACAGCAATCCACAGGCTATAGAATCATGGAATCGTAGAGTCACCTAGTCCAACCTCCTGCAATGCAGAAAACTCAGCTAAAGCTGTAGCAGGAACCCCGCCACCCCAATCATTCTGTTTGTACAAACTTCACACACACTCACACTCACACACTACATACGCCACATTTCTGTTATAAATTCATAGAAAATCAACCATACATCGGATTTGCACTGTTCCATTTTTATTTTACTCCATATGACAAGGACTATCAAAGGGGGGTGGCTTGGTTCTGGTCAGCCATAATCCCTTCACCATCCCAGCACATCCACAGGAGCCCTGCCCAGTTGCTATGTCAACCCTGATGATCCCAGACAGAAGACAATCAGGATCACAAAGAACTTGCATATGGGAGTGGATTCAGCATGGACTGAAACAAAGGACAATGATCAGATCTTCCCTCTGGGGGCAGGAAACTGCAAACTCCCCTTTGTCTCCTGGAAGTGACTCATGGGCAGGGGGAAAGGAAGAACCAGCCAGGTGACAGGACACTCAGGTTACCACCACAACTCCTCCCTCAACCCCTCCTTTCTGTAATGTATGCATGATGTCAACCCCTTCTGTAATGTATGCATGATGTCAACCCCTCCTTTCTGTAATGTATGCATGATGTTTCTGGGGGTGGGCTTGACCTAGAGGATGGGAATTTGGAAGGTTTTTATAAGGTCTTGCACACCATCTTTCTGGGTCTTTCCTCTCTCCTGCAAGTGAGGGGGAACACCCTGTTGCAACAGTTCAATAAAGGCCAAGCCTACAGGCTGCTGTTTTGCTCCAAGTTATCCTGGTTGGTGTCTTTGTTTTTGTCCAAGGGAGCCCTCGGATTTTTCCGGTAACAAAGCATCCACGACAGATGGCCACACAAGCTCTGCTTAAAAACCTCCAAGGAAGTAGAGTCCAAAACCCCACAAGGGAGACTGTTCCAGTGTCAAACAGCTCTTACTGTTGGAAAGATTTTCCTGATGTTTAGTCCTTTCTTGGAGTTTGAAGCCATTGGTTCGA
This sequence comes from Podarcis bocagei, assembly GCF_964188305.1. NCBI lineage: Eukaryota > Metazoa > Chordata > Lepidosauria > Squamata > Lacertidae > Podarcis > Podarcis bocagei. The sequence continues at coordinate 14,213,571 of NC_138133.1, forward strand.
GTCCTACCCTTCTTTCTGGAGTGGGAGAAAACAAGCCTTCACCATCTCCTACGTGACAGCCCTTGAGATATTTGAGGATGGCCATCATATCTCCTCTCAGTCTCCTCTTTTCCAGGCTAAACATGCCCAACTCCTTCAACTGTTCCCCATAAGGCATGGCCTCTAGACCCTTGATCATCTTAGTTGCCCTCGTCTGCACAAATTCCAGCATGTCAACTTCCTTCTTAAATTGTGGTGCCCAGAACTGGACATGGTATTCCAGGTGTGGTCTGACCAAGGCAGAACAGAGTGGTACTATTACTTCCCTTGATCTGAACACTATACTTCTGTTGATGTAGCCTAGAATAACATTTGCTTTTTTCTTTGCTTTTTTTGCTTCTTCTGTTGCATCACACTGTTGACTCCTGTTAAGTTTGTGGTCCTAGATTCTTTTCCACATGTACTACTAGGCTATGGGCTGCTTTTGCCCCTTGCTTCTGCTTTTCCTTCTTTAATTATCAAGAATAGATCATTAGAAGAATAATGCCAGGATTTGAAATAGCAAAGATATGTGCCTAGGACTAAAACCCAAACAACTCTTACTTCGTCTGTGTTTAGGGATGCTTCAAATAACCATGATTTAATGTTTTGATGAGGGAGCTGCACATTTCCTGTGGCTGAACAGGTGACTGGATGTATAAGATGCGTAATGCAGAACAATGAATCATCTGTATTATAGAGACATGTCTGTGCTTTCCAAAGGGGAACGTGCTACCCCATGAAGCCAGTTGCAGATAAAAAGGTAAAGGGACCCCTGACCATTGGGTCCAGGCGTGACCAACTCTGGGGTTGCAGTGCTCATCTTGCTTTATTGGCCGAGGGAGCCGGCGTACAGCTTCCGGGTCATGTGGCCAGCATGACTAAGCCGCTTCTGGCGAACGAGAGCAGCGCACGGAAACACCGTTTACCTTCCCGCTGGAGCGGTACCTGTTTATCTACTTGCACTTTGACGTGCTTTCAAACTGCTAGGTGGCAGGAGCAGGGACCGAGCAATGGGAGCTCACCCCATTGTGGGGATTCGAACCACCGACCTTCTGATCGGCAAGTCCTAGGCTCTGTGGTTTAACCCACAGCGCCACCCACGTCCCAGATAGTGGCTACCAATTATGTGCAAGATGTGCAGTGAAGTCTGTGGTATTCAAATATGATTCAGATCTCCATTTCGTTGCCTAGAGAGAGATGACTGCTTTTGCATGGGAAGCATGACATGCAGTTAAGCCCAATGCATTCGCCAACGTGTTTTGGAGATACATTGCAAAAACTATATCTGCTTTTGCAGATGTGTCCACAACATGTAATGCCTTGTGTAATGTAGGGATATATGAAGAAGTGGATAGGTTTTGCACATTCCTATTGTAGCATTTGCCAGTCAATACCTCTCATGTCTTTCAATATGCTTTTTTTGTGCGTCACTTTTCTTCTTCATAAATTCTTGTTGCACATAAGGATCCTTTACCCGCGGAGAGCCAACTCCAGGAACATACAGTGGTACCTCGGGTTAAGAACTTAATTCGTTCTGGAGGTCCGTTCTTAACCTGAAACTGTTCTTAACCTGAAGCACCGCTTTGGCTAATGGGGCCTTCCACTGCCACTGCGCCATTTCTGTTTTCATCCTGAAGCAAAGTTCTTAACCCAAGGTACTATTTCTGGGTTAGCAGAGTCTGTAACCTGAAGCGTCTGTAACCTAAAGCATCTGTAACCCAAGGTACCACTGTACTGAAGTTAGAGAGCTTGTCTTCATACTCCCTCTCCTTGAGAGCATATATTAGACCGTGTGTGCATAGGAGCGGACTTTGGCTATCTTTAGTAATATGGTGCCCTGTGCGAAGCCAAAATTTGGTGCTCCCAAATGGATCTTCTCAATTTTTCGCCCTCTTGGCTTGGCACCCTGTATGGGGGAACTGCCCACACCTCCCTAAATTCAGCATTAGAAACTGAGATATGAAAGCTAGGAGCTAAATGGCACCTTAAATCTAGGTTATGGGTGCCGCAACAGAATGCCAAGGCACACTTTATTTATAACCAGAATTTAAAGCTGAAAATGAATGAACTTCTGCTAAAAATCCTATGTTCATTTTTCACATGGTCTAGTCCTCATCTGAAGACTGCAAAAAAACCAACACAAAGCCATGCTTCCCCTGCTCGTCCCCCTAATATTCTTAGTATTCTCCAGTCTTCAGAGAGTGGCTGAAAGTGGGGAGGCAGAAAAAGTTCCTCCTTTTTCCCCAGCAGTGGCAGTTTTAATTAGAAATCTTAGGCTCAGTACTGCTCCCAGAGCTTAGAAACTGCTCGCTCTAATGAAATTTCCTGTTGCAAAACATTGCTAGAACAATGGGAGTTTCGAATGCTTTCTATAGTCTATATTCCCATTTAACACCCCCATACCCTTAGGAAAGAAAATGGTGGACTAACACCACTTTGCTTTCTACGGTCTTGAGTTGAGGATCTGTCCTTTGGTGCTGACGAATTGTTTGGTACGAGAAGACAACCCTGTGGTGACAAAAAAAAGGAGTATTCCAACACTAAAAGGGGTTTCCAAATCTCTTCATCAGTTCTCCTCACCACCAGAAAGCCTTTTATCAGGAAAGCTTTTGTCCTTGATGCCAACCAGTATCATTTTGACCCCTTTCACTTAGAACACTTGAGTTATTTCTTCATTACATGTTGATGTGGCAGCAGTTCCTGCCTTTCAGTTGCTTTTTCTTCTTCAGCACATAGTAGAGCAATTTTTAAGGGCCTCCCTGACTTGTACCCATCAAACTGCAAAACGCGAGACTGGGATTTATCCTTGGTCCTCTCTAAGCTCGCATACATACCTCTGGCCTTCTGTCGTCTGATCTGAGCCATCTCGTTTTTCTGTGCGGAAAGTACAACAGCTCGGCAGGCCTGTTAACTGTGTAACAACCCACTTCTTTATATGAACGGAGACAAGGTCATAGCATAGCCTGATTCTGCTTTTCTCTGGCAGGTGGGGTCTGGCTTTCATCTTTCATGTGTGTGTGTGTCCCCTCATGCCTTTGTTTCCTGATCTACCAAACAATAAAGGAAGAAACCTTGCAAATTCCAGATGTGCACTCCGACTTGCCCTTTGCTTTCACAAGACTCTGCAATGGGACAGCCCAGTCAGTAGACTCTTAATCTCAATGATGGGTGGCCGCCCCACATTGGGCAAAAGATTCCTGCACTGCAGAGGGTTAGACTAGTTGACACTTGTAGTCCCTTCCGACTCTACAACTCTACAAATGAAAAATTGTATGAGAACAATTAATTTGCCTGTTTTAAGAAGGATAACGAGGTTTTCCCCCTCAAAATATTATTTTGGTGTCTTGCTGTTAAGTAACCCATTCCACCTGGAGTTGAGAATCTAGCGGTATCACCTGCTTTTTCTAGAGTCATATAGTCATTATCTACAGATGCAGAGGGGCGCAGGTGGCGCTGTGGGTTAAACCACAGAGCCTAAGGCTTGCCGATCAGAAGGTCGGTGGTTCGAATCCCCGCGACGGGGTGAGCTCCCGTTGCTCGGTCCCTGCTCCTGCCAACCTAGCAGTTCGAAAGCACGTCAAGTGCAAGTAGATAAATAGGTACCGCTCCAGTGGGAAGGTAAACGGCGTTTCCGTGCGCTGCTCTGGTTCGCCAGAAGCGGCTTAGTCATGCTGGCTCCCTCGGCCAATAAAGCGAGATGAGCGCTGCAACCCCAGAGTTGGCCACGACTGGACTTAGTGGTCAGGCGTCCCTTTACCTTTACAGGTGCAGAGTTGTACCTGGACAGGCCATGTATTCCCCTTCATAAATATTACGCAAATACCAGCAAATGGGCAAGGCTGACATGCATTTGGCAAGGCTGATCTTCGCAATTTGTTTTCCAAGGGATACCTGCACCCCCCTCCTGGTGCGTACGCCAGCCATGTGTGATTCTTCAGAGACCACACACAAAAAATGGGTTGCGTACCTGTAACTCAGTGTTTCCCAACCGGTGTTCCGCGGCATAGTGTGCCGCGAGATGTTGCCTGGTGTGCCGCGAGATGTTGCCTGGAGGGAGGCGGGCGAGTCCAAAAAAGGTTGGGAAACACTGCTCTAACACACGCCAGCCGGGGTCTGCCTCCGCGTTGCATCAGCTTCCTCGCTCTCGGCGCTCTGCTTGCCAGCCTGGTGGCCTCTGCCCCGCCCCGAGACTGGAAGGGAGGGGTGGGGCTTCCACTGCGGCTGCGTCTCTGGCTCTTTCGACTCATTCCTCCTCCGAGTGGGCTTGAAAGAGCGGCCGATGGATGAATCGGCCGGCGACCCTGAAGCCTTGTGCAAAGTAGAGGAGGCGGAGAAGCAACGGCAGGGAGCTTAGGCGCCGCATCTGGCTCATTGCGGGAAGTCAAGATGGCGGCGGGTAAGTGTGGGAAGCAGCTTTTTCCCTCCGCCGCCCCCCTCTCACCGGGAATAAAGGGGGCCCCGCTGGGGGGGTGACGTTGTAGAACGCAGAGTTCTTATTTTGGGAAGGTTTGAGGGGTCGGACTAAGCGGGTTGGGGGCTGGTCTGGTCTTCCGCTCCCTCCCCTCCCCACGGAGTGTACCTGCGGTGCAAGGAGGCGCTCTGAGCCACTGCTCTGGGAAAGGAAGGAGGGTGAGGCGGCCTGGCCAAGTGCAGGGGAGACCCGTAGTGGGGAGCAGGGGGAGGAGGAGGCACCGAGGAATGGAGGCGGGGGAGACTCCCTCGCTTTGCAGAAACTGCAAAAAACGAGGCAGGAATTGGGTTTGTTTTTGTAGCTCAGGACGTGCTTCGCTTCTGGTGTGCCTAAGGCGGCCGCCCCAATTATCCCCTAGCCCATCTTTCCAGGTGCTGCCCCCCCTCCACAAAGGGCCATAGAACTGTAGAGTTGGCAGGGGTCCCAAGGGTCATCTAGTCTTAAGTTTCTCTTTCAAAAAGGAAACGTGGGTTAAAGCGGCGACGCCGCCCCCCCACTCACTTTCCTGCTCTGGCTTCCCTAACAGTTTTCCGAGTTGCGTCACTGGATCCAGCCCCCTTTTCCACAGGTGACACGGGGCTGGAGGGAGGGAAAGAGGGCTTTACGTCGCGCACAAAGGCAGCCTCCTAGAAGCGCTCTGGGCCGGCGCCGTTTCGCCGAAGGCGCCGGAGGACCCCCACCCTCAGCTCCTTCAGAAAGGACTGGAGCGGAATAGCCCTTTCTCTTCTTCCCCAACCCTTGTCGTTGGAGGAGTCCCTCAGTCCCTCGCTTTGCTGCCTCCTCCCCCCCACCCCCAAAGCTTGGAGGTTCCCCGGCAAGGGGGAGGGAAAAAAATTGAAACTTACACTTTCGTGCGTCCCTCCCGGCGTGACGCTGCGCGCTGACGTCACGGGGCTGTAATGGTGGTTTGCCTCGAGATTTTTTTCATCAAACAAGTGTGCCTTTGCCCAAAAAAGGTTGGGAAACACTGTTTGATGTTTTTTGAATAGGCGTCTCTGCAGTTGTGCAACCCCTGCATCTTTCCCAAAACAGGGATGTGAGTCCCTTTATTCTGTGCTTGCAGAGAGACTGAATAGGAAGCTGCCCATTTTTAACTATTGGGCCTATGCTTCTAGTATGTCTTTGACATATTTCTTGACTCCCTGACTGAAGCCATAGAATTATCCAGGATTTGGCTTTATTGATCTGCTTGCAGGGTTTCACTGATGAACACCTGAAGGACATCAGCTACAGTTAAAAAACCTGTTATCTCTTCCACCTCCAGGACTCTACTTCCAATAAAAACGCAACCATTGTTTTTGTATGTTTACATACTTGGTTGTTGTTTTTTACTGCTAGTTTTTTAAAAAAACTGCTTTGAGCTTTTATTACAATCAAGAAGCATATACCGTATTTTTCGCCCCATAGGACGCACCGGCCCATAGGACGCATCAAGTTTTTGGGGGGGAAATAAAGAAAAAAAAATTATTCCCCCCCCCCCAGGCGCTTGGTGGGGCAGGCAGCGGGGAGAAGCGCTCTTCTCCCCCCGCCCGCCTTGCGATCAAGTCCGGGGACAGCAGGGAGACGCAGCGCGTCTCCCTGCTGTCCCCGGAGTGGTGGGGCAGGCAGCGGGGAGAAGCGCTCTTCTCCCCCCCGCCCTCCTGGAGATCAGGTCCGGGGACAGCAGCGCTCTTCTCCCCGCCGTCAGCCTCCAAACCACTTCGGGAGACAGCGGGATGGCGGCGTTCCGCCTCCCTCTGTCCCCCGACCTTGTGGGGCTGGCGCTGGGGCTCTCCTGAAGCCTGGAGAGCGAGAGGGGTCGGTGCGCACCAACCCCTCTCGCTCTCCAGGCTTCAGTGAAAGCCTGCATTCGCCCCAGAAGACGCACCCACATTTCCCCTTCATTTTTGGAGGGGGGAAAGTGCGTCTTATAGGGCGAAAAATACGGTAACTCTTGTGAAATAGGAAAGAAAAAAAGAGCAGAACAAATTATTACCTTGTTCCTAGACATGCTTAAATTGCATTGTACATCATCCCGGATGACTTATTTTGTTATCCAGTACAGTTGTGTTTCCAGGGACTAAAGTGCTGTCCAAGTTGTTGACGTGGAAGTAATATTTAATACAGGTGCAAACAGTGTTCCAGCTGACATTCCCCACAGTCTCCTTTTAACTGGATTTATCTTCAATGTTCACAGCCCATTTATGTTTCCAGACGTGTCCCAGTGTGATCCTTTCTGTCCCACTGTGGCACCGGTACATTGCAAATGACTAACCTGGAATTTATTAATTGTATTTGTAGTTGAGGTTCTTTAAATATTAATTGCTGGGGAGAGTGAGAGATACTATTTCAAGACATTCTGCTGAGATGATGCCTTAACAACATAATTAAATGGTACCAGCTGCGTTGCCTCCATAAGCTATTATTTTTGGATTTCTGGTTCAGATGCGTCAGCTTGCTCTGGACAGACGGTTGGGGAGGATTAAAACAACTTTTTTCATTATGGTGGCTACCTATAAATCTTCTAAATCGTGACTGTGACGTATTGGCCATGGGCAGCATGCAGTTCATGTGGCGATGCAACTTTTGCCATGTTACATTTCAGTCAGAAGAGTAGGCTTGCATTTGATGGCACGTATAGAACAACCTTATATGAAGGTGGGCCATCAATACACTCTTAGTGGGGTGTTAGGGGAGGGGTAGTGGTACGGGACATGTCATGCTCTTTCTGGGGTAGTTTGTCCACTTTTGGTCCCCATCCTGCACTCAGCTCTCAGGTGTGACTCCCAGAAACTATAAGAATGCAACAGCAGCCACGCCAGGGGAATGGCTTCAACTGGCTGACTAAGCCAGGTGAGGGTAGCCAGTGGGTCTCAAACCCTCAGTGAGTTAGGGCCTTCCACTGCATGCGAAGACAGGCTCTGGTGGATTGAGCAGAAGAGACTAATAGTGGGCCCAATGATCAAAAGGCAGTTTCTGTGTGTGCTGTAGAGGGAAATAAGGGGCTGATGGGACTTGCCAGCCTGGAAAGGTAGCCTGTCTAGGAGAAGGAAAACTTTGATCCTAAAACAGGCAGGTAGCCGTGTTGGTGTGCTGTAGTTGAAACAAAATAAAAACATTCCTCCCAGTAGCACCTTAGAGACCAACTAAGTTTGTTATTCGTATGAGCTTTTCGTCAGATACTTCTTTGTACACGGGTGGCACTGTGGTCTAAACCAGTGTTTCCCAAACTTTTTTGGGCAACGGCACACCTGTTTACTGAAAAAAAATCTCGCGGCACACCACCATTAAAGCCCCGCCCCGTGACGTCAGCGCGCAGCGTCACGCCGGGAGGGACGCACGAAAGTGAAAGTTTTTTCCCTCCCCCCTCAGTCCCTCGCTCGGAATTCAGCTCGTTTGGGGCATCGCTCCGGCTGCTCCCTCTCCCGCCGCGCAGGAGCGATGCCTCTCTCTGGCTCTCCCTCCGCGCAGGCTGAGGGAGGGAGGGAGGTGCGCGTGTGACCCGTCCCTGCTGGGAGACCAAACCCAGCGAGGCAGAGTCGCGCGGAGGCGCCCAGGCAGCGCTGCCGGCTGCGAGGAGGAGCGCCAGGCAGCAGCAGGAGGCGCGGCCTCTCCTTGCCGCCGCCGCCCCGCCTCTCGCCGCCCGACTCGCCCGCCTCCCTCCAGGCATCTCGCGGCACACCAGCCGATGTCTCACGGCACACTCGTGTGCCGCGGAACACCGGTTGGGAAACACTGGTCTAAACCACAGAGCTTGCCGATCAGGTCGGCGGTTCGAATCCCCACGACGGGGTGAGCTCCCATTGTTCGGTCCCAGCTCCTACCCACCTAGCAGTTCGAAAGCACGTCAAAGTGCAAGTAGATAAATAGGTACCGCTCCGGCGGGAAGGTAAACGGCGTTTCTGTGCACTGCTCTGGTTCGCCAGAAGCGGCTTAGTCATACTGACCACATGACCTGGAAGCTGTACGCTGGCTCCCTCGGCCAATAAAGCGAGATGAGCGCCGCAACCCCAAGGTCGGTCACAACTGGACCTAATGGTCAGGGGTCCCTTTACCTTTACCCATAATAAATATTACACCTCATGTCTATCCATATATTTGGCCGCATGACCCAGAATCTGTTTGCGGACAAACGTCGGCTCCCTCTGCCAGTAGAGCGAGATGAGCACCGCAACCCCAGAGTCATCCGCAACTGGACTTAACGATCAGGGGTCCCTTTACCTTTAAGGTGCTACTGGAAGGAATTTTTTTATTTTGTTTTGATCCTAAAACTCCACTGCCTTGTGGAACAGAGAAGAAAAGGATGAGGAATAAATCTGGATTGGACACCCAACTCTAAGACAGTTGGATGGTACCTCCTTATAGCAGCTCCTGCAGCCAAGCTGGTGCCAGACGTATTGCTCTGCTTTCCTTTGGACCACAACAGCGAGGCTAAGTGGGGGGGGGGGAGTCTTATCTGTGCAGCCCAGAACCTCCATACACACTGCTTAGGCTTTTGCCCCAGAGAGGTCACTTTCAGTGGTGCTAACACAGCAGTTTGACCACCCCCGGAAGTGCACTACATTGTCTCTCCCTTTGTGTCTTCCAACTACAATCAAGTTCTGACGTGTAGATCAGGCCTGCATAAGACTCAGCTGCCAGGCGGCTCTCCTGTTTTTTGTAGTCCCAGATAAGAAGACAGATGGTTTATTGAGCCTGCCATACCTTGTCTGGGGACTGCGTTTGGGGCGATGGGGTGTCACAACTTAATAACACCTCAGGTGCTAGTCTTACTCTAAAAGACAAATGCAGTACGTGGAAACCCAACAATTATACAGGAAGTTTGAAGCAATGTCATTAAGAAAATCCTAGAGATTAAATAGAATAGACTTTAATAAATGTTTTGTAGAAGTGAACTATTATGGTCAGTCTTACCCCCCCACCCCAGCCAACTGATACCAGTGTCTGAAATCTGTATTGCTACTTAGCTGAAGAAACTTGCTGCCAGAATCATCTAGTAATGAGTCGACCCCACAAAATATATATTTGTGGGTGGCACATGATTTGTGTGATTTGATGAAATGGAATGGTGAAATGTTCATTTCCCTTAACTACTGGTGTGGTCTGTCTCTCTCTCTCCCCCCCCCCCCTTCTCTGACATTACACCTTGCTTCTTCGCTTCCTCTGAAGCTTCACAATGCTGTCTTACACAAAACATGATTCAGTTGTTCAAAATACATTAACATAGATGGGCACAGATATCAGCAGCTCCTTGTTTCAAAGCAGTCATTCAGAGCTTAGTAAGGAAATTTGATGGATGTTACTGGCCTGACGCAGAGGCAAAGAACAGGTCAGAGCTTCCCTAGGAAGGATGCAGAGACTGCAAGCTAAACTTGTAATTTCTCGCAGAAAGTTGCAAGTTTGTTCCTGGGTCTACTTGCCAATGCTGTCTGAAATTGGAGTAGCAATATACCCAAAACAGCCTTCACAATGCAGCTGCCCTTGTTTATTTTAATGGAGGGTAGTTTGTTGCAGATGCGCTTTCAAGTTAAAGCTTAATCACGATGACACAAGGGGACAGGTAGTATTGTCAACACTTCGATAAAAGCACCCTGGCTATGTTTAAACTAGACTGTTTTTTAATCAGCTTATTGCAAACCCACAGTTGGTGATCAAAGGGCCTTAGAGATAATACAATATCCTTTTTATTACACTACCCGTGAACCGTTTTGAATCCTGCTAATATTTAGAAGTCTGTTAGTAAAAGAGAAACAAAGCCACACTTCCTTTTGGGCAACAGAGCTTATGGTGTGCAGTTTATTCAGGATGTTGACTTTAACTGTGTGTCAGCACCCTGAATAAACTGTGCGGGCTTCACATTGATGTATAAAGCACAAATGTAATTATTTTGTTTGGCATGCCAAGTATCAAATCATGATGGAGGCAATTAAGTGCTTTCTTAAGTACTACGAAGCCAATACTTTGTATTCCTTGGATTATCATTGAAACTAGGTTCAGCTTCCAACAGGTCCATCAGTGGAAAGTTGAGCACATGGTTAAGATGGTGGTAATGGTACAAAAAGGAAGAGGCAGGGTTTTTCCCCCTAGCAGGAACTCACCGGAACTCAGTTCCGGCTCCTCTCAGGCCATTATAAAAGAACACAGGAGACGATTGATCATGGTGAGTTCTGGCACCTCATTTTCCAGAAAAATAGCACTGGGAAGAGGTACTTATGGGACAAATCCATGATTTAAATGTTTTACTTAAGCTGTGGCAGACCTGTCGTTAATTACAGAGTTCCTTTTGAAAGCCTTTTCCTAAAGGAAATTTAAGTTGTTGCCAAAGCAATGGCCATCTCTTCCATTGGTGGGTCCTCTTCCTTTGCTTTCTTCAAGTTGTCAAACTTGAGCACTTGCCCTGGACATAAAATAGGCACTAAAGATGATGTACGATTGTTACACGTATTCGAATAGTGCTACACCATGGAATATTTTATTTTCTGTGTGGAATGGTTAATAAAGGTGTTGATAAAATGGCAGATGAAAAGCCAAATGGGTGGCAGTTTTCTCAGAGGGTTAGTGAAGACAGCAAAGTGGCACAACAGATACAAGTAATGCATTCTTCATGCCATAAACCACTAAAATAAAAAATAAAACAACAACAATTTATGCCCATCTGACTTGGGTTGCCCCAGCCACTATGGGTAGCTTCCAGCAGAATAGAATGAGGCAGCAGCTGAAAACATGCAGCCGGCTATAGCAGTGTATCTCAACAGTGATAATTTAGTCTTCTTTGGCAATCACTCGTAGCCAAGTAAGATTGTCTTCCATAAACATGGTTTTAACAGTGAGTCCGTAAGTGACTGTGGAGGCCAATTCTGGATCCATATGTCGTTACACAGTGGGGACATAGGTATCCAGGCGGGAGTTGATCACGGTGTGGATTTGCCAAGCATGCCTTCCTCTTAGCACGTTTCTCCCTTGCATCCTGAGTTCAAGTGTATTCAAAGCCCATGACACTTTTGGTAAAGGCTGTTCTCCAATTGGAGCGCTCGCAGACCAGTGTTTCCCAATAGCCCCAGATACTCTGGGTAGCTTCCAACAGAATAGAACAAAGCAACAGCTGAAAACATACAGTAGGCTAGAGCAGTGTATCTGAACAGCGAGAGTGCAGTAGTAGTTCCAGGAAAGGTCCGAATTTAGTAGTAGTTCCTGGTGGTGTGTATGTGTATAGATTTGGAGGCCTGACCCAGAAAAAGGACATGAGTAATTGTATCCATGCTCTCTATTAAGAGCACTATTAAGCTCTCTTTGCAGCCTTAGGCAAGTCATTATCTCTTGACGAAGTCTGTTTCACAGGGTTATCATGAGGATAACACATCATTCGGGCAACCCAGTACCATGCCTGTATTAAGTAGGGATGGAAGGATCTGTCAGTTTCAGTTACCTCAGTCTCTCTTTTTTCCAGTGTTAAATTCAGTTTGCTGCCTTTCTGCAGCAATTTGTGACTTATTTTTTTTAAAAAAAGATCCTCATGAAAATTCTCCAGCATTTGTTTGATTTTTCTCCTACTAAACACATTTTTTGTGTTCAGTTTTGACTAACGTACACAATTTTTCAATATATTTTTGCTGATGTAATGCATTTTGCATGTTACTTTCAGTGCACGTTTTCTCCTAAAATATGCATTTTTATAAACTGTTCGGTTGGAGAACTGGAGTGCAAAATTTGGATATGTGCAAATTTTGAACAATGGCTGTTTTTCACTTCTCATAGTGTTTCAAAAAGTATTTGATAGCTGGCGGCTTTAAATGCAACTTGGATTTAATTTCCCCTCCATCCCTACTCTGAAGTAAGTCCTACTATGCTTTGTAGGGCCTTCTTTCAGGTAAATGTGGTGAAGATTGCAATCTGAGTTTCTTATTAGAGGGACAGGATTTGAATGAAACTAATATTTAGAATATTAGTTGTCATTTAATAGTAGTCCTTTCTGTGCATTCTCTTGGCAGAAATAGAAACCATTATTCATAACTACAGTCTGTGTTCCATCAATGTGTTCTTTAGACTCCATAAATGCTTAGTTTAAGGCTTTCCTCTTAGTTTTGATTTACATTCTAAAAGAAAATCTTGCAGGGCAATATCTCTGGATGTTTGAAGATTTGTTACAGTACAGTGGTACCTCAGGTTAAGAACCTTATTCATTCTGGAGGTCTGTTCTTAACCTGAAACTGTTCTTAACCTGAAGCACCACTTTAGCTAATGGGGCCTCCTGCTGTCGCCGCATCGCCAGAGCACGATTTCTGTTCTCACCCTGAAGCAAAGTTCTTAACCCGAGGTAATATTTCTGGGTTAGTGGAGTATGTAACCTGAAGCGTATGTAACCCGAGGTACCGCTGTATAGTTTTAATCATGCATTTCTGCTAAAAGTGTGTGAGAGTTTGAATAAAGAACTCACAGGGACAGTGTGCTAAATTGGTGCATAGAACATACAATTCAGAAGCTGAAAAGCTGACATTTCAGTGTCAGCTATCAGACGCAATTATTGTGCTACTTGCTAGACGTTTGCTTATTAAACCAGTCATGCAACATCCTTTAGCCATGTGGAATAGATAGTTCAGGTCAACCTGTACCCCTCATGAATGAATGAAATATTTACACTGAGTGCTGCATAGAGAGGCTTAATTTCCTGTTTGATTTATGGAATTAGATTGCCGAGAAGGATTAGACAGGTAGACTGCAAACTCCGGTTTCATCATCCTAGCAAATATATATTGTCAGGAAAACCATTTTGCCTTGTGCTTAGATTTCCAGATGAGTTTGGCTTGTTTCCGTTGGTTAGTGAGCAGTCTTAGATTGTGCATTATGGTAAATGCAATTTTGGGGTAGAAATTTGCAACAGAGAGCACACAAACACACCTTTGGCTTTATCCAATTGTGTCTTCGCACTAGCAAGAAACACTTCCGGTTGCACAAGACAAGACACCCATTTTTGTTGATTCACACTGCCCAGCACAACTTGTCTGAAAGTTGTTTTTGGCGTTTGGGGGATCCTCTAGAGCTCGCATGGGGGGGGCCTGCATTAAATAGGGCATTGGCAAAATCGGGTGCCCCCCCTGTGTGATTGGAAGCAAATCCTGCAGCACAGAACCACATGGAATACAACTGGTACTGCCTATCCCCCCCCCTTGTCCTTCCATATATTCAAGACCACAACCTTGCAGGGAAACTACTATGAATCATCTGCCGGGGAACAGTATTCATATCTGTTATTGAAGGTTCTTCACACCATGGAGAGCATACAGCTGCGTACATAGAGCTATGCAATGATAAATATTGTGTCTTAAGAGAAACCAGGTGTAGCGCTTGCAAGTCTGACTACCTCTTAATGTTCTCTTCCTTTTCTCTCTTTCCCCTGGTCCTTCCTCCTTAACTCAAGAATGCAAGGCCTTTGCATGGACAGTTCCATAGATAAAACAAGCACACAAATTTATTGCTGTCCTTTCCCCCATTTTCCTCACATTTCCTCAGAGAGCAGTTTTACGGCAGCTACCCAGCAATCAAGCAGTGCTTCTTTTTCATGGCACCTCGTTCTTAGTGCATGAACCGATGGAATAAAACATTGGCATTTGACACGCTTGACGGCTGGAAAAGGGGGTGGTGTGCGGCGAGATGCACACAATGACCTGGAACGCAACCCCCACAAAAATCGGGAGTTGCTTGTACCACGCTGAAATGTTTAGATGTTTCTTTGATTGCCCTTGAATCTTCCTGCCACACTTGCCGTCCTCTCTTGCAGCGCGGTGCGCCGCACTCTTGGAGAACCACTGACCTAGAGCAGGAATGTCCAACTCCCAAGAGACTGTGTATTAAAAAACTGGCAGTGATCTACCCATTGTCATTGGAGGGAGGATGAGAGTGCGTGGGGTGGGTGGATTGCCCACTTGTTGAGCCTTTTTTTAGGAGGGAAGTTCCCATAGTTTTGGGGGGGAGGATTGCACAGAGTTTTTTAGCCCTTTCCCCGTAAATTTTTGTACACGGTAAGGATCCCGCGATCTACCAGGATCAGCCGGGGATCTATCGGTAGATCACGATCTACTGGTTGGACATCCCTGACCTAGGCCAATGACACCTACACCAGCTTTTCCCAACCTGCTGTCTTCCAGATGTTTTGGAGCACAACTCCGACCATTCCAGACTGTTGGCCCTATTGGCTCAAACTGTAAGGAATTGTTCTCCAGAACATTAGGAAGACATCGGTTGGAGAAGGCTAGTCTACACTGACAGGCAGCGCCTCTTCCAAGATTTCAGGCAGGAGACTATCTGGAGATGCCAGGAACTGAACATGGGGCTTTTTACAGGAAAACTCATACTTGGTCGGCAATCTGTGGCCTTTCCTCGATTCGCCTATAAATTGCCCATCCACAGACACATTTTTGTGCAACCTCTTGCCCTCTTGAAAAACCTCTGTGTTTTTCAGCCTGGTGTGATGAAATATATATATATGCAGGGTGAAAGCTTAGAAGCAGAGGGGAAAGCAAAACAAAAAAAACCTGAAAGGATAATTTATTGTCTCTGTCTGTTTTGATGCAGTTGATGTTTTGAGCACTTGGAAACGATGAGCTGGGGAATATGCGACCTCTAATCCCTAACTCACAAATATTAAGACATGAACTAATCTTGTGGCTCCACAGTCTCTCACTCTTAACAAAACTTCTTTGTACAACCAGTAGTGGACGAACTGCTGCTTTTCTGCTTTTTCCTACACTAGCTAAACAAAAATCAAAGGCCACAGAAGTGTCTCAGGGAAAACACTGGAGCATTGCTAGTGAGTCAGAAGTGGAGGAAAATTAATCTCTAAGAGCAGTTTTAATAATATTGATAGACCAAGATACATTGCTGAGCCAGTTAAGGAGATTGGCTAATTGCTCTTGCAGCCATGTCAGATGATCGCATCAGTATATCCAGTTATAAAGATTTAGAACAAGCTTAGTTGAGAGTTGGAAGATACAGTCTTCTGGTAACTGATTAATCTGAATACTTTTTGTAGATGTGGGTTCTGCCTCCCAATGTATTGCTTTTAATGGATCATTCCTATTTAAGGAACTCTACCCAACTCCTGCCAACCTAGCAGTTTGAAATCACGTCAAAGTGCAAGTAGATAAATAGGTACCACTCCGATGGGAAGGTAAATGGCGTTTCCGTGCGCTGCTCTGGTTCACCAGAAGCGGCTTAGTCATGCTGGTCACATGACCCGGAAGCTGTACACCGGCTCCCTCAGACAATAAAGCGAGATGAGCGCCGCAACCCCAGAGTTGGTCATGACTGAACCTGATGGTCAGGGGTCCCTTTACCTTTACCCATAATAAATATTACACGTGGTGTCTGTCCATATATTTTGTGCAGATAGAATTGTGTGTCTGAGCCAGCTTTTCACCAGTCCTTCCTTTTAGATTAAAAAGAGAGAGAGTGTTTGCTTTGAAGGAGATAAAATGGGAAGAGCTTCTTCTCAAGGAGGCAAAGATCAATATCATGTTTGCTTTTGACAACAGGAAACGGAACCTAATGAGGGAAATGTTCTGTGGAAAGATATTATGCACAGTACCTACCAACCCTGTGGCCTGGAGTTTGACACTCCTATTGTTTTTGTAGTTCTAGATAGGGTTGTCATATTCTGAAGAGCAAAAAAGAGGACACATTTGCCAACTTTTAACTATGGATTGCTATGACAACACTCATTTACCGTATTTTTCGCTCGATAACACGCACCTGACCATAACACACATGTAGTTTTTAGAGGAGGAAAACAAGAAAAAAAATATTCTACACGAAATAGTGGATGTATGATTTTTGTGGTTCATGCTGATCTGATGGTGAGTTTGGGGTAGCCCAATGCAAAAATCCTGAGGATCCATGTGGATCCATGTTTGTAACCACGTTTTTGCACCACTGCGGCCCCAGGCAACAGTGGGTGCGTGATTTTTTTGGTGCAAACTGTAGCCATGGACATGCTATGTGATCTGATGGTGAATTTGGGGTGACCCAGTGCAAAAATCCTGAGGATCCATGTGGATCTGTGCTTTGTAACCACGTTTTAAGTGGGGAGGGAAGGAAAAGCACTCAAGGGACAAGGAGCACGCGTGGAGCAAGCTCTGCTTCTCTCCCTCCTCCCCCCCCCCCTTAGCGAGCTGAAAAACTTTGCTGGAGGGACAGAGAGCCTGCTTGCTTTAAAGGAGCCTACCGGACAGGAGCCGCTTACACTCGTGTAAGTGGCTCCTGTCCGGTAGGCTCCTTTAAAGCAAGCAGGTTCTGCTTCTCTCCCTCCTCCACACCCCCCACCCTTAGCGAGCTGAAAATCTTTCCTGCTATTTCCAGCAAAGCGGGACAAGATACAGAGAGCCTGCTTGCTTTAAAGGAGCCAACCGGACAGGAGCCGCTTACTCTCCCGCTTTGCTCCTTTAAAGCAAGAAGGCTCTGTTTCTCTCCCTCCCCCCCCCTTAGCGAGCTGAAAATCTTTCCTGCTATTTCCAGCAAAGTGGGAGAAGAGCCGCTGAGTGGGGAGGAGAGAGATACAGAGAGCCTGCTTGCTTTAAAGGACCCAACCGGACAGGAGCCGCTTACACTCGTGTAAGCGGCTCCCCTCCCCTCCTGCTTTGCTCCTTTAAAGAAGCAGGCACTCTGTCCCTCTCTCCTCCCCATTCGGCGGCTCTTCTCCCGCTGGAAACCACGGAGGAGGGAAGCATTCACTCCGTAACACGCACAGACATTTCCCCTTACTTTCTAGGAGGGAAAAATGTGTGTAATGGAGCGAAAACTACGGTAAGTACCCATGAAAAAGAGGATGAGTCCTGGAAAAAGAGTTCATATGGCAACCCTAAGAAGGCATCAAAAACAGTAGGTTCATCTACTTGGGGTGTCATACACCAGTGCTTCTCAAACTATCTGATGTGGCGAACCAGCAATTTCCCCCCTCCCATGTGCAAGGGAACAGTACCATATTTAGTCCCTGAAGTGCACCACCCAATCTAGGTTGTGGTGGAGTTGCCACGGTCTGGTAGCCAACTGGCACCAGTCTGTAGCCCACCACTTTGAAAAACACTGTCATACATAGCTGGTGGGCTCTGTTTAGCTTGGTGGGAGATGAGTTGTGCAGGGCTGATCTGTTCCCAAGCGCAATGGCCCCTTTCCAGTAGTTTGCGCAATAAGAATCTTATGCACAAGAGACATGCTCAGTATATTCATTTTATTACTGATTATTCAATAAGATGAACTATTGCATCTGATTTCCACAAATTGTGGCATCCATCCTTATCCGTCACTTAATTTCTCCTCTCTCCAGTTGTCCACAGAAGACATCTGGCCAGCTTTGGTCTTGGGTGTTGGTGGAAGAGTTTACAATGGAGGAAGGAACATACACACCCACACAATGTAGTTTGTCGTTCTACTCCCTGGGCTTCTTCTGGTTGACTATCCTGGTTGTGTCATTAAGCTTCCAGTTCAGCTGTAAGGCACCTGTTGTCTCCATTTCAGACTTTATTTATAATATTATTGCTCTTTCATAAAAACCACAGCCTAGTCCGTGGGTGTAGTGTACTCGGTTGGAAAAAGGTTTCTAAAGTTCAGCAATAGTCTGGAGGTTTAATAAACTTGAGACGTCTGCTAGAAAAAGTATACAGAAAAGTGATCGTGGGTGATTAAAAATAGTCTTAAAAGTATGAGGTGGCATCACGATAGACTAGCAAAGAATTTCTAAGCTTGTAAACATGTTCTAGGATTTTTAGGTAAATAACCATTAACACTGTGCACCCTCTTTTCACAAGGGAAATTCATTCTATGGGAATTGTTTTATTTCCTAATAATTTAGGACATTTGAGGGAGCTTATTTCCCAATAAGTTAGGACATATGAGAGAGAGCGTATTTCGCCAGCTGTGGACTAGACGTACCTGGGACCATGAAGGAGGTTCAAGAGACCCTAGGAACAGTGAGAAGACTATCAATGATACCAAAAGATGCTGAAGTAGATGGGGCTTTTGCCTGGTCCCACAGAATGATTCTCATATCCTTTCTTGGGAGTTCATTAATCAACTAGTGATGGTTCTGTTAGCTAGAACAATTTTTTTTTCAATAATAGGAGTTAAACTTTGGTTTAAGTTAACTTTAAGTTGCTGTTGTATAAGGTAGCGCGGTAGCATCTTTGACAAAGTTAGTTCATAAACGTTTCACATAGGATTGTGGTGTTTTGGTCAGACTGTGTCTCCTGAAAAGGCCACATTTGAGTGGAGTCAGGTAAAAGGTAAAGGACCCCTGGACGGTTATGTCCAGTCAAAGGCGGCTATGGGGTTGCAGTGCTCATCTCACTTTCAGGCTGAGTGAGCCAGCATTTGTCCACAGAGAGCTTTCTGGGTCATGCGGCTAGCATGACTAAACCGCTTCTGGTGCAATGAAACACCGTGATGGAAACCAGAGCACACAGAAATGCCGTTTACCTTCCTGTCGCAGCAGTGCCTATTTATCTACTTGCACTGGCGAGTTTTCGAACTGCTAGTTTGGCAGGAGCTGGGACAGAGAAGTGGGAGCTCACCCCGTCGTGGGGATTCAAACCGCCAACCTTCTGATAGCTAAGCCCAAGAGGCTCAGTGGTTTAGTCCAAAGCACCACCTGCGTCCCAATAGTGGAGTCAACACACCAGTGCAGCAACCCCAATTCCAATGCAGGTGCAGTAGAAGCTGTTAAAAACTTCTGCACCAATATCTGCCTTGTGATCCAGCTGTAACCAACGCTTACACCATGCAGGGATATCTTCTGTAGTGAAGACCACAATTCAGGGCTTGTGCATGCAGAAGGTCCCAGATTCAATCGCTGACATCTCCGATTAAGAAGGGTCAGGTAGCAGATGACACTGAAGGCCACTGGCTGAGACTATGGTGAGCCATTGCCAATCAGAGTACACAATACTGGATAAATTATCTGACCTAATGTAAGGTAGCTTCTGATACATGCACCAGGGCAAGATTATGCCCCCAGACCACTGAATCTTAAGGAAAATGTAGACAATTTTTCTGCAGCACCCTTTCCCAAACTTGGTGCTATCCGGGTGTTGTTGGACTACAACTCCTATCATATTCTTTGCCCATGTTTTCTGGAATTGATGGGGTCCAACAACCTCTAGACCAGCCTTTCTTAACTTGTGGGTCCCCAGATGTTGTTGAACTATAACTCCCATCACCCCTAGCTAGCAAGGCCAGAGCTCAGGGATGATGGGAGTTGTAGTCCAACAACATCTGGGGACCCACAGGTTGAGAACCACTGCTCTAATGGTACCATATTAGGCAGGGTTGCTCTACAGCAGGGGTAGGCAACATAAGGCCCAGGGGCCGGATGCGGCCCAATCGCCTTCTCAATCCGGCCCACGGACGGTCCGGGAATCAGTGTGTTTTTACATGAGTAGAACATGTGCTTTTATTTAAAATGCATCTCTGTGTTATTTGTGGGGCATAGGAATTCGTTCATTTTTTCCTTCAAAATATAGTCCGGCCCCCCACAAGGTCTGAGGGACAGTGCACCCGGCCCCCTGCTGAAAAAGGTTGCTGACCCCTGCTCTACTGCATCTTCTCGGGTCTTCCTGGAAAGGGTAAACATTTCTAGTTTTCCATCATGCTGGATTAAGGCTCTTCAACTTTTTTGCTACAGAAAACTTGACTTGTCATAAATAAGCTCTCTTCCATTTTATTATGCTTTGGATCAAAGGATGTTCTTCAAACTTACTCATTGCATTGGGATAATATTTTATTTTGGGCAATCGCGGAGGAAGATGTTTGTCACATAAATTCTTCCTGGCACACAAGTATTCTCCGGCTGGCTGGCAGACACAAGTATTCTCCGGCTGGCAGACAATAACTGTTCAGTTTCTTTAACCTGTGTCATTGAATTATTTTGCAAAACTCAATCTGGGTACTGACACTTGTTTTTCGTGACCATGTACAGAAAAACTAAGAAGTGAAAAGGAGGGTGGGGAAAACTAAGCATTGCTTTATTATTATCTTTTTAATTAATAGATGAACTAAACTGTGGGGCTAATTTTAATTGGCGAGGTTGTGAATTATGGGCAAATTTGCTCCTAAGAGTTTGTGTGGTGTAGGGGTTGGAGTCTCAAACTAGATGACAATGTGCAGCTTGCTCTCTCACCCCCTAACCAGCCTTACAGGGTTGTTGGGAGGATAAGATAGGTAAGAAAAGCAATTTGACCAGATCCTTCCATCATCTGAGACATTTTGGAGATGGGTATCTGTATGTGTTGCAAAATATGGTCTGAAGGTCAACATCAAAAAAACGAAGATCATGGCCACTGGTCCCATCACCTCCTGGCAAATAGAAGGGGAAGAAATGGATGCAGTGAGAGATTTTACTTTCATGGGCTCCATGATCACTGCAGATGGTGACAGCATCTTAAAAAGCAGAGACATCACCTTGCCAACAAAGGTCCGCATAGTAAAAGCTATGGTTTTCCCAGTAGTGATGTATGGAAGTGAAAGCTGGACCATAAAGAAGGCTGATTGCCGAAGAATTGATGCTTTTGAATTATGGTGCTGGAGGAGACTCTTGAGAGTCCCATGGACTGCAAGAAGATCAGACCTCTCCATTCTTAAGGAAATCAGCCCTGAGTGCTCACTCACTGGAAGGACAGATCCTGAAGCTGAGGCTCCAGTACTTTGGCCACCTCGTGAGAAGAGAAGACTCCCTGGAAAAGACCCTGATGTTGGGAAAGATGGAGGGCACAAGGAGAAAGGGACGAGAGAGGACAAGATGGTTGGACAGTGTTCTCGAAGCTACCAGCATGAGTTTGACCAAACTGCGGGAGGCAGTGGAAGACAGGAGTGCCTGGCGTGCTCTGGTCCATGGGGTCACGAAGAGTCAGACACGACTAAACAACAACAACATCTGTATGTGTGCTCATGTGTACCCAAACTCTTGGTTTTGCTTATTTGCTTCTGCAATTGTCTCTCTGTCATTTCATCAGCCTATTTTCTTTTTTGGTGTATTTTTGGAGACAACCTATATTTGCCCAAGGTGTTGAGAATGTACTGTTTTGCTGTGCAGTCTTGGCGACAGCGTAGAAGTCATTTTGACCTACAGTGGTTGCTCAGGGTTGAATTTTCTTTTATTGCTGTCATTCGTTTCATTCCATCCAATTGCTGTAGTACTTCCGGGCTTCCGGAGCTGGGGCAGGTTTTAACCAGCATCTAACTAGTCCTGCTTGCTCTGATCTGGGCCCTGACTAAACCATGGTCCTACCCTGAAAACTGACTGAATACAGAAAAGAGGAAGGTGGGACGCCAGAAGCAACATTCAACCAGGGTATTCTGGAGCTACAAAGCGCATTAGCTGTGTATTTTTTTGTGTGACGGTTCTGCTTGTATGTGTATTTTTGAGTGTACATGCAGCTTCTAAGAGTTACTTAGGGTGATACCTACTCAGGTATCAAAAATTTGGGGAGCACTGAATCAGTGTTCAAAATTAGCCAGGTGCCAGCCTCATTTAGCACCTGGCTATCAGCCACTTAAGGGACGCGGGTGGCGCTGTGGGTTAAACCACAGAGCCTAGGACTTGCCGATCAGAAAGTCGGCAGTTCGAATCCCTGCGACGGTGTGAGCTCCCATTGCTCGGTCCCTGCTCCTGCCAACCTAGCAGTTCGAAAGCATGTCAAAGTGCAAGTAGATAAGTAGGTACTGCTCCAGTGGGAAGGTAAACGGCGTTTCCGTGCACTGCTCTGGTTCACCAGAAGTGGCTTAGTCATGCTGGCCACATGACCTGGAAGCTGTACGCCGGCTCCCTCGGCCAATAAAGCGAGATGAGCGCCACAACCCCAGAGTCGGCCACGACTAGACCTCATGGTCAGGGGTCCCTTTACATTTATCAGCCACTTGTGACACAATCAGAATGAATTTCAGGAACCCAAATGCTTTTTCCATGCAGCCTGAGCAGGAGCACTGAACAGTTGTGAAGGCTATCTCTACGTTATGAATGGTCCGTATTACCATTAAGAAAAAGAGGTAAAAAAAGGCCAAACTTTTCTTCTTTAACTTCTCAAAGCTCGTAACGTAGCTCAAGGTTGGCCTCTGAACTACCGTATTTACTTGAATATAAGCCGACTTTTTCAGCATATTTTTTATGCTGAAAAAGCCTCCCTCGGCTTATACTTGAGTGAGGTGGGCAGCGGCGGCGTGATGAGCCCTTTCTCGCCGTTCATCCCTCCACCACTGCCCGCCTCTCGCAAGGGCAGGCACAGGACCTGCAGCTGGGAGAGGCTCTGCGCTGTGCCTCTCCCAACCGGGCTCCTGTGCCTGCTCTTGCTAGCGGCAGAGGTGGTGGCGGAGGAGGAGGAGGAACGAGCAGCCCAAACGGAGTCCTTTCAAGCTGCTCCTTCTTCCTCCTCTGCCTTTGCCGCTGTCAGCAGCGGCAGCGGAGCAAGCAGTCCTTTTGGGCTGCTTGTTCTTCCTCCTATGCTGCTGCTACCACCAGGTTTGTGGTGTGGTGAACCGACTTATTCTCATCAATAAGGTTTTTTTGCTAAAATTAGGTGCCCCGGCTTATATTCGGGTCGGCTTATACTCAAGTATATACGGTAGCCAGTTGGTCCGTCATTTGAGCAACGAAACTCTAGAGCCACCTTGCCACAAAGTAGCAACTAGACATTCCATTTTGGCGACTGTAACCATGGTTTAAGGAGCCATTTGGCGCCTAGATTACATATTTGAGTTTCTGATACTGCCACCGATTTTTCTAGCCTGAAAGCATTACCAGTGAACGTTTGAGCACCCGGATTTATTAGTCCTTCTTCTTTGGCTTTAAGAAAGGGAAAGGCTGAGCCAATTAGTCAAAACATTTGGTTTGTCTGGAGGGAGTTAATTAAGCTCGACAACCAAACTTCACAGAAGAGCTTTCCACCACCCCCCTCTTTTTTCAGTGGTCATCCATGGGGATGCCACCCTTGGCATGATGTCATTGTTTTTACAGTGCCAGCTCTCCAGTGATTCAACCCGTCAGCTATTCCTTCTTAGTGGAACAACTGGAGTGAGACGTTCTCTCACTATGAGTTCTTAGCAAAAGAAGAGCTCTGGCAGACCAGACCAAGGATTCATCTAGAGCAGTACAGTGGTGCCTCGCAAGACGAAATTAATTCGTTCCGCGGGATTTTTCGTCTAGCGAATTTTTCGTCTTGTGAAGCACGGTGTCGGAAAAGTTTTGGGAAAGCTTCAAAAATCGCCAAAAACCTCAAAAAAGGCTACCACACCGCGTTCTATGAGTTGCTCCTCAAAGTCAAGTCGCAACTGTATTAAGGGTGTTAAGAAAAAGGAAGCAAACTTGCAAAAAACTAGCCCATAGGGAAATTCGTCTTGCGAAGCAGCTCAAAAACTGTAAAACCCTTTCGTCTAGCGAGTTTTTCGTCTTGCGAGGCATTCGTCTTGCGGGGCACCACTGTACACTGATTCCCTGCAGTCACACGGATAATTCTGGGGAGCTTTTAAGCAAGGCTTATATGCTGCCTCTGAACAGGGTGGTTCTGTTTGGCCAACGTGGCTAGCAACCATTTTTAAATCCATTTATGTGGCACATTGACACCTGCTGTAGCAGTGAATTCCATAAGTTAGGGGTTTTTTTTGCAGAGTGACTCAACTCCTATCACCTGTCCATGGACGCTCAAGGAACATGACTTCACTTGCAAATTGACTTGATACACCTCCCAGACTCATCAGAACATAATTACCCTTCCGGGTTTATGTTTCTCCAAATTTGGTAATACAGTTGTCGGCTCAGAAAAGTAACAAAAAGCGTTAAAATGCATATTTTAGATGCTTTATGAAATGCATACATGGAGATAAAATATGTCTTTAAATAAGAATTTAGGTAGGAATTCTTTTGGAGGAAAGAAAAATGCCCACAGATTAATATAGACACTTGGATGGAGCACATTTATGAATAAAATGGACCCACACTCAAAATAGATAGATTTGTCTATACCTGGGCCAGTCTGTTTAAATGCGTACCTCTTGGGGGAAGAGAAAAAATTGTACCCACCACCTGTAATTTTCTGAACCTGTCATATCTCCCTACCCGCCTTACCTTTTCTGTAAGTACTGTATTTTTCTGTGTGTAACACACCCCCTATTTTGGGGGACTCTACATTTAGAAAATGGGGGGAGATTGCCAAGACATTGTTGACTTGTTGAGCTTTTTTGGGGGGGGGGATTGCCCAGAGTTGTTGACCTGTTTTTTTGGGGGGGGGGATGGCGAAAATCAGTCACCCGGCGAACCACTGCACACAACCTATCGTCTGCTTGCTCGCCACTATCAGCTGCCAAACGTCCTCCCAATTGCCGCAGCGGCAGCCAGTAGACAGCAGCCCTTGCCGCAGCCACCAATCACCTGCCCAATCGCTGCTGACAATCTCCGGCTTGTAGCTAAAACCATTCGCCCGTCCCACCACGGCACTACCTGTGTATAAGACGCCCCAAAATTTATAACCTTATTTTGGGGTCAAAAAACCCTCGTCTTATACATGGAAAAATACGGTACTTTTTAGTGCTTCCTAGTAGAAAAGATACTCTGACTTTCCCCTGCCTTCTTGGGAGTTGCTGCGTGCCTTGAGCTTGCAGGCTAACTTTTTTGGGGGGAAATCAGGGCAGCCAGAGGTGAAAGAAGCGCTGTCTCTGCTGGAGTGCTCCTTTGTACAGTCACCGCCAAATTGTGCTTGCTTCTTTCTTCCATTACATCATGGGTTTTCTCCTTCTCTGTACGGTGACACTGCTCCTGTGGCTGTTGGCAAAAACATAGTTATTAGATGGTAATTTTCCTGAGATGCTCTCCGCTGTAGACTTCTTAAATCATTCTTCTATTTAGGCAATTGGAAACTGAAAGGACAATCTCGGATACAGTGTCAGGCTGCCATCCTGTTGGTGATAAAATCCCTTTTCTCTGCGTGTATGCTTTGACACGGAACCAAATTGCCGACAGGATGGGAATACATGTCCCGGTAAAGTGAGCGTACAAAGATACACAGCTTTGTTAGTAAATGTCAAGAGGAATGTTAGGACACAGAGCAGAAAAGGTGCTGTCACGGTGCAACCCTATACATAAAGGTTAAGGGACTCCTGACCATTAGGTCCAGTCGTGACCGACTCTTGGGTTGCGCGCTCATCTCACTCCATAGGCCGAGGGAGCTGGTGTTTGTCCACAGACAGCTTCCGGGTCATGTGGCCAGCATGACTAAGCCGTTTCTGGCAAACCAGAGCAGCACACAGAAACGCCATTTACCTTCCCACCAGAGTGGTACCTATTTATCTACTTGAACTTTGACGTGCTTTCAAACTGCTAGTTTGGCAGGAAACCCTATACATATCTGCTCAGAAATAAGCCCCCTTGAGTTCAATGGGACTTGCAAGCAAGTGAAAATAGGTTTACAGCCTAAATACTTCTTTCTTGGGAAGAAAAACTCATAGTATCCATTCATTAGTGGCCGAATGATTAAATGATCATTTATTTTATATCCTTGCTTTACGTTTACAAAATAGAATAAAACATTACTCAGGAGACAATGGAGGAATGTGCCTTTGGAGGTGAAGTCAAAGTTTAATGTATTTGAACAATTAAAGCAATTAGTTAAAATGTGGGGGGAGATTAGCACAAGATAGAAATTGATACACAGCACAGATGCAGTGTACCTGCCTTATATTAATCCTCATCGATTTTGTCGAGCAGGAAAATGTTCAAAGAATGGTTAAGGGGGACAAACAAATAAAAGGTTCTGGGCATTTGAGTTTTGCCATGGAGAAAGGTTAACCGCTTGATAGGATAGCATGAATCTGGGTGTTATTTAGTGTGTGCAAATGCTTGGGTCCTAATTTAGCTTTAGTCAGATCTTAGTAGTGCCACATGGGAATGTACATCCCATCAAAAGTGCAATCTATATATGTCAACAGCTAAAGCACACTCTTTGTGGGGCTTCCCCTGAGGCTAACCCAGAAGCTGTAGCTAGCTGAATATTTGGTGAATCAAATGCTCACCAGAGCAGAATAGCACCACCAGTTACGCCCGCACTGAAAGAATTGCACCTGCTGTCTATCAGTTACTTGGCTAGGTTCAAGGCGATGGAATTGGTGAATGAAGCCTTATATAGCTTGGGACCAGGATACCTTAAAATATCATCTCATCCCCTACATAGTCAACAAATCATTGTGTTGCACAGGAGAGGGGATCTCACAGATACCATCCTGTCTGGAGATCTGTTTTGAACCATTTTGAAATCAGGCCTTTAGTGTGGTGGCCCCCGTCCTTTGCAACACCCTCCCACTTTTTCTGTCATCTTCTCGGTGCTTGCGGAAGACATCCCTCTTTCAGCAAACCCATTCAACAGAAGTCTTTATCCCAGTTACTGTATTGGATCTGATTTGTTGCGGTCTGTTCGTGATTCTCTAGCAAGATAGAGAATAATTTGGCTATCATGTTCTGTTGTCTGGAGTTGGCTTGGCACATCTTAAACCTTTGTATCTCCTTTGGTTTGCTTTCCCTTCAGGCCTTGAACAGAGGTATCGCAGCTGTTAAGGAAGATGCTGTGGAGATGCTGGCCAGCTATGGGTTGGCCTACTCCCTCATGAAGTTCTTCACGGGCCCAATGAGCGACTTCAAGAACGTGGGGCTGGTTTTTGTCAACAGCAAGAGAGACAGAACCAAAGCAGTGTTGTGTATGGTTGTAGCTGGTGCTGTGGCCGCTGTGTTTCACACCTTAATAGGTAAGCCTTCATTCCATTTGCTGAGGGAACAATACTATTTTTTGCTTATACGACTGGTTAATCCATTTCTCCTCTACATCCTAAAACCTTTTTTTTTTTAATAAAAATTTTATTTGGTTTTCTGCTTTTATAAAAACAAAACACACACAAAGAAAAGACACAAAACAAAAACATATATAAAATCAGCAAATCCCCATTTCATAACCTTGTTCCCTGACTTCCCCCCACCCCCCCTCGTGCATCCCAGTTCCCAAGATTATATCAGCAAGTTGGTGTTTCTCCTCTTAACCATCTTATTCATCTTATTACCTCTTTTATAATAAAAATTGATTTTCCTAAGTTGGACTTA
This sequence comes from Podarcis bocagei, assembly GCF_964188305.1. Classification (NCBI taxonomy): domain Eukaryota; kingdom Metazoa; phylum Chordata; class Lepidosauria; order Squamata; family Lacertidae; genus Podarcis; species Podarcis bocagei. The sequence goes on from NC_138133.1 coordinate 14,241,155, forward strand.
AGTTCTCTTCCATCGATTTTCATTTTGTCTTAATTAAGAGTCATATTAACCAAACCTAAAAGTCTTAAGAGTTTTTAAGAATCTCCTCTTCCCTCCCTCCCATCCCCGGTTTTTGTCCCTTCCCAATAGAAATCCAAATTCGAGATTCTCAGCCTGGGTTCCTCACGTCCGAGGCTTTCAAGTCTATTTCAGTCCCTCTCCGCCTGTCTTGTTGGTAGTCCTTTATGTCAGTCGTCGAGTCTGGAAAAAGTTCTTTCACCATCAAAGTGTATTCTCTTCCCACAAGGAGATTTGAAAGTAACTGCTGAAAAATTTCCACAAAGCCTGTATCTTCAGAATCAAAGTCCAAACGGAGGCCCCAGTCATATTTCTTTATTTTAAGTTCCTGTATTCCATATTGTCCCGGGACCTCCTCCTTCTTCTTCTGTGTCTTTCACAGACTTGTGGTAGATAAGTTCCCAGCGTCTCCTTGCTTGTGTTCCACAGATGTCAGCTTTTGGTTGTTACTTCCCAAGGTTACTTCTTCTTTTTCTTGTTGTTTAGTCTCTTCCACCTCTGTAGATATTGTTTCCCATTCAGCTGTGGATTCTTTCTCATTCAGGTCCTCAATACAGAGAGCAGAGTTGCCTGTTCCCAAGGTCATAGTCACAAGTTGTTTATTTATGGCCAAGCTCTGCTCTTGTAAGGTTCCCACCAATTGAAACATCCTTTCGATTTCCACTAGTAACTTTCCTTCCACAGCCATTGTATCCATTGTAGTTTCACAGAATTCCCCCTAGAGGGAATCTGGTTACTTATTAGTCTTTTCTCCGACAGTCCTTTAACAAATTATTATTACTTTGTTTCCAACAATTTTGGCTCAATTATAACTCGTCTTAGTCCAGAGGGATCTTAGATAGCGATTTTTCCACTTTAAACCGCCCATTTGACAGCTTTGACAGCTGTCAAACTCCGCAGCTCTTACACAGGCACAAAGGCAGGACTTTCCCGAGCCCGGGAGGGGGGGTTGTTTAAAACAAAAAGAAAGTTTCTAAAACTCCACTCTCCAGCCCAAAATTTCCTTTAGCCAAATCTTGAAAGTTAATGTCCTTTTTAACTCACCCCACCAAGGGTAGGCTCTCCAGCTTAGCTCTTATGTCGTTGCTTAGATCGTCTGCAAGAGGGGGGGTGCGGACTTCCTTTTAGCACACACCCCGGTCGTCTCCAATTCAGGGTAAATTTTTTTTAAAAGTCCCAATCCGTCTTACTCACGAGTGATTCTTTCAGTCCAAATTTTCAAGGAAGGAAGTCAGCGCTCTCTGGTCATGGCTCGCGGCTTCGCTCCACCGAGGTAGCGATCGACTCTCAGTGCCACGCCACCCCCGTATCCTCTCCGCAGCCTTTAAAAAGGCTCTTCGTGGATCAGGGGGGGCGCTTAAGGCACCCGCCGAGTCTTCAGTCCGCAGGCATCCGCGCCTGCGGTTTTTAAGGGTCCCCGCGTCGCCGGCGCGGCAAAGACCCGTCCTCGGTAGAGCCGATTCCCTCCGCAGCTCGGAGGGAATCCGCCATTTCCAGATCGCGTCAACCCGGAAGTCCTCTACATCCTAAAACCTGGTCTGCTTATGTGCATATTTCTTGAAGGAACCGGGGAGACGTTTTGTGGCTAGACTTCTCTGCCTCGACTAGGAGTGGGGAACCCCATGTTTAGGGATTGATTCCTGCCCTCCAGGCCCCTCTCTGTGGGTCTTCCCTAGGTCATACGCGCCCCACCTACACCAGGCCACAGCGCTCACCAAACCTGTTTCACATTCCCCAGGGTAGCCTTGCTACAGGGGAATGTGTCTTGTTGGTGTGTGTTTGTGTGTGTGTTTCTCGAAACCTCTGGTTTTTTTGCGGATCTTCAACGTAGCCTCCTGTGCAATGCTCTTTCCACTTTTATATCTGCCCTGACCACATTTGCACCTGCTCCCACCCACCGCTGGCACGAAGGATTTCCATGGCATCTGGTTGGATGCTGTAAGAACAAGATGGTGGACTTGAATGGGCCACTGGCCTGGTGAAGCAGAGCTGTTTTTAAGGGCTTATGATTCATACACTCCAGGTAAGAGTCCCCACAAGTCCAAGGGTGAATGGCTTTAAGCAGGGAAGACTCCTCTACCTGTGAAGGCTCCCGGCTCAATTTATAACCCTGATTCTGAAGACCTAGTCTTTTAAAAAAGGCCTTTGCTTAGTTATGTTGTTTTCATTGGTTATTAAAGCTATGCTGTTCTGTTTCTGTGCTGCCGGCGTCTCTTGGAACAGGTTGAATATTGTTAGCCTCTTAATTTGAATGTATATTGGGGCTTTTAAGGGATTATGTTCTGTTTTTGTTACTTCTTGTTAGCTGTCTTCAGAGAAAATAGGTGGGATGGAAATGTTTAAAACAAATAAATTCACTGCAGGCTAGATGAAGTTGTGCACAATGGGATTCTCTGTCTTTATCGTCTTTTCGGAATGATGCAAGCCACTTAACTTATGATTAAAATGAGTATACTAATACTTTCCCCTCGCTGTAAGCCTTGTCTTAGCATAATGATAGTGTTCTCAAATGTAAGGCCCTGCATGGCACAGTAGAGTGTATTATTGGTGCTAAGTAATTCAGGGAAAAGCAGTAGGTGCTTTTCACATCTCCAAACATCGCACTGTCTTGCATTAATGTACCTTACAGTGCAATCCTATATATGCCTGCTCAGAAGTACCGTATTTTTTGCTCTATAGGACACACCGGACGATAAAATGCACCTAGTTTTGGGGGGGGGAGGAAACAAGAAGAAAAAAATTCTGAACCCCAGAAGCCAGAACAGCAAGAGAGATCTGGCTTCTGGGATAGCCTCTTGCTGTTCTGGCTTCGGGGATAGCCTGTGAAGCCTCCGCAGGGCAGTGGGGTGAAGGCACTCCGCTGCCCTGCGGAGGCTTTGCACAGCCATCCCCAAGCTAGAAAAGCAAGAAGGAGCACTGTGTAGCGCTCCATCTCCCTGTTCTGGCAGTGGGGTGCCTTCACCTCGCTGCCCTGTGGAGGCTTTGCACAGCTAAGCCCAAGCTAGAACAGCGAGTCGGAGTGCTGCGCAGCGCTTCGTTTCCTTGTTCTGGCTTTGGGCTTAGCCGCGCAGCCTGCATTTGCTCCATAGGATGCACACACATTTTCCCTTACTTTTTAGAAGGGAAAAAGTGCGTCCTATCGACCGAAAATACGGCAAATCCTACTGAGTTCAGTAGGACTTACTCCCAGGCACGTGCGTGTTGCATTGCAGCCTTAAAGTTACAAGAGTTACAGTGAGTTTAATGAGGCACTAGCATGCCTCTGGACACAATATATTTCCTCAAATTAGATGAGTTCAAGAACCATTAGCTATTGAAGCCCTGAGGCTGTGAGCAGCCGTGATGTACTAGCTTTCAATTTTAGAGGTTTTCATCTGTTTTCTAGCGTGGCTAGAAAATGCGGGCTCTCTCCAGAATCACTTGAGATCTGGCAGTATATTTGGCCAATGTTCAGTTACCTGATAACGTCTTTGAAAGTAAATAATAATAGCCTATTCAAGGAAGATTTTCTTCTGATGATGTAATGGTATTAAATGGTATTAAATCCAAGTTTCAGGCTGGGACCTCTTTTTCTTCCAGCTCACAAATGCGTTTTACAAAAAAAATGAATCTTGACAAACTTCCAAGACTTTTGCTTAGATTTGATGATCAGATGTTGAATGGGAATAGTGTGATAATTAAACAATGGTGAAAATACCAGCATAAGAATAGCAACACCCATAATGCTGCAGTAATGTGTGAATTGGACCCACCACTGAAACAATTTGAGACAGTTTTAGAATGAAGGATTTTGACCTGGTGTAAGAAAGTAAACCCCAGTGTGTCCCCCTCCTCCAGGTGTGTTGGTTATTCAGACCATGTAGATTTATCCACTTGGACTTTACACTGTATTTTCTCAGAAGCATCCAGTCCATATTTTTGTACTCTTCTGATTTTGTCACTCCGTAATTGATCCTTTAGTGAGAGCCTCAACTTCGCACTGTGGTCTGAGATACTAAAAGGAAAAGAGGTTTTCGCGGCCAATCTCACAAACCATTTGTTGTTTGGATACCACACATAAGAACGTTCCTGCTCACAAATGAAGTCTGCTCTCATAAAGCTGCTATTTTCAAATACTTCGGAGGGAGTATTCACAGCTAATGGTTTTATATTGCAATGGTCAGGCGTCCATAGATTTTAGTTGGCTGTATTAGGCAGCCATTATATTTGATTGCTCTCTCCCAAAAGTCTTTTGGCATATATAGAGAATTTAGAGGAGTTGTCAGCCTCTCCCGTGCAACGGGATTTGAAGGATCTTGGAAGCCGGGATAATCGCTTTTGCAACTTTGGAGGTCTTTTTTAAGTGCACAACTTAAGTAAGCTATTCCTTCCCTCCCCTGAGTTCCAGAGGATTTGGGGAAGTCTGAGCGAGCTGTTTCTCATTTTTGCCGGGATGTACAATTTGTCTTGTCGCTCCCGTAGCACGAAATGAGTAATTTGCTCACTTTTGCGTGCTGTGCTTTCAAATTCTGGCAAAAAACCACCAAAAAACGAGAAAAAGTTCCTGCTACCTAACTTCCCCAAGTCCTCTAGGCATGCCAGTGGATTCAAGAAGGGACAGCCTCTGTCTCCCTTGTGGCACAAAGTGAAAGAGAGCTGGCCCCAGGGTAATCCATGGAAAACACCAGAGGAGTAGGTCTGTGATGGAACTTGGCAAGCAGTCACCTAGAAGACATTCATGGGTGCTTGTGGCAACATAACAACCCCAGGTAATGGTTTCTGACTCACCGACTGAGTCACAATTTATCCTCCTTCATGGTGCTTGTCAGCAGTTACCAGTGTTTCCTAGGAAAAGGTGTGTGTGTGTGTTTTAAAAATGTGTACAGTATATTATGGTAACTTTCTACATTATAGTGCTGGGCTTATGTGAGCTTTGGTATCCATTAAATACTTCTAAAATTTCCCAGTGCATAGCAACATATTGAAAAATACATTGACCTGCAGACTATTGCTTGTTAGGTAAAGGTCAAGGGACCCCTGACCATTAGGTCCAGTCATGGCCAACTCTGGGGTTGCGGCACTCATCTCGCTCTACAGGCCGAGGGAGCTGGCGTTTGTCCGCAGACAGCTTCCGGGTCATGTGGCCAGCATGACTAAGCCGCTTCTGGCGAACCAGAGCAGCGCACGGAAACGCCGTTTACCTTCCCGCCGGAGTGGTACCTATTTATATACTTGCACTTTGACGTGCTTTTGAACTGCTAGCTTGGCAGGAGCAGGGGCCAAGCAACGGTAGCTCACCCCGTCGCGGGGATTAGAACCGCCGATCTTCTGAACGGCTCTGTGGTTTAACCCACAGCGCCACCCGCGTCCCTCTTATTGCTAGGTACATTTTAATCCTTGTTTGGTGATTTTAATTACCCTGGAGCTAGATGGGAGGAATCCTGCTCACAGCTGTCCTTAGATGGGCTCAAACCTAGTTAACAGCCAGACGCATGGACCCATGCTGCTACAGGAGGCTGTCTTACTTCTGAGTAGATATTGTAAGGATTGCGCTGTTAAACCCTGTTGAATTTAGCGGGGGGGGTTACTCTTGGGTAAGTGGGGTTAGGATTTCAGCCTTAGTCTAGAAGAAGCTGATGTGATTTAAAGCAAGTTGATGTGATTTAAAGCAAGTACTTAAGTACACCTGCTAGAATCATTGTTGAATTGGCTTACAACAGCAGCCCATCAAGATGGTGGTGTTAGGTGTTTCTCCCTGCTCCTCCTTTCTCCCTCTTTATCCCAAAACAGACCTGGGTGCGTTAGGTATGTGATTTTTAAAAAAATGATTATATTTATTTTTGCAGCATACAGTGATTTGGGGTACTACATAATTAACAAGTTGCACCATGTGGATGAATCGGTGGGAAGCAAAACACGCAAGGCCTTCCTGTATCTGGCAGCCTTCCCGTTCATGGATGCCATGGTGAGTCTACAACTTAGTTTACTATCCTCACTCAGAGTGCCGCAATGGATGTCAGCCCTTCCCTTAGCTTGTTCCCTGTTTTGTCCTAGTAGTGGATCAATATAAGCACTTTGCTGACCTCTGATTCATAGGTTTCGCAGTTTCTAGACGCCTGGTTTGCACATCACATTAAACCATAGTTTAAAACAAATCCTATATTTTATTATTGGTTATTGTATTTTATTATTGGTTATTATTATAGGTTATTGTATTTTAGTGTTCTGTTGGAAGCCGCCCAGAGTGGCTGGGGGGACCCAGCCAGATGGGCGGGGTATAAATAATAATTAGTAATTATTATTATTATTATTATTATTATTATTATTATTATTATTTAATGTAAACGAGCAGCATGCGTTCAAAATGTCCCAAGGGCATGTAATGAGGCTGAGGCTACGTTTTATCATATGTGGTGGGCTTGTAAAAGGGTAAAAGGATATTGGGAAATGATAATTAATGAATTGAAAAAAATGTTTTAAAAGTCCCTTTCCCCAAAAAGCAGAGTCCTTTTTGTTGGGGATAATTCAGAGGGAAATTCCCAGGTGTCAAAAAAGACTATTTATGCATGCCGCTACTGCGACCCGTGTTTTGTTAGCCCCAAAATGGAAAACGAGCGAGGTCCCAACCAAAGAAAAATGGCAACTGATGGAATACGCTCAGCTTGCAGATTTAACCTATAGAATAAAAGAACAAGAGGAATGTACCTTTAAAGAAGATTGGAAAATGTGTAGTGAAAATTGTGTTTATTTAAAAACGCTGGTAGTATTAAGATCAATTCAGTGCTGTAAATAAATTTTGATGGATGTAACAATGGATTGCTGAATGGTTTAGTTGATGTAATATATGCAGGGATGTAATTGATTTAAGGTTGTTTAAATGAATATTTTGAAACATAATTAGAATACACACACACACATCCCTTCTTCTCCTTCCATGTTTCATTTTGCATACCACACATCCCTGCATATTTTGCATCAACTAAACCATTCAGTAATCCATTGTTACATCCATCAAAACTTATTACACACATCCACACACACACACCCAAAATGTCCCAGGCGCATTTTGCACCTGGCTATTGGCCATTTGAGAGCAAGTAAATGTGCCTGGATGCCAACCCTGTAGAATTCTATCTGTTATATTTTATCTGCACAATTGGAATGAACTTTAGGAACCAAGAATTCACACTGAAAAATCTGACTTTCGAGCTGTCTGGCCCCAAAATGGCAACTAGGCATTCCGTTTTGGCGACTTTGACCCTGGTTTAATGAGCCTTTTGGCGCCTAGCTTATAGATCTGAGTTTCTGACACTGGCTGCACCCTGCTCAAAAGTTCTCCTGGCGCTCCTTACCCACAGACAAAATGAGCTGGAGTCTGGCTTGCTGTATCATTCAAACCCAGGCTTGTGGTTTGTTTCTCTCCAAGCAAACCATGAACGGTAGTCAAAGTTTGTCCTTGGTTTACCGCTCATGATTTGTTTGCAGGAAGCAAGCCATGAACTCGGGTTTCGATGGCACAACAAGCCAGACTGTGGCTTGTTTAGTCTGTGGCATGGCAGCGGTAGGAGCAGGGAAGGAACTTTTGAGCAGCACAACAAGCACATTTTAAACTATGGTTTAGTGTGATATCTGAACTGCGCCGCTGACTATGCAGTCTCAATTTCATTTCTAAATATTTTAGAAAAATAAATACATTTTCTGTCACTTCTTTGGCAAGTGGTTATTAGGTGTGAGCGGTTAGCAAGATACTTAATGTTTCTTTTAAAAGATACATTCTATTTTTTTAAAAAAGAGATACAGTAGTTTATTCCTCAGAGAGGAAAAAGCAAATTCAAAACCTCCAAATGCAAACGATTGCTGAAATCTCAGCTACTTCAGATTTGGGATTAAATCAGTTAGTCAAAATACATCTATTTCTCCCTCCCAGCCTTTTCACCTGACCTGGTTTTGTTGTTTCCAGCTGCTATTTTTATAATCTGTATTGTAACTGTTTCAGATTTCCCTTTTGCATACGTGCACTTTTTCATCTCAACCCCTCGTTGGCAATCCTTTGTCATCGTGTTCCCCCTTTGTGCAACGTCGTATATTTGTGATCTTTTAACAACTGCACCTGTGAGCATGAAGGGCTTTTGCCCACAAAGGAACAGCATCTGGCTGCACATTAGACGTGGAAGTCCGAGCCGGGGAAACTTACGTGCTCCATAGGAGCCAAAACCCTGTGTGATCAGGGTTTTGGCTCCATTGAAGTCTATGTGCATAGATTTCACAACTGGCTTTGCCATGGCATGCCTTACTAAGCCAAGCCAAGGTTTAACTTAGCCTGCTGTCCAAAATAGGGTTTGTGGTTAAGCTGTCTCCTCGCTCATAGCAAGCAAGCTGTAACCAAGGTTAGCAAGGAGAGATTTTAACCAGAAGCCCTGGCCTGGATTGCACTCTAAGCCAAATCTTAGAGTCATAGAATCATAGAATTAGTAGGGACCCCATGGCTTATCTGGTCCAACTCTCCAATGCAGGACTATGGGGATCTATCCCATGACATCTTTTATTAGTTTAGCATGGCAGAACAAAGGACTAGGGAGGAGAAAAGTAGATGTGAACTCCTCTGGCAGCTCTTATGCTTTCTTTCTTTCTTTCTTTCTTTCTTTCTTTCTTTCTTTCTTTCTTTCTTTCTTTCATTTTACACCACCCTTTAACCAAAGATCCCAGGGCAGTGTGCAACATTAAGAACCTAATATACACAGCATAATAGTAAAAACCTAAAGGGACGCAGGTGGCGCTGTGGTCTAAACCACAGAGCCTAGGGCTTGCCAATCAGGAGATTGGTGGTTCGAATCCCCGCGACGGGGTGAGCTCCCGTTGCTCAGTCCCAGCTCCTGCCAACCTAGCAGTTTGAAAGCACCTCAAAGTGCAAGTAAATAAATACGTACCGCTCCGGCGGGAAGGTAAACGGCGCTTCCGTGCACTGCTCTGGTTCGCCAGAAGCGGCTTAGTCATGCTGGCCACATGACCCGGAAGCTGTACGTCAGCTCCCTCGGCCAATGAAGCGAGATGAGTGCCACAACCCCAGAGTCAGCCACGACTGGACCTAATGGCCAGGGGTCCCTTTACCTTTAATAGTAAAAACATAATACACAACACAATAATACACAGCTTGATAATAAAACTCTGCCAAAAATTTATCAAGCCGTAATTATTTAATGGCCGGAGGCCTGGGTAAAGAGGAATGTTTTCGCCTGATCCCTAAAGATATGTAATGATGTCACCAGGCGAGCCTCTCCAGGGACAGTATTTCACAGGAGGGGAGCGACCACGGAAAAGGCCCGTTCTCATGTTGTCACCCTTGGAACCTCTCAGGGAGTTGGGACGTAGAGAAGGGCCTCAGATGACAAGGTTGGTTTGAATGGGGAGAGGCAGTCCTTAAGGTATTGAGGTCCTGTGTAAGGCTTTATAGGTCAGCGCCAGCACTTTGAATTGAGCCCAGAAACTTAAGCCATAGTTCAGCTTTTCATGATGTCCAGACCAGGCAAATGTCTGCCTGCCTTGCCCAATGATATTTCCAGTTTCTCTTATTCTCCATACGCTCCAAAATGCTTCTTCAGAGAGCCCCTCAACCTTCTGGAGCAGGTTTGGAGGGTGAGCCAGGAGTTGCAGGGGGAAGGAGAAGCAGGAGGAGACCCGTTGCCTGAGCTTAGAGCTAAACTGGATCTCACCCATTCTTCTGTCCTCTTCAGGCTTGGACCCACGCAGGTATTCTTCTGAAACACAAATACAGTTTTCTGGTTGGATGTGCCTCCATTTCAGACGTCATTGCTCAGGTAAGGATTGATTCATGTCATGGCTATTTCTACTGCAGAAAGAGCCGGGCCAAATCTGTACAATAACCATGCTTGAAACAGTCTGGGTTTGCAAGATTATCTATATATATTGATATAGGACCCTTTTGAAATGGAGTGGAAATAGATCTGCTTGCTGACATGAGGACTGAAGAGTTGACACTAAAGACACTAAATCATCTCAATTATTGCGAGTTGGGTCGCATTTCTCGATAATATAGTGGTATATTTTTTCTGATAATAATTATTGTGTTGCTGAATAGCTGGATCTAGCTAATCTACTTCCTGCTCATGTCATTATAGCCAGTATGAATTAATCTGCTGTGCATTAGACAGCTGCGGAATAGATGTTATTAAATCCACTTTTGACTGTCTTTGTGCTCATGCTATACTTTGGCGTTCTTCGTTTCCCTCTGAGCCAGTTCACACAATTGCTTTTGGACAGAAAAGTCACAACAGATAAATTTTCTCTGTCAGCTTTCGTGCGGTAAAGTAGATGTTGTAGAAGCATCCTTTTGTACTAAAAGCACAAGTAACAGCATTCGGAAAGGGAATTCCTTAAAAATGTTGGTGTGAGTTCTCTTTCAGAACATTATAAAAGTTCCCTAAAGAAAATGGTCAAGCTTCCTTCTTTGCGGTTCAAATAAAAAATTATTCTGTCCTTAGCATAATTCAAGATGATACTTCACACCAGTTAATGCCAGCAGGTGCATTAAATATAGACACATGGAAAACTTAAGTGACCAGAGAAAGAGTGTGCCATTGGCTACAGTATATTCCCATTTAAACTCTATTAAACTCCAGCCACTTATAGGCAAATACATTTTCTGCTCTGTTGTTCACAAACCCAGGGCTGTCAGGGTTCCTTAAAGACACCTGGAAATTATGAAGGATAGCATCAGGCCCATAAGTTAAAATGGCTGCAAAAGTGAGCTGTTTCATATTTCCTAGATGGGGTTTTAGAGTTTGCAAACTCAAAGGATAGTAAGTATAGTATGACTGTTATTAATTCAAGCAATTGGAGGAAATGCAAAAGGGAATAACTCTCTGTTGGAGGGAATTCTTTCAATGCAGAAGAAAGGACCATTATGATTATGACTTGATTTCCCCATCCTTTCAATTCAATTGTTAAAATTAATCTGTGCCCCACTTTGACTAATTATCTCTCTATCTCTCTTCTACCTCTTCTACCTTCTACCTCAAAGAGCAAAAGGCAGAATACATGGTTTTTCCACACCATGTTATCCTCACAACAATTGTGTGGTGGTTGAGAAAGCAATAGGCTTCAGCTTCATAGCTAAGTGAGGCTGTTTAAGCATATTTTTAAACAGTAAGTTTGTCTGACACCTAATTTGCCCAGGGTGGTATAGAGACTAACACAGGGTCACCATATTTCAAAAAGTGAAAATCTGGGCACAAAAGGTGTTGAATTTCTGCAAAATCTAAAATAAAATAAAATGAAGTTTTAAAACTAATTTTTAAATGAAAACAGCCACAAAATTAACACTGCCGATATAAGCTGCCACCAGCTTTTAAACTGCTTTTCTAAAATTCCACCCAGACGCCATTTTCAAATCCCAGCTGTGTCCGGATGTATGGCAACCCTCGGCTAGGACTTGGGATATTCAGATTTAAATTAATTACATCTACCAATGCAATGTAGTTATAAAACAGTTCCGCTAGGAGCGTAGACATCGCCGATTCAGAACTTACCCCATTAACTCACTAGATAGCTTAACTAATGTGATCCTTTTCCTTCAGCTTCTCATCTGCAATATGGGGATAAGAATACTTACCTACGCTACACAAATATTGTAAGGGTTACAGAAACAATACTTCTAAATCTCTTTGAACACTAGGAACCACTTGTATCATTGTTTAGTATTGCTATAGGAATCCTTTCCCAAATATGAATTGTGTCTGTTTTAGCATAGTTAGCATTGTGTGTGTACTACATCTCTCATGCTTTTTTGAAGGTGACCTCTCAGAGGTCGAAGTTATTTTCCCACCTCATTGTTACTGGGCGATACCCAAGTCCTACTCGAAGTAGACCCATTGAGATTTTAAGTTCATTGATTTCATTGGGCCTGGTTTAAGTATGACTTCGTTGAATATCGCCCCTGTTGTTCTTTGATATTTTACATTAAATCAGCCTAATGGTATAAACACGTTCAATATTTAGCTTTTTGCTATTGGATTTCACTATGTTTGTCATTTGATTTCTCTGTGTAGTATTTTTTAAGTGATGCATGCTACTAGATGACATGTATTATATACTTCGTTGGAACATATTGTTCAAGGCCACTTCTGAATTCCATTCATTTTCTCCCTCATACTGCATATACATAATACAATCTTATTATAGATACCCTTTGTCTCTATATTTCTTTTAAAAAATAATAATCTTGGGCCTTCTAGCCATACCCATAGCCCTTGATGAATAAGCTCCTAACATCTAAAGAAAATAGCCTCCTCTCAAATTAATGAAATCGTTGGCTTCTTCAGACAAGTTTATTGGGGGGGGGGACAGACTCAGAAGCTTCTCTTACATATTTATAATAGAAAATCAAAATAAGTAGTTTCTTGAAATTAGAGGACCAGAGAATTTCCAGAATTGAGCTTGCATTTCCAGCAAAGACCTCTGAATAATAATAATAAAGAATTGCATTATGTTCTGAATACTATGACTGTGTCCAAAACTATTTAGTTTTCACATCAGAATTCAGAATCTTGTTTTCATAACCAGCCTTTCTTTCCCTTTCTCTTGACAGGTTGTTTTCGTAGCCATTTTGCTCCACAGTCATTTGGAGTGCAGAGAGCCCCTCCTCATCCCTATCTTGTCGTTGTACATGGGAGCCCTTGTCCGATGTACCACCTTATGCCTGGGCTACTACAGAAACATACATGATATTATTCCGGACAGTAGCGGGCCAGAGATGGGGGTATGTTTTGATGCATTTGTCGATCTTCCTATATGATTACATTCAGTACACCAGGATTGCAAAACAGAACGAAAGAAATCATTGGCCCTATTTACTTTAAACTACTTGCTCATCTGCCCGCATATACTTGTATCATGTGAAAGACCAGAACTGCAAAACAACGCTCTCCATTTGCTAGACCACTGGAGGAAGCACTTCTTAAATCCGTAGTTGCAGATAGTACTTTTGTTATGTGCCAGAACACTTTTTCTCATGAATTGAAAGCCCAGTGCTGCAATAATCCAAATCACATACCGTATTTTTTGCTCTATACGACTCACTTTTTCCCTCCTAAAAAGTAAGGGGAAATGTGTGTGTGTCTTATGGAGTGAATTCAGGCTGTGCAGCTATCCCAGAAGCCAAAACAGCAAGAGGGATTGCTGCTTTCACTGCGCAGCCATCCCTCTTGCTGTTCTGGCTTCTGAGATTCAGAATATTTTTTTCTTGTTTTCCTCCTCCAAAAACTAGGTGCGTCTTGTGGTCTGGTGCGTCTTATGGAGCGAAAAATACGGTAGTCTAAAATCTATATCTTCCTTTTAACTTACTGGCTGGTGATATATGCATGTTTACGTGTTTCCTTGCTCCTCTTTCTGCTTGCACATACCATATCCAGCATTTGAAAAGGAGATTCTTTAGCTATTCTGTTGGCTGCGTTCAGGTGCTGTCATTCACAAGGACTGCATTTTCTCATTTTACCCGCAGGGAGATGCTACAATAAAAAAGATGCTCAGTTTCTGGTGGCCTTTGGCGTTAATTTTGGCTACTCAGAGAATCAGCCGGCCAATCGTCAACCTCTTCGTATCCCGAGATCTGGGTGGCAGCTCTGCAGCTACAGAGGTAAGAGTCCTTGATTTCCCTGTATTTATTCAGAAAAGTAGAAGACCCAGTTCCCTCTCCAGTTGTCTCTGTTTTCCTGGTTCTTTAGGAATTCATTCTGCTGTTGTTAAATGTCAACTTCCCCAGGGTATTAAAGAAACCAGCAGGCTTTTACGTGAAGTTTTTCCCCTAAGTCTGAGCATCTTTCCCGACCGCTTCTGAAACTATAGCATTTTCTTTCACCGCTGTCACGACTTAAGGGCCAAACTAGATGCTACATGGACTTCTATATTATTTTTCCTCAGCATTTTTACTTTTAGACACGTAAGCAGCCTCAGCCAACTGCCGTCCTGAGGGGAGGAAGTGAAAGTGGATCGCGGCTGCTCAGCCCTTCCCCCTCCAGACATTTTTCACCTCACAAAATACACGGACCCCGTATCTCTTTCCCCATGGATAGAAAAAAGGAAACCTCATTCTTCTGTCCTGCCCACTACTGCCATTTGAGTCTGATTTTTTTATTATTATTTTAAAACATGAAGGAAGAGAGAAACAGAGTTCTGTCCATATTTGCTTTGGCCATTAGCCGACCATTACTGTTTCTCCCTGGTTTCTCAGATCTTCAACAGAGTATTTGGTAACTCAGAAAGCAAAACAAAGACACTCATTTAGAGTCTGATTCCTCACTGACTCATCTCTTGTGTGAGCAACGTTATTGGGCGAGATTCAGAGAACTGTGAGTGGTGTTGCACTTACGGAACTGTCGTCTTCTGCTTCCTGCCGCATCACCCAATGCCATCTGTGTTGCTGGTTCCGAGGGTATACTGACATTCGGGAACGGCATGTTTCAAAATATGGCGGACTGTCAGTGGAGGGAAAAGGCATACTCTCCTCTAGTGCAAGTGTAAGTGCCTTTCAGCTTGTGCAAGGAACATTCAGATGTAATACCTGGCCAAAAATGTTACAAAAACCCTCCTCCCCAAATTCTGAGACCTCCCTGTATGCATACCCTAAACCACTGGAGCTTCTTCAGTATGGCACGATCCCATGGGCATAAATGGGAATAGCATGACTACATGAGTTGGGTTAATTGCACAGGACTCTTTTATGAAAAACGAAAATCCCTGAAGGTGTTAATTCTGCAGGCAAGTCAATATTATTGGTTCCTCCCACGTGGCCAAGCTGTGAGCAAGGTGCCTGTATCGTGTTGACTCTTTTATACTGCATATAGTAATTTTAGGCACTTTACAAACAAACGAATGAATGAATATAACCGTACCATACTTCAGTGGCTCACATATTGAAGTGTACATGCAGGGGAGGGGGTAAGATTTTACCAGATATTGCCCAGATGTTTGGAAACCTATCATTGCAGCCCATATGAGCTGGAAAGATTTATTTTTTTTAAAAAAGCTCAGATTCTTAGTATATTTCCCCTCACTGCTAAATTCCACACACTTGCAGAATCACCGAATATGCACCACCCTTATTATAAGATTATATTCCTGGCATCTTAATAAACATTAAGGTGACAGTCTTTTTGTGTATATTTCTGCTTGTGATTTAAAGTAGAATAAGAGGAAGTATATAGAATTGTATCATGTAGTTGAACTTCGGAGTTCAAGCACCTGGAAATACTTAATTGCACATTTCCCGGTTACTGACCGAAATGTTTGTGCAATTAATATTTTAAGCATACCACTTTAACGTGGTTTCAGTTGCTAAGTGCAAAGAATGCATTCACTCGAAAGCAAATACTTCTCATATTATCTATCAGCTGATAGCTGACTTCATTAGTGCCTATTGTCCGTTTGTTCTTTTCGCTTCCGTTTCTGAAAGCATCACTACTGAAAGAGAAAGCGCTGGCAGAGCCGACAATCGGATAAGCCTGCCAGCACACAAGCTGAGTGTACTGCAAATTTCTGTACATGGCGCTGCCAGTAGCCCTTGATTTTGGCAGGAGGAAAAAAGAAGGAACTCTATGAAAAATAATGAGTGTGCATGTTTTACTTTGTTCCTGGATTTTTTGGTCAGGTGCTGTATTTGGCTTAGATTTGGCCAAGTACAGATGTAATCTTCTAACCATGGTTAGAAAATTGGAAATATGCCATGAGCTCATTCTCCCTGAGCATAATTCTGTGCAAATCCCCCTCATTTTTTGATGCTAGCCACTGTTCAGTGTTCGCTCTACAACAGTACTTGTGCTACGAACCATAATTCATAAATATGGTTTGTCTCCTAAGTGCCAACACGGCTATCTTTTGAGCAGCAGGCAAAACTCTTTCCTATTTTTTCAAGCTTTTAAGTTCTGGGCATTTAAAAATAATTCTTTATTTATTGAATTATAAAACAAACAGGAGCATAAGAACACACCCAATTGGGGAGAATTCATCAAAGAATAATTGTTTTCAGTGTCACATTACAAAGCCACTCATATGGTATTAACAGTGCAACAACATCAGTAGAGGAGTGCGTTTTTGAAATAAATCCCAGTGATGAGGTCCCAGTTTCATGCTCTGCAGATCATTTGCAGTAGCATAAGCAATAAACTCCCACATAACGGGGTAGTAATGGGCTGGGTCTTCAGATCCTTTTGAGACTTCTAAATTGTGTGTTGCTTTCTCAGACGCCGCCAGACGCCAGACATTATTATACCACAAACACAATTGTAAATCAATTAGATTTTGTTGATTATCTCTGCTAAGCACAATGCAAGCGCTCTTTTTGCTTGTGTGTAAGCAACCAGGTGGGACACCGGTGGCACTGTGGTCTAAACTACTGAGGCTTGGGCTTGCCGATCAAAAGGTCAGCAGTTTGAATCCCCATGACGGGGTGAGCTTCTGTTGCTCAGTCCCAACTCCTGCCAACCTAGCAGTTCGAAAGCACATAAAAAAGTGCAAGTAGATGAATAGGTACCACTCTGGCGGGAAGGTAAATGGCATTTCCGTGCACTGCTCTGGTGTCAGTGTTCAGTTGCACTAGAAGCGGCTTAGTCATGCGGGCCACATGACCCGGAAAAACTGTGCAGAGCAGACAAACGCCGGCTCCCTCGGCCTGTAAAGTGAGATGAGCGCCGCAACCCCAGAGTCGTTCATAACTGGACTTAACTTTCAGGGGTCCCTTTACCTTTAAGCAAGCAGGTATGGGGCAGTGTGGCCATACCGCTAGGCTGTGCCCCCTCATATTCAAGGCCATTATCACTTTTAGAGCATAGCTGTCAACTTTTCCCTTTTTTAAGGGAAATTCCCTTATGCTGAATAGGATTCCTCGCAAGAAAAGGGAAAAGTTGACAGCTATGTTTTAGAGTTTGAGGACAGGTTTGAAGCAGGGGCTTCATATTTGGGAATGCTTCCTCTGCACTTTACAGACCTAACTGCGTAGCACCCCATATTGGATGAGATGGCTTCTTCCTGCTTCAGAACTCCATCCTCAAATTCGTGGAGGACTTTAAACTCAGGGATAGTGATGTGCCAGAGGGGGCGGAGCTAACAGCCCTCTCTCCCCGCCCTTTCTCACATTTAACTCACCCTCAGCCACACCCACCCCTCACATCTGAACAGGGCTCTACAGTGGTACCCCGCAAGACGAATGCCTCGCAAGACGGAAAACCCGCAAGACGAAAGGGTTTTCTGTTTTGGAGGCGCTTCGCAAGACGAATTTCCCTATGGGCTTGCATCGCAAGACGAAAGCCCATAGGGAAATGCTGGCGGTCGGGAGCAAAGACTTTCGCCCACAGCCGGCCTTCAGAAGAGGACCTCTTCTGAAGGCCGGCGGGGGGCAAAAGTCTTTGCTCCCCCCGCCTGCCTTCCCCCCGCCTGCCCCGGCGATCTTAAAATGCTGGCGGGCGGGAGCGAAGCGTTCGCTGCCGACCCCCAGCATTTTAAAATCTCCCCGTGTCCCGGGGAGATCTTAAAATGCTGGGGTTCGGGAGCGAAGCGCTGCCGACCCCCAGCATTTTAAAATCTCCCCGTGTCCCGGGGAGATCTTAAAATGCTGGGGGTCGGGAGCGAAGCGCTGCCGACCCCCAGCATTTTAAAATCTCCCCCTGTCCCGGGGAGATTTTAAAATGCTGGGGGTCGGGAGCGTTCGCTGCCGACCCCCAGCATTTTAAAACGCTGTTCCGAAGGGGGGCGGGAACAGCTGCCCCATCCGCCCCACTTCGGAACGCTGTTCCGAAGGGGGGAGGGGGGCGGGAACAGCTGCCCCATCCGCCCCACTTCGGAACGCTGTTCCGAAGTGGGGAGGGGGGGCGGGAACAGCTGCCCCATCGCCCCACTTCGGAACGCTGTTCCGAAGGGGGGAGGGGGGGCGGGAACAGCTGCCCCATCCGCCCCACTTCGGAACGCTGTTCCGAAGGGGGGAGGGGGGCGGGAACAACTGCCCCATCCGCCCCACTTCGGAACGCTGTTCCGAAGTGGGGAGGGGGGGCGGGAACAGCTGCCCCATCCGCCCCACTTCGGAAAGCTGTTCCGAAGTGGGGAGGGGGGGGCGGGGACACCTGGCCCAGCCGCCCCACTTCGGAAAGCTGTTCCGAAGTGGGGCGGGGGGGCAGGGATACCTGCCCCAGCCGCCCCACTTCGGAAAGCTGTTCCGAAGTGGGGCGGGGGCGGGAACACCTTCTGAAGGCGGGCAGGGGGCGAAAGTCTTTGTCCCCCCTGCCTGCCTTCCCAGGGGCTTTTAAATCGCCCCGGACAGCGGAGAAGTCCTCCGCTGTCCGGGGCGATTTTAAAATGCCGCCCGCCAGCATTTTAAGATCGCCCCGGACAGCGGAGGACTCCGCTGTCCCAGGGTTTTTTAAAATGCTGAGGGTGGGAAGAAAAGCCCTTGTCCCCCCCCCCAGCCTTCAGAAGAGGTCCGGGGACAGACTGTCCCCGGACCTGGTCTGAAGGCGGTTTCCCTAGGAACGCATTAATTGATTTTCAATGCATTCCTATGGGAAACCGTGCATCGCAAGACGAAAAAACCGCAAGACGAAGAGACTTGCGGAACGAATTAATTTCGTCTTGCGAGGCACCACTGTACTTGCTTTTGTTTTTAATTGCACATTTTCATTTCTGTGGCCACAGTTGTGTAAACCACCTGGAACCAGCTTCAATGAAGGGGGGTATAGAAGTGTTTTAAACAAACAAATAGCTTTAACCGGGCTTTGCAAGCCGTTTAATGATGCTGGCTGCAAATTTTGGTTTGAAGCTAACCATGGTTAACCAAGTAATCTTGGTGAAGGCAGAGAGCTGAGCTAAAAATGGTCTTAAATTGTTTCCCTCCTTTTCTGGTTTTAGGATTAATATCTAAATATAATACTGAGGAGAGCTCACCCTATTCCTTTTTTAAAAAAAACAGCAACCAACCGTCTCTATTAACGTTTATTAACATACAAAGGAAATGCTTTATATTTCATTCAGTCTTAAGATGGCAGACCAAGACCGTTATTATTTTATCATGGAAAGGGAACAATAAATAAAGAAGAAACACGAGTGTATATGTGTTCATAAGCTACTTTTTTAAAATCTCTACTGTGCAGGAACCATTTTCTTGCTTGACCATCTAAAATGTTACTGGTGTAACTCATAGGATTATGTGAATCTTGAGCGAGAGGCAACCCTTACGAGTTTTTCCAAGGATTTGACCTGTAATGTTCTCTCTCCCCTCTCCTCTGCTATAGGCGGTGGCAATTCTGACAGCTACATATCCAGTAGGGCACATGCCATATGGCTGGTTGACAGAAATTCGAGCTGTTTATCCTGCTTTTGACAAGGTGAGCTTGTTTTCTTTGATGAGAGCAAACCCTTCGCTTCTCTTTCAGATGCATCCTTGCCAAGTGTCAGTTTTATAAGTGTGTGAAGCGTATAGAAAATGAGTCAGATTCCTAGATTCTAGGAAACTTCAAGGTAGTTTTGTTGTTGCTGTTATGCTGTGCAATGCTACACTTCTTCGATTCTATAAAATACTGTTGATGAGTTTTACCCATCTGTCTATCTGTAAGTTCAGCATCTCCATCTCTTGGGCCTGTTGGATTTCTGTAATGGCCAGGAGATGAAGTCCTCCAGATGGTTTCTTTCTGCAGGGAGAATTATCACGGGGAACTGCTTGCCATTGGGAGTTGGAAAGCACAATTCAGGGGGCAGGCCCATTCTGGAAGCAGCGTGCAACTCCAAACTGATGTGTCTTGCATGTGTCAACACAGGATGTAGGGCAGTGCAGGCTGAGTTGAGGGGGTACAAAATTCAGAAGATCCATAATTGAGAAGATCTGCTTGGGGGCACCAAATTTTGGCCTTGCACGAGGCACCAAAAGATTACCTGGATGTGAAAGCCCCTGGATGTGTGCTCTGAAAGTGGGAACGCAGGTGGCGCTGTGGTCTAAATCACTGATGCTCTTGGGCTTGCCGATCAGAAGGTTGGCAGTTCAAATCCCTCAATGGGGTGAGCTCCCGTTGCTTTGTTCCAGCTCCTGCCAAACCAGCAGTTCGAAAGCACGCCAGTGCAAGTAGAGCAATAGGTACCGCTGCGGGGGGAAGGTAAATGGCGTTTTCGTGCGCTCTCGTTTCCGTCCCAGTATTCCATTGCACCAGAAGCAGTTTAGTCACGCTGGCCACATGACCCGGAAAGCTGTCTGTGGACAAACACCGGCTCCATCCACCTGAAAGCAAGATGAGCGCTGGAACCCCATAGCCCCTTTTGCCAGGGGTCCTTTACTTTTAGCTTTACCTTGCTCTGAAAGTACAGCTCCAGAAGCTTCTGATAATTGTGGGGCATTTCAGGACACACCCCCAGTTTATGCCAGGAGCCCACCACCCCTCCAGAATCGAACGTTAGCACGGCCAGTTCCCTGTGCTAATTAAGAATACGCCCCAGGATCTTCTTTGATGTCATTGGGAGCACCCGTTTGCCATTGTGCATGGGAAGCCCAAAAAACATTGAGCTAGTCTCAACCTGGCAGAAGTTTGGATGAAGAACAGGTTGGAGGGTGGTCCTTGAACTCCTTGCTCTCCAGCTCCAAGCTGTCTCCTTCGTCCTTAATGGCCTGATTGGCATGCATCTCTCCCTGCCTCCCTACCCGCAGTATGTCCCTGAATGCTAACACCTCCACTTACATAAGCCAGCCATGAGCGATTGAGATTCCCCTGTTGTGTTCCTTGGGCATCAGCAAGGAACATGCCCATGGTTGCTTAAGGGTCAGAAAGCCAACTTTCAATAAGGAAGTTTCTCCAGGGCCCAGAGACATTTAAAGCAAAGGGTTCGCATATCCCTGCAGAGGATCCTGAGAGCTGTAGTTAGTTAAGGGCGCTGAGAAGATTATTTGGGGAAAACAATGTGCTTTTCAACGTATGCTGTGTATGCAGCCTTTATATACCCATTGGTCCCTCTTTTTTCCTAATCTACGAGACTCATTGTTTGGATGAAAAGAACGAGGAAGCGGTGAGTAAGGAAGATTTCAGTAGCACACTTGAAATTTCTTACTCCTTCTGTGCCTTTTAGCTGTAGTTCTTCATTGACAGATCCTGTTGAAGATTCCACGACTTCAGCTACATTCTGCTTTTTGCTGTTTACGGAAACTACATCTGCACATGTAGATTGAGGGTGGGCTCTGGGGAGGGAGACGGGGTTTGATGTTTGCATAGCGATACGTGGAATCTCTGGGCAGGACAGAACATTGAATCCCTTAACTTGTGTACAGATCATTAGAGTGAAAAGGAACCAGGTGTTCAGGGCTGTTTCTGTAGGTTGCTTCTTTTGCTAATTGGGGGTGTAATGACTCAGGAGCTGCCACAGTGATTTGGATCAGCTTGTACCAAGCTGTATTCCTGGAGCAATATATTTATTTAAACAGAAAAGGAAAAAAGGGGGGGGGGGGAAACAAGCTTGCAGTGTGATCAGCATCTGCAGTAGCATCTTCCTGCTTCAGACCACAAGGATTGCTTGTTTAAACTCCCGTTAAGAGCTAGGAAGTTCAAATTTTGGACAAACAGGGCAGGTTAATGAACTCTGAGCCAATCTGAACTGTGGTTGTTGACACGGAAATATATCCTGCCGTCCCTTGTAAAAATCCTGTTTCGAAGCTGCGCCCATTTGACTACGACCAACCAAACCACAAGTCTACTGGGTCTGTATTATTGTTTACGGCACTGCAAAAACTTAAGCTTGCACTTTAATATCTAAAATGCGAACCTCATTTGCTTGTCGCTTGCCAAATGCCTGTGATGCAGCCCACAGCTGAAATCCAGAGACCTGCAAGTGTGTAGGTTCCTCAGTGTGGACTCAGTGTGCAAGCATATAAGATGCCTTTCGTTTCAATTCCCAGTAATTGCAGAGCTCTGCCAGTACCTACAGAGCAGTATCACTGGATTATGGCTGGTATCTGCAATAATCAGAATTTCAGCCAGGTTTTCCCTCCTCTTCTTCATGCTATAAACACAATAGCATTTGGGGGCCACGTTATTCATTCTGTAAGCAAAAGCCAGCTAATGAGATGCTCCTAGTTTATTGCCTAGGAAAGCTGATGCTCCAGGAAACCAGCTGTTTTCTACGATTCACACCACAACCCTCTGCATGCTTGTACAGAAGTAAACCCCACTGAAATCAATAGAGCTTAGCCGCATGAAAGTGGGTTTCAGATTGCAGCCTCATTGCTGCTTTTTGCCGCATGTGTAGAAGGCTAATGCCTGTTTTTCTCTCCCTTTTCACCCTAGAATAACCCCAGCAATAAATTGGTGAATACCAGCAGCACCGTCACAGCAACGCATATCAAGAAGTTCACCTTTGTCTGCATGGCCCTGTCTTTAACGGTAAGGCATCAATCATCGCATGACTGTTCCTTTTGATTTATGTATTAATGCTTTTTTAAAATCCCACTCTCCCACCCAGGAGCTCAGAGCGGCACACACAGTCCTCTTTCCCTCCACTCCCACCCCCCGGTTTTGCCCTCACAACCAACCTGTGAGGTAGGCAAGGCTGGTTCATAGCCTTAGCAGGATTTGAACCCAGGTCCCTCCTGATCCAGCATCCTAACCATTGTATCACCCTGGCTGAAGTGAAATGAAATATTGGGCTTTGAAGCACAGGCACCGAGCTTTGGGTTCATCACCTTGTGGTGCTGAAACGGGCCTTTCACTGGGGAAAATAGCAAAATATTCGTTTCCACCTATGTGTGTGAGAGAGAAATTGTGTGTGCATTTGGCGTTAAGTAATACGTAGAGGCTAAGTGCGCACTATGAGCAACAAAGCTCACATTTCACCTCAAGCATGCGCTCACTGAGTAGCCTTTGGCATGCCATCATCTCCTTGCCACAGCCTACTATGCAGTAATGCTGACCCGCCTTTAAAGAGCGGTTGTAAAGATTACAGACATCATCTGTGCAAAGCACTTTGAGCGCTGAAAAGCACTTACAAACTCCTCAATATTATTGCGAGCGCTCGCAAACAATAGGGATTGTTTTGTCCCGGGTCTGGAGTAAGTCACCTCCTTAAAAGCAGAGGGTGTTAATGTGTGGACAGGAGCGGTACTATAGTTTGGTTTTCGCGCTGGCAGCCGCCATGCATTCTTTGCTCTCCCAGCACTAGAAAAGGTGGTTGCGTAAGAACTTGCAGCGCCGGAGCTGAATCACTTGATGATTATCTGCTGACTTGGTCTGGTTCATTACTCACCTCCCTGTTTGTTCTTGCTCACTGCAAAGTCACCTGATGGAGTTTGGAGAGGTGAGAGCATATTTTCTGGGTAGTAGCGAGGGAGCTGGACATGCCTGGAAGAAACCAGTACAGATAGAAACAGCTCCTCTTTGAAAGCCCGGTTTTGGTTGTGGTGGCAGTTTTCCTGCCCCAGAGAGAGGAATTTCCTGCAACAAGATGCAGAGGCCGCGTCTGCTGGCTGTTGACTGCTTATGTCCTGCTGTGGGCTTCCCATAGTCATCTGGTTGGCCCCTCTAGGAAACAACTTGCTGTCCTTCATAGGCCTGTAGTCCATAATGTGTGGGAAACAAAACAAGGGTTGGGTGGAGGACCGCCTCTCCCCGTATGAACATACCTGGACCCCACAATCATCATCTGGGGCCCTTCATCGTGTGCCTCCACAAGAGGTCTAGAGGGTGGCAACACGAGAAGGGCCTTTTCTGCAGTGGCTCCTCGTCTGTGGAATGCTCTCACCTAGCGCTTTCATTATATAGCTTTAGGCACCAGGAGAAAACATTCCTCCTCAACAAGGCCTTTGGCTAGTCAACATCCTATATCCATTTAAATATGCTTGGGGGTGTTACTGTTCCATTTTTGCCTTCTCTTCTTGTTTTTATTATGTCTTTTGTGTTTTTATCTTGTATTTTCATGCTGTGACCTGTCCTGAGATCTTTCGATGAAGGGCAGCATACAGATTTTAAAAATAAGAAATAAATTCCTGGGCAGTGGCTCTGTCTGCATTTCTCCCCGCTCTCTCATGCCACCAGTGCCGGATTTATGTATAAGCTACAAAGCTATAGCTAAGGGCCCCACTCTCTAGGGGGTCCCAAAAAAAAAATTAAAGGGAAAAATAACAACTGGATGAACGTTTCCAAAATATAAGATAAAAAACAAATAATATAAAACCTACATAAAGTTAGAGCTTAATAATTATTTCACTATTAATTGTATTTCACTATTAATATACTTCTTCTTAATTGTATTTCACTATTAATATACTTCTTCTTAATTGCATTTCGGTTCAACAATTGCTTTGATAAAATACATATTTTGTTATGTTCAAATGGCTTTAGATACCAATTAGGTCCATAAATTACCATATAGCATATATTCAACACAAAAAAGCGACAAATTGTTGTTGACAAAGGACAGCTGGATATATACGGGGCCCCATTAGCTTCAGTAGCCTAGGGCCTCATAAAACCTAAATCCAGCCCTACGTGCCACCACAAATCTTGACTGGGAGGTGGAGTGTTTAGCAGTCATGTGAAGAAAATTGCCATAGCACTCCTAATAGTGAACTCTGTTGGAGAGTTCTGACAGGATTGTAGCCAGTAAGAAAGAATTTGGGGGGGGGAGCATTGACATGCTCAGGAGGACTCCAAGGTTTGCAAAAAGCACATTAAAAACAACAACCCTTTAAGCAGAAACAGTCAAATGAGGACCCAGCATGCTTAGTCTCTATGGGGAGAGAGAACACTAGAATGCCCTTGTTGCGTTTCATATAGCTTACAAAATATCCTGTTACAGGGGGCATAATTGACTGGCTAACTGGAACTTTGAGTGTAAGTCATGAGCGTTTGACACATTTCGCTGTCACTGCAAAGGCTGAAGGATTTATAAAAGTGAAAAGAAAAAAGAATTAGAAATCCCTTTCAAAGAGGGGTCCATCTCAAAACATGGACTCCGTTCCCCGAAACAGCAGAAGGAGGAAGCAGGTAACTTTCCAAACTCTCAGCTGATTACTCCAAAATACTGAAGAAAATCCTTGCCGATTACTCCAAAATTGAGATTGTGGGAGGGCAGTTTGACTGGGGACCAGGACTATAGTGTGCTGCCCTGGCTTGGGCTGAAACAAACAGTGCTGTGAAAAGCAGAGCTTGGGAAATGTAAGCACTCTGTTCAGCTCCATCAATTCATCAAGCTTCCCAGGAGAGGTAAAGATGGGGTTCTTAGCACTTCTGCAGTACTGAAGCCATAATTAGCGATATTGCTTCGCGCTAAGAAGTCAAGGCATTCACATATGTCTTATGAGAAGGGTTTCTTACGCAAGGCGTTTCATTTCAGGGCTGTAAAGACCTCAAGCAGATAAGGAACAGCTGTCGAGACTTAAGGATGAGTGAAGGGCCCGTCTAATTAATCAGATTAATGAGACTCTTGATTAAGAACAAGCACCAACTTATCCTGAGCAAACTGTTTTTTCAGAAGCCAGGCTGAACCATAGTTGTTCAAATCAAGGAAGAAGATTAATGGCGCTGAAAAGGGTTCAGACGATGTCTTTAAATAAGAGATTTGAGTTATAGTGCCACACTCTTAGAACAATTACATTGTCTAAACAAGCAAGTATTTATAGTGAGGATTCACTACTTAAATCACTCCAAGGGCCCCTTTTTCATATTTATCAACTGTTGCAAAATAAAAATAAAAATCAGTAGGGATAGATTTAAAGACATGCTAAACCCTCAAGCTGAAATTGCTGGAAGTTAAAACTTCTTAACTCAGGATCGTATCCTGAGATTTGTTTTTCAGTGGTGTTGTTGTTTAGTCATTTAGTCGTGTCCGACTCTTTGTGACCCCATGGACCAGAGCACGCCAGGCACTTCTGTCTTCCACTGCCTCACACAATTCGGTCAAACTCATACTGGTAGCTTCGAGAACACTGTCCAACCATCTCGTCCTCTGTCGTCCCCTTCTCCTTCTCTTTCCCAACATCAGGGTCTTTTCCAGGGAGTCTTCTCTTCTCATGAGGTGGCCAAAATATTGGAGTCTCAGCTTCAGGATCTGTCCTTCCAGTCAGCACTCAGGGCTGATTTCCTTCAGAATGGATAGGTTTGATCTTCTTGTAGTCCATGGGCCTCTCAAGAGTCTTCTCCCGCACCATAATTCAAAAGCATCCATTCTTCAGCGATCAGCCTTCTTTATGGTCCAGCTCTCACTTCCATACATTACTACTAGGAAAACCATAGCTTTTACTATACGGACCTTTGTTGGCAAGGTGATGTCTCTACTTTTTAAGTTGCTGTCTAGGTTTGTCATTGCTTTTCTCCCAAGAAGCAAGCGTCTTTTAATTTCATGGCTGCTGTCACCATCTGCAGTGATCATGGAGCCCAAGAAAGTAAAATCTCTCACTTCCTTCATTTCTTGGGTTTAATTTCCAGCATCTTCAGGCAATACAAAGCTCAATGGATAAAATGGGGTGACTCTGCGGCACTTGCTAAGATGTGAAAACACAATAATTGATCTATTCAGAGCCCTTGGGAATTTGAATGCTGGTTGCTTGCAGGGAGGAAGCAGGAAGAGAGAGAATCTTCTGGTCTGTAAATAAGGATAGCTAACCTTGATTCATTGTTCTAAATGCTAGGACTCTCAGAATAAATGCTGTCTTTGCCACCTAAGTGTCGGCACACTCAAACACACATAAACATCCTGCTTCTGTTGCTTCTAAGTACGGACCTCCAGAACGAATTAAGTACTTAACCCAAGGAACCACTGTAGTCACTTGGCATTGCTTTGCTTTTGTATGGAATGTGTCTTGGAGCCCAGCTGATTTGCATTGCCACACATCAGTTCAGTCCTATTAGTGGCATGCTTCTTAACACATACAGTGGTACCTCGGGTTAAGTACTTAATTCGTTCCGGAGGTCTGTTCTTAACCTGAAACTGTTCTTAACCTGAAGCACCACTTTAGCTAATGGGGCCTCTTGCTGCTGCCGCGCCGCCGGCGCACAATTTCTGTTCTCATCCTGAAGCACTATTTCTGGCCTAGCGGAGTGTGTAACCTGAAGCGTGTGTAACCTGAAGCGTTTGTAACCTGAAGCATATGTAACCCGAGGTACCACTGTATTGCAGAGGGTTAACCAGTGCAGTGGTACCTCGGGTTACGTAAGCTTCAGGTTACAGACGCTTCAGGTTGCAGACTCCGCTAACCTAGAAATAATACCTTGGGTTAAGAACTTTGCTTCAGGATGAGAATAGAAATCATGCTCCGGCGGCGCAGCTGCAGCAGGAGGCCCTGTTAGCTAAAGTGGTGCTTCAGGATGAGAACAGTTTCAGGTTAAGAACAGACCTCTGGAATGAATTAAGTACTTAACCCGAGGTACCACTGTATTTACTTCACTGGGTTCGTCTGACTGGCCATGTAGTTGTTCACCCTTTGCCAGTTTCAACTACTGTTCTAATAGAATTTGCTTAAAGCTGCAGGGGGGAAGTGGCTTTGTGTACGCAGGTTAATTCGGTCTTCATTTGCATTTCTCCAGCCCTGCATTTTCTGCAGATGCAGCCTGGAGCGCAAGTTGCCCGTTTTGTTGCTGAGCAAACCGAATACAAAGAGCGGCCCATTAAGGGGCAAATGAAGTTTTGCATCCTTATTAGAATGCTGATGTTTTATAAAAGACACAGTTGGGTAGTAAGGGATTTCTCCCTCACTCCTGGATGTGGGATAAAGAAGAAAAGCACAGATTTTTGTTGGGATGTAGAAGGGAGACACTAGAAGGGGATATGTGCAAAGGCGCTTTGCAAATAAAGAAATAGTTGGATCCCCCCCCCCCCGGGTTTTCGACTACTGCAGCTGCCAAAGATGAGGAGTCAAGCTGTGGTTTTGCCTCAGCTCCTTCATCCACGAGGATCATGGCTTTGGATCATGGCTACTGAGAGCCACACACCGTGCTCTAGGAAGCTGGTGGGTTTAAAAAGAAGATAACTTAGGGCAGCGATGGCGAACTTTTTAGAGATCCGAGTGCCCAAACTGCAACCCAAAACCCACTTATTTATCGCAAAGTTCCAACACGGCAATTCCACCTGCAAATCTCATTTTTTGTGTGTGTCTCATGTTTCTTCTGTTGTAATAAATAATCCTTCTTGAAAGTTATTGCATTACATTCTTCATTAAGTTACCTTTCCGTTGATATATAATTTTATGGGATAACTCGGTGCTTTTTCTCTCCATTCAGTTCCTTTCTCTCTTAATCCCCTTCTATTTATTTATTCATTTATTGAATTTGCATACCGCCCTTCATGTGTTGGTCCTAGGGAAGTTCACAGCATAAAAATACAAGATGAAAAACACAAAATACAGAATGAAAGCAAGATCCAAGAACCCTCTTCCTTTCCAAAACTTATTCCGCATGTAAACATCTACATTCACAAGATAGAAGGGTGAACACAAACCACACAACTCGAAAAGGGTCAGCCTTCCGCCTGCCAAGAATTAAGCACCTGTTTATTGCAAAATGCAGCCTGCACAAGCGTGTTTGCATTCACCCCTATCAGTCCCAAAGGAAGTCAGCTGGCGGAAGTCCTGTTGAGCCACCTCTCAGAGCCAGTGTGGTGTAGTGGTTAAGAGCGGTAGTCTCGTAATCTGGGGAACCGGGTTCGCGTCTCCGCTCCTCCACCTGCAGCTGCTGGGTGACCTTGGGCTAGTCACACTTCTTTGAAGTCTCTCAGCTTCACTCACTTCACAGAGTGTTTGTTGTGGGGGAGGAAGGGAAAGGAGATTGTGAGCCGCTTTGAGACTCCTTAAAAAAAAAGGGAGTGAAAGGCGGGATATCAAATCCAAAACTCTTTTTCTCTTTATAATGGGAAACAACCCTCCAGCGAGGACGCCCATCGCTCACACCCCATTGTCGCCCACCATGTCGCTCTTAATTCCCTTGCCTACACCTTGCCCCTTTGGATTCCTCGCCTGGCTTCCCTCCTCCTTATTCTGCACACCCTTACTCGGGAGTAAACCCCACCGACCTCGAAGACGCTTCCTTCCCGAGAAAGCGCGGGAGGTTTCAAAGGCCCCCGCGCGCAAATTTCCATGCAAGATCACCTTCCATCTTGGATTTCTTTCTCCTTTTTTGCACTCAAGTCCTGTCCCTTTGTCTGGGGAGGCTGCTGCTTCGACGACACCCCCTCTCCTTACCCTAACCCTAACCCAGCCTGTTATGTACTGAAGTTCTCACCCTGGGCCAGCAGGGGGATACTGTAGATAGTTATGCAAATAAGGGATCGAAAGTGACGTTCAGTGATTGGATAGTTTTAGAAAATTGTTACAGTTACATTGTACTGGAGCTCTATATAAGCAGGCTGACTGAACCCTTCAGTTCAGTTCTGTCCTGGCCTGTGAATAAACAAGAGCTGTTTGAAGAATCGCTGTGTCGTCTGATATGTTCACCCACAACTTAACACAGCCCTCCTCTCCTCCTCACTCCTCCCCTACCCCCCGGCATGGAAGCTACGCCACCAGGGCGGCATGCTTTGGACTTTCGTGTGAGATCTCCCACCTCCAGCACGGTGGGGCGACTGTGCGCGTGCCCACAGAGAGGGCTCTGAGTGCCGTCTCTGGCACCTGTGCCATAGGTTCACCACCACTGACTTAGGGGGAAAGGTCTGTAGGCCAGTGGCAGACATCTTGATCTGCATGCAAATGGGAGCAGCATCTCTAGGTAGGGCTAGGTAGCCATTCTACCTCAAATCCTGAATTGTCACTGCACATAATACTGAGCTAGAGGAGCCAGTGGGCTGCCCCTGTAACAGGTAGCTTTCTACGTTCCTTCCTCATTCTGATCCTGAAGAGATATTATTAGAAAGAAATAGGACCAGGCAGAACAATATCTGCTGGATATCTTTGTGACACTCCATTTGATCTAGGTGTACGCATTGGCACGGCAGGTTTGTGTGCCGGACCGTTTGCCCCTGAGGTTCTGCATCTCTTAGCATCTCCAGGTGTTCTCAGTTCTGCATATTCCGTTCTTTGTTCATGAAAGTGCTGGATATGCTTTTATATCCGATCAAGTTCACTCTTTGGAGATGGAAGCAAGTTGATCAGCCCTATCTTGTCCTGTCCCCTGCCTTTTTGAAGCTGAACGAATTAATGAGCGCTTTATTGAAAAAGGCACGGAGGGAGAAGTTTAATCCCTCTCTTTGTACCGGATTCAATTCGAGGACCTGCGTGGCTGTTATATTTCTGAATGTGGCTTTTAAGACAGCACGGATAACATGTTTGGCCCTCAATCTCTGAACCAGAAAATGGAGGACGTGTTTGAGGCAAACTACCTTTTAAGTCCTCTTCTGCCAGGCAACTGGCCCATCTGGAAGACGTCCACAATCCCATTTGTGTCTGCCAACTCCCAAATGTTCCTAAACTCTCTGCTTTAGAGTTTTATGGCCAGTTCTCCCGAGTTTGCTTGCTATAAAAGGAGCTGCAGTTCAACTGTGCGAAATACTTCTTTTTAGGTATTCTAACAGCATTTTTAAAAATTATTGCCTGTGTTTAGAATAAACTTGCAAATACAGGAGAGAGTATATATTTTCCTTCATATTGCATGCATAATGCAATGAGGAAAGTTATCCATTGTGCTTATATAAGGAAGGAACAAGGGACCACTTTGAGAGCTGTGTTTGTACGGAAGAGAGTAGCTGACATTTTTACCCCATGCAAGAAGTTGGCAGCTATTTAAATCTAATTTACCAAATCATGTTGAAATAATTTAGATATAAATCTTTGCTGGGCGTGTGAGCCCTTGAAACAAGTTTAAATTCACTGAGGGTTTGTCATTCCCAAACACATTCAGATGGTAAATGAGAAGAATACAATACATTACAAAAAGAGGGGGGAATGTTCCCTTTAGGGATGCAAATGGATCTCTTTATTCATGCAGGGAATAGTGCCTTCATAAGAAAACCAACTCGTCTTGTCAGGGCAAGCAATCCTTTCTTAATTCTCACAATAATATACTAATCTTTAAATTCAAGTGTGACATTGCTTCCCCGGCACCCAAATCCAATCTTGTAAATGTCTTCTCTTCAGCCATGAAAGCAGATAAATCACTTCCAAGAATCAAGAGCAGTAAAACAGAAAAAAGAAAAAAGGAGAGCTTTTACAAAGCCTTGAACTCACTTTAATCCTTCATAGCTGTGTACATTTTCACCGTAATAAAATTGTTGCCATTTCAAAAGAAGGTTTTAATTAGAAAACGATGTGCTCGACTCGCACATCTCCATTTTCAAAAGCAAGGTCACCTTTAAGGTCTCGAGTTGCCTGTCCCAGTAAGAAGAAAAAAGTACGCTAACTTCACTGGAATTGCAAGATAGTGATGGCCGTGGCAGAGCAGGGAAACCCAGCCAGATGGGCAGGGTATAAATAATAAATTATGATGATTTATGGATATTCCTTCGGTGTGTAAAGTGGCTAAGAACAGGCAAATCTACTGTATTGGCCTGAATATAGACTGCACCCGGATATAAGCCGCACGTTTAAAATTAGTAGGGGAAAGAGAAAAAAATCTGAATACAATGGACGCTCTGGTTGCGAACGTGATCCATTCGGGATTCACGTTTGCAACCTGCAGCGGCGCATCTGCGCATGCACAACCGCCGAAACTTGGAAATAACCCGTTCTGGTACTTCCAGGTTTCAGTGGTCCATAACCCAAAAAAACGCAACCTGAAGTAGCTGTAACCCGAGGTATGACTATATAAGCCGCTCCATTCCTTGCTACTCCTGGCTACACGGGGGTGGGGTGGAGGGGACTATGCGTGGGGTGGGCGCCTCTTTGCCGCGCTCCTGGCGCTGTTTGCCCCACGCTCCTGGCTGCATACCATAAGGTCGCGAATATAAGCTGCACTTCAACTTTTCACGGTCAGAATTGGGGGGGGAAAGTGATGCTTATATTCAGGCCAATACAGTATATGGGCAGAACTGACTTCTGTGGTTGGGAAGAGCTGTAACCAATGGTAAGAGCAGAAGATTCCAGAGCCCCTCTGCTTCAGTCAGTGCCAGTACTGAACTAGATATACCAATGGTCTGACTCAGTATAAAGCAGTTTTCTATGGTCCTGGTGAATAGAATCTTGGACTGAAACCCCCTCTTAGTCTTCAGGCTCACTGAGTGACCTTGGACTGGCATCTCTCAGACTTAATTTACTTTAGAGGGGTGGTGTAGTCTTCTAAGAGTGGATAAAAATCAATGATTTTTTTTTTTAAAAAATGGTTTTTTTTAATTTAAATCGGATTTTTTAAAATTTAAATTGGATTTTTAAAATAAAATGCTTTTGGAGGAAAAAATCTTTTTAGTTTTCTATTTAAGTTGTTATAGTCCAAAGGCTATTCATCAGGAAATAAGGATTTAAGTTTTTCATGTGTGCTAAAATTCAGGGTTTTTTAAAAATTGTTTATCCCCATCAGGTAACAAACATGGATACATATGCTATAATGTTATTCTTTCAGTTAAATAAATTGTTTAAATTGTTATTAAGGAAATGATTGTTTTTCTCCTTCCAATAAAGTACAGCAGAAAAGTTGCCCAAATATAAACTGTTATTAAACCTCACAATAATTTCATAATTGTCTATGTATTTCTAATAGTATAACCAAATCAGTAATTTTTTATATAACTGTAAAAACCACACTGAAAATTTATTCTTCCAGAAATGAAACCTTCATCCAGTTGTAAATATTAAGGTTATACTAGCAGGAATGAGTCTTTCTGTTAAAAAAAAAGATTTAAATCAAATCTTACTGACTGGTGATTTAAATCATGATTTAAATCATGGTTTGAATTGATTTGATTTAAATCAAATCCACCCAGGTCTTCCCTGACTTCCTTGGAGGGAGAGGGAGATCGAAATGTAATAAGCAAACTCCATGGGTTGTACCTTGTGCTGCAGGTGCAGAGTTCAAATTGTGCCTCTGGATTTCCCCTTCTCCTCCTCTCCACTGAAGGGTCCTCCAACTCTCTGGAGCAAATGCGCAGAGAGAAGGGGGAAGTTCTGTTGAACACATGGAAATCTGCTGCACTAGCGGAACAGCAATGCTGTATTTTCGACCCAACCCTGTATTTTCACAGCACTTAAAAAATAATAATATCAGTTTTCTATTAAAAACATCCAATTAATAACAAATCAAATCCAATCATAATCCAAATCAAGAAAAAACAACACCAAATTACAATCCGAATTATTAGATTTCAGATGGACTTCCCATATTCTGGACCTCTGAAGCAATCATCTCACACAATTATATTTTTTGCTTTTTTCTTCTTGTTCTCATATTTTCACCATTCCAATCTTAAACTCTCAAAGTCCTCAGTCCCTAGTTGATTGAGTCTCATCATGTTAAACAGCCACGTATCCTTTCATCTGCCAAGTACAGTTATATATATATATATATATATATATATATATATATATATATATATATATGCAGGTTTTGGTGTCTTCGGGTGTCTTCCCGTGTAAGAGTTGGGGTGTCTAGGCGACGTTTCGACGAGGTCTCACTCGTCATCTTCAGGCTGGTGCTTTCGGCTTCTTGTTACTGGAACAGAGCAGGATCTCAGTGTTTGAGTTCCTATAAATACTGTTGAGGGGGTGTGGTGTATAGCCTCCAACGTTCTGGGCAGAGAGGAAGTTCCCAGGTTAGTGTGTCTTTTCTTCTTTTGTTCATTAATTACTTGAGGGATATCTTGAGTGATTTCTTGAGTGATATTCTGAGTACCACTTAGGAGGGTCATTAGGTGTGGATTAGTTGCTAAAGCTTTCGTGTCTTGACCTCTTGACCTTGTGAAGAGTTTTTTCTGAGAAGATGGCTGTACTGCACTTAGTTGTGCTCTGGCTTGGCTTCGTGTATAGGGGCGAGCTGTGGTTTTGTGCCCTGTGCCAGCCAGATCTGTGTAGGGATTGCAGGGGGGTGCAGCATCCGGAGGTGCCACTATGGTTTGGCTACTGGATGGTGTCTGTAATTTATCTGTGGAGAGGGTCTGGGTTTGGGTCTGGTGTGGTTGATTGGAGATGGCGTTCTGTGTGCCTCTGGTTCTGGTGTCGGTTTTTGTGGGGAGGGCTATTTTCCAGATGTCTGGCAGGCGGGACGTATCGTCACGCTTGTTCATGTTGTGAGGGTGTTTCTCTATCTCGATGGCTTCCATGATTATTCTCTTGTGGTGGTGTTCCATGTTAAAGAGCAATTTGGAATCTGAAAAATTAATTTCGTGTCCTGTTTCTTTCATGTGTTGGTAAAGAGAGGAAGTTTTTTCTTCTTTTTTGACGGCATTCTTGTGTTCTGCGATACGTGCATTTATTCGTCTGTTTGTTTGTCCAATGTACGTGGCTGGGCAGACTTTGCAGGGTATTTCATAGACCCCTTGGTTTTCTAACTGGATTTTATCTTTGGGGTTTCTGAGGATATTGGCTATTTTTTGGTTGGTGCAAAAGGCTGTTTTGATATTGTGTTTATGGAGGATTTTGCTAATTTTATCTGTAGTGCCCTTGATATAAGGAAGGAGGGCCATGCCATTGTTTTCTTCTGTGTCTTGCTTTTTGGGGGGTGTTTCTTTTTGGATTAGCTTCGTAACCCTGTTTTGCTGGTATCCGTTGGCGATTAACACATTTGAAAGATTCTGTAACTCAGTTGTCAAGTGGTCTTTGTCAGCCAGGCGTTTGGTTCTGGAGATGAGAGTCTTGGCTACGGAGTTTATTTGTGCAGGGTGGTGGTGTGATTGTGCATGTAAGTAGCGGTTGGTGTGTGTTTTTTTCCGGTAGATAGTGTGTCCTAGGGAGCCATCAGGTTTTTTGTAGATTAGGACGTCAAGGAAGGGAAGTTGGTTGTTGGCTTCTATTTCCATAGTGAATTGTATTTTGGGGTGTAGGCTGTTGAGATGTGTGAGGAAGCTATCTAGTTTTTTCTTCCCGTGTGGCCAAATTACAAAGGTGTCGTCAACATACCTGAGCCAAAGTTTGGGTTTGTGTTCTGACTTGTCTAAAGCATTGGTTTCAAAGTGTTCCATGTACAGATTTGCGATGACCGGTGAGAGGGGTGATCCCATAGGTGCTCCTTCTATCTGTTTGTATCTTTGTCCATTGTGGATGAAGTACGTGTTGGTTAGGCAGTGGTTGGTCAGGTCCAGGATGTATTCGGGGGGATTGTATTTGTTTTGAATGGCTGTCAAGGCTTCATTAATGGGCACTTGTGTGAAGAGAGATACAACATCGAAGCTCACAAGTAGGTCGTCGGGATGTAGGTTTTGCTTCTTTATTGTTTCTATGAACTGGAAGGAGTTTGTAACGTGTGAAGTGATAGATTCTGCATAGGGCTGAAGTTGCTTAGCGAGAAATTTAGCGAGATTTTGTAGAGGTGAGCCTATGGAGCTGACTATTGGTCTGAGTGGTGTTCCTTCTTTGTGTATCTTGGGGAGACCGTAGAGTTTGGGGCATCTGGATGATTTTTCTCTGGGGATGATTCTTAGCTGGATTTCTTCACTGATAGGAGAGGCTTTTATTTTGGATTTGGTGGTTTTTTCCAGATAGGTGGTGGGATCTGTTTTTATAGGTTGGTAGGTAGGGTCTTGGAGTAGATTTGATAGTTTTGCTTGGTAGTCCGATGTGTTCATCACAACAGTGGCATTACCTTTGTCTGCTGGGAGAATGATTATGTTGTTGTCTTTCCTCAGGTTGGTGAGTGCTTTCTGTTCTTCTTTGTGTAAATTGCTTCTGGGTGGTTTGCTGGAGCAGAGGATGTTGGTGACTTCAAGTCTGATTTTATTGGCTTCATCTGGGTTGATTTTGGTTAGGCTAGCTTCGACTCCGCATATGATGTTTTCCGTGGGGATGCGTCTCGGGGCGACTGCAAAGTTGAAACCTTTGGAGAGTACTTTGGTTTCAGTTGAGGTGAGGATCCTGTCTGATATGTTATGTACTGTTTGTTTCATGGGTTGTTGTGGAGGGTGGCTGGGCTTCTGGCGTTTCTCTAGTTTGTGGAGTTTGTTGGTGTGTGTGTCTGCTCCAGCAAACCACCCAAGAAGTTCTAGTAACAAGAAGCCGAAAGCACCAGCCTGAAGATGACGAGTGAGACCTCGTCGAAACGTCGCCTAGACACCCCAACTCTTACACGGGAAGATACCCGAAAACACCAAAACCTGCATTCCTGTACCCGTGAAAATCTACGAAAGCATATATATATATATATATATATATATATATATATATATATATATGAATGAATATGAGAATATAATGAGACTGTATTCTGCAGGGAGAGTAGAGTACCTTAAGAAATCTGAAAATGTTTTTTCTTTGAGTGTTTACTCTTCAAGGCACTAAAATCGTTCCTAATAGCCCACCCCAAAGTGCAGGGAACATATAGTAAAAACCAAGGGGAAAATGAGGGACCATTTCTAAATGCGTTTAGAATTGAGAGTATGGGACGATGTCACATGTTTAACTTTTTTTTTCATTTTCCGGTTCTCCTCCCCCAGCTCTGTTTTGTGATGTTCTGGACTCCAAATGTGTCTGAGAAGATTCTGGTTGATATCATTGGAGTGGATTTTGCCTTTGCGGAGCTCTGTGTCATTCCACTTCGTATCTTCTCCTTCTTCCCAGTTCCAGGTACGGGAAAAGGGAAGGGAGGGAGGGAACCATCCGTCAGATTATACATTAATCCTGTGCATTTCCATTTCCTTCTCCCTGACCTGTGTAAGTGTCTAGCCTGGTTCAACCAAAGAGATTCAAGTGATGGCACCATAATTTATATCAGTGGAGATGGGTGCTTTTTTTATATACGTAGTGTGGGTGGTGCTGTGGTCTAAACCACGGAACCTAGGGCTTGCTGATCGGAAGGTTGGTGGTTCGAATCCCCACGACAGGGTGAGCTCCCATTGTTCGGTCCCTGCTCCTGCCAACCTAGCAGTTCGAAAGCACACAGTGCAAGTAGATCAATAGGTACCGCTCCGGTGGGAAGGCAAACGGCATTTCCGTGTGCTGCTCTGGTTCGCCAAAAACGGCTTAGTCATGCTGGCCACATGACCCGGAAAAACTGTCTGCTGACAAACGTTGGCTCCCTCGGCCTGTAAAGCGAGATGAGCGCCGCAACACCAGAGTCGTTCGCAACTGGACTTAACTGTCAGGGGTCCTTTACCTTTAGTGCAATGTCACCAAGAGGCGGCACTTGGGCCTGGTTAATGGAAACAGCAGAGAAAGTGGCAAGCCTCTCTGTATTGTTCTGGCCCAGAGGCGTAGCGTGGGGAGTGCTGTGGTAGCCATGGCCCTGGGTGCAATTTTGAGAAGGGCCTGACCCGGCAGCAGCAGTTCTTCTGATCCAGCGGAAGAGGGCAGCTTTCCTCAGCCGCAGCGTCTCTGTCGCCAGGTCAGGTCTGACCTGGTAGCTGAGAGTGGGTGGCACCTTTCTCCCCACCTCTCCTACACTGAACTGTGGCGCATGGGAGGGCGCCTTCTGCACCCCACACCCCTTAGGGGGCGCCCCACCCCAGACTGCACGGGCATATGCTCCGCTGCTGTTCTGGCCACAGGTGGGCAATTGCATCATTGAATGCATTCAGGTCCTGAATACCTGAAGGAGCGTCTCCACCCCCATCATTCAGCCTGGACCCTGAGATCCAACGCCGAGGGCCTTCTGGCGGTTCCCTCATTGCGAAAAGTGAGGTTACAGGGAACCAGGCAGAGGGCCTTCTCGGTAGTGGCGCCCACCCTGTGGAACACCCTCCCTTCAGATGTCAAAGAGATAAACAATTACCTGATATTTAGTGTCAGGGGTTCAGGGACAGAGGCACAGGTGAGGGGGGAGACGGAGAGCGATGGGGAAGAATCCCAGGACTGTGAGGAAGAGGAGGACAATGACTTGAGGTCTTCCATGAGTCTCTCAAGTGAATCGGAGGATTCCCAGAAGGGGGCGCCCCTAGTCAGGCCAAGGGGGTTCACAGGGGGGACATGCCAGGGGCAGGGAAGCAGCAGGGAAACCCCGAGTGGGAGTGGGAGATCGGGGCCGGCTTCCCAGCAGGAACGAAGTGAAGAGAGTGGAGTTCCCAGTGTGACACACGGAGCAGAGCAGGAAGGAGACAGGGGAAGGAGATCGGGGCAGAACGTCCTGCCGGAAGAGGCGGAGAGTAGTACAGGGAGTAGTGTAAGTGTCAAGAGGAAGGTCAGGGGTAGCAAACGCGCGCCAAGTTCAAATGTGGAGGCGCGCGGAAATGGAGAGAGCCCGGAGGAGGAGCCTGGCCCCAAAGCACGAAGGAGGGGGGGACAGGCATCTGAGGAATCCGCTTCAGGAGAGAGCAGGAGAGAAGGGACCCAGGGGGGCAGAAAGACCCTGCGGAAAAGGAAAGACAGGAAGAGGTGGACTAGCACAAGCCTCTTAAGCTGGTGTAGGGGCGGGACCGATTCAGAGGGGACTTAAAACGTCTAGGCTAAGAGACGCGGGGCTGCGCGCCTCGGTTGTGAAAGCAATAATGAACTGCAATAAACATCCTTGTATATAAGAAGAACCTGGCGTTGGTCTTTTGTGAGCTGAGACCTGAGGCAGCCCTGACATTTAGTTTTTAATATTTAATGCTGTATTGTTTTAAACATTTGATTGGGAGCCACCCAGAGTGGCTCGGGAAACTCAGCCAGATGGGCAGGGTATAAATAAATAAATTATTATTATTATTATTATTATTATTATTAGGTTTCCCGCACGTCAAAATCTAGCACATTCAAGAGATTTTCGGCTAGAACCTTTCTCATGTTTTTGTTTTCTATGTGCAGATAAAGAACAAATAGAAGTAAAAACAAAATGTTTAGATTTTTATCAGCAAGTGAGAGTACAGTGGTACCCTGGGTTAAGAACTTAATTTGTTCAGGAGGTCCGTTCTTAACCTGAAGCACCACTTTAGCTAATGGGGCTTCCTACCTCCGCCGCACCGCTGGAGCACGATTTCTGTTCTCATCCTGAAGCAAAGTTCTTAACCTGAGGTACTATTTCTGGGTTAGCGGAGTCTGTAACCTGAAGCATCTGTAACCCGAGGTACCACTGCATTCTAATTGTTTTGTCCAGCAAGGTTTTCCCCACCCATTATACTTCTCACAGGCAGGACTGTGATTATTAAGTGGCATCTTTTAATTGCGTACCTGCTGTCCTCATATCTGAAATGTTGGTGGTTTAATTGCATGGACTATCTGCAGCTTTTAATAACAGCCCATGGGGAGCTGTTATTAAACTTCCATCCATATTAAACTTGAACTTCCATCATGCAAACTACGGATATTGTCGTGAACTTGTCAGCAAATGATCTCTGAGGGCTGCAGGCGGTAGCATTGAGAGCTTAGGCCAGTGCAATGCGTTGGATTGGCTCTGCAACCACGGACCACACTGGACTGTGGTTCCTGTGCCTCACCCCTCCATCTCAGCAAGTGCCAGTGACCCACTGTGTTAGGAAGCCAGGGGAGCAATGGTGCTGTGCCTCTGCCACCTCAGCAGCTGCTACTGGCCACAGGAGACCAAATGGTTTATCCAGAGAGAGTCAGAATGCACTCTGCTACAGGCAGGATGCGCAGCCAAACTCTCTCTGCCAGTATCTGATTGTTCTTCCCACATTCTTTTTACAGTCACAGTAAGAGCACATTTGACAGGATGGCTGATGACGTTAAAAAAGACTTTTGTGCTGGCTCCCAGCTCAGTACTGCGGATCATTGTCCTCATCACCAGTCTGATTGTGTTGCCTTACTTGGGGTAAGTTCGTCTGGTTCCCTTTTTTTCAGCCCCTGGATAGCACATCACCCAAAACATAAGAGGCACACGAAATCTCCCATGCATAAAATAAAACCACAGTCTCATCCACCCACATGAAATTGCTCCACTGGTAGGTAGAAGAATGGCAGGTGAAGCTGACGGATTATGCCAAAATGGCAAAAATGACTGGGAGTACAGTGGTGCCTCGCAAGACGAAAAGAATCCGTTCTGTGATTCTCTTTGTCTAGCGGTTTTTTTCGTCTTGCGAAGCAAGCCCATTGACGGATTAGCGCTATTAGCGCTATTAGAGGCTTTTAGCAGCTTATCTGCTGATCGGATCAGCTGATAAGCGGCTTAGCGGCTTAGAAAAGGGGGGGGGGAGGAAAAAAAACAGCAGGAACTCGCAAGACATTGTCGTCTTGCGAAGCAAGCCCATAGGAGATTCGTTTTGCAAAGCACCTCCAAAACGGAAAACTCTTTCGTCTAGCGAGTTTTCCGTCTTGCGAGGCATTCGTCTTGCGGGGCACCACTGTATCAGAAATCAGGAAGACCAAAATTTTAATCAGGGATGGGGAAAATTTATAATTTATCTTAAAAACCATTGTAAACTGATAAAATCATTAGTAGGATTGGAATAACGCTTGTAGTTTAATGTTGAATTTTGGATATAATGGAGATGTAAAAGATTTGGGTTATTATAAAAGATACAGGAGGAAATGGTTAACAAAAGGGAGAAGAGATGTCCAGGAGATTCTTTGGAATCTGGTTTTTTTGTTGGTTGTTGGATAATTGACTGTAAAACTTTAAACTGAAAAACTGAATATCTTTTTTTTAAAAAAAGAGATTGCTGCAGTTCTGTTGCAATGCGCACAGATGCAAATTTGTCCAGAAGAGCTACCAGTGCCATCATCTCTGAATTTATTCATTAATGAGATATCTAACATGACAGTTGGCCCTTTATCTTTCTACGCATCCTCATCTGTGTGGTGCAGCAAGCTATATTATTTTATTATACTATAACTAAAACTAAACTTCTGCTCTACATAAATTTTGCTACACCACCAAAATGAACCACTGTTCAGCCACATGCCTAAAAACTGGCAGCTGCAGCCTTGCACCCAAACCAGTCCTTTGCAGTTAGCAACATTAAGATACACCTTTACAAAAATAACCCCAGAACTATTCTTATTAGGTTTATTCACAACAGACATTCCAAAAGATAATAAAAGATTTTGTCTGTGCGCAATAATGCCCGCCAGGATAGTGATTGCGAAATATTGCAAAAGCAACATAAACCCAACAAAAGAATGGTTATTAAAATTAAGTGAATACCTCGAACTGGCGAAATTAACAGAAATAGTAAGAAACCAACCAAATGAAAAAATCAGGAGAGAATGGGATGTCTTTACAAATTATATGAAGAAAGTCGGTTCCCAAAATTATAATTGGCTCAGTCTGACTAAAAGTTCCACAGATAAACAAATAGTCTCTCCTTTAATGCAAAACGATTACAGACAACTAAAGATACGAGATCATATAAACGGTGTAGTGGTTGAAGGAAGTCAACTTTTTCTATTTTCCTTTTGACTTTTCTATTTCTCTTTTTTCCACCTTCCCCTTTTTCTTTTCATTATGTATCATTTTCTTATTTTCTGTATTTTTTCTTCTTATTAGTAGCTTTTTGGTATTTGGTAACGTATTATTTGTATAACTGTACTCTTTTTTGACATGTATGTAATATTTATATAGAAAATTTTAAAAAATTGTGGAAAACCATTTGTTTGCTACACCACTGAAATGAACCACTGTTCAGTCACAGGCCTAAAAACTGGTAGCTGTAGCCTTCCATCCAATCCAGTCCTTTGCAGTTGGCACTATTCCCAGTTGTTTCCACAAAGCTATCGGCTGATCAGTTCACCTGTGTCTGGTTTCCAGGGTCAGCTCTGCCTCTCTTGCCTTGCCCCATCTTCTTTTAGCCTTTACTTCTCAGCTCTCATTCAAAGGTTCTCAACAGAAAAATGCCTCATACCAGGTCAGGCAGCTCTCTTTGTCCACCTCACCCTGGCATTATCTGTTCTGGCCGATGGTGATTTTTCCAAGGTCTCTCTTGGCAGAGAGTGGGGTTTCTCATCACCTGCAACTGATCCTTTGAACGGGAGATGCGTGGAAAATATGTTCTCTTCTATTGAGCTATATAGCCTGTCCTCAAGTTCACCTGGAATTTATTTTCTTCTTCTTCAAAGATACTTTCCCTCTCATTCAAAGATTTCATTTCATGGTGTATCATGGTGAATGTATCCATGCACAGAAATATCAGCCCCAACCATTTTGCTCTATGGAGGGGGGCACCATTAGTTGTTTTTGCTTGTACTCTCTTGACAGCAGGAAGAATGAAATTGGCACACAGCCCTCAAGATTCTTGAGCTGACAACATGACAGTGCCCTGATGGTTCTTCAGAGAATATGCATATATTGCCCTGTGTCCATAATTTCCTTCTTCTATTCACCTGCATGCTATTTGTGCGGGCAACAGGACGGGGGTTGCGCTGTGGTCTAAACCACCGAGCCACTTGGCCTTGCTGATCAGAAGGTTGGCAGTTCGAATCCCCATGACGGGCTGAGCTCCCGTTGCTCTGTCCCAGCTCCTGTCAACCTAGCAGTCCGAAAGCATGCCAGTGCAAGTAGATAAATGGGTACAGCTGTGGTGGGAAGGTAAACAGTGTTTCAGTGTGCTCTGGTTACCGTCACAGTGTTCCATTGTGCCAGAAGCAGTTGAATCATGCTGGCCACATGACCCAAAAAAGCTGTCTGTGGACAAACGCTGGCTCCCTCAGTCTGAAAGCGAGATGAGCGCCGCAACCCCATAGTCACCTTTGACTGGACTTAACTGTCCAGGAGTCCTTTGCCTTTTTCTTTAACTTATTTTTACGGGATGAGGGGATCACCACTACAGAGGATGGCATTGTTAATGAGTTGGTTTTAATACCTGTGCTTTGCTCTGCTGTCTGTGATATAAGTTTGCTGAAAGGTTCTGCTTTTCATATTAGAGAAAACGTAGTTAACACCCGTGCTTTGCATAAGAGAAAACAGTTTCTTTTCCATTTTCTAACAATTTATTCTTCTTCATTAAATTTGTATACCACCCTTCCTCCGAAGATCCTAGGCTAATCCGCAACAGAATTTAGAGTGTGTTCCGTAGCTGTAGTATGATGATTTGGGCTTTCTAGGAAACTCTTGACAGGATTACTTTAAACGTCAGAAGAAGATTATTAACGCCTACCTTGCACTTTAGCTAGAACAGTGGCCGCTTTGAAGGCATGCTTTTCATAGAATCATAGAATCATAGAGTTGGAAGAGACCACAAGGGCCATCGAGTCCAACCCCCTGCCAAGCAGGAAACACCATCAGAGCACTCCTGACATATGGTTGTCAAGCCTCTGCTTAAAGACCTCCAAAGAAGGAGACTCCACCACACTCCTTGGCAGCAAATTCCACTGTCGAACAGCTCTTACTGTCAGGAAGTTCTTCCTAATGTTTTGCTGCAAAATTAATTCTCTTTTTCGGTTACTAAATAATAAAAATCATCATTCACCTAGCTGCAGCTGCCAAGGTATTGTATGATCATTTCAAAGCAATGTAGTCGTGAAATTCAGCCTCGTCCCCTCTGCGTCTTTTTTCTTGATGTCCCTTGGCTTTAGCCCAAAGGCTGAGCCCTTTCTCCCCCATGTCTTCCTCAAGTAGCAAGCAAATCTTCTGATCACTGAGCACTCTTCTCCGTGTCCCTCGCTTCTTCAAGTCCCTGCTCCTCTTTTGCTGCCTATTCTGTCCCTTCAGCCACTCAGGTTCCTGAACTTACCTGTGCTGCTTGTCGCAATTCAAGCTCCCTTCCTAGCTGAAGTCCTTTCCTGCTTAACTCTGAAGCTACACGGACATACCATTGGCACATAGCCTCTCCTGTCTTTATGTCTACTGTAAGTCTTTTCTCCCAGCCATGTCCATGTTTCCGCTTTGTGCAGTAGCTGGCGATGGTTAAAGTTGCAGGTTGACAGCTACCAGTCAACATTCTGTGCCACTGGAGCCAATGACTAAGAGGAAGGAATTGTCACAGGCGACAAGGCAGCTATTGTTAGTCTCTGTGACAACTGTGTTTAAAATGTCTGTAATACCTATCCTTTATCATTTTAATTCTACCCTTCCTTATAGTAGCACAGTGACCATGGATTAAGTATATATGTGAGAGAGATGATAATGAAAGTTGGTGTATTTTTTCTTCTCCTCGTGCGATTAGGGTTCATGGAGCCACCTTGGGAGTAGGATCACTTCTGGCGGGCTTTGTAGGAGAATCTACCATGGTTGCAATAGCAGCTTGTTACGTCTATCAGAAACAGGTAAGAAACTGCTGTCGTAGAGAGATTGATTCCGTGGAGCAGGAATAGGAAACCTGTGTCCTAGCTCTCACTGAGATTACCGTTTTTGAAATTAGCTTGAGATGGAGGGAACTGAACATGCCCTTGAAACACAGTTTGGATGTTCTGTTCCCCTATTTTCAACAAATGGGGGTGGACCAC
The DNA here is from genome assembly GCF_964188305.1 of Podarcis bocagei. NCBI lineage: Eukaryota > Metazoa > Chordata > Lepidosauria > Squamata > Lacertidae > Podarcis > Podarcis bocagei. The sequence goes on from NC_138133.1 coordinate 14,285,526, forward strand.
TTACCGTCACTTATTGTACTGCATTAGGTAGCCGTGGAACCTTGTTTTCCTCTTTCAACACTGTATAAACAAAGCAGATTCGAGTTCATCAGAACTTCCTGGAAAGCCCATGTGACTACTTGATTTTGCATAGCCATGTGGCCATCCCAGGAAGTGCTGCCACACTGTCAGCCAGTGTTCCTCAAACTTGGGTCTCCAGCTCTTGTTGGACTACAGATACCATCTTCTCTGACCACTGGTCCTGCTCACTATGGATGATGGGAGTTGTAGTCCAACAACAACTGGGAACCCAAATTTGAGAAACTGTAAACTGACATACAGAGATTTTTGTGCTGCTATGAGTGCACACATGATTTTGTCCTTTACAATTCTTCTTTTTAAAAAAGCGAGGGGATGAAGCAGCACTGAACAATATAAGCCTTTCCAGGTATAGACTGCAGCTCAAACTATATGTGATGTGAATGGCACACTTCCACCACATTTTCTTTGGTTACCTGAAGCAACTTCCCCACAGTAAGCTATGATGCCTTAGCGGGGGGGGGGGGAGATATTGTTTTCAGTCTACATTTCCCCACTGAGCCCAAAGTCAGCCTCTTATTGGTGACTGCAGCCTAGCATCCTGTTTTGTGGAGGATAGGAAAAGGGCACGATTGGGGGAACTCCCACTTGATTAACTTCATGAGTAGTTTCCAGTGAGAATTAGGGCTGAGCACTTGGGGATTATTTGGTTCCCTTCATTTTAAAAGCCAAGCAAACGTGCAAGGCTGTCTCCCACAATGCTCTTGTCTCTCCCCATTAGAAAAAGAAGAGGAACGACAATGAGACGGCAACAGAAGGCGAGGACTCTGCAATGACTGACATGCCTCACACAGAGGAAATGACGGACATTGTCGAAATGAGAGAGAACGAATAGCAAATGACAGGTGACTGTTCTCTGCAGGGACAACTGGAAGCGTATTTCTCTCTCTGTTTCTCTCTCTCGCATACTTCATTGTTTCTTTGTAATAAAGAGGCCTTGATTCCAAAGGTTTCCGATAACGAATTCCCTAGCATACCAAGTATGCAGGCATGGATGAGGGACTGAAAGGAACAGTCTCTGCTTCCCTTCCCTCTCCCTTCGACTGAAATTCTTCTCTCACCACATGCAAACTCAAGAGAACGTGGCCGCAACACGGTAGTTGGGATCTCCCTTCTTTCGACGGTCTCCATTTGTCAACCAAAGTCGGCTTATTCGTGGATTCTGCTGCCGTCCTTTCTGCCTCTGCCAGTGCTTCCCACACACTTCCTTTTTAAAATAATAATAATAATGGGAGGTTTGAAATGCAGCCTTTGGGACGGGGGAGACACACATTGTTAGCTTTATTTTATTTGCTTGAAAATGACTTTGATCTATTGACCTGTACCACGGTGGGTTCTTCACTATGGTTTTCTCATTGTTCCGTGTAATCTGTTGTATGCTGCTGCAAAGCAGAATTCTGAGGCGGGGGTCAAGAAAATGATAGGTGGCATACATTAAATAGACCATGATAAACACAGGACAAGACTTTTGTTTAGAGTTTATGGTAAGATGCAAAATAATCTTTCTGTTCTCTGGTTTCTCAGTTGTTATCTGTGCTACACTAACCTTATAACTGTGTTGTTGTTTTTTTAAAAAAATCAACTATGGACATTTAAATCAGACGCTTTATATAGAATATTAGTGTCCAGTCTAAAATCCTTTCTTCACGAGACTTTGGCTTCCATGCTCAGTGGTGTGCGGGATACTGTTGTTTAAGGTTTGAGGCAAGCAATTGTTTCCCAAAAGGAAGGTGACGAAAAATGGCAAAGGGGGGAAATAACCCACAGCCAATACTTAGAAACCAAAGTTGTAATCCAGTGTTTTGAAAATATGGCTGTTTGTACTGTCTATTCAAAAAAATATACACATGCTAACATATACAGAGAATATCATGGTATATCCCTTTAACGGAGGTAACTCTGTATAGGGTTGTCGCTTCCAACGTTTTACCTGCACTGTGTGGAAAAAAGCCTACTGCATTGAAAGAAGGCAGGCATTTTGAAATGCAGTGTTCGGTGTCTCTGGCCAAAGGAATTAGTATTTCATCTGTCACCCATTAATCTGCTTGGGCTGGGAATGTCTACATGGGCCGCGCTCTGGTGACTGAATGAGCTTATGCTTCATCCGTCACAAATACAGGTCACAAAAGCCCAGGATTTCAGCCTTCATGTGGCAGGGCTGACTGTAGAACCAGCAAAGGATATCAGATTTATGCAACCAGCTTCCTGCTGTTGGTGCGGAAATGTGGTGGGGAATGTACCTGTTCTCCTTGGGACCTTCCTGCGTTTCTGGGTGTTGAATCGGAAACGCCAACACTTTCCAAGCAGGTGTGTGCATGCGTAGACAGGGCAAAGTGGGTCTCCCAGGTGCCCGTCTAGGAACTTACTTTTGACCACATGACATGATGTAATCATAATCCGAGAGGAAATGTCTTGAAATGTTCCATTTCAAGGTTTCTTTAGCCAAATTATATTTTTCTATAAGGTGTAGAGCAGTAAAATGACTTTATTTAATTGTTCTCAAAGCCATTTTCTAGATTTGGGGTGGGGGCAGGTAGCTTAGAACAGATGAAATCTTACAATTGCGATCCTTTATCAATATATGTGTATATATACATATGAATGTGTATAAATATATATATTGTACATTATTGTGTAATTTATTTTAGGCTGCAACATGTTTCTTATTTTTCCAAGGCTCAGTAAAAAAAAGAGAAAAAAATTCTAACGCAAAGTGAAGTTTGATTGTGTGCTGAAACTTAACCATTAAGAAGCGTACTTTTTTTGGTAAATGTTGCATTTCTGCAAAATGGATAATTTGGTTTGGCACATGCACACAAACACACATGTGCAAGCGCAATAAAGATGTCAGGGTCACTTTCACAACCAGCAAGAATTCTACAAACCAGTTTGGGAATATGGATCAGCAACTTAGAGACTCCAGAGATTGAGCCAGCCAGCCTGAAGAGACCACCAGCCAGCCTTCAGTTGCTGAACCAATGGCAAGAGAGGTGTGTGCAGAATTAATGGGATTCCTCAGCACCTTCCTGTGTGAAATGGAAAATAATCCTAGCCTGCCACTCTTCAGAGTGTCTCAACTGAAATAGTTTGCTGATGAATGATGACAGTGCTGTTCAACAACAGGTTCTTTTTGCTTGCCATGAAAATATACTGGATAAAAATCAATACTGCATAGTTTATATTCTGTCTTCACATACATGAGGCTCATGTATGTATCATATGTCTGTGTGCGTGTCTGTAAGCACTCACACAAATGTTGGCAAATGTTACCCATTTTTCTCGGCCAGGACAATACAGATTTCTCTAGCATGATCAGACTCTAAATTTGCATCTCTTTGGAAATAAAACGAGAAGAGTATATTTCTTGTGACAGTCCCTCTGATATCGTTAACAAATGTATGCTGTAATATTATTTATTTGGGTCTAGAGCCGGATAAATATTAAAGATCTAACATTTCAGTGCTGAAATACTTATTTAGCTAGATGTTTGGCTAAATAGCAACTTTTTTATTATCTGTGTGGCTGGAATATTTAAGGTTGGTTTTTTTACCCAAAACTGTAACTTAAAATGCAGTCATCTTTAAGGAAAAGGTCCTTAATTCCAAGAGAGAAAGAAAATACTATCGACTATAACAAGTACAGCTCAAAGTACACCAATTTGACAACTTGTTTATGAATATGGTTTTATATTGAGCAACCTGTGGCTTGCAAATCATGTGTTGCTTCTACTTTTCAGTAGGTTATTCATGTTCTGGCCTGGTGTAGGTTCAACTAGGGGATGTGTACCTTTTTCTGAACTCAAAAGCCAAATGTTTGTGAAGTTATGAAATCCCTACAGTTCAACCCTTCAACTTCCACTCTGCAAACCATTATGTCTGTGCTATTGAGAAACATATAGGCATTTTCTAGCTCAAGGCCCTTATTTGTATTTTATTTCTACAAATTGCTGTAAAACAGAGAACAATACATATGATGTGGCCATGCCAAAGAAACACGTTGCTTTTAAAATTGCCCTTGATCCTTTTTGAAAAGGCCATTGTTCATTTCTACGATTCTAGTTGGGCCTCACATCTACCGTTCATGGCTGAACTTCATTGGTTCAAAATTTAATTCCAGTCAATCTGTAATAGAAGTATCCTTCAAACATTACTAGCAGACATAGGTAGTACTGTAAAATTGTACCTTGGATCCCAAACGCCTTGGTACTCAGACATATTGGCTCCTGAACGCCGCAAACCCGGAAGTGAGTGTTCCGGTTTTCAAATGTTATTTGGAACCCGAACATCCGACGGGGCCTCCAATTGGCTGCAGGAGTTTCCTGCAGCCAATCAGAAGCCGCACTTTGGTTTCCAAACATTTTGGAAGTCGAAGAGACTTCCGGAATGGATTCAGTCCAAGGTACAACTGTACACAATTGTTTTATTTTTGAAAATGTGTAGCAGTTTGATGGGACAAGAGCCCAACTCAACAAAAACTGGTTTGCAGATTGCTCAGAGACTTAGTATATCTCAGTAGCAGAATACAGAGGAAGGAACTTAAGGATAAATTACAGTTTGTGGCTTTGTAAGTTAATGAGCAGGTGAAGCTGGGAAGTCAGATCTCAAACAGATCGGTCATGCTCCCGCCATTTTCCGGCTGTTGATCCTTGCACAGGATCTCCTCTTGGCCATCATGAAATGTTTTGGAGAAGCATAGGAAACTGCTCTCACATGGGGAATCCTGAAAAGTCACAATGCATTCATCTCTTCTGTTGATCTCAGTCCCTATGGAGATGTGCTTGAGAACCTTGAGTCTTCTGAACTCCCAAGATGGACATCCATCAATGTTCAGGGACATGCTTCTGCCCATCATGTATGTATGTGAATACAAAGGCAAGGAAGGTATTTTGAGAGGGATTTTGTGTGTTGGCCAAGGCTCCCCTTTTGACACCCCCCCAAACATCTGCTGGTGCTTCGCTTCCAGATATGGAGCCCAGCTTTGAAGGGGAAAACCACAATAAATTCATGGCTGAGAATGGCATTTGCAAGTAGAATGGAAAGGAGCAGGGCAGGATTGTTCCCTCACCTCTGGTCTTCTAAATACCCCTGCAAATGGCCCCCATTTTAGTTGGGTACCCCATGTTTGCTTTGTGCTATGTATCTCTGCCCTTAAACCTGAAGTGCAGTTCCCATGAGGCTTATTACGGGCAAGCAGAAAGTTTACTGCACCATCACCTAAGGAATTGACCTGAAAATTAAGAGGGAGAATAAAAGAACCACCCCTGACACATGGCTTACAACATATTCATTCTCAGAAACTTACCAGCATCCGCCATTTTCAGAAGTGAAGAAATAAACGCACAAGATATTGGAGGAGAAAGTCACATGCAGCTACTTCTACAGATATTCTGACTCTCAAATAAATAGATATAAAAGATTGCTTCAGAATGATTTCTCCACCTTCATCATAATATTTAAAGGGTGGTTTGTTTCATGTCACAGATAGGTTTATGTTCTGTCTTCTGTTACTTCACTTGCCGTGCAGGAATTTACCTGAAAGGTCCTTGGGGGGGGGGGGCATTCGATGGCTTTCCTCATGACAAAAATAAAAATGTAGTTCTTGACTAAACGTCGATTCATGCAGTGATTTAAGAACTTTTAAGGATCTTGTCTCTGGGTAGGTGTTTTCAGTTTTCAAATCCTGATTCTATATTTGCCGCCTCAGTGAGTTTTTCCTGCCTGCACTTGAATTGAACCTTACTTGCAGCCCATCAGAAATAGGCCACAAACAGTGGGGGGGGGGGAAACCCCAAAATTCTTATTGACTCGGGGCAGAAAACACTAAAAGCTTCTAAATAATAAATCTGAATCTATGTGATCCAAGTATCCCATCAGCACAACCGTTTAGTTCAATAGTTGAGGACAGAAGGTGCATGTTTTTAAAAGGCGACTGTCCCCTGAGGATCTTGACAATTGGACGCATTTTTCCACCCACCGATCAAAGCCTTTCTTTAAGAATTAGAAATAAGAAGCAATTAAGATTTCTGGAAGGGAAAATTGCAATGGTTGGTGATAGACAGCTAGTAATGGATTGCATGAAAGATGGCATCGGAAAGGCAAAACAACTCAAAAACACCTTTGAAGCCGTAAAGCAATGAATTTTTCATTTCGTTGCAAGATGTATGGATGTATCACCATCCGGTGAGGGGCGCTGTCTTAATTGGGAGGAAAAGGTTGCTTCAGATCTGATTTATTAAGTTTCAAGTATGCAGCCCATTGTCCAGTGTTTGCATTTTAATATCTTTTAAAAGGCCAGTCACTAATAAAGGGTCACAGCCGAGTTACAACTCATTTTATATTAATTCAACCGATGAGACTCAGTTGGAAGACATGGTCTAATTTGGTTGTGCTCTCAAAGCCCTGTGATGGAGCGAAGGTTATTTTCAGAGTGTCAGTGTGTGACTTGTGTGAAATATTTTTGCTGTCCTTAAAGTTATGTTTTTTTATATATATAAAAAGAATCTATTATCCAGGGCAGAAATGGCTAAAAGCCTCTAAATAATAAATAGGCCTCTACATAGGGGTCAGTATACGTTCAACGTGACATTTTAGTTCAGTGGTGACTGTCACAATAAATATTTCAAGACCTACGCAGAGAAACGAAGGCGCAATCTGTCGAGATTTCATCGGGCTTTAAGGCAGAGGCGCTGCTTCGGGATGACTTGTTATTCAGATGACTAGATGAAAGCACAGACTGCTTTAACATTTCGCCCACCTAGCCAAAAAAGGGGCCTGAATGTCAAATTGTCAGTGGTTCATTGCTTTGAAGACCAGGCCGCACTCTGCTTGAAAGCTATGCCGATATACCAAGACGTCCTCTTGCATAAATTCAGGCAGATCAGGGGGTTCTCAGTAGAGTCGCTGTGCCCCAGTTCAAAGGTGCCATTTACCTTAGCTGTTGCTCCAACCAAGCCGTGCTAGAAGTTGCAGAGTACAGTGGTACCTCAGGTTAAGTACTCAATTCGCTCCGGAGGTCCGTACTTAACCTGAAACTGTTCTTAACCTGAAGTACCACTTTAGCTAATGGGGCCTCCTGCTGCTGCCGTGCCGCCGGAGCATGATTTCTGTTCTCATCCTGAAGCAAAGTTCTTAACCTGAAGCACTATTTCTGGGTTAGCGGAGTCTGTAACCTGAAGCGTATGCAACCCGAGGTAGCACTGTAATGCGGATTTATAAAGGCCTCTTTTATATTGGCAAATGCAAAGATCATGCCTTTGCCGCCTTTTAATGATTGGACCGTTTAGTTGGGGTCAGTTTAGTCAGCTTTTCAACACTTTGGTGGCTTAGCTATCTCAAGCCTTGGAAGAGAAATGTTGGAGATAATACATATTAAGTGATTTTAAATTAAGCTTCAAGTCTTAAGGGGAAGTAAATTTAACCCACATTCTGCCTTATTGTAAAGTGCTCCGTTTAAAATCTAGAGACTCATATCCTGCTCCAAGTGGTCTCTCCTCCAAGTTGCTAGCGAAGTCCACACATACACAGTCACAAACACATAGCTTTGCTAAAGCCAGTGCTTGCTAGGCTTAGAAAATACAATACCCATGAGCCTGGCCCTCCAGATGTTTTTGGCCTACAACTCCCATCATCCCTAGCTAACAGGACCAGTGGTCAGGGATGATGGGAACTGTAGTCTCAAAACATCTGGAGGGCCGAGTTTGCCTCCCCTTGAGGGAATTGTGGTTGACAGCCTTCATTCTGCAAGCATACAGACAATGGCGGATTCAGGTAGGTAACCGTGTCGGTCTGACGCAGACGAAATAAAGAAATAAAAATTAAAAATTGTCCAGTAGCACCTTAGAGACCAAGTAAGTTAGTTCTGGGTATAAGCTTTCGTGTGCATGCACACTTCTTCAGATACAGTGGTACCCCGCAAGACGAACGCCTCGCGAGACGAAAAACTCGCAAAACGAAAGGTTTTTTCGTTTTCGAGTTGCCTCGCAAGACGAATTTCCCTATGGGCTTGCTTCGCAAAACGAAGCTTGCCCCGCAAGCTCCGGGGACAGCGGGTCTTCCCGCTGTCCCCGGACCTCTTTTGAAGCAAGGGGCGGCGGGGAGAAGCGATCTCCCCGCAGCCCCTTGCTTCAAAAGAGGTCCGGGGACAGCGGGAAGCGCTTCCCGCTGTCCCCGGACCTCTTTTGAAGCAAGGGGCGGCGGGGAGATCGCTTCTCCACGCCGCCCCTTGCTTCAAAAGAGGTCCGGGGACAGCGGGGAAGAAGTGATCTTCTCCCTGCAGCCCCAGGTCCGGGGACAGTGGGAAGCGCTTCCCGCTGTCCCCGGACCTCTTTTGAAGCAAGGGGCGGCGGGGAGAAGCCTGCCCCCGCCGCCCGGCTTCGGAATGATGCTCCGAAGCGGGGCGGGAACACCTTCTGAAGGCGGGTGGGGGGCGAAAGTCTTTGCTCCCCCCTGCCTGCCTGTCCCGGAGGGCTTTTGAAGGCAGGCGGGGGGGAGCAAAGACTTTCGCCCCCCGCCCGCCTTCAGAAGAGGTCCAGGACCTCTTCTGAAGGCTGGCGGGGGGCAAAAGTCTTTGTCCCCCCCTGCCTGCCTTCCCAGGGGCTTTTAAATCGCCCCGGACAGCGGAGAAGTCCTCCGCTGTCCCGGGGCGATTTTAAAATGCCGCCCGCCAGCATTTTAAGATCGCCCGGACAGCGGAGAAGTCCTCCGCTGTCCCGGGGTTTTTTAAAATGCTGGGGGTGGGAAGAAAAGCCCTTGTCCCCCCCCCCAGCCTTCAGAAGAGGTCCGGGGACAGACTGTCCCCGGACCTGGTCTGAAGGCGGTTTCCCTAGGAACGCATTAATTGATTTTCAATGCATTCCTATGGGAAACCGTGCATCGCAAGACGAAAAGCTCGCAAGACGAAGAGACTTGCGGAACGAATTAATTTCGTCTTGCGAGGCACCACTGTATACTGAAACAGAAGTCACCAGAACCTTATATATAGTGGGAGAAAACTATCTTAGTTGGACTCTAAGGTACTACTAAACAATTTTTTCATTTTTATTTATTTAGACAATGGTGGAGTTAAAGTATCTGCTTTTAACATGCACGCATGAGGGAAATATTGGTAGAACCAAGCATCAAATGCAATTGTTCCATCTCATGGTTAACTGGAATTACAATTCTTGTTCCTCTTTCAGCAACAAACACTTCTCTGCGTATAATTTTTTCCTATAAAGAAGGGGAACGACAGAGTACAATAAATTCCCGCTTCTGTACTACAGCAATTAAACCAGAAACGCATTCGCTGCCCATCTATCATGAACAAGTCAGCACTAATTGTAGAACTAAGATTGCTTTGATAATGGCCTTTTCAGGGGGGAAAAAGAGATCTGCTTTCAATCTCGCCACGCTATTCAACAACTAAGGTCCACGACCAGCCACAGACTTATGTTCTCTTCGCTTGTGATATATGGAAGAAGGAAGCCCTAGCAACGGCTGCAGCATCTTAAATCAGTGGGATATGAATCAGGATTACTACTTTGTCACATTAAATAGCAAGGGTGACATGATGGAAGGCTTTGGCTTTACATCAACCAGCCCCCCAAATTCAGTAAAATTTACTGTTATGGAAGGAGACACTTTCAGAGAGAAAGCATTTCCATTAACACCGTCACGATGAACATACCATAACTCCAGTAGCTGATAACTGAGTTACGTACACATCTGTCCGATGAGTCTATTGCATTATAAAGTGACAACTATACCACCATTTATGAGATAGAATTGTAGAGTTGGAAGGGACACCGAGGGTCAACTTGTCCAACCCTCTGCGGTGCAGGCAACTAAACTAAATCATACATAACAGATGACCATCCAACTTTTGTATAAAAGCCTTGAAGGACGGAGAGTCGTCCTCAGATTCTGTGGAAACGCCTTGTAATCTCTCCCTCTCCTTCAGCCTAATGAGCTGACTAAAAGTCTACATCAAAATTCAGACATTTAACTTTTTGGATTATGATATAGAAAATGGGAGGGGGGTTTGGCTTTTTGCTGTCCAGCATCCCAAGGGACCGAATGCCCCAAGTCCAGGCAGATTACAAAGCCCCCATCATTCTGCCTGGACACTGAGGTTCAGCGTTGAGGGCCTTCTGGTGGTTCCCTCACTGCGAAAAGCCAAATTGCAGGGAACCAGGCAGAGGGCCTTCTCAGTAGTGGCATCTACCCTGTGGAACGCCCTCCCACCAAATGTCAAAGAGAACAACTACCAGACTTTTAGAAGACATCTGAAGGCAGCCCTGTTTAGGGAAGCTTTTAATGTTTAACAGATTATTGTATTTTAATATTTTGTTGGAAGCTGCCCAGAGTGGCTGGGGAAACCCAGTCAGATGGGTGTGGTATAAATAATAAATTATTATTATTATTATTATTATTATTATTATTATTATTATTATTATTATTATTATTATTATTACTTCTAAGTCTCTTGTGTAACTGGTAAAGGGACCCCTGACCATTAGGTACAGTCATGGCCGACTCTGGGGTTGCGGCGCTCATCTTGCTTTATTGGCCAAGGGAGCCGGCGTACAGCTTCTGCGTCATGTGGCCAGCATGACTAAGCTGCTTCTGGTGAACCAGAGCAGTGCATAGAAATGCCATTTACCTTCCTGCCGGAACGGTACCTATTTATCTACTTGCACTTTGAAAGCAGTGCTTTCGAACTGCTAGGTTGGCAGGAGCTGGGACAGAGCAACGGGAGGTCACCCCGTCACGGGGATTCGAACCGCTGACCTTCTGATTGGCAAGTCCTAGGCTCTGTGGTTTAACCCATAGCGCTACCTGTGTAGATAGACGAAAAATAGGCAAGGCTTTTGAAAAATGAAGAACCAGTTTAGTGATTGTTAGTTCTCTCCATCAGCCTCGGATTTGCACAACAGGCAACAAATAGATCCACCAGTGCCTACCGGATGGCAGCCAATTATGGGAAATATGTTTGCAAATATTCATTATAACGTGCTGATTTCCTAGACGGGAAACAGCAATTAATGGCCGAAATGGGGAGATCAGCAAATGCATCTCCTTGATATTAAGGAAATGGCGGCTTCCATATACAGGAAGGGATTGAGATTTGCATTTCAAAGGCACAATATGGCATTTCAAAGGCACAAAACCGGACATTATAAGTTCATTTTAGGCTGGGTAGTTCGCAAGTCTTTGTTTAATGTTCTGTATTTTTCTCAGAAGGTTGATAAAGTATGTATAATTATTGTTCAGTAAAAACAGGGCAGCTCTGGTCTCTCTCGTAGCCTTTCCATGCCTGCAAATGTGGGGGTTAAAATAACCCTGAAGAGGATTAAGAGTAATCAGTGCTAAGCTTCCTCTTGCATTTCTCCTAGAAGCTCTTAAGGTCACCGCAGCAGCTGTGTCCTGTGGACGAAAAACATACCAATGTTTCAACCAACCTCTTAAAGTTGCACATAATGGCTCCACTCCAGCTACATGGTTACACGCAGCAACACGTCCATTGCTTGGGAAAAGAGGCTTGGAGATGTGTATTCTCATCTGCATTGCAAATGCAAACTCGTAAGCCATACCTACAGTGGCTGGGGCAACCCTGCCAGATGGGCGAGGTATTAAATAATAAAATCATAATTATTATTATTAGTGCAAATGGGGATGCTGTCTTGAGACACACACCATGTGTGACACACACCATGTGCCTCCAGATCCATAGAATCATAGAATCATAGAGTTGGACTAGACCACAAGGGCCATCGAGTGCAACCCCCTGCCAAGCAGGAAACACCATCAGAGCACTCCTGACATATGGTTGTCAAGCCTCTGCTTAAAGACCTCCAAAGAAAGAGACTTCACCACACTCCTTGGCAGCAAATTCCACTGTCCAACAGCTCTTACTGTCAGGAAGTTCTTCCTAATGTTTAGGTGGAATCTTCTTTCTTGTAGTTTGAGTAAGAGCATACAGTAAGAGCATCTCCGGGCAGAAACTGCTTCTGTACTTGGATCTCCTGGCCTTGGTCACAAATATTGCAAAAGTGAGTTCTGAGTTGATTTTTTCGGTGTCTTGATTCGTATGGCAAATACCGTTGCGGAAATCAACACGTCTTGCATTTGAAGTGGGCATCATCGCTTCCCATGGAAGAGAACGGCTGCATCTTGGTTAAAAATTAACCTTTTAAAGAAATTTATCCAATAGACAGGACAAACTATTTTTGCCTATTGGTGAAACAAAAATACTTGGAACTACAGTGGTACCTCGGGTTACAGACGCTTCAGGTTACACACTCCGCTAACCCAGAAATAGTACCTCAGGTTAAGAACTTTGCTTCAGGATGAGAACAGAAATTGTGCTCCGGCGGCGCGGCAGCAGCAGGAGGCCCCATTAGCTAAAGTGGTGCTTCAGGTTAAGAACAGTTTCAGGTTAAGAACGGACCTCCGGAACGAATTAAGTACTTAACCCGAGGTACCACTGTACATTGTATTAGGATTTTAATTTCAGAAGTTTGCACCAAAGTGTTAAAATTTAACTGCCTTTGCCGGGGAAAAAATAAACCGGAAACTAAGAAGATTTGCTGTTAAGTTGTTTATTCCATTTACGTACCTGTTTTTTTTTTGTTTTGTTTTTTTACAAACTAGTTTCTTCGCACACTCGAGCAGGAATATTATAATGTCTGTCATCTTCAGTTATAAGGGTTACAATTGGCCAGGCCTCTTCTGGGTCGTTGGGGTAAAGAGTGATGAATTCATCTGTGTTGTACTTATAGAGTCGATAGACCTGGATAGTGTGTTGCAGGGCGTAAGCCAGGAGAAACATCTCCACCTAGGTATCGAGGGGAGAAAGTGAAAAAAAATTGCCTGCATTATTTAAAAAGACAAATTACCGACTTGGCCAAATGTATTCTGTACATGTATTCTGGGACGCGGGTGGCGCTGTGGGTTAAACCACAGAGCCTAGGACTTGCCGATCAGAAGGTCGGCGGTTCGAATCCCCGTGAGGGGGTGAGCTCCCGTTGCTCGGTCCCTGCTCCTGCCAACCTAGCAGTTCGAAAGCACATCAAAGTGCAAGTAGATAAATAGGTACCACTCCTGCGGGAAGGTAAATGGCATTTCCGTGCGCTGCTCTGGTGTCAGTGTTCAGTTGCACCAGAAGCGGCTTAGTCATGCGGGCCACATGACCCGGAAAAACTGTGCAGAGCGGACAAACGCTGGCTCCCTCGGCCAATAAAGCGAGATGAGCGCCACAACCCCAGAGTCGTTCGCACCTGGACCTAATGGTCAAGGGGCCCTTTACCTTTACCTTTAATATATGAGATAGACTCATGACATGCAAAGCGAGATATGTCAAGCCTTTATTTGTTACAATTGTGATGATTATGGCGTAATTTGTTATAATTGTGATGATTATGGTGATGAATATTCTGATATTCTAATTTTTCGAGTTTCACCTGTAGTTATATACTCAGAGGGAAATGCCAGTGTAAGCATTGGATTTGTCTTTTCAATGATCCATGCAGCTGGCAAGGACCTTGGAGGTCTTCTGGTCCAATTCCCGCTTCTCAGTGCAGGATACCATCCCTGACCAATAGCCAGCCAACCTCTGCTTAGGGAGAACGCCCAAAGGAGAGAGTAAATTGCAAGGCCACAGATTTCGGTTATGCATTAGGAGAAACATCAAAGTCAGAACTGTAGACCTGAGATTCCCTTGAGATTCCCTGCTACTTTGCTTGGCAGGTCCTGCCTGGGCCTATAAAGGTTGAGTTCTGGATTGCACCAAATCAACATCTGCTTCCCCTGCTCCTAATGAACAGCAGGGAACAAATGTTAGATCCCGTTTTGGTTGAATGTGAGGAACTTACTTGTTCAAGGCCTCCCGTGTGACCGAGTTGATTCAAGTGGTTTTCCATCAGTTGGGAAGGATTGCTGGATGTATCCCGGGCAAAGAGAAGCCAGGCAAAGATGGGGACTTCCTTCCCCTTCTCGTTGTCTTCGTACAAATGGATTGCCGTATTGAGCATGAGAAATTTCACAGCTTCGTAGAATTTGTATTCATCCTCCTCACTTCTAAAAAGCTCATCGCAAGCCGCTTGCCTCTCAGCGAAGTCCTTCATTTCACTCATACGTTTCCACTGTAAAGGCAAACACATGAATGAATGGAATGCAAGAATAACAGCAGGAAATAAAAGTCCAGTGCGAACAACGCTAAAGAATGCGAACAGCATCCCTTCTGGACAGCTTGGATTCAGATCTCTAAAACCATCAGTGAAAGCTTTTATCCATAAAGGTAAAGGGACCCCTGACCATTAGGTCCAGTCGTGGCCGACTCTGGGATTGCAGCGCTCATCTCGCTTTACTGGCCAAGGGAGCCGGTGTACAGCTTCCAGGTCATGTGGCCAGCATGACTAAGCCGCTTCTGGTGAACCAGAGCAGCGCACAGAAATGCCGTTTACCTTCCCGCCAGAGTGGTACCTATTTATCTACTTGCACTTTGACGTGCTTTCGAACTGCTAGGTTGGCAGGAACAGGGACCGAAGAACGGGAGCTCACCCCGTCACAGGGATTCGAACTGCCGACCTTCTGATCGGCAAGCTTAACCCACAGCATCACCCGCGTTACTTTTATCCATAAAGGGCAACATTAAATTGGTGAGGTTGCAGGCCAGGGGGTTTCATTTGGTTGTGATGTATTAGTGTAGCATGGAATGAAAGAGAAAATATAAATTATTACTGAGGGACGGGGGGAGAATTAGAGGGGCTTCTATTCAACTGTAGGTTCTCAAACTTCATTCAGTCTTCTACTCAATATTTTGGAAAGTTTTTTCACTATGCACTTGGACACCTCAAGATAGCATTCCCAAATTTTGCATGACAGTTCTGAAGATCAAGGAGCTATAGATCTTCTTTATACTTGGAAACGACTGAACACCATTTCCAATCAAGAGGGAAGGCTGAACCTTCCAAAACTGCCATGATTTTGGGGCTTCTTAGAATTCACAAGCAACGCCAAGTAGCAAAGTGCTCTAGCATCTCATAAGAGTATCTATACTGTGGTGTTGGTAATCTATAAACATCTAAGACTTAGATTATTCGATTGATTGGTGAGTTAAAAGACAAGGGCTTAATTTCAAAACCTTGATTTCAAAATTGCACACCACGCTTCCACAAACAAGTCCGAGTGCCAAACCACGTGCAGTAATAGCTACATGAAATTAAATTTCAGCTGAAATAAACTAAAGCACTAGACTGAGCAGATCAAATTCATAAAGAAAGTGCCACAAAAGATAATAACTAACATTGCACCATGGGACGCGGGTGGCGCTGTGGGTTAAACCACAGAGCCTAGGACTTGCTGGTCAGAAGGTTGGTGGTTCGAATCCCCGTGACAGGGTGAGCTCTCGTTGCTCAGTCCCTGTTCCTGCCAACCTAGCAATTTGAAAGCACGTCAAAGTGCAAGTAGATAAATAGGTACCGCTCCGGCGGGAAGGTAAACGGTGTTTCTGTGCGCTGCTCTGGTTTCGCCAGAAGCGGCTTAGTCATGCTGGCCACATGACCCAGAAGCTGTACGCCGGCTCCCTCGGCCAATAAAGCGAGATGAGCGCCGCAACCCCAGGGTCGGCCACGACTGGACCTAATGGTCAGGGGTCCCTTTACCTTTTTAACATTGCACCAACATAGCATAAATAAGCAAAATATCTATTAAACAGCAACCAGTAACAAGAATTACAATAAATATTGTACCAACACAGACCAGAATGATCTGTTCCCCGCATCAAACATGTGAACACTGGAAAGGATCTGGAAGGGTAATTTGCACAGAGAAATCTGTTTCAGTGTGTGGACTGATTCTTGCTGAAGTGGTGTGATTAAAACTGCCGTCTGTTGTTTTAATCAAAGAGACAACAGAGTGTGTCTCCGCCAGGGAAGCCAAACTGCTGCGTGATCTCCCCGGGGCTCAAACCTCGGCAGTGTGTCGAGAGGTCCTGGGCTGCCGAGGCAACAAAACTGCCCCACCCCTCTCGGCCTTGCTGATGTGGTCCAAAGGAAAGCAGAACAATACGTTTGGCACCAGCTTGGCTGCACGAGATGCTGGAATAATAATAAAAAACCACACAAAAACAAGGCGCCATCCAGCCATCTTAGGGACTCCACTCTGGCTTTGTGTAAGGCAGCCTTTCTCAACCTGTGGGTCCTCAGATGCTTTCGGACTACAACTCCCATCATCCCTGAGCTCTGGCCTTGCTAGCTAGGGGTGTTGGGAGTTGTAGTTCAACAACATCTGGGGACCCACAAGTTGAGAAAGGCTGGTGTAAGGTTTACTCCTTAGCCTTCTCTTCTCCGGAAGATATCTCACAAGGCAGAAGAGGTTTAGGATCAGAGTTTCCGTTCTCCTAGATCAGGCATGGCCAAACTCGGCCCTCCAGCTGTTTTGGGACTACAATTCCCATCATCCCCGACCACTGGTCCTGTTAGTTAGGGATGATGGGAGTTGTAGTCCCAAAACATCTGGAGGACCAGGTTTGGCCATGTCTGTCCTTCCCTCTACAGCACGTGCAGAAATTGCCGCCTTGATCATTGGACGGCCGTCTAGTCCCCAGCTAATTCCAATCTCCCAATTGCTTGCTTTAAATAGTTAGAAATGTGGAATTGACAGTAAGGTGAGCTAAGAAAGCACAATTTGTCAAACCTTGCTTTTTAGTAGTATTAAACAGTCTTTAATTTCATCCACCAAGTTTTCAGCTTTGCTGGTCCATTTTTGCCTCAGCTGCCATTGCGCAATCCAGCCGTATTTCTCCATCAGTTTCTCCGGGAGCTACAATTTTCAGAAGATAAAAGTTAATCTTTACCAGAAATTCGACAAGGCAACTCATTATCTAGTGATATGTTTTCATTTAATCAGGGCATCTAATTCCTGCTGGCCAGAGTTTCTTTGACCAGAATGGGTACTTTAGAATACTGCACAATGAGAAAGAAAACTTGTGTCGTGTGCCTTTTGCTTTTGTGTTTTCTCCTCTGAATGCACAGGTATTAGTTAAAAAATAATTTGTGGCAGGCGAACAAGCCTATACAAATACTTGCTAAGCAAAAGCTACCATCGTTTTGTTCTATCAAGAGATGTGCTGGAAGTTGGCGACCTACCAACATCATGTCCTCTCTCTTCAGCCAGTCAGGAAGCTGAACAGCTTGGCTAAGGGCTTGAAACAGCGTCGCTCTGACGGCGCAATAGTTATCCCCTCGCACTCTCCTTATCGAAATAAATTTCTGTGAAACTGCTTCGTAGCCCTGTGCGAAGAACAAAAAACTACTATTAGATGCGCACACCCAAACAAAATAAATAAATCAAAAGCTTCACGTGCAGGAGCCCAATATGAGGCCTGATTTATAGAAGCATCACTCAAGAATTTGAAATCTCAATGGGGTTGCAGTCCCTCAGATGACGAAGCACACACTGTGACTCTATCTGGAAAGATCAGGCCACAGTAACCCATGCCCTTGTTGCATTTAGGCTTGACTACAACAACAACAACAACAACAACAACAACAACAACAACAACAACAACAACAATAATAATAATAATATATTATTTATACCCAGCCCATCTCGCTGGGTTTCCCCAGCCACTCTGGGCGGCTTCCAACAGAACACTAAAATACAATAACCTATTAAACATTAAAAGCTTCCCTAAACAGGGCTGCCTTTAGATGTCTTCTAAAAGTTTGGTAGTTGTTTTTCTCTTTGACATCTGGTGGGAGCACGTTCCACAGGGCGGGTGCCACTACTGAGAAGGCCCTCTGTCTGGTTCCCTGTAACCTCACTTCTCACAATGAGGGAACCGCTAGAAGGCCCTCGGCACTGGACCTCAGTGTCCGGGCAGAACAATGGAGGTGGAGATGCTCCTTCAGGTATACAGGACTGAGGCCATTTAGGGCTTTAAAGGTCAGCACCAATACTTTGAATTGTGCTCAGAAACGTACTGGGAGCCAGTGTAGGTCTTTCAAGACCGGTGTTATATGGTCTTGGCTGCTGCTCCTGTCACCAGTCTAGCTGCCGCATTCTGGATTATTTGTAGTTTCCGGGTCACCTTCAAAGGTAGCCCCACGTAGAAAGCATTGCAGTAGTCCAAGTAAGAGATAACCAGAGCATGTACCACTCTGGCGAGACAGTCTACTATGATGTGTTCTACATGGGGCTGCCTTTAATAATGGCCCAGAAACACACAATGGTTCAGAATGAGGTCACTGAAACATGCTGGCTTTAAACTTTCAAAAAGAGATGGGAAGAGGATAAGGATGCCAAATTCAAGAAGTGTGCTCCCAGTTCTTCCTTTTGAATTTGGCGCCGAAGCTTAACTTGTCCAGCGTTTGAGATCATGGCCCTATCGTCCAAATGGGAAAGCCCAAAACAGCATGGGTCAGATTTATTTGAAGGATACATAGCTATAATGTTATTGCTTTGGTTAAATAAGTTGTTTAAATTGTTATTAAGGAAATGATCGTTTTTCTCCTTCCAATAAAGTACAGCAGAAAAGTTGCCCAAATATAAACAGTTAACTTATTAAACCTCACGATAATTTCATAATTACTTGTCTACGTATTTCTAACAGTATAACAAAATCAGTAATTTCTGACAGAACTGTAAAAACTACTCTGAAAATTTATTATTCCAAAAACGAAACCCTCATCTGGTTGTAAATACTAAGGTTATACCAGCAAGAATGAGTCTTTCTGTAAAAAGATGATTTAAATCAAGTCTTACTGACTTAGTGATTTTAAATCAAATTCACCCTTCTACCAGGCAGGATTTTGTTGTACACAAACCTATGCACTATTGCAAGAAAATGAGATCAGACCTTCCTTATACATTTGGCCTGTGAGGTGGTTCCTCTCCATTCTTTTTGACAATAATCCATGATGCCGACTTCTGGTTCAACACTTAGCTTATTTTCTGGAAAATCTGAATTGCAATTAGGAAAAGAGAATCCATTTTAGTGGGGGAAAGTCAAAAGAAGCACAGTTCTTGTCTGCATTACAAAAAAAGAAAGCCAATCTGTATATACATTTGTGGAAATTGCAGGCCTCTTTGGCTGCAAGATCCCTGAACCTGGGTGAAGGGCACTCAGGAAGCTTATCAGCTTTGGTACAAACTACTTAAACTTCTTCAATCTATTCCGTTTTGACATTTAATCAAGTCTTCTCTAAAGAGCTCACGCTTATTTCTGACGAGCAAAAGGAGTGTCTCACAGGTGGGTTCAGGACTACTGGGTTGCAGGGCAAGACGTGCAGGGAAATCTTCCTTGAAAATAAATGGTTGAAGTAGAGATGAAGGACTGCCCACCCACACTGCTCTTGTCCCTTGTAGGATATTCTGGTCTAATATTTGCTTCCTCCAACGCAAAGCCTGGCTTTACATACCTAGCTTTGTTAGAATTGCGTGGAAAGGCTAATCGCAGTCATTCTGCGATACCTGGTTTTCAACATCGTGATGTATCACCAGCGAAACATTATCATAATAAATAACAA
Organism: Podarcis bocagei; assembly: GCF_964188305.1. Lineage (NCBI taxonomy): Eukaryota > Metazoa > Chordata > Lepidosauria > Squamata > Lacertidae > Podarcis > Podarcis bocagei. The sequence goes on from NC_138133.1 coordinate 14,305,111, forward strand.
GATGAAAAAATCTTTTTAAATAATTCCAGTGGCACCTTAAAGATCAACTAAATATAAGCTTTCAAGGTATGAGCTTTCGTATGTAATACACACTTAATCAGAGGAGAGGAAGTGTGTATTACATATGAAAGCTCATACCTTGAAAGCTTTTATTTATTTATATTTTTTCATACTACCACTAAATATAATTAGGAAATAAAAATTACATACATCAATATTTAGTTTATTTGTTATTTACCATCTTATTTCCTCCCATTACATTGCATACAAAAACAAACATATGTGCAGACACCCACACAAAATGATAATAATGAAAGTAAATATTTTTTCCCTTTTTATCTTCCAAAATATTTTCTTCAACTTTGACTTCCTGTCAAGTCCCTTTGCATATATTTTAACTTGCATTTGAATGTACACAAAACAATAAACCTTTCTATATAATTTTTCCAATACATTCTGAAAACATAATAAATTCTTAATTGTTGTCCACCTCCTTTTAGTTCCTTTATCACTCGAATGCTAGCATGGAGTGAAAACTATTATTGTATTTTTGAATATATCTTCTATAACCATCCCATAGTTGATCTTTAAGGTGCCACTGGAATTATTAAAAATGATTTTTTCATCTTTCATCTTGTTATTTATTATGACTATGACAAGTCAACACGGCTATCCGCCTGAATCAGCAGCTAAACATTGCAATATATAGTGATATATCACAAAGTCTGAAAAAAGGATGGAGCTATGCAGAGGCTGGCTTCAGTTTTCCCCACATTGTGATTTTTGCATAGCGTGCGCACACACTCACACACCATGATTTGTAATAGATTGGCAGGTCAAAAATCATGAAACCAATATCATGATACGGACTTCAAACCGATTTTAGATGAAATATCGCCCAGCCCTAACACACATCATGATTTGCAATATATTGCCAGATCAAAAGCTATGAAACCGATACAGTGGAACCTCCGTGGTCGAATGTAATCCGTTCCGGAAGACCGTTCGACTTCCGAAAAGTTCAACAACTGAGGCGCAACGGGTGGTTGGCAATTTCAATGGAAAAAATGGAGAAACTTGCCTCAGAAACCGTTCGACTTCTGAGGCGTGTTCGAAAACGGAACCATTCACTTCCGGGTTTTCAGCGTTCGGGTTCCGAATCGTTTGGCTTCCGAGATGCTCGAAAACCGAGGCTCCACTGTATCACGATATGGACGTTCAAACCGGTACTGGGTGATATATTGATATATCACCCAATCCTACTCTAGGAGGCAGCAATAGACTACCGCTGGGAATGAGGTTGTGTTTGGGGTGAAACTTTACAACTCATTTTGCTTCAAGGCGTTAAGGTGGGGGCAGTCAAGGTTCCGATCCCACTGCCCCCCAAGTCCTGATGCTATAGGTTCTGTGATTTCCTCTGGGGTTGGCAGGTGGCAGGCAGCTCCCCTGAGGGCAACGCTCACAGAGAGGCTGACTTCTACTTTACACAGAATTCAACTAATAGATCATGCTCTATACGTGTAGCGCTGAAATGTACCTGAGGAGCCTGTCCCACACACAAGCAATACTTTCTCTCTCTCTATTTCTTCCGCATCACGGTACATGTCCTCCTCGCTGCAACAACATCAATACACACTTCACATAATGGCAAAGGGCTAATCCGTAGACATTTCTTTGAGTTAACTCTGGAGTAGGGAACCTTTGGCCCAGGGACAGGATGTGGCCTTTAAGACCTCACTAATTGGCCCTTGGCACCACCATTCTAGAATTATGATCATGGCTCTCGGTTGCATAAATGAGGAGAGGCAAGTACAGTATAGAAAACCCTGGATTTTGTGTGGGTGGAATGCAGAATTTTGGGTAAAGTGCAGAGTCGCACCTGTTGCTCCGCCCACTTTTTGTTCTGGCCCCGCCCACCGCCATCATACTGCCCCCAGGAGACTCCCTTAAAAGCCAGTGTCAACCTTGGGCTGAGAAAGATTTCCCATTCCTGGAGTAAATAGCTATTAATAAGAAACAAGGTTGTTTTCGGCGATTGTGGGTTGTATCCAACGAAGTCGTCGTCTGAGCAGGACACGATCTGCAAGCACAACAGAACTCTGCCTCCCCTCTCATCCTCTCCCTGAGTGTCGTTCCACAAAAAAAAGAAGGTAAGCTCTGTTCCTTCAAGCCTCTGGAGCAGATCTGGGTGTGGAGGGTCAGGAGCAAAAAAGAAGTTTCCTTAATAATTTTGTTAGCTCCAGCCACGCTGTGCAGCTTCCCTATACAGTCGTACCTTGGTTCTCGAACTGAATCCGTTCTGGGAGTCTATTCGACTCCCGAAACTGTTTGAAAACCAAGATGCATCTTCCAGTTGGTGTAGGAGCTTCCTGCAGTCAAATGGAAGCTGCGTCAGACCTCCAGCTTCTGAAAAGCATTCGCAAACTTACTTCCGGGTTTGCGGCGTTCAGGAGCCGATTTGTTCGTCAACTAAGCCATTCGAGAACCAAGGTATGACTGTACAGGGCTGCCTTCGGATGTCTTCTAAAGTTTACATAATTACTTATTTCCTTGACAATTGATGGGAGGGCGTTCCACAGGGTGGAAAATGTTCCCTGTTCCCTCGCTTCTCGCAGTGAGGGAACTGCCAGAAGGCCCTCGGAGCTGGACCTCAGTGCTCATGGGATTCTACCTGCTCACACAATGACTTGGTTGGAGTCAACCAAATGGGCTTCAACTGTACATTCATTTGAGTAACAGTAAAAAAAGAAAAAACTTTAGAAGTTGCAAATACTCCAAAAAAAGTCAAAAGCAAGTAATAATGAAGACACACCTTTTCTTAAGATCTTAAGATCTCTAACAGTATCAGATTGTTGCCTCCCAGATTTAGAATGCATTTTGTTGGTGATGGCAAAACCTTTGGAATCATAAAAGAAGGGAAATAAAAAAATCACATTATATTCAAAAAGCAGTCTAACAAAGCTTCTGCTACATTAAAACAAAAAAACAAACCCACACATGTAAAATAGAAATCTTGGGATACTTGGGAGTAACATCCTTCTGAATTCATATGGGGCTTAATTTGAAAGGCAATCAGCATAAGGTTACATCACATCAAGGTCATCACATCTAGGACACATTATGGCCCGCATCCTAAGAGACTCAGGTACCCGCCTAAAGTTGTGGAATGTCCCCCAAGTGAGACACACCTGTCTCCACCATTATTAACTTTCAGGAGGAATTCAAAAACATTCATGTTTATTCAGGCTTTTAGGTGGCTGAATTGAAATTGAAATTGGAGACAATAGTTAGAGCTTCCATATTTCAAAAAGTGAAAATTCGGACACATAAGTTGTTGAGCTATTTTAGGCAAGGTTGTTGAATTTGATCCCCTGCTAAATTTGCCTGTTTGCCCTCTGACAAAGAAATGACCAGTCCATAATTTTAATGGTAGGTTTATTGTAGCTGTGACAGAATAACAACAGAAAAAACCCTGGAAACCCAGAAGACAAAAGTCAGAGATTGATGTCCGTTATAATGAGTGAAATAAGTATTTGATCCCCTATCTTCGTCAGGGGGCAAGCGGGCAAATTTAGCAGGGGAACAAATACTTTCCCCCCTCACTGCAGCTATTAATGATAAATTAACATGAGCCATTAGGGTAAGACGGGGAATACGCAGGAGAAATAATTCTCAGGAGATATGGAAGGTGTGTTTGTAGAATATGTACTGTTAAAATGGAAAGGGGTCAAACCATCGCAAGAGGTGTTGAAAATTTGGGAGGTTGAATAGTTGCGATGGAATGGAATAAAATAAATAAAAGTGGGATATAAATTAAGAAGAAATACAATAGATGAGGCTTCCTCAACCTTGGCCCTCCAGATGTTTTTGGCCTACAACTCCCATGATCCCTAGCTAGCAGGACCAGTGGTCAGGGATGATGGGAAGTGTAGTCCCAAAACATCTGGAGGGCCAAGGTTGAGGAAGCCTGGGTTAGATCCAGAGCGGATCTTCCAGGAGCCCTTTTCTGTGAGCAGAAAGAGTTTTTCCAACTTAACACAAGAAAAGAGAACTAGCAATGTACATCCGTATAGTTAAAGCTACAGTTTTCCCAGTAGTAATGAATGGAAGCGAGAGCTGGACCATAAAGAAGGCCGATCGCCGAAGAATTGATGCTTTTGAATTATGGTGCTGGAGGAGACTCTCGAGAGTCCCACGGACTGCAAGAAGATCTAACCTCTCCATTCTTAAGGAAATCAGCCCTGAGTGCTCACTGGAAGGACAGATCGTGAAGCTGAGGCTCCAATACTTTGGCCACCTCATGAGAAGAGAAGACTCCCTGGAAAAGACCCTGATGCTGGGAAAGATGGAGGGCACAAGGAAAAGGGGATGACAGAGGACGAGATGGTTGGACAGTGTTCTCGAAGCTACCAGCATGAGTTTGACCAAACTGCGGGAGGCAGTGGAAGACAGGAGTGCCTGGCGTGCTCTGGTCCATGGGGTCACGAAGAGTCGGACACAACTAAACGACTAAACAACAACAACACTAGCTTCCGCAATCTCTGGTCTATACTTGTGCTAAGCCCATCTGGTATTTGTAGCACTTCTGGTGCTTGTGCAACACTCCAGAGAATCATGCCACCGCGGGATTTTCTTTTGCTTCTGCGACTCTGGATCCAACCTGATAGTTTGGCTAATTCAGGTGGTGGCTGTTCTGAAGGAGAGTGTCCCAACACCAGAAAGAGGTTGCTATCGAAGGAATCTAACCCAAAAATTAATCTCAGAAGTACTTACTGTGGCCGGGGGAGCAAACAGCAAGGAAGCTGGAGGAGCAGGTACGTCATCGCCATCAAAATGCATGCTAAGTCATCCTACTGGGCAGGAGAAGACAGCAATCCGTGACGGACAGAGACTTGAAAAACAAAGGTAGCTTTTAGGTCCTGGTATTTGGCTTATTTGTCCAACAGTCTCGGCCTCTAAAACGACACCTCTCCTTTCAATGAAAGAAGATTTGGACAGTTGGAAACACTGTATGCTTTTGTCAGAATTTTGTTCGCCTCATCTGATTTGTTTAAAAGCCCTGGACAATTTCCATGGGAACTAGATCTGTTGGGATGAATGGATCCAGCGGATCTCCATTTCCCATCCTCGGCTCAGCTGTAACTACAAAGCATCTCCCCCATCCTTGCTGAGCCAAGTTCAGTGGATCTTAAAGAGAGAGGGGACTTAGGTTGGATCCCAAACCCATTCAAACTCAGTCATATGTCCTGGCAACCTAGCATAAATTAAGCCAGCAATGCAGTACAGTGGTATCTTGTTTCTCAAACGCCTTGGTATTCAAACAACTTGGAACCCAAACACTGCAAACCCAGAAGTAAATGTTCTGGTTTGTGAACTTTTTTCGGAAGCTGAACGTACTCAGTTTTGAATGTTATGCTTCTGACTTGAGGGCCACACTTCTGTTTTGAGTGTTACGCTGAGGTCTGTCTGCTTTTGCTACTTATTTTGCGTTTTTGTTTTTGCAGCATTTTTGTTTTTGTGACTGTGTGGAACCCAGTTCAGCTACTAATTGATTGTGTGACTGCAGTACATTGTTTACTGCTTTCATTTTATGGATCAATGGTCTCGTTAAAATAGTAAAATTAATGTTTTAAGGGTTATTTTTAAGAATCTGGAACGGATTAATCCATTTTGCATTACATTCTATGGGAAAGCGCACCTCGGTTTTGGAACGCTTTGGTTTTGGAACGGACTTCTGGAATGGATTAAGTTTGAGAACCAAGGTACCACTGTATTTTAAAGGTTTGTTTCCCTTTCTGCCAGGCGTAGGCAGACAAGCAGCAGCTCCACTGCTGAATGGAGCTAGAGTTGTGTAACTTTAAGCTGGCTGACTTATACCAGCTTGCTTTTCGCCAGCTTCCTGCACATAGGGCTCGACCCCTTGGTCTTTCCACACCCTGGAAGTGAAATGGGTACAACGTTGCTCTAAAAAGGTGCCAATTGTTCTGCCTGGGGTACTAGGTCGTGCCATTTTAGGGGGTGAAGCTTAATTTTTGTACATTTCTTCAGTGAGGGGTATTAACAATCTGTTTGGGGGTATGAGGAAACTTGCTATTGTTTTTGTGACTGGACAATATTTAGCTGGACAATATCTACACTTGAACTACTTCTGCTCAAATGGTTACTCTGTTTGCTATTCACATAAAGGTAAAGGTTAAGGACCCATGACAGTTCAGTCCAGTCACAAACGGCCTTGGGGTTGCGGCTTTCATCTTGCTTTACTGGCCGAGGAAGCCGACGTTTGTGCGCAGGCAGTTTTTCCGGGTCATGTGGCCAGCATGACTAAGCCGCCTCTGGTGAAACCAGAGCAGCGCACGGAAACGCCGTTTACTTTCCCACAGCAGCAGTACCTATTTAGCATCTCAAATGCCCAACTGGACTCTACATGGGCAGAAGTTTTCGTTACATCAGATTTCTAACCTCTGCGGTAATATTGGCCCCCAAACAATGGAAAATACTTAAGCCCCCTTTTAGTTGTTTTACATTTTAATATACTACTTTATCTTTTACTAGGAATATTTGAGAGGTTTTGTACATAGGGTTGTAAGATTTGGCCTAGAAAGAGAGGCTGGGTAATCAGAACGTCTTGTTTCCCAAACAAAGGATCAAATCAGAATTTCAGGTTGGCTTCTTCATCCTGCGGTTACTTATTTTCTACAGGTACCAGAACACTTACCATGGTGATTGCAAGGTTAATCAGTATCAACACACCAAACAGGAAGATTTGCTGAAAATAAATGGGTTTACCCATTGGTCCCCCAATACAAAGAAACACTTTGAAAGAACAGGCGAACTGAGGTTTAAATTGTGATCAGGATTTGGAAGCAAAGCTTGAAATGGCCTAGGAATTCTAGATTAAAGCAGCAACCAGGTTAGCCTTAACCATGGTTAGTGCAGGCGCAGAAGTAAATATCAAAGGGTAGTTAAGGCAGACCATGCAAAAGAGAAAATTTGTGCTAGAAAAGGAAGGGAAAAGCCCATGTTTTTCCAAGCAAACTTTCTATTTGCAAAACACAGTTTGCAAGGACCACGTTTTGCATTTGTCTGAAGAACGAACCCATCGCACATGGAAACTTGCTCATTCTTCCAATAAAATAACTTCTATTACTATTTAGCATCTGGAAAAATATGGTAAAGTCAAGTCACAGGTCTGAAAAGGCTTCTTCAGCCAAACTTTAATGACAAAAACTCACTAGTCTACAGAGGATTCCATTGGGGAAGTGATGAGCGAGGCAGGCAGGTTTTCTTTACTTTTGTGAGAATTATCTTGGTGGGGTCGAGATACTTTTGAGACCTCTGTCTGGGTCCTCTTTGTACAATTGCCGCCATCTTCTTTGACGGTCAACGCAGGGCTCCCTTTGTAGCTCATGCTTGAACTTACGGAAGACATTTTGTCATGAGGAGTGCATTTTTCCTTTTTGTTTTTAGAAAACTGTATACCAAAAATACTTTTTTTCCGCTTCTCTTCTGCGGTAACGGAAGGACCAGTTGCCTTCCTCGCCATTGGCTGTGACATCCCAGGGCTATGAAAAAATATATGAAAAGCCTCTGTGAGGCTTAAAAGCTTATTCACTCTTACACAGTTCAAATAGTCCAAATGAGACATGAAGCAACATTGGATGGGGTGTCTGAATAATGGATCGAACAAGCCTAATTTGAAGATCATCATTTCACATAATTAACTGAACTTGCATGTGGTCTTAACTCCCAGATGTAGACACAGCATTTAGTCTGTGATATTCTTATAATGAAATCAGTAATCATTTGTATCAGCCCCTTAAAGTCCAAAACCAGACAATGTAAACCGTAATTAATGTGGGCTTGTTTGTCACATATATTCCCGTTTCTCTTATCTTTCGGCATATGCAAAATTAACTCACTAACTACAAGTGGTAGAAGTTTGCTTCCTGAAGCAAAGAAAACGGGCATCTTCAATATTCCAGGAAGAGCTGTTTCTTCGCAAGTTACAGAGCAGAAAACCCAAGCTTGCCAATGAGCATAAACCCAAAAGGGATCTGCAACCAGTCCCGGCTGCATGGGAATTGTCCTTGCACGATAAGCGTGCTGATCACATTTTTACAGAAAGTGCCCAGCCAATAATCTCAGTATTTTAGAAACCAAACCTCCACTCACCCCATATTTTTTAATTAATTGATCCGAGCAATTTTACCACCCTCCTCAAATGTTCACATTCTCTCTGTGCCTACAAAACATCTTTGCATCATCTCTCCTTGAAAGTTAATCAACAGTCTAGGGAAAAATGGCTGCATCTGCATGGCACATTTAAAGACATCATCATACCACTTTTAATTGCCCTGCTCTCCTGGGAGCTGTAGTTTGTTAAATGTCCTGAAAGTTGTTAGGAGACCCCTATTTAACTAAGAGAGCTACAACTGGCATAGTGGTTTAGCAGCAAATCTCTCTTTGGACTCACAGCTGTCCATGGAGGCGCAGGTTAATTCTGTGTCCAGGGCGGCTGTCTACCAGCTCCACCTGGTACGCAGGCTGAGACCCTACGTGCCTGCGGACTCTCTTGCCAGAGTGGTGCATGCTCTAGTTATCTCCTGCTTGGACTACTGCAATGTACTCTACGTGGGGCTACCTTTGAGGGTGACCCGGAAACTGCAATTAATCCAGAATGCGGCAGCTAGACTGGTGACTGGGAGTGGCCGCCAGAACCACATAACACCAGTCCTGAGAGATCTGCATTGGCTCCCAGTACATTTCCAAGCACAATTCAAAGTGTTGGTGCTGACCTTTAAAGCCCCAAACGGCCTTGGCCCAGTATACCTGAAGGAGTGTCTCCACCCCCATCGTTCAGCCCGGACACTGAGATCCAGCGCCGAGGGCCTTCTGGAGCTTCCCTCATTGTGAGAAGTGAGGTTACAGGGAAACAGACAGAGGGCCTTCTCGGTAGTGGCACCCGCCCTGTGGAACGCCCTCCCTTCAGATGTAAAGGAAATAAGCAGCTATCTTATCTTTAAGAGACATCTGAAGGCAGCCCTGTTTAGGGAAGTTTTAAATATTTAATGCTGTATTGTTTTTAACACTTGATTGGAAGCCGCCCAGAGTGGCTGGAGAAACTCAGCCAGATGGGCGGAGTATAAATAATAAATTATTATTATTATAAATTATTATTCCTAGGGAATGCTGACAACTGTAGCTCCTTCCCAATATTTTATATATGGTGAAGTAAGCACTCCTGTGTAGGAATTGGTGTTTCTCCGAACATGCATGTAATTGTATGTAATGAGGCTGACATATGTGCTAATTTAATTACAAAAGACCATCAGAACAATGTCTCACATCCTGCCTGTGCACAGCAAAACAGACAGCTTGCGGACAAGTGATTTTTTTTAAAAAATAGGAAATTGATCATACACCAAGCAGAATTTACTCTTGCTGGGTGCAACACAACCAGAAATCAAATGATCGAGATTATTTGCAGTTTCACTATTTATGAAGTGCATGTGTGTTTGTGGGAGCCTGTCAGACAAACAGGACTTTATTCTCTCTGCACCGGCATTTTACAGAGAGGAGGGGAAGGAATTCAACTACGAAGCTTGTATGTGAACTATTCAAAATGTTCCTCTGTGTGTGTGTGTGTGTGTGTGTGTGTGTAGGGGCAGCTGGCAAAGGGAACGGATATGTGTATTTCTCATCTCTGAATCTTACCACCTTTTACTATGACAAATAATGCAGCTTAGATGTTACTCAAAGAGGTAACACACAAATCGAATTGATGAAACAGAAACATATGCAAATCCACGGCTTTATTTTTAAACCCTATTAATCCGTGGTTAACGAAAGCGCTTACCTTTCTTGGGTGGCCTGGCTGCTACTTAGCTTAAATCGCTTAGTATTGTCTGTAAGCGTTGCAATGCCAGGGCTGGTGCAAACCTGCCTTTCCGGAACTGGTTTTGGCCCAGTCGGTTTGTTCTCATTTCCCTCAGCAGCAGCAGCGAGGACAGTCTTTCTCCCATCCGGAGGCCTGCAAAGCTGTCCGTCCTTATCTGCACTCATCTCTGCAGGGCAGGAAAGCCTCTTTGAAGTTTCAAGCCACCACTTTAGAGGAAGGGGGATCAGGAAAAGAGAGAGAGATCCATCAAAATCCACGACCAGAAAGAGGAGTACCAGATGAATGGAAGAAATTTAAGGATTATTTAGTTAAATATGCTAAAGATAATATAAGTAGAATTACTTGTGTGTACAGTGGTACCTCAGGTTACATACGCTTCAGGTTACAGACGCTTCAGGTTACAGACTCCACTAACCCAGAAATAGTCTCTTGGGTTAAGAACTTTGCTTCAGGATGAGAACAGAAATCGTGCTCCTGCGGCACGGCAGCAGCAGGAGGCCCCATTAGCTAAAGTGGTGCTTCAGGTTAAGAACAGTTTCAGGTTAGGAACGGACCTCCGGAACGAATTAAGTACGTAACCAGAGGTACCACTGTATTTATACCCCGCAAATCTTACTGGGTTAACCCAGTCACTCTGGGCAGCTTCCAACATATGTAAAAACATAATTAAACATTTAAAAAGACACACTTCCCTATGCAAGATTGCCTTCAGATGGCTTGGAGGGGGTCGGATAACTCCATAAAGGTAAAGGGACCCTTGACCATTAGGTCCAGTCATGACCGACTCTGGGGTTGCGACGCTCATCTCGCTTTATTGGCCGAGGGAGCCAGCGTACAGCTTCCAGGTCATGTGGCCAGCATGACTAAGCCGCTTCTGGTGAACCAGAGCAGTGCACGGAAACGCCGTTTGCCTTCCTGCAAAAGCGGTACCTATTTATCTACTTCGAACTGCTAGGTGGGCAGGAGCAGGGACCGAGCAACGGGAGCTCACCCCGTCGCGGGGATTCTAACCGCCGACCTTCTGATCGGCAAGCCCTAGGCTCAGTGGTTTAACCCACAGCGCCACCCGTGTCCCATGGATAACTCCATACCCTCCAACATTTCTCCAATGAAAATAAGGACATCCGAGGCATGACTTTTTTTTCAGCAGGAACACTCCGGGACTTTGTTCCAGAACCTGCCCTGAGGGTTCCGTCACCTCTCCTGAGCGTTCCGGCAGACCCTCTCTGTGGCCACAATCATCCAGGCGCTGCGGGCGGCGCATTTTCTGGGTGGAGAGATTTGGATGGATCGGGAGTTGACACGTTGCACGCTTTTTTCAGTGATTCTCTTCTCTTCCGAAAGAAGCTCTATAAGGGAGGCGTGACGCGATGTGTGTTTTTGGCGACTACCTAAAAAAAATCCCAACCACTTTGATGGCTCCCTAAAAAATAGCCCAACCACTTTGATGGCTCTCTAAAAAACAGCCCAACCACTTTGATAGCTCCCTAAAAAACAGCCCAACCACTTTGATAGTTCCCTAAAAAATGGCCCAACCACTTTGATGGCTCTCTAAAAAATAGCCCAACCACTTTGGCATCCTTTTGAAAGAAGCTCAACGACTTAGGGTTGTCCGTCCCAAAAAGCGGCGGTGGGAATTCCTGCACCCCCGTTTTCTAGGGGGTGGAAAAAGCACTGATCTTAACTGGGATCAAATCAGAAACCGGGACGGCTTCTCTAAATTAGGGACGTCCCTTTAAAATAAGGGACACTTGGGAAAGGTCTGCAATCCTAAGCGAACCCAGCGGGGGTTGCTTCCAGGAAAGCGAGTTCGGGGCTGGGATGGGGGTGGTCCAGAATCCTGAACAGGCACCTTCTGCTTTGTGGTTTTACTCGGGAGTAAGCCTCGGCGGAATGAAGCCCAGCACAGCAGCCGCGCGTCGGGAGAGGGAACCCCTGGAAGAGCCGAGATTGCCCCGCCGGGGTTCTACTGGGGCGGCGGCGGCGGCGGCGCTTTCCGCCCAGCAGCCCTTTGGAAACCTCCGGGCAGATGCGCGCGGACAGGATCGGGCGCAGGGCGGGGCAATCGAATCTCTCGCCTTTTGCAGGGCGCTGCGGAAATAATAATAATAATAATGATGATCATCATAAGATTTGAAATTACCTCGGTCGCAGCAGTGGTTTCATCATTCAATGTCCGGTTCTACTTTAAATATATATCTATATCTATCTACTGTTCCCTTTGCTTCCGCGTTTTCTCTATAAACTTACAAGTCTTAGACTCACACGTGCCGAACTAACTTCCGGGTACACCTACGAAGCCAAGTTCCGGGTTGCATTGCATTGATAAAAACTATAAATCTCCAACGGGTTGACTTCACCCCCTTCATGGTCTCCTGAGACAGTCGGAAGCAGACAACAATGGCATATGTATTATTATATCGTGTAGAATGCATGTATTATTTTATACCATATTGCACATTTGTTTTTTTAAAAAATTGTATTACTATAGATCAACATGCTGTGCTATATTATATAGAATTATATACTGTATATATACTCGTAGCCGAGTAAGATTGCCTTCCATGAATATGGTCTTAATATTACATTACTGTATATATAATGTATATAATATGTGTGTATTACGCCAGGGGGAAATGCGGGGTATGAATAAATGAACAAATGTGTAACAATAAAATAATAATAATAATAATAATAATAATAATAATAATAATAATAATAATAATAATAATAAATTTAAACGAACCAAGAAGTTCCATCTCAGGCAGCACCGGTTGCTGTTCTCTACTTTTCGTACCTCTTTGGTGCTTCTTCCCCCCTACTTCTCCCCGCCCCCGCCCCTTGGCCTTAAGCGCCAAAGCCGCAATTAATACCCCTCCCACAATGCTTTGCGAGAGGAAGGGAAGGGGGTGGCCTTTGCCCTTACCCAAGATGGCCGCTCCCTGTGTCTTTGGGGTCTGCTGTCCTCGCTGCCTTTGCAGAAGCGATCGAGGTCCTTAGTTAGCCGCGTTATTTTATTTTATTATTGTCTATTTTTATTTTATTTTATACCTGCAGAGAGGGAGAGAGGGCTGCATCAGGGGCGCCGCGCCTGCTTGCAACGGCGTGTTTTGGCAAATATTTACTGTATTTTCTTTCCGAGCGGGCAGGACACCCGCCCTTCCATAGCAGGGATATTGCAGCGAGGCTGCAGTCTTACGCACGCTTCAGTTCGGACAAGAAACAAACAAGGGCAAAGGTGTCCCTTAAATAACCTGACATTTCAGCATGTTGCAAGCTTCCTTGTCCCTGGAGGGTCCTCTTTGCAAGGAGTAGGACTTCTGTAGGAAGCGGGTGCACCCTGAGCCGCCACCCGGCTTGCGCAAAAGGCCCAATAAAACGTGTCGCATGGTATGCAGTCGGGCTTGTCGCTCGTGGCAGGGGGAAAAACCCCATAATATCTGGGGCAGGGCACAGACATGGAGAGGAAGGATTGCGACTTGCAGGGGAGAAGTGTTTTCTCAGCCCTCTCCACCCACAGTAGGGCTGTTAAGAGCGTTGACGCAATGGATATTGTAGTTAGGAAAGCTTTGGAAAATGGCAGCCAAACACACACACCTCAATCTCAACGGGAAACTGTAAAAGGTAGATGTGAAGTGCACAACTTCTAGTCTAGTCCAGAAGTCATGCATGTTGTTGTAACTAAAAGCAGATGGATGTGAAGTACACAACTCCCAGTCTAGTGCAGAGGTCATGCATGTTGTTGTTGTTAGAATTTATATACCGTCCTATACTCGGGTCTTAGGGCGGTTCACAGAATAAAATCAAGATATAGAACCACAAGATGGGACGCAGGTGGCGCTGTGGGTTAAACCACAGAGCCTAGGACTTCCCGATCAGGAGGTTGGCGGTTCGAATCCTCGCGACAGGGTGAGCTCCTGTTGTTTGGTCCCTACTCCTGCCAACCTAGCAGTTCGAAAGCATGTCAAAGTGCAAGTAGATCAATAGGTACCGCTCCAGCGGGAAGGTAAACGGCGTTTCCATGCGCTGCTCTGGTTCGCCAGAAGCGGCTTAGTCATGCTGGCCACATGACCCGGAAGCTGTACGCCGGCTCCCTCAGCCAATAAAGCGAGATGAGCGCCGCAACCCCAGAGTCGGTCACGACTGGACCTAATGGTCAGGGGTCCCTTTACCTTTACCTTTTATAGAACCACAAAATACATAATAAAAACAACAACCCAATAACCCCCCCCCCAATATGTGGCCAAATTGAAAGTGGAGGAAGAAAAAGCTTGCATTTCTGCCCATCAGCTGTACAGGAGAAAACTCCGCAATAAGCGTTGATTCAGTCCCGCTCTGTGTTCCCCTTTCCCTTCCAAACAGCCAGATCACACAGGACTCCAGCTGCTTCTCTCTATACGTGGTATGGAGAATGTGGCTAGAGACAATTTTTCTCCTTCGCTCATGACACCAAAGCTGAATGTTGGCAGATTCAGGACAGACAGAAGATAGTGCACAGTTAAACAGTGGAATTCACCTCCACAAGAGAGGGCCACCAACTTGGATGACTTTAGAAGAGGATTAGACAAATTGATGGAGGATAAGGCTAAATTTAGGGACGCGGGTGGTGCTGTGGGTTAAACCACAGAGCCTAGGACTTGCTGGTCAGAAGGTCAGCGGTTCGAATCCCCGCGGCGGGGTGAGCTCCTGTTGCTCGGTCCCTGCTCCTGCCAACCTAGTTCAAAAGTACATCAAGGTGCAAGTAGATAAATAGGTACCACTCCAGCGGGAAGGTAAACGGCGTTTCCGTGCGCTGCTCTGGTTCGCCAGAAGCGGCTTAGTCATGCCGGCCACATGACCCTGAGCTGTACGCCGGCTCCCTCGGCCAATAAAGAAAGATGAGTGCCGCAACCTCAGAGTCGGTCACGCCTGGACCTAATGGTCAGAGGTCCCTTTATCTTTACCTATTTTCAAATTGCTGTAACCTGGATGGGAAAGCTTATGGTGAAGGGTGGGCAACACAGTGAGGTAATAATAATAATAATAATAATAATAATAATAATAATAATAATAATAATTCACCATTCATTAATATTGTATACTAATGTGTGCAGGGATACCTCCCATTGCACCACAGTTTTAGGATGCTGGGGGAGAAGGTGAAGAAAATGAGGTAATTGAATTAAAGGATAAACTGTGGCAAGATCACCAACACTGCCATTGAGACAACAGATGGTTGTCAATCTTAGCATCAGCCAGACCTGGAGAAGTGGAGCATGAGACTGCCAGCACCTTGGCCCCAGGCATGGGACTGGCCAGGGTTAGTGACTACAACCTGCTTGAGAAAAAGCCTACTCATGTGTAGGAAGGTGGCATGGTATAGGAAATGGGTGTGGCTTGAGCTGCCTATAAGAGGCAGGCAAAAAGAAGTTTCTATTGTCTCCCAAGCAAGCCGGGAGATGGGGAAGGGCAATTAGCTGGGAGTAGACTTCTAAAGCAAAAGAAGCTGTGTTGTATAAATCTGTGACCTGCTTTAGTATTTGTGCAGCTGCAAGAGTTCTGTTTTGAACTTGGTGTTGGAATCACAAACAGATTTCTGGCCAGTATATACAATTCAGTACAGGCAACTTCCAATTTATGCTGGGGTTACGTTCCAAGCCACCACACGTTTAAGTGAAATCACCTACAGTGGTACCTTGGTTTACAAACTTAATCCGTTCCGGAAGTCCATTCTTAAACCAAAGCATTCTTAAACCAAGGTGTGCTTTCCCATAGCAGGTACTCAATTTATACTCAACAGGAAGCAGAACATGTTCTGCTTCCAAGGCAAAGTTCACAAACCAAAACACCTGCTTCCGGGTTTGCAGCATTCTTAATCCAAGTTGTTCAATGGTGGCCATATTTGTGATGATATTTGGTTTCTTTTTTATGGGGGTATTGTTTCTATTATTTTCAAAGAGGCTTGTGTTGGTCAATCGCCCCCCTCTTGTGGCTACCCCTCGAGTTACAGTATTTAAACTGGTTAACTTTTGTCAAGAGATGAGACCAGCAAATCTCTCTGACCCTTACGTTTGGGGGCTGGTACAAGCCCACCCCAATAAGAGGCAAGTTTTTAAAGTTCCTAGGTTATAGTTGTTGTTTAACTTGGATTATAATACTGTACAAGCCACAGAGGAACTTTGGCTTACCACCACTCATCCACTCGCCCCAAACATCCCCCTTACGTTTACTTACTGATCTGGTGATGTTGGGAGTAGCACTGCTGCCATTGCAGTAGTACTGAGGAAAACAAGTCCAAAAACTATTCCACTTTTCAACTTGGGGCACTGAGATTGAGGGTGATGGAGGTTTTGAATCAAATGTGCACACTAGTCAATATGTGCCCACCTCAGCTGACTTCTCTGGTTTCAAGAAACCAGTGCAAGGGAAAACCAGTGCAAGGGGGGAAAGCACATCTGTTGACAGAGTGGCAAAGATTATATCAAACCACCTCTACATTCCTAAAATTAGCCTTGGCTTTACAGTGGTACCTTGGGTTACAGACGCTTCAGGTTACAGACTCTGCTAACCCAGAAATAGTACCTCGGGTTAAGAACTTTGCTTCAGGATGAGAACAGCGGGAGGCCCCATTAGCTAAAGTAGTAGCTCAGGTTAAGAACAGTTTCAGATTAAGAACAGACCTCCGGAATGAATTAAGTTCGTAACCCAAGGTAGGACTATATTTAGGAAGTCTATTTATGTTTATCTTGCATGTCAAAAACCCAATGATTAAGGTATAAACCAGCTGAATGGAAACCAGGCCTTAGGAAGAAAGCTTGAAGGAGCTGGGTATGTTTAGCCTGGAAAAGAGGAGACACAGAGGAGATATGATAGCCATCCTCAAATATTTCAAGGGCTGTCACATGGAAGATGGAGCGAGCTTGTTTTCTACTGCTCTGGAGGTAGGACTCGAACTAATGGCTTTAAGTTACAAGAAAGGAGATTCTGACTAAATATCAGGAAGAGGTTTCTGACAGTAAGAGCAGTTCAACAGTGGAAAGGTTGTGGACTCTCCTGGGAGGTTGTGGACTCTCTTTCCTTGTTTTTTTAAAAAATAATTTTATTGATTTTTACAAATAATTTCCAAAAATCATATAACATACTTTCTTATCTTATATAGTGTTTTTGACTTCCATCAACTGCATCTGAAGATTTTTCAGTCTTTATCACTTAATCTGCATTTCATTATTTTCAGTATTACATTTAATACTCCTTCACTAATAATTCTTATCATAGTTTTCTCTGCAATATTTCACATAATCCGCCTTACAAAACTTCTTGCAACCCTACTAGCGTAATCTGTTGATTACAATTGTTTTCAGATAATTCATATATTTACTCCAGTCCTCTGAGAATCTCTGATCCAGCAGGTTTCGGATCCTTCCTGTCATCTTATCCAATTCTGCATTGTCCATTAATTTCGTCTGCCATTCTTCTTTCGTTCGTAGTTCTTCTCAGTGGCGTAGCGTGGGTTGTCAGCACCCGGGGCAAGGCAAGTAATTTGCGCCCCCTAACCCGTGGATTTGCGCCCCCAACCCGTGGATGTGCGCCCCCTAACCCCCAGATGTTGCGCCCGGTGCGGCCGGCCCCCCCTGCACCCCCCACGCTACGCCACTGGTTCTTCTTGTTTCCATTTCTGTGCTAACAATACTCTTGTTGCCGTTGTTGCATATAAAACAGTTTATTGTCCTGTCTGTTAATTTCCTCACTTACAATGCCAAGTAAAAATGCTTCTGGTTTTTTCCATAAATGTATATTTCAACATCTTTTTCATCTCATTATATATCATTTCCCAGAAGCTTTTCACTGTCTTACATTCCCACCACATGTGATAAAATGATCCTTCCTTTTCTTTACATTTCCAACATTTATTACTTGTTTCAGACATTTTAGCTAATTTCACTGGTGTAATATACCATCTATACATCATTTTCATCACATTCTCTTTTAAGGCATTGCATGCTGTAAATTTTATTCCTTCTTTCCAAAGTTTTCCCCAATCGTTTAACTGTATGTTGTACCCAAAATCCTTGGCCCAGTGTATCATAACTCTGACTTATCCTCAGATCGTATAAATCTTTCGCCTTTCCTTGGAGGTTTTTAAGCAGAGGATGGATGGCCACCTGTCATGGATGCTTTAGCTGAGATTCCTGCATTGAGAGGGGTTGGACTAGATGACCCTTGGGTCCCTTCCAGTTCTGTGATTCTATGAATGTACTACTGAAATGGAAAGTTGTTGGGATTCAGACCATCAATATGGAAACTCCAGATGCACACCCTAAATTTCATTGTCCTCTGCTATCAAACACGGGAAACAATATGGTTTAAGCCCCCTTTTTGCAATTAAAGTATAAACACTGGAAATGGTAACACAAGAGTTGTATTCTCCAGGTGGTCTTTGTCCTCTTTTTTTGACTATCGGATTTCAAAAATGGAGATCCTCACACAAAGCCCATGCTCTTCTCCAAGCCACATCTTTAATAACAACCCAGAGTCAAACAGAGATTTCCTCTTCCAAGAAATTCAATTTAATTAAATTCCAGCTTGAGAGAACCCACCGGTATATGTCTAGACAACCGCTGTGATTCTTTCTAAATTACTTTCACATAATATCATGGGGAAAGCAGGACTGAGCAAACATGATTGTCTTATTATGTGTTTTAAAATAAGCTTTTCCCTGGAGGGAGTTTAGTACTGCAGTATCCATTCATAATCCAAACTCACTGAATTGCCTGGTGTCTTCCTTCATAAATGTCACCACAAGGTGACCTCGTAAGAACTTTCTGAGTCCACTCTTCCAATTTCTATCTAAGATTTTATTCCATTTATTAATTGTTGGTCAAAACTACACATTGCCCTGGATCAAACATAACACTAAACCATCATCACATGCATCAATAAATCTTGGACCCATGCATTCTCCTCCACTCCTCCAGACATTTTCTATTAACTACAGTTTATCATTACCCCCATGCTGCTCTTTTAGTCCATGCTGCCCCTCCCTCCCCAGTACTAGTCCACCTTGTGACAAAGATGGAAGCCCTTGTTCACCATAAGGTGTATCATGGGATCAACATAGTCTAGAAGTTATGCAGCCTTTAATTTAGATAAGCACCTAGTGTTTGTGAGGGAGCAGGATGTGCCTTTACGGTGCCTAGGTAGCAAAAGGGATGTAAACTATTTAGAGATTTTCCTTGCAATCCTGCAGTATATAAATTTTGTTAAATACATGAAATAATGTGTGACAGACCTAATCCCTCTCCTTTCCATGGATTCTCTGCAACCCAGAGGGACATGTTTAAGATATTAGAGGCCAGCTGAAAAGTGGGGAAGGAGTTCTGGGCAGCAAAGACACATGGACCAGGAAGTGTGTTCCTTTGGTCATTAAATTTGCCCTGCCCCCCCCCACATTCACGATTGAAGCAGGCCCAGTAATGTATGCCCAAGACATAAAATGGTCTGACACCTATGGTTCCAGTCTAAGTCTCATTGGAATGTGCTTGCTTTCATATACAGTGGTCCCTCGGGTTAAGTACTTAATTCATTCCGGAGGTCCGTTCTTAACTTGAAACTGTTCTTAACCTGAAGCACCACTTCAGCTAATGCAGTCTTCCGCTGCTGCCGCGCCGCTGCTGCATGATTTCTGTTCTCATCCTGAAGCAAAGTTCTTAACCCCAGGTACTATTTCTGGGTTAGCGGAGTCTGTAACCTGAAGCGTTTGTAACCTGAAGCGTATGTAACCCGAGGTATCACTGTAGTGTATTTGGGAACATGTAACACTGCAATACCTCTTGCTGAAAAGGTAGTGTGGTGTAGTGGTTAAGAGTGGTAAACTCGTAATCTGGTGAACCGGGTTTGTGTCCTCCAGATGCAGCTGCTGGGTGACCTTGGGCTAGTCACACTTCTTTGAAGTCTCTCAGCCCCACTCACCTCACAGCGTGTTTGTTGTGGGGAAGGAAGGGAAAAGAGAATGTTAGCCACTTTGAGACTCCTTAAAGGGAGTGAAAGGCGGGATATCAAATCCAAACTCTTCTTCTTCTGAAACCTTTGGGTAATTTTATCTATCTGCTTCATGAATCAACATACCACACCTCAATAGGTTTTTCCACAGTGGTGCCATATCCTTGCGCATGGAACATCATATCAGATACATTGAACCAAATGACAGTATTCTGGGACAATTTCTTTGGCGATCGCTCGTAGCCAAGTAAGATTGTCTTCCATAAACACGTGTTTTAAGAGTGAGTCCGTAAGTGACTGTGGAGGCCAATTCTGGATCCACATGTCCTTCCACAATGGGGACATAGATTTCTGGGTGGGAGTTGATCACGGTGAGGGTTTGCCAAGCTTGCCTTCCTCTTGGCACATTTCTCCCTTTCATCCTGAGTTTGAGCGTCTTCAAAGCCCATGACACCTTTAGTAAAGGTTGTTCTCCAATTGGAGCGCTCGCAGACTAGTGTTTCCCAGTTGTCAGTGTTTATACTATATTTTTTCACAGTTTCTCGTGTGTTTGTGGGTAACTTTTACCTTAAGCTTTAAAGATGAGCTACAACCCACTGTTCTGCTGTTCCAAGAGAGGCGAGTGAAAGCGGGATGTATTTTATTGCGTGGTTTTGCCACAAGATGTCACTAAATACTGGGTTTGTTTGTTTGTTATATGGTTGTAGCTGTCAATGAGTTCTTATGGGCTTATAAAATGTAGGTAGGATATTTTGAGACTGAGAGATGGACGAGAAACAGGCAAGACTTTAGGAAGAGCATGCTGAATTATCCAACAATACCACACCTGATTCATTCTGCATTGTGAGACCTAAGGCAAAATCAAACAAATTAGCCATCATTTAAAATTTCCCACCATACCCCTGAAAAATCTAAGTTGGAGACGGAGTTGTTGGATACTAAAGGTAAAAACTTGTCTAAAATGTACAAATTATTGTTGGAGTGGCGTACAAAAGATGAACAAGTTAAATCGGTAATGATAGACCGGGCAAGGGATGTAGGACATAACATAATGTTTGAAGATTGAGAAAGATTGTGGAGGAAAGGGGTCAAGTTCACTGCATGTACGGTGTTAAAGGAAAATATAATGAAAATGATGTATAGATGGTATTTGACTCCTGTTAAATTAGCAAAGATATATCATAACTGTGATAATTTATGTTGGAAATGTAAAGAAAAGGAAGGTACTTTTTATCACATGTGGTGGACTTGCCCCAAGGTGAAAGACTCCTGGGAAAAGATTTATAATGAATTGAAAAAAATGTTAAAATATACATTTATAAAGAAACCAGAGGCCTTTCTTCTTGGAATAGCAGGTTTGGAATTGCCCAAGAAAGATGTTAAATTATTTTTGTATGCCACAACTGCTGCCCGAATTTTACTAGCTAAAAAGTGGAAAATGCAAGAATTACCTACGGTGGAAGAATGGCAGATGAAGATGATGGAGTTTTCGGAACTAGCCAACCTAACCGGAAGAGTCCGCGACCAGAAGGAGGAGGAATATCAGGAAGAATGGACAAAATTTAATGACTATTTAGTTAAATATGTAAAGTTAAATTAACTGGAAACAGCTTGCAGATGCTTAATTGGCTTAGGATTTTATATAAGTTAAGTGATGCATTAATATGTTTAATCTTAAAATGAAAAGATTTAAGGATGTTAACGTTTAAGTTAAATTTTAAAAGAACTTTGATTTGGAAAACCATTAGAAGGATATGCATTGAAATTCAACCAAGGGGAAGCGAGGAAGTCACTTAACTAGTGTAATTTTAATAAGGTTATGATTTATGTTTGTTTGTTTATTTGTTTGTTTATAATTTTGCGAAAACTATTAAAATTAAAAAAAAAAAATCCCACCATACCCACAATGGGTATAGTGGGGAAAAGGGAACGGTGTCGTTCAGGGCCTTTTTCAAAGCAAAGCTCACAGGGGAAGTCTAACTAGCAAGAGTCACAACTGTTGCTGTATTTACTTTTGCTTCTGGCCATGGGGGTGGGGAAAGAGCCATCGGGCTGAAAAAGTTTTCCCACCCCTTTACATCCACATGCTTCTTTCTGTGGCACAGTGGTTAAAAGGTTAAGAGTAGGATCTGAGAGACCAGGGTTCAAATCCCTACTCGGCCATGAAGCTTACTGAAGAGAAGAGTTTTGGATTTGATATCCCACTTTATCACTACCCAAAGGAGTCTCAAAGCGGCTAACATTCTCCTTTCCCTTCCTCCCCCACAACACACACTCTGTGAGGTGAGTGAGACTGAGAGACTTCAAAGAAGTGTGACTAGCCCAAGGTCACCCAGCAGCTGCATGTGGAGGAGCAGGGAAGCAAACCCGGTTCACCAGATTACGAGTCTACCGCTTTTATCCACTACACCACACTGGCTCTCCATTGGCTCTCTACACCACACTGGCCCAAGGTCACTGGGTGACCTTGGGCCAGTCACTGCTTGTCAGCCTAACCTACCTCACAGGGTTGTTGTGGGGAGAACCATCTACACCATCTTGGGGTGAAAAGGTGGGATATCAATGAAATAAAGAAATACTTATCACCACCCCAGATCCTGTGCATTTCGACACTGGCGTTGCATTTTAAAAACGTTCTGTCCTATTAAGCGTGGTTGCCATTTGAAGAAGCATTCAGAAAACATCCAAAACTTATTACCTGCTCCCAGTATGTTTTTAAAAGAGCTAACTTCAGGATGCTGGTTGCTTTAAAGTAAAAACAAAACAAAACAAAACTTCACTGCAGTGTCATTTTGCCAAAAGCTTGTGCAGGCTCGGTGAATTCCACCAGGGAATATTGGAAATAAAATTTTAGTAGGCTGTGCTGTTTCTTTTGGGAAAGTTCCAAGCTAAAGTTCTTTTTCTTCTTTTTTTGCTCAGTGGAAGCTGTTGCAGATCTGTCTGAAAGCCGTTGCATGGATTATTCCGGAGCCTACTCGCAGTATCTGTGGGGAAGGGAGGGGGGCAAAATATTGTCACATACCTTTGAACGACTTTGGGAAGGTTGTCTTGCTGCTGCCTAAATCCTTATTTTGACAAGTTCAGCTTCATGGGATTCTTGCCAGCTCTCTGGGGACCTTTTGAAAGCAGCAGAATCCAATTGTGAAGTATTTCTCCAGAATACTATTTAGGGAAATTGACAACTTCCTGATCTGTTCTTAGGTTCTCTTCATATATTGCACAAAGATTCTAAATGTGCTAAGCTGAATGTGCTTAGAACATTCCTTGAGAACTTCTCGCTCAACTTGGGAGGTCCTGAAGTGGAGCAAGGATTTTGGGGCCCTACCATTAGGCAGAGTGAGGCAGCTGCCTCAGAAAGATTCTGAGTGGCAGGAAGTGGACAGAGCAGTGTTGGCCACACACCCTGTTGTACGCTCCTAAAGCTAGTCTACTTGCCCTCAAGGGCAATGGAGGATGTTGTCCAGTCACTAGTGTTGAAGTAAGATTCAGCCAGCCTGGTTGACTTGTATACAGTGGTACCTCGCAAGACGAATGCCTCGCAAGACAAAAAACTCGCTAGACGAAAGGTTTTTCCGTTTTTGAGTTGCCTCGCAAGACGAATTTCCCTATGGGCTTGCTTCGCAAGACGAAAACGTCTCGCGACTTTGTTTCCTTTTTCTTAAAACTGTTAAAACAAAGGTTGCTTAGCTTGAACAGCTGCAGTTGCTACTTGACTTTGAGGAGCAACTGTTAGCACGTGGTTTTGTAGCCTTTTCTCAGACTTTGCTCACTTTTGAAGCTTTTCCAAAACTTTTCCAGAACTTCTCTTGCATCCATTTGGTAAGTTAAACTTTTAAAAGTTTTTTGGGGGGTTTTGGATTTTGGGTTGGGGTGTTTGGGATTCAAGGACTTGGTGTTGTGGGGGGGGGGTTTGCGATAATCTGGGAGCTTGTGGGGCTTTTTTGGGAATTTTTATGATTTTCTGTGACCATTGGGCCAGGTTGTTTTTTTCAATTTTTTTTCCTGAGTTTGAATTTCTGAGTGCTGGCTGGCTGGGGGAACAGTTGGAGAGGTTTCTGCAGGAATCTGGGAGCTTGTGGGGCTTTTTTGGGAATTTTTATGATTTTCTGTGACCATTGGGCCACTCTGCTGTTTTTTTAAAAAAATTCTGGATTTGAATTTCTGTGTGGTGGGTGGCTGGGGGAACAGTTGAGGAGGGGGTTCTTCAGCAAGAAGCAAAGAGTGGAAGAGGAGCCTTCTTCGAGTGGTCCCCCAGAGTCTTAGAAAATGTACTGTACACTTTGTTGATTTTTAAATGTTTTTCTGTCATGTTTATAAAGTTAATTTATTTTCCCTTCAATTTTTGAACTGCTCTTTACAGTATGTGTGACTTTAAAGAGCAGTTAATAAACTGTTTTTGTACCAAATTTGGCTTTGTTTGGACTTTTTTTGACCATAGGAACGCATTAATTGATTTTCAATGCATTCCTATGGGATTTCGTGATTCGCAAGACGAAAAATTCGCTAGACGACAAAACTTGCGGAACGAATTAATTTCGTCTTGTGGGGCACCACTGTACATGGAATGAAGGAGGCGCCATTTTGTCCTTCACTTCAGGCAGCAGAATGCTTTGGAGCCACGTCCCACCCCTTCCCACTTTTTGCCCTGAAGAAGTGTGCATGCACACAAAAGCTCATACCAATAACAAACTTAGTTGGTCTCTAAGGTGCTACTGGAGTAGTGATGTATGGAAGTGAGAGCTGGACCATAAAGAAGGCTGATCGCCGAAGAATTGATGCTTTTGAATTATGGTGCTGGAGGAGACTCTTGAGAGTCCCATGGACTGCAAGAAGATCAAACCTATCCATTCTGAAGGAAATCAGCCCTGAGTGCTCACTGGAAGGACAGATCCTGAAGCTGAGACTCCAATACTTTGGCCACCTTATGAGAAGAGAAGACTCCCTGGAGAAGACCCTGATGTTGGGAAAGATGGAGGGCACAAGGAGAAGGGGACGACAGAGGACAAGATGGTTGGACAGTGTTCTCGAAGCTACCAACATGAATTTGACCAAACTGCAGGAGGCAGTGGAAGACAGGAGTGCCTGGTATGCTCTGGTCCATGGGGTCACGAAGAGTCGGACACAACTAAACGACTAAACAACAACAAAGGTGCTACTGGAAGGAATTTTTTATTTTGTTTCGACTACGGCAGACCAACACACCTACCTACCTGTAAAGCGAAACACCAGCGAGTCAGGACTGGCAGCAGCTTCTTGTAGTGGGGTTACTTATTTGCAAGCCTGATTTGTCTTGCATTGTGCATGAAGCATGTCTCATAGCAAACACATATCATTCCACTAAGTAAGTTTCCTTTAAAGAACTCGATTGAAGACTAACCATGAGAAATGCCTTTGTTCCCATATCTCTCTTTGAGCCAATCTCAATGAATCCGAGCCTATATATTATCTCTATGAATCTGGCTATCTACAGAAAGCGTTAATAAGATCCATCTCTTACTTTAGCATTTGAACAAAAAACTGATCACATCTATGGCGATGTTAGTTCTTCTACTAACCATAGTGAAACGCTATCACCGCCAGTTAGGAAGCAATTTGAGTTGTTAATAACCCAATTTTTGTTCATTATCGAGGTAGCTTTCAACTGCTAGTGGTGTGAGATGTTTTGTTATTAGCATTTTGCTCAAACAACAGGTTGTGAGTGATAAAACACTGTTGTTTTCTTTAAAAAGCAAAAGAAGCTTTTCATTGACTATCTCTGGTATAAGGGACTACAACTCACATCAGCCTCAGTCAGCATGGTCAATGGATGATGAGATTTGTAGTCCAACATCTGGAGGAAACTCCATTGGCTACCACTGGGAAAATAAGTCCAAAGGTCATCTAAGCCCTTTGGTGACCTTACCATGACCTAATGTGCTCCTCAGTAAGCCAATGCTTATCCTTGTTATTTTAAGATGTATCTAGATTTAAAACAATTTAACTTTGTTCCTTTTTCATTGTCCAATATTTGCTGGACGCTCAGCAAACTTGCCTCACTTAGATGGAAAATGGTTTTCCTTTTTACTCCTCTGAAGCCTATTTTTAGACTTGCCAGAAGCCTATTCCGCGTGGTCCTCGAGCTTTCAAAGTGCACATCGATCTTAATTTTTTAGCAATTTCCTCCAGCAAAAGCAAGTTATAATTAACAGTCTCCTCAGTTTCATTGCCAAGAAATTCTGGCCACGGTCTTGCGTTTCCTCCTAAGTGCTGCCCTCCCCTCAAATAAATACATACTTCTGCACCTTGTTCGCACATTATTTTGTTTCCTTAACATCTCACAATTACTGCCTTTGAAGGGATGAATCCCCTTAAAAAAGAGAGAGGAAACCATTTTTCTGTGAAGGGACAATTGGAGTCTGCAACCGATGGTGGTGGAGTCAGTTGCATTGTGGGATTGCTACCACATTTCTCTCTTTGACATTCCATCTTTGGGGGGGGTTACATGAAATTAGACACACATGGGTGTAGCAGGGGGGGCCATAGCCCTGGGCACACAATTTTGAGGGTGCCGTGAATGCAGGGAACCCCGATGAGGGTCATTGGGCAGCAGAGCCAAGCCTCGCCTCACCGCCATGTCCCCAGCCCTCTCACTGAAAGGCTGCCTTGCCCACAGGGGGTGGGGGGTGGGATTCGCCAACCAAGGAATGTGTCACCTGTCCAGGCTCCATGTGGTGAGCACTGGGCTGGTGAGGCAGTTCTGTTTACCCTCTTGGAGAGCCAGTGTGGTGTAGTGGTTAAGAGCGGTAGACTCGTAATCTGGTGAACCGGGTTCGCGTCTCCGCTCCTCCACATGCAGCTGCTGGGTGACCTTGGGCTAGTCACACTTCTTTGAAGTCTCTCAGCCCCACTCACTTCACAGAGTGTCTGTTGTGGGGGAGAAAGGGAAAGGAGAGTGTTAGCCGCTTTGAGACTCCTTAGGGTAGTGATAAAGCGGGATATCAAATCCAAACTTTTCTTCTTCTTCTTCTTCGAAAGAAGATAAAGTCCCTACCAGAGAAGAATGGCAGATTAAGTTGATGGATTATGCCGAAATGGCTAAAATGACTGGGAAAATCAGAAATCAGGAAGGCCAAAATTTTAATAAGGAATGGGGGAAATTTACAGTGGTGCCTCGCAAGACAAAAAGAATCCGTTCTGTGATTCTCTTCGTCTAGCGGTTTTTTCGTCTTGCGAAGCAAGCCCATTGAAGGATTAGCGGATTAGCGCTATTAGCGGCTTTTAGCGGCTTATCTGCTGATCGGATCAGCTGATAAGCGGCTTAGCGGCTTAGAAAAAGGGGGGAAGGAAAAAAAACCAGCAGGAACTCGCAAGACATTGTCGTCTTGCGAAGCAAGCCCATAGGAAATTCGTTTTGCAAAGCACCTCCAAAACGGAAAACTCTTTCGTCTAGCGAGTTTTCCGTCTTGCGAGGCATTCGTCTTGCGGGGCACCACTGTATTATTTATCTTAAAAACCATTGTAAATTGTTAGTAGGATTAGAATATAACTTGTACAGTGGAACCTCGGTTGTCGAACGCTTTGGAAGTTGAACGTTTCAGCTTTTGAATGCTGACAACCCGGGAGTGAAAGCTTCTGTTTTTGAACGCTCCTCGGAAGCTGAACAGCTTCCAGAGTTCATTTCTCCATTTTTTCAATGGATTTTGCCCACTGGCAATTGCACCTTGGTTGTCGAACGTTTTGGAGTTCAAATGGTCTTCCAGAACAGATTACATTTGACAACCGAGGTTCCGCTGTAGTTTAATGATGAATTTTGGAGATGTAAAAGATTTGGATTATTATCAAAGATGCAGGAGGAAATGACTAACAATAGGACCCACAAAGGGGAGGAGGAAAGTCCAGGAGATTCTTTGGAATCTTGTTTTAATGTTGTATGTTGGATATGTGATTGTAAAATTTTAATCTGAAAAAACAAATAAGTAATTTTTTTTTTAAGTTCTGTTTACCCTCTGCACCTTGCTCCCGCCCAGAGTGCGCCCTCGGTCCCAGCAAATGTCACAACTCCGTTGCACATAGTTACAGGTTTCCCAAATCTCTTGTAATCGGAATGGGGTGGGAGTAGGTTATTTTTAGCTCTTCCTTCGATTTTTAACTAATCTAGGATATTGTGTTGTTGGAAAAGGTTTGGAAAATGGCAACCGATACGTTCAAGGGGATCGCACAACTCCTCTGTGGGAAAAGCTTAAAACATCTGGGGATTTTCAACTTAAAGAATTTAAAGGGCTTACCCACACATATTTTTTGCCACACTCTTTCCAGGCACAGGCCTGTGCTTAAAAGCTCCGTGTCCAAGCATTTATTTCTATATTTTGCCTTAGAGCTTTCCCCTCAAAAACCCACTCTTTAGCACTCAACCGGAGCAAACGTCAATTTGGATTTTAAGCGGGTCGCCATTGGCTCTGATTGAGCTTTAAAGAGTGGGTTTCGTGGGGAAAGCTCAGGAGCAAAAAAAAGGGTACTTGGACGGAGAGCTTTAAAGTGTGTGAGCTGTACCTGTGGACGTCTTTTGAAGCTGAATGTTGAAGATTCAGGAAATAATAATAATAATAATTTATTATTTATACCCCGCCCATCTGGCTGGGTTTCCCCAGCCACTCTCGAGGGCTTCCAACAGAACACTAAAATACAATAACCTATTAAACATTAAAAGCTTCCCTAAACAGGGCTGTCTTCAGATGTCTTCTAAAAATTTGGTAGTTGTTTTTCACTTTGACATCTG
Source organism: Podarcis bocagei (assembly GCF_964188305.1). NCBI lineage: Eukaryota > Metazoa > Chordata > Lepidosauria > Squamata > Lacertidae > Podarcis > Podarcis bocagei. The sequence goes on from NC_138133.1 coordinate 14,333,742, forward strand.
GTGGGAGGGCATTCCACAGGGCGAGTGCCACTACAAAGAAGGTCCTCTGCCTGGTTCCCTGTAACTTGGCTTCTCGCAGCAAGGGAACCGCCAGAAGGCCCTCAGCGCTGGCTGGACCTCAGTGTCCGGGCAGAACGATGGAGGTGAAGACGCTCCTTCAGGTATACTGGACCTGAACATATCAAAGGACATATCAAAGAAAGTAATTCTTCACACACTGCATAGCTGAACTTTGGAACTTGCTTCTATGGGAGGTAGTGATGATCACCAACATAGATGGTCCCAAAAGAGGATTAGACAAATTCATGGAGGATACAGCTATCAGGGGCTTCTAGCCATCATGACTATGCTCTCACTTCCCAGCCAGAGGCGGTAATGCTTCTGAATACCAGTTACTAGGAAGCTGATCAGAAGGTTGGCGGTTCGAATCCCCACAATGGGATGAGCTCCCGTTGCTCTGTTCCAGCTCCTGCCAACCTAGCAGTTTGAAAGCACACCAGTACAAGTAGATAAATAGGTACCGCTGTGGTGGGAAGGTAAATAGGATTTCCGTGCACTCTAGCTTCTATCACCATGCCCCGTTGTGCCAGATAGCACCTTCCCTATGCTCAAAGCGGCCAAAATTATATTAGTAATGCTCATAAAAACCCAGCAATGTAAACCACGATTAATACTTTTGGGAGCCCTGCCTTTGGAAACCCTTTGGAAGCTTTGACGGGTGTAGACTATGCCAAGCTAGCTGAAGCACATTGTGCTGGTTCTTGGTATCTGTGCCAATTCCCTGTGGTTTTACCTGGCACAATTCAAGAAAGTACTTATTGAAGGAATGGGAGAACAGCACAGAGTCCCATGAAGCACGGCCCACTAATGCAAGAGGGAAACATTGGTGTGACTCGTGTGTGCAGGCGCTGATGTGCACAGGCTCTGAGGTAGTGTGGCTTACTTGCCTAAGGCAGCAAAAGATTTGAACCCAAGACTTCCCAGCGCACGATCAACTCTTAACCACTATGCTATGGAAAATCTTTGTTTGATAGGTGCCATTAACATTGTTTCTAAGAGTTCCATAGCAGATAGTTCGAGGCAATATTTATGGTTGATCAATACCTCATAGCTTGGATATATTCATATATTTTCTACCTTGGTCAACTACTTTTTCTTTTTTACCATTTGCTTCACTTTTTTCTGCTTTGGCACCGTAATTCCAGCTCTCTGAGCTATCCCTCTTTTGTTTGCTTCACATGCTTTCCTTTTGCCCTTTTGTTTTTCCTGGATGTTCCCGCCATGTTAGTGAATGTAACTTTTCCATTTATAGAAATCCTGTTAGTTGTTGAGTCTAGGAACCACTCACCATTCAACTATTGCCATAAAAGTAGTCTCTCTCCCTCTTTCTTTTTCAGTAAAACTCAGACAGTTGGGTGCGGGCAGGGAGCGATCCACTTGGCAAAATACGTCAAATTGATTTTATGGATAGATTTACCATTTAAGTCACACCAGGGATGATAACATCTGTCGGAGGAAGAAGCCAACTTGCTTACTAAGGGAGCTCAGAAACAAAATATTGTTGCTCTTAACTTTTGACTCCGAGTTGTGTAAGACAAACTGACATTAACAACGGTTTACTGTAACAGCAACAACTGCCACTAAGTTAGTGCGGTTCAAAATATACCGTATTTTTCGCTCTATAAGACACTTTTTTCTTCCTAAAAAGTAAGGGGAAATGTCTGTGCGTCTTTATGGAGCAAATGTGTGGTCCCTGGAGCCAAATTGCCCAGGGGCAAAAAGCAGATCATGCTTTCTTTCTTTTTTGAAAGAGGGAAGTGGGTGTTGAAACAAAGCCGCTGATCGTTTGCCGATTGGGGGAGAGAGATAAGGGACGCTAGAGATAAAGGAGGCTGCCTGGGAGGGGGGAGGTAAAGACAGTAAACTTGCAAAGAGGGGAAACGGGAAGACTAAAGCAATAAGGAGAGAAATTAGAAGAAAAGGAGGAGCAAAAAACTGCTCCAGCTAAGGAAAAGACAATAAGGCAAACAAGAGGGAAGGGAGTGTTGAAAGGAAATAGCTGATCGGTGGGATCGGGATGCTAGCGGAGGCTGCCTGGGAGGGGGGAGGTAAAAGCCCATGGATCCTCAGGACTCTTACATTAGGTCGCCCCAAATTCACCATCAGATCACATAGCATGTCCATGGCTACAGCCTGCACCAAAAATACCACGCACCAACTGTTGCCTGGGGCTACAATGGCGCAAAAACGTGGTTACAAAGCACGGATCCACATGGATCCTCAGGATTTTTGCATTGGGTCACCCCAAATTCACCATCAGATCACATGTCTGTGGCCATAGCATGAACCACAAAAATCATACGTCCACTGTTTCATTCAGAATATTTTTTTTCTTGTTTTTCTCCTCTAAAAACCAGGTGCATCTTATGGTCAGGTTGTTTTATGGAGCGGAAAATATGGTACATCAAAAAGCACCAGGGCAAAAAAAACATTGGGGACTCTCAATATTTGCTTATTGTTCATTGCAGATCTGAAACCTTAGGCAGGTAGCAGAATATTCTTTCCCTTAAAAAAGGCCTTTTCTGTCTAGCATTGCATGCCCTGCCTCTTACATCACAATGTGAGAGTTCTGGTCTCCATGAGGACGAGCAGAAAACAGAAAGGAGGCTGCAGAGCCCTTTAGGCTCACTTTGAAAACAGGACTTGCCGAGTTGTGGCTGAATTCACAGAGGTCTGCCGCCATAATCTGTAACCGCAGCCATGGAGGGAAATGCTAGTCATAACGTCCACCACCAGGTAAGAGATGACCATTGGTCAGAGCCTAAGGGATAGAGATGGAATTGTTTTACGACCTTTAACATAACACGGAGCTTGGGGGGAAACAGAAATGTAGGAGGGCTTCTTGGAACTGATGATGCAGACAAGTATTGGCATGTAAAGGGCCTTCCATTTTTATTTTTGATAATAATTTAATATTAGTTATCAATTACAATCCAATAAATGCTTCATTATAGCAATACCAATTTACAATACAATTACTAATACCAATCGTTCAAATACTGAATTATATAATTTGGATAAAGTGGGCTAGAATTGATGGTTGATGATTTGCTTTGTTTCTGCGTTCTAAAATCTTATTCATTTCAATTACATTCCAGTCATCATAATAATTGTTATGTACTGAAGTTCTCACCCTGGGCCAGCAGGGGGATACTGTAGATAGTTATGCAAATGAAGGATCGAAAGTGACGTTCAGTGATTGGATAGTTTGTATGCAAATGAAGGATCGAAAGTGACGTTCAATGATTGGATAGTTTAGAAAACTGTTACAGTAACAAGGTACTGGAGATCTATATAAGCAGGCTGACTGAGCCCTTCAGCTCAGTTCAGTTCCGGCCTCAGAATAAAGAAGAGCTGTTTGAAGAATCGCTGTGTCGTCTGATATGTTCGCCCACAACTTAACAATAATGCCATTATACAACAACTGCAATACAGTGGTACCTCAGGTTACATATGCTTCAGGTTACATATGCTTCAAGTTAAAGATTCCGCTAACCCAGAAATAGTGCTTCAGGTTAAGAACTTTGCTTCAGGATGAGAACAGAAATCGTGCTCCGGTGGCGCAGTGGCAGCAGGAGGCCCCATTAGCTAAAGTGGTGCTTCAGGTTAAGAACAGTTTCAGTTTAAGAACGGACCTCCGGAATGAATTAAGTACCGTATTTTTCGCTCTATAACACGCACCCGACCATAACACGCATATAGTTTTTAGAGGAGGAAAACAAGAAAAAAATATATTCTAAACGAAACAGTGGATGTATGTTTTTTGTGGTTCATGCTGTGGCCACAGACATGTGATCTGACGGTAAGTTTGGGGTAGCCCAATGCAAAAATCCTGAGGATCCCTGTGGATCCATGCTTTGTAACCACATTTTTGCACCACTGTGGCCCCGGGCAACAGTGGGTGCGTGATTTTTTTGGTGCAAGCTGTAGCCATGGACATGCTATGTGATCTGATGGTGAATTTGGGGTGACCCAGTGCAAAAATCCTGAGGATCCATGTGGATCTGTGCTTTGTAACCACGTTTTAAGTGGGGAGGGAAGGAAAAGCACTCAAGGGACAAGGAACACACACAGGGTGGGTAGAGAAGGATGCTGTTAATAATGCAGAAGAGGGGTATAAGAGGAGAAGGCTCCTCTCCTCTCCCGCTTTGCTCCTTTAAAGCAAGCAGGCTCTCTGTCCCTCTCTCCTCCCCACTCAGCGGCTCTTCTCCCGCTTTGCTGTTTCAAAGCGAGCCACGGAGGAGGGAAGGAAGGGGAACCATGGATCCTCTGCTCACAACTGCAGCAGATTCCCCCGCCATCTGTAGGCATTCACTCCATAACATGCACAGACATTTCCCCTTACTTTCTAGGAGGAAAAAAGTGAGTGTTATGGTGCAAAAAATACGGTACTTAACCTGAGGTACCACTGTATTAATAACTTCTATTCGTGTTGACACATTGAATGATTTATAAAACTACAAGTGAGGTACTCAGACTGTAACTTTGTTCTTCCTGTGTGTGGCAATTATTCTGTCTGTGGCGTTTCTCCTGTCCTTGTAAACTATTATGTCTATCTTTCCCCCGGTTGTTGCTGTTATGCCTTGGGTGGAGCTGATATCCCACTGTTGTACCAGAAATTTCTCCCTCACTCTGTCCCATGAAGGGTCTTCATCTGATTCCTGAGGCAAGAAATGGGAAATAAGAAGTCTAAGGCAGCTTTAGGAAGGACTGAGGGCACCTCAAATCTTCCAGATTTGTTTATTTTATTTATTTGTTTGATTTCTATATCACCTGAAATATACTCAGTCGAGAGTGGATTTCATGCTTTTTATTCAGCTCATAGTGGTGAGGAGGAATGAAAGTCCCCTCAAAGTATCTGCTTTATATACATTATTTACACAATGGGCTGCACATGATTGGCTAACTCTGGAATTCTCCTGTAGGCCAATCAGGTTGTGGATTCACTTCCATCTGGAGCTGGATTGGGTGGCTCCTGCAGACCAATCATACTGCTCCATTGTTCTAGGACCAATCAGACTGCTGCATTCGGAATCCTATTGTTCTAGGACCAATCAGACTGCTGCATTCAGAATCCTATTGTTCTAGGACCAATCAGACTGCTGCATTTTGGATCCTATTGTTCTGGGTCCAATCAGACTGCTGCATTTTGGATCCTATTCAACTCAGTACATAACACCACCCTTTGTCATAACATCTCAGGGCGGTTCACAGAATTCGATACAAGATAAAAGCAAGTAAATAGTTAAAAACAAAACAGCAAAACAATAACCCTCTCCTTCCTACAGACACATTTAAAAGGCTGTAGAATATTAATCGGCCAAAGGCCTGGTCAATGAGGAACGTTTTCGCCGGCATGTTGTGACGCCAGGCTGTTTTGTGCAAAGCAACTCCTTTTTTGCTCGTGAACCTTGATTGGCAGGTTGTTGGGGGGTTTCTTTTGCTACCCATAACATACCGTATTTTTCGCTCTATAAGACGCACCAGACCACAAGACGCACCTAGTTTTTAGAGGAGGAAAACAAGAAAAAAAATATTCTGAATCTCAGAAGCCAGAACAGCAAGAGGGATCACTGCACAATGAAAGCAACAATCCCTCTTGCTGTTCTGGCTTCTGGGATAGCTGTGCAGTCTGCATTTGCTCCATAAGATGCACACACATTTCCCCTTACTTTTTAGGAGGGAAAAAGTGAGTCTTATAGAGCAAAAAAGACGGTAACAACCTGCTGGCACAGCCCTGCTTACCTTACAAAAGTTTTTAATGGCTTTTCAGTTGGAACAATTTCCATCCATGGAAGTAAACGCTATTTCTAAGCGTTACCTTTTCCTTTCCCAACCCCTTGCCTGCCTGCCTGCCTGCTCCGCTCTATCATGAGCTGGGCTTCCCCTGCATCGTAAACACCAGCACCGATTTGGCGCTGGAGGAAATTGCTGATTAAAAGTCCATTTCCAAGGGCCAAGGGTGCGCTGCTCAGTCAGTCTAGACTCCTAACTTGCCTCAATTAAAAGTTAATTTCTTCACAATGTTAATAGAAGGCCGTAATCCTGTCCACTTTACAACTTGACGTAAATCTGAACTGATGCCTCTACCTCCTGAAGTCATAGCGAGGTCACAGAGATCATTATGCTAGCAGCTGACATTGGCTAATCTTTTAGGCTTTAGTGGGTAATCAGTGGGGGGACGCAGGTGGCGCTGTGGGTAAAAGCCTCAGCGCCTAGGGCTTGCCGATCGAAAGGTCGGCGGTTCGAATCCCTGCGGCGGGGTGCGCTCCCGTCGTTCGGTCCCAGCGCCTGCCAACCTAGCAGTTTGAAAGCACCCCCGGGTGCAAGTAGATAAATAGGGACCGCTTACAAGCGGGAAGGTAAACAGCGTTTCCGTGTGCGGCTCTGGTTCGCCAGAGCAGCGATGTCACGCTGGCCACGTGACCCGGAAGTGTCTTCGGACAGCGCTGGCCCCCGGCCTCTTGAGTGAGATGGGCACACAACCCTAGAGTCTGGCAAGACTGGCCCGTACGGGCAGGGGTACCTTGGGTAATCAGTGGTTAGAATTAAATTTAACAAGAGAGCCTGATATTGAGGGGTTTCCCTCCCCCTTAACTTTTGCCACCATTATCCATAGCACAGCCTTTTATATATTTACAGAAATATATTCTGTGGAATGAAACACTTTGCGTGTTGAGGTCCCCAGGGCCACCCCAATAACTCACACATCACACCAATATTTTTGTTTAAGGTTTTTGGCATAATTTTGGCCACAACTTTATTAAAATACAAATATGTGAGTGGTTGCTTAGGCATTGGTTGCGACTAGCTGCCCCCACCGTGGGGGACAGTCTGACATTCCGCACGCATGCGAAAGTCAGAAAAGGGGAATACACTTGGGGGTAGCGACGGAGCAGGGAACCTGCCCTCAGCCCACCCCAAATGCAACCAGGAGCTCTTGCAGTGGCCCGAGCCCCCTTGACAGGGTGGACAAGCAATAGTTAGCCCCCAATTCCTTTAACGGAATCCCTTGCAGCAGCAGCATTAGAGGGGCAGGCACAGCCAATCCATGCCCCTCAACCAACCAAACCATAGAACCAATGCCTAACCGCAACCTTACAAGTTGTGACGATTTGCTACGCAGTAGGCAGAAACCAAATGGCCCCAGCCAATCAGCCACATGGACAAAATTCCTACCGGGCCCCTGCCCCAAGAGCAGGCGACCCCATGACAGGCATAGCAAGGTCAAAGTGAACAACCCTAATTCTAGGGAGGGGGGACGGGCAAACCGATGCACGGGCGAAAAGAGGAAGCCTTAGCCTTGTGCAAGGAGTTTTAGCATTTCTGGCTGTCAATCAACAAATGGCAACATTAACGTCTTCCCAATGACAAGGGAATTCCAATCACATCAGTGGCCAACGGTCAATTAGCCTGCCCCACAACTTTGGAGTGTCCTGGTGGCCCCCACCGCAACACGTGCTCTCCATGAAGGAGAACACGCTTTACAGAAATATATTCTGTGGAATGAAACACTTCCCCACAGGAATGAGAGAATGGATGGAGAGAATTCTACACAAGGGAGAGAAGGAAGCCAACAGGGTTCACAAACGCCTGTTTCCACTGTGTGAAGCCCCATGAGGTTTGGGAACCCAATGCATAAAACCAGTCTGTTTATTTCTGGGTGGAAGGAGACAAAGGTCCAAGGGTGAAAGGAGCGTAGACATGCCAAGATAAAGGACTCAGCTACATTAGTAAAGAAACAGCAATTTGAATGCGCTATAAACATGTAACACCAGGTGGCACCAGAGAGCAGGAAATTTTAAAATGCAGTTTTCCATAGATTTTTTTCTTTTGATAATAATAATAATAATAATAATAATAATAATAATAATAATAATAATAATAATAATAATAATACCCTGCCCATCTGGCTGGGCTTCCAACACTCTGGGTGGCTTCCAACAAAATATTAAAATACAGTAATCCATCAAACATTAAAAATTTCCCTACAATGATCTAATTTCTGATTTATTTATAGCGTGGTTCCCCCCCCCCCTGTGTTTAGATCCACCGAAGACTGCAACACATAAGGTTCTTGAAGCCTTAACTCCAGGTTTCGAAACTTTTGCTGTTTATTTACAAAGTGGGACCTGTGAACCCACAAGCCAGATCCAAAACAGAAAATGTGGATTTTCAGGTGCAGTGCAGATGAGCCTGAAAAAGAGGGGTGGCTAAATTATTAGGAGAGCTTAATTAGAGGCTTGTTCCTGCCTCCTAGTGGTGCTAGTAGAAAATGTAGGTAGTTGATTTGTAAGGCGAGAAGTGTCATGAGATATCTCCTCACTGAGTTCTAGTAACTTGGGACCTCAGCCTGGAATTTCCCTCAGCGGGTGGAAATGGAAACATATATCCTGTTCTGCCACAAGAGTACAAAACACAGATAGGCCTAATTTGTTATTACTTGGTGTGATGGAAGGCACTAAAGTCTTTTCATTTTTCAAACTGCATCTGTTTAGCCGCCTTAAAGCTTGTTCATTCTTCGGCTTGCAATTTGAATTCCAGCCCTCTGTTATTCTCATTGCTAAAATTAGGCAGCAGTGGATTTAGTCCAGAATTACAATTGGACTTTTATTTCTCAATCTTGCTGTAGTGTGGACATCTCCCTTGGGCAGGGCTCTGCGCTTAAAGAGGTAACAAACTATTTTGTTAGGAACCATAGACAATATGTCTGGCTTCTTACATGAATCAAGAAAGGGGAGATTTTAATTGCAGATGTCTTCCAGATGGTGCTAATTTAAACAAAACATGTGCATGGAACAAAAGGACTTTAAAAAAATTAGAATGAGTGGTTGGTGGTAGTGAGATTTTATGCACTCCTTCAAACACATCAGCTTTGCTCTGTATGTGTTATGCAGTACTAAAACCGTCTCTTTTCCTTTTCTTACCAAATTGTCGTTATTTATATGCACATTCATTTCTGCAAGGTCTTCAATTCACTGATAACCTTTCCTCGGCTTATTACACATATGAATCTGTGCTTCAAATTCTGCTGCCTGGAATGCAAAATGAGGCCCAAAAAGCCTGGAGGCAGATGAGCAGCCCGAGGAGTGAAAGGAAGGAGAGCTCTGTGTTTATCGGAGTTTATCAAAAAGCAGCAAGCCAGTTCAAAGTTAATCTAATCAGCATGTTATTGAATTAAAGGCTAAACGGGTATTTCAGGGCTTAGCTAGACATGACAGTAGCATGACCTGCGTCTTAAAATGTGGGTTGCATCGCTGTAAAGGCAGGGAAGGGGGCAATTTAAAATGGAGTGGCCAGCTGCTAGACTCTGGTCCTTCTTCTGGTGGGGTTCATAAAGAAAGTAGGCCACCGGAAAATAGTAGCATTGTGTAATATTTGGGTTTATTTGCAAATACTGTATACAAGCAGACAATAGATGGATGCAAGCAGCTTCATCATCATCACCACCACCACCACCACCATCATCATCATCATCATCATTTATTTATTTATACCCTGCCCATCTGGCTGGGCCTTCTCAGCCACTCTGGGTGGCTCCAAGCAGAATATTAAAAACATGATAAAACATCAAACAATAAAAACTTCCCTAAACAGGGCTGCCTTCAGATGTCTTCTAAAAGTCAGATGGTTGTTTATTTCCTTGGTATCTGATGGGAGGGTGTTCCACAGGGTGGCACCACTACTGAGAAGGCCCTCTGTCTTGAGTTCAATGTGGTTTACTCTCAGCTAGCTGTGAATAGCATTGCAGGGCAGCGTCACTACCAAGAAGGCCCTCTGCCTAGATCCCTGTAACTTCACTTCTTGCAGTGAGGGAACCAGCAGAAGGCCCACGGTCCTAGACCTCATTGTCCGACCTGAATGATGGGGGTGGAGACGCTCCTTCAGGTATACTGGCCCAAGGCCGTTTAGGGCTTTCAAGGTCAGCACCAACACTTTGAATTGTGCTGGAAAACGTACTGGGAGCCACTGTAGGTCTTTCAGGACTGGTGTTATATGGTCTCAGCAGCGACTCCCAGTCACCAGTCTAGCTGCCATATTCTGGATTAGTTGTAGTTTCCGGGTCACCATCGAAGGTAGCCCTTCGTAGAGTGCATTGCAGTAGCCAAGCGGGAGATAACCAGAGCATGCACCACTCTGGCGAGACAGGCTGCAGGCAGGTAGGGTCTCAGCCTGTGTACCAGATGGAGCTGGTACACAGCTGCCCTGGACACAGAATTGACCTGCGCCTCCATGGACAGCTGTGAGCATACTTGTAATACCAACAAAATCCATTGCCTCACATCAGATTTCCAGAGAAGCACCCCAACCTGCAAATGTCTTTCCCTTTCCAAAGTTCAAACCTTATTCTCTGCAGTTGTAGATGAAACAAGAAAGAGGCTGGTTGGTGCTGAAGGATAAACTTTTAAAAATATATCAGAAATGGCAAAAGGCAAACAGTTGCAGTGATTTTCTGGTGCAATGCAATACTTATATTTTCAGCTAGTGAAGTTGGTGTTAAAGCATTAGTCCTAATAGAAGGGAAATGCTGGCAAAACCACCACCATATCAGGATGGAAAGAGCACAGCTTCTTTCTGCAGGTGGAGTTAATTTTATTATTGTGATTTTTCACTAACAGATTAAACATCTATCCCAAGCCACATACATACACTTAAATGTTTATTAAAATTCATCATGCTGATGAATTTTCATGATGATTGAGAAAGAATAAAATTGCAGACTGCTACAATATGTGGAGAGAAGTCAACATTGAGAAAATTAGAGGCCAAAAGAACAGTAGTGGAGAGATTCTTCCATCCCTATTAGCAGGGCTGCGAAGGACCTTTGACTGTGAGAGAGGCTTCAAGATCTTCCCTGCTAGTCGCAGAGTACTAGGTTAAATAGATTTGACTGAAAAGAAAGCTTCATGTGCAGTTCTGGAGTTTGAGTTCAAAAACAGTTTTATTTCAAAACACTCCAGGGCTCCTGTCTGATCCCTGTGAGCACTGTTATGGGAATTCAGAGCACATTCCTTATGCTTTGTGAATTATACAATTCAAAAGTGTAATGAAGAAATATATATATATATATATATATGCTTTCGTAGATTTTCACGGGTACAGGAATGTAGGTTTTGGTGTCTTCGGGTGTCTTCCCGTGTAAGAGTTGGGGTGTCTAGGCGACGTTTCGACGAGGTCTCACTCGTCATCTTCAGGCTGGTGCTTTCGGCTTCTTGTTACTAGAACAGAGCAGGAGATCCTGCTCTGTTCTAGTAACAAGAAGCCGAAAGCACCAGCCTGAAGATGACGAGTGAGACCTCGTCGAAACGTCGCCTAGACACCCCAACTCTTACACGGGAAGACACCCGAAGACACCAAAACATATATATATATATATATATATATATATATATATATATATATATATATATAAAATGGAGAGAGGGAGTTTTCTAGCAATCCCTAAGGGATTCTTAGTTAGGGAAGTTCCATAATTGTACAAAAGCCCCATGACTATATTTCAACACACCCTTTGCTTTTCAAACATGGAACTCAGTTGGGCTTTGAGGTATTTCAAAATGTGGTGGGGAGGTTTATAGGAGACAAGTGTGTCACATTTTGAAAAGCTCTTAGCTATGTGTTTGTGTTGGCTTAAAATTCAGCGTTACATTTTACAGTGGCAATATCTGCTCAGTTTTATGGTACGTTATAAAGGCAGAGTTAACCACGATAAATCTAGATAAGGCTATAAAATTCAACATGACTGTAACTTAAAGACATGGAATGGGAGGAAGCATAACATTTGACACATGGTCTCTTCCTAATGCATGTTTGCACTGGGAACTGAGTATGAATAGTCGTAGAATACCCTGCTAATATGCAATGGTGATTCATTCTCGTACCGACGTGCTCCTGTGATGTTGTTGCCAGTCAGACTAGCTTTGGACAGAACATCCCCCATCTTGGCTGGGGACGATGCTCTCTGCAGTTCAATTACGGCCTCAGGCATGCTCTCTAAAAAATGGTTTGCAGGTATAGAAATTGAGAAGCAGGAAAGGGACCCAAACAATCCATTGTTTACTGCAACCTGCATTGCTGTGTTCCTGGCTAAGATGGATCAGCTGCCTGCACTGTTCCAGGTGGTCCAGCCATCAGAAACAGAGACATCATCACCACCACCATAGTTATACCCCACCCATCTGGCTGGGTTTCCCCAGCCACCCTGCCCGGCTCCCAACAGAATATTAAAAACACAATAAAACATCAAACATTAAAAACTTCCCTAAACAGGGCTGCCTTCAGATGTCTTCTAAAAGTCAGATAGTTGTTAATTTCTTTGACATCTGATGGGAGGGCGTTCCACAGGGCGGGTGCCACTACTGAGAAGGCCCTCTGCCTAGTTGCCTGTAACCTCACTTCTCAGAGTGAGGGAACAGCCAGAAGGCCCTCAGCGCTGGACCTCAGTGTCCAGGCAGAACGATGGGGGTGGAGACACTCCTTTAGGTATACTGACAAGACCTCCCTCTTGGCCTCACTGATGTGCTGCAAAGGAAAGCCATGCAATACATCTGGCACCAGTTTGTGCAGGAGTTGCCGGAAGGAGGAGTACAAGGCGCTATCCAACTGTCTTCGGGACTCTTGATTTGTGTGGATTTACTCCTTAGCCTTTCCTTCTCCTGAAGATATTCTTGCAAGGCAGTGGAGGTTTAGGGTCAGAGTTTTCCTTCTCCTTGATAGAAGACCTTTGCAAGTTGGTGAGCCTCATCTGCCTCTCACTTCTCTCTACGGCACATGCAGAAACCACCTTCTTCACCGTTGGACCCACTATTAGTCTCATCCGCGCAATCCACCAGAGCCAGTTTTTGCAGGCAAGGGAAGTCCCTTATTCACTACAGGTTTGCTTGAGACCCATCAGCTATGCTCATCTGGTTTAACTGGCAGGTTGGAGCCATTCCCAGGGTGTGGCTGCTGTCGCATGATGACAGCTTATCTGGGAGCCACAGGTGAGAACTGAGTGCAGGGTGAAGAACCAACTGTGGACAAACGACCCCGGAAGGAACATGACATGTCCCCCACCAGAGGAACTATCTCTCCTCAAAAGATTCCATCAACGGTGTCTCCAAAAATTTTTACACATCACTTGGCAAAACAGGCGAACTAATGCAACGTTCACCAGTGTCAAAGCGATGATTCTTCATGTAAAATCTTATAAATTAAGTGTTGATTACTAAAAAAAAAAAGTGAGAGCCAGTATGGTGTAGTGGTTAAGAGCAGTGGACTCGTAATCTGGTGAATCGGGTTCACTTCCCCACTCCTCCACATGCAGTTGCTGGGTGACCTTGGGCTAGTCACACTTCTCTGAAGTCTCTCAGCCTCACTTACCTCACAGAGTGTTTGTTGTGGGGGAGGACGGGAAAGGAGATTGTTAGCCGCTTTGAGACTCCTTAGGGTAGTGATAAAGTGGGATATCAAATCCAAACTCCTCCTTCACCTCCTCCTCCTCCTCTTCTTCAACATCAACTTTGTTGGATTGGTCATGTTGTGTCATCGTCTTCGAAAGCAACTACTCTACTCTGAACTTAGTAGTAGATAGGTAGCCGTGTTGGTCTGCCATAGTCAAAATAAAAAAATTCCTTCCAGTAGCACCTTAAAGACCAACTAAGTTAGTTCTTGGTATGAGCTTTCGTGTGCATGCACACTTCTTCAGATACACTGAAACAGATACACTGTTCTTCAGATACACTGTTTCAGTGTATCTGAAGAAGTGTGCATGCACACGAAAGCTCATACCAAGAACTAACTTAGTTGGTCTTTAAGGTGCTACTGGAAGGAATTTTTTTATTTGTACTCTGAACTTAAAAATGGAAAGTGTAATGCTGTCAGTCAACAAAAGAGGTTTAAAGACTCTCTCAAGGCAAATCTAAAAAAATGTAGTATAAACACCAACCACTGGAAAACACTGGCCTGCAAGCACTCCGATTGGAGAACAGCGTTTACCAAAGGTGTCATGGGCTTTGAAGACACTCAAACTCAGGACAAAAGGGAGAAACGTGCTAAGATGAAGGCACACTTGGCAAACCCTCACCACGATCAACTCCCACCCAGAAAACTATGTCCCCACTGTGGAAGGACGTGTGTATCCAGAATTGGCCTCCACAGTCACTTATGGACTCACTGTTAGAACCGTGTTTATGGAAGACAATCTTACTTGGCTACGAGTGATCACCAAAGAAGAAGAAGAAGACTATCTTTTCCCTAACACCCGTACATGTCTACTGAAAAGTAAATCTGACTTGTGGGTATAGCAGGGGTGGGGAACCCATAGCACTCCAGATGTTATTGGACTGAGGTTACCATGAGCTCTAGCCAGCATGGCCACTGGTCAGGGATGTCTTTCTCCCTGGGCAAAATAAAAAAAATTCCTTCCAGTAGCACCTTAAAGACCAACTAAGTTAGTTCTTGGTATGAGCTTTCGTGTGCATGCACACTTCTTCAGATACACTGAAACAGAAGTTGCCAGATCCTTCTATATAGTGAGAAGGTGGGGAGGGGTATTACTCAGAAGGGTGGTGGGAATGGGAGATTGGCAGATAGCTGAGATGAGTCTGTTGACGACTCTTAACGACTGCAATAGGTCTTACAGGAAAAGGCAAGGGGTGAGAAGGTGAAAAATGGCTTAGTCATGTATAATGAGATAAGAATCCAATGTTTAGAAGGATCTGGCAACTTCTGTTTCAGTGTATCTGAAGAAGTGTGCATGCACACGAAAGCTCATACCAAGAACTAACTTAGTTGGTCTTTAAGGTGCTACTGGAAGGAATTTTTTTATTTTGACTATGGCAGACCAACACGGCTACCTATCTGTAACTTTCTCCCTGGGGTACAGGATACCAGCTAGAATCCACTCCATTTCCCCCCCTAAACCTGTTTTGGATGCCTGCCTTCTCAGTAGAGGCCAGAGCTTCAGGTTCACCCCTCTTTCCCCAAAAGAGCCAAGAGGACAATCTCAAACCCCAGAAACAACAGGGAACCTACGCAAGGCTGTTGTTTGTGGACTACAGTTCTGCCTTCAATACAATTCTGCCAGACAGGTTATTTCTTAAAATGACCAATTTCGGTATACATCAGAAGATCTGTCTGTGGGTAAGGAATTTCCTGACTGATAGGCCGCAGACAGTGAGATTGGGACCTTACTATTCTTCTACTCTAGTATTAAGCACAGGAGTCCCCCAGGGATGTGTGCTAAGTCCCTTTCTCTATTCTCTGTACACATCTGATTGCACCCCACTGTATAAGTCCAACACAATCATCAAATTTGCGGATGATACAACAGTGGTGGGGCTCATCAGTGAGAACGATGAGACTGCTTATAGGAAAGAAGTACAGGGGTTAATTCAATGGTGTGAAGAAAATAATCTCATGCTTAACACCAAAAAAACCAAAGAACTCATAATTGACTTTAGGAGAAAGAAAAGTGTATTTTTACCATTGCACATAAATGGCGAGGAAGTGGAGAGGGTTGGTAGTTTTAAATACCTGGGCATTTATATCTCGGAGGACCTCTCATGGACTGCAAATATTAATATGGTTGTGAGGAAGGTGCAGGGGAGGTTGTATTTCCTGAGAATGCTCAGGGGACTGAATCTATCCCAGCACCTACTTCTGTCCTATTATCATAGTACCATTGAGAGTGTCTTAACCTATAGTATATTATCGTGGTATGGGAGCAGCTCTGAAACGGATAAAAAAGCTTTACAGAGAACAATTAAAATTGCCCAGAATGTTATTGGGCTCCGACTACCAACCCTGGATGAGATCTTCACGTCTCGCATTTTGAAGAAGTCATATAATATCCTGAGAGATCCCACCCACCCTGCTCACAACTTCTTTGAACTATTGCCTTCGGGCAGAAGATATAGGACAATGAAAACACGAACCACACGCCTTCTGAATAGTTTCTATCCAAGAGCTCTGACTGCACTAAATAATGATCTCAGGGCCAGCTGCAAGGTTTAGCAAGCAGAGAGTAGGAAGGAATGAGATAGGTTTTAGGTTATGTTTTAGGTTTTAGGTTATGCTATGCCTAATAGGTTATGTTATATTCTGGATTTTATGTTTTTATAGATTATGTTTGAATAGGATGAGAGTGTCGGAGATACATGCAAATGTATATGTGAACCCGGTCTTTGGGTGGGTGTTTGATTTTCGTTGTTGTGTATACTGTGTATATACGGACAATGACAATAAATTTATCTATCTATCTATCATCTATCTATCTATCTATCTATCTATCTATCTATCATCTATCTATCTATCTATCTATCTATCTATCTATCTATAAAAACCCTGCTCCTCTGATTGCAGGCAAGGTGGTGTTGGCTGTGCCTATAGCTGAGGATCAAGGTGCTCTGCATGGGCTCAACAGCAAGATAATCCACAGAAGATAATCTACATGCACATTTTAACAGGGCTCAATTTATATGAAGTCATTAGGAAACTACTGAAGCAACCTGATTGCGGGCAACAGCTGTCAGATTTATGTAGACACAGCTGTACGTCTCTTCGAACTGAACGAGCACAAAATTGTTCTTGCAAGATAAACCAGATTATCTTTAAGTGAGGAGAAAGCTGTTAAGTGAATGATATATAAATGGATGTGAATCATTTGGCAGCCACCAAGATGAACACCTGACGTACCCTCTAGGCCAGTGTTTCCCAAACGTTTTGGGGCAACGGCACACCTGTTTATCGGAAAAAAATCTCGCGGCACACCACCATTAAAGCCCCGCCCCGTGACGTCAGCGCGCAGCGTCACGCCGGGAGGGACGCACAAAAGTGAGTTTTTTCCCTCCCCCTTGCCGGGGTGGGAGGAGGCAGCAGAGCGAGGGACTGAGGGGCGGCGGCAGCTGAGGCGGCGGCGGCTGCGATAGCGGGCGGAGGAGGGGGCGGCGGCGGGGCTTGAGATCATTGTTGTTGTTATGGCTGCTGCTGCTGCTGCTGCTAGGGGACCCGGGGACGTGAGCAGGCCTGGCCCGACCCGGGTTGAAGGAGGACAAGCCGGCAGCGCGCCAAGTGAGTTTGGTTGCGCGCGACGGCCCCCGCTCCCCCCACCCCCGCCGGATCCTCGCCGCCGCCGCCTCTCGCCCGCCTCCCTCCCACGGCACACCAGCCGATGTCTCACGGCACAGTAGTGTGCCGCGGAACACCGGTTGGGAAACACTGCTCTAGGCTGTAGTGTAGCTAATAGCTAAATATGCTTCTGCTATGAACATTGATCTCTAGGAGATGCTTCCTACCGCCTTCCCCTTGCCCCCGAGTTGAATCAAATAGCATTTGAAGCATGGATTTGTTATTCAGACACTATGTACACACCATACATTTAAAGCATGCGCTCCCACAAAGAATTCTGGGAACTGTAGTCTACCCCTAACAGAGCTACAATTCTTAGCACCCTTAATGTATGGTTACCAGATTTTTTTCAATGAATCTGGGGGCCTTTTTTTTTTTTTTTTGAAGCTGAGTAGCAACAGGGAGTCAGTAGTGGGGATGGTGAGGCAAAAGACCCTGGGCCCAAGCACACATGCATATTGTATAAAGGTGCAAAGCCCCTCTTTCGCACCCTGTGAAACATAAATATGCAGTTTTTAAAAAACTGGGCAACGGCACGCTGCCTGCCCATGACTCCCAAGGCTTCCCTGATCTCCTACCCCTTTCCCCCTTTGTTTTGACAGATTGGGGGAGGCTCGGGAGCCGCAGGCAGGCGGCCGTTGCCCAGTTTTTAAAAAACTCTGCGCATTTATGTTTCGCACTGTGTGAAAGAAGGGCTTTGCACCTTGCCTGGCAGAGAAACTGTGTGCCTTGCACCCCTCCTGGGCAACGGCCATCCGCCCGCAACTCTTGAGCCTCCCCCGATCTGTCAAAACAAAGGGGGAAGGGGGCAGGAGATCTGTCCCACAGGACGTCCCTGGTTCACCTTCAGCAGTGGCGACAGCAGCGAGCAGCTCCTGAAGCCAGCCAGAGCCAACTGCGCTACCAGGCTGGCTCCAGGCTGCTGAGGCTGCCACTGCCATGTTTCCTGGGGACAGATTTGCAAATCTGGGGACTGTCCCCAGGAACCTGGGACGTCTGGTAACCCTACCTTAATGTCCTGATCCCCTGGCCTACCTAGCAGACAGACAGCGTGCCGAGACAAAAGTTCCAAGTCCAGAAGCCAATCCACACAAGCCAAGTCCAAAAATAAGGAAACACAGTCCGGGGTCAGCCCAGGTAAGCCAAGATAGGAGTTCAGCAGTCAGGGTACGGTCCGGAGTCAGTCTTGAAGCAGAAACCCATGAAGGTCCAAGGAGAATCCCAGGTGAGGTCCTTCAACATGGGCAGTTGGCGAGACGCAGCACCTCAGCTTTGCTGCCTTCTTACACTAGGACTGCCATATGGTCGGGTTTTCCCATCCAGGAGTTGGGCTGTCAAAATGGCGTCTGGGCAGAATTTTGCCAAATCGGCAAAATGACTGGGAAGCCCAAACTTATGGCAACTTGGCCATTATTTTTTTTAAAGAAAAATGCTATAAAAATCCAAAAGAAGCCCAAACACTTATGTTTTGGGGGAGATGTTCAACAACTTTGACCCCCCTCCAAAAAAAGGTCAACCAGAGAAAAATGGCAAATGAAATTAGTGGACTACGCTGATATGGCTAAAATGACCGGAAGAGTCAGAAATCAGGAAGACCAAAATTTTAATAAGGAATGGGGAAAATATATAATTTATCTTCAGACATTGCAAACAGCTAAACTCGTTAGTAGGATTGGAATATCCCTTGCAGTTTAAGTTTGAATTCTGGACAAAGTATTTGGAGCATCATAAAAGATGCGGGAGGAAAGGATTAATAATAGGAGATTATTAATAGGAGATTCCTTGGAATCTTGTTTTTATGATTTATGTTTGATTTTTCAACTTGAGGCAAGTTGAAAAACCAAATAAATGGTTTTTTAAAAGGTTAAAAAGGTCAACAACCTTGTCTGGATTTTCACTTCTGGGACTATGGCAACCCTATAGTGTCTGCTGATTGCAGCATCTGGGCTTGATGTGTCCTGGGACCCTCACCTGCTCTCAGCTTGCCCCAGCTGATGAATCACATGCCTCCTTGCTCACCTGGCCAGCTAGTGATCTAGGCTGCAGTCCCTCTGCTTCCTGGAGTGCCCGGTCCACTGTTCCCGACATCTTAGGACCTGCCATGTTCATGGGCAAGGGGGCCTCTCTGGTTCTGGCGAGGGGTCCTGCTGGCCGGCTTCCTGTGCCCTAGCCCCTGTCCCCTCATCATCCTCTGTCACCCTGTAAGTACTATGTCCACCAACCTCTCCTTCCCCCTCCCCAGATTCTTCCTGCGTGACCCGCTCTCAGCTGCCCCCCCCTCACTGGGATCCTTTTCCTCCTCCCTGAAATCACGACACTTAACAGACGACAATTTCCAAGATTCTTTTAGGACTGTGTGTGTTTCCCATGCACTTTAAATAATGGTTTGTACACAGCCGTATAATCGTAGGAATGTGTAGCTCAGATTTTGAGAATATACACATTCTCATGTTTTGGACAGTACCGTTTCTTAAAGCACGCCAGAGAGCCACAGTTAGCTCATATTGAAAGTATTAATCTAAGAGTTGTACATTGTTTCTAATTCCTGCCCATTCTTTTCTGAGTAAAAGAAAGTTTCCTGGGACTCACTGCGTGGTATAGGATGGTAACTCTGCCTCTAGATAAAAGGCACCTACCATATTATTGCCCCTTTCTTCCCCCATTAATTTTCTTGCTGCCAGTAAAAAGTTTACAGCCCCATTCATTTTGGTGGGGTTCTAAAAACATAACAAAAAATGATCTGTGGAGTCGTTCGCCAGATCAAGAACTCAAATGCACTATTCTCCTACTTCCCAGGATCCTTAAAAAGGCAAAATGCCAGTTTAAAACATTGATGCGACTCAGTTTAGACCTGTTTTCCCCCACAACTTAAGCCAGCCCAGTAAACACACGTCTTTGTGTAGATGCCATCCAATATTGTTAAGGCCTGCATGTTTTAGTCTAAAGCTATTGCGTCTAAACACTAAAAGGATCCCTGGCAGGGGGTATATATTAGCAGAGGGTTTTGTTGTTAATTTATGGTTTGAGACAGCTCTTCGTGGAAAGCAACCGACTGGGTTTGCTGCAATTTAAGAAGCAGTCTTATTATTTGGTATTAGTGTTAAATTGCCCATTTTCATCTTTGCTAGTACTCAATAGGCAGATGTAATTTTAGGCTTAATGATTCTCACATGCAATTCTACTAGGATGGAAATTTTAAAAAAGTAAAACAGGAGTATTCATTGTCTGTATGGGAATGAATTTCCAAACCCGAGGGATTGTGAGACTCTTCACTTGGTTATTCCTTTTGCCTCTTTCCTGCGTTACTCACATTCACAAGTGGCGGTACAAGCGAGGTTCAAACATGCTTTTTAGTGCAGATTTAAAGAGTAAAAATGTCAGGCGAACATTCACGAGGCTCTGCTTAAAGGTGTGTAAAGTTATCCCTAAGAGAGAGACCTGCTGATATAGAATCCATAAAAAGACATCCGTAGAATAATTGTGGAATAATACTTTGTTTCTTACAATAAAGGTAAAGGTACCCCTGACCATTAGGTCCAGTCACGGACGACTCTGGGGTTGCACGCTCATCTCGCTCTGTAGGCCAAGGGAGCCGGTGTTTGTCTGCAGACAGCTTCCGGGTCATGTGGCCAGAATGACTAAGCCGCTTCTGGCGAACCGGAGCAGCGCACGGAAACGCCATTTACCTTCCCCTGGAGCGGTACCTATTTATCTACTTGCACTGGCATGCTTTCAAACTGCTAGGTGGGCAGGAGCTGGGACCGAACAACAGGAGCTCTTCCTGTCACAGGGATTTGAACCACCGACCTTCCAATCAGCAAGCCCTAGGCTCTGTGGTTTAGACCACAGTGCCACCTGTGTCCCTTACTTCTTACAATAAGCATTTTTTAAATAACAATTTTTTAAAAATTGCCAGATCCCCAAATTCCAAGACCATGATGATGATGATCCACGGCTGCATGCTCTCAGCCAAACCTCATAGTGTTGAGAGGCTCATAAATGCAAGCGTTGTGCTCAAAAGTAGAAGCAGAGCCCGACTCTCTATAGAAATGGAAAACCTCTGTCTTTACATCCATTATAATATGCCTGCCTTTGTCTGAGTGGGACTCCAGCCCAGCTGTTTGCATTGGCTGTAGAAGGAGAAACATAGAGTGCAGAATAGGACAGGGGCTGAAAAGCAGGGGTACTTTGAGGGTATTTCCAAGGAGGTGATGAAGCGTTAGCTGCCTGAAGGCAAAATAGGAGAGATTCTGGCCCAAAATTAGGAGGTATTTTAATATGACTGGGCAGTATAAGTATGGGAACTGCACATATTCTACCGTAATATAATTGGTGTGCATACTGTTCCTGATATTGCCTGTTATTTCAGTGCTTAATATGCCTGACATGTCTAGTCCCCCGTCCCCCCCCCCCCCGCTTTTTCATCAGCTTTCCCCATCAGCGGCGCAATTTGTGTCCAACTGCACCATAAAAAAAATCCCTGAGAGGTGTGTTGAAGCATTCATAACTGTGTTGTATTCTGGCCATAATATTCAGACATTACACTACGCCACATCCCATCATCGTCATCATGGCTAATTAACATTTTTTGACTGCTTTCAAGTGTTCAGGGAAGTTTTAAATGTTTAATGCTGTATTGTGTTTTTGATATTCGATTGGGAGCCGCCCAGATTGGCTAGGGAGGCTCAGCCAGATTGGCAAGGTATTATTATTATTATTATTATTATTATTATTATTATTATTATTATTATTATTATTAATTTATTTATACCCCGCCCTCCCCGGCCAGAGCCGGGCTCAGAGTGGCTAACACCAGTTAAATTACAGTAAAAACATAATAGGAAAAGGAAAAAAACCAATTTAAAATACAGGTTAAAATGCAATTTTAAAATGCAGCCTCATTTTAAAAGTAGCCCATAGATCAAAACCATAAGGGGAGGGAAACATAAGGGTCAGACTGAGTCCAAACCAAACAGCTCTGTCTTGCAGGCCCTGTGGAAAGATGTCAAGTCCGGCAGGGCCCTAGTCTCTTGTGACAGAGCGTTCCACCAGGTCGGGGCCAATACTGAAAAGGCCCTGGCCCTAGTTGAGACTAATCTAACCACCTTGCGACCTGGGACCTCCAAAATGTTGTCATTTGTGGACCTTAAGGTCCTCTGCGGGGCATACCAGGAGAGGCGGTCCCGTAGGTACGTGGATATAATAATAATAATATATTATTATTATTATTATTATTATTATTATTATTATTATTATTATTATTATTAATCAAACCACTTCATATGCATTATCTAGTTGGAATGCTTACAATAACCCCCATAAGTGAGTCTTATTCAGCATTTTACAGATGGAGCGCTGGGACCTGAGGCGGAAAGAAAGTTTCCAGCTGCTGAGTTCATGGCAAAAGCATGATTTGAATCAGGGACTTCTTGGTTTGTAGTTCAGTCCCTGAAGCTAAACTAAAGAGTGGGTATTTCTGCCCTGTGTGTTTTATGTTCAAAATGATAGAATCATAGAATTGTACAGTTGGAAGGGTCTGTGAGGGTCATTTAGTCCAGCCCCCTGTAACGCAGGAGTATTTTTGCCCAGCACGAGGCTCAAACCCACAAGCCTGAGATTAAGAGTCTTCTTCTCTACTGACCGAAGCAATTCAGTGGTTTAAAATGGTAGATTCCTTTTCATGCATTAGAACATTCTTTGCATTGTTGCAATGCATTAACATGCTGAACAAATAGGCACATTGTTTTGTAAACTATCACCAGATGTGCTTAATAATATCTACTTTTCAATAGGCATTGAGCCTGCATCCACACCGTTCTTGCTAAAGATAGAAAGAGATGGAAATAGACAAGCACTGGGAGAGCATGTGTTCTCTACAGGCCTACACATCCCAAAATTCTTTGGAAGAAACTATGGCAGCTTGAGAAAGTAAGGTAGGCAAGCCCTGTGTGCTTGACTGGCCTAGCTCAGGAACGACAAGATGCTAGTTTCGGAAGCAGATTCTGTGTATATGAAGCTTTTATTGGACATAAATAGAAGCCCAATCCAAAAATCATCTGTTGTACTTAAATCCATTGAAATAAATGGGACAGGTTTAGCGTGGCTTAAATAGGTTCATTCGGCTGATCGCCGAAGAATTGATGCTTTTGAATTATGGTGATGGAGGAGACTCTTGAGAGTCCCTGCAAGAAGATCAAACCTATCCATTCTTAAAAAAATCAGCCCTGAGTGCTCACTGGAAGGACAGATCCTGAAGCTGAGGCTCCAATACTTTGTCCACCTCGTGAGAAGAGAAGACTCCCTGGAAAAGACCCTGATGTTGGGAAAGATGGAGGGCCCAAGGAGAAGGGGACGACAGAGGATGAGATGGTTGGACAGTGTTCTCGAAGCTACCAGCATGAGTTTGACCAAACTGCGGGAGGCAGTGAAAGACAGGAGGGCCTGGCCTGCTCTGGTCCATGGGGTCACGAAGAGTCGGACACAACTAAACGACTAAACAACAAACAGGTTCATTAATCTCAACAAGACTTCAGTGCAAATTTTTACTGCATTCACTAACCTTTACTGAATTTAGGTCAGTGTTTGCTCACCCAAGTTGGCTTATGAGAACAAAAAATCAAAATGGAAGCATCCTTTCCAAGGTCAATTAAGAAGACAGCAGCAGCAAATACAAACAAACAAACCAACAAACCAAGGCAGTAAACATATGCCAGGGCTATACCATTTCTTACTCATATAATTGAATAATCCTCCATACAAAATAATTCCCTTCACATAGAAAGGTTCTAGCCTAGCTTACTAGGGGCGCAATTTTTAATATTTTTATTTCAATGGAAGAGCATTTCACTATGGACTCAGCTATACAGCTGCAAATAAAAGCTGTGCTGTAAAGTGCAATATACAAATGTTGCAGTAGATGGCGACAGTGAGCTATGCCAAATTCAATGTATTTTTCAAAACGTTTCCCCAGCGTTTTTTATATGTGTGTAGATTCTACCTATGTGAGTGCTCAATTGTTGACTGAAGTGGTAAAGGTTGTTTGACCCACCAGGTCAGCCATGTTGAGATGGTGTTGCCTGGAATAGTAGTCTATTAAAGCCTTAATCCAGCTGCCTGGTTCTAGATTTAGATCTTCTGGGAGCTCCCCATAACACAAAACAAAATTAATGGGAATATTATGTTGGGAAACTGCCAGGGAGATAACGTCCATCTGAGCCCCCAAGCCGGAGTTCTGGACATCCATCGGCCTCCCGTAGTCACGCAGATCCAACAGTTAGGGGCACAAAGCCTTAGAAATTCCTAGCCACATTCCAGGGCTTGGTGCACCCTCTTTCAGCAGAAACGCAGCCAAAAGCTTGCATCACAGAAGAGCATAATTTACAGACTTTATTTAGCGTTTAACAGAACAAAAGAAAACACGTCCATTCTCAGTCAGCGTCTCTGGCCAACTGAAAACGAAAGGAATATCAGAACAAAAACATCCTGTAAATAGGACATGCGCAGACTCTGTAACTTACAAAAGCCTGCTCCCTCTTAAGGTGGAACGGAAATATCCTAACATCCTCCCCCTTTCCGTGTAACCTGTTGTACCTGTGGTTCACCCAATTGCAACTTTTGTACATAAACCTTACGTTGTTCTCTGTTAACAACCTTAGACAACAGATCAGCAGGAATTTCATTTCCTGGCATGTAGGACACCTGAATCAGTCCTTTCTGAATACACTCTCTTGCACGATGTAGCTTAATCTGCAAGTACTTGGTTCTCTGCTTGCAACTCTCGGAGTTCAGCAAAGCCAAACACGATCTATTGTCTTGATACACTTGTATAGGACATTTCACAGACACCCTGATGTCCTTAAACAGTTGCATCAACCATTCACAATCCATGAGTGAAAATGACAGAGCATTGAGTTCTGCTTCACAGGAACTTAGGCTCACTGTTGTTTGCTTCTTGCACAACCAGTCAAACAGGCAGTGGTTGTACATGTAGCATACTCCAGAAGTGCTTGTACCATCCGTGGTGTCACTTCCAAAACTTGCATCAGCAAAGATTTCAAGACCCCCAGTCTTCTGACTGGTGAACCTCAGCCTGTAGTGCATAGTCCCTTTCAAATAGCGGGCTATGCGCTTCAGAGCTTTCCAATCCTGAACCGTAGGATTGTTGGCATGTCTGCTAAGCAGATTACAGCTTACAGCTATGTCAGGTCTTGAACATCTGGCAATGAAATTCAGCTTGCCTAGAACGCATCTGTACAGCGTTGTGTCAGAAAACGCTTCAGCAGTACTATCTACCTGGTAACCTGTCACCATCGGTGTGTCTGCTGGGTTTGCATCAACCAAATTCAACCTGGTTAATACATCAGCAATTTTCTGTGTTTGGTGTACCAGAAAATTACCTGCTTGGTCCCTCTCCACCTGCAGAGAAAGATAGTTGGATACTTCACCAAGATCCTTCATGTCAAAGTGCTCCTTCAGCTGAGCTAGGGTGCTTTGGTAAAAAGCCTGATTCTTCCAAAACATCAGAAGATCATCAACAAAACATAAACAATACAGTTTGTTTTGCCCCTCCTCTTTGACAAACACACATGGATCAGCTTTGCCCTGGTGAAAACCTAGAGAAAGCAATGTCTCAGTGAGTTTTGTGTTCCAACACCTGGCACTCTGCTTGAGACCATATAAGGATTTCCGCAGTTTACAGACCATTCCCTTCTGTATCTCCATCCCATCAGGTGGAAGCATGAACAGCTCCTCCCCCAAAATCCCGTACAAAAAAGCTGTATTAATGTCGTGGTGGGAAACATGCAGTTTCTCCTCCGCAGCGACCTTGAGCATCAGCCGAATGCTCTCATATTTGACTGTGGGAGAGTAGGTCTCGTGGTAATCCTGTCCTGGTACCTGTGAAAAACCTCTGGCAACCAATCTGGCTTTGTGTCTGACTACCTTGCCATTCTGGTCTGTCTTGGCCTTGAAGACCCATTTGCTGCCAACCAGTCTCATTCCTGGGACTACCGGTACCAATTCCCAAGTTTGGTTCCTGTTCAAGGAATCAACTTCAGCCTTCATGGCATTAAGCCAAGGCTCAGCATCTTTAGAGGTTAACTCCTGAACCTCTTTGAAGCTTGAAGGTTCCCACACCTTCTCTGAGCTACTAAGAACAGCAGTTGCCGTCTTAGCAAACTCATCAGCATACCTCTTTGGAGGTCTGCCCTTTGTCGCCCTTTCAGACCTACGTACTAGACGCAAGTCTTCTGGACTCATCTCCTCTTTCTTAGGAGAAAAATGACCAATGGTGAACAGTGGTTCCTCCAGTTCATTGTCAGACGTATCAGATGGTCTGACTGAGGCCTTTGCGCTCTCATAGTCTGCTGTGTCATCACTGTCACTGAC
The DNA here is from genome assembly GCF_964188305.1 of Podarcis bocagei. Lineage (NCBI taxonomy): Eukaryota > Metazoa > Chordata > Lepidosauria > Squamata > Lacertidae > Podarcis > Podarcis bocagei. Next base: position 14,360,298 of record NC_138133.1, read on the forward strand.
ACCAGCAGCAGCAGCGCCGCCCACTGAACTGGAATCCGAACTCTGATCATCATCATCATCCTCATCCTCATCATCTTCATCCTCATCATCATCAGCAGCAGCTTTCTCATCTTTTGCTGCTTGCTTGACATCACCTTCATCCTCCTCTGGGTAACTCTGGAAAATTCCCACATTTTCTCCCAACTTAGGATTGTACTCAACACTCCTTGTGAACTTAATGGACTTAGAGTCAGTCATCCATACCCTGTATGCACCTTTTTCGTACCCCATGAACAAACCATGTGCCCCACGCTTCCCAAGCTTGTTGGTTTGTTGTGTGCGTACCCACATGTCCGAACCAAAAATTCTCATGTGTTTGGTGTTGGGTTTCTTGCCAAACATCTTCTCATAGGGGGTACAACCAATGGGTGATGACAATCTGCGATTAACGGTGTAAACCAAATTCCCCAGAGCCTCCCCCCAAAACTTATCAGGGAGATTGGCATCATGCAACAAGGTTTTTATCCCTTGCAGCAAAGTTTGATTTGCTCTCTCCGCAAGTCCATTCATCCATGGCGATCTGGGCGTTGACATGTCATGCTGGATTCCCTTCTCAGTCAGGAAAGCTTCAAACTGCTGAGAAGTAAACTCCCCGCCCCGATCAGTAAACAAACAAGAAATACGTTTACCGTGCACATTCTCCAACCAAGCACAGAATGCCTTAAACTTTGGAAACGCTTGCGATTTCTGTTCGAGCAAATACACATGAATGTACCTGGAAAAAGAATCAATCAGAATCATGAAGTACCTTGCTCCTCCTATAGAGGGCGCAAGTGGCCCAACCAGGTCTGCATGCACTAGCTGGTAGGGTTTGGAAGCCTGCCTGCTAGACTCCTTGCCTTTTGGAGCAACCTTCACCTTGTTCTCTGCACAAGATACACATTTCATGTGAAATTTACAGGGTTTGATGTTCAAACCCTCAACCACCTCTGGCATCTTTGCCAATGCCTTCCAAGAGAGGTGACCAAATCTTCGATGCGCATCATGAATGCAACCTGCATGAAGAACTTTGTTAGTTTGTGCAACACAACAAGAATCAGCATTATTCACAACAGCAGTGTCATCATAAGTTATATGGAACAAACCATCCATAAACTTTGCATGCAAATAGTCCTCTTTGCCTTTACTGATGACACAGACGCTCCTCTTGAAGGAAATCTGAAAACCACGCCCAGTAAGCTGTGGGACGCTCAGCAAGTTGCTCGCCGCTCCTGGAACATAAAGTACATTACTGATGGTAGTGTGCAGACTTGCAAGTTTCACAGTCCCTTCTCCTGCAATTTGCAACGTCCTTCCATCAGCCAGGTGGATCTCACCTTCTTGGGGCTTGAAGGAGATAAAGAGATGCCTGTCCTTCGAAATGTGGCGCGTACAGCCTGAATCAACAACAAAGCTGCCTTTGGCTATTGGAGCAGTCTTTACAGCAAGCAAACCCTTGTTTTGCACCGGTGTGGGCTTTTGCAGCTTGCCCCCCTGCTGCTCCTGGCCAGCAGACGTGCCTTTAGCCTTTGGTGAAGCTGTGCCAGCAAGCAAAACCTTGCTTTCCACTGGCGTGGGCTTTTGCAGCTTGCCCCCCTGCTTCTGGTCAGCAGACGTGCCTTTAGCCTTTGGTGAAGCTGTGCCAGCAAACAACGCTTTGTTTGGCGCGGGCTCTTCACCCTCCCTCTGCTCCTGGCCATCTGCAGGTGTCTGCCTGTGGCTCTGTTTACCTTTGCCTTTCCAGCCTCTGCAAAGGCGATGGCCTTGGTTCCCATGAGAAACAGAGCTCTCAGCTGCCGACTCCTTGGCTCCCCCTGGAGGCTGGAATGCTGCCTGGGATGACGTGACGGTCAGCTCCCCCTGCAGCTTGCAACCGGTGCCCTCAGCATCCCTGCAATCACCCGCATTCTGGGAAACAGCTAGGAACTCCGATGCAGTCAAACTCTGGGCTGGGACTTTTGGCTTGTGAGCTTTCAGCAAAGCAGTCCACATTGCACGTGCAGTGGTGTTGCCAGCCAGCGTCTTAATTTCCTCAAGAGATACAGATAGGACTATTACGTCAATCGCTTTCGAATTCTGCGATTTCCATCTCTCTGTCAGAGGAACTGGGGGGGCTTCAGAAACAACATGCCAGACCCCAAACTGACGCAGCAAAGATTCACACCATTTTGCCCAGGATTCATAATTCTGCCCACGCAACTTAGGACACTGAGCAGTTTCTGAGGTCTGTAAGAGATCCATCTCAGCTTTTTACTTGAGCCGTGAGCCCTATGCCTTCAAAGACTCCTTATCTTGGCAGCTCATTAATCACGAACTCTCTTTGGCGCAGCTCCCAGGCCAATTAAGCCTTGCCGGAGTTCAAAGACTCCTTGCCGAGGTAAAACAGGAAAACGTCCCTTCCTTTCGCTTTCCCCACATACCTCAAACGCAGTCTGTTGCAGCTTTACTCTCCTGTAGGTGCCGTGAATCTGGGCCCGAAACCTTGTTGTTGGGAAACTGCCAGGGAGATAACGTCCATCTGAGCCCCCAAGCCGGAGTTCTGGACATCCATCGGCCTCCCGTAGTCACGCAGATCCAACAGTTAGGGGCACAAAGCCTTAGAAATTCCTAGCCACATTCCAGGGCTTGGTGCACCCTCTTTCAGCAGAAACGCAGCCAAAAGCTTGCATCACAGAAGAGCATAATTTACAGACTTTATTTAGCGTTTAACAGAACAAAAGAAAACACGTCCATTCTCAGTCAGCGTCTCTGGCCAACTGAAAACGAAAGGAATATCAGAACAAAAACATCCTGTAAATAGGACATGCGCAGACTCTGTAACTTACAAAAGCCTGCTCCCTCTTAAGGTGGAACGGAAATATCCTAACATATTATACAATATATTGACAATCATTTATTTATGCATTTATTAAAAAATATTGTACAGTATGTATGTTTTTATGTACTTATTAAGATTTTATACATCCTTTCAAGCTGACTTAAAAGAAACATTAAACTGCATTTTGTAAGAAACCACAGCAAACAATATTAACATATAAAAAGGTGTCAAAAACAGGGCAGTTGTCGTCCAGGATGGGGAATCCAACTGGAGCAGACTTTGTGTTTTTTGCCTATATTTCTCTCTCCTCTACAATACTTCCCAGGGGACTGCTGTTGCAGGGAGGTGGGTAGTCAAACTGGAGCATGCTCTGAGGTGGTTTTTGTCTGTATCCATTTCTCTTCTCACAGGATAGTTGGAGGTAAAACGAACGTGTGGTAGATATGTTTGCTATATTGATGTCATATCAAAGTTGACTTTTCCGTGGCTTTGAAAGTGCTCATGTGGAAATGTTCTATTGTATACCCAAGTCACAACTAGGGATGGAATTTCTCGATTTCTCATTTTTCCAGTCTTAAATTCTGCTCTCCACATTTCTGTATCAACTTGAGTTTTTATAATTATTTTTAAATCCTCATGAAAATTCTCCAGCATTTTTGTGTGAATTTCTCCTAATAAACACATTTTTAATGCAGTTCTGGCTATGTACACATGGTTGCTAGTAATTTCTCCTAATATAATTCAGTTTTGGATGTTATTTTCATTAATAAAGTTATTGTGAAGCACATTTGCCCCTAACATGTATTTTGGTAAACACTGGTTGAAGGACTACATCACAAAATTCAAATAAGTGCAAATTTTGAAGGCTGGTTATGTTCCATTTGTCATATTTTTTAACCAAGTGTGAAAGAATTGACTTTAAATTCTCCCCACACCTAGTCGTGACTTGTCATGTTCTGGTTCAACCCATTTTCCCCAAGCTGTTTTCAAGACACAGCATGTTGCAACATTCGCTCAGCATCTCGGAACCTACTGAAAAATATCAGCTAAAGCAGACTTCAAAACAGGCTTTTGCATTACTGAATTGAAATGCAATTCTGTGCCCTTTATCTGTTCCATTAGAAACACATGAATACACATAGGCCGGTAACTGTAAATCTGACTGGGAAGATCTCTTAGAAAATGCAGTTTTTCTTATCACATCTTATTCTTTCTCTTGCCCAGGTTTGCTGCGCACCCGGTATACCTGCTGAACGATGACGACCTGCCATCCTTGCAAGGTACAATTATTACAGCATCGACCCAGCCTAACATTTTCAGAATCTAATCTCCTTAGAGCCCAGCAGGCAGTTCCCTTTGTAGGCTGAGCTGTGGCAAGCTGCTGGGCAGCAAAGGTGATTTAAATCACACAATCAAAGGAAAGCATAATCCGCCCCATATGTTGGGGCTGCAATCCATGCAGACAGGAACGTGGGTAGAGAAGCCCTGAATCAGCAGTAGGGAAGACTGAAACCTATCCAAAACAGATTGTCTTAAGAACTGAGGAGAACATCGAAGGCTGCGGATGAAGGGAGACTGTGGAGAAAAGGGGGTGGGTGGGTGAAGGTGTAGAATTTCGTAGACCAGCGGCCGTACCGTGAGAAAGGGAGACACAATGAGATTGATGCAATCTGGAGCTTTTTGCTTTCAGTATGTTCTGACAGTTGTAAAGTTTCTCAGAAAGGAAGACAAGAGATTTTGAAGTTGTACCGGGTGCTGGGGGTCCTATGCTGTGAAAAATGTGACAACCCCTTTTATCCTTTATACATTTTGCCCCCGCCCCATAAGAACAGACGTTTTGCTTCAATATTTCAGGCTTTTGGTTTGTGTGATCGCAGAGGGTGAACTGCAAGTGCCCAAATGTTGTTGTTGTTGTTTAGTCGTTTAGTTGTGTCCGACTCTTTGTGACCCCATGGACCAGAGCACGCCAGGCACTCCTGTCTTCCACTGCCTCCCACAGTTTGGTCAAACTCATGCTGGTAGCTTCAAGAACACTGTCCAAGCATCTCGTCCTCTGTCGTCCCCTTCTCTTTGGGCCCTCCATCTTTCCCAACATCAGGGTCTTTTCCAGGGAGTCTTCTCTTCTCATGAGGTGGCCAAAGTATTGGAGCCTCAGCTTCAGGATCTGTCCTTCCAGTGAGCACTCAGGGCTGATTTCCTTCAGAATGGATAGGTTTGATCTTCTTTCAGTCCATGGGACTCTCAAGAGTCTCCTCCAGCACCATAATTCAAAAGCATCAATTCTTCTGTAATCAGCCTCCTTTATGGTCCAGCTCTCGCTTCCTTTTTTTTAAAAAAATGATATTTATTAAAGTTTCAAAAAAAGGTTACAGAAATAAGAAAAAGAGAAAAAAAGAAAAGAAAAAATACAAAATACAGAAAAATAAAAACACTTAGAAACAAATCAATCTTTTCATGTCTTGTCTTTCATTTGCTTGTTTCCCTGACCTCCTCACACCTCCCTTTTTTGTATTCCAGTTCAGTTAGTTAATTCAGCAAATCCTTTCCCTATTTGCTTTTATCCTAATCCTTTAACTTAATATATTGTAACTTTGGATTCTCACCTGTTAATAAACCATTTTTACATACTCCTTTATAACATTGCTGCTAAAACCACTTAACTTCATCCTGACATCATTCTAACATTCATTAATTTTGCAGTATTTCTGTAAATAGTCTTTAAATTTCTTCCAGTCTTCTTCCACCGACTCTTTTCCCTGGTCTCGGATTCTGCCAGTCATTTCCGCCAGTTCCATATAGTCCATCACCTTCATCTGCCATTCTTCCAGAGTGGGTAAATCTTGTGTCTTCCAGTACTTTGCAATAAGTATTCTTGATGCTGTTGTAGCATACATAAAGAAAGATGTATCCTTCTTTCGCACCAATTGGCCAACCATGCCCAGGAGAAAGGCCTCTGGTTTCTTCAGAAAGGTATATTTAAATACCTTTTTCATTTCATTATAGATCATCTCCCAGAAATCCTTGATCCTAGGGCACGTCCACCAAAGGTGAAAGAATGTGCCTTCAGTTTCTTTACATTTCCAACATTTATTATCGGGCAAATGATAGATTTTTGCAAGCTTGACTGGTGTCATGTACCACCTGTATATCATTTTCATAATATTCTCTCTTAAGGCATTACATGCCGTAAACTTCATACCTGTGGTCCATAACTGTTCCCAGTCAGCCATCATTATGTTATGTCCAACATCTTGTGCCCATTTAATCATAGCAGATTTCACCGTTTCATCCTGAGTATTCGATTTCAACAGCAAGTTATACATCTTTGACAAAATCTTGGTTTTGGGTTCTAACAGTTCTATTTCCAATTTTGATTTTTCCACCTGGAAGCCAATTTTCTTGTCCAAATTATATGCCTCCATTATCTGATAATAATGAAGCCAATCTCGCACTTTATTTTTTAGTTTTTCAAAACTCTGCAATTTCAATCTGTCTCCCTCTTGTTACAAAATTTCCCAATCTTTCGACCATTTGGCCTCCATATTGAGCTTTTTCTGAGCCTTCGTTTCCATCGGTGACAGCCACCTTGGGGTTTTATTTTCAAGTAGGTCCTTATATCTTATCCAGACATTAAACAATGCTTTCCTGACAATATGATTTTTAAATGCTTTATGTGCTTTGACCTTATCATACCACAAATATACATGCCATCCAAATACATTATTAAAACCTTCTTTGTGACCCCATGGACCTGAGCACGCGGCACTTCTGTCTTCCACTGCCTCCCGCAGTTTGGTCAAACTCATGCTGGCAGCTTCAAGAACACCATCCAACCATCTCATTCTCTGTCGTCCCCTTCTCCTTGTGCCCTCCATCTTTCCCAACATCAGGGTCTTTTCCAGGGAGTCTTCTCTTCTCATGAGGTGGCCAAAGTATTGGAGCCTCAGCTTCAGGATCTGTCCTTCCAGTGAGCACTCAGGGCTGATTTCCTTCAGAATGGATAGGTTTGATCTTCTTTCAGTCCATGGGACTTTCAAGAGTCTCCTCCAGCACCATAATTCAAAAGCATCAATTCTTCTGTAATCAGCCTTCTTTATGGTCCAGCTCTCGCTTCCATACATCACTACTGGGAAAACCACAGCTTTAACTATATGGACCTTTGTTGGCAAGGTGATGTCTGTGCTTTTTAAGATGCCATCTAGGTTTGTTCTTACTTTCCTCCCAAGAAGCAGGCGTCTTTTAATTTCGTGACTGCTGTCACCATCTGCAGTGATCATTGAGCCCAAGAAAGTAAAATCTCTCACTTCCTCCATTTCTTCCCCTTCTATTTGCCAGGAGGTGATGGGACCAGTGGCCATGATCTTAGTTTTTTTGATGTTGAGCTTCAGACCATATTTTGCACTCTCCTCTTTCACCCTCGTTAAAAGGTTCTTTAATTCCTCCTCACTTTCTGCCATCAAAGTGCCCAACTAGGAAGGCACTAATGTGAGCAAATTTCTCGTAATTGTCTCATGCGGAGCTAATTTGTCGTGTCCCAGATCTTCCTCGCTCTTGCCTCTGTGTACCCAACAAACTAGTTCAGCGTGCCCACAATTCTAGACACAGCTACTCGAGAGTAAGCCTAATCAGAGGTGTAGAGAAAGAGCGGTTTGACCCAAAAGTCATGAAACTGACCCAGTAATGTGAGGAGAAATGGGTTCGATCATTTGCCTCCTCCTTGTATGAATATAGAGTGATGATCTAAATACTATTATGTATATAGTACATAAACTGATTTACCTCATGAAAAATAACACATACATTATCCTATATATAAGACATCATTATCTCTCCCCACTCCACGCACAGATAAAAATGTTCTGCTGAATCATTTCACCATGTTATGAGCATGTTTACTTGAAACTGAGGCAAATCCCATTGAACTCAGTGGGGATTACCTCTGATCTGACATGTGTAGATTTGATGGGCAGCTTAGACCCCACACCTAACATTATGAAATCAGGTGTTGGCTGGCTGGCTGTGGCTTCATGCTCCGGCAGCGGTGCAAGGCCCCATTAGCTAAAGTGGTGCTTCATGTTAAGAACAGTTTCAGGTTAAGTACACACCTCCGGAACGAATTAAGTACTTAACCCACGGTACCACTGTATTTGATGCACACTTGTCATCATTAATAAACCCTCTGTTTCCTGCACAAACAATCTGCAGCATGGTATCTATTTTCCTTCCTGCAAAATTCTGAAATGTCTATTTCATTGGTCTATTTAGTACAGTACAGTGGTACCTCGGGTTAAATACTTAATTCGTTCTGGAGGTCCGTTCTTAACCTGAAACTGTTCTTAACCTGAAGCACCACTTTAGCTAATGGGGCCTCCCGCTGCCACCGCGCCGCCAGAGCACGATTTCTGTTCTCATCCTGAAGCAAAGTTCTTAACCCGAGGTACTATTTCTGGGTTGGTGGAGTCTGTAACCTGAAGCATATGTAACCTGAAGCGTATGTAACCTGAGGTACCACTGCATAGTCTATGCTGATTGACAAACTTTAAGGTCTCAAGCAGAAGTCTCCTTCCCAGGCTGTTTTCCTGAGACCCGTTTAACTGGAGATACTGAGAACCAAAATTGGGACACCCATCAGTCTATGGCTGTTTGAGCATCCAGAGTGATGAGCGGCTAAAGAAATAACTGATCGTATACAATAGTTTGCATTTTCTAATACTTGAGACAATGGCCACTTGTAATTAGCTTTACATTTTGAAGGGTCATGTTAACGGAACAGCAGTGGAGTTTAAAAAAAAAAATGTTTGTTAAACTGCCTGATCTTTGCATTTAAAATAACCATCAGCTGAGAGAGCTGTAGTAGAATTGATCAAGGATGAATGATAACCCAAATTCGTCTCATGGATCTCGCATTGCTAGTGGATAATTCCGTCGTATACGTCTCACTCTAGATCTGAAGATTGCAGATGTCGTTGGCTCCATTGACCTCCTTTTACCATAAATATTCTATAAACAGGTGTTCCTTTACATTGGAAACGGGAACCCTGTTCTGACTCCCATTCTGCCCCAGCAAAGTTCGTTGGAAGCGATGGAGACTGCTGTAATGAAACTAGCACGATAGTGTATTTGTGCTATAGACAGCACATCTGTTATCATTTTAAGAAGGATTTTCTGCTTGTCTTCTCAGTTACACCAGGATAGGGGTGGGGAGTAAATGTTGTCCTACTTAAACAAGAACCTAGATATAACTCACATGGTGGAACATTCCATTGCCAAAGTGGTAAATCTTCAAGTTATACTTCATCTAAAGTTACTTTCTCCTTGCTGCCCTCCTTGAGAAGACATCCTAAAAGTAAGTTAATCTGATGTGGAGAATTTGGAGAATGAACCAGAAGAGTAGTGACAGGGAGTGAGCCACATTTTACAGAAATGAGTAAAACATATTCTGGTTCCAGGCTTTTTTTTTTTTTGAAGTTTTGTTCTGCTGCAACCAAAGTGATGGAAAGAAGGGTTGGGGATGGGAGGTACAGTAGATGATCATGAGGAACAGTATATTTTGTGGAGAGAGTAGTGAGAACAGCAGGGAGCAAATCGTCATAGTGATACCTTGGTTCTCAAACGCTTTGGTACTCAAACAACTTGGGACACAAACACTGCAAATCCGGAAGTAAATGTTCCGGTTTGCAAACTTTTTTTCAAAAGCTGAACATGCTTTGTTTTGAGTGTTACACTTCTGATTTGAGTGCCACACTTCCGATTTGAGTGTTACGCTGAGGTCTGTCTGCTTTTGCTATTTATTTTGCATTTTTGTTTTTGTGGCTTGTTTTGTTTTTGTGACTGTGTGGAACCCAGTTCAGCTACTGATTGATTGATTGTGTGACTGCAGTACATTGTTTATTGCTTTCATTTTATGGCTCAATGGCCACGTTAGATAGTAAAATTCATGTTAAATTGCTGTTTTAGGGGTTGTTTTTAGAAGTCTGGAACGGATTAATCCATTTTGCATTACTTTCTATGGGAAAGCGGGCCTTGGTTTTGGAATGCTTGGGTTTTGGAACGGGCTTCTGGAACAGTTTGAAAACCAAGGTGCCACTGTAATTGCATTGGAGAACCAACTCTCTGCCCATGTGCAGAGAGTAAAGGAAATGTCAAGTATATTGTCAGGAGTTTCTCCCCTACAGCTTCAAGAGGTAGAAATTTGTTCTTCAAAAGCACAGAAGGAATATTGATGTGCCCAGCATGATAATGATGAAGCTACCAGAAAGCTGGACTCTCCACTCTGCTAAACAGTCACGGCCATCAGCATTTGAAAAATCCCAATTTTTAAAAGACGAATATCAGTTATTTAAATAAATTAATGAAAAGTGTGTGTGTACACACACACACACACACACACACACACACACACAGGAAAAGGGAACTCTTGCAAAAGTTGCATTTTTCTTCTAACAATGAAATCCTGTACAGTGGTACCTCAGTTTACAAACTTAATCTGTTCCGGAAGTCCGTTCTCAAACCAAAGCTGTTCTTAAACTGAGGCGCGCTTTTCCTAATGAGGCCTTCCGTTGCTGGTGCCCTTCCACCGTTCGGCTTCTCTTCTTAGACCGAGGTAAAGTTCGCTAACCGGGAAGCTACTTCCGGTTTTGCGGAGTTCTTATACCAAATAGTTCGTAATCAGGGCTGTTCTTAAACCGAGGTACCACTGTATATAAAATGCCCCAAACTCTGGGTGCTTCCAGTTGTAGGCTGTTCCTTCCAGCTGCAATCCATTGAAATGAATGGGGTTTGGGCAGGAGCACAGAAAATGTTATTTTCCAGAGTGGGTTTCTCAGCTTGTAAATTTGCTGGCTCCTGTTCCAAAGCTGCTTTGTTCGAGTTTGGAGTAGTTGATTTTTTGCCTCACGCACTTCATTTGGGAAAGCTTCAAAGCTTCAGTGTCAGGCACTGATTTATATAGTTGGGTGTATTCTAGAATTATTTGTCAATAGCAGGAAAGACATCCTGCAACCATTTAGCCTCAGGGAGATGTTCTTTTATATCTGCTGATGGCTAATGCGTACATAACGGCATAGAGTTGCATGTGGACTGCAATGTTTGGATATATTGTTGCTCTCTGGTTTTTATTAAGAATTTTCTAACAACTACTTATTTTGGGGCTAATATCTTCTCTGAAAATCAGGAAAGATTACTTTTTGGAAAGAAGACAGTGGTTTGGCAAGGGAAGGTATACCTGATGCCAAAGGCTTGCCGAAATGCAATATTATTGCCAATTAGTGTAGTCTGAGTACCACAACTGTTTGCGTTTTATGAGAAAATGAACCAAGAATGAAACTGATTATGACTGCAAACTCATGCATACTTACTCGTGAGCAAGCACCCTTGGTTTGTTTCCCCTAAATTTTAGAACGGAACCCAACATGTAGAAATATGGGTTACCAAGAGGTTTCAACAAAGTTATTCATACAATGGTTGTCTGCAAACCTCAAGAAGTTATTCCGAAAGAACTGGTTGTATTAGTCAAACCCGAGTACTTCTGCTTTCTAAACAATTGGTCTCCATTTTGATTATACCCAGATTTAGTCTTTCACATTATCTGCTGAGCATTTTCCCAAGAGAGTTTTAACCTGGGACCTTCAGCATGAAAAGCATGAGTTGTACCACAATTTCAACCTCAAATTGTATTATTGTCACAGGGGAGGGTTTTCCTCAACCTCTCTTTCCCAGAAGTTCAGAGTTGTTACATTCAATTTTCCTGAGCGAACGCTAAATCCCTGACAGAAAACCACTTTTGTCTGTTAAAGTATTCTATGCAGTAACCCAAAGAGCTACTTCTAACTTGTCTTACTAAGGTTACTAAACATGGTCCCCATATCAGCTTTACAGGTAGCCATGATAGCCGCTATCACGGCAGCTACACTCCCCTTCCACCTGGATGTGACAAACATTCAGGTAAAGACAATCCTGTTTTCCTTTCCCCAATCTAGAATAATGCAATACAAGAAGCGTTTCCCTATTGGCTACTTTGGCCCTTAAAGACAGGCAAGCCAACAAATCACACTGGCTTTTTGGAATTGTGATGTCATTCCATTCACAGTGTGATCCCTGATTGGCTGGGATCCCATTGTGATAAGGAAGATACTTCACTAGGCAACAGAAAATAGTATCAAAGCAACTTCCCAGAGAAGTGACAACCAGCAGGTGAAGAAACATAAAAAGCTCTCTCCTCCCCCCCCCCCCGAAGAGGTAGGTGAAATAATAGTTTGGTCCCTCCCACAGCCCGCTTTCCATGTTTGGGAACACTTGGTGCAGTGCTTCATAGAGAATTAAAAGTACCTGCCCACTGAAATGGGAGCCTCTGCTACTCCAGCACCATCTTCTGGCCATAGAGGAGACAGCAGATTTTTGAAGAAGGTTTGATCCAGAACTAGGGAGGAAGAGGAGAGGCTGACCAGGGCCGTCTTTAGCATATGCGGCGCTGAGGTGGAAAAAACTGCCCAGAGCCCCCATTTTTTTTGGGGGGGGGGAAAGGCCAAGGTTGTTGAGCTTTTTTTAGGGAGCAGATCAGAGTTGTTGAGCACCTATTTGGTGTTTTGCAACTTTCTGACTAGTTGCAGGACCTTAGCCAGAATCCACGGAAACAATTGGCAACTTGGCTGCAGACAGGATAGATGAAGCAGGAACCAGGAACTTGTAGTTAGGTGTTTATTATATACAGTGGACTATTTACAGGAACAGAACACGGATCTTTTGCTAGCTGTCTCTGACCCGACTCACAATTCCTACACCGACACAACTGAACTCTGGACTGAACTCTGAACACTGAACTAACACATTCCAGTTAGTAGGCCATTAATTATCACTCCCTTGAGGGAGCTTAACCAATCAGGGAGTTGTCTCCATGTCTCTGTTATCACCAGGCAGACTTACTCCTTCAGATTGCCTTCTGGCTGTCTGCCAAACCTTAATTGACTCTGTGTGAGTAGCTGCACGTACACAGTTTCCCAACAGGCCACACAACTCTCTCCCATGCCTCTGCGGGTAGAGGGAGGAGAGCAATCTCCACAGAGGCTTGGCAGGGAAGCTGTGCGCCTCATGTGAGCAGCATGCATGCGCTGGGCGAGCCTCTTAACAGCCCGCCAATCCCAGTCACGCAGAAGGGCAGAGACGGCCGGCTGCCTCAGCGCCCACAGCAGAAAAGCCTGCGGTGCTCCAACGGGCTCTGCTCCGCTCGGCAGCAGCTGTTGGCTGGCCTGGGTCTTCAATCCCCAGACTCCAAATCTCTGCCCCGGACTCTCAGCCTGGCACCCCTGAGAACCCGGCGCCCGGGTGCCCCGCACCCCTAGCGCCTATGGGTAAGACGGCCCTTACTTCATCTCCTCCAATATGAAGATAAAATATACAGACCTCCATTGATTTCCACGGCCACCACTTTCATGTGCTGCTTGTCAGCATGGAAGGCTTCTAATAACTGGATGGCAGACTAGACAGACCATTAGGCTCAAGTTACATCTTATACCAAGTACTCTCTGTGCTTTCCCCCCTGCACTTTTTTTAAGCTTCTTTTTTTAAATTACTTTTTTATTCAAAATTAAAACAAAACATATTATCCAAAAACATATCATCCTTATTTTCCCCCATTTTTCCTCCCTCCCCCCACAGAACCCACCCACCCCCACCCACCCCCCGACTTCCCTCAGTTCCAGTCTTTGATTTCTCTAAAAATGCTGTTTTCTGCATGTTACACAGTTGTATAGATCCTCAAACTATTTAGCTGATAATTATCAATAAAAAGTTTGTGAATGTTTATTCCAAACCAGCCAAGGAGTCCAGTTCGCTTTGCTGCGTCTTCAAATACTTTGTAAGGGGTTCCCATTCATCTTTAAAGTTTCAATCAGCCTGGATTAGCTACAAAATGGTCAGAAGAATGGTGGCTAGAGAAAGGCAGAATCGTTTTCCTCCAAGGTGTTTCCAACTCAAGATTACCCTGCCAAAGATGCTTTTTTGGCCCACAGGGGAAAGTTAAAGGATCCTCGGATAGTTTATCAAACTCAGCTTGGCGAGAAGGTTACGAGCTACAGAACAACCAGGCGCTACAGGATTAAGCAGCCCTTTAAAAAAATGCAAGGTGCGGACAATGTTTCTCTCCCTCTCTCATACTGAGCCTCTTGGGCTTGCCGATTGGAAGGTCAGCGGTTCGAATCCCCACAATGGGGTGAGCTCCTGTTGCTCTGTCCCAGTTCCTGCCAATCTAGCTGTTTGAGAGCACGCCAATGCAAGTAGATAAATAGGTACCGCTGCAGTGGGAAGGTAAATGGCGTTTCTGTGCACTCTGGCTTCCGTCACGGTGTCCCTCAAGTCCTGACAGAGGGCATCTGGTTGGCAAACATGAGAACAGAGTGCAGGACTCAATGGGCCTTTGGCCAGACCCAGTAGGCTCATCTTATGTTCTTAGTACAATAAAAAGGTTATAAAAGTCCAAGAATAATATATGCAACCAGCAGCTACTAAACCCGCCCATTAAAAAGCCTAAGAGAAGTAGAAGGTTTTTCTGGAGAGGAGCTAAGCCAAAAAGACTTTGGGTCTGTTCCCTTAAACCATTATTTATATTGCCCTTTGTAATCCCACTAAACTGGCCCTAGGGTGAACTTGGCTGGTTAGTTTTTAAGCAACACTGTCTGCAGCACCGAAATGCTTTGCCTTTCTTGAGAATCCCAAAACGTTTCAAGGATTATACTGTATTCAAAATAATACTGCTTCGCTTTATATTTTATTTAATTCTGAATTATAATAACAGTAGCTGTTGGCGGTATGTGGACATCTGTGTTTGAATGTTGACTATCAGTTGCCCTTTTCCAGGTTTCTCTGCAAAAGTAGAGTTCTGATTTCAGTTACAAGGGCATAGTTAGTACCTTGGTGTTTTGAATTTTTTTCTGGCACTGGTGTTTCAGATACAAATGGTAAGCTATTAGTCTGTCAGAGGAACATTCCTTTTAGTCAACCTCAGAGTCAAGAATGAACAGAAAAGTTCAGGTTATTAGCTTTTGCCAAATATGCTTGTACATGTGCTACATGAACTACAGGAACAACATAACTACAATGTTAGCTAAATGATCCAAAGCAAGCAGACTACATTCCTCCTGTTGTAGCTACATTAAATATAAAGTACCGTATTTTTCGCTCTATAAGACTCACTTTTCCCCTCCTAAAAAGTAAGGGGAAATGTGTGTGTGTCTTATGGAGCAAATGCAGGTTGTGTAGCTATCCCAGAAGCCAGAACAGTGAGAGGGATTGCTGCTTTCACTGCGCAGTGATCCCTCTTGCTATTCTGGCTTCTGGGATTCAGAATATTTTTTTCTTGTTTCCCTTCTCCAAAAACTAGGTGCGTCTTATGGTCTGGTGCGTCTTATAGAGCGGAAAATACGGTATGTGTATGATCCAGTGAAGTGGCAATACTTGCAACAGAAATCTGATGTTCTAGGACTGTTGGGAAATCTCGTATCAGTGGATAGCTCCATTCACCTTAAGTTAGGAAGGGGAGAAACTGTGGATTTTTCAGATAATGGATTCCTACTCCCACAACTATCAGCTGACCTCTATGATGGAAATTAACCCTTTAACATTTGGGTGGCTATAGGTTCCCCATCTTTGACATAAGCGATGGACTCCAAAACAATTCCTTGCTCTAGCTGAACGTTCATTGATCTGAATCAGAATTAGAAGAATATTTGCATCAGCCACTAACCATAGCAATAAAATAAAAGATAGAGGTAAAAACTGAAACTATGGAAAATACATTTGGGGGTTTTACATCAAGAATCAAATAGTAGATCTTATTCTAATTGCCCCCACTAAAAACCTTGCAGTTTTTGCTGTCACCTGATCATCTTGATCTGCTAAAAGATAGGACACAGTTGCAATGGTTGAGCAACCAAGGATGGACCAAGTAGAGGGGTATGAACCTCACTCCTCAAATCTTTATAAAGAGTGCAAGCCAGAAGTACATGAGCCACTGACTCAATACTGCCATCTCCACATGGACATAACCGTTTTTCCAGCGGAATTTTTTGAAATTGACCCTCAAGCACAGCCAAAGGCAGTATATTCAATCCTGCGAGAATGAAAGTGTGCTTGTATTTTGTAATTGTTAAATTTTGCAAAGAGGGTGCCCAAGTGTCAAAATGACTAGGTGGAAAATCATCATACCATGGACAAAATTTACTTATTATGGCCAAATTATTCTGTCGCTCGATACCATATAGGCACTGTCTAATTAAATTACTTGCTTTACTGAAGCCCAGTGTTAATAACTGGGTGATTAACCAGAAAAGTAAAGTAAGTCTCTGTATTCTCAGCTTCTGTTCAATGCAGCTCCTTTTTTTGTTTTTTGCTTTTGTATCTCGTCTATCATCCAAGGAGCTTAAGGTGATTTACATGGCTCCCCCCCCTTCCTATATTATATTCACAAGGTTGGGATGAGAGATGGCGACTGGCCCAAGGTCACCTAGTAAGCTTCAGGGCCAATCGGGGATTTGACCCTTGGCCTCTCCCAGATCACAGTCCAATTCCCTAACCACTTCCCCCCCCCCAAAAAAATTGTTATTGCTTTTCCAAATTTATAACAAATATAACATACTAAAAAGAGAAAGAAAAAAAGAAAAACATACAAATAAACACATATTCCTTCTAGAATTCAATTTAGTTTTCACTGTTAGGTGACTTCCTCGAATCCCCTCTAACTGAATTTCATTGTATCCCCTTGTAACAGTTTTCCAATATCCTCTTTCTAATAAAATTAACTTCTTCAAATTACTATCTTCCTTCCTTTTCATAATATTCTCAAACCATAATGTTATACAATTCATCATACTTTAGTCCTAGGCCAATTTGGTACTTACAAGTAGTTCTACTTATATTACAATATCTAGCTAAATAATCTTTAAATTTCTTCCAATCATCTTGGTTTTCCTCTTCTTTCTGATTGCAGATTCTTCCCGTCAGGTCAGCCAGCTCCAAAAAGTCCAACATCTTCATCTGCCATTCTTCTACTGTTGGTATTTCTTGTGATTTCCAATTTTTAGCCAGTAAGATTCTTGCTGCAGTGGTGGCATACAAAAACAATCTAACATCCTTTTTGGGCAGTTCCAATCCTATTATTCCAAGTGAAATAAATGTATATTTCAACATTTTTTTTCAATTCATTATAAATCTTTTCCCAGAAGTCTTTTACCTTAGGACATGTCCACCACATATGATAAAAGGTACCATCTTTTTCTTTACACTTCCAACATAAATTATCACTCGTATGATAAATCTTTGCTAATTTTACTGGGGTTAAGTACCATCTATACATCATTTTCATAATGTTTTCCTTTAACACAGTGCAGGCAGTAAACTTAACCCCTTTCTTCCACAACCTTTCCCAATCTTCCGTCATTATATTATGTCCAAAATCTCTTGCCCAATCTATCATCACGATTCCCTAACCACTGTACCACACTGGATTCTCCCACGGAAAACCCAGGAAAACCCAGCAGCGAAATAGCAGAGCTACTCTGTGTCCTAGAATTCCAATGGCAAGCTGTTCCCACCCACACCAGCCCTGGTTAGACCACTATGAGCTACTGTGGACGGCTCAAGTTAATTCCACCTGAGAGTGGCAATTTTCGTTTTCTAGCCAAGGCCATTCGTGACATACAATACAGAGCAACAGGGGCCCACAACTGGGGTGGAAATGAGGGAGCAGCATACAAAACCAACACAGAATGTCGAGATCTGGGACCTGTGTGCTACGTTGGTCAGTAATGGAAAAGGAAATTAAATTGCTTAACAACACGCTTTGAAAACATCGAGGCACCTTGCTTGGTCTCTCTCCTGTTTTGTGCATCTGCAGTGAAAGCTTGCAGAATATGTACCAAGACCTGAAATCTTTTCCACAATTTGCATGCCTCGTAAGATCAGCTGACGTGAAAAGACTCTGAACAGGGCTCTGTTTTTGCATTGTTTTAAGTCTTACGTAAACCTAGAGGAGGCCCAGAAAGGGCAGAACTCTGCTCAGTTTCAGGGCCTGTCCTTCATTTCTCCCACCCTGCTTGGGGTAATGCAGATGAGAAATCCATCTCTAATTAAAAGCAAACAAAAAAAAAATGTAGCTTTCTCCCCCACTCACATTCTTTGCATACATTTTAAGCAGAGCTATGTTGTTTTCTTTGAACTCGACCAAACTTTATCCAGGGAGATTCAGCTGAGGAGGAACGCTGAGACGTTAATGAGAAGTAACGTTTAATTTTTCCTCTGCGAAAAGCAAAATGTTGTGCTAAATTTTAACGATTGGAGCGTGAGAAACAAAAAAAGAGCAGAGCCTTGTGTTTTCCTGAGAACACAAAGTCCCTCCCAATAAGTTCAGCTGGCTGCGTTATGATCCGCTCTCAAGGTGGTCCCCTTGTTGGGAACACTGGGTGGGGTATGTTACGTCTGAGTGCATAATTGCTTATTTGTAGCATTGTTTTAGGCTGGGGTGGGAATCCTCCGATCCTGCAGTTTCGGGGGGGGGGGGAGGAAGAGCATGTTCATAAGAAATACAGGGGAAATAGTGTCAGGATATTTGAAGGGATGAGTGTCATGAGTCCCAAGGTGTCACCAGGCTCAGGACTGAAGTGGCAGGTTGAGATGGAGGAGGAGGGTATGGTGATGGGGTACTGAAATTTGGGGGAAGAGGCAGAAGGAAGTGGATATTTTCACCTCCCAGGATGCAACTGCCCTGGCTGGGGAAGCAGGACTCCCATCTCTGCTCTTCCCTCATGAATCTGCAGGGGGCATTACTCACAGTTGGAGGAAGAACCAGAATCAGAAAGGCTAAAAACTGTGGTCATGGTTTGAGTGGGGACCGTGGCAATGAGACTGCAGAATGCAAGTGGGAGTGGCCACCAAGACCATATAACACCGGTCCTGAAAGACCTACATTGGCTCCCAGTACGTTTCCGAGCACAATTCAAAGTGTTGGTGTTGACCTTCAAAGCCCTAAATGGTCTCGGCCCAGTATACCTGAAGGAGCGTCTCCCCCACCCTTGTTCTGCCCGGACACTGAGGTCCAGCCCCTTCTGGTGGTTCCCTTGCTGCAAAAAGTGAGGTTACAGGGAACCAGGCAGAGGGCCTTCTCAGTAATGGCGCCCGCCCTGTGGAACACCCTCCCATCAGATGTCAAGGAAATAAACAACTCTCTGACTTTTAGAAGACATCTGAAGGCATCCCTGTTTAGGGAAGTTTTTAATGTTTGATGTTTTATTCTGTTTTTAATCTGTTGGGAGCCGCCCAGAGTAGCTGAGGAGGCCTGGCCAGATGGCCGGGGTATAAATAATAAAATGATGATGATGATGATAATTCATTATTTTTACCCCAGCCACTCTGGGCGGCTTCCAACAGAAGGTTAAAAATACATTGAAACATCAGTCATTATAAATATCCTTGATGTCTTCTAGAAGTCGGATAGTTGTTTATTTCCTTGACATCTGATGGGCGAGTGTTCCACAGGGCGGGTGCCACTACCGAG
This sequence comes from Podarcis bocagei, assembly GCF_964188305.1. Classification (NCBI taxonomy): domain Eukaryota; kingdom Metazoa; phylum Chordata; class Lepidosauria; order Squamata; family Lacertidae; genus Podarcis; species Podarcis bocagei. Next base: position 14,379,674 of record NC_138133.1, read on the forward strand.
AAGGCCCTCTGCCTGGTTCCCTGTAACCTCACTTCTCGCAGGGAGGGAACAGCCAGAAGGCCCTCGGCCCTGGACCTCAGTGTCGAGGTTGAACAATGTTGGTGGAGACGCTTCTTCAGGTATACTGGGCTGAGGCCGTTTAGGGCTTTAAAGGTCAGCACCAACACTTTGAATTGTGTTTGGAAACATACTGGGAGACAATGTAGATCTTTCAATAATAAAAAATTATTATTATTATTATTATTATTATTATTATTATTATTATTATTATTATTATGTTTAGCCTTTGACAAGTTCATTCCCATTTATTTGTGCCCTCATAGCTTGTCTCTGTCCATGGTAGTTCATGTGCCCTGTGCCAAAGTAACATCAATAAATATCCTAAACTGGTGTTTTTATTCAACCTGCTTCTCTGGGACCCTTTCCACAGTTTTGTGTGGACCTCAAAACACCTATGTGCAGAACCTGCCGTTGTTCCAGAAGATTCTCTGGCACATTCTAGAGCAGGGTTTCCCAAACTTGGGTCTCCAGCTGTTGTTACACTACAATCCCAACAATTCTCCACCTGTTTTTGGACTACAATTATCCCTAGCTAGCAGTCTGTCTGCCTGCCTGTCTAATCTGTTGTAGCTGTTTTTCTTTCCCTACCATGATAGACATGATGGCTAGGCTTATTCTGATGCCGTTTTGAATCCCAATCTTGTACTCATCTTTTCACACCCAACATCTATTTTTATTTGTTTAAAAATAGTTTTTTATTAATTTTACATAAAGATTATACATAAAAATTCCAACCAAAAAAACAAAACAGAAACAGAAAAAAGGTTCTCTCAAACCTTCAGACCTCCCTCCCTCCTTGGGTTCCATTTCTAAATTTTATTCCTGCATTTTTTTACTGTAATCTATCTATTATATATCCATCAGATCCAAAGTTCATGTTACTTTAGATCCAAAGTTCATGTTACTTTACAAGTGTCATTGTATTCCTGCCAATGATTTCAGCTGTTTACAGTGGTCTCTCAGATATGTCAAAAAGTTATTCCTGTCTTTCACAAATACTTGGCCTTTTTGGTTTCTGATCTTTGCCATCAATCTTGCCCTTTTGGCATGTTCCATCAGCTTGGTCTGCCACTCTTTCTGGTCGGCACCGTATTTTTCACTCTATAAGACGCACCAGACCACAAGACACACCTAGTTTTTGGAGGAGGAAAACAAGAAAAAAAATATTATGAATCTCAGAAGCCAGAAGCCATGAATCTCAGAAGCCAGAATGCGCAGCCTGCATTCGCTCCATAAGACGCACACTCCTTTCCCCTTACTTTTTAGGAGGGAAAAGGTGAGTCTTACAGAGCAAAAAATACGGTACTTTTTCTTCTTTCCATCTCTGGGCTAAGAGCATTTAGCCGCTGCTGTGGGGAGCTTACAAAGTGACTGCTATTGTTGTTGACTCATCATTTTGTCATCAAAAAGCTTAAAGGCTTTGTTTGGGCTTTGACAGCCAAAAACCACGTGACCACATCTGACTCTGAGTAGACACCCAAGGTATGTGGCATCCAGATTTCCACATCATCAGTCCCCCATTTGTATTATAGAATCTGTCAGTTCACTGTTTTAGAAGAGAAATCTCCTTTGAGATATGTTGTTAAATGCACTCCAGTCTCTGAGTGGGGATTACCAAGGACCAGGTCATAGAAAATGTTTTGTTATGGTTATCAGCTCAACTATTATTATTTCCTGCTTGGATTAAAGTAGCATTCACCAATTTTTGTCAGGAGCAAGCCAGCAGGAAATCACACTAAGTAAGTTGTAGTTAACTCTTTATTAGCCAAAACAGGATCTTCACAGGAGTATCAGGCCTAATGAGCATAGCTACTCTTCTCTGACATCTTGCTTCCATGAAGCAGTTGCTGAGACTGAAAGTCCCCACCTCCCCACAGCTGCTTAAGTTTTCCCCAAGCAATCTGAGACTGCGCTTGCATGAAGCCAACTTCTCCTCCACCTTCTTCATGCCTCTCCTGGTTCTGGGAGACCAAGGGGGAAGGGAGCTTGTTGCAGCAGGAGGGGGAGACCCCTGTGCCTCTTCACCTCATCTCTGCCTCTTGGCCTCCCTTCTCTCCTGTTTCAGCTTCTGCCTCTGAGTCTGGACTGCTCTCTGTCACAGACTCTCCCAGCTCACTATACCTTGTTACCTCTTCAGCTTCTGACACCTTCTCCTCCCAGTCTTCTTCCTTGGACCACTCATTTTCATGACTCTACCAATCCTCTGGCTCTGAGCCTTCTTCCCGTGGGGGGGGGGGGTTCCCCGGCTGGTTCCTCCCACCATTCCTTTGCATCCAAGCAATCTGCGACACTTCTTTCTTTCTCCCCCCCCCCGATGATCTTTATTGAATTTTTAGTTACATACTGTACAAACACATACATTATATTTCACATTTGTTCTTGCTCTCCCGAGCTGACTTCCCTCCTTCCTTCTTCTGGCTTTTTTGTGTCCTCTTTGACTTTTCGCATTGTCTTTGTCCATTTCCCACAAGATTGTTCTTCTTCATTTTTTCCATTAAATGTCCGTAAACAAATAAATCTTTCTATATATACAAATTCTTGCTGTCTGTCTATATTCATTTACAAATATTGTTCAATAATAATCCTAATATACATTTTTAATAATTTTGATATTATTATCCAGTAAATTTCTTGTATTTTCCCGTTATGAGATATTATTTTAATTCTACTGGTTTCCCTATTTCACATCATCTTCTCTATATATAACATAAATTTTCCCCATTCTTTTTGATATGTTTCATCCCCCTAACGTCGACTTTTTGCTGCTAATTTGGCTATTTCTGCATACTCCATAACCTTGTACTGCCATTCTTCTATTGTAGGCAATTTTTGCTGTTTCCATACCTGACACTTCTTTCAATGCTACAAAAGGATGAAATGCCATTTGGGTTGTGATATAGAGCCCATCTGCTGTGATGAGTAAAAGGGAGGCTTCTGAGATATGGAGATACAGCTGGGAAGGTGACAAGACTAAGGCACTACTAGAGGAAACCGAATGGAATCCCTGTTAGCAGCTCTGGCTTTCTTCAGCATAATTCATTTCATCTGTAATATAAGTAAAGCTTATATTTTTCCATGCCCCTTCCTTTTCACCTCTGCCTCACAATAGGTGGAGCATCCCGTAGTGCGAGGGAGTATCCTCGATTTCTCAGGAAGAACATATTAGTTGCTCTGCTGAATGTGTACCTTCTCATTTTCCCATGGCGTAGCTCACTTTAGAGCAGAGTGCTTCTTTTGCTCTCCTACTGAGAGAGCCGCATTGAACTTCGCCGCGATGAAAAGATGATTAATGAATCGCTAAAACAGCATGCAACACCCTATTTACTGGGGGGAGGGGAGGGTGGAACCGCACAGGAAAATGTGACATTCAAGAATTGTGGTCAAATGGTGTGTGAAATTGTTAACAAATTGCTTTCATTAAGCTTTCCAAATTGGGCGTTTTCTCCAGGATGTCAGCCCTGCATCCGTACGTGTAGATTCCTGTTAGAAAGGGCTTCTGTGTGTGAGTGGGGTGTGTGTGTGTGTTTTGGTTGAGTATACAACCACTTACGCTTCCATCCTAAACAGTGTAAGAAGTTGTTACACAACAGATATTACATTTTGTCTATGTCAGTGCCGGGGCATAGCGATATTTGGAAACATTTAAGGAAGCTGGCAAACCTGGTAACATTTGTGAGGGAATTGAGATCAGCAGTGCCAACCTATGCGTGTCTTCTCCTCAGAAACAAAATTAAAAAAATCTTTCCAGTAGCACCTTAGAGACCAACTAAGTTTGTTATCGGTATGAGCTTTTGTGTGCATGCACACTTCTCCTCAGAAGTTAGTCCTGTTGGAGTCAATGGGAGCTTACTCCCACCTCGCAGATAGGGGAGAATGAGATCTCAGCCTTGCAGTCTCCTTGGCGATAAATTCTACTGAGACTCTTCCAAGTATATAAGAGTAAGATTGCAGTCTGCAGGAACTGCACACCGAGCCAGTGAAAAGGACAACCATGCATTTTATTCTATCTTCCCCCACTGTGATATCCAGGATACTTTACTTGACTGCCAATTCACATGGTGCGATGTCAAGACATAGGTAAGTTGTCTTGAACGTTATGGGGTGGGGGAGGAATGAAATTGGTGGCTGTTTTCCGCAGCAACCATGCATTTTATGCAATGTGCCATTTTGACCTTAAACTTCCTGATCCTTATTACTTCCTTTTGGCACTTAGTGGAAGAGGCCGCTTTTCCACCACTTGAAATCAGCTCAACCTTCCCCTTCTGCCTTGTATCTTTTCAGATATCATTCTCTGCCTGCTACATTTCAGCCTCCTGCTTACGTTTTATTAAATACAACTGGAAAGCAAGCTTTCCATTAGGGAAGCTTAATTGTTGCAAAACAGCAAACTGGTGAACTCCCATCTCTCCCCCACGTAATTTATTAATTCCCCTGTCAATTTAAGTCACAAAAACCCTAGAACGGATTTGCAAAATAGGGGAGGGAGGGGGACATATGCAAGTGATTTTAACGCATATACTGGAGAAAGTTCGTGCGGATGCCAGAAATGAAGCAATGCTGCTATACTGTCCAGAAGCAACAGCCTGATTTTAATTAAGCCAGAAATTAGTCTTCTATTACAGCACTTGTAAACTATGGGAAATTGTTAAACACATACTAATTGGGCTGGCGTTACATCACGCCCCATGTGTAGAATGCCCTTCTGGCGAGTCCCAGAATGAATCACGGGGCATAGAAGATGTTTCAGGCTTGTTGTGGAGGAGAAAACAAAAGGTCGCTTTCCGCTCTGTGCAGATCTGCTGTGCTTACAATGTGCACTGATTCTATCAGATGTGTTGTCCTGCCAGCTGCTTTCTTCACAGCCCAATATGATGGCTGTGATCTGCTCCTTAGAGAGCCAGTGTGGTGTAGTGGTTAAGAGTGCTAGTCTCGTAATCTGGGGAACCGGGTTCACGTCTCCGCTCCTCCACATGCAGCTGCTGGGTGACCTTGGGCTAGTCACACTTCTTTGAAGTCTCTCAGCCCCACTCACTTCACAGAGTGTCTGTTGTGGGGGAGAAAGGGAAAGGAGAATGTGAGCCGCTTTGAGACTCCTTTGGGTAGTGATAAAGCGGGATATCAGATCCAAACTCTTCTTCTTCTTCTTCTCCATCTTGTATACAGAGCAACGGAAAGGTTGATGTGCTATTCTTATACAGTGGTGCCTCGCAAGACGAAATTAATCCGTTCCGCGAGTCTCTTCGTCTTGCGGTTTTTTCGTCTTGCGAAGCACAGCTATTAGCGGCTTAGCGGCTTAGCAGCTATTAGTGGCTTAGCGGCTTAGCGGCTATTAACGGCTTAGCGGCTTTAAGAAAAAGGAAACAAACTCGCAAGACATTTTGTCTTGCGAAGCAAGCCCATAGGGAAATTCGTCTTGCGGAACGACTCAAAAAACGGAAAACTCTTTCGTCTTGCGTGTTTTTCGTCTTGCGAGGCATTCGTCTTGCGAGGTACCACTGTACTCCCAGTCGCATACTTGGGAGATTTAAGAATATCTGAGCACATTTCGTCAAACGGGGGCTATGCAAGTTGGGGGGGGAGTGGGGAGTGACCATGGGAAAGGAAGCCCAGGTTAGGGGCTAAACCTCGGCCATGTTTTCTTCCCGCCCCTCTTGCTTTAAAAGAGAAAATGGCAACTACTAGTTTGCCTGTAGGAGTCAGTTTGACAGAAGCAGCAATTTTCTCCTTTACCGGAGTGTATTAATATGCTGCAGCAACCAATGTTTTGGCACAAATCCTGCCGTTAAGAGATTGGGCCCTTTATTACAACCTGTCACAATCCGGTGAGCTTTTGTTGAATTATGCTGTGATGTTTCCCCAAGTAGGTATACTCAGTGCTGTTTTTCTAGAAAGAGAGATGCCAGAACTCACCCCGAACGCCTCACTTGTTCTCTTATCATGGCAATGACTCTCACCAGAGAGGTGCCCGGACTGAGTTCTGGTGAGTTCTGGCTGAAAAGAAGCCCTGGCTTTACTATTTATCCATTTCATTTCTCAAAACTTTATTGCATACCCTCCAACATTTCTCCGACAAAAGTGGGGACAGCCTATTGGCATGCATACAAGATTCTAATAAGGTTCAGTCCAATAAAATCACTTGGGGAAAACTGCATCTAACCCTGAAGTTAATGTTCTGTAACGTTCACAAATCTTGCCTATTTAAGAGTTGTGGAGAACTTAACGCTTGCCACTATTTCTGACATTTTGGGTTGGCCTAATAAAGCTATTGCCCAACTGTGAATTTTGGAGGGTTTACAGACAAATGTGACCACCTTTGCTTTTTATGGGTTTTGGATTTTTGTCGTTGTTGTTGTTCAGAAGGAGTGGAGGGAGAAGGAACCCCCACCTTGAGTGAGGCTGAAAAAGGAGGAGAATCTGTAACTGATTTGCCTGTTGTGGAATTCTCATAATTTCCCAGAATTATTCTTTGGACAGATGTACCGTTTCCAAGCAAAGGCTTGTAAAATGCATAGTGTGGACAGAGTTCCTCCCCTTTATGTACGTCAGACATAACCAGCTGTCTGAGAATATGCATCCCTATCTTGTACGTACACCGTTCCATGTGTGTGTGCTTGTATAGGAATTTCCGAGAGGCACAAACTGGCATATGTTTTCTTTTTGTTGCTTTGTGATTTCCCCTCTCACATAGGGTTGCCATATTCCAAAAAGTAAAAACCAGGACACCCCAAACACCCCAAAATTATTGAGCTGTTTTTAAGGAAACCACCAAGATTGCTGAGCTTTTTAAAGGAGAGACCTAAAATTGTTTAGCTTTTTTTTGAAGAAAACACAAAAACAACCACAACAAAACTGCGATGGCAGCCCAAGAATAGGGGTAACTCTCTTTCTTTCTCTCTCTCTTTCTCTCATGAGTTAGCATGCCCAGGCAGGGCTGGGTTTAGCTTTGATGAGGCCCTAAGCTACTGAAGGTAATGGGGCCCTTTATATGTCCAGCTGTCCTTTGTCAACAACAAATTGCCACTCTTTTTTGTGTTGAATATACGCTAGATGGTAATTTATGGACCTGATAGGTATCTAAAGCCATTTGCACATGTTGCCATGCAACTAGTCCATGCAGAATGTAAGCACCCTATATATAAAGGTAAAGGTACCCCTGACCGTTAGGTCCAGTCGCAGATGACTCTGGGGTTGCGGCGCTCATCTCGCTCTATAGGCCAAGGGAGCCAGCGTTTGTCCGCAGACAGTTTCCAGGTCATGTGGCCAGCATGACTAAGCTGCTTCTGGTGAACCAGAACAGTGCGCGGAAATGCCATTACCTTCCCATCGGAGCGGTACCTATTTATCTACTTGCACTTTGACGTGCTTTCGAACTGCTAGGTGGGCAGGAGCTGGGACTGAGCAACAGGAGCTCACCCTGTCGCAGGGATTTGAACCGCCGACCTTCTGATCAGCAAGTCCTAGGCTCTGTGGTTTAGACCACAGCGCCATATATATATATATATATAGAGAGAGAGAGAGAGAGAGAGAGAGAAATGAGCAAACCAGTGATATTTTAGGGAGCAGGCTAGCAGGCGGGGCCCATTACTTACATCATAGGAGCCTACACAACACAAAACACTGTTGCTGTATGTAGGTTTTATTTTATTGGGTTTTTATTTTACTTTGGAAATGTAAATCTAGGTTTTTTCCCTTTAATTTTTTTTGGGGTCCCCAGGCAGTGGGGTCCTAAGCTATAACTTGTTTAGCTTATATGTAAATCCGACACTGTGCCCAGGGAAGGAGACAGATACTTACGTATTTTTTGCAGAATCCCCAGGACCACCTTAAGCCATCCCCTCTGGGCCCCTTCTGTGCAAACACTTTTGCCTGTGTGGACTAGGAGTGCCTTTCCTACCCCCTTTCCCAAGCCTGCCTGATTTTGAGAAGACAGTGTAAGATCTCTTGCAGTGCTAACGCAGCCCTGGCACTGTATTCCCAGAGACTCCGGGCTTCCAGGCACAGGGGAGCTTGGTGCTATGGGCCTGGCTCTCAGCAGGAAAAGAAACAACCACTTGCTTCCGCTTCCAGGGCACAGTTTTTTGCACTCCCAAACCTCTGGACATTTTGGTGTTTTTTCAAAAAAAACCCATGCTATTTTTGTCATTTGAATCCCAGACCTGTCTGGGAAAATTCGGACGTATGGCAATCCTACCCTTGCATATCACTGCCCTCAGATTTAACAACCTGACTACTTAGATTCCCCATGAGCTTCTTTCCGCCAATGGAAAATGTTTCTAAAATTCCAAATTATAAACAAACGCTGATTGTTCAATGGCAGTACAGTGGAACCTCGTGTTACAGACAGGATTCGTTCCGGAGGCCCGTCCGTAACACGGAACTGATGCAAGTCTGCGCACGAGCGCAGTGCGATTTAGCGCTTCTGTGTAAAGCGCAATTTAGTACTTCTGCGCACGTGTGAGCGGCGGAACCTGGAAGTAACCCGTTCTGGTACTTCCGGGTTGCCGCAGGACGCAACACAAAAACACGTAACCTGAAGCGGACACAATGTGAGGTATGACTGTATGTACATTTTAAATAACAATTCAGAGAGGAAGTTGGGAGGGACAATCTACATGCTACAAGATCTGTCAATCATATTCATATCACATACGCAATGTGCTCATTATGGGATTTTTCAGGAAGCTAGCTCAGGTCTAAATAATCAAAATTGCCCGGAGAATGTCCTTGCTGTCCATACGCATGTCACTCATGCTGAGCAAGTTTTTAATCAACCTGATTGGGTCGGAGAAAATTTCTCTCCTTTTTTAAGAATGATTTTACACACAGAGAGGCACGTACACATACTTAAAAGTTTCTGAAGTACATAATTTTTTTGAAGTGATTCCTGATGGGATCCAAGCATAGGTCATTTGGGGAACCCACCCACCAAGCTGGGTGAAGATCTCTCCAGAGGTATCTGAATCAGTGCAGTTGGGCACATTTCGGTCCAGGATCTTGATTCAAAATGGCACCTGGCATCCAATCATAGACAAATTATTTTTTTTTTTATAAAATTTTTATTAGTTTTACAAAATTTTAGAGGACAAACAAACACTTAAAAAGACAAACATACACGTATAATTTCATAACATATTTTCATAAACCTCTTTTCTGGGACTTCCCCATACCCCCCCTTTCTGCATCCCAATGTCCATAATTTTATAGCAACTCCCAATTGTTACTTTCCAACCTCTGTCATCTTAGTCATCTCTGTATTCTGACCTTATATCACTGTATCCCTTTGTTCCTGAAAACCACAACACTCTAACATTCATTAAGTTTATAATAGTCCTTAAGATAACTTTTGAATTTTCTCCATTCTTCTTCCGCCGTCTCTTTTCCTTGGTCACGGATTCTGCCTGTCATCTCGGCCAATGTCATATAGTCCATCACTTTCATCTGCCATTCTTCCAGAGTGGGTAGATCTTGTGTCTTCCAATATTTTGCGATGAGTATTCTTGCTGCTGTTGTAGCGTACATAAAAAAAATTCTGTCCCTCTTTGGCACCAATTGGCCGACAATGCCCAAGAGAAAGGCCTCTGGTTTTTTAGGAAAAGTACATTTAAGTACCTTTTTCATTTCATTATAGATCATTTCCCAGAAAGCCTTAATCTTCGGGCATGTCCACCAAAGGTGATAGAAGGTACCTTCAGTCTCTTTACATTTCCAACATTTGTTGTCGGGCAGATGATAAATTTTTGCCAGCTTGACTGGGGTCATGTACCACCTGTATACCATTTTCATAATATTTTCCTTTAGGGCATTACACGCCGTAAATTTGATACCGGTGTTCCATAACCATTCCCAGTCATCTGACATGATGTTATGACCGACATCCTGTGCCCACTTAATCATAGCTGATTTGACTGTTTCATCCTGTGTGTTCCATTTCAGCAACAAGTTATACATTCTAGATAAATTCTTAATACTGGGTTCTAACAATTCAGTTTCTAGTTTTGATTTTTCCATCTGGAAGCCAATTTTCCTGTCCTGTTTGAAAAATTCCATTATTTGATGGTATTGAAACCAATTTTGTACCTTATGCTTCAGTTTCTCATAACTTTGCAATTTGAACTTATCTCCATCTTGTTCCAAGATTTCCCAATACTTCGGCCATCCGACCTCCATATTGAGTTTCTTCACTGCCTTGGCCTCCACTGGTGAGACCCATCTAGGGGTTTTGTTTTCCAACAGATCTTTGTATCTTATCCAAACATTAAACAATGCTTTTCTAACAATGTGATTCTTAAAGGCACTATTGACTTTATCATACCATAGATATGCATGCCAACCAAAAGCATTATTAAAACCTTCCAGATCTAAGATGTCTGTATTTTCGAGGAGCATCCATTCTTTCAGCCAGCAAAATGCTGCTGCCTCATAATACAATTTCAAGTCCGGCAGGGCAAAACCCCCTCTTTCTTTAGCATCTGTCAATATTTTAAATTTGATTCTGGGCTTTTTGCCCTGCCAGACAAATTTCGAGATATCTTTCTGCCACCTCTTAAAACATTCCATCTTATCCAGAATCTGCAAGGTCTGGAACAAAAATAACATTCTAGGCAATACATTCATTTTAATCACAGCAATTCGGCCTAACATTGACAATTTCAAATTTGACCATATTTCTAGATCTTTTTTAATTTCTGACCAACATTTTTCATAATTGTCTTTATACAGATTCACATTTTTAGATGTCAAATAAACCCCTAGGTATTTCACCTTCTTAACCAGTGTCAACCCTGTCTCCTCTTGAAACTTCTCCTTTTCTGTATCTGTTAAATTTTTTCCTAAGACTTTGGTTTTTTGTTTATTCAACTTAAATCCAGCTACCTGGCCAAACTGTTGTATTATTTCTAAAACCTTTTTCGTACTAGTGTTTGGCTCTTGCAAAGTCAATACTAGGTCATCTGCAAACGCTCTTAACTTGTAATGTTTAGCTCCGACCAATCATAGACAAATTAAGCTGGAGTTGAAAAATTTGTTATTTGTTTGCATGTCAAGACTCCGAGCCCTCCCCATTTGTAGAATAATGAAACACGCAGACACCAGTATTTTAGATTAATGGGATAATTAAGGCCACAACTTTATTGGTTTCAGAATGTGAGTGGTATTGGCTTAGGCATTGGAATTGAACTGACTATATCTGACTCCTGCCCGCCATGCAAGTAGTCTAGTAAGGGTCAACCACCAGTATTGGAAGCCCTGTTGATGTACATCAACTGAGAGCTCCCCCTGGGTGCCTGATGGGGTCATGGCATGGCCCTAGCCCATACCCGGGCTTCGGACAAGATCCACACCCCCGGATCCCTTTAACGGAATACCCTTAAAGAGGAGCGGCAGGTGAAGACTACAACCTCCCCTCCCATAAACCAGGTTTTACCAATGCCTAACTGCCAAACCTTACAAAGTTGTGACGATTGCTACGAGGCAGGCGAAAACCACATGGCTGGTGCCCATTTGCCAAGTGGGAAAATTCCTACCTGGCCCCCTCAACAGGCGACCAACCATGGTCCATAGCAAGGCCAAGATGGCGAACGCATGAAAATAGGGTGGGAAGGCGGGAGAGCCAATGAAAGAGAAGGTAAGGAGAGGGAGCTGGCTGTCCGTGTGGCAGCTTAAATAAGGCAAGCCATGCCCCCTAGCCGACCGGATTGGTCGTCCGGGGGTGTGACACTGCCGGGACTCCCTATGACATAGGTGGCATTGCCACGCCCCCCGCTGTACACGGGGAGAGTGCGTTGTCTGTTTGCAACACTGCCCCCCATGGAGGGGGAGCGACTTTATGGGAATACTTTGTAAAATTGGTAAAGGTAAAGGGACCCTGACCATTAGGTCCAGTCGTGGCCAACTCTGGGGTTGTGGCGCTCATCTCGCTTTATTGCCCAAGGGAGCCGGCATACAGCTTCCAGGTCATGTGGCCAGCATGACTAAACCGCTTCTGGCGAACCAGAGCAGCGCATGGAAACACCGTTTACCTTCCCGCCGGAGTGGTACCTATTTATATACTTGCACTTTGTGCTTTCAAACTGCTAGGTTGGTAGGAGCAGGGACCGAGCAACAGGAGGTCACCCCATCGCGGGGATTCAAACCACTGACCTTTTGATCGGCAAGTCTTAGGCTCTGTGATTTAACCCACAGCGCCACCCGCATCCCTTCTGAAAATTGGTAAATAAATGTAAATACAACTGAAAGGAGAACAAATGCATCAACTAGCAGATTTAATTCAAGTGTAATAATAATATAATAATTTATTATTTCTACCCCGCCCATCTGGCTGGGTTTCCCCAGCCACTCTGGGCAGCTTCCAACAAAACACTAAAATACAATAACCTATTAAACATTAATAACTTCCCTAAACAGGGCTGCCTTCAGATGTCTTCTAAAAGTTTGGTAGTTATTTTTCTCTTTGACATCTGGTGGGAGGGTGTTCCACAGGGCAGGTGCCACTACCGAGAAGGCCCTCTGCCTGATTCCCTGTAACTTGGCTTCTCACAGCAAGAGAACCGCCAGAAGGCCCTCGGTGCTGGACCTCAGTGTCCGGGCAGAACGATGTAGATAATGTAGATAAAGGCATGGCTGCATAAAGTATATGTGCCCTTAATGCATAAATGGTTTACTATTCTTTGTGGCGAGTGCCTAGCTGGACGCACTGCAGTCTGGACAGTCCAGGTTCTGTAACCTCTCAAAGTCAGCATTTACTATTATACCTAATTCCAGAGACAAAGGTCAATGGAGCAGCTATCAAACACATGCTTTAGAACTTTGCCGTTTTCTTTTGGATTCCTTGAGGTATTGCTGTGCCCAAAAGCAATCAACACGCTCATTTGGAATTATGAAATATGAACAGCTATTTGGAAATGTAGTCATCTTGGTAGTGTCCAAAATAAGAAGTAATCAGAATATTATATTTGGCTTATAGATTGAAAGACGAGGAAAACATAATGGATGGGTAAATCCCCACTGCTGTTCAAATATGAATGAGTGAACATTACACTGACATTACAGTAATTCATCATTCTTTAAGTATTAGAGCAAGATATTGGAAATATTATTAAAAATAACAATCTCATGGACCTTCTACCGTTAAGCGGCAACATACCAAAATACATTCATATAAGGGAATTGTGCAATTGAGACAAGAAGTGATCATACCATTCTTTCAAGATTTTCAGAATAGACCTTTTAAAGTAATCAATTAAAACTTGAAGGAAGTTATGCCAACTGACAGAATTTGAGGACATCTCTTTAAAATGGTTTGATGAAAATCAAACTTTTTTAAGAACTGGGAAACTGATCAGCCATTCAACAACTGCTAGGGGAATTTAAAAGATATTTTTTTTAAAAAAAGTGAGGTAGTGTTGATGGCAATGAGATTTTATTGGTGACTCACTTGGGCCTAAATACATTTTTTAATATTAAAAACCAAGCACACCAGAAGAGTGACATGCATACCTCATAAACTAATTATTCCCATGGAGCTTTCTCCTAGCTTACAGTATTTTACAGTTTTATTGGAATCCGAATAGAGTGTATGTGTGTATATTAAACAGGCTGTGTGACCATTTTTTATTTTTATTTTTTTGGCATGGTGGGTGAGGGGTCATTTAAAGACCTCTTGCAGATTCCCGCAAAGGAATCACTGTTTTGGTTAACAATCTTGTTCTAGTTGGTTTACATTATAAATGCATTCACAGAAGTTCATAGTTGGATGGTGAACAATTCTCTTGTAAAATGATGCCTAATTTGCCCCTTGTTCAGTTATACAATTGACTAACAGTAGCAAGATCACTGCAGATGGTGACAGCAGAGACGAAATTAAAAGACGCCTGCTTCTTGGGAGAAAAGCAATGACAAACCTAGACAGCACCCTAAAAAGCAGAGGCATCACCTTGCCAACAAAGCTATGGTTTTCCCAGTAGTGATGTACGGAAGTAAGAGCTGGACCATAAAGAAGGCTGATTGCCGAAGAATTGATGCTTTTGAATTATGGTGCTGGAGGAGACTCTTGAGAGTCTCATGGACTGTAAGAAGATCAAACCTCTCCATTCTTAAGGAAATCAGCCCTGAGTGCTCACTGGAAGGACAGATCCTGAAGCTGAGGCTCCAATACTTTGGCCACCTCATGAGAAGAGAAGACTCCCTGGAAAAGACCCTGAAGTTGGGAAAGATGGAGGGCACAAGGAGAAGGGGATGACAGAGGATGAGATGGTTGGGCAGTGTTCTCAAAGCTACCAGCATGAGTTTGACCAAACTGTGGGAGACAGTGGAAGACAGGAGTGCCTGGCATGCTTTGGTTTTGCCCTGTCTGCATATTCCATAGGTTTTTGTACCCATTCTTCCTTTGCTGGGACTTCTGCTTCTTTCCATTTTGGGCCAAGTAACATTCTTGCTGCAATAGTTCGTGGATTCAAGTCAGGTTTTGTTCCCCTTCATGCTGTGCTAGAATGTACAATTCCTAGTGGTTGGATACATCAGTTTTTCTCCAGCGTGGCGTTGTCAGTTTGGTTCATACAGGCCGTATACAGACTCCTGTTTACTCTGCATCCGATGCATTTCTGCTGCTGCTGTTTAGGGAATTAGTGTACAGTGATACCTCAGGTTAAGTACTTAATTAGTTCCGGAGGTCCGTACTTAACCTGAAGCTGTTCTTAACCTGAAGCACCACTTTAGCTAATGGGGCCTCCTGCTGCCGCCGTGCCGCTGGAGCACGATTTCTGTTCTCATCCTGAAGCAAAGTTCTTAACCTGAAGCACTATTTCTGGGTTAGCGGAGTCTGTAACCTGAAGCGTATGTAACCTGAAGCGTATGTAACCTGAGGTACCACCGTACATAGTTAGTCACAAACCATGCCTATCCTGTTATGAAGGGCTGTATTTTGAGAGTTCCCCCCCCAAACCAGCTTCGATCCGAATTCAGGCAAAGAATGGCCTCCCTGGCAATGCGTCCACAGCCTCAGTTATAAGGTCCAGGAGGCTCTATATCACTGAGATTTGCAAAAAGGGGGAAATTCACCGGTTGTGGCTTATCCTGAGTGTGATGGAGAAAGCCTTGCTGAAATTCTGCTTCTTACAGTATGAACCTTGTAGACCGAACCAAGAGTGCTCCCTCCCAATAAAATACTGTTGGGAAGTATGAACATAGGACTTGGAACCTTCAGTTAACCTTCATAAGAGCATGTTGTGAACAAGTCATCTTATTCCCCCTTTGTGGGGTTGGGATACTCAAAATTACAGACGTGAACTTTAAAAGGCCTCTCTTTGGGGGAGATCAGCAAACCTGGGTCCTGTAAGATAAGCCAGACATTTATTGTTTCACTGAATTTATTTGATTAAGTGACTGCAGACACAGGTACTAAGCAGGAATTGTGACTTCTGTAGCATCTTCTTCTTATGTTTAAAGAAGTGTCTTGTTGCCAGGGCCTTGGGGAGAGGGACAAGGAGACGATGGAAGCAAAAACGGAACTCAAATATCTAAATTAAAAGCAGAAATTTGTACTGGACCACCAGCTTGGCTATCAAAGCAAATTTTTGTTTAAATTAGTGATTGGGAATTTTGCCCTAAATTGTTAAAAACTTGGCTCCTAGGCACCCACATATTTTTCCTCCAGCTCTCTCCCAAAGAATTTGGCCGTTTAATTTATCAAGGGGCTTATTAATGGAGGTTATTGTGTGCTTGCAATTCCTTAGACTCCTCTGAGGATGTTCGGTGCCCCCCTCCCAGGAAAAGATTCAACAAAAGCGGCTAGAAGAAGCTTTAATTAAATGTCTGGTTTCAATGGGATTACTGCCTGATTAATCCAGCCTCTGTCTGCCTGTCAATCATGCCTGTCATTATAATTGTCAACTATATAGCCGCTAACTGTGCGAAAACTCAATCTGGCTGTTCTTTATTTAAATGTGTCGTTTTAGCTTTATTTATTTATTTTACAAGCGTCTCAAAGAAGCATACCTTCCAGCTCCCCGAGTTTGCTGCTGCAACCTGTTTGCCAGGGAGAAGTAGGCGTGATTCAGATCCACACTCCTTCACTGGAATGTGTGCTGCAGACTGACTTTACTCAGCAGTAGACAGTCCCACTAAGTTTTAACAGGTTTTGCTCCCAAGAAAATGTGCACAAAACCACGCCCTTTCATTAGCCCTTCTTAAAAGTTGCAAGTCCTCTGTCACTGTCTGATACTATTCAGCACAGCCAATGACTGGCTATGAAGGATGCTTGGTAGAGTCCCTTCTTCAGTGTCATGCAGAAAAGTTCGAAACTTTGCTGTTTGCCAGCGCCTGCCTGTAATCCTGTGCCTGACCTTGCCTGGTTTCCTGCCTCGTGTCCTGCCTTGGCCCTGTTGGACTGACTCCTCGCAGAACCCTTGAATTTGGGACCGGACCTGGACCGCATTGCTTGGGTTACTCCTGGGCCCAGCACAGGTGTAAAGCACTGAGCCTCTTGGGCTTGCCAATCAGAAGGTCGGCAGTTCAAATCCCCGTGACGGGGTGAGCTCCCGTTGCTTGGTCCCAGCTCCTGCCAACCTAGCAGTTCAAAAGCATGTCAAAGTGCAAGTAGATAAATTAGTACTGCTCCAGCGGAAAAGTAAATGGTATTTCCGTGTACTGCTCTGGTTTCGCCAGAAGTGGTTTAGTCATGCTGGCCACATAACCTGGAAAAACTGGACAAATGTTGGCTCCCTCGGCCAGTAAAGCAAGATGAGTGCCGCAACCCCAGAGTCATTTGTGACTGGACTTAACTGTTGGGGTCCTTTACCTTTACCTTTTAAAGGTCCCTTTGGCCCCCAAAATAATATATTTGAGCCCCCCCCCAGTTGATGAGCATTGCCATTCAGAATAGGATGTATGTGCCTTGTCTTGTGATTGATTATGTAGGGTGGGGCTTACCTGCCCTCCCAAATATTTTATTCAAGTTGGTACCCCTGGGAGTGAGGCCGAGAGGGGAGTCTTGTTGTCTGGGCAGCCCATGACCTCCATACACATTGCCCAGGCTTGCGCCCCGGAAAGGTCACTTCGCGGTTTGACTTCACCCCCGAGGCGCACTCCATTGTCTGTCGAGACAGACGGCTGCCAACAATTCCAAACTCCATAACAAAAGAAGTCCCCTCCTCCGAAGTTTCCTTTCAAGGAGGGAAGGGAGACATGATTGGAAACATCTTTCTGGGCGCAACGCTGTTCCTGATGCAATACCGCTGCGAAAGCCGAAAGGCTGGCCAGGAAGGGGGGGGGGGGTGCAGCGCGCTGCTGTGTCTTTAAACAGCCACGACCCTGGCTTGGTCTCTCTCAGGCTCGGGCGGTGATTGACACGGAGAGGAGGCGCCTGCTTGTAACAAAAGTCGGCGGCGTCGGAGCGCGCGGGTGCGCGCGTGTTTGGAGAAGCAATCTAGTTAACAAGTGGCCGCGATTCACCGCCAGGGGGAAGAGGAGGAGGAGAGAAAAGACAAGAGCCGAGTCTGAAAAAAAGAGAGGCTGGAGCGCTTGCAAAGGGCTCTGCCACTCCCCGGCCAGCTCTGCAGAAAGGAGCGCGTCTCGGTCTCTCTCCTTGCTTTGGGCTTGACAATCTCACCTTCCTTGCGCTCTGATCGACTGGTGGATTACATCTGGAGCTACTGCCCCTTACTTCCTCGGTGTCCCCTCCTCTTTCCTTTGGGAGGCTCAGGGTTTTTTTTAACCCCCTTCTCTCTCTTTTTGGAGGAGTCTAAGTTTGTTTCAGTCGTCGCAAAAGGCTGAAGGGCGGCGGAGGGGAGAAACCAACTGGAGAGGAAAGGCTAGAGAAAGTCCCCTGCGCTCCGCCGCGCCTCTTTTCGCGGTGGCCTTTTAAAAACAACCAGCGCCGCATCTTCTCTTTGTCTCCTTCCTCCCCATCCCAAACATTTATCTGTAGTTCGACATGGTGGGTGTAGCGGGGAGGAGGAGGACGAGGACGAGAGTATGAAGGCGGCAGGATGGGAGCGAACAATGGCAAGCAGTACGGCAGTGATGGTAAGTCCGCTTTGGCCAGGGCGGGCGCAACGGCGCGGCGCGTCCCGAGGTGCCTTGGAGAGGGGGCTGTAGGCGCGCGCGCAGGGCGGGCGGGCGGGCACTGCTCTGCCAGCCTCTCCGAAGCGTTCGGAGAATTTGCAGACGTTCCCCGAGCGGCAGGAGTCTGCCCGCCTCTCCCCGCTGCCTCCCCACCGCAGCGAAGGCACTGCAAAGTTGCAACCCCTTTTCCGGGAAAATCTGGATGTCAGTTTGGGGAAAAGCTCAAAGCAGGCTTGGTAGTTCCTTCCTTGGTTTTCTCTCCCCGCACCCGCAACCCAATCCTCGTGCACCTTTACGTAGAAGCTAGTCCCACGGAGTTCAGAGTTAGTCCCAACTCCTAGGGGCCGAGGTGCTTTGCCCCTCCCCGATAAAATATTTGAGGGGGTTGCCCCCCACAGTTGATGGGCATTGCCATTCAAATGATGTGCATGTGCCGCATCATGTGATCGATTATGCGGGGCGGGCCTTACCTGCCCCCCAATATTTTATTCAAGTTGGCACCCCGGTCACTTTATGTGTGCATAGGAGGGACTAGTCTTGACTGCGGAGTGGGGGCTTAGGATGGGAGGGGCACAGCGGATGCGTATCTGGTTTGTTGGGAAAAGCAAGGAGATGCTTATGGCTGTGTATGAGAAAGTTGTTTGGTATAGGATTCTAGAACTGTAGAGTTGGAAAGGACCTCCTAGGGGTCATCTAGTCCAACCCCCTGCAACGTAGGAATCTTTTGCCCCACGTATAGGTGGCGTGCCAGTTACAGTATTTTTCATGCACAGCAGAGTGATCTGCCTCCTGTAGCAGGATTGTCTTGGTGGGTTGACAAAGGGAGATTACTAATACAAGACTGTATGCTGAACGCAGGAAGATCGCGCCACCTTAAAAATGCACCCCAAGTCTGCATTCACACTTAAGGTCTCCAACAGCAGTAGTTCACTCTTGCAGGTATCTTTAGCAGCCCCTTCGCTTTTGTACTAGATTCGTGGAGAGTAAAGTGAGTTGGCAGGGTGGACAGCTCAGAAGTGGCACACACTGTTGTTCGAGTTTACTGCTCTTGCAGAATGTGCCCACACCCAAACTTAGCAGCTCCCCTTTCCCCCTCCCATAATCCTTTCCTAAAATTCTTATTTAGACTAGCACAGTTATTTTAGTGCAACCAAGCCACACTTTGCATATAATTAGTTGTCGGTCCTTCCTGCCATTGTGTCTGTGTGTTTTGAGATATTCTGTCTGTAGGCTGTAACCCTTTCCGGGTCTCCTGTCTGTTTGAAATTCCTCAGTGGCATGCAAGCAGAGATTCCACCTCAGTACTGTAGCTCCTTAGGGAAGGTTGCTTCTGCTGCCTGCTAGATCAGTCAGAAGAGCCTGGAGATGTGGCAGTTCCTTTACTTTTACAATATCAGGGTTAGCAACAAGGAGGCATTTATTTCTCTGAATGTTGAGGTACGAAAATATACTATTTGAAAAAAAGAACCTCCATAGTACGTGCTCTGGGAATGAAAAGCTGCCGTGTTCAAACACTACTGTTGTCTGGTTATTTATCCTATGTGTATTTGCTTGTGAGTGAATTCAGTGGGTTGAGTCAAATGTCTTTCCACATAAGCAGGCAGAAGTGCGCAGCTCATGTTTTGGGCTGCCTTTGAAGGTGACCCGGAAACTACAACTAATCCAGAATGCAGCAGCTAGACTGGTGACTGGGAGTGGCCACCAAGTCCCGCAATTTATATTTCAATTTAGCCAGTTCTGCCTTTTCTGAAATGTTTGCTAACTTTCTAACTAGAGCGGTGATTCTCCGCTCTTTCCTGTATGGATGCTCTTAATTCTTTGCCAGACAAGTAATCTGAATGAGTCTAGAACAGTGGTTCCCAACTGGTGGTTCGTGGACCCCACAGGGTCTGCATAACAGACCCAGGGGATCCATGGCCATACGTGTCAACTTTCCAGGACATCCTCTTTTGGGGGACCGTGCTGTCATCCCAGAGATACCAACATTTTCAAAAGTAGGGGGTTCATGTCTTGGCTTTTGAACTAAGTCCACAGTGCTTAGTTAATCAGGAACCATTGGTCTAGAATGTTTTTGGTACGGGTCCCTCCAGTAGCTGTCTATGGAGGCACAGATCACTTCTGTGGCCAGGGCAGCTGTCTACCAGCTCCATCTGGTACACAGGCTGAGACCCTACCTACCCACAGACTGTCTCACCAAAGTGGTGCAGGCTCTAGTTATTTCCCGCTTGGACTACTGCAATGCGCTCTGTGTGGGGCTACCTTTGATGGTGACTTGGAAACTACAACTAATCCAGAATGCAGCAGCCAGACTGGTGACTGGGAGTAGCCACCAAGACCATATAACACCGGTCCTGAAAGACCTCCATTGGCTCTTGGTACGTTTCTGAGCACAGTTCAAAGTGTTGGTGCTGACCTTTAAAACCTTAAACGGCCTCGGCCCAGTATACCTGAAGGAGCATCTCCACCCCCATTGTTCAGTCCGGACACTGAGGTCCAGCGCTGAGGGCCTTCTGCTGGTTCCCTCACTGCGAGAAGTGAAGCTACAGGGAACCAGGCAGAGGGCCTTCTGAGGTGGACGCTCTCTCATCAGATGTCAAGGAAATAAACAACTCTCTGACTTTTAGAAGACATCTGAAGGCATCCCTGTTTAGGGAAGTTTTTAATGTTTGATGTTTTATTCTGTTTTTAATATTCTGTTGGGAGCCTCCCAGAGTGGCTGGGCAAAACCAGAAAGATGGGTGGGGTATTATTATTATTATTAATAATAATAATAATAATAATAATAATAATAATAATAATAATAATAATAGCAGCTCTGGGTGGGATGCACCGTTGTATGTGGTGCTTCAAACATTCACTAGGCCTTGTGAATGTGGGGGCACAGGGATCTCAGAGGTGCAGGAATTTTCTCACCAGTATCCAAGTAGCATCCCTGTGTACTGGACTCAATATTTCCTTCTTAAATAGCAGTGGCATTAATCACTTAAAAAATGTATTTAAAGTACATAATTTGTTGTTTAGTCATTTTGTCGTTTCCGACTCTTCGTGACCCCATGGACCAGAGCACACCAGGCACTCTTGTCTTCCACTGCCTCCCGCAGTTTGGTCAAACTCATGTTAGTAGCTTCAAGAACACTGTCCAACCATCTCACCCTCTGTCGTCCACTTCTCCTTGTGCCCTCAATCTTTCCCAACATCAGGGTCTTTTCCAGGGAGTCTTCTCTTCTCATGAAGTGGCCAAAGTATTGGAGCCTCAGCTTCAGGATCTGTCCTTCCAGTGAGCACTCAGGGCTGATTTCCTTCAGAATGGAGAGGTTTGATCTTCTTGCAGTCCATGGGACTCTCAAGAGTCTCCCCCAGCACCATAATTCAAAAGCATCAATTCTTCGGCGATCAGCCTTCTTTATGGTCCAGCTCTCACTTCCATACATCACTACTGGGAAAACCATAGTTTTAACTATACAGACCTTTGTCAGCAAGGTGATGTCTCTGCTTTTTAAGGTTTGTCATTGCTTTTCTCCCAAGAAGCAAGCGTCTTTTAATTTCGTGGCTGCTGTCACCATCTGCAGTGATCATGGAGCCCAAGAAAGTAAAATCTCTCACTGCCTCCATTTCTTCCCCTTCTATTTGCCAGGAGCTGATGGGCCCAGAGGCTTAGTTTATTTGATGAAGTACATAATAGTCTTGTATTTGGATGGGGCTCTTAGCTTTAGCTTTTCTATCTGCAATTTGAATGTGGCCAGACAATGTGAATTTGGACCAGTCTGCCATGTGTTTTCTCCTGCTCTGTCACGAACTCTTAATGCTCATTTAATATTGGCAAGAAATTCTTCTGTTTAATATAGAGGAATTCCCAAATAAACCTATTCAGTGCAAAGAAAGCTGTACATATACAAAAATGAGTGAAACTTCAGATACCTTTGACCTGATGGACCTTGAGTCATGGAGGATAATGTGAGCATCTTTTTAGCTTCAAATGAACCAGGGGTAATTCAGAGTCTGGGTTGTTCGCTGCTGAAAATATGTCTTGCTTTCTGCCTCACACTTTGTGAAATAAACATGGGGGGTGCCTTGTGAATTACATTTAACGCAGCAGACACTGTCTATTCTTTTCTATGGGCTTTTGAGCAAGCACCACATATATGTAAATATATTCTTTTATAACCCTTTGTAGTTGATTCTTGATATTTCAGGGATTCCTGCCTTGTGCAGTGTAGTGTGGGGCTGCTTCCTGGCTACATGGCAAGTTTTTCAACCCCAGGGACAAAGCAAGAGAGAGGCAGTGTTTAATGTGCTCCAGCTGTTCTATATAAATGCTACCTCTGCAATTTCGCTTTACTAAAACCCTTTTTCTGAGTTTTGCATTTAGATGTATGGAGCCTAGTCTATCCCTGCTCAGATGCTGTTCTCCGCGGAACTGCTGAGATGGTTTAGTCCTTCCTTGTGCTTTTGTGTAAGTGATGTTTGGGAAGGTCAGATCAAATGAAACCCGCAGGAACCTTTTCAATGTTGATACAAGGAACTTCAGCTACCAAAAAAAACACCCTTTGTTTTTCAGCATTTCCCTGCTTTTTATCTGTTTGGGTTGTAGTCAGCTTAGCTGTACCCACTGAATTTACCGAACATAGGTCTGTTGATTTCCGTGGGGCTACTTTGAGTCAAACCTAGTTGAACGCTGTATTTTTTCACACTGCCAAGAAGAGCTGAACACCAATCTTCTTTGCTTTCTCTCAAGGAAAAAGGACATTCTTCACCCTTCCAGTTGGTCTCCCAGTGTGGTCAGGAAGATGCATGTGACTGCTGGACCCCAGGAAGCAAGGAGGGGGACCAGACTTCCTGCCATGTCTTGTCTAGTGGCTGGGAAGCAGAGTTCCTGCAGAATCCTCAGACGGCTCACCTCACTGTTTCAGTTACTTCCATTTTGGCTAGGGCTGAGGCTCTTCATGGTTCCCAAAGGGCTTGCTTTTTGTTTTCTTCTTCTAGCCTGGGCCAGTTGATTCAGCAATTCAAACCCTTCATAGGAGCTTCTATGCAGGGCCCCTGCTGGCTGCTGCTATGTGTTGGGTGCTACGTGTTGGATGCGGGTGGCGCTGTGGTCTAAACCACTGAGCCTCTTGAGCTTGTCGATCAGAAGGTTGGCAGTTCGAATCCCCACAACGGGGTGAGCTCCCATTGCTCTGTCCCAGCTCCTGCCAACCTAACAGTTGAAAGCATGCCAGTACAAGTAGACAAACAGGTACCACTGTGGCAGGAAGGTAAACAACGCTCCCATGTGCTCTGGCTTCCATCATGATGTTCTGTTGCACCAGAAGTGGTTTAGTTATGCTGGCCACATGACTCGGAAAGCTGTCTGTGGACAAATGCTGGCTCCCTTGGCCTGAAAACGACATGAGCACCACAACCCCATAGTCACTTTTGACTGGACTTAACTGTGCAGGGGTCCTTTACGTTTACCTTTTACGTGTTGGGATCCTTTCAGAATAGCATGAAAGTTAGTTTAGGGAGCTGTGGGGTCAGCAGGAGCGAGAGGCAGAATTGATCAAAATGGCCTCCCTAACTGTTAAACTGACAGAAGCCTCCACTGGATTAAAAAAAAAGCTTTTCTGTCTCTTGAGGAGAACCCCTTGGATGCAATCCAGTTTGTTCAGCTCATACGTTTTTGTCCATAGATCCCTTTGGGATCAAACTGGCTCTTTGGCTAACAAGAATATGAAGGTTCCATAGGCAAAGAAGAGAGGAATAACATATATGGGGAGAAGATGTGGTGGAGGAAAACTGAAAACAGGTAACGCACATCCTTCATGGAGCATACGCCATAAATCTTTAAAGCAACATGTGCCGTTTATACTTCATACGTGCATAGCATACTTAGAAGTGTAACTTGGAGAAGAGATGGCTTGAAGGAACGTTCTGTTTGCCATAGGGTGGACAGGCTCTGTAGGAATACACATCCTTTATTATCTCAATTATTGCATATTTCACTTGGCTGAAGTGGCACAAAAATACCGGCAATATTATTTCAGCATAGAGGAATTAAGCCCACCCGCCTTTAGTTGAATTCTGGAGAAGAGCCATGTGCTTTTATCCTGCCACAGAAACATGTTCCCTTGTCTAGGTCATTCAGAGAGGGTGGAAATGTGGAGAAATGCATGGTTTCCTGGAAAGGAAACTTCAATCCTCCCCAGCATTTAATATTGGGACTGTGTTGATGTGTAGGAGAGCATAATAGAAATAAGCTTTGAAAAAGTTATTCTCGGCTTAGTCAAAAGCAGGGTTGGGGAACCTTTGTCCTGCCAACTGGTCCACATCTCTCATACAGTGGAACCTCGGGTTACAGACGCTTCAGGTTACAGACTCCGCTAACCTGGAAGTAGTACCTCGGGTTAAGAACTTTGCTTCAGGATGAGAAGAGAAATCGTGCTACTGCAGCGTGGCGGCAGCAGGAGGCCCCATTAGCTAAAGTGGTGCTTCAGGTTAAGAACAGTTTCAGGTTAAGAACAGACCTCCAGAACGAATTAAGTTCTTAACCCAAGGTACCACTGTACCTGACTGGGGCTGTTGGGAACTGGAGTCAGCAACAGCAGTTAGACAGTGGTCTAATGTTTGCCGCCTTCTGAATAATCTCACTGAAAATAGTCTTGACATTTTGCCAGTTCAGGAAAATACTATAGGACAGTTGTTCTTAACAAAAAGGTGTGTCATCTGGGTCTTGTTTTTTTATTTTTCTTAATGGCCAACTTTATTTTATCTTTAAGATTTGTAAAGCCAGTGTGATACAATGAATGAAACTCTTGACTGAAGGGAGACTTGAATTCAAGTTCTGCCTTTGGCAGAGGCCAACTGCATTCACACAACATAGTGAACTGTAGTTAATGTTGTTGTTGTTTAGTCGTTTAGTCGTGTCCGACTCTTCGTGACCCCAGGGACCAGAGCACGCCAGACACTCCTGTCTTCCACTGCCTCCCGCAGTTTAGTCAAACTCAAGCTGGTAGCTTCGAGAACACTATCCAACTATCTTGTCCTCTGTCGTCCCCTTTTCCCTGTGCCCTCCATCTTTCCCAACATCACGGTCTTTTCCAGGGAGTCTTCTTTTCTCATGAGGTGGCCAAAGTATTGGAGCCTCAGCTTCAGGATCTGTCCTTCCAGTGAACACTCAGGGCTGATTTCCTTAAGAATGGAGAGGTTTGATCTTCTTGCAGTCCATGGGACTCTCAAGAGTCTCCTCCAGCACCATAATTCAAAAGCATCAATTCTTCGGCGATCAGCCTTCTTTATGGTCCAGCTCTCACTTCCATACATCACTACTGGGAAAACCATAGCTTTAACTATACGGACCTTTGTCGGCAAGGTGATGTCTCTGCTTTTTAAGATGCTGTCTAGGTTTGTCATTGCTTTTCTCCCAAGAAGCAGGCGTCTTTTAATTTCGGTGCTGCTGTCACCATCAACCATTAACTGTAGTTAATGGTGTACCACTAATGGTTTGTCGCTTCCCTAGTGTGGATGGGAGCCACAAACCACAATCTCTATCTTAGTGTTATGTCCAAACTGGAGATTATAGTATGCTTCACTCAAGCCAAGGATAAACCTTAGTTTACAGTCATATTTTGTTTGCCCAAGGCAGATCTCTATTTCCAGTTCAGATGCAATGAAAACAGGGACTGTGACTTGTTGCTCCTGAGCACTCTAGGAGAGGCGTGAAATGGCAGCAATCTCTGTGCTGATGGGTAAACCATTAAGGGCTTTATCAGGCTGTGTGAACTGCTTCTGCGTTATAGGAAACTTGATTGCTACGAACATCTCTATTGATTTCAATGAGATTTAAGAATGGCTGACTTTGTAGTGAATGAATAAAACTTCATTCTCTAAAGCCATAAGCCAGCACAATATAAATACAGCAAACAAATCAATTTAAGATATTCAACAAGCATATATACAAAAAGAACACAATGCTCCTCCCTCCCCTTTCTGTTATAAATCACTCATTGCCCCTACACAGAAAGTTATATAGGTGTTAAAAATAGATTAAAACAAAATAACATCCCATCAGCCTTTTTAGAGTCTGGCGTGTATTTTCTTAGCTGCCAGAGTGAATTTTCCTGCTAGGGTGGTATGGATACAGCTTTGCCTGTATGCAATGTCCATATCTGGTCCAAGAGGGGTGTGTTTGATGTGGACAGAAGAATAGGAGTAAGAGGTTTGTGCACTGGATGTTCAAATAAAGTTCAATATAGTAATAGGAGTTAGCCTTGACCTCGTGTGTCTCACAAACTCAGTCTTTGATGGGTTGTAATGTAATCAAAGCTCCCATCCAAGAAGCGGAGGCTATGTCGTGGATACATAAAAGGCTGTGAATGATTTTCTTGAAGGAGCCACAGTAATGGTTATAAAGTAATTCTCCAGGCCAAATGCCACGTTGTATAATGGATGCCGATAGGAATAAGGAATTTGTGTGATTGAGGAGAAATCCTACCGCTTAGAATAGAGACGGATTCTCTCTCTAAACATCTGCTTAACTAGTGGAAGGAAAAGTAGAATAAAACTGCAGTATTAATCCCATAAGAATGTAGGGTAGTTCTGACAGAATTTACCCAAGACTTTTGGGATGACATCTGCAGTACCGTCATACCTTGGACCTCGAACATCTTAGTTGCTGAACATTTCAGCTTCCAAACGATCAAAAAGTGAGTGTTCCAGTTTTCAAGTGTTCCAGTGAGCCAGTGTGGTGTAGTGGTTAAGAGCGGTGGACTCGTAATCTGGTGAACTGGGTTCGCTTCCCCACTCCTCCACATGCAGCTGCTGGGTGACCTTGGGCTAGTCACACTTCTCTGAAGTCTCAGGCTCACTCACCTCACAGATGGTTTGTTATGGGGGAGAAAGGGAAAGGAGAATGTTAGCCGCTTTGAGACTCCTTAGGGTAGTGATAAAGCAGGATATCAAATCCAAACTCTTCAAACAATTTTCGGAAGCCAAATGTCTGGCATGGCTTCTGCGGCTTCCAATTGGCTGCAGGAGCTTCTTGCAGCCAATCAGAAGCTGCGCTTTGGTTTCCAAATGTTTTGGAAGTTGAACGGACTGTTCAACTTCCAAGACTCTTATCTGAAAGCTTTGGGGGGGGGGTGTACAGTGGCTGTTGGGGAAAGAAAGGGCTGGCACATCTATTGTATCCTTCCAAGCAAGAAAGAAACAGGAAGTCCTTGGCCAGGCTTGAGCTTGAAACAGGAAATTCCTGTCTACTACCACATAAATGTACCCCCGTTATTGTCGTCATTCAAGTGATATTTGTTTCTCTGTGGTTTGTAAGATAAAATGTTTGCACACTGGAAGTTCGCACACTAACAACTTCTTCCCTGCTTTCTGGTCTTTCGAATCAACCTCTTTCTGTCCTGGATAAAGAGTGATCTTAGGGACACTTCCTTATCTTATGCTTTGATAGAGCACTGAATATGTTTTTCCTAATTTTGAGTGCAAGTGAGATGCTGTTCCGCTAAGGGCGGCTTCTAATGCTACTAATGTCAACAAGGAGAGCAGGAAGAAGAATACTTTGTAGTGTCTTGGGCAAGTTGCAGATTGGCCTCAAGAAAACATCCCAGACTCCTTCTGTGCTCCACCCCAGACTGGCTGTGTCCATGTCCAATATGAGGAATGAAGTGGCAACAAATTAAAAGGAGACGTCCTTGAGGAGCATGAGTTGCTGCTATATCAGAATTGAGTATCCTATTCCAGATTACAGACTGGGTCCTCTCGCCTTTGGAAGAATGTGTTTCTGTGATATTTGAGCAGGGTCCAAAGTATTTGAGGGATATATTTTGACAACGTGAGCATTGGAAACAAAGCACCTTTTCTGGAGTTAGCGTGGAATGCTTATGATAGAATAGTGGGCGTATCCTCATTCCTTTTATTTGTAGGCTGCTTTTCCACAAAAATTCATGCTCAAAGCGGTTTGCAACTAGGAAAACAGGAATGCATTTGAAATAAAAACCGCAGAAACAATTTTGTAACAACGCCATAACAACGTAGCAAAACAGTAGCAAATATAGTAATAATAACAAATATAGTAACAATGCAACGTTTTCATACTGTCTTGGATGGGTCTGCATGCACAAGGTTCCAATTTCAACCTCTGCTATCTCCAGTTAGGACAGGCACCCCCAACCTTCAGCCCTCCAGATGTTTTGGACTAAAATCCCCATCATCCCTGACCACTGGTCCTGTTAGCTAGGGAGCATGGGAGTTGTAGGCCAAAACATTTGGAGGGCCATAGGCTGGGGTACCTGAGTTAGGACCTCTATTAGCAAGTGGGGGGGGGAGCCTTCTCTGCCTGATCTCCTGTAGAGTCACTCCCAGTACAACTGGACCATACAAGTTTCATGGGCCTATGGCTTGAGAAGATTCACATGTGCATGAAAGTGCTAAACAAGCCCTTCCAAGCACCTTTAATGTGCTTTGTTGGTCATGTTGTGTGGATGCCTGATTATCGCCTTCCAAAGCAACTACTCTA
Organism: Podarcis bocagei; assembly: GCF_964188305.1. NCBI lineage: Eukaryota > Metazoa > Chordata > Lepidosauria > Squamata > Lacertidae > Podarcis > Podarcis bocagei. Next base: position 14,408,289 of record NC_138133.1, read on the forward strand.
TTCCCAACTTAAAAATGGAAAGCGTAATGCTGGTGGTCAACAAAAGAGGTTTAAAGACTCTCTCAAGGCCAATCTAAAAAATGCAGTATAAACATGGACAACTGGGAAACACTGGCCTGGAAGTGCTCCAATTGGAGAACATCCTTTACCAAAGGTGTCATGGACTTTGAAGACGCTCAAACTCAGGACGAAACATGCTAAGAGGAAGGCACGCTTGGCAAACCCTCTCCATGATCAACTCCCACCTGGAAACCTATGTCCCCACTGTGGAAGGACGTGTGGATCCAGACTTGGCCCCCACAGTCACTTACGGACTCACTGTTAAGACCGTGTTTATGGAAGACAATCTTACTCGGCTACGAGTGATTGCCAAAGAAGAATGAAGAACGTGTGTTTTTTCTATTTAGTTGAGCAATTTTTTCTTTTCTTCTGGAGCCCATCTTTTCAGCACCATCTTTAAAAGTTGCGCACGCTCCTCTCCTCTTTCCGTTTTTTGAGCAGAGGACTTGCAGAAGGCTACAACCAGGTGGTTGGCTTTTAATAGTCCCCTAGCTTAAGTAACGGTTGTTATATGTTAATTGGTTTAAAGGGGACTGCTCTACCCGCAGTGTGTATAAAAAGCTGCGCACTTGAACAAGGCAGGACTTGTGGGTGGGTGTGATAGAGCAATGAGCTGCTAGAAGTCCCAGTGTGATGCTAAAGTTACTGAGAGTTTTTACTCAAATGGTGAGGAGGAGGCAACAAAAAGTTTTTTATGTAACCGTAAGGGGTAGTAGTTTTCTTAAACCCCTTAAACTATATTCTGAGAGGTATATCCATCCAGCATGCTCAGCATGTCAAATCACAGGGCTATGTTCAGATGATCATATCTCAGCTGCATGAGCCATGATAGAAATGAGTTCTGCTTTGGTTACAAGAGCCTCTTTTCTCCTCCTTCTGTGATACGTCTGAACGATGTGCAAAAGTCTTCTAGTAACTATAAGTTTCCGTTTTTATCAGAACCAGAAAGCTATGGTTACAAGCATTGACACAACACAGTGGTTTGGTTCACACATCACGTGAATTTGCTGCGTCCTGGTGAGAGCACGCCTTGGGCAACCATCCATCAAACCTTGTGTACAGATTGTGGTTAAGTAGGAAAGGTCTTAACCATGATCCTGGGTTCATATGACATGTTAAGCCAGATTCTGGCTGAGCTGATGTGCTCTGCTGACCTGAAAGGCCCAGGGAAGAGCAAAGCAGCTGCAGTTTCCTCCCTGGGAGCCATGGTTTGGTGCCAAAGTTTAAGACTTCCAAATTTCATGCAGGCATGCCAAAAATGGAGAAGAGAAAGGACCACATGCATGACAAAAGGCTTAGTCATATCTCATCACATTAAGCCAAAACAGGTTTTGAAAATTCTGCTGATGTTGGCTGCTTGGACTTACTGGTTTTCTGGTTCTTTAGCTTGTAAACTATGAATTAAATTCATCATCCCTGCAAGAGTGCTTCCTGGGACTCTAAGCACCATCCTATGTGTATACAGTTTATGTGTGATGCCCTCTTAACATGGAAAGGATAGGGACACTCCCTCTTCTACTATGAGAAGGATCGTTTCACAGTAATTGATGTAGCCACTTTTATTGTAGCCCTAATACAAGAAATGGGACACGGGTGGCGCTGTGGGTTAAACCACAGAGCCTAGAACTTGCCGATCAGAAGGTTGGCAGTTCGAATCCCCACGACGGGGTGAGCTCCCGTTGCTCGGTCCCTGCTCCTGCCAACCTAGCAGTTCGAAAGCATGTCAAAGTGCAAATAGATAAATAGGTACCGCTCCTGCGGGAAGGAAAATGGCATTTCCATGCACTGCTCTGGTTCGCCAGAAGCGGCTTAGTCATGCTGGCCACATGACCCGGAAGCTGTACGCCAGCTCCCTCGGGCAATAAAGCAAGATGAGCGCTGCAACCCCAGAGTCGGCCACGACTGGACCTAATGGTCAGGGGTCCCTTTACCTTTAATACAAGAAATAGAAGTGAGGGAAGATGGGATTGTCAGCCTGGGAAGGTAGCGCATCTAGGAGATTGAAAACTCTGACCCTAAACCTCTGCTGCCTTGTGGGATATCTTCGGGAGAAGAAAAAGGCTAAGGAGTGGAGTCCTTAAGATGGTTGGATGGCGCCTTGTATGCCTCCTTCCGGCAACTCCTGCAGCCAAGCTGGTGCCAAATGTGTTGCTCTGCTTTCCCTTGGACCACACCAGCAAGGCCAAGAGGGGGGTCTTGTCTGGCCAGCCCAGGACCTCCATACACACTGCCCAGGTCTGCACTAATGCAGCGGTTTGACTTCACCCTTGGAAGTGGACTCCATTGTCTCTCGAGACAGAAGGATGCCAACAATAATTTTGAAAATACAATAATGCAGCAGGATCAATATAACAGGAATAAGGTACGAATGGCATTCAATAATGAATGAATCAGCACTGTATCTAGATCATTCATTGTGGGTTTCACCTCCCCCTATGTGACCCACACACCCTTTAAATTTGCTTTGGAGGGTTGGGGGAAACTCTAAAACGCGGGGTGTGGAGGAAGTCCTTTTGTACGAGTGAACCTCATTCCATGCATGCATACTTAGTGCTGCATTGAATTCTTTATATCTATATCTATAATTTTTATTAAATTTCTATTTTACATTTTAGAAAATTCACTTAACCAACCTTAAAATATCAGTGACTTCTCTTCCTCTCTTTCCATGGTTCATTTTGCACAATATAAACCCCTGCATATTTTACATAAAGTAAACCATTCGGTATTCCATTATTGCATCCATCAAAACTTATTTACACTGTTGGATTTATCTTAATGCTGCCTGCGTTTTCAAATATACACAATTTCCCTCCATATATTCAATAAACACTTCCCAATCCTCTTTAAATGTGCGTTCTTCTTGTTCTCTCATTTTATATGATAGATCCACAAGCTGCACATATTCCATCACTTTAAGTTGCCATTCTTCCTTAGTTGGGACCTCTCTCGTTTTCCATTTTTGGGCTAACAAAACACGAGTCAGAGTTGTGACATACATAAATAACCTGCGTTGAATTCTGCCTGATACCTTTGCAAGTTTGCTCTCAGATGGCTTCCTATTTGTCTCCCAAAAGTCAATATGGGGTCTCCCTGCACCTGACGGACCTTTAGACTAGACTTACCTGCCTTGTAAGTTTGTGACTCATGCTCCAGTCTTGGATTTCTTGCAGGTGCGGGAGCTCTGATAATGCACATTGACTTCACAGGTTTTTAAGGGTGTTTCTATTCAATTTGAAGCTGCAAACAGGTCTGTGGACATGAAAGGATTGAATGTGCATTTGACTCTGTGAAACAAAATCTGGAGGGAGATATCGATGCCATTGAGTTTTGCGGCCCTCGACATACAGGAAGTTCAATTAAAAGGAAGGAATTGTTTTGAAAGCTACTCTAAAAATTGCAAATGGCTCTGGAATGCAAACCGTGATGCAGGCGGTTGAGAAAACAGATTTGGTGGAATCTAAACGGGTACAAATAGACTACAAGCTTTCAGTTCCTGGAAGGCAAGTCTTCTGTAACTCAGTCAGCACTCTAGCAGAAAGAATCCAGATTTGGCAAGTCACAGAAGTCCACCTGGGCCTAAAGGGACCCATGATTCTTTTGGACCTCCATGTGTCTTGATGGTGAAACAGTTCATAGCTTAGATTTAAACAGTAGCATGCAAAAGACGGGGGGAGTTAAATCTGGGCATTTGGCCACAGTAAACGGGATGCAAGTTCCTTCATGTTTGAATCTGGGCTACAATAAAATAAATACTGTCACAAATGAGGCATAAAATGAAGCTTGCTGGTTATGTCTCAGTGAAAACTATGTATGCATGCTTTTCAATATAATAAATAAAATACCTTGGTTGTGGGCGAAAGCTTCAGCTATGCTCCTGTGTGGTACGGTGACATATATTTTAGAAATATTAAGCCTGCACTTGACCTGGGAGTTTGCATTCAACGTGTTTGTCTACTTTTTAAAGTTACAAATGAGTATATTTTTTGTGGGGGTGGGGGGTTTGAAAGCCCACAAAGCACCTTACTGATTTAATAGTGGTGTCCATTCACAGGACACCACCGAGTTTCACAACCAAGGCGTTAGGTGGAAACTAGCTGTTAAATCGCTGTTTTTGTAGGTGCTGTCGTTGTGGGTTGCACTTTTGCAGAGTTGTAAGCAAAACAAGGCATGTTGTGGCCCCAGGGAGCTTACAATCAGAAATAAATGTATGGTTTCAGTGACCTTCGGCATGGCATTTCAATGTACAACTCCCTAGGCACAAACGGAGGAATAGTGCCGTGACCCAACCACTAAGCTACACTGACCTGTATGCAGTGAAAATATTCTATAGCGCAGAGGCAGGCAGAGAGAGAAGTCACTGCATTTTACACACTTCTATGCTCCCTCTGCGGCACAATAAAACATTTATTATTATTATTATTATTATTATTATTATTATTATTATTTATTGAATTTATATCATCTATTTGCACAAAACATAATTAGTTTGTGTAATTTAGTGCTAGGAGATAATAGCAGTGGCCTCTAGCTTAGGCACCTTTTAAAAGCAGACTACACAAGTTGGGGGACACTGGTGGTGCTGTGGTCTAAACCACTGAGCCTCTTGGGCTTGCTGATCAGAAGGCTGGTGGTTTGAATCCCCACGGTGGAGTGAGCTCCTGTTGCTCTGTCCCAGCTCCTGCCAACCTAGCGGTTCGAAAGTACACCAGTGCAAGAAGATACAGTGGTACCTCGGGTTACAGATGCTTCAGATTACAGACTCCGCTAACCCAGAAATAGTACCTTGGGTTAAGAACTTTTCTTCAGGATGAGAACAGAAATCGCTTGGGGGTGGTGGTAGGAGGCCCCATGAGCTAAAGTGGTACCTCAGGTTGAGAACAGTTTCAGGTTCAGAATGGACCTCCGGAACGAATTAAGTTCTTAACCCGAGGTACCACTGTAAATAGGTACCGCTGTGGTGGGAAGGTAAACGGTGTTTCCGTGTGCTCTGGTTTCCGTCACAGTGTTCCGAAGCCGGTTAGCCATGCTGGCCACATGACCTGGAAAGCTGTCTGTGGACAAACACTGGCTCCCTCAGCCTGAAAGCAAGATGAGTGCCACAACCCCATAGTCGCCTTTGACTGGATTTAACCGTCCAGGGGTCCTTTACCTTTACATTTTTACCTTGGGCAAATGAATGGAGAATGGATCTCTCAATTGCCAGTAGTCATGATGGCTGCCTGTTTGGCACTTATCTTCAACTGGCAGGTCAGGACCTCATACCATAGGGTTACCCAAACTTGGGTCTCAAACTGTTTTGAACTACAATTTCCATAATACTTGACCACTGGTCCTGCTAGCTAGGGATGATGGGAGTTGTAGTCCAAAAACAGCTGGAGACCCAGGTTTCAGAAAGCATGCATTGGTGGGTCACAGCCTGATCCAAAGTGGGTCATAACAGGAGCACTGCCAGCATGCAAACATACGGGAGAAGATTAAGAAAAGGGTCTTCAGATGTCCCCTGGGTTTGACAAGGTTGAAGATACATACTGTAGTTTCAGAGGCCTGGTTGATGGAAGTATGTCTTTTGCCATTATGGAAAAGAGGACTTTGCAGCAGGGTTAATCATTACGTCTAATGCAATAGGGCTCTTTCATTCTTTTATGCTTCTTACTTGTTTCTCTCCCCTTTGTTGTTGTTGTTTAGTCATTTAGTCGTGTCCGATTCTTTGTGACCCCATGGACCGGAGCACGTTAAGGTTCTCTCCCCTACACACACACAAATAGAAACCAGATTTCAAGACATTGCTGTCTGGCAGAGAAGCAACGTTAGAACGGTCTTTCTTGCATACCAGATCTCTTATGGCTTCCTAGAGGCTACCCTAACCCATAATAACCACGTTCTCCATTGACCTCCTCCTGCAAGCACAGATCTCGAAGCGTCCAAATTCAGCGATTCATGACAAGCAATAGAAATTCCTATTCCCACAATAAATACAATGCAGCTGGAGCAATGATTTACAATGCTGTCCTAGACATGTTGACCCAGTTCAATGGGGCTTACCCCCAGATAAGTGCTCGTAAGATTGCAGCCTTAATTCATAAATATATTGGGAAAGATAAAGCCCAGTTGGGGGAGGAATCTGGAAATTCTATTCATGCTATGATTTTACAGATTTTCCCATTGAATTTTGGACAGCCCAGTGACACTTCCTTCCTCTTGACTGCTTTACTGGAGTTCTTCAGCATGAGCATCTTCATGTGTTTTCAATAAATAGCTCTAAATTAAGGCTGAGCTTTGTGAAACCTTTTGCAGCAATAGTTTCTGTCTGCATGGTGTGTCGAGTTCATTTTACCCTGAAATAGCCCATCTAAATGTTGCATGAGGACTGTGAGGCCATTGCTTATATGGTACAGTGGTACCTTGGGTTACATACACTTCAGGTTACATACGCTTCAGGTTACATACGCTTCAGGTTACAGACTCCGCTAACCCAGAAATAGTTATTCAGGTTAAGAACTTTGCTTCAGGATGAGAACAGAAATTGTGCTCCGGCGGTGCGGCGGCAGCAGGAGGCCCCATTAGCTAAAGTGGTGCTTCAGGTTAAGAACAGTTTCAGGTTAAGAACGGACCTCCGGAACAAATTAAGTACTTAACCCGAGGTACCACTGTATAACTGCAATGGTTTTCTCATTTGTATGATTATATTTGTATGAGAGCCAGTGTGGTGTAGTGGTTAAGAGCGGTAGTCTCGTAATCTGGTGAACCGGGTTCACTTCCCTGCTCCTCCACATGCAGCTGCTGGGTGACCTTGGGCCAGTCACACTTCTTTGAAGTCTCTCAGCCTCACTCGCCTCACAGAGTGTTTGTTGTGGGGGAGGAAGGGAAAGGAGAATGTTAGCCGCTTTGAGACTCCTTAAAGGGAGTGAAAGGCGGGATATCAAATCCAAACTCCTCCTCCTCCTCCTCCTCCTCTTCTTCTTCTTCTTCTTCTTCTATAGGTAAAAGTGAGGTTTTTGAGCTGGAGAAGGCAGAAAGTGAGGGAAGCAAGTGTCCTTTTTTATGATCAAAAACAAAACTGCACAGCATTTGCCAAACAGCAGGATTTATCTGTTTTGCTTTCCTCAAGCAGGGAGTAAAACCCACCAGGTTTCCATTTCAACTTTCCTAAAACTTTACCTTCTGTTTATTTTATTTATGTACATCTGTAGTCAGCTGCCTTCGGACAGATCAAGGAAGGTAACAGTATATTAATAGCAGACGGCTCAAGAACAATAACGAAATGCTAACATCCAGGTCCATAAAAGCTTAGACCAGGCGGCTACACCCCAGTCTCCCTTAAAGGGGGCTCCTATGTGAAACAGAGCTGTTTGACAGGCCTTATCCTAAAGTGACATGTTGAATCCATGTGCAATTTGATTTTTTAAAGGGTTACACCTCACATTCTGTTTCACCAGCTAGCTGAAGGCTCTTGGCTATCGATATAGCCACAGCCATATGGCTCAGTGCATGCGTGCCAAATAGTTCTGCTACAATACTGCTACAGTCGTACCTTGAAAGTTGAACGGAATCCGTTCCGGAACTCTGTTCGACTTCCAAAATGTTTGGAAACCAAGGCGCGGCTTCCGGTTGGCTGCAGGAAGCTCCTGCAGCCAATCGGAAGCTGCGGAAGCCGTGTCAGACGTTCAGCTTCCAAAGAATGTTTGCAAACCGAAACACTCACTTCTGGGTTTGCTGTGTTCGCGAGCCAAAATATTCAACTCGCAAGGCGTTGAACTTCTGAGGTTCAACTGTTCTGTCATGGGTTTGTGCCTCAGTGGGTTTGTGCCTACACCAGTGTGGTGTGCTGGTTAAGAGCGATAGTCTTGTAATCTGGTGAACCAGGTTCGCGTCTCCGCTCCTCCACATGCAGCTGCTGGGTGACATTGGGCTAGTCACACTTCTTTGAAGTCTCTCAGCTCCACTCACCTCACAGAGTGTTTGTTGTGGGGGTGGAAGGGAAAGGAGAATGTTAGCCGCTTTGAGACTCCTTCGGGTAGTGATAAAGCGGGATATCAAATCCAAACTCTTCTTCTTCTTCTTCGTCTTCTTCGTCTTCTTCGTCTTCTTCGTCTTCTTCGTCTTCGTCTTCACCACCAGAGAAGCACGTACATTCATTTCTGAGCATGACTGTGTTACTTCAGACATTGTCAATGGAACTTACTTTCAGGTAGCATGGTTTGGAAACTTTTACATCCATTGCTGAAAGAAATCTTTCAGTTTGCCATTTCCCATCAGCACAGATTGGATATGTTCTCTCTGGTTTGACTTGCACTGAGAAATCTTTATTTACAAAACTCAGTTAATGCATACAGATGGAAGCCGAGTTGACTGACAAAGCCAACTCAAGTTGGATTTATGCTGTTACGGTAGGCAAATGGCCAGAACCTCTTGCCTCTCCAATGGAAGGCAATTAATTTATCCAGTCTGCAATATTCACATTGCAAAATGCTAGCATGAAAGAACAGGGAGTTGGATTCTGTTTCCCCTCACAACAAATTCTTCCGTTCGTTTCTTTCAGCACCTTTTTCTGTAGATGGGTTCTGTCTTGAACAACTTGGCGCTACCATGTTTTGTACGCACTTCAGAATGACGACAAAAATAGGCAGCAGGGCTCTCCAACTTTTTTGAACCGGGGGCACATTTCAAATTTTGAGAGAGTGCTGGGGGCACCTGTCACAAAATGGCTGCCATGCGGTGCATGACATAAAACAAAATGAAACGTGTCATAACATCACCGCCGCTCTCATTTCATGGAAATTGCTTAGAAAGTAGCTGCACATTTTGCCCCGTAACTTTCTAGGAGGGTTAGACACACACACACACACACACACACACACACACATATATATATGCTCAGACACTGGGAACCTCCTCAGGGGCACCAATGAAAGCCATTGCTAGGTTGGTGACCTCTGAAACGGTCAAGAATTTTGGAGGACAAAGTTTACTTCTAGACAAAAAAAGGGTGTAATGACTTGGAGAGGAGGAATGAGCTGTTGTGTAGGGTCTCTTATGGGGAGTTTTGCTCCAAAATTCAAATCTTCCAAAAGTGTGTAATTACAATCTAGGCCACTCTGCTATGTCTGCAGATTTTTAAAATTAATTTTTTTTAAAAAAAAAAGTTAAACTCTGCACTGCACCTTAGTGTATCTATCCAGTTACGCTATCTGTGTGCTAAAAAAATGATTTAAGGCTATATATGACCTTATGTTCTTTGTGTGTTGATTCTGCAGTATGTCAGTTGCCTGGCAGGGTTGTTTAGAAAGATTGAGGGTGGCTGCCAAAGAAAAGTCTTTGCTGACAAGGAGATCATGCCCTTTATTAAAAATGTAGCTTTTAATTGTAAAATCACGTGTTTGTGGCTTGCTTTTAATCTAACTTAAGTAGCCTCTCATAAGCATATTATGATTAGCAAGTTGCCCTTTTCTTCCAAAGCTGAGGAAATCCCTCTTCTCATATGTATGATCTTATTTATTTATGCTCCTAATGCCCTGTAGTTCATATTAGTTTCTATGTTATACACAACCAGCTGTCTTTAAGCTTTTGCTTCTACAAACTATCAATGTTCTTAGTGCCTTTTTCTTTTTTAAAAATAATGTTTTTTATTTTTTATGGAGATTTTCTACTTTTTATAATATGTGATTACCAATATTGTATTTAGACACATGGGATAGCGCCTAAAATGTTTCTGTTCAACTAGACGTTTGGCTGATTAACATTGTGTGGCTTTTTGAATGTGTTAGTGGGTTATCATAGAAGGGTAGATTTGGAAGGGACCTGAAGGATCATCTAGTCCAACCCCCTGCAGCAGGAATATGCAGCTGTCTCATACCAGGATCGAACCTGCAACCATGGCATTATCAGCACCAAGCTCTAACCAACTGAGCTATCCAAGTTTGCTTTAGTTTTATTATGTGTTTTATTTATTTATTATGTATTTATTATGCAAACGACTCTGGGGTTTCAGCACTCATCTCACTTTATTGGCCGAGGGAGCCAGCGTACAGCTTCTGGGTCATGTGGCCAGCATGACTAAGCCGCTTCTGGCGAAGCAGAACAGCGCACGGAAATGCCATTTACCTTCCCACCAGAGCGGTACCTGTTTATCTACTTGCACTTTGACGTGCTTTTGAACTGCTAGGTTGGCAGGAGCAGGGACCAAGCAACAGGAGCTGACCCCGTCGCAGGGATTCAAACCACCGACCTTCTGATCGGCAAGCCCTAAGCTCAGTGGTTTATTTTTTTTTTTTATAAAGATTTTTTATTGCGTTTCTTTTCATAGATTAACAAATTTGTTTACATGGCAACATTCAAGAAACATTTTTTATATATATATATAAGGAAAAATAAAAACAAGAAAAAATATTATGAAACTTTCCTTAACATCTTTCAGCAATTCACTTTTGGACCTCCTCGCATCCTCTCAGCATTGCATTCATTGTTCTAGCCAGTTCAGCAATTTGTTATCTTGTTTCCCATCTTATTATACCTTTAAATGTATTATGTTACCAATTTCAAAAAATTGTAATTTAGTTTTAACATTCTTAATAAACATAATAATTTGTTTCAAATATTTCTCGTTTTTTCTATCAAAACTTACTTTATCATTTCTTAAAATAAATTGCGGAAACATAACATTTCTTAATCGTGCGCTATCTTAACATTCAAACAACTTATAATGTTTTTGCAAATAGTCCTTAAATTTTTTCCAGTCCTCCTCCATAGTTTCTTCGCTCAGATCTCGGATTCTGCCAGTCATTTCTGCCAACTCCATATAGTCCATCAACTGCGTCTGCCAGTCCTCCAGTGTGGGTAAATCTGGTGTTTTCCAGAACTTAGCGATGAGAATCCTAGCTGCTGTGGTTGCATACATAAACAAGGTTCTGTCCTTCTTTGGCACCTTCCGGTCCACCATGCCCAAGAGAAAGGCCTCTGGTTTCTTAGAGAAGGTATATCTAAATACCTTTTTCAGCTCATTATGTATGATTTCCCAAAAGGCCTTTACTTTCGGGCAGGTCCACCAGAGGTGAAAGAATGTCCCTTCTGCCTCCTTGCATTTCCAACACTTATTATCAGAAAGATGATATATTTTAGCCAGCTTGACTGGAGTCATGTACCACCGGTATACCATTTTCATAATGTTCTCTTTCAAGGCACTACATGCCGTGAATTTCATACCGGTGTTCCATAACCTTTCCCAGTCTTCAGACATAATGTTGTGTCCCACATCCTGTGCCCATTTTATCATAGCAGATTTAACTGTCTCATCCTGTGTGTTCCATTTAAGCAGCAAGTCATACATCCTCGAAAGTACCTTAGTCTTTGGTTCTAGCAGCTCCGTCTCCAGTTTCGATTTCTCCAACTGGAAACCCACTTTTCTGTCCATTTTAAATACCTCTTGAATTTGAGCATAATGTAGCCAATCTCGCACCTTACCTTTTAATTTGTCCTGGCTTTGGAGCTTCCAGTTATCTCCAACTCTTTCAATCAGTTCCCAATACTTTGGCCAGTAGGCCTCCATATTGGGCTTTTTTTTAGAAATCTTGGCTTCCACAGGTGATAACCACCTCGGGGTCTTGCTTTCTAATAAATCCTTGTACTTCATCCAGACGGCAAAAATTGATTTTCTGACAATATGATTTTTAAACAATTTATGGACCTTCGCCTTGTCATACCACAAGTATGCATGCCAACCATACACATTATCAAACCCTTCCAGATCTAGGACATCGGTGTTTTCCAACAGGAACCAATCCTTCAACCAGCAGAAGGCTGCAGCTTCATAGTACAACCTTAGGTCCGGCAGGGCAAACCCCCCTCTTTCTTTTGAGTCGGTTAGTATTTTAAATTTTATTCGGGGCTTTTTGCCCTGCCAGACAAACTTAGAAATATCCTTCTGCCATTTTCCAAAACATTCCATTCTGTCCACGACCTGAAGGGTCTGAAATAGAAATAGCATTTTAGGCAAAACACACATCTTTATAGCTGCGATTCGGCCTGACAAGGTAAGTTTCAATCTTGACCAAATATCCAAGTCTTTTTTAATTTCCAACCAACATTTTTCATAGTTATCTTTAAAAAGGTTTAAATTTTTAGTGGACAAGTATACCCCCAGGTATTTCACTTTTTTAACCACACTTAGCTCTGTCTCTTTCTGATACTCCTCTATCTCTGTAGGTGTCAGATTTTTGACCAAAACCTTAGTTTTTTGTTTGTTTAACTTAAATCCCGCCACCCGACCAAACTCCAAAATAAGTTCCAAAACTCTTTTTGTACTAGATACTGGCTCCTGTACTGTCAAGACTAGGTCATCTGCAAAGGCTTTCAGTTTGTATTGTTTCGCTCCGACCTCTATACCTTGCACCAGCTGGTCCTCCCTAATCATCTTCAGCAATACCTCCAGAACAGAAATAAATAGCAGAGGGGATAAAGGGCACCCCTGTCGTGTCCCTTTTTCAATTCGAAGTTCCTCCGATACCACATTGTTCACTATCAGTTTAGCTTTTTGTTCTAAATAGATTGCTTCTAATCCATTTTCAAACCCCCGTCCCACTCCCATCCCTTTCAAGTTCTTCTTCATAAACATCCAAGAAATGTTGTCAAATGCTTTCTCCGCATCAATAAAGATTAAAGCAGCCCTTGTATTTCTAATTCGCAACAGCTCCAAAATATCAATGATGTTCCTGGTATTGTCCGACATGTGTCTACCAGGGAGAAAGCCTGCTTGGTCCTTGTGAATTACTTCATTTAATACATTTTTAAGTCTACTTGCTAAAATGTCTGCAAAAATTTTGTAATCCACATTCAGGAGTGAGATGGGACGGTAGTTCTTAAGCTGAGTCTTTTCCCTTTCTGACTTGGGAATCAATGTGATAAATGCTTCTTTCCACGTTTCCGGTGCCTTCCTCCCCTCCATGATCTGGTTACAAACCTCCAACAACGGTTGTATCAAGAAATCCTTCAAAGTTTTGTAATATTTGGAGGTGAGTCCATCCGGGCCTGGAGATTTGCCCAGCTGCATGTTTTGGATGGCACCTTCAATTTCCTGTTGAGTTATTTTGCTGTTAAGAATTGATCTTTTATCTTGACTTATTTTAGGTAGTCCATTTGTTTCCAAAAATTGGTCCATTTCCGGTTCTTTCTGAGGCCCCTGTGCGTAGAGCTCTTTGAAATATCTGTGGAAGCACTTTCTTATTTCTTCTGGTTTCTGAACTATTTTTCCTTGAATCTCCAGATTTGTAACCGTATTTAACTTTTGTCTTTTTTTCAGCTGCCAAGCCAGCAACTTTCCACATTTATTTGCTGATTCAAACGATCTCTGCTTCATTTGTTTGATTTTCCACTCAATCTCTTGATTGATCAGTTTCGAATATTGTGCTTGATGAAATTTGATCTCTCTTAGCACCTCTTTAGATTTCGGTTTGGTTCTCAATTTTTTCTCTCCTTCACTTATTTTCTCTAAAATTTTTTCTTTTTTTCCATTCCAATATTTTCTTTTTATCGAATTCTGTTGAATCAGAAACCCTCTCATTACAGCTTTACTTGCATCCCAGATTGTTCTTTTCTCCACCGTAGTGTTCAAATTTATTTCAAAGTAGTCCTTTAGTGTTTTTTGGGCCTTCTTCACAATCTCTTGATCTCTTAACAAGGTGTCATTCATTCTCCATCTGAAGGATCCAGTTGGGAAAAGTCTCAGTTCCATTTTTATGGCATTGTGGTCGGAGCAGGTTTTTGGGCAGATTTCCACTTTTCTCGTTTTCGGAGCCAGCCCTCTAGATATCCAAATTTGGTCGATTCGTGTCCATGACAAGTGGGCCTCAGAAAAGAAAGTTCCTTCTTTACCCAAGGGGTTCTTTGTCCTCCAAATGTCAATCAAGTCCATATTGTCTGTCATTTCAAAGAAAGTTTTAGGGAGTCTGCCATCTGTTGTTAAGTTTTGATTTTGGGATTTGTCCATATTTGTAGACACCACCCCATTCATATCTCCCATCACAATAATATTAGCATAGTCCAAATAGTCCATCATTGTCTCATGCAGCTTCTTGTAGAATTCTGATTTTCCATCATTTGGCGCGTAAATTCCTAATATCAAAATCTTTTCCCCTTGTGTTTGAATTTCAATTGCGAGGATTCTTCCATGATCATCTTTAAATAAAAATTTTGGCGACAGGTTCTCCTTTGCATAAATTACAACACCTCTTTTTTTAACTTTATCTGATGAGATAAATTCTTGGCCAAGTCTTTTATTAATTAATACTTTCCTGTGGAGCCTAGTCACATGTGTTTCTTGCAAACATATTACATCCAATTGTTCTTTTTTTAGGATATGAAATATCCTTCTCCTTTTTTCCGGAGAATTCCCGCCATTTATGTTCCAACTAAGTAGCTGCAGAGACATCCTGTTCTATTTAAGATGTTCTTAAGATGGGGTGTCTTCCTTTTGTTCAGATCCCGAAGGTATAGGCGTTGGCCCACTTCCGGGCGGTGCTGGTGCTGGTAAAACTGGAAACCAATCCGCTCCTTTTTGGAGATCTTCTCCGTGGTCGTGAAGGAACCTTTGGTTATCTTCAGGTGTTCTTATTTTAACCTTCCTTTCTTTGTAGGTGAAGGATAATCCCTGTGGAAACTCCCACCTATAGGGGATTGCGTTGTGTCTCAGCAATTTTGCTAATTCTGTATAGGTGGCTCTAAGGTCCAGCAGCTGCCTCGGGATATCTCTGTAAATTTCCACTCTTTTGTCTTGTATTTCAATTGCTTTTTTGAAGTGAAGGCCTAGGATCTTGTCTCTCTCTTCCTTTGTTCTTAAAATTATCAAGCAGTCTCTGGATCTGTCTTTCCTTACCAGTCTTCCCAATCTATATGCCGAGACAATCTTAAAATCCGTGTCTTCCTTTAAACCCCAGAACTTCGAGAATTCCTGTGTTAAGTATCCAATCAAATCTCCTTGCTCGAGTTCTGGAATACCTCTCAATTTGATGTTGCTCTCACGATTTTTCAGTTCCACCATTGACAGATAGACTTGTTGTTCACCCACCTGTTTGTGCAGGGGCCTAACTTCTCCTTTTATTTCTTCAACCTCTTTTTGTAGGACTCCCACTTTCTGGATTGCTTCTCCAGCTAATTCTCGGTTTTCCGCTGTTGCTCCTTGCAATTTCTCTATGGCTTGCGTGTGCTGGGAAACTTGGTCAGTCAGTTTTTGGATCGAGGAAGTTGCTTTATCTATCTTCACAGACTGATCGTCCACCTTCTGATTTAAACTTGATAGTTGCTCCAATATTTGTTTTAATAGTGTGTCTGACCCACCTGCTGCCATATCTTCCTCAGTGGACTTCTCAGTTATTTCCCCTTGTTCTCTATGAGACACCAGTACAGCTGGAACCGACGAACGGCGTCCTTGGGTCAATGTTGTTTGTACAAATTGTGCTGGTCTTCTTTCCTTTTCCTTTTCTTTTTCCTTAGCTTCTTTAGTTTCCTTTGCTTTAGACGCTCTTGTTCTTCCTGCACCACTCATTACACATCTGTCAATGTTCAAGGTCAAATTGTCTATTGTTCCATGGGAAAGACAAATTCAGGAGTAAACAGCCAGTGAGATGGAATTCAAAACAAAAGTCAGTTCCCAGGATTTTGTAATCCGAAAGCCCTGTAGGGGGAGTGCCACCTAATTTCAAAGACAAGGAAGGAAGTAATCCGCCATTGAAGTTCCAAATTGTTTCAAAACAATAAATTCGTTAATCCAAAAGTCCCTTCACAAATTCAAGATCTCCCAAAGCACCTTTTATAAATCGACAAAGTTTCACGAAAGGTGCTTGTAACAGTATCCCAATCAGTCTTTTCTGCTCAAATGTAACAATTACTTTCTAGCACAGTTTGCAACTGTTTCCGCAGTTTGACACAGTCTCTCTCTCTGGCAGCCCGACAATCTGGCTCTTTAAAAGTACAGCCCAAAGAAGAAAAAAGATAGGAGGAAAGTCACCATCTGCTGCTTCTTTTAGTCAATGTCCATTTCCACCTTGAGCTCAATAAAAAAGGCAAATTTTATAGCACGAAAAAGTTTAAACTTCCCAAAGTCCCGTTTCAAATGCTTCCGTTTCTAAAAGCTTTGCTTTGATCTTGTCAGCAATGTCGGAAGACGGACTTCCCTTTTCTCGTCTCCCGCTTTCAGCCAAATTAACCGAATTTCTTTGCCAAATTTTAAACCCCTTTACTCACGGGTATGTTGCTTGCAGTTTAGCGTTGATTTTAGGAAGAAGGATCAGCGCTCATCTGTAACAGCCGCGCGGCTTCGCTTCCGCGGAAAGAGCGATGAACTCACAGCACCGCTACCCCTCCTTCACTCCGGGTCTCCTTACGGGGTCCCTTCTGTGCTTTCGGAGCAGCTTCTGGTGCCCGCCGAGTCCCACGGCCACGGGCTCACTCTACCCGTGGTTTATCTTGATGGGTCGTCGCTATGCCGCAGCGACCGACCCTTTTCCGCGGAGCCCCTCTTCAGAGCCCGAAGAGGACCGCCATTACAGTTTCGCGCCGCCCCCGGAAGTCGATCCCTAAGCTCAGTGGTTTAGACCACAGTGCCACCTGCGTCCCTCTGCTTTTCCTTAGGTCATCCCTATTTTCATTGGAGAAATATTGAAGGGTATGGAGTTATGCAACACCTCCCCCCCCCCCAGTTAAGGAGACAAGTAACTATACAACTGTTAGAAGACGTCTGAAGGCTGCCCTGTATAGGGAAGTATTTTAAAAATATTTAATGCGTTATGATTTTTTTATATATTTTGGAAGCTGCCCAGAGTGGCTGGGGCAGCTCACTCAGATTGATGAGGTATAAAATGATAAAATTGCTATTATTATTATGGAATGTTGTTGTTTAGTCGTTTAGTCATGTCCAACTCTTCGTGACCCCATGGACCAGAGCATGTCAGGCACTCCTGTCTTCCACTGCCTCCCGCAGTTTGGTCTTCTTTCAGTCCATGGGACTCTCAAGAGTCTCCTCCAGCACCATAATTCAAAAGCATCAATTCTTCTGTAATCAGCCTTCTTTATGGTCCAGCTCTCACTTCCATACATCACTACTGGGAAAACCATGGCTTTAACTGTACGGACCTTTGTTGGCAAGGTGATGTCTCTGCTTTTTAAGATACTGTCTACGTTTGCCATCACCTTTCTCCCAAGGAGCAGGCGTCTTTTAATTTCATGACTGCTGTCACCATCTGCAGTGATCATGGAGCCCAAGAAAGTAAAATCTTTCACTGTCTCCATTTCTTCCTCTTCTATTTGCCAGGAGGTGATGGGACCAGTAGCCATGATCTTCATTTTTTTACTATGGAATAGGCTGTCCTTATTGTTATTGGAGAAATGTTGGAGGGTATGAAATTTATACAAGTACCTACTGAGAAGATCCATTAAAAGCAGCTTTACTGAAAGAAATTACAGCCGTACCTTGAAAGCTGGATGGAATCCATTCCGGAAATCCATTTGACTTCCAAAATGTTCAAAAACCTAATCATGGCCTCTGATTGGCTGCAGAAGCTGCAGAAGCCCCGTCAGACGTTCAGGTTCCAAAAGAATGTTCACAAACGGAACAATTACTTCCGGGTTTGCGGTGTTCAGGAGTCAAAACGTCTGAGTTCCAGGGCATTCGGGATCCAAGGTACAACTGTATTATGAAAATAACATCTATTGGGGGTGAGGGGTAATTTTTATCCTCACCCACAGGACGCCATATTACCAAAGTCTGCCCTGGTACTTTTATAGTTATATGTATAAACCATATCTTAAGAAGTAAAAATTCTGTGCTTTGCTCAATGCCAAATTTAAATTCAGCAAATCCGCATATATTTCCTTTGCTTTTTTTCTCTACTTCTGTTAGTTGTGGGGAGGGTTCCATTAAACCGAAACCACAACCCTGATCATTGGATGTTTCTGCTTGAGGCACACACTGGCTTCTGAGATCTTAAATGTAATTTGCCTACACCCATTAGAGCCTATTCCCACAGCTATAAGATGAGGAAACCTCTTTTTTTTTTTTAAAAAAAAAAATGCTGTTCAAATATATCACCATTTTGAAATCTGTGGTTTTCTGTGATTGTGAGGAGTTGCCAAATACATAGAAGCTTGAGTGCGGTTAGTGATTTCTCAGATAATAAGAGCTCCACAAATCCAGAACTGGAGAAATTGAAGTCTGCTAATCCTGGGCGTGCTCGGAAAGCTGTAGAGAAATCTACCAAGACAGCAGCAGCGGCAAGCCATTTCTTTCCATGTCTTGTTGGATCCGGATCGAAGAAAGCAGTTTATCCAACCCCTCGTGACCTTGGAAAGGAAATCTCTTGCATTATCAGCCAGGCTCTTAAGAGTTCACTCCAGTTGCTTTTGGCTGCATGCATGGCGACCATCACCTCAGGGACTGGAAGGCTGACTTGGAGAAAGGCCCTTGTTTTTCCAAGGCTTTTATAGAGTTGAAAGGCTGCCTGATGGTAGTCTTTTATGCACACGACATTGGGAGAAAGTTATATTGCATATTCGACAATATTTTCCGCTCAGGGTGGGGTGGGGGCGCTAATGGAAGAGGCAGCTTCGTTGACTGATAATTGCATCCCTCCTCCCTGCCCCAAACTGGCAGCAGAGAGCAGCACACAAGCCTAGTTAGCTCTTGGCTGGCCAGTGCTGGAAGCTTGAGCGATCGTAGAGAAACAAGCAGTTTTATTCCCTTCAGTCCATAAAACTCCCTTGTAATGACTTCAGGGCTGAGTGAAGGTTTCCTTGAAACCACTGCAGCATCTAGAACACCTTGGAATATCTCCTGAGTCCAAGAAAAGACTCCATCATGGTTTGGGAGCTAAAGGAGAATGATAGTTTATTTTCCCCCATCATATGGCCTTGTGGCAACTCTGAGAAGGCTTGGTGTTGTGTCCCAAGAGCTCTCAGGAAGTGGCAATACTCTCCTCAGGACCCTAGACTTTATCTAATAGATGAGAACTCATGAGGTGAGGGAGAGCAGGAAGGCAAGGCAACGCAGAAGGGATTTCTGCCCTACTTCCCTTCCATATTCCTGTCAGTAGCTCACGGATTCCCACTATTTCATATTGCACATTCATGGTTGCGACTGGTTCCCAGTGCTTTGAGACTCCTGGAATAATGTTCATGCAATATGGTATGGCTACTAACTGAGCTTAGAAACGGTCGTGTGGCGAGGTGCGAGAGTAGCCATCTGAAAAATGGCGTGATTGAATCGCACTGTTGGAGCAAACTAAAGTAAGCCCTGCTCCCAGAACAAAAATGTCCCTGATTTTCAAACATTGGCAGGATTTGAGCATGGGTGTCCCAAGCCGAGATGTAGTATACTATTAGACTTTTCTGTCTATTAAATCATGGCTAGTGTGGTATTTTTAAAAAACCCTGCCAAATTCCTTTGCTGCTTGTTTATTTCAGTAATGAAAAAAGCAGAGTGTTCTCTGTCGGCCAAGGTATTTTACTGTTGTGGTTTTCATATAAGATAGGGGTGGTCAGGCAATGTTCCAGGGAATCCTCAGGTACCTCAGATGCTTATTGGGCATTTGGTGAGAAGATCAGGAATGAAAAACACTTGGAGCAAGATTGCCCCTCTGTTGGTAATTTACCTAGCTTTCCTTAACTCATTCAGCCAGTGGGCCAAAAGACTGCTGCTGTGTTCTTGAGCCATCTAGAAAAATTGTGATAGTACAGATCAGCAGGCTGAGAGAAGCAGCTGCTTGGGGTGGAAGGAGATCTAGATCAGTCCATTCTCTACCTCGTGCCCCTTCATGCCAAAAATAGCAGATCAGCTTAGCTGTTTAATTGGACTATTCATGTGTAGCACATTGGGACGCGGGTGGCGCTGTGGGTTAAACCACAGAGCCTAGGACTTGCCGATCAGAAGGTTGGCGGTTTGAATCCCAGTGACGGGGTGAGCTCCCATTGCTCGGTCCCTGCTCCTGCCAACCTAGCAGTTTGAAAGCACGCCAAAGTGCAAGTAGATAAATAGGTACCGCTCCAGTGGGAAGGTAAACGGTGTTTCTGTGCGCTGCTCTGGTTCGCCAGAAGCAGCTTAGTCATGCTGGCCACATGACCCGGAAGCTGTCTGCAGACAAACGCCGGCTCCCTCGGCCAAAAAAGCGAAATGAGCGCCGCAACCCCAGAGTCTGTCACAACTGAACCTAATGGTCAGGGGTCCCTTTACCTTTTCCTATGTGTAGCACGGTCAACCTGTTGGATAGTACATATTTGCTGTATGTCATGGATCATGCTTTATCCCACCCCCACCCCCCTCAGATTTGTACAGCAGGCTGGACAATGCCATGCCAAACACACTTATGCCTAGTGTGTGTGGTGCTGTGGTCTAAACCACTGAGCCTCTTGGGCTTGTCGATCAGAAAGTCGGCGGTTCGAATCCCTGCAATGGGGTGAGCTCCCGTTGCTCTATCCTAGCTCCTGCCAACCTAGCAGTTTGAAAGCATGCCAGGGCACGTAGATAAATAGGTACCGCTGCGGCAGGAAGGTACTGTAATTTTCGCTCCAAAACACGCACTTTTTTGCTCCTAGAAAGTAAGGGAAAATGCCTGTGCGTGTTAAGGAGCGAATGCACTCGACTGGATCCATGGCTGCCGTCAGTCAAGCAAAGCGGAGCCGCTTGCAGGGCTTTGCACTGCTCTAGCTTTGCTTGCTTTACAGCCAGGAGGAGGGGGAGGAGCCGAGGAGGGAGGGAGGGAAGGAGAGCCATGGCAGCAAAGCGGGCAGCAGCCGCTTACACGCGAGGAGGGACAGACGGGAGCCATAGGGAGCCGGAAAAGTGCTGCGTAGCCAGCAACAGCTGCTGCAGCCTCAGCTAGCAACCCTCTCTAAACGGAGCAATGAGGCTGCAGAGGGACGGCAGGGAACAGGAGGGCTCTGAGCCACAAGCACAGTGAAAACCAGTAAAAAAGTTTTTTAAAAGGCTGCTGGGGACAGGAGGGCACGGGATGAGGGAGAGAGGGAAATTACGATTCTCCCAGCGTCTCAGCTGATCCGCTGAGCAGGACTTGGGTTGCAGGGGATTCGCCATTAGCTGCGTAAAGCAGCAAAGAGGGAGAGAAGGAGCAAAGTGGGAGAGGAAAGGAGCTGCTTACACTGCTGTAAGTGGCTGCTGTCCGGTTGGCTCCTTTAAAGCAACAGTGCTCTTTCCCTCCCCCCTCCCCTCTCAGCTCGAAAAGCTCCTTTTCCACACACCCCACTCGAGCTCCTTCTCCCCTTTAACCGCTCGCCTGCATCATGAGCCACATCCTTCTCCACACACCCCACGCGTGTTCTTTCTCCCTTAAATCCCTCTCCTGCATCATTAGCCACATCCTTCTCCACACACCCCACGCGTGTTCCTTCTCCCCTTTAACCGCTCGCCTGCATCATTAGCCACATCCTTCTCCACACACCCCACGCGTGTTCCTTCTCCCCTTAAATCCCTCTCCTGCATCATTAGCCACATCCTTCTCCACACACCCCACGCGTGTTCCTTCTCCCCTTTAACCGCTCGCCTGCATCATTAGCCACATCCTTCTCTACACACCCCCACGCATGCTCCTTGTCCCTTGAATGCTTTTCCTTCCCTCCCCACTTAAAACATGGTTACAAAGCACGGATCCACATGGATCCTCAGGATTTTTGCACTGGGTCACCCCAAGTTCACCATCAGATCACATAGCATGTCCATGGCTACAGCCTGCACCAAAAAAATCACACACCCACTGTTTCATGGGGCTGCAATGGCGCAAAAACGTGGTTACAAAGCATGGATCCACATGGATCCTCAGGATTTTTGCATTGGGCTACCCCAAACTCACCGTCAGATCACGTTTGTGGCCACAGCATGAACCACAAAAATCATACATCCACTGTTTCGTTTAGAATATTATTTTCTTGCTTTCCTCCTCTAAAAACTATGTGCGTGTTATGGTCAGGTGCGTGTTATAGAGCGAAAAATACGGTAAGTATTTCTGTGTGCTCTGGCTTCTGGCATGGTGTCCCATTGCAGCAGAAGCAGTTTAGTCATGCTGGCCACATGACCTGGAAAGCTGTCTGTGGACAAACGCCGGCTCCCTTGGCCTGAAAGTGAGATGAGTGCCACAACCCCATAGTCGCCTTTGACTGTCAGTCAGTCAGTCAGTCAGTTTTATTGCACATAGCCAAAGGCTGCCACAATGTACACAGAAAATATACTGGATTGATACAAAAGACTTAAAACATTTATACTATCAAAACATTACGTACTCTAAACAGAGCTATAAAAGTATCCCAATATACAAATCAAGGCATTAAACAATAAAATTCATAAGCTAAAATCATCGCATGGCCACTAATATATCAAAAAACAATGTCGATTAATACAGTGTGCAGTTTATACTTGGAGTTTGGTGACAAAGATAGAGCATAGCCTGATGTAGATAGTTAGGTAAGGTAAAGGTACCCCTGCCCATACGGGCCAGTCTTGCCAAACTCTAGGGTTGTGTGCTCATCTCACTCTATAGGCCGGGAGTCAGCGCTGTCTGCAGAAACTTCTGGGTCACGTGGCCAGCGTGACAAGCTGCATCTGGCGAGCCAGCACAGCACACGGAACGCCGTTTACCTTTCCGCTGGTAAGCGGTCCCTATTTATCTACTTGCACCCAGGGGGTGCTTTCGAACTGCTAGGTTGGCAGGCGCTGGGACAGAACGACGGGAGCGCACCCCGCCACGGGGATTCAAACCGCCGACCATGCGATCGGCAAGTCCTAGGCGCTGAGGTTTTACCCACAGCGCCACCCGCGTCCCCAATGTAGATAGTTAGGGTCAAATAAATTCATCTCCTTTGACTGGACTTAACCATCCAGGGGTGCTATACCTTTTACTTTTTATATCTGTAAGCAATGAAGTTGTGGCCTAATTTGAACCCAGGGTGCTTGCCAGAGTCCTTATTTACCTGTCACTTGAGATAAGAGGGCAGCAGGTCAGGTCGCTTGGGCACACAATTCAGCTTCAAACTGATAAGTATTCAGACACCTCAACATGGTTCTAACGTTACCCTTAGAGTTTTGGTGCATGTTGACATTTCAGGCATTCATTTTATCTTTATGCCACTTTTCCACACACAAACACAAAAATCATGCTCCAAGCAGCCTACAACAAAGAAGACAGGAAGGCATTTCAAACAAACACCACAAAAACAATTTCATAATAACAGAGCAAAACAATATCAGATATAATAGCATGCAAAAAGCCACATTTTCAGCCGTAGGCCGGTCCACCGTCCCTCAGACCATGTGGTGGGCCGGACTATATATTTTTTTTGGGGGGGGGAGGTACGAATTCCTATGCCCCACAAATAACCCAGAGATGCATTTTTCTTTGTTTTTTATCTTTTCTTTTCTTTCATTCTTAGTTTCGTGTTTTAATCTGTAAGATTTGGAATTGTTTCTTTCTTGTTTTGGCGTATTGTTATATTTTGTTGTTAATATTAATAAATATTATTTTTAAAAAATTAAACAAAAGCACACATTCTACTCATGTAAAAAAACCAGGCAGGCCCCACAGATAACCCAGAGATGCATTTTAAATAAAAGCACACATTCTACTCATGTAAAAACACGCTGCTTCCCAGACCATCCGCGGGCCGGATTGAGAAGGCGATTGGGCCACATCTGGCCCATGGGCCTTAGGTTGCCTACCCCTGTTTCAGTACTATAAAGGTAACAAGCTTACATAAACAGCATCCAAGAGCAAATATAACAAGGGAGCATCATAGTTTCGCTTTGGTCCTAGAAGCATCCCTCCTATTGTGTTACACTTACTTTTTGTCTGTGCCACATTTGATCTTGACCTCAGCCATTTAATGTGCTCCTCCACCGGTTCAAAAGAAGCCCATTTGAGAGTCTAAACAAGGGTTTTAACTATCCTGTCCTTGCGCTGTTTTTCTAGTGGGAAGGGACTCCTTGTGTGGTCTCTTTCCTTCTGCCACAAATGCAAGTCAGTATCTCTCACAATTGCTCTTTGTGTAAACACAGAGTCCAACATGCGCATGCACATATGCAGAAACCAGTTAAATATTTATGCCTGAGAGATGATCTCATAGATTGTCTCTGTATGGAGGAATCCTTCTTTCTGATTTGATATGTGGACAACATCACTCCTTTTGCGTTGTTTTAAGAACTGTTTTAAAGCTATGATGTAGCTTTTAAAGGACTGTTCCAAAACTCCTTATTGTGTCACTCTGGGGCTTGTTTTGTGGTTTCTAATACAGTGGTACCTTGGGTTAAGAACTTAATTCGTTCTGGGGGTCTGTTCTTAACCTGAAACTGTTCTTAACCTGAAGCACCAATTTAGCTAATGGGGCCTCCCGCTGCTGCCGCACCGCCAGAGCACGATTTCTGTTCTCATCCTGAAGCAAAGTTCTTAATCTGCGGTAATGTTTCTGGGTTAGCGGAGTCTGTAACCTGAAGCGTATGTAACCTGAAGTGTATGTAACCCGAGGTACCACTGTATCAGAATATGTTATTAACAGCAGTGTTGCAAATGCATTTTCACAAGTTACTTGTCCCCAAAATGTTTTCCTAACCTGCCTGCCCATACATAGTTGTTTGTGGTATATTGACGGTTGGAAAAGGAGAAAATAGCAGCCTCTTTCAAGTGACAAAGTCTATCTAGCCACCTGGGGTTACTTCTCACTTGTTCCAACTGTCTCGGGTAAACAGCTATTTGCAACTTGACTGTGAGATTGTCCAGCTCCACAAGTTGTCTTCTTTTATTCTGACTCTCTACCCTGTCATGGCCAAATTCTGTGTTTGAGAACATAAAAGGGCTAATAAAATCTTTGTGAGAATTCAGCTCCCCTTCCCTGCTTTCTCTCTGATGATATAGGCATGATATAGTGCAGCACGATTGCTCTTGTTTGATGTAATAACTAGTACAGTAATGGATCAACTTGATGAGAGATCACCAGCTCAACCATGTCTGAGGCTTGATATACTTGTTTTCATTTATATCTAAATGCATGTTGTGTGTTTTCATCATCATCATAGAACTGTAGATTTGGAAGAGACCACAAGGATCATCGAGTCCAACCCTCTGCAATGGAGGAATCATTTGGCCAACATAGGGCTTGATTAAAAGTCATGGTCTACCAACTGAGCTATCTCAGATGGGCCTTTGGCTTGACCCAGCAGCCTCTTCTTACGTTCTTAGCTCTCTCTTTTTTAATTTCACAGGATATCTGGAGACGACAAGCGATGCTAGTAGATTTCATCTAACAACTTTTGTTGCTACTTGTCTCATTTTCTTCTCTTAATGGGTTTTAATATTGGCTTTAGAATACTTATTTAGAATAGCCAATTCCAATGGGATGATGATGATGATGATTACAGTGGTATACCTCGGCTTAAGTACTTAATTCATTCCAGAGGTCCGTTCTTAACCTGAAACTGTTCTTAACCTGAAGCACCACTTTAGCTAATGGGGCCTCCTGCTGCCGCCGCACTGCCGGAGCACAATTTCTGTTCTTATCCTGAAGCAAAGTTCTTAACCTGAAGCACTATTTCTGGGTTAGCGGAGTCTGTAACCTGAAGTGTATGTAACCTGAAGCGTATGTAACCTGAAGCGTATGTAACCCGAAGTGTATGTAACCCGAGGTACCACTTTATTACATTCTTTGAAGTGTTGATCTCTATCCTTATGCTGGCTATTTGCAGTAATAAACATTGACTGACTTGACTCTATCGTGTATCACAAAATACTTCTGAATTCTGCTTTAAAGTGGCTTGACATGCTATTCAAAGCACTTTGGGACACATGGGACGAGGTGTGTTTGAACGCTTGGGTCAAGGCCAGTGGGAGGATTGTCTGCTTTTGTACATTTCCAGAATTCACCCAACCATTTTATTGAGGAACCCCAACCTGGGCTGAAAACTATAACCGCATACATAAGGTGTTGCTTGGAAAAAACAACAACTGTTTTCTAACGCTCCTGATTTTCCTTTGTAGGGAAAGGCAGCTCAAGCCTCTCATCCGACGTGAGTTCAAGTACAGATCATACTCCAACCAAAACTCAAAAGAATGCCGCCACCAGTGAAGGTATGCCAATGGTATTCCTTGTCTCTGTTTTACTATCCAACTTTTTTTTGGGGGGGTAGATTTCCCCCTTTTGATCTTCAGCTAAAAACGAAGGAGCAAAAACCAACAAACAACTGAAAAGCAGCATTAATTTTCAAGGCAATCTTTACTTCCACATTTTGTCTCTTAATGTGTGGGGGCTCGTGACAGTTGGGGGGGGACCCATATCTTTAAGAGACATTGCAAAAGGTGCTCTATAAGACGCACCTTTTCCCTTCTAAAAAGTAAGGGGAAATGTGTGTGCGTCTTATGGAGCGAATGCTGGCTGCGCTGCTATCTCTGAAGCCAGAACAGCAGGAATCCTGAAGAGGGATTGTTGCGCAGTCTCCAGAATAATATGATATTGCATAAAATGGGAACCCAGTTTAGTCCACCCTACAAGAGGTTCAAAGAAACTATATTCGAGAGTAGCCCAGTTGGGATTCCTGCTAGCTCTCCAATCGTTAGTCTTACTCAGCAGGTAGGCCTGGTGATATAGTTCCAGATTTGGGAGACCAAAGCCACCTTCCACAAAGGGAGGAGACTTGAGTGCAAAAATAAAATAAAAATCCAAGATGGAGGTGATCTCGTGTGGGAATTTGCACGTGGGGGCCTTTGAAACCGCCCACACTTTCTCGGGAAGGAAGCGTCTCCGAGGTCGGTGGGATTTACTCCCGAGTAAGGGTGTGCAGAGTAAGGAGGAGGGAAGCCGGCTGAGGACTCAAAGGGGGCGAGGTGTAGGCGAGGGAATTAAGAGCGACATGGTGGGTGACACTGGGGCGTGAGGGATGGGCGTTCTCTCTGGAGGGTTGTTTCCCATCATAAAGAGTATCTGAGGGGTGGCTCAACAGGACTTCCGCCAGCCGACTTCCTTTGGGACTGATAGGGGTGCACGTAAACACGCTTGTGCAGGTTGCATTTTGCAAGAAACAGGTGCTTAATTGCTGGCAGGTGGAAGGGAAGGGTGACCCTTTTCGGGTCATGTGGTTTGTGTTTACCCTTTATCTTGTGAATGTAGATGTTTACATGCGGAATAAGTATCGGAAGGGAGGAGAGTTATTGGTTTGTTCTTGCTTTCATTCTGTATTTTGTGTTTTTCATCTTGTATTTTTATGCTGTGAACTGCCCTGAGACCTGGACATGAAGGGTGGTATGCAAATTCAATAAATGAATAAATAAATAGAAGGGGCTTAAGAGAGAAAGGAACTGAATGGAGAGAAAAAGCACTGAGTTCTACCCTAAACTTATATATCAACGGAAAGATCATTTAACGAAGAATGTAAATGTGGCGTTTGCCTCCTAGGATGGGTCAAAAGGAAAGGGTTAAAATGGGTGTGATGTGATTGGCCAGTGAGAATGCAAGGCGGGAGTAAAAGATAGAGTGGGGGGTTTTGGAAGTCAGTTGAGGTTTGGGAGTTGGGAGTTGAGGTTTGGGAGGTGAAGAAGGAAGAGGGAGGATTAGGTGTGGGTTGGTAGAGTTGTATTGTGAGAGAGTGAGAGGAATTGTTAGGTGGAGTCAGATAGATAGTTGGTGATAATCAGTTTGGAGTTGTTAGGAACTAAGATTAAGAAACTGACAAGAGAAAAATAAACTGAAACCATACGCTTGTTCCTGCATTTAAAAATAAACTTGATTACAGTGGTGCCTCGCAAGACGAAAATAATCCGGTCTGTGATTCTCTTCGTCTAGCGGTTTTTTCGTCTTGCAAAGCAAGCCCATTGACGGATTAGCGGATTAGCGCTATTATTAGCTTTTAGCGGCTTATCGGCTTATCGGATCAGCTGATTAGCGGCTTAGAAAAAGGGGGGGGAAGGGAAAAAAAACCGCAGGAACTCGCAAGACATTTTCATCTTGCGAAGCAAGCCCATAGGAGATTCGTTTTGCGAAGCACCTCCAAAACGGAAAACTCTTTCGTCTAGCGAGTTTTCCGTCTTGCGAGGCATTCGTCTTGCGGGGCACCACTGTATTTGTTAATATTAACAACTGTATGGACTCCGTGTGTCCCCGTGAGCAGCGGGGTGGTGGCAGCAAAGAAAGCAATCACAGTGGTGGCACAGGGTCAATAGACCGTCAAACGTCCAGGGGCCCTGTGTGATCGCCACAGTAATGCAATAACTTTCATGAAGGATTATTTATTACAACAGCAGTCATAAAGAAGAAACGTGAAAGACACAGGAAAAAATGAGATAGTCGGGTGAAATTGCCGTGTTAGCACTTTGCGATAAATAAGTGGTTTTTGGGTTGCAGTTTGGGCACTCGGTCTCTAGAAGGTCGCCACCACTGGCATAGTGCATTGTCCTTGCTGGGTCTTCCATTTAATACAATGAGGGCTGGACTTTTATTTTCAAAGGTGGTAATGGAATTACTCTGGGAGTTGATCTGCTACACTTGAATGTTGTGTTTTCCTGGTGCTTAGAAGTCTGTGCCAAGCAAGCGATAAAGTACATAAAATGAGGCTTCTGGTTCGGTGGTGATTTGAAAGTTTGATGAATCTCACCTGGAGTTAGGAGGAAATGTGTCCTTTTGGGAATGTGGATGTTTTGGTGAAAACGTGTGGTAGATGTAAAGGTCGAGATCTATCTTCAAGCACAATTGGAAATATAACCACTTTATGACGATGCTTTTTACAGGAGCAGTAAGTAAACAAACAAACCCCTGTGTTGCAATATGAGCAATATCGAAAGCAAGACGATGGCCAGAAACAATAACAATGTGAAAAACTTTATGGAATAATTCAAAACATCAAAACTAACAAACTGAAGTCTCTGAAAGTCTCTGAAAATCCTTAAATGAATCACGGTGCCAGACTTTACCCGGCAGAGAACAAGTTGTGAAGCTTTGTATAATCAGCGAATGTCCAATTCTGATGTCCAACTCTGAACTCTGCTGAATAGTGTTTCCGGATAACAACTACTGTTTTGTTGAATTCTTCATCAGCCAATTAGTTCAACACCAATCTTTTTTCGAATAGATATAATGAATAATACTCTGGAACAGTGCTCATGCAATTAATGTATTTTTCGCTCTATAAGACACACTTTCCCCCTCCTAAAAAGCAAGGGGAAATGTGTGTGTGTCTTATGGAGCGAATGCAGGCGGGAGGCTCTGCTCAGCGCTCCCTTTAAAGAGCCGCTGTGATCTGTGATCCCTCTTGCTGTCCTGGCTTCTGGAATTCAGAATAATTTTTTTCTTGTTTTCCTCCTCCAAAAATTAGGTGCGTCTTATGGTTTGGTGCGTCTTTTAGAGCGAAAAATACGGTATGTAGTCAGTTAACTGGGGCCAAGAGGCATTGATGTTGGGCAGAATTGACTTACTGGCAGGAATGCCAAACTGGTGCGTTCTTGCCCCCTAGTCTTCACCATTATGCTACGCCATGCAAGCTCTTCTTGCTTATAGGGGTATACATAGACGTGCTGTGGCCACAGTGATTTAGCTCCAATCCAAAGCTCATGTGCTCTGATAACATGCATGAAGTTCTGGTTGTGAAGCTGTGCCATATTCCAGAGGGATGTTAAGCCTAGTTCCAGAGGCCAGTGTTTCCCAAACACCATCTGTTTTTGGACTACAACTCCCATCATCCCTAGCTAGCAAGACCAGTGGTCAGGGATGATGGGAATTGTAGTCCAAAAGCAGCTGGAGATCCAAGTTTGGGAAACAGTGCCGTAGACTTTCAGCCAGCTTGGCTTCCCATCTTCTAGATAGAAATGTAGGACGCCAACTTGATTCTGTGTCAGATCTCTGGTTCATCGCAGTTAGAATTGTCTTATCCTGCATGGCCTTACAACTGAAACAGAATTACCTTCCCTAACAAAGCACAGCTCAGAGCTAGGCCCAGTTTTGCTGTGTAGTGTGTTGCTTGAGATTTTATAGTCGAGACTGCTTCATTGCTTTATTTTATTGGTCTTTGTTTTTTTGGCACTGTTGCTGGTATTATTGTATTAAGCTGTTCCTGAGCTGCTTTGAGAGCCTTGGCTTCTGCTTAAGCAATTCAAGACCATATTAGGCTTTTGGGGGGGTTTTTTGTGGCGATCCGGCAATGAAAAATGACTTTACTATTTGGTTGATTAAATTTTCGTAGATAATTCATACCGAGTGATTATAAACTCTATGTTAAAAGTATTATAGCAAGGACCACTCACTGTGTCAAAAGAATGTGTGGCGTTTTCGTCCAATTTAGTTGGCTGGGGTTGGTTTACTGTAAGAAACGACCAGAGTCTGGTCTCTCCGGCTGGTGTAAAAAATGTATTTTGTCAATGAGTAATGTAGAGTAAGCTTCGCGCATTAGCCTGTTTTGAGACTTCCGGCCAGTACCCAAGTGGCTTATTTTCTCCAGACTTGTAAAAACAAATTCAAATTCAAACTTGCAAAATAAAAAGATTTCGGGAAGGCGAATTATGGGAACTCTTTGTACTTCGTTTCCTGCCCCAGGAACCCAAAGCGTGTGCCTCTTTTATAAGGCTTTTTATACTAGTATGTTTTGGTTTCATTTGATATTCCTGTTTTGTACCAACCACTTTGGGCTTGCTTTTAAAAATATAATTTGCCTATTAAACATAACACTCAAGAGATATTAAGCTGACTCCACTCCAAACCAATTCCTTTCCTGGAAAAGTGGGGGAGGCGGGGAGCAGGAAAGGTTCAGAGGTAAAAAATATCATTCTCATCTGACTTAGATGGTAATCCATCCCTGAGATTGTATCCAGAATGAGATCAAGAGCGGCCTTTGAGCTTGGTCACTCTCTTCTTCTCATCCTCCACTGTGGATGAGAGTTACTAAATGGATCCTGGAATCTCACTAACCCTGCAAGGTTTAAAACAAAAATCTAATAATCTTTTATCACCCTTGGTTTTCATGTACCTTCCTCTGCTTAAATTTACTTTGCAAGCTTCTTGGGACAAAATCTTGTCTTTAAGCCACGTAGCATCTGGATAAGCCCATGGTGCTAGACCAACACCATGACTCTAGTGAACTCTGCAAAAATGGAAATAAAGACACTATAGGAGCCGACTTTGCTTCCTCTCAACCATCACAAAAAACTCTAACAAGAAATACACAGGTGCTCTTTTCTCTTTAATCAATCAGACTTTAAAAATAACTTTGCCTATGTTTCATCTCATCTATCATAACCCCTATTTTTTCCCTGTAATATTAACACAGATTTGCCAAGAGTAATTAAACCTATAATGATTCTGATTATTTATTCAAACTACTTTGCAAAAAAACAACAACCCCCTCTTTAATTTTTCTCTCTGGGTGCATAGGCATTCAACTGAAAACACTTAGAAACCTCCCTAAAGTGGGAACCCTGACTCATCAGAGTTCATGATTGTAGAGATGTGTTGTTTGTTTTTTGCTAAGGGTATTTAGTTGTGAACACTCCTAAAAATTCTCTCCTGAACTTTGTATTAATTACACAAAGAAAAGAGAGAGTAACCTAAAACGTTGGAGGTGAGGGTCTGAAAACACAAAACCAAATTTGGATGCCTTTGGGCAGAGACTTATGTATTAATAACAATTTTGATAGCTACCTTGAAAGCAGAATTTTTTACACACCTGCATTTTGCACGCCTTTTCCGTGGCCTCCTCATGTTGTTTTTCAGCTTTTCCTTCCTCTTTTCCATTGCTATCATCAATCCATTGGGCTCTGGCGACCACATGACTGTTTGGGGCCACCTGTGATGATATTGTGGCTGATTCTTGCATATAAAAGCACATGGGTGCTATAACCAGAAGTGGGGACATCTGAGGTCAGTGATAGAGAGAGTGAAGAAGACGCTGCCAAGCCCTGCATAGAAATAATGCAGATGTGTCTGCAACAATTGCTGAAGATCACCAAATAAACAGGAGGAAGCAGTTTCAGATACACAGAAAAATAATGAAACAAAGTAGTTAGCTTCAGCTCAGCTCTATGAATTATGTCCTATTAGTTATGTATGTCAAGTATGATGTTTGGTTTGCCAGAACAGAATTCTTCTAACTCCAAAAGGCTGGGAAGTGATTAGTACAAGAACTATTCATCAGGAATCGATTCACTACTTAGTCTCCAAAGTCTTACATTGACTCACTGTATCTTTCCTAATTATACAATTTAACATTCTGACTAGTCCAAGCACTATCTGGGTTTCTAATTATTCATTTGAAGAGATGTAATATCATGAGGCACCATTCAGACACGGTGCCAAATCATAGCTTGGCATTATGAAGAAGAACAAGCACTAGACTTGGGTTCCTGCACTCTCTCCTTCCCTTGTGTCTGGTAACTGATAGTCTTTGCTCCTGGTTTGCAAACCAGGCTTGAGCCAGGACCTACATTAAACCCCACTATGCTTCATGGGGGCTGCTGTGAATTTTGTATATTTCCCCTTATCTAGTGCAGCGTTGCCCAACTTGGCATTGCCCCTTACCTTTCCCGCCCCGACCTGGCCACAGTGATCCATGTGACGGTCACCTCCAGGCTTGACTACTGTAATTCGCTCTACGCGGGGCTGCCCTTGAAGCTGTCCCAGAAACTCCAGTGGGTGCAGAATGCTGCAGCGAAGCTCCTCACGGGGTCTCTGCCATGGGAGCATATTCACCCAGTGCTTTTCCAGCTGCACTGGCTCCCAGTGGAGTACAGGGTCAGATTTAAGGTGCTGGTTTTGACCTTTAAAGCCCTTCACAGCCTAGGACCCTCGTACCTACGGGACCGCCTCTCCCGATATGCCCCACGGAGAGCCTCAAGGTCCATAAATAGCAACACCCTAGGGGTCCCGGGCCCTAAGGAAGTTAGATTAGCCTCAACCAGAGCCAGGGCCTTTTCAACTCTGGCTCCGGCCTGGTGGAACACTCTTGTCTCATGAGACCAGGGCCCTGCAGGATCTGATTTCTTTCCGCAGGGCCTGTAAGACAGAGTTGTTCCACCTGGCCTTTGGCCAATTTGATTCCCTCCCCCTCTCTCTCTTTCCTTTCTCCTCCTGTGATGAGGCTGCATTTTAATATTTTAATGTTTGAATGTATTTTAATCTTGTTTTTAAGTTGCATTCATTCAACTTGTTTTTATTATTGCTTGTTAGCTACCCTGAGCCCGGCCTTGGCTGGGGAGGGCGGGGTATAAATAAAAATTATTATTATTATTATTATTATTATTATTATTATTATTATTATTATTAGTGCAAGCACTGAGCTCACCCGAGACAACACAAGTGTACCTTGGACAGCTCCATGCAGAGCTCAGGCCAAATACTGCATGCGAGCAGAGCTCAGATGTTGCTTCAGCAGCAGTTCCTCTCAAACAGAGCCTTTCGTAGGCACTGCAGCTGTGTCTCTGTAGCTCACTCTGCCTTCATTGAGAGGTGCCTCTTCACTTAAGTGGCCCAACCATCTCCAGGCGTCAGAACAAAAGGGGGGCTGCAGTTGCACTGGGGCTTCTGAGATGGAGGCCTCTAAGTTAGGGGAGCCCAGTGTTTTTGGACTATAGTGCCTCTTATCACTGACCCCTAACTGTGCTGCCTGGGGTTGATGGAAATTAGAGTAAGGTTACCATATTTTTTTAAATGAATCCGGGGACACTTTTTTTTTTTTTTTGGTAGCTGAGTAGCAATAGGGAGTCACTAATGGGGATGGTGAGGCAAAAAACCATGGGCCCAAGCACACATGCATACTGCATAAAGCTGCAAAGCCCTTCTTTCGCACCCTGATGGAAGTCCAAAAAGATTGTATAAGTGATAGGTTTTGTGGTACATTTTATAATTTATATGTTAAAATTATATATATATATATATATATATATATATATATATATATATATATATATATAAAATATATATATATATAAAATATATATATATATATATATATATATATATATATATATATATATATATATATAAAAAATATATATATATATAAAAGAAACATAAATGCACAGTTTTTTAAAAACTGGGCAACGGTGTGCCACCCGCCCGTGACTCCTGAGCCTCCCCCGATCTGTCAAAACGAAGGGGGCAGGAGATCTGTCCCACCAGACATCCCCGGTTCACCTTTGGCAGTAGCGGCAGCAGCAAGCAGATCCTGAAGCCAGCCAGAGCCAACTGCACTACCAGGCTGGCTCCGGGCTGCTGAGGCTGCCACTGCCACATTTCCTAGGGACAGATTTGCAAATCTGGGGACATTCCGGGGACAGAATTTATCTGGGGACAGATGTGCAAATCTGGGGACTGTCCCTGGGAACTGGGGACATCCGGTAACCCTAAATTAGAGTCCAAAATATCTGGAGTGCATCAGATTAGAGAAGGCTGCTGTGGGGTACCATGTTAACAGGTGGGTACAAGGAGGGATTTTGAAGGTGCACCTTATCATGCAGAAATGAGAGCCTACCTATAGATTGTGCTCACACGGTTCTTCCCATCTCAACTGCCTTATCTGGTGCTTGAGTTTCTGATATTTTCCAAATGGATTTTCTCTTACTCTGTAAAACGTGCTTTTTATGTGATATTATAAACTAGCTCATGCTCAGTTAGCTTTGCACGAGTGAAGGAGCTTCCCTGTTGGTCATGGTACACAAAACTCCAAATGCAGGTGAGCTTCCTGCAGTTTCATGTTCAACTGTAAGCACTGGGATTTCTACATTGGGGTGTAAAGCTACAGTTTGGAATGTGCCAATAAGGAGAATTAAAGCTCACTTTAGATGGGAGGAAGGCCAAAATCATTCAAGGTAAAGAATGCGTCCCATTGGTTAAGAGCTAGAGAGAGAGGATTTTCCTAGTTATTTGTTCCATGGGTTCTCACTCCCATGTGTTCTGCTTTATAGTTTAACTTGGAAATGTTTTAAGATTGCTTTTGGGAGTGATGCATGTTTGCCCTCGGTTTGCATCATAGCCCCATATAATTACTTTTTAAAAACAAAACAAAAAACAACTACCTTAAAAAAAACGGACAGCAAAGCTAAATTAAGCATTTAACATAACATGTAGTTTGGCCTCTAGTGCTGTCATTTAATCAATGTGCCTATGTGTGTTTTTTAAAAAATAATTTTTATTAACAAACCAATCAAATCACATTAGTTCCAAATTACAAAGCCAAATTTTAAATTTTTGTTGGGGGTACCCATGCTTCGAGCTCAGAAAGGGATCCAATCATCTCTTACTGCTGCTGCTTTGATGTTCACAGTTCTGTCCATATGATGTTTACAGTTCTGTCCATTCCTCTCTTTGTTGTTTTCCTTTACAAGTCAACTCTTCTTCTTCTTGTATATTTTTCCTTTCTTTATAACCTCTGAAAGTCTACACAAGCGAGTTGAAACAAACCAATGTGCCTATGTGTTAGAGGAGATTTGCAGACTGAAAACTGCAGCAGACAATGCATTTGCAACTGTATGAATAACATCCAGAAATCAAAAGCGGAATAATGCCAGGTTTGTTGGTAAATTGGTGCCACTCTGAAAGCAAGATCAAAGAAGTCAGAACCTCTAAAACTAGCGAGAATTTTTTTTGTAAGCACCTCTAGTTGAAACCAGGACTGTGTATATTATTATTATTATTATTATTATTATTATTATTATTATTATTATTATTATTATTATTTCCCCCATCCATCTGACTGGGTGGCCCCAGCCACTCTGGGCAGCTTCCAACACATATAAAAACACAATAGCATTCATTTAAAGCATGTCCCCTATAGAATCTTGAAACTGTAGGTGCTGGTGATTGTGTGAGGAATAAACTACAGTTCCCAAGATTCCTTGTGTGTTGGGGGGTATGTGTGCCTTAAACCAAGACTACACCATTTAATCCTCAAGTACAGTGGTGCCTCGCAAGACGAAAAGAATCCGTTCTGTGATTCTCTTCGTCTAGCGGTTTTTTCGTCTTGCGAAGCAAGCCCATTGAAGGATTAGCGGAATAGCGCTATTAGCGGCTTTTAGCGGCTTATCTGCTGATCGGATCAGCTGATAAGCGGCTTAGCGGCTTAGAAAAAGGGGGGAGGAAAAAAAACCAGCAGGAACTCGCAAGACATTGTCGTCTTGCGAAGCAAGCCCATAGGAAATTCGTTTTGCGAAGCACCTCCAAAACGGAAAACTCTTTCGTCTAGCGAGTTTTCCGTCTTGTTAGGCATTCGTCTTGTGGGGTACCACTGTAAAATGAACATTTTAAGAAAATAGCCCACCCTCTGAAGATGACTGCAGTCTGGGAGAGGAGCATTTTCAGACACACCCTCTGAAATCTACAAAATGTGACTTTGGTCCAGAATATCAAAAGCAGCCACATGTAAACCAGGCTCTGTGTGCTGAGAATAATCTTCAACTTGGTAGATACACACATAACGACACAGGGGCTTCCACCCACCTTTCCCTACCCTTCTTTTCTCGGCTTATTTTACCTCTCCTCAAGCAGCTACTTGTCCCAAGTAAACCCACCCTCTAGAGCAGTGTTTTCCCAAACCTGGGTCTCCAGCTGTTTTTGGACTACAATTCCCATCATCCATGACCACTGGTATTTCTACCTAGGGATGATGGGAGTTGTGGTCCAAAAACAGCTGGAGCTCCAAGTTTGGGAAACATTGCTCTAGCAGCTGTCCCTCAACGCTCTTGCTATTCAGAGGAGTGAGCAGCCTTGTGCACACAAAAGATGGACTGAGCTCAAATACAGTTCGTAAGATCTAAGAAGAGCGGCCAGCCAAAGTAGCAGTTTGCAGCTGCCTCCTCTCACAGCGCGATATATGATCGCTCGCTTTGCTGCCTATTGTGTGGTCAACGCTAGCTCTGCTTTGACTCTCATTTTGAAATTTATTAGTTGTGACATAAGTCTTGAACTTAATACCTGGTGGACCAAAGGATATAGAACGGATCCCAGACCTCTTAAATAGTCTTCATACTTTTAAGCTGTGAAACTGGCTGATAGGAGAACCAGTTCTCTGTGCTGAGGCAGGACGGGCATGCTGTCCAGACTTGCGGTCGCTTTCTGTGGAGATTTCTTTTTGCAAATAATTTTTGGAGGGCAAGTGAAGAAGAGCTTGTAATTGGTTTGTGGTGAAGGTAGAGGCCAATGTTCTTTGGCAAAACAAGGCCTGGAATGTGTGGTTTTTGGAGTGTTAAATAGATTATTATTTTTTCTTCGCTTTCCATATAACGCCAAAACCTTTTTTTTTTTATTAGCTCCGTATCAGAGCTTATGGAGCAAATACCAGCATTTCTGTAAACTCTAGGCTTCTTTCTCTGGAAAATTTACTGGAGCAAGTTAAAACCGCAGAGCCAGTGTGACTCACTCTACATTTTATATTTATATTTTTGCACAAAACAAAACTTTGCTTGTAGTTGACTGATCTTGCATATCTTGCACCTCCATCGTTCTGCCCGGACACTGAGGTCCAGCGCCAAGGGCCTTCTGGAGGTTCCCTCACTGCGAGAAGCCAAGTTACAGGGAACCAAGCAGAGGGCCTTCTCGGTGGTGGTGCCGCCCTGTGGAACGCCCTCCCACCAGATGTCAAAGAGAAAAATAACTACCAAACTTTTAGAAGACATCTAAAGGCAGCCCTGTTTAGGGAAGCTTTTAATGTTTAATAGGTTATTGTATTTTAGTGTTTTGTTGGAAGCCGCCCAGAGTGGCTGGGGGACCCAGCCAGATGGGTGGGGTATAAATAATAAATTATTATTATTATTATTATTATTATTATTATTATTATTGTTATTATTGTTATTATCTTATTTGTCTTGTGAGCCGATTCCCAAGGTGCTTGTTGGGGCAATGTCTGTTACCCTTCTCAGGCCCTGAGAAAAGGAACAGGTCTTTTGTTTGCTCATACTTTCCTTTCTTGTCCCCTACCTCTTACTATGTGACAACACCTGAACTGGGTAGGTCATTTCTCCCCCCAATAAATCACATCATGTGATCAATTATGTGAGGTGGGGCTTACCTGCCCCCCAATATTTTATTCAAGTTGGCACCCCTGGTTCTGAAAGTGGACAAGATTGCCTGCCAAGGCCCTAAGGCCAATGTTCCCACTCGGAAGACTTTGGGATCTTCATGGTCTCGGAACTGAGTGCCTGGCACTTATAACCTTGGACAGTTTTGTCAGATGTTAACCCTCACACATTGTTTTTCTGCATAAGGAAGAGGGAGTCACAAAACAAATGAGGAAGACCTTTGTGACAGCAGCATAATTCTAAGAACACCCTCCCATCAGATGTCAAGGAGATAAACAACTATCTGACTTTTAGAAGGCATCTGAAAGCAGCTTGTTTGATGTTTTATTGGGTTTTTAATATTCTGTTGGGAGCTGCCCAGAGTGGCTGGGGAAACCAACCAGATGGGCGG
The DNA here is from genome assembly GCF_964188305.1 of Podarcis bocagei. NCBI lineage: Eukaryota > Metazoa > Chordata > Lepidosauria > Squamata > Lacertidae > Podarcis > Podarcis bocagei. The sequence goes on from NC_138133.1 coordinate 14,446,758, forward strand.
GGTATAAATAATAATAATAATAATAATAATAATAATAATAATAATAATAATAATTATTATTATTATTATTATTATTATTATTATTATTATTTTTATTTATTTATTTATTTATTTATTTATTTATTTATTATTATTATTATTAGAACCCTGTGGAGTCCTGTTGGCATGTTTCTTCAGAGGCAGAATTAGCAGAGCGCCACTGGTTCAGTTGCATTGGGCGCAGAGCCTGGGAGGAACTGCAACTATGATGTAGAATGGAAGGTGAGAGGTGGGAGGGCTGCATTTTGGTGCTGCACAGGGCGCCACGGACATGTGAAAGCCCAAAGTCCACCACTGTTGTCAGCCATCACATTGTACACCACCAGTACAGAGCAACAAACCCCTGTGTTGCAAGCTTAACACAACAAACAACACAAGCAACACGAAGACCAGTATACTAGATAGCACTGCAATCCTTATTGCATAATATACATAATTTAATACAACAAAAACAAAATGTGTACACTTGTAAATTCTCTAATATATTTGAAATCAAATGAACACACGTCTGTCAATCTTTGAAAGTCCGTAGAAGTATAATAAGTCTATAGTTGAAACAAAGTAATAGATGCTATCCTGTGGGCTAAGCGGTAAAACTTTTTAGGCATTCATGGTGCTGACGTAGTAAGTGAATAACAGCATAGGACAGTGATCCCGGATAATCTGACTGTTTTGCCGGGATCTTCTTCAGCACAACTACAAAAGAATTCAAATAAGAAACAATGACCTGTGTACATGAAAAATATATAAACTTCACACATTACAACCCATATGCTACAAGATTGACAGACGTGTGTTCATTTGATTTCAAAAATATTAGAGAATTTACAAGTGTACACATTTTGTTTTTGTTGTACTAAATTATGTATATTATGCAATAAGAATTGCGTGCTATCTAGTATACTGGTCTTCGTGTTGCTTGTGTTGTTTGTTGCATCACATTGTACACAACTGAGGTCAGTTGCTAGCTGCCTTTGGTGAGCAAGAAAATGGCGGCAACGCCACCACCCAAAACCCAATATCAGGAAGGGGATGGGACAAAGTTTGAGAATCTAAGTCCTAATGGGATATCCAAATTATTAGAAAACCCAAACCGTGTGTGTGTGTTATGTAGATAAATGGAACTACATGGGATGGGGAGAGTATTCAATAACCTGACACAAGCATAAAGTAGAGGAGATCTCACAGCACTGAATATCAGTGGTTTGTGTAAAAGCCTTTTTTTTTTTTTTTGGAGGCTCTTCTGAAAAAGGCTGTTTGTTCTTAATTCTGTTTACTGCTTAGTCTTCAGAACACGTTGCTGCCATTCCTTGCAGAAGGGCCGATGTGACGCAGATAAGTTGGCGAGCGTTGCAGTTGCAGCATGCAAGACATTTGTATAGTTTGCTTACAAGATTAGGCACTACTGTGCTTCATACCGCTCAATGTGCCCATTGTAAAGCACATTGCTCCATGGGCTGGTTCTGCCAAGAACAACATACTTAAACATTTCAATGGAGAGAAAAAGACAAATGAGCTGCAAAGAGGATCCAAATGTTAAAACTGCAAAGGCAATTGAGGCAGCTTGCTCCATTGCCTGCTGCATTAACTTTCCGGTGTTCCAGCTACCAGGCAACTTGCTCTTGTGCTTCTGTTGTTAACAGGGGGGACCAATATTCTGACAGTTTCAAGCTTATTGAGTACAGTGGTGCCTCAGGTTAAGAACTTAATTCGTTCTGGAGGTCCGTTCTTAACCTGAAACTGTTCTTAACCTGAGGTACCACTTTAGCTAATGGGACCTCCTGCTACCGCTGCACGATATCTATTCTCATCCTGAAACAAAGTTCTTAACCTGAGGTACTATTTCTGGGTTAGCCAGTGTGGTGTAGTGGTTAAGAACGGTGGATTCGTAATCTGGTGAACCGGGTTCGCTTCCCCGCTCCTCCACATGCAGCTGCTGGGTGACCTTGGGCCAGTCACACTTCTTTGAAGTCTCTCAGCTTCACTCACCTCACAGAGTGTTTGTTGTGGGGGAGGAAGGGAAAGGAGAATGTTAGCCGCTTTGAGACTCCTTCGGGTAGTGATAAAGCGGGATATCAAATCCAAACTCTCTCTCTCTCTTCTCTCTCTCTCTCCCCCTTCTCCTCTGGCCAGTGACCCTGCTTGCTGGGAGATGTAGTTCAGGAACATCTGGAAGCCCCAGGGTTCCCACACCTGCCCTAAAGCGTCAGAGATTATCTAGCAGTATCAGAAAAGAGGCACATGAGAAGCCAACAGCAGGAGGGAGATGTTTAAGAAGCAGCTGTCTAAGGAAATGATAGGAGAAGGAAAGGAAAAGGTGGGTGGGGAAAATGAGGAGAGAAAAAAGCTGCGTGTTGCCAGGAGCTTTTAGATGTAAAGGGAGAAGTTCATGCTGACTTGAAAGAAGCAGCCAAATCTCTGACTGCAGCCCTCCATTTGTAACTTAAGCTCCAAGATATTTCCAGTTTCCTCATTGTAAATATGCCTGCATGGAGACTGACAGAGGGGACAGAAAAGCTCCGAGGAAGCTTATCCCAAAATGTAGGCAACATTTTCCTTCCCCTGCCTTTCCCCAAAGTCAATCTGCCTTTTGGTTAGGCTTGATCCATGGAAAACGCAAATTGCAGTAAGCTAGGGTGATGGAGTTCTGTTAAGGGAGGTGAACAAATCTGTCTTAAAAATAAAAACGATGACATCCTGCTTTCTTCCCATAATCTGTAAATGAGGCTCATTCTTCAAGATATTGCAGTATGTCACTTACCTGACAGCTGGAGTTTATCAGCTCTGGGCATGCTAAACTGGGATGTGCTGAAGTTGGATGTCTTGCCACTGTTCTAGACCACAGCTTTCTGCCTCCTCCTGAATGTGGGATAAAGCTTTCTCCATGTCCTGCTCGTTTGCTCCTTGAAGCACCGGCCAATTTGGCTGAGCGAGGCAGACGTGAATACATCATATTACAATTCACTTGCTGCCAAGTCCTAGGCGGCTTCAGCGATGTTGTGGAAAAGTCCAAAGCAAAGAAAGAGAGAGGAAGTCACAATTAATTTAATCTTCTCCAAGGCTACACTAAAACATGTCTGCAAGGCTCAGAGACGCACAGCAGAGATGGAAAAGACCTGTTCACTCACCGAAAGCCACAATTATGCCTCATGTTCAAATGCTGGTAAAAAAAAAAGAGAGCAAGCAATAAGCAGTTTAAAATAAACATACAGTCGTACCTTGGTTGTCGAACGCCTTGGTACACGGCTGTTTTGGTTCCTGGATGCCACAACCCTGGAAGTGAGTGTTCCAGTTTGCGAACATTTCTTGGAAGCCGAACGTCCGACGCGGCTTCCGCAGCTTCCGATTGGCTGCAGGAAGCTACTGCAGTCAACCGAAAGCCGCACTTTGTCTGTCAAACGTTTTCAGAAGTCAAACAGGCTTCTGGAATGGATTCTGTTTGACAACCAAGGTACGACTGTACTTGAATAAACCAGGGAGAGCAATAGGGAAGTATTTAACATCTGATGTTTTAATGTATTTTTAATCTTTTGTTGGAAGCCGCCCAGAATGGCTGGGGGAACCCTGCCAGATGGGTGGGGTATAAATATATCATCATCATCATCATCATCATCATCATTATAATCAGTGGGCCACTCTGCTTTCCTGACAGTGGTCTGTCTCCAGAAATATATTTTGCACCTGAAACAGATCAGGTTATTAAATGGTTAGGTTCTCTAATAAAATTGGCACCATTTGTAATTACAATTTGAGTATGTATGCTTGGGCAAACCAGGATCACTGTATATTAGATTCTTCTCTTCATGCACCCAGCTCCCAGCATATGACTTTGCTCTTTTTTCTTACAAAAATTGATGTCACACTATCACAACTTCTTGATCACAAGTCTGATAGGGTCACCTGGGATATTTGGCAGAGCATAACTGCGTTCCTTCCAACCAGCCATTGTTTTGCAATGTAAAGGTAAAGGTAAAGGGACCCCTGACCGTTAGGTCCAGTCATGACCGACTCTGGGGTTGGGCGCTCATCTCGCTTTATTGGCCGAGGGAGCCAGCGTACAGCTTCCAGGTCATGTGGCCAGCATGACTAAGCCGCTTCTGGCGAACCAGAGCAGTGCACGGAAACGCCGTTTACCTTCCCGCCGGAGGGGTACCTATTTATCTACTTGCACTTTGACGTGCTTTCGAACTGCTAGGTTGGCAGAAGCAGGGACCGAGCAACGGGAGCTCACCCCGTCATGGGGATTTGAACTGCTGACCTTCTGATCGGCAAGTCCTAGGCTCTGTGGTTTAACCCACAGCGCCACCCGCATCCTGTGTTTTGCAATGTAGCTGCTGTCAATAAATTGCTGCCGTCAGTAATCTTCCTTGAGTGCATAGCTTTTTTGATACAGTTGAGGAAGCCTGTGAATGAAGATGTTGGGATGGTGTAATCCAATAGGATCTGAAATATATCAGCCCTGCTGCCTCCTGGTTATAGTGCTGTGCTGTGGGAATATGTTACCAGAAATTGGAAAACCATTCTCGGTTTGATGTAGAGTGTAGAAATAAACAGTCTCTAGGAAAAGTAGTGAGATCTTTAAGGGCAAATAAATCAGATAAGCAAATTGAGAGTTTTTTGGCTCAGCGAAGCGAGTATAAGAACCTTTTAAGAAACAAAGAAAGAGAATTAAGTTAATAAATTTTGGAAACCTCTTGGGCAATCTGTAATTTAATAGAAATGAAAAATGCATTTGGATCTCATAAGCGCTTGGACCTAGGCAAATGAAACCAGTTATGGAGGGGTCAAATTCTTAACCGAAATTGCTGAAATTGGTCTCTCATTTTGAAAACATGTTTAATGGAACTCGTCAAGAAGCCCAGGCAGTGCCTGTTGTGATGTACGAAGTAGTAAATTGGACCTGATGTTCGCATACTGGCCAGCTGAAAATGAAATGAAAGTAAGATGTCTTGCTCCCAGAGGGGACTTGTTGCCACCACATATTGTTCAAATTGATCGAGTCACTTGGTTTACAACAATAATACAATAAACTCTTTTATGATTTTATTGTCTATATTATGCCAATAAAGGCTGAATGAATGATGTTCTTATATGGGGCTGCAGATTTTCACTAAAAGGCATAATCTCAGGGGTGGGGGGTTATAGTGCATGGTTTTGATAGTTGAAGTGCCTCTAAAAATTACCGTATTTTTCCGTGTATAAGACGCCCCCATATATAAGATGACCCCTATTTCTTGAGCCCAAAATTAAGAAATAAATTTATATATATATTTAATTCCAACATTCCATGTATAAGATGACCCCCAATTTTAAACTTTAAAAATTTGGGGGGAAATATAGTCCTATACACGAAAAGATACAGTATGTTCCAAATTGGCATATCATACTTGTTCAGCTTCGAAAATCACCTCTGGGTGCTTAGAGAACTATGTTTTCTGTCTAACTTTATGCCCACAGACAGCAGTTTTAGGAGTGAACGGCTAACAGTATCATATTGCACTTTTCCCTACATGAGTTTTCTTCTTATTATTATTTTAGAGGTCAGCCTAATACTGTACATTGGCAGATTTCAACTCATGGACTTGTTCCAAGACTTTAGTTAGAGAGCAAAGCTAGCACAACCCAGAGGACAGAAATCTTGCCAAAGCAAATCAGAATGGAACGGCATAACTTCAACAGCATTCTGACCTCTTCGGCCCTGGAGCGTTGCCAAGTTCAATCCGGTGTCCCCGTGACACTTGGATCATCACGAAGTTTCATCTGTAAAAATACCCTTTTGTCTGATAAGGGGCAACACATTGGATAAAACAATTGCGAGTGTACTGCATTGAACCAAAATGTGTGTGGTTTACATGGAAGCAGCTGAATGATTAGTTGAAAGGATGTGTAATCAGAAGTATCATTGTTAGATGGTGCAGTACAGTAATGAGTGATAAGAGAGATCAGTAGTTCAGTTCACCCACAACCAGCTAAGGTCAAGAAGGCTTCAGTGGCCTGGTGAGTTCAGAAGGATGTGCATTCATTTAGCAGTATTTTTGCTACCCACCACAGTCTCCTGTATGGATGCGGGTGGCGCTGTGGGTTAAACCACAGAGCCTAGGACTTGCCGATCAGAAGGTTGGCGGTTTGAATCCCCTCGACGGGGTGAGCTCCTGTTGTTCAGTCCCTGCTCCTGCCAACCTAGCAGTTCAAATAGCATTGCAAATAGATACCGTATTTTTCGCTCTATTGGACGCACCGGACCACAGGACGCACCTAGTTTTTAGAGGCGGAAATCAAGGAAAAAAATATTATCCCCCCCCCCAGCCCCAAAGAGCAACGGACAGGCTGCATGCAGCCTGTCCACTTCTCCCAGAGCTTCTCGGGGCTGCGGGGGAAGCCCGGGTTACCCCCCCCCAGCCCCAAAGAGCAAAGAAGCCAAGACAGCGCACGGGATCCATGGCCGCGCAACCTCTCCAGCCAGGAGCTAAACCTCTCCAGTGCAGCTAAAGAAGACAAGGCAGCAAGCGCGATCCATCCCGCTCACTGCCTTGGCTTCTTCTTTAGCCTTGCACAGCATCTTTAGTCTTGCGCAATGGGATGGATTGCGCCCGCTGTCCACCGGGGCTGGACTAGATGACTCCTGGGGTTCCCTTCCAACCCTGCAATTCTATGACCTCGGAAGGTGTTTGGGGTCTCCACCACTGGAGGCTTTTAAGCAGCGGTTGGGGGACCATCTGCCTGGCGTTCTTTAGCTGTGATTCCTACATTGTGAGGGGGCTGGGCTAGATGACCCTTGGGTGGCCCTCCCAACTCTATACAGTCCTACAGTTCTGCGGCAGGAGATCCACAGCCACTTCACACAATGCCCACTCCCAATTTGTACCCCCCTACCTGCCACACTTCCCCCACCCCACTTAAGCTGAGGGAATTCCTGCCCAGAGAAACTCCCAGCAATCAAGGAGGAGGAATCCGCTGCAGCCGTGAGCAGCGGTGGATCCATGGTCCCCTTCCTTCTCTCCTCCGTAGTTGCTTTGAAGCAGGAAAGTGGGAGAGGAGCTGCTTACACGAGTGTAAGCTGCTCCCCTCCCACTTTGCTGCTTCAAAGCAATCACGGAGGAGGGAATCCGCTGAAGCCTCCAGCAGGGGAGGATCCATGGTCCCCTTCCTTCCCTCCTCCGTGGTTGCTTTGAAGGAGGAAAGTGGGAGAGGAGCTGCTTACACGAGTGTAAGCTGCTCCCCTCCCACTTTGCTGCTTCAAAGCAATCACGGAGGAGGGAATCCGCTGAAGCCTCCAGCAGGGGAGGATCCATGGTCCCCTTCCTTCCCTCCTCCGTGGTTGCTTTGAAGGAGGAAAGTGGGAGAGGAGCTGCTTACACGAGTGTAAGCTGCTCCCCTCCCACTTTGCTGCTTCAAAGCAATCACGGAGGAGGGAATCCGCTGAAGCCTCCAGCAGGGGAGGATCCATGGTCCCCTTCCTTCCCTCCTCCGTGGTTGCCTTGAAGGAGGAAAGTGGGAGAGGAGCTGCTTACACGAGTGTAAGCTGCTCCCCTCCCACTTTGCTGCTTCAAAGGGAGCCCGGGAGGAGGGAATCTGCTGCAGCCTCGAGCAGCGAAGAGGATCCATGGGTCCCCTCTTTCCTTCCTCCGTGGTTGTTTTGAAGCAGGAAAGTGGGAGAGGAGCTGCTTACACGAGTGTAAACTGCCCCCCTCCCACTTTCCTGCTTCAAAGCAATTACGGAGGGGGAATCCGAAAGTGGGAGAGGAGCTGCTTACACGAGTGTAAGCTGCTCCCCTCCCACTTTGCTGCTTCAAAGGGAGCCCGGGAGGAGGGAATCTGCTGCAGCCTCGAGCAGCGAAGAGGATCCATGGGTCCCCTCTTTCCCTCCTCCGTGGTTGCTTTGAAGAAGGAAAGTGGGAGAGGAGCTGCTTACACGAGTGTAAGCTGCTCCCCTCCCACATTGCCGCTTCAAAGCAATCACGGAGGAGGGAATCCGCTGAAGCCTCCAGCAGCGAAGAGGATCCATGGTCCCCTTCCTTCCCTCCTCCGTGGTTGCTTTGAAGCAGGAAAGTGGGAGAAGAGCTGCTTACACGAGTGTAAGCTGCTCCCCTCCCACATTGCCGCTTCAAAGGGAGCCCGGGAGGAGGGAATCTGCTGCAGCTTCCCCCACCTCCCGCAGAAGCCGTGCGCTCTTTAAAGGGGCTGTGCGACTTCTCCTGGCTTTTCTGGGAGGTGGGGGAATTCCCCCACCTCGGAGAAAAGCCCGCAGGAGCCGCGCAGCCTTTAAAGAGGGTGCCGCTCTTGGGGGCTTTTCCCCCAGGAGGGAGAAGGGACTGCTGCAGCCAGTCACTCCCTTCTCCCTCCTAGAGAAAAGCCCGCAGGAGCGCACGAAGCTTGTGTGCGGCTCTTGAGGGCTTTTCCCGCCTGCCTCCCCCCCTGCATTCGCTCCATAGGACGCACACACATTTTCCCTTGCTTTTTAGGAGGGAAAAAGTGCGTCCTATGGTGCGAAAAATACGGTAAATAGGTACCGTTCTGACGGGAAGGTAAACGGTGTTTCCGTGCGCTGCTCTGGTTCGCCAGAAGCGGCTTAGTCATGCTGACCACATGACCCAGAAGCTGGACGCCGGCTCCCTCGGCCAATAAAGCGAGATGAGCGCCGCAACCCCAGAGTCAGCCATGACTGGACCTAATGGTCAGGGGTCCCTTTACCTTTACCTTTACAGTCTCCTGCAATACGTTGCAGTTGAAGAGCCACTGAGGTTAAGAAGCAGCTTTCAATGTGTATATGAAGGCTGCTGTTTTTTTAAAACAGGAAAGATTAAAACTGTGGATGAGAAGATCAGTAAGTGGCAACAAACTTTTTTTATTGATTAATTGAATTTATATACTGCCCTATACCCGGAGGTCTCAGGGCACTTCACAGAACAAAATCAAAATATAAAACCCACAAAACATACAATCAAAAGAAAAACAACAACCCAATAACGCCCTTCAAAAAACCCCACATTTTAAAAAGGCATAGGATGTCAATCAAATCAACCAAAGACCTGGTTAAAAAGGAATGTTTTTGCCTGGCGCCTAAAGGTGTGTAATGAAGGCGCCAGGCAAACTTCCCTGGGGAGAGCATTCCACAGACGGGGAGCCACTGCAGAGAAGGCCCCGTTCTCGTGTTGCCACCCTCTGGACCTCTCAAGGAGGGGACACACGAAGGAGGGCCTCAGAAGATGAACTCAGGGTCCGGGTAGGTTCATATGGAAGAGGCAGTTCTTGAGATACTGCGGTCCTGAGCCGTTTAAGGCTTTATAGGTCAAAATCAGCACTTTGTATTGGGTCTGGAAACTTCCATGAAAGGCTCCTCACCGCTGCTGATACTTCCCTCTAATTTACAGTCCCAGGAAAGGAGTGTTCCTAGACACATTTTCTGCTCATGTAAAAACACCAGGCAGGTCCCACAAATAACCCAGAGATACATTTAAATAAAAGCACACATTCTACTCATGTAAAAACACGTTGATTCCCGGACTGTCCGCGGGCTGGATTGAGCAGGCGATTGGGCCGCATCTGGCCCCCAGGGCCTTAGGTTGCCTACCCCTGCTCCACATGAACTGACCATGCGCCCTATTGCACGTTCCAGAAACTTCTAGCGCACATTGGGAGGGTGGTATTCTGTGTCCAAATAATCAGTGTAGCAAGGGTTCCCAAAGTTTTAAAACAAAAACAAGCCATACTGGTCCAGGAATAGCTGAGTGGATCAACTAGATATCTGAGAACATCCCCTAAACTCACTAGATCCTTTAGCATCGCTCTAGAGGCAGCTGTGCAATGGGCTCTTACAAGGCTACTGGGTAAGCAAATCTAGGTACACGCTGGCTGCCCTTACTGATAGGAGACGACCTGTCTTCGTTGAATTGACATATGAAGTATGAGCTATCCTCGGCTTTGCGTGTTCAGACCTTTAAACCTCCCCCTTAAATAAATTCAGACAAGACTCAATTTTTGGTTTGGTTTTTGGCAGAATTTAGGCCACAACTTTATTGATTATAGCAAGTGAGTGGTTGCATAGGCTCTGGTTCGACTAGCTCCCTGCACCCTTGCAGGTGGCGCTGACCCAGGGCACCAGCATAGGTCAGCCAAGGGTGAACACCTGGATAAGCGGAAAGCCGGGAGCAGGCTATCTCCACCACCCAAATGTCCCCCTGGACTCAGGCACGGGCACAACCCCCTCACAGGGGTTGACCGAACCATCGAGTCCCTGGATTCCTTTAATGGAATACCCTTCACATAGGGATGGCGAGAGCGTTCTCCCATCCCTATCACCTGAACCAGAGCCTATCCACAATCTTACAAGTTGTGACGATTTGCTACACGGCAGGCGAAACCCAAATGGCAACAGCCAATCAACCAAGTGAGGAAAATTCCTGCCGTGTGCCTGTCCCAACGACAGACAATGCACGACGGTATAGCAAGGTCAAGTGCACAGCCCTAAATATAGGGAGAGGTGGGTGGGTGTTCCGATGCACGAGCCGAAAGAGGAAGCTCTGGGTCACTGTGCATAGGTATATATAGGTCCTTTGATCCATTTAGCTTCCATCCCATTGGCTGATTAAACCCAGAATCAAGGGACCTACCAATTGGGTGTTGTGGCTATTCAATCGAACCCACCCACAACACAGGGTTTGGTTGCCAGGTCTCATCGCAACACGTGCCCTCTTTAAGGGAGGACCCGATTTTCCATGTAGCCCCTCTAGATAGGAACAGTCTCTTCTGCGTTCTGCCCTGCACCTGGCAGATTTCTGACCCAATATAAAGAGGTAACCATTTGGTTGGTGTGAGTTCCGTTTCAGAGTGGTTGAACATTCCCTGCAGAAATGTCAGATGACAAATGGGTGGTTAAACAAATTTCCAGAGGGGGAGCTTTCCTTATGTAGCCCATTGTCCCTCCCCTTGGCAGGCAAAATAGGGAAAGAGGGGAAAAAATTATTCAAAGTAGGCATTTTTTCTAATTTGTTTTTTTAAAAAAAATATTAAGTACAAATCAGAAAACATACATATTTACAACCAAAGAAAATACAAATGAAAAAGAAAATACATATAACCAAGGAAAAAAAATTAGAGAATATTTTGTCTCTTTTCATATTTAGTTATTTATACCTCTATAAAATGCTATTCACAATAAAGCAGTGAAATGAAAGATAAGATATCAGAAAAAAGAAAAAAAGAACAAAGAAAAAATAAAGTAAAAGAAAAAGATCATAGATGAAAATTTTTAAAAGTAGATTTTTTTTAAAAAACAAACAACACTTTATTTAAGGTAGATAAGGACAAGATGAAATTATACAATTGATGGGAAACGGCCATGTATTGTGAGTACTTATCTGCATTTTTTCTAATTTGTATAACACAAAAGTCACAGCAGATTTCTTACTGGAACAGAATTTGGGTTACCTTGGTGGAGAATCTCAATCTTCTCCCCCACCCTGTTTTTAAGTGCAGGAGTACACACAGCCCTGACAAGTATTAAACAAAGGTAGGAGTTTACAAATGTTGCATGGTTCTCAGATTATGAAAACTCAACGTCATGTTCCAGAAATAACGCAACCCCATTTGCTTACACTTTCTGCCGCCTCCTTAGCAAAACTGTTATTTTAGTGCTTGCAAAATGTGTCTGACAGGCACTCTTACTGCCTGCCTTTTTTATTTATTCTCAGATTGTTCAACCACTATCGGCAGTTCACATGATGTTTTGTATTTAATTTCCTTCTGTCCCTCTGTCTCTCTTTATTTAATGTAATCAGCCAAAGAATAAAGCAGTTGGAATATATAAAAAATGCATTCAAATAAGCAAGTGAAATGTCTGTTTGATGCTTCGTATGCATTGCAAAATGAGGATATCCAGACATTCACATGTACAATGTTAAAGTTTCTTTGTGTTTTCAGCCAGGAGTGCCTCACTTTTTAGAACTTTTGTTAACACTGCCTTTGAAGAGAGCCCTTCAGAATATCATACACATTCAGCCAAGCTGCCAAGACTAGAGGCAGCTGTATTGGTCAATGTGTAGCAGGATTCGCTTGCTAAGCAACTGGCAAATGAGAGGGGTTTTGTTTCGGGCGGCTCTTCTCAGAATGAGAAGCCCAGTTCTAGTCAAATGCCATTACTCCAGCACTACGAATACCATCTAAAGGCAATAAGTCTCTTTTTATTAACATCGCCTTTCCCCCAGAAGAAGAGGCAGGCTAGGATTTCTGTGTATGCCAATCAATCTTTTCCTAACCAGTTCTGTGGATTGTAGTTCTGATTCATTATTGACAAACATAGTAGAGAAAGCAGGAAATCTACTGTGTATGATATTTGGGAGAAGCAGATGTGTGAACATCATGTGTGAGCTGCTTAAAGGGCTTACAAAACTGTGGCTGCATATGGTATGCTGAATATTATTTATCTCCAGTTTTCAAAGAGACAGGGAGGTGGTTTTATTACCACCTGGCCAGATCCGTCTTTCTAGTCCAACAGCTTCTGCAGGATTTCCATCTCCAGTCCAAAAAATACACCAAACCAACTCTACCCCAACAGTGTTTCTTGAATTAGCTGCCCTTTTAAAATTTATCAAAACAAACCCTAGCATGCTTTCCATGCAAGAGGTTCTCCAGTTCAATCCCTTACATGTCCAGTTGAACAGATGCCACATAGCAAGGCTGGCAGAGGCATCTGCTAGAGGTGTTGGAGAGCAGTTGCCAGTTCATCAGTGGGAAAGATGAGCCAAGCAGGCATGGGCCAAGCTTGATATGTTCAGCAGTGGTAGATATGCATGCAGACAAGAATGCTTAAGTGCCTTGTATAAGGTAAAGGGACCCCTGACCATTAGGTCCAGTCGTGGCCGATTCTGGGGTTGCGGCGCTCATCTCATTTTATTGGCCAAGGGTGTACAGCTTCCGGGTCATGTGGCCAGCATGACTAAGCCTCTTCTGGCGAACCAGAGCAGTGCAAGGAAACACTGTTTACCTTCCCACCGTAGTGGTACCTATTTATCTACTTGCACTTTGTGCTTTCGAACTGCTAGGTTGGCAGGAGCAGGGACCGAACAATGAGAGCTCACCCCATCGCGGGGATTCAAACCGCTGACTTTCTGATCGGCAAGCCCTAGGCTCAGTGGTTTAGACCACAGCGCCACCCGCGTCCTAGTGCCATGTATAAAGGTAAAGGGACCCCTGACTATTAGGTCCAGTCGTGACCGACTCTGGGGTTGTGGTGCTCATCTCGCTTTATTGGCTGAGGGAGCCGTCGTACAGCTTCTGGGTCATGTGGCCAGCATAACTAAGCCGCTTCTGGAGAACCAGAGCAGCACTAAAATAAAGAGGTCTTTCAAGGTAACCCAGATCAGGGGTTTTTTTCTCGCTGGAACTCAGTTCCGGCACCTCTTAGTTGGGCACCATTGCCATTAAAGAGAACAAGGGAGGTGTTCACCTCTTTTTCTAGAAAAATAGCACTGACCCATATAGTTTTGCACACTTTATCTCTCTCCATGATTAGGAGAAGCAGGATAGACCACAACACAAGGCACTAAAGCCCACAGCCATTGGAAGATCTTTTGCAGGCACTCCCAATGTGCTTTTCGTCTTTCTCATGCAGCTATTTTTTAAAATGAAAGTTTCCTAGTATAGTATGCTAAATTTTGTATACCCATGCCCACATAAAGAATCCCGGAACTCACTGTCCAGAGTCAATGTGTCTAAAACAAGTTAACTTGAAAACTCACTCTGAAAAATGGGAGATACTGTTTAACAGGGCTTTGCCTTAATGTGCCTGCCACAGGGGAATTTTCCATAAACGCTGAAGTCATAAAAGGACAGGAAATATAATGAGTGGAAGGGAATCCAAGATTAATTATGACGCTTGGTAACCAGATGCTTTCAAAAGAGGGGTCCGCTGGGAATTTTGCTGCAGGATACATCAGATGGATTCATTTCACAACAGGAAGGAGAAAAGGTGATACGTTTTGCAAATGGGCATGACAACACCCATCTCAGATGACATTGTATTAGGAGAAATGAGCAATGCCTGGAATGCAAAAAGGGAAGAGACAAAAAACCTCAAATTGTAAATATGAATTCAGTATATGCAGAAAATCCTTATGACATAACATTTGATTAAGCTATTAAAGTCAGACTAATAACTCCACTCTTCTCATAGCTGGCTACAAAGAATGAGCTTTGAGTTGTTTGGAGGTGTGGCCTTCAAGGAAACACTGAATTTTGGGGGTGGCTCTTTCAGTCTGAAAGCATCATCTTCAAGTTTCCAAATTTTAAATCCAAAGTGATTTTGCAGGACCTCTGAAAGACTGCTTTAATTTGTCACTTCATTTAAAGTAGTGTCAATTAATCCTCTGAACTTTTTTGGGGGGTTGGCAAAGGAGAGATTTTCCACATTCATCTTTCTGAAAAGGTATCATAGGTTTATATTTAATTTTCTGAGCCCTATATTTCCACGTTGTCTACCTCATTTCCGGGAGGGCTTTTTTGTTGCACCAGTCTGGAGCTCTTAAGTACCGCAGCATAAATCTGTGCATTTTGTTGCCCTTTTTTGGCTTTTGGTTATGATACTTCTCTGAGAGCAGACTCGGGGGTTTTTTTGTACCTTGAGACTGCTAGTATGGAAAATTGGGTTTTCAAAATCATAGCAGGAAATTATGGTGGAACTTCTGAAATGCTGCTATTTTAAGTTTTGTGTCCCTGGTCCTCCCATCTTAGCAGCCGTGTTCCCAGTAAACCATGTCAGAAAGTTCCTGTTCACTGATACCTTTGGGAACAGGAAAAACAGATCAACTGCAGTCTGCTTTGCTTCTGAACATACTCCAGCAAGTGACTAATGAGCCTAGCAGATGTTTCTACTTCCAAAGGCTTTTTGTTATGGAAGAAATGCTACTAACCAACTTGTCCTTCTTCCTATCCCAGGAGGTGCCAGGACAACAGTGAACTGAGTTCTGACAATTCATTAAATACAGAGCAATAGAAGAGCACTGATACTCTGTGTCTTAAAGTTTAAATTGCATTGCACCTGAGTGGCCTATTGCATTTTATTGAAGTGCAGAGATGGTCAGAAACAGTGGGTTATGTTCAGTAAATAGTTGAGTGCTGATGAAGTGATCTATATCCTTGCAAAAGTTCCAGAGTCAGGTACACAATCCACTATTGCTTTTGAAGTTGGCATCCTGCTCTCTGAAATGGAGTGGAGGATGACCTAGATCTCGCTGTTCATGTGCAGAGATTTGTTGCCTCTCATGTAGGTATCGATCCACACAAAGTACAGAGGATTTCTGCATGTGCAGCAAGAATTAGCAGAGGATGGGGGCTTTTTGAAACTTGATGGAAACATTGCCAGATTCCGATAAGGTTTATTTAGTTCAGCAATTTGTATACCACTTAACACGATGGCTTCTAAACGGTGTCCAGTGATGTTACAGAAAATAAAATTAATTTAACGTACCCATAAAATCAGAGAAGCTTGCTCAAAATGGCTGTTGAGGTTGATTTCAACGAATGCTTGAAGTTCAGGCCCAGAATACTGAGCTTGTGGATCTGGGTGGATGTGTGAAGTTACTCTCTGTCAACTTTGCCCTGAAGCTGATCTAGGTGCTGAATTTTGGTTTCGGTGGGATTTGCTGGCATATCTATTTAAGAGTGGCAAAAGGAAGCTACTTTGGCTAAAGTTGTCATTACATCTTAGAAGTTGTGAAGCTGGTGAAAATGTATAAAATTGCAAACTTGGCATTATTGCCAAGTTTTGTTTGTGGCTTTGCTTGTGTAAAGCTGCTGGCTTTGGTTGGTTCATACATAAGGGTCTGGTGACTTCTGTTTCAGTGCATCTGAAGAAGTGTGCATGCACACAAAAGCTTATACCCAGAACAAACTTAGTTGGTCTCTAGGGACGCGGGTGGCGCTGTGGGTAAAACTTCAGTGCCTAGGGCTTGCCGATCGCATGGTCAGCGGTTTGAATCCCCGCGGCGGGTTGAGCTCCCGTCTTTCGGTCCCAGCTCCTGTCCACCTAGCAGTTCGAAAGCACCCCTAAGTGCAAGTAGATAAATAGGTACCGCTTTATAGCGGGAAGATAAACGGCGTTTCCGTGTGCTGCGCTGGTGCTGGCTCGCCAGAGCAGCTTCATCACGCTGGCCACGTGACCCAGAAGTGTCTCCGGACAGCGCTGGCCCCCGGCCTCTTAAGTGAGATGGGCGCACAACCCTAGAGTCGGACACAACTGGCCCGTACAGGCAGGGGTACCTTTACCTTTAAGGTGCTATTGCACAATTTTTATATATATTTTGACTGCGTCAGACCAACACGGCTACCTACCTGAATCTAGGCTTTGGTTGGGTTATTCTAGGTTTACTCGTGTGCCCTTGACATTACTGTCCTGAAGTCAATTCATGAACAAATGTTTGTACTTTTTTCTCCTCTGTTTTGTTTGGAAAGAGGGTACAGAAGAAGAATTCAGAATTGATACATATGCAGTGCATCTCTGTACCTTTCCCTTAGGCGTTCTTAGAAGTTTTTCGCTCTCATGAACAACTAATATGTTCCTTATTAAGAACATCAAACAGCTTTCTCAAAAATTCTGCTTTGGTGGGAAATTTCCTACTATAAGGGTCTTCCTAGCCACCAGTAGATGCTTCCATATTGCTGTTTTATGTAACTGCTTATTCTTCTTCTTCTTTGGCGTTCACTCGTAGCCAAGTAAGATCGTCTTCCATGAATATGGTCTTAACAGTGTGTCTGCAGATGACTGTGGAGGCCAATTCTGGATCCACACGTCCTTCCACAGTGAGGACATAGGTTTCCAGGCAGGAGTTAATCACGGTGAAGGTTTGCCAAATGTGCCTGGGAATAGAGTAGTTGCTTTGGAAGATTGATCAGGCATCACACAACAAGACCAGTCCAATGAAGTTGATGTTGAAGAATCATCACTTTGACACTGGTAATCTTTGCTTCTTCCAGTACACCAACATTAGTTTGCCTGTCTTCCCAAGTGATAAATGTTTCGGAGACACTGTAGATGGAATCTTTCAAGGAGTCGGAGATGGTGTTTATAAGTGGTCCATGTTTCACACGCGTACATCACTTTCAGAAGTGACAGACATGATGAATCAGTGTGTCTGATAATGCACAATCTTGAGTTCTGCATTCCCTCTGATGATAATTGCTAATCTAGGTTGATTGTTGGGATCAGTAGAGGTGGCACAAGGCGCTGTATCTAAACAGTGATAGTTAGCACTAAGCCTCTTCAACGAGACACCTCCTTTCTGTCTGAATGGAAGTATCCCAAGCCTTTCCTATACAATGCAAAAAGTAGCTGTGCAGTTTCTGACAAAGTACCTGCGTAGCCTTTGCATGAAAGTACTCAATGAACTCATGTTTGGGAAGGGACATCTAGAATGCGTTTCCTTTGCAGGTAGGGAGAATCGAAGGGTTGTCTCTTTAGGCATATATGGGTAGAAGTGGTCATTGTATCTTTACTGATGAATGAGAAACTTTCAGAGCTGAAGTAAGTTCAGGGTTGTATAGGAAAGATGTGGAATCAGGATGCCTCTTATTACAGAGGCATATTAACAATGCCTATTCACACAGGCTAGACTCTCACAAACAGCTGAGGTAAGATAACCCTGTGACTGGCCTGTACCACTTCACACCACAGGTATAGACTCTTATGGGGCAACTCCCATCTCTTGCGGGGGCGCAATTAGTGCCAGCGCAGTCCGTTAAGAGTTTGGGTGTAGTCTTTGACACCTCCCTTTCCATGCAGGCGCAGATTGCAGCTATAACAAAGGCGGCATTTTTTCATCTCCGCCATGCTAAGTAGTTGGCTCCTTACCTCTCTCGCCCTGACCTAGCCACTGTGATCCACGCGACAATCACCTCCAGACTGGATTATTGTAACTCACTCTACGTGGGGCTGCCCTTGAGACTGACCCAGAAACTCCAGCGGGTGTCCTCGCTGCGAGATCACATTTACCCGGTGCTATACCAGCTGCACTGGCTCCCAGTGGAGTACAGGATCAGGTTTAAGGTGCTGGTTTTAACCTTCAAAGCCCTATACGGCCTAGGCCTAGGACCCTCATACCTACGGGACCGCCTCTCCTGGTATGTCCCACAGAGGAACTTACAGTCTTCAAACAAAAACATCTTGGAGGTCCCAGGCCACAGAGAGGTTAGGCTGGCCTCCACCAGAGCCAGGGCTTTTTCGGCTGTGGCTCTGATCTGGTGGAACGCTCTGTCACAAGAGACTAGGGCCCTGCGGGACTTGACATCCTTCCGTAGGGCCTGCAAGACAGAGCTGTTCCACCAAGCCTTTGGCCAGGGCACAGCCTGACTCCCTCCTTTGGCAGTCCTCACAGAACTCTAGCCCAATGGTTGCCATTAATCTGACTGGAATTAATTTTATAATGAAATGATTTTAGAATGTTTTATCATTTTACTGTTGCCGCTCTGAGCCCGGCTTCGGCTGGGGAGGGCGGGATATAAATAAAATTTATTATGATTATGATTATTTTGTAGAAAATGTACGTTAGACTGCAGTCTTGGGACTTGGTTTTCTAAGTGTAGGAAGGGTATTCCGTCACTGTCATAGTCCATCGTAGTCCCACCTGATCTTTGTGAGACCTTAGCCATGAATAGAGGATTTTTTAGATTTTGGGATCCATCATTTAGGTCACACTCCTGCGATCCAGGTAATATCTGAGTACTGCCCAGAGCCAAAACTGAGTGAGGCGAATGCACATCCACCCAGTTCTGTTGGGTATCACACTTAACCCTTTGCTGCTAATGTTGGGATTATGTTTTATGAACTGGAGATTACTGTTCTATACCATGTGTAACACATTGCAGCTGTAGCGTTTTTTGTCAGGCTTATATAAGGACTACATTTCGTAATGTATGTAAGTGTTTTGGATGCTTTTTGCAAAGAGTTTTTGTGGGTTTTTTGTGTTTTGTTTTTGTTTTAGATTGTAGAACAGCATATATTTGAAATAAAAAAGATAGGCCTTTTATCCAAATTCAGTGAATCCATCAAAACTCAAATCCTTTTGAGTTCTGCCTTTTAAATGTCGGATGAGCAAATATCGTGAAGGGATTGATAACTACTTGAACTGTTAAGAGTGGAACCCTCCCTATCAACAAGGTTTCAGCTAAAACTAATATATTATTTCTTCTATTGAAACAGGAGAAAGAAAAGAATTTGTATTTTTTTTTTAAAAAGCCTCCAAAAATGCTGGATAAGTTTTACAACCATAAATGGTAAAAGCAACCCTGCTCCCCTGCCAGAAAGCCGACCGATAGCGTACGGTTTTGATTTACAGAAACAGCCCAGCAAGGGCTCTTGTCGAGAACTTTGTGCCTGTTATAAAAAATGTGATTAGCTATAAAACAAAGAGTGATGTTGGGAGAGAATTGAAGTAACAGCTGATTGCGGATTCCTGCCTTTACCAATGCCGGGAATGAGCACCGAGAAAAGGCCAAGTGAGGGAATTCACTAGGAGTGAATTAAAATATTTTTCTTTCTTTCCACAGAAATAAAATCTGGAATTCAGGGTGGGGAAAGCTACTTCATACATTTTCTAATGCTTATTCCCTGCCATTCATCAAGAAATCTCTCCAGCTATAGCCATCTGCTGCTTAAAATGCCTTGGAACACATTGCCTTCTTTTTCAGACCATCTGGCACATGTTCCTCTGTTACAAACCCAAAGTTGCTGGGTGTGTCTGTCTATGTTGACATGTTCTTTGAGTACGAAAGGCGCGTTGAGTTTGGATCCTGTTTTCTCTTGGGCTCCTTTCACATATTACATAGGTTTGCCACCAGGTGTATGCCCAGCTGGGGAGCTGTCGGAGCACATGGCTCCCTCCTAAGTGTACCTGCCTGGTAAATTTATTATTTATTATTTCTTTATTAAATCTGTGTACCACCCTTCATCCGTACATTGTAGGGAGCTTCACAACATTAAAAAGTGTACAGTGGTACCTCGGGTTACATACGCTTCAGGTTACATACGCTTCAGGTTACAGATTCCGCTAACCCAGAAATAGTACTTCAGGTTAAGAACTTTGCTTCAGGATAAGAACAGAAATCGGGCTCCAGCGGTGCGGCAGCAGCAGGAGGCCCCATTAGCTAAAGTGGTGCTTCAGGCTAAGAACAGTTTCAGGTTAAGAACGGACCTCCGGAACGAATTAAGTACTTAACCCGAGGTACCACTGTATTTGCCTGGTAAATGTCTGCCACTTTCACAATTTAAAACATTCTGTATGCACTTGGGAAATAATAATGATATGTGAACTTGCCCTGATTGTTTAGCCTTGCAAACGGCATCAAGGACTTTTATTAGCCCGTTGAAAAATGTCCACCAAATATTACCTTTTCCTCACCAAAATCCCACCCAATCTCTTGATTTGAGTTACCCAAGCAACAGACTGTCACCATCTGCCTGCACCTTTCGTTAAGTTCCTATTGCAGCAGTGTTCTCCATGCTTCCTTGTTTCGTATAATAATTTAATTTGCTGAAATTGTAAATGCTTGTATGCATGTCTATGTGTTTACATTTGAGTGGTTGGTAACTGAATTCTAGAGAGTTTTTCTAGTAGTTCTCATGTGATTTATGTGAAGCAAGAAGTCTGTGTTTGAGAATCCACTGTGAACACTGCTTAGCTGAATAGAGTGTTGGAGTGCTTCTTTGAAAGAATGAGAACAAAACTATAGGGGAAGGTAAAAGTGGAAATCTTTCATAGGAGCTTCAAGGCATGGCCTAATTGAGATACAGAAGCTGAGTGCTGAGCTCTGGAACGAAAGGAAAATGCAGTTGTTTGTTGTAGGTTGTAGGTTGGAAGAAGAGACTATAAGCCCATGCTTAGACAAGCATGTGACTGTAAATATTATGATTTAATTCATCTATAAGATTCTGAAAGTAAAGATTTTGAATGTTAAAGTCTGGACATTGGTTTAATTTCCTTTTTTTAAAAAAAATTGTTATTAATTTTCTTTTCTCAAAACAAAAATCCAATATCATTGTTAAACATACATTTTCCAATTTCCCCCCTCCCTGTTCACTTCCCTCAATTACCATTTCTGGTTTATTACACCAGATGATACATTCTGCTGTTTATATACAATATTATGTTATCACATTGTTATACTTCTTGTTCTCTGTAAACAGAATTGTAAATGTTTATTTAAATCCTGCCAGCGAGACCATTTCTTTCTGTTGCTTCTGCAAATATATTGTAAAGAGTTCCCATTCTTTTTCAAAGTCACTACAGTGGTACCTCGGCTTAAGTACTTAATTCGTTCCGGAGGTCCGTTCTTAACCTGAAATTGTTCTTAACCTGAAGCACCACTTTAGTTAATGGGGCCTCCTGCTGCTGCCGCGCCGCTGCTGCACGATTTCTGTTCTCATCCTGAAGCAAAGTTCTTAACCCGAGGTACTATTTCTGGGTTAGTGGAGTCTGTAACCTGAAGCGTATGTAACCCGAGGTACCACTGTATTGTCCTTTTCACACAGTTTGTCCATTAACTTTGCTAACGCTGCATAGTTCATCCACTTTTCTTGCCATTGTGCTTTTGGCGGTCTTCCAATTTTGAGCTATTAAGATTCCTGCCACTGTTGCAGCATACATGAATAATGTCCTTTTTTCTTTTGACAACTCTTGTCCTAAAATCCCTAACAAAAAGGCTTCTGGGTTTTTAAGCATTGGTTTAATTTCCAAAGAAGGATGTCAGTCATATGTACAGTATGATTTGAGTTTAGCTGTGATTTCGCTACCCTTACGTCAATATTCATAGTGTTCCCCATTTTACCACTAGCTTTCTTTTCCCACTGGTTCCGTTCTCCCTTGCTGCCTGTTATGCTTTCAGCTTTCTTTCAGAACAACGTGATCTCTCTTTTCTAGAGATTGAGGGGGTGGAATTTGATTCAGTTCTCCTTAAACCTGAATTTATCAAATCCACTCTTTCTGAAACAATGAGAACCAAAACACAGACATCCTCTGAAATTTGCACTTATCCAGCCAACCGTTATTTACAAAAACACATCTATTAGGGGGAAGTGAACGTATTAGTGAAAATATCATAGCCAAATGTGATATATCAGGAGAAATTGCCTGCTGAAATGTGTATATTAGTCAAAAATGCATACAAAAATGTGTTTATTAGGAGCAAAACACACTAAAATTGTGGAGAATTTTCAATGAGGAGTTTTTTTTTTGAAAGAAAATTTACAAATTGCTGCAGAAAAGTGAACCAAATTTCAGCTTTATGTATGATCTAGTTGAGATCCCTGCATTGCAGGGGGTTGGGCTAGATGGCCTTTGGGATCCCTTCCAACTCTGCAGTTCTATGATTTGAAAAATGAGGAACCGATGCCCTTGTTTAACTCCTCAGTCAGAGCATAGGACTTGCTGATCAGAAGGTTGGTGGTTCGATCCCCGCGATGGGGTGAGCTCCCGTTACTCGGTCCCTGCTCCTACCAACCTAGCAGTTCAAAAGCACGTCAAAGTGCAAGTAGATAAATAGGTATCGCTCCAGCAGGAAGGTAAACGGCGTTTCCATGCGCTGCTCTGCTTCGCCAGAAGCAGTTTAGTCATGCTGGCCACATGACCCAGAAGCTGTACGCCTGCTCCCTCGGCCAATAAAGCGAGATGAGCGCCGCAACCCCAGAGTCAGTCACGACTGGACCTAATGGTCAGGGGTCCCATTACCTTTACCTTACTTCTCTCTAACCATAATGAAATTTTGAGTATATGCAACACAATTTTCTCACGTTCATCACCCCTTATCCTTTCTTATCTTTCTCTCTGCTGTTTAAAGTTTTAAACTGAGGTGGCGAATTCCCCTCATCACATTTCTTTTTAAAATTTTGTTAATTGATGGCACTGTATGCATAAATCTGTCATCCACTTCTCATTGTAAGTGCAACCTTTTCCCTTCTAACACCCCTTCCATCTCCTTGGCTTAGCAAGCAAAAGAGCTTAGAGAGAGAGAGAGAAGCTCAGCGTTATTAAAACCAGAGGGGGTCCCAAATTGGCTTCCTTGGAGGGTTTTTTTTTTTGGGGGGGGGGAGGGAGTGGACAGCTAGCTATCTGTCAGTTCAGCCTAGGAAATTGTTCCTCAGGGTAAAAAGTGGGTCTGGGATTCCTTCCAACTCTTAAAATTCTATACTTCTGAGTTAGGTGAGTTGATTTTGAGAATTTTTTTCTGAGTGGTTTGCCTTTTCCAGTATTCACTTCTCTCCCACTAACTGGTACAGCACAGGAGTATGGACATTGTGCTCCTACAGTACATGTATGTATTGCGGGGTTTGTAAATATCTACAGTTTATTACTTATTTTCTCCCCCATCCAATTGTACATTGCTTTCAATAAACACACTCTCTTTGTTTCCCACTACAGTGGTACCTCAGGTTAAGTACTTAATTCATTCTGGAGGTCCGTTCTTTACCTGAAACTGTTCTTAACCTGAAGCACCACTTTAGCTAATGGGGCCTCCTGCTGCCGCCGCACCGCCGGAGCATGATTTCTGTTCTCATCCTGAAGCAAAGTTCTTAACCTGAAGCACTATTTATGGGTTAGCGGAATCTGGAGCCTGAAGCGTATGTAACCTGAAGCGTATGTAACCCGAGGTACCACTGTACGTGGGAAAAGCAAAAAGGGTAGAAGATATTTAGAGTCTTGGACTTCCGCTTTAAAATGTGATTTTGTGGACATTGTGCATTCCTCAGACTCCCCTTGCATACACACTTGACCAGAGGGTGCATTTAATGTAAAACTAATGCCAGTGTGGTGTAGTGGTTAAGAGCGGTAGTCACGTAACCTGGGGAACCGGGTTCGCTTCCCCGCTCCTCCACATGCAGCTGCTGGGTGACCTTGGGCTAGTCACACTTCTTTGAAGTCTCTCAGCCCCACTCACCTCACAGAGTGTTTGTTGTGGGGGAGGAAGGGAAAGGAGATTGTTAGCCGCTTTGAGACTCCTGAAGGGGAGTGAAAGGCAGGATATCAAATCCAAACTCCTCTTCTTCTTCTTAATGAAGCTTAAGCTTAAACTTCAAGGCCTCTAATCCTGGAGGTACCCAGGAAGTGACATTACTCCACAGTGCATAAAAACTTTGTGTCTAGTAGATTATTTTTGTTGTATGTTTTTCAACTATCCCAATGTCTGAGAGTGAGTAGCGTAGATGTTGTAAACGTAGAGTGTCACAGCAAGTTGGCTATTCTGCTGAAGAGTGCACGAATTCTTTATGCATATCGTCTCTAAAAAATGACATTGCAAGGAAGCTTTCATGTGATGAAACTGTACGTGAACAGGTTGCTAGAAAAACCAGAAAAATAATATTTTGTAAAATGTGCTTGATGTAATAGGAGATAATCTGGTAGAGGACTTTTAATCAAAATCAGAGATCTAGTAGTTGTTATTATTTTTAATTGTGGTGATCAGCCATGGAATAACCCAACTGAAGAAGATAACAGTGGTTATTCAAACCTCGTTGCTGGTTGCAAAGGGCCCCCCATAAAAGTTCAAGTTTCAGGTTCCCCAAAATGTAGGTCCACCATTAAACTTGACTCTTTAAGGAGGGACATGGGTGCCGTTGTGGTCTAAACCACTGAGCCTCTTGGGCTTGCTGTTCAGAAGGTTGGTGGTTTGAATTCCCATGACAGGCTGAGCTCCCATTGCTCTGTCCCAGCTCCTGCCAACCTAGCAGTTTGAAAGCACACCAGTGTAAGTAGATAAATAGGTATCACTGCAGCGGGAAGGTAAACAGTGTTTCCATGCTCTCTGATTTCCGTCACGGTGTCCTGTTGCTCTAGAAGCAGTTAAGTCATGCTGGCTGCATGACCCAGAAAGCTGTCTGTGGTCAAATGCCAGCTTCCTCGGCATGTAAGCGAGATGAGCGCCGCAACCTCAGAATCTCCTTTGACTAGACTTAACTGTCCAGGGGTCCTTTACCTTTTTACCTTACTCTTTAAATATATTTTGTCTCGGTGCAGATCTACATATTGTAGTTAGCACACGGGCCTTATGCAGGCATAGAATTATAGAACTGTAGAGTTGGAAGCTACCAGCATGAGTTTGATCAAACTGCGGGAGGCAGTGGAGGACAGAAGTGCCTGGCGTGCTCTGGTCCAGGGGGTCACGAAGAGTCGGACACGACTAAACAACAACAAGAAGAGTTGGAAGGGACCCTGAGGATCATCTAATCAAACCTCCTGCAACGCGGGAATATACAGCAGTCCCCCCGTATGGGGATCAAACCTACAACCTTGGCATTAACAGTACCACACTCTAACCAACATGTTTAACCGTAGTTCATTTTCCTGAACAAGGTAATCTGTAAGGACCCCTGACCATTAGGTCCAGTCATGACCGACTCTGGGGTTGTGGGGCTCATCTCACTTTATTGGCTGTGGGAGCCGGAGTACAGCTTCCGGGTCCTGTGGCCAGCATGACTAAGCCGCTTCTGGCGAACCAGAGCAGCGCACGAAAACGCCGTTTACCTTCCCGCCGGAGTGGTACCTATTTATCTACTTGAACTTTGATGTGCTTTCGAACTGCTAGGTTGGCAGGAGCAGGGACCAAGCAACAGGAGCTCACCCCGTCGCGGGGATTCAAACCACTGACTTTCTGATCGGCAAGCCCTAGGCTCTGTGGTTTAACCCACAGCGCCACCCGCGTTCCTCGACGTAATCTGTACACCTACGTAAATCGACTTTAAGGATTGGATCAATCCATGTTGTGCATTAACCATGGTTAGTTCTGCACCAGACTGTGGTTTCTTGGAATACATGTGCTCTTAAGGTTAAAATAACAAACCATGGTTAAACATTACGAAGGTGGTTAAAACCTCTCAGCATAGGGTCTGCGAAGGTGCTCTGAGGCTGTGGAGGGAAAACAACATTTCAGAGACTTGAAGGCACCGTGATACAGCCATGGTTGCTGTCCTAGTTTGTAATACTACAAAAGCACAAGAACTTAAAACAAACCAAGTTCTACGAGAACAGACCAAAGACCAAGAGAAAAATAAAAAAATGGTTCTGTCTTACTGTCTTTATGTTTATGGGAAGCTGATGTCTGTACATACATACACAGCTTGAAAGAAGAAAGCCATGATTTCCTAGTTTATAGAAGTCTTCAGTCAACAATCCTGTCAACAATGCTCACGAAATGAATAACCGTCTCTTGACAGTTCAAGGAGACAAGCATGATGCTTGCTTGCTGAATGCAGATATTTCAATAAGCCCTTTGCAGCTCATTTCCTTGTATTCATTTACATAATGGAAGGCCGGGTCAGTTTTTAGAGGGCGGCTCTTTTTTTGTGTTCTTCTGCAAGCTGTTTCCTTTGTGCCCTGGGCACAACCTGGCAGGAGCGTCTCCTGAGCAAGTCTGTTGAAATGAGAGGGAGTTGAGCAAGAAAGTCTATGGGCCAGGGGGCCTAAAAATGGGGTACTCATTGACATCTGGAGTGAATAAATAAGGGAAGCTCTTTTTTTGCCCTCTTCATAATAATAGTGACACTATTAAAATTTTCATCCTTGTTGGTAATCCAGTGGCGTAGCGTGAGTTGCAGAGCCCGGGGCTGCGTGGAAGGGAAACGGACGGAGTATGAATACGCATTGAGGCAGCCCCAGGTGTTGAAATTTTGCCCCAACCATTTTGCCCCCACGGCAACTGCCCCTGTAAAAAAGCTTTAGACAGATGCTAAACGTCAAGGTAAAGGGACCCCTGACCATTAGGTCCAGTCATGGCCGACTCTGGGGTTGCAGCGCTCATCTCGCTTTAATGGCCGAGGGAGCCGGCATACAGCTTCTGGGTCATGTGGCCAGCATGACTAAGCCGCTTCTGGCGAACCAGAGCAGTGCACAGAAACACCGTTTACCTTCCCGCCGGAGCGGTACCTATTTATCTACTTGCACTTGGACGTTCTTTCGAACTGCTAGGTTGGCAGGAGCAGGGACTGAACAACGGGAGCTTACTCCATCATGGGGATTCGAACTGCCGACCTTCTGATCGGCAAGTCCTAGGGTCTGTGGTTTAACCCACAGCGCCACCCGCGTCCCAACTGCCCCTGCTACGCCTCTGTGGTACTCTGAAAAGATACAGAACAGACTGTGTATTCAAAATCTATATAATACAAGGGTGGAATTCTTATGTTTTAGATTTCACCTGTAATGAAAATGTTCACGGAACTGTCTGTCTTATGCATAATATACACCCCCCCTTCTTTAGCCTGCTTTCTGGCACTTATCAGGGATTGATCATATCTCTACTGAGGGAACATTCTTGGTGTAAAGCAATGCTACCCCTGTCTATCACTACAGCTCCTTCCAATTACATGCAGTATTTGGTACCACCTTGAGGGATTAAACTAGATACTATTTTAATAGCCTGCAGCCCTAATATTTAGCCATGGCAGCTGTTAACAATGAGTGGCTTTCGCTGAAAAGATACCGTAGTTGCTGGTGATGGTAAAGTTAGCCAAAACGACAAAACAACTTGACAAATAAAACATATTGTATGTGAAATAAAAATCAGAGAGGTGAGAACCTGATTCTACGGTAGGTTTTTAAAAAATTATGGTGAAAGGTTGCTACCATACTATTATTCCCAAATCTATAAATGCAGCAAAGTGGAGGTATAACATTTTCTCAAACCGTTTAACTAATCATAAACACAATGAGACCTTCTGACTACCTAGAATTCCTAATTAGTTAAAAATTAGAAAGGAAGCAATTTAATTCCCTCCTAATCACAATGTAATCACCTACTTGGAATTAAAAGGAGTACTTTCCATTGTGCCTTTGGGGGACTGAATATAAAAAGGATGAATTAGTGATTGAACTTATACCCTTCAGAGGAACTTTCAAATTCCAACTAGGTCTGTGGAGCCACAGAGACCTTTTTTTACCCAGGCAATAATCCAGTTTGGAAATTAGCATTATCCAAACCAGACTGGGTCAACATGGTTGCCCTCTAGTTATTTGTTTATTTAACCACTGGGTTTGGTACAACATAGGACCTGAATTTACACCCTGCACATGCAAACTGTAAAATAAAAATGAGCAGGAATAAATGGATGGTGTTTAAAGTCAGCCTCCTGTGACTGAAGGAAATCAGTCACTCATACAGGATTTTGTGTTCACCTGATCCTGATAGTTGAGTCCAGCTCTGTGCTTTAGAAGTCGATAAAAAACACCTGAGGTACATTCCATCATTATGCCTGGGGTGAGATATTATTTTTCAGGCTTTCATTATTTGAAGCCTTGTAAGTATCTTCGGGGGGGGGGGGGGAATCAACTGGAGGTCGTCAACCCCAGTTTGCCCAAATTAAGCTGGTTCTTTCTTAATTCCCTTAGGTGGCTCAAATTTTTATTTTAACAGATACATGGTAGGTAATGTGATACCTTTTTCTTGGGCCGATTTCTGCAGGTTAGAGAATGAAAGCTGTTGCTAATCATTTGGATAGGGAAGACGGGAAGAACGCTGGCCTTGTGTCTTACGCAGTTGGGTAGGCTGCACTCGGATGGAATCTGATATCTTATGCATATTCTGGTGCCCAGAAAATTTAGGCTTTGAATGCTCTGGGGATTTGAATGCTGCATCCCAGATAATTTTTCTCTGGTGGAAGAACAGAAAGAAGAATGATCCTCTCTCCATCTCCACACAGAGGGTAGGAAATGGGGGGGGGGGAATTCCCCCCAAATGTTTAAAGAGCCTTACATACAGTGGTACCTCGGGTTACAAACACCTCAGGTTACAAACACTTCAGGTTACAGACTCTGCTAACCCGGAAATAGAACCTCGGGTTAAGAACTACCTCAGGATGAGAACAGAAATCGCAAGGCCACATTAGCTAAAGTGGTACCTCAGGTTAAGAATGGTTTCAGGTTAAGAACAGACTTCTGGAACGAATTAAGTTCATAACCAGAGGCACCACTGTACGTACCTCTATGAAACTATCCCCACTAACTAGGCTAAATGGGACAATATTATGACATGTTGTTGACATCCGTCTGTCTTGAGACAGTGGGGTCTTCTTACAGAGATGGTCAGTTTCAACACGAGTCAAAGTCAGTAGTTTCTTCTAGAGCCGGATCCTGGAAAATATTAGTGTGCTTTACAAACTGTCTAGAATATATTTTGAAGCAATAGAAAAACCTGCAAAGTGTGTTAATAAAAACCATAGAAAAATGAGCAAGCCTGTTAATTAGATGTGGAAGTAGAATGTGGGCATACCAGATAAATAGGCTTTTTGGTTATAATTCAGCTCTGAGGCTGTGCACATTGTGACACTTTTGCTGCCTTGAAAGAAACCATACTTCTGAGCTGAGCTGAGCTGAGCTCTTTAAATAAAAGAGCAGTTGTACAGGGGGGTTGGACTGGGTGTCCATCAATATGCAGATGATACCCAGCTCTTTGTTGCCATATTTTCTCTTCTAATGCAATAGCTCGTGAGATTACAATCGATAAATCCTTACACTCAGCAGTTATGCAGTATGTACACAACTGTGTGCGAGGATCTGTGTACATTCAACGAGTTAAGTTTAAAATAAGTACTTTAGTTTTAAAAGTTTGACAAATCCTGGAGTAGATGTGAGCCTGTATTTTTTACTCTCTCTTCTTACATCACAGTAACATTTCTTTCCCCCATCAAAACTGAAACCCTTCAGATGAGATCCACTAGATGTTTTGTATCATAACTGAGTACAATTCATTGGTGGTCTTTTGGTGGTGATGGTAGGATTGGCTTCAGTGTGTGTGTGTGGCCCTTACTATTTCTGGCATTGTTTGTTCTAACAACAAACTGGACACATAAATCCAGGCATGCCTTTATTGGTCTGACAACAGTTAGAATTTGGGTTACTGTGTAAACATGTGTAATATATAGTGGTATGTTGTTTTCCCTCCCTGCCCATGTCCTCTGCATCTTGGTCACAAGTGGCGTGACAGAACTTCCTCAAATATTGCTGCAATATCTTTGCAGCAACAACCCAGTGCAAGACTGGCAAATGTGACGCTTTTAAATGAATGTGGTCTTGATCGGCACTCTATGTTTATTACATTTTTAATTATTGTTATTATCCTGTCCTTTTAAAAAAGAAATAAATCCCGAGGGCAGTTTCACAAACACAAACAAAGCGCAATCACTTTCTTATACAGTCGTACCTTGGTTCTCGAACGCCTTGCGACTCGAACGTTTTGGCTCCCAAATGCCGCAAACCCGGAAGTGAGTGTTCCGGTTTGCGGACTTTTTTGGAAGCCGAACGTCCGATGCGGCTTCCGATCAAGTGCAAAAACATCGGAAGCCACACCTTGGTTTTCAAACATTTTCGGAAGTTGAATGAACTTTCGGAAGGGATTCTGTTTGAGAACCAAGATATGACTGTACGGTGGAACACAGTGTGAGGTCTTAATATCCGGCATAAAATGTGGTGTCGATAAGCTCTGCTTTACTTTTAAAAACAAAGGGTTGCATGCATTGTTAGTCACACTAACATGTAGGCATGTTGAAATTAATGGGCACAGTTAACTTAGTTCCATGAATTTCAAGGGGGGTCTACTCTGAGTAGGACTTAGTTGGATACAACCTTAATCAGAGTTATAACCTGTTGATTCTTTATTTACCGCTCCTGTATCCCACTTTTCCTCTTAGTGACTTATGTGGTGGGCTTCTTTGTGGCAGTTTACATCAGGGCTTTCTAATGGTTCCAGAATGGGACAGTCTTCACTTCTGGGATGTGGTGTGGGCTCATGGGCAGAAGACAGTTTTGCCGATTTGGAGTTTGGCATGGAAAAACAACTCCCCATGCCCCAGGGCTCAGTTCCGGCACCTCTCAGGTGAGTGCCATTGCCATTCTGAGAGAACAAGGGAGGTGTTCATGGTGAGTTCTGGTCTGGGTGCTGTATATCAGGGGTGGCCAACTCCCAAGAGACTGCGATCTACTTACAGAATTAAAAGCTGGAAGTGATCTGCCCCCTTTTGGGGGGGGGGGTTCAGGTCAAAGTTGTTTACCTTTTTTTAGGGAGAGAAAGAGGAACAGCCACTCACCAAGAGATCGCTGGGGAAACAAATAGCCTTGCTGGGTGAACTCCGTCTTCCATTCTGAAGATCGTGCAACAATGGAGGGTGGGGCCGGATTCTATTTTACCAATGCTAAGGAAAGGGAGAGCTGGACCATAAAGAAGGCTGAAGAATTGATGCTTTTGAATTATGGTGCTGGAGAAGACTCTTGAGAGTCCCATGGACTGCAAGAAGATCAAACCTATCCATTCTGAAGGAAATCAGTCCTGAGTGCTCACTGGAAGGACAGACCCTGAAGCTGAGGCTCCAATATTTTGGCCACCTCATGAGAAGAGAAGACTCCCTGGAAAAGACCCTGATGTTGGGAAAGATGGAGGGCACAAGGAGAAGGGGACGACAGAGGACGAGATGGTTGGACAGTGTTCTCGAAGCTACCAGCATGAGTTTGACCAAACTGTGGGAGGCAGTGGAAGACAGGAGTGCCTGGCGTGCTCTGGTCCATGGGGTCACAAAGAGTCAGACATGACTAAACGACTAAACAACAACAAGGAAAGGGAGCCAGTGATCGACCGCAATCTACCAAAACCTCCTGGGGATCTACCAGTAGATCGCGATCGACCTGTTGGACATCCCTGCTGTATATAAAAAAATGGACAGGATGCAGTTCTAACCAGAGGGATTGTGTTCTGTCTTGAACAGTGATAGCCACATCTCATGGCCCCTCCTTGGCTCTGTTCCTCATTCCCTACTGCTTCTCACTGTGGTTAGTTCATTCCTCTTTTTTCTTTCTTTCTCCTGAAGTTACAGTATATCTTGTCTAAACATTCTAAAGTATACAGTAAGCCGGGCATTGGGTTCAGAATCAAGTATATAAATTAAACTAGTTTTACATACCAACAATGCATGTGTCCCTATTTGACTTGCATCTTTTCCTCGCTGTAGAATTTATTTTACAGAGCTGCAGTGGCCCCATAACAAAATAACACAAAAGCGGGGGGGGGCAGGGGAAAGTCCTTTTCCTAAACATCTTCCCAATTTAGATTTTGACAGCATACCGAGCAAAGAGAGAAGGGAGGAATGAGAGAGGAGCAAATGCAATTGAACAAAAGCGAGCTTACTTAGAGCTGAATTTGATTAGCTAGGATAATGGGCTTTTCCACTGAAGTCTCCGCCCCCCCGCCCACAGTGTATTAAAAACTCTTTTTTTCCTTCCAGAGGGGATATGTTTCCCCACCTGCTTTGGGGCATTTCCAGGTGACTGTTTATTGTGAGATGCATGCAATAAAAGGAAAAAAAGGGCAGTAGTCACACAATATTTTAGGCATGAAAACCCTTGCCCGGATCCTCCCCACCTCCCCATTTAATGTGTATTTACCCTTTCTCTCATATATGTGTGTGTGTGTGTGTGTATGAGTGTGTGTGTGTATGTATACAGTGGTACCTCGGGTTAAGTACTTAATTCGTTCCGGAGGTCTGTTCTTAACCTGAAACTGTTCTTAACCTGAAGCACCACTTTAGCTAATGGGGCCTCCTGCTGCCGCTGCGCCACCGGAGAATGATTTCTGTTCTCATCCTGAAGCAAAGTTCTTAACCTGAAGCACTATTTCTGGGTTAGCGGAGTCTGTAACCTGAAGCGTATGTAGCCTGAAGCGTATGTAACCCGAGGTACCACTCTCTCTCTCTCTCTCTCTCTCTCTCTCTCTCTCTCTCTCTCTGTGTGTGTGTGTGTATCTGTGTGTGTGTGTGTGTGTGTGTGTGTGTGTGTGTGTGTGTGTATATATATATATATATATATGATCTGAGTGACCCTTTGCAATAATAAGCCCCCATGTAGAATCCCCCTTTGTTTCCCAACCTGTGGAGGTTGGTTCTGTACATTTTATTTATGGGGCGTGTAGGGGAAGTTAATGTATGTCATTCAACTAAGTTAAATAAACAACACTGATTTAAAAAGGAGTTCTAAGAGTTAGCGCTGCAGTGCAGTGTCTCCCCATGGCTCTTGCATCGGTGAAGAAGGTTTAAACTGAGAAATTTGAAACTCTTCGTATACCAGGGGTCAGCAAACTTTTTCAGCAGGGGGCCGGTCCACTGTCCCTCAGACCTTGTGAGGAGTCGGACCATATTTTGGAGGGAGAAAATGAATGAATTCCTATTCCCCACAAATAACCCAGAGATGCATTTTAAATAAAAGCACACATTCTACTCATGTAAAAACACACTGATTCCCGGACCGTCCGCGGGCCGGATTGAGAAGGCGATTGGGCCGCATCCGGCCCCCGGGCCTTAGTTTGTCTACCCTTGTCATATACTCACCGCTTTCCTCTTCAAAAACAGCTTCTTGATAGCTCAGTTGGTTGGAGCGTGGTGCAGATAATGCCAAGATTGCAGGTTTGATCCCCGTTTGGGACAGCTGTGTATCCCTGCGTTGTAGGGGGTTGGACTAGATGGACTCAAGATCCCTTCCAACTCTACAATTCTATGATTCTAAAACCTCCAAGTGTCCCTATTTTCCAGTGGTGTCCTTGATTTAGAGAAGCCATCCCGGTTTCTGATTTGATCCCAGAATGTCCCACTAGCCGACGTCCATATTTTCCTTGGAGAAATGTTGGAGGATATGGAACTATCCGACTCCTGAAGGCAATCCTGCATAGGGATTTTTTAAAAAAACGTTTGAAGTTTTATTACGTTTTTATATACGTTGAAAGTTGCCCAGAGTGACTGGGGCAACCCAGTAAGATGTGTGTGGGTATAAAAAGTAAAATTATCATTGTGGAATCGGACATCCCTGCTTTCATTGGAGAAATGTTGGAGGGTATGTGATTCTATGATGAGAATATGACTGCTAAACTTGTATTAATGTTAGGACTTTCACCTCCAGTGGGGTCTTGAATGGAGAAGCCAAGCACTGCCAGGCAGGGATACGGACTGCTTGCTACATTCCAGCTCTGATGAGGGTATTGCAAGAAGAGAAGCCACCGAAATCACCTTACACCAGTCTTTCTCAACCTGTGGGTACCCAGATGTTGTTGGACTACAACTCCCATCACCCCTAGCTGGCAAGGCCAGAGCTCAGGGATGATGGGAGTTGTAGTCCAACAACATCTGGGGACCCACAGGTTGAGAACTGCTGCCTTACACCAACAGGTTTGGAAATATCCAAGTGCTACTCCCTGACCCCTATATTAATTTTTTTAAGGCCATACTGAGCAGTGTGGATTTGATTTAAATCAAATCGATCTAAATCACAATTTAAATCCCTAGTCAGTAAGACTTAATTTAATTTACTTTTTTTTTTTACAGAAAGACTCATTCTTGCTGGTATAATCTTAATATTTACAACCAGGTGAAGGTTTTGTTTTTGGAATAATAAATTTTCAGAGTAGTGTTTACAGTTATATCAGAAATTACTGATTTGGTTATACTATTAGAAACCCATAGACAGATAATTATGAAATTATTGTGAGGTTTAATAAGTTAACTGTTTATATTTGGACAACTTTTCTGCTGTACTTTATTGGAAGGAGAAAAATAATCATTTCCTGAAAGCAATTTAAACAATTTATTTAACTAAAATAATAACATTATAGCATATGTATCCATGTTTGTTAACTGATGTGGTTAAACTTTTTTTTAAAAAAAACTTAGATTGAGTTTTAGCACACAGGAAGAACTTAAAGCAAATCCTTGAATAGCCTTTGGACTATAATGTAACTTAAATAGAAAACAATCTTTGGGGGGGGGGAATCCTCCAAAAGCATTTTATTTTTAAAATCCAATTTACATACCCCCCCCCCCGATTTAAAACAAAAAAAACTGATTTAAATAAAAAAATCAATTTTTAAAAATAAATGAAATCATTGATTTTTATCCACCCTGATACTGAACAACTAGGAAGCCTATTCTTGCTACCTAAAGACCACGACTGCCTTCATATTTCCTCTCTTTTTTTTCCTCACTCAGTTTCAAAGAGGCAGAGTCTGAGAGTCAAGTTTCTCGAGCTGTGAGCAACCGCAGTGCGATGGCTCGGTGTGTTCTGTCATCGTTGCTGCTTTAGCCTTTAGCTGGTAGCTTGGAACAAGTTTTCAAATGATGGACAGAGAGGCATTAAAAAGAGGATTTCACGCTGCCCTGTTCCTTTCTTACAAGACAGCATGGGGGAGATCTTCATAGTCCTGCCCTCCAAGTTACACGATACACCGTCATGCTGGGACAACATCCTCACACAGTGAGGGATTCTCTTCTCTGCGCGGTGGCAAGGAAAACAATTCTGCTTTCCTTAATCCATACTCTGCTTCAGGGGCGTCTTAACCATAGAGGCTAGTGACACTGAGTGCCAGGGCACCAAGTTCTGGAGGGCACCAGGGAAGAGGCAGAGGCTGGAAGCGGCGCCTCCCGGCATCAGTTTGCTGCCCTCGCCCGCCTCTGCCATTCCATGCCGAAGCAGCGCCACGCCCAGAACCTCAGTCTGCCATGGCCACCGTGGCACGAAGCGGCCAGGAGGCGCTGCGTCCAGCGTCCGCCTCTTTCCCGCCAGAGGAGCCACCCTCCAGCCATTGCCCACCTCCTCCAGCCCTTACGATGGCCCTGCTGTGCTGCATATTGAACAACGTTTGTCTGCTTAGCTTTTGCACTGTTCCGTTTGCTGCTTTTGTACACGACAGAAGGTGGCAGTACACCTTGCTCAGGGCCATCAGTGAAAATAGTGGGGGGCGCTGTGGTCTAAACCACTGAGCCTCTTGGACTTGCCGATCGGAAGGTCAGCGGTTCAAATCCCTGTGACTGAATGAGCTCCCGTTGCTCTGCTCCAGCTCCTGACAACCTAGCAGTTTGAAAGCATACCAGTGCAAGTAGATAAATAGGTACCACTGTGGTGGGAAGGTAAACAGCGTTTCTGTGCACTCTGGGTTCCGTCACAGTGTCCCGTTGCACCAGAAGCGGTTTAGTCTTGCTGGCCACATGACTCGGAAAGCTGTCTGTGGACAAACACCTGCTCCCTCAGCCTGAAAGTGAAATGAGCGTCGCAACCCCATAGTCGCCTTTGACTGGACGTAACCTTCCAGGGGTCCTTTACCTTTACCTTTACCTCCGCTCTCTCTCTGTAAAGCCCACATTGGCTTACCCTGAAGACGGTCTGTGTAAGACTACAGTGTAGAGGCCAAAGTGATGTGTTTGAGCAAGAAAAACCGGATGTGCAGCAAAGTTTAACACAGATATAAAAGCTTTTTTTGTGGAGGGGAGTAAGAGTGTTACAATCAAATCTGGATAAGGTAAGGAAATGGACCAGGTTTTACCTGCTTTAACAAAAACAGGGGAGCAATTGAAATACCAGGACCTAAGTCTTCTGAAACAATGGACTCAGCTGTAAAATAAAAGCATTTCATATGCATTGTATTTGCATTATAACACTGTGACACCAGGTGGCGCTGTGGAGCTCCGTTTTTGCCAACACAATTTGTCATACACAGTTTACAATGTGTTTTCCCGAAACACTTTTTTGATGTGTCTGGATCCAGCCAATGTCTTCATCATGCATCCCTATCTTTTAAAGTGATTGACTGCTTTCAGAACTGAACACTTAGAGATCTGTGTTTATTAACAGGCTCGATTTCACTGCATTAGCGTTTAAAGAGCCATCTCTTGTTGATGAAACCATTCATGAAATGCAGCCTCCCTTCCAAAAGCCACATGCAGCTGTGGCAGAAAGTCGTGGTTCAGCATTTTTCTTATTTAATTGATATGAACATAACTATGGGGAGGGTGGAAGCAAAAAGCTGCTCTGTCAGCACATCGGCGAAGGAGGAATTTTGTTAATTTAAATGACTTCTACATTTTTGAGGGGTCAGGGATATCAGCAAAGCTAATGAGGCAATTCTGGCAGAGCTGTGTCCTTGCGTTTTCTTTTCACACTGGAAGTTGCCTCTCAGCCGTTGGCTGAGCTCCTGAGAAATCATGGAAGAGTCACAAATATATTCCTTCTGAATGGGACACATAATTCTCGGAATTTTGCAGTTCATGTTTGAACCTACCCTTTGGAGCTCTCTGTTGTTGCAAATAGTCTTAAAATACTAGCATTGTAGACTCACCTAATCCAACCCCCAGCAGTTCAGAATTCTCAACTAAGGCATCCATGACAGATGGCCATCCAATCTCTGCATAGAAAGACTTAACAACGTTAGTATGGCATAAGGCTTCCTGGGCTTTTGCCCAGTTTATCAGATGCATAAAATGTTATCCTGCGTTACAAGTGCATATGTACATCCGGGGTGGGGTGGGGTGGATTTTAAAACGGAGAGGTCAAAAGAAAATGGCTTAAGGACAGTTGCAGAGTGTTCAGGAAGGTCAGAAATGGCAATAGTGAAA
Source organism: Podarcis bocagei (assembly GCF_964188305.1). NCBI lineage: Eukaryota > Metazoa > Chordata > Lepidosauria > Squamata > Lacertidae > Podarcis > Podarcis bocagei. The sequence continues at coordinate 14,484,181 of NC_138133.1, forward strand.
AGCCAGTGGGGGGACATTTCAGCCTCCAAAGACTCTCTGGGAGGTCAAAGAAAGGATATAACATGAAACAGCTGAACTACAATACATCAAGAGGTTCGGTTCTGTCACTGAAGTTGGCCTGTCTTTTGGCAAAAGGTTTGGGCACTGCTAGCGAGTAGGGACGCGGGTGGCGCTGTGGTCTAAACCACTGAACCTAGGGATTGCCGATCGGAAGGTCGGCGGTTCGAATCCCCGCAACGGAGTGAGCTCCCATTGCTCGGTCCCAGCTCCTGCCAACCCAGCAGTTCAAAAGCACGCCAGTGCAAGTAGATAAATAGGTACCACTCCGGCAGGAAGGTAAATGGCATTTCCTTGCGCTTCTCTGGTTCGCCAGAAGTGGCTTAATCAAGCTGGCCACTTGACCCGGAAGCTGTCTGCGGACAAACGCTGGCTCTCTCAGCCAGTAAAGCGAGATGAGCACCACAACCCCAGAGTCGTTTGCGACTGGACTTAACTGTCAGGGGTCCTTTACCTTTAGAGAGTAACTCAATGGGGATTTAGTGAAACTCATGGGTTTTCCTATTTTCCTGGTAGAAAACAAAAGTCCTCAAGATCTGACAGTAGAGATGAAATTCAGCAGCAGAGCATTTCAGACTTAGGGGGCTGAAACTGAAAAGACCCTGCTGTAAGCAGGATCTCACTATACAAATTTGCACGTGACATCAAACCGTAGTTTAAAACAAACATTGATTTCGCTGGTTCATGGTGGTGAATAGTCTTTGCTCCATTCTTGCACCACTCATGCTTTTGGGAAACAAACCGGAATCTGGCTTGTCGTGATTTCCAAACCTGGGTTCATGGCTTGTTTCTCTCCAAACAAAGTATGAACGGTAACCAAGGTTTGGACATCACAACACAGCACACTCCTGACTTGCTTCCTGGCAGTGCAGCATAAGAGGGAGAGCAAGGGAACGAGAACTGTTCAGTAGCATGTACCAGTGTGCTGATCGTGTGAAACCTTTGTTGTTGACTGGCTTAATGTGATGTGTGTCCTGGCCCATTGAAGGGTGCCAGGAGTCACAAACTAGAGAAGGTGCCTAAATGTACATGGCCCAACATACCCGACAAGGAGGCAAGCATCCTAGCAAATGTAAGTGGTGTATTTGGTTACCGATTTTAGCATTCCTTACAGATGACATTGACGATACATTATTGTTTCCCCATGCGATGATGTGTACTGTGTTGCACAACTATCTCCGGCACATCTGCATAAACAATGTGTGGAAGGAAGTTGGAGTTTGCATTTGAAGGTGACACAGCCCTGTAGCATCCTGGTTACAGTGTTTGATGCATGATGAAACAGACGTTCGAAAAGCTATACGTTTTATGTTTGCAAAATTTAAATAGGACACGTATCCTTTAAAACAGCTGGAAGGGGGCATTTGAAAACATCTGAGCTAAAAGGACTGTAGTAGCAGTTTGGCTGCTGAATGAACCCAGGGCAAAATATTTCCTCCCATGAAGCAAAATAACTTAGAGATTGGATAGGTAGTTTGCACATGCAGTCTGTTGGAATGGAGTTTTGATAAATAGTGAGTTAGTTTTATGTAAATAAAAGAGCTGTCCTTATCCGGGTGTTCTCCCTGATCATTGGGCTATGCCGGCTAAGGTTTATGAGAATTTGAGTCTGAAATATCTGGAGGTCACCAAACAGAGGAAGGCAGATCTAAAATAATAATAATATATAGGGAGGATGTACAGACCACAGTTCAACAGAGGTGGAATGTTTAAGAGTTTGATTACTGTGTAGATTGTTTCATTTGTAGGAAAGCCTGATACTTGCCTGAAGTTTTGCAAACAGCCTGTAGACTAGTGTGGTTCCTCTTCTTTGTGCATTCAAGTATATTTAATAGCAAGAACATATGAAGCTGAGGCAAGTGACTGCATTTCCTCCAAGTGTCCTGATTTCCCAGGGATAGTCCCGGAATTACAAAAGCCATCCCAGCTTCCGATTCAATCTCAGAGTATCCCTATTTCCCCTGCCAGTGGTGCTGCCACTGAGCTTGGGGAGGAGGATGAGTCGGTGCTTGTCCCAAACGACTGTGGCGGCAGCAGTGGCAGCTGCGAAGGATCACCCCCACTGGGCAGCTCATAGCAGCTGCTGGAGGGCAGGAGGATAGGCTGCTGAGGCCCAGCTCTGCATGATGCACTGGCTCAAGAAGTCTTTAATTAATTAATTAATTAATTAATTAATTAATTAATTAATTAATTCCTGCCCATCTGGCTGGGTTTCCCCAGCCACTCTGGGCAGCTTCCAACAAAATATTAAGATACAATAGTCCTCCAGATATTAAAAGCTTCCCTAAACAGGTACCCACACCTGATTTTGCCCCTTTCTAAAATTTGTTTACAGTGGTACCTCTGGATGCGAACGTGATCCGTTCCGGAGCCCCATTCCCATCCCAAATGGAACATAAGACGCGACAGTGCCTCTGCGCATGCGCGGGTCGCGTTTTGCTGCTGCCGTGCATGCGCGCGACATCCTTTTGAGTGTCTGTGCATGCACGAGCGGCGAAACCTGGAAGTAATGCGCTCCGTTACTTCCGGGTTGCTGTGGAGTGCAACCCGAACACGCTCAAGTTGAAGCACATTCAACCCAAGGTATGACTGTATTGGCACGGGTGTTTTCCTTTTGGGAATCTACCAAATAATAAAATTTCAAAAATCGAGATTGAGGAGTTTTCTCAGGGCGATGGAGGGCGTGTGCGCTGTTGGTGAAGTGGTGGCGGCCCTCATCCTTCTTCTGACAGTAAATGGTCAGTGGGGTGGGGACAACAAGGGGGGGTCAAGGAGGGTCAGTTGAGGAGGGGAGTGAGAAATGTTCCTATTTTTGTATGAGGAATGTTGGAGGGCATGGGACTGGTCCAACTAACCTAGTGTTGCCTAGGAATAGCCATGGTTGTTGTTGTTGGACTACAATTCCCATCATCCCTGCCCAATGGCCATGCGGACTGGATCTGAAGGGAGTCGTAGTCCAATGTGTGGAAGGCGCCGTGTTGGTTATCCCTGGTGTAGTCTTGGCAGGCTGCACCTCTCAGATCTCACACAGATGCCTCTCTCACCCAATTCAGTTCCCTGAGATTCTTTAACTCGGATTCAATTTGGGAACTTCTGCATGCAGAGCATAAGCAGTTGTACGTTGGTTGTCGAAGGGCTTGGCTCCCGAACAAATCACCTCCTGAACGCCGCAAACCCGGAAGTGAGTGTTCTGATTTGCAAATGTTTTCCGGAAGCTGAACATCCAACGCGGCTTCTGCGGCTTCCGATTGAGTGCCAGAAGCTCCTGCAGCCAATTGGAAGCCTCGTCTTGGTTTTCGAACTGTTCCGGGAGTCGAACGGACTCCTGGAATGGATTAAGTTTGACAACCAAGGTACCACTGTACTCTGCTATTGACCTTCAGCCCTTATTCCCCTTTCCTTCCCAAAGACTACATGAAGAACCATAGAACTGTAGAGTTGGAAGGGGCCCTTTTTCATCATCTGATCCCAGCAATACAGGAATATGCAGCTGTCCATTACGGGGATCGATCCTGCAACCCGGGCATTATCAGCACCAAGCTCTAACCAACTGAGCTATGTTCAAGTAATGTATGGCTGTTTCTGAAAACAGCAGACTCATGTTATCGTTTTCTTCCAGTAACATCTCATTATCTGTTATCCACATTGTGCTGATAAGAGCCTATGTGTGGGTTTTGTATACAAAGGCTTCAGTTTGCTTTTGTTGTGCAGGTTTTGTTTTTCATTGCTGAGAAAAGGAATCTACATTATTTTTCCAGCTAAGAATGTTGGAACAGAGACGACATGACAGAATAAGGCAGTGTTTTCACTGCTTTACTTTCCCTGATTCACCATACGCGGTTAATCCCTGATGGAAAACAGTTGAGTGATTATAGATGATGAAGCACAAAGAGTAGTTTAACCAGCGGGATTTTGCAGGCATGAGAGAGTAATAAGAGAGTGTGCCGCACACTGCCGTCTATTGACATTCTGTGCCAGAAATAATAATTGTTTCAAATTGTACACTGTGGCTGACAAAACTTTATCTCTTTCCAGAAAGACAACATATATATTAATGTTTTTGAAGTTGGGATGAATGCTTTAATTGAGTCATTTTAATTCCCGGAGGCGAATCTTTTGGAATCCTTTGTGTATGATGTACGTGCGCGTATATTAAGAAAAATTGTAGGCTTTATCATTCAATATTTGAATTTGAAAGTTAGTTTTGGCAAGCTTAGCTTCCTATATTAATTCCATAGATGTAAAATAAAAATAATAAAAATAATTTGTTTCATATGGTGGCTGCTGGTTCCGTCACCTAACCTCTCAGTACTGCTGTTCCCTCTCATGGCATCACCTTAGATGAGAAAATCCTAATTAGCCTTTTTGAGGAGAAGTTAGTGTATATTTCTTCTCTCATTCAAGAAAGTATCTTGATCCCACGCTGATATCAGCTGCCTGGGATTCTAAACAATATAAGGCTTTGAGACTGGATCTCCTGCTTCCCACCAGGTTGCAGAAGAAGGAGACAGAACAGGCCACCTTTAGCTAAATCCCACTCCTGTGGACATTTTGGGACCAACATATTGCTATGTAAAACTAGGCCACATGGTTGCAGCTTGCGAAAGGGAGATTGTTAGCTGCTTTGAGACTCCTTAAGGGGAGTAAACAAGTTTCGTATAGTTAAAGCTATGGTTTTCCCAGTAGCGATGTATGGAAATGAGAGCTGGACCATAAAGAAGGCTGATCGCCGAAGAATTGATGCTTTTGAATTCTGGTGCTGGAGGAGACTCTTGGGAGTCCCATGGACTGCAAGAAGATCAAACGTATCCATTCTGAAGGAAATCAGCTCTGAGTGCTCACTGGAAGGACAGATCCTGAAGCTGAGGCTCCAATACTTTGGCCACCTCATGAGAAGAGAAGATTCCCTGGAAAAGACCCTGATGTTGGGAAAGATGGAGGGCACAAGGAGAAGGGGACGAGAGAGGACAAGATGGTTGGACAATGTTCTCGAAGCTACGAACATGAGTTTGACCAAGCTGCGGGAGGCAGTGGAAGACAGGAGTGCCTGGCATGCTCTGATCCATGGGGTCACAAAGAGTTGGACACGACTAAACAACAACAACAACAACAAGGGGAGTAAAAGGTGGGATATCAAGTCCAAACTCTTCTTCTCTGCTTCCCTGTCAGCAAGACACTGCCAAATGCTGCTGCCTCCCTTGTCCTGCATATCCATCCTGCTTGCATATTTATTTATCCCATCTTCCTCAGAGGAGTACAAGATGGCATACATGGGAGATATCCCCTTTTCCCCATATGATGGAGGTTTGCCTGGCAGATAGTCGCTTCCCCCAAGGCTAGCTAGCAAACTTTGGCTGAATGGCGAGTTGAACAGATGTCTCCCAGATGGTCTCCTTTTCAATACTGGTTTTCAGACGTGTTTAAAAGCGGCATATGATCAGGCTCCCACATATGGATGCCATTGCCCATGCCCTGATAACCTCCGGGCTGGATTACCGCAATGTGCTCTATGTGGGGCTGCCCTTGACGTCAGTCTAGAAGCTGCAGCTGTTCCAAAAGGGAGCAGCTTGACTGCTCACGGGGATGTCAACAACATGTTTCCTTGCTGTTGAAAGAATCGCACTCGCTGCCAACTAGCTGCCTGGCAAAGTTAAAAGTGCTGGTTTTGGTGTATAAGGCCCTAGACAGCCTGGGACCAGGATACTTTAACTATTATCTCACCCCTTATAAACCCACGCACTGTGCTCTGAAGGTGAGGGCCTCCTGCATATACCATCTTGCTAGGAAGTTCCGTGGGATGTGGGTAGCGCTGTGGTCTAAACCACTGAGCCTCTTGGGCTTGCTGATCAGAAGGTTGACGGTTCGAATCCCTGCGACGGGGTGAGCTCCCATTGCTCTGTCCCAACTCCTGCCAACCTAGCAGTTTGAAAGCATGCCAGTGCAAATAGATAAATAGATACTGCTGCGGCGGGAAGGTAAATGGTGTTTCCCTGTGCTCTGGTTTCTTCCACGGTGTTTTGTTGTGCCAGAAGTGGTTTAGTCATGCTGGCCACATGACCCAAAAAGCTGTCTGTGGACAAACACCGGCTCCCTTGGCCTGAAAGTGAGATGAGCGCCATACCCCATAGTTGCCTTTGACTGAACTTAACCATCCAGGGGTCCTTTACCTTTTACCTTACCTGCTAGGAAGTCCATTCCACACAATGTAGGAATCAGGCCTTTGGTGGACAACGCTGGCTCCCTCAGCCTGAAAGTGAGATGAGTGCCTCATCCCATAGTCGAAGTCAACTGGACTTAACCATCCAGGGATCCTTTACGTTTACCTTACCCACTCCAGTGTAGCCCTTGTCAGCCCCCCATTAACCCCACATTGGGGGTTTTCTGCAATGCTAGAAGCAGTGTGGTCTTCTCCTGTGAGTTGGAGCCCTATGTGACCAGACTCAGGAGGAGTGTCTACATGCATTCAACACATATCTGCGTTGCACACATGCCCCCAACCCCTTGAAAGGTAGGTACAATAAAGGTAAAAGACCCCTGGACGGTTATATCCAGTCAAAGGTGACTATGGGGTTGTAGCACTCATCTCGCTTTCAGACCGAGGGAACCGGCGTTTGTCCACAGACAGCTTTGCAGGTCATGTGGCCAGCATGACTAAACCGCTTCTGGTGCAATGAGACACTGTGACGGAAACCAGAGCACACTGAAACGTCATTTACCTTCCCGCCACAGTGGTACCTATTTATCTGCTTGCACTGGTGTGCTTTTGAACTGCTAGATTGGCAAGAGCTGGAACAGAGCAATGGGAGCTCACCACATTGTACAGATTCAAACCACCGACCTTCTGATTGGGAAGCCCAAGAGGCTCAGTGGTTTAGACCACAGCGCCACCTGCATCCCAGTTGGAAAGGTAGGAGCCAGGGCCGGCAGTTATCTGCCAAACACTCTTTCTTCATGCGATTTTAAACCACATGGACTGAAGACTGATAACTGAAGCAGGGCTTATACAGTGGTACCTCGCAAGACGAATGCCTCGTAAGATGGAAAACTCGCAAAACGAAAGGGTATTTGGTTTTTTGAGTTGCTTTGCAAGATGATTTTCCCTATGGGCTTGCTTCGCAAGACAGAAACGTCTTGCAAGTTTGTTTCCTTTTTCTTAAAACCGTTAATACAGTTGCGACTTGACTTCGAGGAGCAACTCATAGCACGCGGTGTGGTAGCCTTTTTTGAGGTTTTTGAAGACTTTGGTGATTTTTGAAGCTTTTCCAAAACTTTTCCGACACCGTGCTTCGCAAGACGAAAAAACCGCAAGACTAAAAAACTCGTGGAACGAATTAATTTTGTCTTGCGAGGCACCACTGTATGTTTCCTCCCAGTAAAAAAATAATATTCTTATTCACTATCGTGTGATAGTTCTCTTTGGGTTCAGGTTTGGTGACAGAGCAGGCAGGAAGCATTTTTGCGCCAGCGTCTTTGGCATTAGCTGTTAAAAGTGTTATTAAGTTCTCCACACCAATATTTTCTTTAGTCTTGTTCCACACAAGCATGGCCAGTGGGCAGCGTCTGATGAGGTCAGACGTTGGCTAATGACTAGAAGCCTGTGAGGGTCCTGTTGAGCCAATAGCACCTGAGAACCCTGATGATGTCACAAGCATCTCTTTCTCAGGTGTGTAGTATAAAGTGAGAAATGTCAGTCATCATCTCTGGACCCTTTGCCCACATGTCCAAGAAGACACCTAAGAAAGACATTAGGAAAACTAAAGAAAGAAAAGTACCTCTCTCTTTTCGGCCAGAGGATAATAATAATAATAATAATAATAATAATAATAATAATAATAATAATAAAAAATTTTATTTATATCCCGCCCTCCCCAGCCAAAGCCGGGCTCAGGGCGGCTAACAACAATCAAATAATTAAACAATCAAATAATCTAACATTCTAAAACATTTCATTATAACAATTAATTAAAATCAAATTAATGGCAACCATTAAGCAAAGTTCTGTGCAGGTTGCCAGAGGAGGGAGTCAGGCTGGGCCCTGACCAAAGGCCTGGTGGAACAACTCTGTCTTGCAGGCCTTGCGGAAAGATGTCAGGTCCCGCAGGGCCCTAGTCTCTTGTGACAGAGCGTTCCACCAGATTGGAAGCGAGCACAGAATAATTTCATTTTAAGGAACGCTGCACACTCTTCTGCTGTCAGTTTTCAAACCTGTATTTGTATCTCAGCAGAGCTTAGTGTAATCAGCTGGAACAAAGGGACGTTGTATTTTGGCTGGGAATTAAGCGTTCCAAAATGGGAAGAGATTCTAGCCTAGCCAGATGGAAGCTGTACAGGAAATTCACTTGGGATTTACACGATGTGTAAATGTGCTTTGGTCCATAACCGAAGCTGAAATGTGTGCAAATTGAAGACGTAAGTGAGCATCAACGAGACATTCTATGGTTCGAAATGCCACTTCGTGTGATTCTTTTGGCTCGCTGGGGTGTGTATCTGGGCGTGTGAATGCAGCTGTGGTTTCTCAGAGGAAAGTATGTCAGCCGCAAAAAGATGTAAACCTCACACACAAAATGAAGATGGAACCAAGGAGAGGCCATAAAACTGGTAGCAATGAACAATTTAGTAGCTGCAAGCTTGGAACAGTGTTTTTAGCTGATGGAGGATTGGGTTACATTTTCCTTTCTCTTTATTTGACACTCCAGCTGCTGAAATGAAACCATCTAACATGCATGCTTTAACTCCCAGGGCCCACCACTTCCTGCTCCTTACTTATGCCATAAATATGTACATGTGTACGTTTTATGCAGCAGAAATAAAAGCAATGCATCCCAACTGTGGCTTCTTCCAAGTCAGTTTTCTTTAAATCCTAGAATCCGATGATCTCACTTGGCTTGTGATAACCAAGCTCTCTGTGGCAAACTACAGTTCTGTCAACTGCTCATTTTCCCTTGGAAACAAGATCTCATTCTTGTATATTTAGCTCATTATGGTTCGATATAACATTCATTGAAAGTTTGTATTAATTTTATATGGGAACCTAGACCGATGTGCAATACAAACTTTTTGGTGTCCAAGTATTGGACCAATCTTTTTCCTTTTAGTGGTGGATAAACCGACATGCAAATTAGAAATATATATGTCTTCTCCTAAGTGAGCTTTCTTACAACTTTATTAAAAACAACAGTTAGTTCAGGATTTTAAACTGAGCACTAAATTTGCTTCTGTTTAGAGGAGCAAAGGGATAGAGGGAGATCCCATTTGAAGAAAGCCTGAAATATTAAATAGCTTAATCAGGATAAATAAGCAATCCATCCATTTTACTCTTGTGAAAGGGTTGCACCATTGTAAAAAGATGTGCATTTGAGTGAGTTAGAACATTTTGAGATTTTAAACAAATCTTCATTTGCGGGTGGCGCTGTGGGTTAAACCACAGAGCCTAGGACTTGCTGATCAGAAGGTTGGCGGTTCGAATCCCTGCAATGGGGTGAGCTCCCCTTGCTCGGTCCCTGCTCCTGCCAACCTAGCAGTTCAAAAGCATGTCAAAGTGCAAGTAGATAAATAGGTACTGCTCCGGTGGGAAGGTAAATGGCGTTTCCGTGCACTGCTCTGGTTTGCCAGAAGCGGCTTAGTCATGCTGGCCACATGACCCAGAAGCTGTACGCTGGCTCCCTTGGCCAATAAAGCGAGATGAGCGCCGCAACCCCAGAGTCGGCCATGACTGAAACTAATGGTCAGGGGTCCCTTTACCTTTAAATTCATTTATTCTGCTCTATCCCAAAGTCTCGCTCTAGAGCCAGTGTGGTGTAGTGGTTAAGAGCGGTAGTCTCGTAATCTGGGGAACCGGGTTCGCTTCCCCGCTCCTCCACATGCAGCTGCTGGGTGACCTTGGGCTAGTCACACTTCTCTGAGGTCTCTCAGCCCCACTCACTTCACAAAGTGTTTGTTGTGGGGGAGGAAGGGAAAGGAGAATGTTAGCCGCTTTGAGACTCCTTAAAGGGAGTGAAAGGCGGGATATCAAATCCAAACTCTTCTTCTTCTTCTTCATGGCAATATGAAAGAGTGTGTTGCTCAGGAGAAATATGTGATATTTATCAGGTATTACCCATTTTAAAAATACAATAATATGCAAAAAATAAAAGTAGCCATGTTGTCCCATAATAAATATTCCAAAATCCGTATTAGGTTGGTGTCTTTATTAGACCAGCCAAAATATCATAATAGTGCACAAGCTTTCGATGCTCGAAAACTCGCCATCAAATTAGTTTAGTGGTTTCCAAAGACTGGGGGGGGGCGGTTCTGAGAGGCAAGGGGGTGGCAGCGGGGTGCTGAAGATATACATGATTTTAAGACTTTGAAAAGTCGGATCACGGTCATCAGTTTTGTTGAACTGATTAAGCTAAATAGTTTTAACTGAATCTTGAATAAATGTGCAAATCATTCTTTTGCAATTAATTTTGAAATTTATTGCGTTGCTATTGTCCTTACTGGGTTGTGCAAGCTGCTACAGTGGTGCCCCGCAAGACGGAAAACTCGCTAGACGAAAGAGTTTTCCGTTTTGGAGGTGCTTCGCAAAACGAATTTCCTATGGGCTTGCTTCGCAAGACGACAATGTCTTGCGAGTTCCTGCTGGTTCCCCCCCCCTTTTTAAGCCGCTAAGACGCTTAACAGCTGATCCGATCAGCAGATAAGCCTCTAAAAGCCGCTAATAGCGCTAATCCGCTAATCCTTCAATGGGCTTGCTTTGCAAGACGAAAAAACCGCTAGACGAAGAGAATCACAGAACGGATTCTTTTCGTCTTGCGAGGCACCACTGTATTCTGAACAATGCTTTTGATAGGGTAGGGTAGGGTGCCGCTGGGGGCGAGTTTATGGGACCTAGGGAGCAGTGGCCCAAAAGTGTTCAGTTGGCAAACAAAGTGAAGAGGAGGAGGATGAAAGACCTTGCCTAGTTGGAGTCAGGCATTATTAGATGCATCAACAAGCAAAATCGGCATTAGGAAGTCCAGTGTGGTTAGCAAATCTAGACAGAATTGGAATCCTAAGTAGTCATGAGACCTTGTTTTTAAGAAGATATTGTTTCTTGAACTATTTTCCTATTATGCTAACTTGAAAATCATTTTTGGGTAAGTACCAAAGCTTGGGAAAACAGCAGCCTTCATTAATATTTGCTGCAGTTTCAACTGTCTGGAAGATTTAGCCTGTGTGGAAAATCTACTGAGCTTCTGTTTCAGAGAGACAGCTGGCCATTTGGCTTGACAACATTCCTCTGTGATGCTAACAAGCCTTCTGCTATTGAATGTCCAGACTGATTATGCTGCAGATGAACAAGATCAAATATTCTCAGCTTATTTATCAACACCTTACATGCATTTTGATTAACTAAAAATAAATATATAGTCCTTTCAGCGCTTCCTTAAACCATTTTGCATAGGTAAGCCTATCCAGACGCATAGATGCTGACGTGCTTTAATTTCCGTTGCTGTTAATTGTGATTGTTTTTAAATGTTTTGAACTGTTTTGAACTGTTTTTAATATTTCTTGTAAACTGCCTAGAAATTTTGCTACAAGCAAACGGTATATAATTATTGTTAAATAATGAATAAATAAAATATACAGATCTGTGGGATTAAATTGGCCTCGTCACAGGAGTTAAGGGACACAAAAAAGAACATACACAAGCAATCATATTACTCAGGTGTTTTCAACCAGTGTGCCGTGGCACCCTGGGGTGCCTTGAATGATGGTCAGGGGTGCTACAAGCAACACTGGCATTCTGTCCCTCTTTCCTTCCCTCCCTCCTCTGATGCCCTCTTGCGTTTCTGCCTCCCAAAGGCTTGCACAACTGTTTGTTGCAGCCTTGGCTACAAGCGCCCCAGGTGAATGGTGCCTCTGGGGCTGGCCAGTGGGTGCTTCCCAGGCCCCTGTGGGGCAGTGTAAGGGGGCATCTATAGTTGGGGCTGGAGGGGGGCAGCTCAGAGACTAGGGGCAGCAGCTGTGGCTGCCCAGAGGACTCCTAGGGAGAGGGGGGAGGAGGCTGAGGGAACACTCCACAAGGGAAGGCGTTTGAAAAATGGTGAGAGGCTGCCATCTTCTGCAGGCAAGGGGTGACATAACCGGGCTCCTGAGCCCCACAGGGGTGCCTCAGAAAGAACGTACAGTGGTACCTTGGGTTAAGTACTTAATTCATTCCGGAGGTCTGTTCTTAACCTGAAACTGTTCTTAACCTGAAGCATCACTTTAGCTAATGGGGCCTCCTGCTGCCGCCGCGCCACCAGAGCCCGATTTCTGTTCTTATCCTGAAGCAAAGTTCTTAACCTGAAGCACTATTTCTGGGTTAGCGGAGTGTGTAACCTGAAGCATATGTAACCTGAAGTGTATGTCACCCGAGGTACCACTGCAGTTGGTCAAGGAAGCCGTGGACCCAAAAAGGTTTTCATTTCCCAATTTCAAAAACATTCTGTAGAATTGGGGAGCTTTAAAGTGCGTTGAGTTTTAATGTCACAGATTTGGGAAAGTGTGGCAAAGGATCGGGATAGTAATTGCTCTGTTACATAGGAATGTGTTGGTAACGCCCCTCATTCTATGGGTATATTGAATCATTACATAGGTGAGCTTATGGAGCAGGGAAAACTTCCTTTCCACTTTATAAGTGATAGGAAGCACACAGAGAGAGAGAGAGAACAGAAAGTGGGTAAAGAAAGGATTTCTAAGTCTGGCTAGTTAGATTAAAAAAGCAGATTTGTGCATTTATTTCATTGGTTCTCAAACCTTTTCTCTGGTCTCCAACAACAGTGGTACCTCAGGTTAAGTACTTAATTCGTTCCGGAGGTCCGTTCTTAACCTGAAACCGTTCTTAACCTGAGGTACCACTTTAGCTAATGGGGCCTCCTGCTGCCGTCGCACGATTTCTGTTCTCATCCTGAAGCGATGTTCTTAACCTGAGGTACTATTTTTGGGTTAGCGGATTCTGTAACCTGAAGCGTATGTAACCCGAGGTACCACTATAACAATATAATCAGAAAAAAACAACTTGTCACAGTAATTTCAGCTTTCCCTCCATGTTTTATTGAGCGCCTCTGCATGGGCCTAAAATGAATTGCTGCATTCACCTTAGTTTTAGAAGAGGGCATGGAAGAACAATATATAGGAGATACAGTGGTGCCTCGCAAGACGAAATTAATTCGTTCCGCAAGTTTTTTCTTCTTGCGAGTTTTTCGTCTTGCGAAGCACGGTTTCCCATAGGAATGCATTGAAAATCAATCAATGCGTTCCTATGGAGACCGTCCGGGGACAGAGGGGAAGCGCCGCGCGCCTTCCCCTCTGTCCCCAGACCTGTTAAAAGCAAGGGGCGGAGGGGAGAAGATCGCTTCTCCCCGTTGCCGCCCCTTGGTTCAAAAGGGGTCCGGGGAGAGAGGGGAAGGTGTGCGCGCGCCTTCCCCTCTGTCCCTGGACCTGTTTTAAAGCAAGGGAAGGGGCAGCGGGGAGAATCGCTTCTCCCCGTTGCCGCCCCTTGGTTCAAAAGGGGTCCGGGGAGAGAGGGGAAGACACGCTGCGCTTCCCCGCTATCCCCGGAGCTTGTGGGGCAAGCTTCGTTTTGCGAAGCAAGCCCATAGGGAAATGCATCTTGCGAAGCGGCTAAGAAAACGAAAAACTCCTTCGTCTAGCGAGTTTTTCGTCTTCTGAGGCGTTCGTCTTGCGGGGTACCACTGTACAGCATGCAGGTCTTCACTGGCTCTGTAAGGGATTTCATTGTAGGAACTGTTCGAGGAAAACGTTTAGAAGCTTTGGAAAGACTTGAGAGGGAGACTGTCTCCTAGGAATGCCTATTTTGCTTGTGATTGTCGGCACAGATTAAGTCCTTATTTTTCCCATTTTTTGTGCACGAAGGGGAGATTTAAAAGGTACAGAGACAGGAGACCTGGAAGAATGTAGTTTCTGATCATTCCTGGACACTGTTCAGCTTCCACTGATGTCTCTAGTGGGGATCCACCTCAACTCACCCGCATTGTTACTTGTTTGGAGTAGCCCTGGTGCAAGTGCGCACTGGGGGAATGGGATGTTATGAGAAGTAACATATTACGTTGATGTTGGAAAGGGCCTGCTTCTTCAATTTCCTTTCTGCTTCTTTGGTGTGCTGCTGAGTAATCTGCAGCCTTAATTTTTTTAGCAGGTAATTTCCTTTTCTCTCTTTGAAAAATCCTTGTTTCTAACAGTCTGCGTTTGCCAAAAATATTACCGCTTCATGTCTAGGAGGGAGACGGAAAAATAACAGGGACACCGCAAGCATCCAGGATGGTGGCAGACGAGTGCTGTTCACATTTGTACAAATGTAGACGCCCGAGGAGAACTGGGGACTGAATTAAGAAGGGAAAACAAGAAACGTACCAAGCCTATGTAGTGGGGTTTTCTTACAGAGATGGTCAGTTTCAACACTAGTCAAAAGTCAGTAGTTTCCTCTAGAACCGGATCCTGGAAAATATTAGTGTGCTTTGCAAACTGACTAGAATATATTTTGAAACAATAGAAAAACCTGCAAAGCGTGTTAATAGAAATAGAAAAATGAGCAAGCCTGTTGATTAGATGTGAAGGTAGAATGCGGGCACACAATGTAAGTAGAGTCAGTGTGGTGTAGTGGTTAAGAGCGGTGGACTCGTATTCTGGGGAACCGGGTTCGCGTCTCCACTCCTCCACATGCAGCTGCTGGGTGACCTTGGGCTAGTCACACTTCTCTGAAGTCTCTCAGCCCCACTCACCTCACAGAGTGTTTGTTGTGGGGGAAGAAGGGAAAGGAGAATGTTAGCCGCTTTGAGACTCCTTTGGGTAGTGATAAAGTGGGATATCAAATCCAAACTGTTCCTGTTCTTCTTCCTGTTCCTGTTCCTGTTCCTGTTGTTGTTGTTGTTGTTGTTCTCCTTCTTCTTCTTCTTCTTCTTCTTCTTCTTCTTCTTCTTCTTCTTCTTCTTCTTCTTCTCAGATATAATTCAGCTCTGAGCACATTGTGACAGTGGCAAAGGCACTTTTGCTGCCTTGAAAGCAACCATATTGCTGAGCTGAGCTGAGCTGAGCTCTTTAAACAAAAGAGCAGTTGTGTAGGCTTTCAGTGGGTGGAGCTTGAATGGAGAAGACCTATTCGTTGTGGGCACCTGCCTGTCCCGAGAGACAATGGAGGGTGCCTCCATGGGTGAAGTCAAACTGTTGTGTTAGCAGCGCCAAAGTGACCTCCCCGGGGTGTAAGCCTGGGCAGTGCGTATGGAGGTCCTCAGCTGCCCAGACAACAAGACCCCCTCTCAGCCTTGCTGATGTGGCCCAAAGGAAAGCAGAGCAACACATTTGGCACCAGCTTGGCTGCTGGAGTTTCCAGAAGGAGGCATACAAGCCACCATCCAACCGTCTTAGGGACTCCGCTCTGGATATGTTTAGGGTTTATTCCTTAGCCTTTTCTTCACCCGAAGATATTCTGCAAGGCAGCGGAGGTTTAGGACCAGAGTTTTCCTTCTGCTAGATGGGCTTCCTTCCCTGGTTGACAAGCCCCCATCTGCCTCTAACATCCCTCAACCGCCCGTGCAGAAACTGCCTTCTTGACCATTGGACCCACTGATGGTCTTGTCTTCTCAGTCCTCTGGAGCCTGTCTTCCCATGCAGGGGAAGTCCCTAACTCATTGAGGGTTTGAAACTCATCAGCTACACTCACCTGGTTTAGGCGGCCAGTCAAAGCCGTTTCCCAGCGTGTGGGAAACGGAGTGTATGGGTGATAGCGGAGGGGTAGCACCTCTGGTGCCAGACACATCACGCTCTTTCTGAGATAGTCTTTCACCTTTGGTCCCCACCCTGCACCCAGCTCTACCTGTCAGCATGTGACAACGACCACAGACCTATCTGTAGGGAGCATCCATTGGCTGGTGTCTATGACACCCAGGACCCAACCTTCCACTCCCTAATCCTTGGAATGGTTGTGCAACTCTTTTAAAAACATACACGGGGTGGAGATGAAATGAGGTGAACAATGAGCATGTTAATGAATTAACATATATGGGGCTATGTGAAGCTTGGGAGGAGGCTAATGGCTGAAGAAGCTTTCAGTCTGCTGATAGGTCCATCTGTTATGCAGATTGCAAAGGTTTGGAGGGAGGGGCGGACTCAGAATGTGCACGGACATGTTTTGAGTTCCTTTTTAGAATTCTTTTTTTTTTTTACCTTGGCTGCCAAGCGCAGATGGGAATCAACATGCACATTTGCCCTCAATAACTGTGATCTGATCTTCTCGTGAGATAGCAGGACCACCATCTGAAATCTTCAGGAGGCCCCCTCTCACTGTAAGTGATCAAGGCATGCCGGAATCATTTTCAAGATAACAGGTGGCAGCAAATGACCCAAGTCAGACACAGGAAAAGGTTTAGACAAATTAAATAAAAAGATACAAATGGCATGCTTCCAGGAAATACATTCTCTTTATCCCATCAACTGACTGTTTCCCCCCCCCCTTTTTTCTTTTTTTGGGTACATTAGTAAAACTCCATCTGTGCTTTGTAGATTTCTATAAATAGAATTTCATAGCTTCGGATATCCTGTTCATATATATATATAGAGAGAGAGAGAGAAGGAGAGAGCAAGCGTAGTGATTCTTTCCCAGTTATACAAGAAAATATAATTTGGCAAACATCGTGTTGGGGACACCTGTTCAGCAGCTTTCTCCATGCCTGGTTTGAGGTTAGAGTGAACAACCAAGGCTGCAATCTAGAAGGAGCCCTTTATAAGTGTGCACAGCCGAACCTTTTGTAACTGAATCCACCACCCCCCCCCAATAGGGTTTGGAAGCTACAGGAGTGGAAAATAGATGGACAAATATGGTTACACACATAAAAAGCCTCTTGAAGGCATCCCTTTTCAATGCAGTCAAGGAGGTGTTTCAAAAAATAAGCAAGTACCTTTTCCCTATGCTGCACCAACCG
Organism: Podarcis bocagei; assembly: GCF_964188305.1. Classification (NCBI taxonomy): domain Eukaryota; kingdom Metazoa; phylum Chordata; class Lepidosauria; order Squamata; family Lacertidae; genus Podarcis; species Podarcis bocagei. The sequence goes on from NC_138133.1 coordinate 14,501,181, forward strand.
GTATCAGCCAGAGGGGTAATAACAACAACAATAATAATAATAATAATAATAATAATAATAATAATAATAATAATAATAATATATTTATACCCCAACAGAATATTAAAAACATGATAAAACATCAAACTTTAAAAACTTCCCTAAACAGGGCTGCCTTCAGATGTTTTCTAAAAGTTAGAGAGTTGTTTATTTCCTTGACATATGATGGGAGGGCATTCCACAAGGTGGGTGCCACTACCAAGAAGGCCCTCTGCCTGATTCCCTGTAACCTCACTTCTTGCAGTAAGGGAACCGCAAGAAGGTCCTCGGAGCTGAACCTTGGTGTCTGGGCTGAATGATGGGGGTGGAGACGCTCCTTCAGGTATAATGGTGGACAGTGCAGGCTTTAGCAACCTTGCCATTAAAAAAACACATTTTTTCAGCTGATCTAAAGGTACGGAAAAAGCTCTTGGTGCCAGTGCAGATCTTGTACAACATCTGAATGCTGGTGGGGTTACAATATTAAAATGTTCCTCCATGTTAAAAGCAAGAGTAATGACAAACTTAACAAACACATCAGGGTGACGGTCTGGTTGAAATCCTTTCCCCAGTATCCTCTTCTGTGAAAGGCAGGATATTTTCACCTAGGTCACCATTTAATTGTGCAACGCTTCCCTGTTCTGAGGTGATAACCATCTCAGTAGGGACTAATCTGTGTGCGTTTTCTGAACATAGCGGTTCACTCTCATTTCATTTATCCTATGTCACCATAGGAAGTCAACCACATTTTTGTTTATGAGCCCCTATGGCCAGAAAATCTTCTGGGCTCCTTGAAGGAGCATTTGTGAATCCCAGCAGGTATTCAGTATTGTCTAGACTGGCAACTTCCCAGTTTCAGGAAAGGAAAGAACAAATGCAGAACTCAAAAAGAGCTAAGAAAAAGGTTGGTCTATACATTTATAAGGAAAAGCTACTGAGTTGCAGTGGCTACTGCAATAACATGGTGAGATTTTTATTCGCTTTAAATAAGGTCAGTCTTGTTTTGGCAGATCACTCTAGACTGAAATACTAAACAGTCCAAGCTCCTTCGTTACAATGCTGTGATACATCTGACAGGCGGCAGTCAACACTCCATCCTAATGAAAGGAAAAAATATCTAAGAAGAAGTGCTCTCAGTGATTCAGGCACTTAAGGTGGGCTTGCTGCCTATGGTCTCACAAATCTCACCAAATATATTGGAACCAGACATAACATTTGGAAGTTGTTCATTAGCCAAAGAATGCTATCATTTCACTGGTTTTCCTTTTTCTCGTTCCCTTCTCTTCGTCGTGACTTTCGGCAACCCAACATGATATACCGTATTTTTCGCTCCTTAAGACACACTTTTTTCCTCCTAAAAAGTAAGGGGAAATGTCTGTGCGTCTTATGGAGCGAATGCACTGGGCGCCAGAGGGATCCCCCGGCTACCGCTGCAGTCGCGAGCTGAGGGATGCCTCCTCAGCCAGAGCCATGGATCCCGTCCGTCGCTCACTGTGAAGCCAGCAGGGCAAGAGCCGCTGCGCAGCTATCGCTCTGGCTCTGCTGGCTTCACAGCAAAGCGGGATGAGGGACGGAAGGGGCTCTGTGTAAGGGCTCCCTTCCGTCCCTCCTCCCACTTCGTTCTGAAGCCAGCAGAGCAAGAGCTGCTGCGCAGCTATCGCTCTTGCTCTGCTGGCTTCAGCGAGAGCTGCACAGCGCCTCTTGCTCTGCTGGCTTCACAGCGAAGCGGGGGGAGGGACGGATGGGAGCAAGCAAAGCGAGAGCCGCTTACATGGCTTCTGTCCCGCTTTGCGCAGCTCTCACTTTGCTTGCCCATCCCTCCTCCCGCCTCGCTGTAAAGCAAGCAAAGCACCTGTCCCGGTGTCTCCTCCTCCTCTTCTTGCTCTGGTGTCGCCACGCTTTACAGCGAGGTGGGAGGAGGGATGGCAAGCAAAGTGAGAACTGCGCAAAGCAGGAGAGAAGCCCTGTAAGCGGCTCTGGCTTTGCTTGCTTAAAAGCAGGAAAAGCGAGAGCCGCTTACATGCTCTGCGAAGAATATTTTTTTCTTGCTTTCCCGCTCTAAAAACTAGGTGCATCTTATGGAGCGAAAAATACAGTATTTGCCATGTGAGACTCAACAGCCCCACATTAAGGTCATATCATCTTAAGAGATTACTTGATGTGTTACCAGAAACTGAGCACACTTGGGGTAGGGGCGACCATTCTAAAGGACTGCATCTAAAAATTGCAGCTGCATCTCAAGTTCCCCACTTTCATACCAGGAACATCTCGTTCGATTTACTCTTTGTCCTGACATCATTACAGGACAAGTGCTCTCCTTCCTATTACACACCATTGGTGGCTGCAGGTGAAAGTAGGGACATTATGAGGACATCAAGCTACTCTGTAAGCTAAACTAGAAGCTACACTTAACCTGGGGCTGCCATTTTGGCAGGCAGCCGCTTGATGTTTGTAACATGTAGTTTCACCCATAAATGATAGTTCAGGGGGTTTAAGTAAAGAGATTTTTTGCAGCTCCCATCATTTGACAAGCAAAAATAGGTCCAGTACGTCTTCATTGACATTTTGAGTCTAAATATGGCTATGTTTTTCAAAACTCAGTATGATGAGCAAATAATTTAAAAGGTGACAATGTATTGATCACACACCTTTGAATGGTATGCTCCAGTATTGGGTATGATTATTTAGTATTCGTGCTCACTTTGCTTTTTTCAAAACGAAAAGCCCCTGTTTTTCTGGCAATAACAGACCACTCAAAGCACTGAGCTGTGTAGTAGCTAAAACAAGATGTTCCAAGCATGATCTTTGGATTAAACGTTCCTCATGATTGTTGCATAAGTTTAGCTGGTGTTTGCTTTGTGGGTTTTGGTGCCTGGCGGTTCGTAGCTGCTGAAATTTGTGGTGTGCCCAGTCTGCTCAAGTGAAGGCTGGAAGAGGCTGTTTTGTAGTGTCATTTGAGCAGTAGGATTCCTAAGTGAATGGCCAAGAAACCAGCCTCGGACTGCAGACAGGCCATGGTGTTTCCTTCAGAGATCAGGGAGAAGTAGGGCCAGTCCGAGTCATTTTGCTGCCTGAGCCAAAAGTCAAGATTGGGTCTCCACCCTACAGGAGCAGACCAGGCTGGCAGCTGAATTTTACTTCAACTGATAGCAGGACATCTTCCACTGTACTTAGGGTGTTGGGAGCAGCCTGTGTCGCACCCACAGCTCTGTCTACTCTACACACCTCAGTATCTGGTGGCTGTCTTGGACACCTCACTTCTGCCTAATGGCAGGGTGGGCCCTGGGGGAAAGCATTCTGGCCTAGAATTTTCCCTGACGTGCTAGGATTTCATGTGTAGGAGCTGGTTGTTTTTGTCACAAATTACCCAGCTGACATGTGAAATGTGAGTGAGGAAGGCAATGAAGACATTGGAGCCTGCTGCTCCCACAGAGCCATTTACTACCATCTGCCCTGTGAGAAGGATTCAGTGAGAGCAAAGGAGACAAGTGCCAACTGGAATGTCTCCTCCCCTTGCTGTCCTTACCCCAAGCCCCGTCAACCACCAACTGTACTGTGCAAAGACTTCTGACACTTGTGTGTATGTCTTTGATAATATTTATTGTGATTTTGAATACAGATTTCAGTGTTACTTGTAAGGAGCCTGGAAGGATGTTTTATCCTGAGTAGCTGCATATCGATAACTATAAGAACTAGTTTTGTTTTGTTTGTGAGCAAGCAGATAAGAACTGGATCCAACTAGTAGTTCTTCCATGGCGGTTGGGCGTTGGGGCAATCCATTGTTTTGGATGGAGGGGAGGTTGTAGTCTCCACCTGCCCCTCCAAATGCTGGGGTATCCCATTAAAGGGATCCAGAGGGAGTGGTCATGTCCGTGTGCCCAGGCGGGGCCAAGGCTGAAGACACTGCCCCAGACGGTAGTTCCTTGGGGGGTTGCCCTATTTCATGTAAGTCTTAGGAACCCCCGCATGGATTGATCTACGTGTCACTTCCGGTGGGCGGGCCAGGAGTATTTTAATTGCCCCATGCCCAAGCCAAACCGCTTTCATCTGTATTCAATAAAGTTGTGGCTTGTTTTGATCCAAAACCAGCCTTATTGGTCTCTTATTATCTGGGTTGGGGGCTGGGAAGCATGATACCTGGACCTGCAAGAACTGGATCCAGCTAGTGGTTCTTTCTTTTCTGCCACCCCAATATCCAGCCAGGTCCTTCTAGGGAGTGCAGAAGCAAAACGTCGCTCCCCAAAAGTTGGTATTCATTGGCATGCTCTTTCTGAATTTGGAGAGCGCATATGTAGCCTTCACGATTAGTATTCCTTGACAGACTTCTCCCCTCCCTTAATTTGTCTAATCTTTTATGCAGCCAACTAAAGCAGCGGTCATCACCACATCTTGTGAAAGTGAATTCCATAAATGAGCTTGACGTAATGTGAGCTCCCACCTGCAGACTGAAGCAATAAAACCAAGGAAGAAACTTACCATGTTAGTGAGAACGTAAGCACTCTAGAATGTGCCTAATAACTTCCTGGTGGCTGCACATTTGTAGTCTAAGCAGTAATCGTGAACCAGCTCTTCTGGTCAACATACCCAATGCTACCACTCTTCTGATTGAGAAACATCTTGAGATGAAAATATGTAGCACTGTTGGGTGAGGTGTGGAATGTGGTCACATGAGAAGGGGCTTTTGCTGTCATGACATGGTGCTTGTGGAATCTATGATGTGTGCTTTGCTCCAACGATGTTATCATTTTGGCAGCGAGATTTACTTGCTTGCCCAGGCGTTTTCCGTGTCTTCATGAATTAATGTGTTGATGGTAGGTTAGGCTGCTCTGTGGTTTTAGCTGCTCTTACTATTTAAGCTGGTTTTTACAGTTTATACATACAGAACCGGCCCACCCATGAGGCAAGGTACGGCGACAGCCTCAGTTGGCACAATCCACTGGGGCAGAAGATCTTTCTTCCTCTCTTGTTCCTGATGTAGATCTTACCCCTTCTTCCCTGGCAGGGAGGGCAGTGCCATTTTGGGGTTTGCCTCAGGTGCCGAAATGTCTTGGGCCAGCTCTGGTTTCATGTACTTATGTAGCCTTATGTTTTTATGTAGCCTTTATTTTGTTTCATGCTCTGGGATCTACTGAGATGGAGGGAGGGCTAAGAATATTCTTAATAAATAGATTAAATAAATAAGTCTTGTGGTTGCTAGGAACATTGTTTGGGATGTACCCCCCAAAAAAAAATTCTGACTAAGGCACGTGGAAGATGCCCAGTGCTATTCCTGCATTCAGTGTGACTTGCCATACCAGGTTGTTTGAAAGTACAATGAAACACACACACATATATAGGTAGTGGTTATACTCTGTATACTACATCAGTAAAGAATGTGTGTAGTCTCCAGATTTGACAGAGCATGTGGAATTTGATATTAGCTTCCTTTTATTAGTTCTCTGGTGTCATAAAAACACATCTTGGCCTCTGTTTTCAGTCTGACAAAAGTTGTTAGGAGGGTGTTGTTTTCTGAATTATCATCGTTGTCGGCATCAAATATGATTCCCTTTCTTGTCATTTAAACCTATGATTTAATTGGGGTGGGGCGCAGCATGTCCTACGGTCAGTGTTTCCACGGCAACACTCAATTAGAAGCCCAAACCAAAGAGGGGGACTGCACAGCTGCCAAAAACACCCTGAGAAAAAGACGACGCCATGTGCAAAAACTGTTGGGCTTGCAAAAGGCAGTCAGGAACATTGCTTGTGGGTGCCCTCTTGCCAACTCTTCTTGCCAGCTCTCCCCCCCCCTCTGAAAACACATCTTGCACCCATTCAGTAAATGCACCATCTGTAATGCATTCTGAAAGGATAATTGTATCTGGTGCACAACATATGTGATGTTAAAACCAAGCTTTTTTAATCCCCGTGTATTGCTTCACTCACATGTTTTCCATAATGTTATGGCAGCGGTAAAGGAGAAATTAAATTTGGAAGAGGGGGAATCTTGCGTTGTGTCCCACCCCTCTCCCATCTCAAACATTTCAAAAAGTATCCGCGTCTTTCCATGAGTAGTCGAGCTGCAGTTACCTTTTGAGTATTGCTTTTCAAACAGTTTTTGCTTTTGAACTCTTTAAAACATGATACATAATTTTTCCTCACGGGCAGAAAGTGTTGAGGGGTCGTGGTGTTGGGAAGGCACCTGGAAGGAAAGAGCTCTTCCGATAGGGCAAAAACTGTGCTATGCTAATAGAGTAATTTAGACTGAAGCTCTATTCAAACTTACCTGGGAATAAGCCATATTTGACTCAGTGGGGCAGGCTTCTGAGTAAACATGCATAAGATAGCACTGTCAATAAACTGCCTTAGTCTTCAGGGCCTCCTCTGTTACTACCTTTGACACAGGTGGCACTGTGGTCTAAACCACAGAGCCTCTTGGGATTGCCAATTGGAAGGCTGGCAGTTTGAATCCCTGTGACGGAGTGAGTTCACATTGCTCTGTCCCAGCTCCTGCCAACCTACCAGTTCGAAAGCACACCAGCCCTTAATGAATGTTAGAAGGATGTTGGATAGAAACTAAGGGGTTTCCAGCTGTAATGCTTTAGGAGATACGAAAAAAAAGGTTTACAAATGGGTAAAAGCTTAATGGTAAGGATTTGCTGAACTAACAAATTGAAGTGGAATACAAAGAAGGGAGGTATGAGGAGGTCTGGGGAAATAAGCGTAAGGAAGATATGTTATGGAAAATTATTTGTTTTTTAATTGTTTTTATGTTGTATTTTGTATTTTGTTTCTTTTTATTTTTCATTTTCATTGTTATATTTTAAAAACTTTAATAAATATCTTTTGAGGGGGGAAAAAGAAAGCACACCAGCCCAAGTAGATAAATAGGTACCGCTGCGGCGGAAAGATTTCTGTGTGTTCTGGTTTCCGTTACGGTGTTCCATTGGCTCCCAGTACATTTCCAAGCAGCAGTGTTGCTGCTGACCTTTAAAGCTCTAAACAGCCTTGGCCCAGTATACCTAAAGGAGTGTCTCCACCTCCATCGTTCAGTCCAGACACTGAGGTCCAGCTCCGAGGGCCTTCTGGCGGTTCCCTCACTGCGAGAAGTGAGGTTAGAGGGAACCAGGCAGAGGGCCTTCTTGGTGGTGGCACCCGCCCGGTGGAATGCCCTCCCATATGTCAAAAAGACATCTGAAGGCAGCGCTGTATAGGGAAGTTTTTAATGTTTAACATTTTATTTTGCTTTTCTATATGCTGGAAGCCACTCAGAGTGTCTGGGGCAACCCAGTCAGATGAGCGGGGTACAAATAATAAAATTACTAAGATTACTATTATTACATTTCTCTCTCTTTTTAATTTATTTTTCTCAAGGGTTCAGCATAACAATTTTTTCATCATAGACTCACATACTGCATTGTGAACCTTTGGCTGAATAAAGGTCTTACTTTACTTCTCTCATGGACACAAATGTTCTAATTAAAAGTCAATGAAAATGGAGTCCCAGCCATTTCAAGTCAGGGTTGGGGGACCTTTTCTAATCTAAGGGCCACATCTATTTTTCAGCAACTTCTCTGAGGTCCACAGGGCAATGGGGGGTGGGACCAGAGACAAAAATGGGCAGAGCAGTAAATGTAAACTTTGCATTTGTATTTTGGGCTAGTTTTTACACACCTACCTCTGTATCCTCTATCCAGACAAACGAGAAAAGGTATCAGAGTCCAAGGACACAAAAAACCCAATGAGGTTTTTTGTTTCATGAGCTGGAGGACCTAGCAGGACTTATATATAATGGGAAACAGTGAGGGCCATATTTAGGTTTGATGAGGCCCTAAGCTACTGAAGGTAATGGGACCCTTTATATGTCCAGCTGTCCTTTGGCAACAACAAATTGTCGCTGTTTTTTGTGTTGAATATATGCTATATGGTAATTTATGGACCTAAAAAAAGGTAAAGGACCCTTGACAGTTACGTCCAGTGGCGAACGACTCTGGGGTTGCGGCACTCATCTAGGCCGAGGGACCCGACATTTGTCCACAGACAGTTTTTCCGGGTCATGTGGCCAGTATGACTAAGCCGCTTCTGGTGAAACCAGAGCAGTGCACGGAAACACCGTTTACCTGCCCACCAGGTGGTACCTATTTATCTATTTGGACTTTGACGTGCTTTCGAACTGCAAGGTTGGCAGGAGCTGGGACCGAATAATGGGAGCTCACCCCGTCACGGGGATTCAAACCACCAACCTTCTGATCGGCAAGCCCAAGGCTCAGTGGTTTACACCACAGTGCCACCCGCGTCCCAATAATTTATGGACCTAATAGGTATTTAAAGCCATTTGCACATACAGAATGTAGGCATCCTATATATAGAAATGAGCAAACCAGTGATATTTTTTAGGGAAATAATAATAATAATAATAATAATAATAATAATAATAATAATAATAATAATAATAATAATTTATACCCCGCCTATCTGGCTGGGTTTCCCCAGCCCCTCCGGGTGGCTTCCAACAAAACACTAAAATACAATAACCTATTAAACATTAAAAGCTTCCCTCGACAGGGCTGCCTTCAGATGTCTTCTAAAAGTCTGGTGGTTGTTGTTCTCTTTGACATTTGGTGGGAGGGCGTTCCACAAGGCAGGCGCCACTACCGAGAAGGCCCTCTGCCTGGTTCCCTGTAACTTGGCTTCTTGCACCTAGAGAACCGCCAGAAGGCCCTCAGCACTGGACCTCAGTGTCCCGGCAGAACGATGGAGGTAGAGACGCTCATAGGAGCCTACAAAAACAAAGCACTGTTGCTGTATGTAGGTTTTATTGTTTTTTAACTTATATTTCGGAAATTTACATCCAGGGGTTTTTTCCATTAATTTTTTTTGGGGGGGCCTCAAGAGAGTGGGGCCCTAAGCGATAGCTTGTTTAGCTTATACGTAAATCCGGCACTGGAAACAGTACAAGGCTATATGGGCCATTGGGCTGGCTTCATATAAGGACAGTTTCCATACCGTCCAACTCTTTCAAGCCCAAAACCAGGACTTGCATTTTCTGGAATGCACTTCTAGGTGAGTCACATGACCTTTGCCTCACACTTGCCCTGAAAAAAACACTTTTGGGGGGGGAGGGGGGAGTGCGCAAGATTGCAGCACCCTAAATGGCTGCCATGATCTTGCATGAAAAAATGTAATGTTCCCCCCTCCCTTGCACTTTGCAGGTATGAGTTTCATACGTTCAGTATATGGACTAGCTCTACTCAAAAGCACTGTGTGTGAGTTAATATTGAGCCCGTGGTATTTTGATCTGAGATGGCATTTTCGCGCACGCATGTCATCACTTGGTTTTACAGTCGTATGTGTGAATCAGTAATGCCTTTCTCTGTCATAATTCCCCCGTCCCCCCAGTCTGTATCAAAACCGCACAATCTCTCCAGTACAGTTGCCTGGAAGAACCTTAATCTTATTTATATGGAAATTTTTTAAAAATGAGATTCTTATTTTAATAACAAGAGCGGTCACAGATCTAGGAGGACTAGTCTACATTTCACATTTTTGCTGAAACCATTAGGGAAAGGAAATAGCTAATTCTGTTGATTCAGGGGTAATTCTAGTAGAATGCTGGTGTGTGATCCAAATCCTTTTGGAAGCACAATTCATAGATTCTGGATGAGAAATGGAGTTCACTGCTCAGTGAGTAATATTTGATGCACACTGGTAAGGAAAGCACGTGGAGCAATGCAAGACGAACATTCCCACTTGGCTGCCTTCTCTGGCAGCATGAATCCAGGGATATTCCAGCGTCCATGTTTCAAACTCCTTGCTTGGTAACGTGGGGAGGAACTGGGAAATTTTAATGTGCGTTGGCTCCTGCTTACATAAACTGCAGTTCCCCAAGGCTCTATATTGTTCAGGCTTGTCTTCCACCGCTATATATTTGGTATGTGCTAGCCTATAAAATGTGGCTGTTCTGCACTCTGTGCTGCTTAGCCGGCTGTGGTGGTGAGCATTGCTGATGCTGACTTAGAATGATCAACGCTGGGACAAAAAAACAGCCAAGTTGCGGTTTGACTGTGGCATGCTTGGCAGTTTTCCCTTAGGAAGCGATCGCGATTGGAGACTGCCTATGGAATGTCGAGAACATTGGAGATGGTGAAAAACTAGTGATTTTCCTAAAGGTGAGACCTCTTGGAAGAGCTTGTTGGAACTGATATGTACTGGGGTGCATTTTCTGTAGAAACAGCTGAAAACTGATGTCAAGTTTCAGTTCTGAAAGCATATCAGCTTTGGGGGTGATCTTTTGAGCAAGATCTGACTAATACATTAGTACTAATTTTTTTTCTTTGGAGACCATCACATGGTTCTTTGCTACCCTGGCAGCAAAGCTAAAGTTATAGCTGCGATTGACTAGAGTGTAATTGAAATTAATAAGATTTTGGAACGCAGAAAGAAAGTAAATCATAAAACCATCAATTCTAGTATGCCGGGGGGCATCTAAATTATATAATTTGGTATCTGAATGAATGGTATTAGTAATTGTATTATAATTTGGCATTGTTATAATGAGGCTATTATTGGATTATTGTAATTGAAAACTAATAAAAAATTATATACAGTATATATAAAAGTTATAGCTGCAACATTGTATTTGGGAGAAAAGAAAATGCTAACGAAACAAAAAACTAGAAGTTTGATATCCCTATGATTTGTCTTTTTACATTTCTTTAAAGGGATTCTAGTCATCCAAAGAGCAGTCAGCTAAGCCTGATTGACGTTTCCCCCCAGGATGGTAGTCAACTAGCTTTTAATCAGAACAAACCCATTGAAATTGCTAACTTAGGTCCATTAATTTAGATGAATCTACTCGGAGTAAAAGTTAGCTGAATACAACCCCTAATTTATAATAACATGGGATGCTCAGTCAGTTACATGAGAGAGAGAGAGGTTCAGAAAACCATAATTTATGGATACTTCATATCTGCATGTTCATCACTTACTTAGTTCAGCACCAAGTAGTGAATAGCATGTGTGATTGAACTATAACAGGTGATACATGTCAGATCCAATACAGATGACAGGTGGGATAAAATCTACACCCACAGCCCTGGAATTCAGTAAATTCTGCACACAATGACATGTCACCCTGCCCAGGTAAGCAACAATAACTCAGGTGTTGGAAGGACAAAAGTGTCCCATCATGGGGTAAAATGGTATCCCATATGTTTACTAAATATAAATCTGATTTTTATGAAAAGCGTGTTCTCCTTCAGGGAGAGCACGTGTTGCGGTGGGGTCTAACAGGACACCCCCTCTTGGTTACTGGGCAGGACCATTTGGATGGCCATGACTGTGATTGGGCCAATTTGGGTTGTTGGGGAGATTTTGATGTTACCATTTAGAGAGTTGGCCTGAAGGTTATATTTTCTGGGCGCGCAGCTTTTTCAGCCTCTTTTGCTGCGTGCATTGGATCGCCCGCCCACCCTCCCTAATTTAGGGCTGTTGCTATGCCTGTCATGGGGTGGTCTGCTTTCGGGGCAGAGGCCTGGTGGGAATTTTGTCCATTTGACAGATTGGCTGGTGCCATTTGGTTTTCGCCTACTGCGTAGCAAATCGTCACAACTTGTAAGTTTGCGGTTAGGCATTGGTTAAAACTTGGTTGGTGGAGGGCTAAGGGTTGGCTGTGCCTGCCCCTCCAATGCTGCTGCTGCAAGGGAATTTCGTTAAAGGAATCCAGGGGTTTGCCATGCTTTTGTCCGTATCCCCGGCAAGGGGCTAGGGCCATGCAAGCCCCTGGGAGCATGTGGGGAGGGGTGATGGTATGGTTCCCAGCCCCATTCTCTCCCCAATATTGTTTTCCCTTACTGGCTTTTGCTGGAATCCAGAAGTCAGTTCTGTCCCAGGGTGGGGACAGATAGTCGTAACCAAAGCCTAAGCAGCCACTCAGAGCTATGTATTTTAATAAAGTTGTGGCCAAATTTATGCCAAAAACCTTAAACAAAAATTCTGTGTGAATTGTGATTTATTTAGGGGGTGGCTTGGGGACCTCGACATGCAAACATTTTCCCAGCTAAAACCTTCCTTTTGACCCAGGATAATTTGTTGTCACTATCATACCTATCGTTTTGTATAAATTATACTCATTTAGCTTTGGGTGTTTCTGTGACTCCAACTGCATCCACAAATATTTCCAAACAACGGGTACCCTCATCAGTTGGCAAAACTTATTGGAAACTCACTTCATGAAACTTTAGATGCCCGTTTTGCTCTGCTTCTAGAAATATCATTGCAAAATATATTGCTGCGGGATTAGCTAAGAAAAACTGATTGGCACATTGGGGAAAAATGTAAGAAATTTTCCCCAAGTTCCTTGGCCACAAATCCAGAAGTGTCAGCAGCAACATTTTTGGTTTTCAAGAAAATTTTACACTTGTAAGTTTCGTGCCAAATAAAGGAAAGAGTGATTCCCCTTTCTACAGCGTAGCGATCTCAAGCCAGAACTTCAAGGCTGAGATCATTCTTTATTATAATAAAACTAAAAACTGTGCAGACACCTGCGATCAGATGGTCTTCATACACACTTTGAAATGCATGATCAAACAGTGCTCAATCGTTTTGCTTTAAAAAAAAGCAGATTATATCATGCGCTTTGCATGTTTAAATGCCTGTATTGTTCGACGGCTGAACAACTCACTATGGTTTGACTGTCACAAAACATTGCTTTTTCCAGTAGACCCAGATCTTCAGTAGATCAAACCCTAGGTCCCAACATGGCCTAGGACGTTGAGAGAGGCAGCCTCAGAACTGGTAGGGCCTGCTCCTGCTTACACCAAGTAAAGGAAAAGGTGTCCTCTCTGTGGCAGATGCAATGACAAAATTGCATCAACTGTGTATTTCATGTAATCCTGTTGGCTGTCTATTCATCATGCAGTTATGAGATGTGGTAGTTGTGCATAGGATACACTGAGTAGTGTGTGTTATGGTTGCATGGGCTGTGAGGTTAGTGGCTGTTATAGGTAATTCACAACTCATAGTTATTGCACTATTGTGTGAAACGGGACGCTGGTGGCACTGTGGTCTAAACCACTGAGCCTCTTGGGCTTGCCGATCAGAAGGTTGGCGGTTCGAATCCCCGCAACAGGGTGAGCTCCTGTTGCTCTCTCCCAGCTCCTGCCAACCTAGCAGTTTGAAAGCATGCCAGTGCAAGTAGATAAATAGGTACCACTGCGACGGGAAGGTAAAGGCCATTTCCATGTGCTCTGGCTTCTGTTACAGTGTCCCATTTCACCAGAAGCGGTTTAGTCATGCTGGCCACATGACTCAGAAAGCTGTCTATGGACAAATGCCAGCTCCCTCAGACTGAAAGTGAGATGAGCGCCACAACCCCATAATCGCCTTTGACTTTGATGGTTAAGTCCGGGGGTCCTTTACCTTCACCTTTTCAATTGTATGGATGTTGTAATTATGCTGTATGTATACTATTGGCACAAAATGTTTATGAGTTTAACCTGCGGAGTCAGGCTTTTGTACTTTACATTGTTGGGGTATTTTACATATAGTTGACTTAAGTACAACTATATGGTTTTACTGGAAAAGGACAATTCAAAGTGAAGGTTTGTTTTAAAATTTTCAAATGGTGTCATACTTAATTTCCACCAAGTATTTTAGCGGCATGTCTTTCCTGAGGGGCATTTGACCCTGATACCAGAGTGATACAGCCAGTTTTTCTAACGGTGTGGGATTACACATACTTGAACTCTGTGGTCCTCAGTGTACTTTACTCTGCGTTGAATTGTGCCTAATGCTTTTCAGTGTAGTCAGTTCATTGATTTGTCAAATGTAAGTGTGTGAATCAGCCCTAAGAACAAACCTCCCAAACAATCTACCTTGTTTCTGGGGGAAATCTTCTCTTTAGAAACTTCTCATCTGGTGTCTGTGTTGAAATGAAAACACAAAACAGAGGGCTTTCCCAAAGGATAAATATTTTCTTCCCTCTTCTTCCCTACAAAGCCAAAGGTTTATCACAGGGGAAAAGACCTTATGGTTCTGTCTCCTCCCTCCTTCTCAGAAACATTGCTATTGTGTTGAGAACAATGACTACTTTGTTTTAGGTCAAGATCACAGGAGCTGTACTTCAGCATACAATGGTGTGATCATCACACTCACTTGTGTCCCAAAGCTTTCCCCAAAAAGCTATGCTTGCAACCATAGATCCAGTCAGCTGACACTAGTCGAAAGAGACAAATTCAAGTAGAAACAATGAGCAAAACGGTGACTTGTAGGCACCATCATACAGACCTTTTATTCTTCCTACAAGTTTGCAAAAAAAGAGAGAAGTGATGCATGTTTTCTTCTTTCCTTCCTGCCCTCACCCTCTTTTACAATAGACAATGTGAATTGTAAGCTCACTGTGCTCAAATGATTTATTACTTGGAATGAAGACTCGTGGGAGAAATGAAAATACAGACCTGCAAAGCTCTGACAGGTCTAAAAAGAAACATCTGCTGGGCTTTATTTCTTTTTAATATCTTTAAAATAACTCCATGTCACTATACTTTTTAAACAATAAACGAAAGATCCCATGGAATGATTTGTAGAATCTTGTTTTATCAAGACCCAGTTCTGCCCCTCACCCAAAACACTGGCAATATATGTTTGGGACATCTATCCACAAAAGTACGTCTGTGTTCTGTTGCAGTGCTTTGGAATAGCAGTTCCCCATCGTTTTTTGTGTATCACATACTCAGCAGTACATCACTCCCCACTCTGAACCATGGTTCTGTCTATTGTGCATCATTCTGATTACAGTGGTACCTCGGGTTACATATGCTTCAGGTTACATACGCTTCAGGTTACACACTCTGCTAACCCAGAAATAGTGCTTCAGGTTAAGAACTTTGCTTCAGAATGAGAACAGAAATCGTGCTCCGGTGGCACGGCGGCAGCAGGAGGCTCCATTAGCTAAAGTGGTACCTCAGTTTAAGAACAGTTTCAGGTTAAGAACAGACCTCCGGAACAAATTAAGTACTTAACCTGAGGTACCACTGAACTCTCCAAAATTCCCACTCTAAAAACCACAGGCCACATTATTTTACCCTTTCCCTGCTACAGGGTATAATTTCCTGTTGAGAGCCAATGTGGTGTAGTGGTTAAGAGCGGTGGACTGGTAATCTGGTGAACCGAGTTTGATCCCCTGCTCCTCCACCTGCAGCTGCTGGGCGACCTTGGGCTAATCACACTTCTCTGAAGTCTCTCAGCCCCACTCACCTCACAGAGTGTTTGTTGTGGGGGAGGAAGGGAAAGGAGAATGTTAGCCGCTTTGAGACTCCTTAGGGTAGTGATAAAGCGGGATATCAAATCCAAACTCTCCAAACTCTCTCCTGTTCAAAACCAGGCAGTGCCTTTTATTTTTCATCCCCTGTTCAATTTGCCATCCAAAAGATCTTCCCATATTTTCCTTAATAATGCAATAAACATACATTGAGTCACGGTGCTAGGTTTGTTTTCTACGGGTTGCTTGTTCAAGGTATTCATCGTGAATAACTAGTTTTCATTATAAAAGTACAAAATCATGAGCGGTCAGAGCATCTTTGATCTGAATGTGCAACCCACTTCCCCTTATGCTCAGACAATTTCAGATCTGCATTATTATTATTATTATTATTATTATTATTATTATTATTATTATTATTATTATTTACGAAAGGGCCACGTCGCAGTGAGCACTGGCGAAGCATTCTGGGGACAGAGCTGACCTTACACACTTGATTAGATTGCCATTGATGTATACCAGATGAGGCATCAATGTCATTGGTTCTTTTTCAGTCTGAACAATATTGAGTAAAAAGCTGGAATTCCAAACAACTCTGATACACTGGTTAGTTGAACTATTGCCAGAAGTAAATGTCTAGCAGTAGTCAATTACAGGCTACAGGGGAAAGTTAACGGGAAGGAGCTGGGAATGCACAATCCTGTATTTTATTGCTGATTGTAAACCACCTTGGGAGTACTAATTTGTATTTTAAAAGCGGGGATATAAATCTCACAAACAATTAAACCCTCTGCAGAATAATTGTGGGAGACATTTTCTCCCCCCCAAATGGATCTCTGCCCTTTTCTGGCTCTCTCTTATTGGAGTTTTTGACCAATAGCAGAGGCCGCTTTAGGGTAGCACAAGCAGTGCGATTGCACCTGGTTCCTAAACAATGTTGTAGCACCAAGCGCGAAAGGTGGGGGACCGAATTTTAGCATTGCACAGGAGCTGCTGAAATATGAACTCCATGTCCACTACTGCCATGTCCACTACTCCACAGCAACTTTCTGTGCTTTTCAATTTGTGGTTTTGTGCTCCCAAAGAAGCGAGACTTGGAGGAAAGGTACCGCCTTTTTCACATGAACTAAACGTGTGTCTAGTTAAAGTTATGGTTTTCCCAGTGGTGATGTATGGAAGTGAGAGCTGGACCATAAAGAAGACTGATCGCCGAAGAATTGATGCTTTTGAATTATGGTGCTGGAGGAGACACTTGAGAGTCCCATGGACTGCAAGAAGATCAAACCTCTCCATTCTGAAGGAAATCAGCCCTGAGTGCTCACTGGAAGGACAGATCCTGAAGCTGAGGCTCCAAGACTTTGGCCACCTCATGAGAAGAGAAGACTCCCTGGAGAAGACCCTGATGTTGGGAAAGATGGAGGCCACAAGGAGAAGGGGATGACGGAGGACGAGATGGTTGGACAGTGTTCTCGATGCTACCAGCATGAGTTTGACCAAACTGCGGGAGGCAGTGGAAGACAGGAGTGCCTGGCATGCTCTGGTCCATGGGGTCACAAAGAGTCGGACACAACTAAATGACTAAACAACAACAAAATGTGTGTCCCCTGCAGTCTGAACAGGCCTTTAAGCTTCCCAGGCCTTCACGGGTCCAGACCCTGCTGTGGTGGTCATGTTGCTGTGGCTTCCACCCCACTGCCTCCCTCAACGGCACATTAACCGGAGCTGGGAGCGGTGAGATTGCTGCTCTACATGTCCATTCATCTGGGAAGGATGGCAGGCGTAAGATGGCTGGGAAATAAATCTGGTTCCTCTGGTTTTTTTCTGGAGCAGATCTAAGTACTGTCCATTTTTAATGGCTTTAGACTGAAGCCAGCTGGATGTGCAGTGGAACATCTTGAGATGAAACTGTAATAAAGAAGCATGTTTGCATACACCATGTGAAGTGAGACCTCTAGCATGCCACTGTCAGCTCTCTGGGAAACTGTGGGCTGTCGCCAGCTGTCTTACTCAGGGCCGGATTTAGATTTGATGAGGCCCTAAGCTACTGAAGGTAATGGGGCCCTTTATATAGCAGACGGGGCCCGTTACTTACATCATAGGAGCCTACACAACACAAAACACTGTTGCTGTATGTAGGTTTTATTTTGTTTTTAAACTTATACAGTGGTGCCTCGCAAGACGAAATTAATCCGTTCCACGAGTCTCTTCGTCTTGCGGTTTTTTTGTCTTGCGAAGCACGGCTATTAGTGGCTTAGCGGCTATTAACGGCTTAGCGGCTTTAAGAAAAAGGAAACAAACTCGCAAGAACTCGCAAGACGTTTCGTCTTGCGAAGCAAGCCCATAGGGAAATTCGTCTTGCAGAACGACTCAAAAACGGAAAACTCTTTCGTCTAGCGAGTTTTTCGTCTTGCGAGGCATTCGTCTTGCGGGGCACCACTGTATTTTGGAAATGTACATCCAGGTTTTTTTCCTTTAAATTTTTTTGGGGCCCCCAAGAGAGTGGGGCCCTAAGCTGTAGCTTGTTTAGCTTATACGTAAATCTGGCACCGGGTGTACTGAACGTGGGGGTGGCTTTCACAGTTAGGTGAGCTAGGGTTGCCAAATTTCAAAAAGTGAAAACCCGGAAACAAAATTAAACGAGCAAATTAAATGAATTTGGGTGCGCAGAATATATTAAAAAATAATAATTTAAGGACCCGCATAAAGAGGGGGAAGGAGGTCAAACTTTGAAATGTTAAAACGGTTGTGACATTAATGAAAAGTATAAATGTAAACTTGGAAGAAAAAAAGGGGAAAAAACCCAGACACAAAAGTTGTTGAACTTTCGTTGGAGGGCAGGGGACAAAGTTGCTGAACTTTGTTTGCAAAATCTCCAGAAAAAAATGTAGTTTTTACCTGTTGAAGTTTTTCTGATATGGGCTGCCATACACTTGGGTTTTCCTGGACATTTAAGCTGCTATTCGATAATTCCGCCCAGACGCCATTTTTGACAGACGTATCCAGGCTATGTCCAGGAAATTCCAGACATATGGCAGTCATGGATGTAGTTGAGCAGTGATACAACCTTAGTCTGTATATGCTGAACAGTGTAGCTGTGGTTTGTCCTCATCAACAGCTGGGGAAACCACATATTGCTTTGCTGCAGAGTCTACATTTGTATTTTCCTCTCCGCTCAACACATCAGGCATTCTTGCCACATTCCATGGCTTACAGGAACATTCCAACAATGACAGCAGCATGTTAAATTGAGTGTTGTGTCACCCATGAAAGGGGTTAATGATTACTCTGCAATCAGTGTGCAAGGAAGGCATTGAAAAGCCATTCATAATGGGCAGCAGGAAAACCTTTGCTACTCCACAGAATTAACTTTCTGGAAGTTGCAAAATGAGTGTTTTAAATTGTAAAACAGAAAGTTTAACAAAAATTATATACAAAAATGGAAGTTGCCTTTCCTAGGGTGTACAGCTGAAGACACTGGCAGCATTAAGATAAATTCAACAGTGTAAATACGTTTTGATGGATGGAATAATGAATGCTGTAGTTTTTGTAAAATATACAAGAATTTATGATATGTAAAATGAACCATGGAAAAAGAAGGGGAGTCATTGATATCTTAAGGATGTAAAATGAGTATTTTAAATTGTAAAACAGAAAATTTAATTAAAATTATATACAAAAGAAACGAAGTTGCCTTTACTAGGGTTGGGATATTCCCCAAACTAACCCCCCCCCCAAAAGAAATCTAAGTTTTTGGCCTTTTTATTATTTTAAAATTATTTTTAACCTATAATCCCCACCCCCGCCATACGTTTTCACATGCATTTTGCCGATTTGCCGAAGATCCACCCAAACGCAATTTTCCAGCCCAATTTCTGGACGTATGGCAGCCCTAACTTTACAGTGCTAGCCTGTTTAGAGATCTAGGCTGCATCTGCATGGCAGTTTATTCTGTCTTCACAACTTTACCCAGACTGTTCAGTTCAACATTGTATTTGAGCTTTCACACAACGTTCAAAGCCACTTCTGGAACTATAGTGTATTACAGCTCAAGTACGGCACTCATTTCCATGCTTTGTGCTTCCCAAAAAATATCCATTTGCAAATAAGATGGAAATAAGTGCTACCATAGTTCTGGAAGTAGCTTCTGCACCATGCGAAAGCTCAAATAGACTGTGGAACTTCACAGTTAGGGAAACATTGTGGAAATAGATTAAGCTGCCATGTGAATGCAGCCTATAGCCCTGATTACAGAAAGTGCCATCCTTCTAAAAGTTACTTCCTTGTTGTGTGGTGAAAACCTGAAGAAGAAAAGGCTACTTATAAGGAAATAATGCCTTTCCTTTTTCCCTACCTGCATGCTTGGGTTGGTAGCCTGGAGGCAGCCAGAAATAGGCTCTCCACAAGTAACTCATCCTGTTAACCTGGCAGTCTTGCCCAAACTGAGGAGCCAGGCCAGAGTCAACAAGTTTAGAAGACCAAGTGGAATCTTATTGTCCTCGCTTGTCCTCTGATACCAGCACCTATCTATCAGCCATGAAATAGCAAGTTGCTATTGTGACCAGCAGTGCAGTAAATTTTGAAGTGCAGGACCTCGTCATGACAGCTCCCAAAGTCATGCTTTTGGGGGAGCCCATAGCAAGCCCCCAGGGATGCGGGTGGCGCTGTGGGTTAAACCACAGAGCCTAGGACTTGCTGATCAGAAGGTCGGCGGTTTGAATCCCCATGACCGGGTGAGCTCCCGTTGCTCGGTCCCTGCTCCTGCCAACCTAGCAGTTCGAAAGCACGTCAAAGTGCATGTAGATAAATAGGTACCGCTCCGGCGGGAAGGTAAACGGCGTTTCTGTGCGCTGCTCTGGTTCGCCAGAAGTGGCTTAGTCATGCTGGCCACATGACCCGGAAGCTGTACGCCGGCTCCCTCAGCCAATAAAGCGAGATGAGCGCCACAACCCCAGAGTCGGTCACGACTGGACCTAATGGTCAGGGGTCCCTTTACCCTTTACCTTTATAGCAAGCCCCCATGGAGAGTCCAAAAATACAGGCCGTTGTGTTAATTCCTAAGGGTGTATTCAGATGTGGGGATTGTTGTGTTGGTTTTCCTGATTATAATGCCAGTGCTCCTATCCAGTGCTATTTTTCTAGAAGAAGAAATTCACCATGAACATCTCTCTTGTTATTGGCGCCCACCTGTGAGGTGCCAGAATTGAGTTCCGGCTGAAAAAAGCCCTGCTGCTATTCCATATTTAAAGGTTCTTTTTACATGGCATTATAGAACCATGGCTTTTTGATTGATGTACCACCAAGTCATGCTGAATTTCAAATGACGGGAAAGAACTGCGTGCAGTGGCGTAGCGTGGGGGTGCCAGGGGTGCCGGCCGCACCGGGCGCAACATTTGGGGGGGCGCGTTTGGCCGGCCCTCCTCGAGGAAGCAGGAACCCCACTGTCCTCGGACCTCCTCCGAAGCCTGGCGGTGGGGCGGAGAGACCTTCTCCCCGTGCCAGCCTTCGGAAGGCTGCTCCGAAGCCTGGCGGTGGGGCGGAGAGACCTTCTCCCCACGCCAGCCTTCGGAAGGCTGCTCCGAAGCCTGGCGGTGGGGCGGAGAGACCTTCTCCCCACGCCAGCCTTCGGAAGGCTGCTCCGAAGCCTGGCGGTGGGGCGGAGAGACCTTCTCCCCGCGCCAGCCTTCGGAAGGCTGCTCCGAAGCCTGGCGGTGGGGCGGAGAGACCTTCTCCCCGCACCAGCCTTCGGATGGCTGTCCTGAAGACTTGTGGTGGGAGCAGTGGCGTAGCGTGGGGGGTGCAGGGGGGGCCTGCCGCACCTGGCGCAACATCTGGGGGGCGCGCGGAAGAGACTCGAGTGCTAAAATCCACGGGTTAGGGGGCGCAAATTACTTGCCTTGCCCCGGGTGCTGAGAACCCACGCTACGCCACTGACTGTGTGGCAGAATGCCGCTCCAAATTCCATCATGTAACATTACAGCACAAAACTCCCACGATTTTCTGGGTTAATCGGCTTTTTATGTTGCGTTAAAGCTAGCATAAAATGTGAAAATGAACAGGTGCGGAAATATCAGGAAGATGGAATGAAGCCCTTTCTGAATGCTGCCTATATTTAAAGTGAATCACCCCCCTAAAGAGCAGTAAACATAGCATAATATCCAATTTATTAGAATCTGTTGACAGTCACAGAATAGTTTGCTGACAAGTGTAGCAGTTAGCACAGTGGATTGGACTGGGGAGGCCTGGGTCCCTATCCGTAGTGACCCATGCGGCATAACTGCAACCTTAGTTTCTTAGAAGTAAGCCCAACTGAATCAGTGGTACTTACTTCTGACTGTAGAGGTTCAGCTTGTAAAACACACTGTGCTTTAACAAAACTTCTTCAGCCAGCTGAAACGCAACTTTAGCTTTTAATTAGAAAGGTCAACAATCTTGCAGAGAAGTGTTACCACTTAAACTGCTGGTACAGAGTAGGAAGCCCATCAAAGGAAAGAAGTATCTAGTTTCTGCTTGGTTATTTTCCTTGTTCTCTGACTTCCTCCAAGCTGATTTGCCACAAAGAGTAACGCTCGAAAACCTTGTTATCGCTTTATTCACTTGCCAGGGGAAAGAGAGTCTGTCAGTTTGCCCTTCACTGTGGCTGATGATGTCATTGCTCCGGCTTTGCAAAAATCTCTAGGTACTGTGCTTCTCACAGTTCCTTCTCCACTGCACCACTAAGAGTGACACAGAGGGTAAAGTGCCCGACTCTTCTTGCTAGAATTCCTCTTTTGCAATCCTTTGCATTTTCTTTCTGTCTGTCTTGTTTCTGACCTTTCTTTCCCCTTCTCTTTACTAGACCTGATAGATCTGCAACAGAACGAATGAGTGGAAAGGTTTTGGAAATGAAATGGTATTGTTATGAGTAGTGAATCTTAAGGTTTATTTATTTCTCTTTCCCAGCAAATTATAAAATCAGCGTGTGTTTATTTATAGTTTGGTGTCAAGTCACAAACCACTTTTAAAACGCAAGAAGTTCCATGACAAGGTTTTGTCCCAAAGAGAGCCAAAAACAAGATCTGGGTTGAAGTAAGCACTTTCAGCATGTTGTATGACTAGCTGGAAAACTCTTGTATTTTTATTTGGACTACTATTGTTCTCTGTTATTGGCAAGCCTCTTCCCATTTTATTTGGGATGGCAAAATACCAAATGCTGCTACACACACACACACATACACACAGGAATGAACTTGCCAAACTTCACACACAAACTTTGGTTGGAAATCTTTCTCTCTCCTGCGTATAAGTCCAAGTACAGTTTGGAGAAGAAATAATTTAGCACACGAGTTTTTTCCACCCTGTATCATGCATGCTTTCCTTTATTAAGTGGAGTTCAGCCCCCAACCCGGCTTATGCCTGTAGATAACAAAATACTGGTGTCTGCAGTTGCTCCACACTTAATGAGGTACGGATGGGGTCTTTACATTTTGGGCCAGATTTTTTTTTTAAAAAAAGTTTAAATATTTTACCAGTAACTTTGGTTCCCAGAATAAAATGTCTCAAGAGATATTAATGACACGTGAAAGTAAGAATACTGCTAGTTTTTGCAAGCTCCAGATATACTCACTGAGTGATGTGTTGATGATTCTCAGTGCTTCATAAAGGTAAAGGGACCCCTGACCATTAGGTCCATTCGCAGACGACTCTGGGGTTGCGGCGCTCATCTCACTTTATTGTCTGAGGGAGCCAGCGTACAGCTTCCAGGTCATTTGGCCAGCATGACTAAGCCGCTTCTGGCGAACCAGAGAAGCGCACGGAAACGCCGTTTACCTTCCCACCGGAGCGGTACCTATTTATCTACTTGCACTGGTGTGCTTTCGAACTGCTAGGTTGGCAGGAGCAGGGACCGAGCAACGGGAGCTCACCCCGTCGCGGGGATTCGAACCGCCGACCTTCTGATCGGCAAGTCCTAGGCTCTGTGGTTTAACCCACAGCGCCACCCGCGTCCCTCAGTTCTTGATAGAGCTACAGTAAAAGCCAGTGATGTAGCGTGGGTTGCCAGTGCCCCAGGGAAGAGCAAGTGTTGCAACTCCTGGTGGACTGGGCAGCTGGGGCACACATAAAGCCTGCGCAGAGGGTGAATGGAGCCCAGCTCCAACGGGTTCCTCGTCTGCTGCCTCCATCCACATGCCCACTAAACCAACCCACTCGCTGCCTTGCCTCAGCTGCCAGGGCTCTGTGCCTTTGCATGGTTCCACTGGGAAGGATGTAATCCTCAACTACCTCGCTCAGAACTTGCTGGGAACTAATGAATGGTCTACCCAACAGAAGGCTCAGTGCCTGCTTTCTTTTTTAAAAGTTTTTATTTATACTTTTCAATTTTAAACATTTCATTAGTTTTGCAATCAATTTAACATTTCAAAATTTGACTCCCTTCCCCCTCTTTTTGCAGTTTCTTAAATTTGTTTTGATATCTTCTGCATATCCAAATTCATTTAGCTTGTTCATTTAATTATCTACTGTAAATATATACTCCTGTGAAACTGCAGGTTATTACAATAAACCTCCTAAGGTTTTTATCTGTTTACAATGTATCTGTAAATATTCAATAAACCATTTCCATTCTTTTATAAACAGTTTATTTTGATTTCTTATTCTTCTGGTAAGTTTCGCCATTTCTGTGTATTCCATACATTTTTGTATCCATTCTTCCTTTTCTGAGACTTCTGCTTCTTTCCATTTTGCACAAGTAGCATTCTTGCTGCTGTAGTACCGTACATAAATAGATTTCTATACAAGTTAGGTAGTTCTGTCCCTATAATTCCCAAAAGAAAAGCTTCTGGGTTTTTTAAATAAAAGTTATTTTAAACATCCTTTTCAATTCATGGTATATCATTTCCCAGTAATCTTTAACCTTACTACAAGACCACCACATATGATAAAAAGAACTTTCTTTCTTGTTACATTTCCAACACTTATTTGATTTAGATTTATACATCTCAGTGTTAGATACCAACAATATATCATTTTCATATAATTTTCTCTTAAACCATACCATGCTGTAAATTTTATATCCATATTCAGTGCCTACTTTCTGGTGCAGATAGTGAAGCAGCTTTCACCTCCTTTGCCTTTTACTGCTACAAAAATATGCAGACTGAACAGCCGCAGATGGCTGTATTGGTGTTGAAGGAAACTGACCAATGCAATTATATCTAATGGATTTGTGTAACTGTGAGGTTGTTTTCTTATTGGTAATGCTTTGTGGTTTTAATGAGAAAATATGAATGAATGAATGAATGAATGAATGCTCTGTAGATCACTGATATTATGCACTTAGTAGGAAGATGAAGGAGGATGAAATTCAGAAAGATTCACTCAGCCTAGAAGTAATCAAATCCAGCCCAAAGCCACGGAATCATGAATTCCAATCACGTGTAGAAAACTGGCAAGCCTTCACTCCCGGGAAAATTGTTCTTCATTAAACTATTATTTATCTACTCCCTTCACATTCTAAGGCAGCTCACACACATACCACCTCCTCGCTTGGCCTTGGCTTCAGCACGACTTTGCTCTGGAATAAACTGCATCCTTGTCTTCATTTTTGTTCATATAAATGTTCATTGTACTGCTCTCTCTTTCCCCCACCTGACAAAATACCCTTCCAAGTTAGCATTGTGTCTGATGTTGGGTTTTTAGGCATATGCATAGCTGTAGTTTTTGAAATTTTCATTCCTGATTAATGTTTTCAAGAGATTTTAGGAGCCATATATATTTAAAACTTCTGCTTGTAACTGATAGCACTCTTCAGCTTGTTCTGAATTCTCTCTCTCTCTCTCTCTCTCTCTCTCTCTCTCTCTCTCTCTCTCTCTCTCTTTCTCTGCAGACTCACACTTTTTTATCCTAGATCTCACAAACCCAATATCAGGTACAAATATATATGCAAACGTAGAGAATCAGGTTTGCATGGAGCTTGTGGCCTTGCTTCTCCCTAGTGAAGTCCCATATTTTGGACCGACAACATGTATCCTAAAACAAACTAATGATTTATTTGCTTTTTTATTTCTATCCTGCATTTCTGTATTAAAATATACCCAGAGTAACTTATAGCATTTTAAAATTCTTCTTTACAATCACACCCATACATAATCAAAAACAAAACTACCAAAGCATGTTATAAAAATCTAGTTCTTTAAAAAACCCAGTGGAATTTTTCTTTAAAAAGTTCTTTTAAAAGTTCTTTAAAAAGCCCAGCATATTTTTCGTTCTATAAGACACACTTTTTCCCTCCTAAAAAGTAAGGGGAAATGTGTGTGCGTCTTATGGAGCAAATGCAGGCTGCGTGGCTAAGCCAGAAGCTAGAACAGTGAGAGGAAGCGCTGCGCAGGGGGGCTTTTCTGTGTACGTGGCTCTGTCCCTTCCCCCACCTCCTGCAAAAGCCCCCAAGAGCCGCACTCCCTTTTCTCCCTTTTCTCCCTTTCCTCCTTGGGGAAAAGCCTGCAAGCGCTGTATGCACGCTCCTCACAGCTCGTGAAAGTGAGCGCTGATGCAGACAGGCTCTGCTCAGCGCTCCCTTTAAAGATTTTTTTTTCTTGCATTCCCCATCTAAAAACTAGGTGCATCTTATGGTCAGGTGCGTCTTATGGGGCGAAAAATACAGTACGTTTCCAAAGCCTGTTTAAAAGTAGGCAAGGAAGGAGGTAGGCATACTTGTCTACGGGACGTTATTCCACATTGTATGTGTCACAACCTCTCAAATCCCCTGGCCATATTTCCATTGATGGTGTGAAAGAGAGAAGAGTCTTAGAAATAGACTCTTGGGCTGTTTGTTTATTAAATTTCTATACCGCCCTTCATCTGAGGATGACAGGGCTGCTTACAATATAAAAACACAAAAATACATAACATAGTAATAAACAAAAACAATACTCCACCACACACACCGTTTAAAAGGCCACAGATTGTTTAATTACCGTATTTTTTGCACCATAACACTCACTTTTTTCCTCCTAGAAAGTAAGGGAAAATGTCTGTGCGTGTTATGGAGGGAATGCCTACGGGTGGCATGCCTACGGATTTTCCTCCTCTAAAAACTACGTGCATGTTATGGTCGGGTACGTGTTATAGAGCGAAAAATACGGTACTCAAAGACCTGGGAGAAGAGGAAGGTTTTTGGCTGGTGCCTAAAGATATGGATTGACAGTGCTAGGCAAGTCTCCCTGGAGAGAGCATGCCACACGTGAGGAGCCACCAAAGAAAAGGCCCATTCCCGAGTTGCCACTCTCTGGACCTCTTGAGGAGGAGGCACATGAAGAAGGGCCTCAGATGATGATCACAAGGTCTGGGTAGGTTCATTTGGAGTGGGCGGTCCTTGCGGTTCATGGAAAAAATATGGTGTATAGGAAGACACTGGTTCTAGGACTTTTAGAGAGGGTTAAAGGTCAAAACCAAGACCTTGAATTGAGCCCATTTGCACACTTCTTGGGCAAGCGCAGACACAAAAAGCAACATGGGAAATACCAAATTTACTCCTTGTAACAAATTCATTTATGTGTGGGTATGAACTTCTTTGGTATAATTCGAATATGGCGGGGGGGGCAGGCGGGGAGTGGATTAACAGCTAAATAATGCTCAAATGTAGACAGGCCCACAATGTACTCATAGCCTAGGGAGCCAGTGGTGATGTGGTCCAAACTACTGAGCCTTTTGGGCTTGCCAGTCGGAAGGTCGGCAGTTCGAATCCCCATGATGGAGTGAGCTCCCTTTGCTCTGTCCCAGCTCCTGCCAACCTAGCAGTTTGAAAGCATGCCAGTGCAGATAGATAAATAGGTACCACTGCGGCAGGAATGTAAACGGTGTTTCCGTGCATTCTGGTTTCCTTCATGGTGTTACATTTAGCCAGAAGTGTTTTAGTCATGCTGGCCACATGAGCTGGAAAGCTCTCTGTGGACAAATGCCGGCTCCCTCGGCCTGAAAGCGAGATGAGCACCGCATCCTCATAGTTACCTTTGACTGGACTTAACCATCCAGGGGTCCTTTACCGTTTACCTTTTACCATAGCCTTTGAGGTGTGTTAAAAGATCTGGGTGTTCTTGGGTGAGTACAATGAGGATATAAATAGTTAATGGCAATATATGTTGACTCAAGTGGTGTTAGTATTATTTCTCAACAATTCGGCCAGAGAAAACAGCCCTGAAGGCAGTTAGCCAGTTTTTGTTCCATTTCTTCCGAATCTTTCATACTGGCAGTATGAATAGCTATCAGTGCCAAACACAATTAAGCACTTTTGAGATGTGATGTATCCTCTGCAAGAAGATTTGCAACTTACGACTCAATTCAGTCCATTGCTAGAGAACGCCCAGCTGCTAACAGTGTAGATACTTACAACCTAAATGGAATTTTAACCTGTACTTTCGTGGTTTAGGCTTGGTAACTTGGCATTATTGTGGAAATGCAGCAGTTGAATTAGGAATGATAAAAATTGAAATTTGTGGCTGTGTGCATGGTTTTCTACATCTGTCTATTAACATTGAGATATATAGATATATAATGGCTTCATTGGACCACATCCACAAAGGATAACCGCACACATGTATACATTTTAACATAAAAAAGCATACAGATGTGGAAGTCCTCAACACAGGTTGGCTGTTAAATAAGAAAACCTGGTGATCCATAAAAAAACATGCAAAGCAGAACAGAAGACTTCATTGCAATCAGGTTTAAGAACCACAGCTTTAATAAGGTGATAGCCATTATTTCTGCCATGAATATAGTGCTTTGATAAAGAATACTTCTTCTTCCTCCATGGAAACATAATTCCTTGTTAACATATTATATAAATATACTAAGCTCCTTTATCATCTTAAATCCAGTGAGGTTCTTAGCATAATTACATGAGGCAATTGGGGGGAGTAAAGAAAACAGAGTCCTCAGATAGTTCCTGCCTCTCAGATTCAGAAATAAGAGGCCCATTAACTGTTTCATGTTATGTGCCCCTTCTTAGCAAGGCAGGAGACCTTCACTTTAATCTCTCTTTAATGAGAAGTACAATATAAATGAGAAACCTACTTTGTTCCGTTAGTTAACACCAAGCTTGTTGCTTATT
Organism: Podarcis bocagei; assembly: GCF_964188305.1. NCBI lineage: Eukaryota > Metazoa > Chordata > Lepidosauria > Squamata > Lacertidae > Podarcis > Podarcis bocagei. Next base: position 14,529,518 of record NC_138133.1, read on the forward strand.
CTAAAGGAACGTCACTTCGTGCAGCAGTCTCTTCTGAGCAAGAAACGACTGAAACAAATCTTATTCCATTTTTTTTTCATTCATTACCTCCCTAAATTTCCCAGCTCCTTTACTCTTTGCCTTAGCAAATGAGCTCTATCAACTGTGTTGCTTTTTGGTTAAGAATTCCAAACCAAATGAGAACATACTTGCAATGTGGACGTAAGTTTTTCTTTTATTCGGCTAAGAAATCTCTGGATGCTCAAATATTAGGACGTCTTTAAAGCGTTTAGGGAAGAGAACATATGGAGCATTCCTCTTGTTAATTCAGCTTCTGTTTGGGGCCTGTCCCTCTGCCTTCAAGGCCGTAGCTTTTAAGGTTCATAATTGTAACTTGCACCCATTTCAGAGCTGCCCAGCGTGGGGGCATTGTATAGGGTCTTCTTTTCAGAGCATCTTCTGGAAGGCAGTCATAAAAAGTTTCAGATTAGCTACCCAGGGAGCTAATAGGGGAGAAGCAGCGGATGGCATGGTGGGATGGATCTGGGTCTCTTTCTAATGTATTTACGCTGTGTTATCCTGCTCACTGCATTGCTGAGAGGTCAGGTAAGTACCTGAAGGAGTGTCTCCACCCCCACTGTTCAGCCCGGACACTGAGGTCCAGCTCCGAGGGCCTTCTGGTGGTTCCCTCACTGCGAGAAGTGAGGTTACATGGAACCAGGCAGAGGGCCTTCTCGGTAGTGGCGCCCTCCCTGTGGAACACCCTCCCATCAGATGTCAAGGAAATAAACAACTATCCGACTTTTAGAAGACATCTGAAGGCAACCCTGTTTAGGGAAGCTTTTAATGTTTGATGTTTTATTCTGTTTTTAATATTTTGTTGGAAGCTGCCTAGAGTGGCTGGGGAAACCCTCCCAGATAGGTGGGGTATAAATAATTTATTATTATTATTATTAGTAGTAGTAGTAGTAGTAGTGGTATTACTTCACAGCTCCACACTCTCTGCTGTTGCCGGGAAGGCAAGTGACACTCTTCAAGGGGCAATGACCTCATCAGGAAGCTAGCCTGAATTATATTGTAATGCTGGATCCAGGGGTTCAGGAAGTTAGCCTGGCTTGGTTAGCTTTTAACACTTGCTGGATTCAGGGATTCAAGGAGTCTGGCATCCACAATAAGACTATTATTGTGGAGTAAGGGACCAAGAAGACAAAAACTTCAAGAAAGAATGGGAAATTTTTATAATTTATTTAGGAGACCACCGTAGGCAGATGAAAACATTAGCAGGATTTTAATCCCACTTGTAGTGGAACACATATGATGGACAATATGGATAGATATAAAATTTAGATTATGAAACAATATGCAGTTGAAAATGTTGACAATAGGACCCATAGAGGGGATGGGGGGGGAGTCTCGAGATTCAGAGAAATCTCTTTATATTGTTATGTATTTGGTAGTGTTATAAATTTATATTTGTAAAATCAAATAAAAACGACCTCCCCCCCAAAAAAGGGCTATTATTGTGGAGTTAATGGGAGTTAGAGTCCAATTATACTGCGGGGGCACCTTTTTCTCCATCCTTGTCCCATTTGCTCAGATAATCCCTAGCGCACCTGAAACTCTGAGAAATGGATTTTAATTTATTTTAATTTTTTTAAAATCGTCTTTAAAACTTGGTTTGTGGCTGATGGATGTTTCGTTGCACTCGCAGTGATGAAGCCTGTACAAAAGTAAAAACTATTAAATATATCAGGAAAAAGTAGAGGACTCAGCTATACAGGTGCAAATAAAACGTTTTAAGTGTGTTTTAAGAGCAATCTACAATGTGACACTAGATGGCGATGGTGAGCTTTATGGAAAATTCAATGTGTTGCTAAAAACACTTGGGTTTTTTTTAAAAAAAACCCCCACACATTTTCAAAACGGTTTTTATAAGTGTGTAGATTCCACCAGAGAGGGAAAAGAACAACGTAGCAGTGAAGGGATGTTTGTTGTTGTTTTCTGGTGTAGCTGTGGTTTTAAGATGTGAATATCTCTTCAGTACCATTCTTTGCATCTTTTAAAATTATATCTTTTTTTTACAATAATATTTATTAATTTTCAATAGGCATAACAAAAAAGGAAATATACAACAACACAATAGAGAAGTGAAAAAGAAGAAGAAAAAATAACAAACTTAAAATACCTAAACAGAAAAAACCCCTCAATTAATTAATTAAAATCCATTTTCATAAACATTTTGGTTGACTTCCTCTAATCTCCTCCATCTGAATTTCCTCTTAATTTGAATGTAGCAGTTTCCAATATCATTATTTCATAAAACAATATTACAGTCATATTCCAATTTCTTTACCTTTCTTATAGTACATTTTCTTATTTATATATTTAAATCTAATTTAATCCTAGGCCTGATTGGTTCTTTCAAGTGGTTACATATCTTTAATATTAGAATATTTGTTCAAATAGTCTTTAAATTTCTTCCAGTCTTCTTGGTAGTCCTCTTCTTTCTGGTCGCGGATTCTCCCGGTGAGATCAGCCAGCTCCATAAATTCCATCATCTTCATCTTCCATTCTTCTACCATTGGTAATTCTTGTGTTTTCCATTTAAAATTAGATCTTTATTGGGAAGTAGGTAGCCTTGAATATGTGCACAGGGTGGAGGAGGGGTCACTGTGATGCAATTGCCATTATGTCTTCACGGTTGGGATTCATTTAAGACTGGCATAAAATGTACTGAAAGTGGTTGGAATTGTACCCTTTACTGCATTCTATCCAGGAATATGGTAATAATGAAGATGAAGATTATGATAGGTCAATAAAGTTGTGGTCCCCCCCCCTTCCAAACACAGATGCTCTCACAGTCAAACACCACCTTCGTTGTGCTCCGAAAGCCAACAATTTTTAATTGTCAGTGCAAGTCTCCCCAGGGTTAGGATGGCAGGGAATCAGATGAAACATATTTTCCCTCATACACACACACTTTCCATCTGATGAGAAAGTATTTATTGTCATGGTAATCACAGAAAAACCCTAGGAGCCAATACCAGATGCTTTTCTCTGTGCCAGAAATGTTACTGGAGTGAAATGAACAAATAACCAAAAATTGTTAGCAATTGTTGCCTCTTCTCTATCTGCTGTCCTGTTCCCTTATCCTGTTCCATTATCCAATTGAATTGCGTTCAATTGCTCAGCTTAGATTTTTTAGTGAGACTCTGCTTCAAAGTTCTGGTGAAGTGAAAAGCTCCAGTTTTTCGTATGTTTCTGAGGTATAAATCGCCCTCGTTATTGAAATTCATAACTGAACTTTCATTTGCTCCTTTAGTAAGTTCTCAAAAAAACACGACTTGGAGACAAACGTCGAGGAATAGAATCTGCTATCTCAAAAGTCAAACCCAGACTTCTTTTTGTGTGACGCTTCAGTTTTAGGTGTACAGTGGAACCTCGGGTTGCGAACGTGATCCATCCAGGAGGCACGTTCGCAACCCACAGTGTTCACAACCTGCAGCGCCGTGTCTGCGCACGCGCAGGTCACAATTCGGCACTTCTGCGCGAGCGCCGGAAGTAACCCATTCTGGTACTTCCGGGTTTGGTGAGGTACGCAACCCAAAAACACATAACCTGAAGCGCCTGTAACCCGAGGTACCACTGTATGTTTAAAGAAATATTAGATGCACACACACTTGAAAAAAATGTAGGGAGTGATGCAGCCTTAATCTGTAGTTTTTCCATATATATATACTTTTCAAGTTTCTACATTTCATTAGTTTTACAATCAATCTAACATTTCAAAATTAACCCTGGATGGTTAAGCCCAGTCAAAGGCGACTATGGGGTTGCGGCACTCATCTCACTTTTAGGCCGAGGGAGCCGGTGTTTGTCCACAGACAGCTTTCCAGATCATGTGGCCAGCATGACTAAACCGCTTCTGGTGTAACAGAACACCGTGACGGAAACGAGAGCTCACGGAAATGCCATTCACCTTCCCGCCACAGCAGTACCTATTTATCTACTTATACTGGCATACTTTCAAACTGCTAGGTTGGCAGGAGCTGGGACCGAGCAACAGGAGCTCACCCCGTCGTGGGGATTCGAACCACCGACCTTCTGATCGGCAAGCCCAAGAAGCTCAGTGGTTTGGACCACAGTGCCACCCGCGTCCCCAATGTAAGCTGTGACTGTATTGTATGCATGTGTGTCAACAGGTGTCGTATTTTGGGGATTGCATACCTGTGACCTGCGCTGCACATGGAATCCTGTGTTTGCAACAATTAATGGTTTCATCGTCTCCAGGTTTCCTTTAGGCTGCTGCAAAGCTGCATGAAAAACAAAAGTGTGCTTTTGCTGCCGTGATCAGATCAAAAATTCTTTACATTGGCTGCTTCTAAGGTGTTGGACCGGATTTCTAAGATTTCTCTCTGGAGACACAAAACCTTTATTTGTTCAGGTTCTGACTAAATGGGAGACCACCTACTTAAACACAATGTGCATCTATACTCAGATGTGTGACTATTAGCGTGGATTACACTTTAAAGGCTATTATTATATTTCACATCTTAGGTTTTTGGCTTACATATCACCAGCGTCCCCTGCTCTCTATATTCTTGATGTTCCTTTGAGTTATTCTTCTGCTCCTTGTCCATAATACAACATATTTCTTTTTCTGAAGCCAGATACCGTAGTTTGAAAGTTTGTGGGTGCAATCCAATGCATGTTTCCATGGAAATATGTCTCACTGAGTTCAATGAGGCTTACTCCCTAGGAAGTGCTTTCAAAATTGCAGCCTAGCTTTCTCTGAGTGCTTTGCATATTATAAAATTCCACAGTGAGACAGAGCATATAGAAAGCAAGACAATGGCATATCCATTGTGTAATTCCACCATTTATTCACTTCTTAATTAAAATGAGGTGTATAAACTCCAGCATGTTGTCTGGATATCATATATGATAGTGATATATTAAGTTGCAGCCCAAAGCAACTAACCACAGAATTAAGTTGCGTATAGTGAGGGTTAAAATGGGGTTGGCTAAATTTGGATTGATATTTCAGACCAATATGATTGAAGTAAAATCAATGCAGAGAAAGGGATACCATTATGAACGTGGCCATACAAGACCAGAGGGGTGCCATCTTTGTGAAATAGAGTCGAAAAGCCCTTTTACCTCTCTCTCTCTCTCTCTCTCTCTCTCTCTCTCTCTCTCTCTCTCTCTCATCTATATATTTGGAGGAGAGAAGCAGAATAAGTTTGTTTATTCTGTTGTGATTGTTGTACTAGTCATGTTGTGTGGATGCCTGATTATCTCCTAAAGCACCTACTCTATTCCGAACTTAAAAATGGAAAACGTAATGCTGGTGGTCAACAAAAGAGGTTTAAAGACTCTCTCAAGGCAAATCAGGAAAAAAATGTAGTATAAACACCAACAACTGGGAAACACTGGCTTGTGAGCGCTCCAATTGGAGAACAGCCTTTACCAAAGGTGTGGTGTCATGGGCTTTGAAGACGCTCGAACTCAGGACAAAAGGGAGAAACGTGCTAAGAGGAAGGCACATTTGGCAAACCCTCACCGTGATCAACTCTCGCCTGGAAACCTATGTCCCCACTGAGGAAGGATGTGTGGATCCAGAATTGGCCTCCACAGTCACTTACGGACTCACTGTTAAGACCGTGTTCATGGAAGACAATCTTACTCGGCTACAAGTGATCGCCAATGAAGAAGAAGAAGAAGAAGAAGATACAGATCAACACTCACAACAAGATATATGGCATCTACGTATTGTTTATAAATTCTCTCTTCATTTCCACTATAATTAGCTTGACAGTGTTCGACAGTGGATTGCAACCTATAAAATTGATGGACTGGTTGTAAAGCCTCTTTATGGAGACAACATCCCAGTTAATGCTTCTGTATATACTTTTTGAATAGTCCAAGCATGGTATAGCCTGCAACTTTGTGACTTTATGTGGACAGTTGCTCTTCACTTTACCCAAATGATAAGCAGATCCCAGTGGCTTCAAAGAGTATGAGCGATAAAATGAAATAGAATGCACATTTCCACAAACTCGGCAGAGTGCCACAGAACTTAAAACACTTAGAAATAAAATAAAATCCCAGGAATCAGCGGTGGGCTTCTTCTCCCTCCTAAACAAGCCACATGGGGAAGCGTTCAAAACATGCTTGTGTTTTCTCAGTTGCTTTCCTCGGCAATGCTGTTAGAGTCTCGTTGTCAAGAATAGGCCTGACCTTTCTGCGCTGGTCAGAAAGGTCATCCATAAAGGTCAATGCGAACAATTCCCTGAATAGTCTACCTCAGAGCTTGCAGCACATAAATGGACTGCTCCTTTCCTGGCATGAAATAGTGTGTGGGCAGCTTCGCTATTCCTCGAAGGACTGTGCCGTAAGACGAAAGCTGTGTACTTGTAAGAAAATTGCAAGTTAGGTAACTTATGTAGCTCTGTTTCAAACAGTGCTGCTTTCAACAGTTGTTATTAGCCAGTATTGTGAGATAAAGGCCCTGCAGAGAGAACAGTACACACAGAAAAGCTCAAGATACGCATTGATCTACCCACACATAGTTGTTATCCTTGAGAAATGTAGAAAATAACAGGATATATTTATCTGAAAGTCTTCAAACTTACACGACCCTTTAAAAATTAGCTGATGAAGGTGAATACATCGAAACAGGGCCCTGTCCTGGTTTCTAATCCATAATTGACTTCTGACCTCCGCTCAATGATTGAAACTAAGACCTCCATGACGAATCTGACTAGGGACTAACATGAACTCATCTCTACTCATAAACTCTTATCTCTAATTCTGTAACGAATTATTGTGTTATACATATTTTTATGAGTTTGAATTTGTCATCTCTGTTAGAGTTTGTAATCCTTGTCAGAATACATACTTTTGAATGGATTAGTTTTTGCTACTATTGACTATTGATTTGCGAGTAGGGACCACTCCCACTATTGAAACTTACATCGGCCTGAGTTCTTGGTGTGCTTTTTTCTTGGTATATTTAATAACAGGAATCTCAACTAAAGCATCCATGACAGATGGCCACCCGACCTCTGCTTAAAAATCTCCAAGGAAGGAGTGTCCACAACCTCTCATGGTTGTCTCTTCCACTGCTGAACAGCTTTTTCCCTTTTAATATTTGTGTCTCTTTCTTTGGTTAAAAAAATAAAAAGCAAAAGCGTTTCACAGTGGAATATGGAACTTTCTGCATGACCATCAAAGCTCGCCAGTTTGGTGAAGTCCTGAGGGCGACCTGTTTACGCAGGAGCTGCTTTTGTGTGTCAGTGCGCTTTCTGGGTCAGAGTGCTTATCTCCCAGGCCAAGTTCCTAAACCAAACATCCTTATCCCCTTCTTTCAGTGAAGCTGCAAACGAAAACCCTCGCAAATGCCTGAGTCAGAAACATATGTTCTCTTATAGTCTCTCCTCATAAAGCTGGCATTCCAGGTCTCATGAAAATTCAATATCTCCACATCGTTTTGTATGTGAAAAGAGATTTCCTTACATGAAACAAACATGGGTTGTGGCCAGCTCTCAATTAAAAATCCAAACAGTGAATTGTTTGCTTTAGGCAAAGAAAAGGGGTTGGGAAACACTAAAAAATATAGGAGACAGACAAATAGGCCTTTCTAAACAAAGACTAATTGCTCTCGTAAATGTAGGGTCCTCGTTATTTAGGTTTAGATACGCTTATGAGAAAAGGGTGGACAACTGAGAGATGGACTTGCATCCCATAAAAGAGCCTGACTCCATGAGAGTCTTGGTTGTTGTTTTGTTGTTTGGATGCCCCGCCAAGTTTACATTCTCCGTGATTTCACTCTTATGTATTTATAATAGCACAAAGGGAACAGCTCCAGAAACTTCAAGGGGAAGTTGGCGTGGTTGCTAGTGTAACTAAGGGTATGTATGCATTAGGGGCTTAAAACGCAGCAAGGTTTCCCCACACACATTGTGCTTCAAGTCGCATTTGCATGCTGCTGCGCACACCAGGCAGAAAGCAGGGACGGCTACACCCAATGCGTGTTGCCTGTTCAGCTTCCCTGTGCCTCCAAGCACCGCCGCCACCTCCCCACACTCCTGAGCAGCTAGACTGGTGACTGGGAGTGGCTGCTGAGACCATATAACACCAGTCTTAAAAGACCTTCATTGGCTCCCAGCACGTTTCCGAGCCCAATTCAAAGTGTTGGTGCTGACCTTTAAAGCCCTAAACAGCCTCGTCCCAGTATACCTGAAGGAGTGTCTCCGCCCCCATCGTTCAGCCCAGACACTGAGGTCCAGCTCCGAGGGCCTTCTGGCAGTTCCCTCACTTTGAGAAGTGGGGTGACAGGGAAACAGGCAGAGGGCCTTCTCGGTAGTGGCGCCCACCCTGTGGAACGCCTTCCCATCAGATCTTAAGGAAATAAACAACAATGTGAGTTTTAGAAGACATCTGAAGGCAGCCCTGTTTAGGGAAGTTTTTAATGTTTGATGTTGTATCGTGTTTTTAATATTTTGTTGGGAGCTGCTCAGAGTGGCTGGGGAAACCCAGCCAGATGGATGGGGTATAAATAATTTTGTTGTTGTTTAGTCGTTTAGTCATGTCCAACTCTTTGGACCAGAGCACACCAAGCACTGCTGTCTTCCACTGCCTCCCGCAGTTTGGTCAAATTCATGTCTTAGCTTCGAGAACACTGCCCAACTATCTCGTCCTCTGTCGTTCCCTTCTCCTTTTGTCCTCCATCTTTCCCAACATCAGGGTCTTTTCCAGGGAGTCTTCTCTTCTCATGAGGTGGCCAAAGTATTGGAGCCTCAGCTTCAGGATCTGTCCTTCCAGTGAGCACTCAGGGCTGATTTCCTTCAGAATGGATAGGTTTGGTCTTCTTGCAGTCCATGGGACTCTCAAGAGTCTCCTCCAGCACCATAATTCAAAAGCATCAATTCTTTGGTGATCAGCCTTCTTTATGGTCCAGCTCTCACTTCCATACATAGATGATGATAATGATGAGCTGAAGCTGTCATCTGGACATCTGCAATGGCTATCTCAAATGTACACACCTCTGCTTAAATGTTAAGTGAACATGGCTTGCATTTGCAAACTGAATGAAAGCTGGCTTGAGGGAAAACACATCAAACTGGATTAAGATACTACAGGGTAGATTTGGTTTGTGGCTAACATCATGTGCATATGGCTTCAAATGCCAATGGTGGAAGTCTACTGGAGCCAGAGTAAAATGGTAATGTGTACTAGCCTAGGAGTAAAGCAAACCCCCCCCCCCAGTAAATAGCCATACGTAAATGTAAACTGAATTACATCTGGGTTCGTTTATACCATTTTCCTCGTGTGTCTGTACAGTTGATATGTTAAAGCAGTGTTTCCCAAACTTGGGTCTCCAGCTGTTTTTGGACTACAACTCCCATCATCCCTAGCTAGCAAGACCAGTGGCCAGGGATGATGGGAATTGTAGTCCCAAAACAGCTGAAGACCCAAGTTTGGAAAACATCGTACTAAAGAACCAACAGCAAGAGGTCACATCATGATCCGAGTCAAATATTGCCCCTTGTCCACCGAGGAGCAGAATTAGTATTCCTAATGAGTGAACCGGAAATATAACAGGCATTTTACTTTCATGTTTCTATGTTGCGATTGCACTTGGAATACCGTGTACAGCTTTGGTTGCTGCATCTCAAAATGGATATTGCACAGCTGGGGAAAGTGAGGAAGACGGCAACCAAATTGATCAGGAGGTTTCACAACTTTGGAATTGCAATATTACCATATTTGGGGCCGGCCAGGCAGATCCCTGTACAAAAACAGCTGCACACTGCAAGGTTATATTGCTGGTCTTACTAGTGTGTTCCTGGTAAGGAACCATCCTCAGGGATCATGAATTCTTAGCAGGACAATGCTTAGCTGTCTGGCAAAAGATAAACCTTACTTAGATAAACCTTAATTAGCATTTTGTTTTGCTTATGTAATTCCTGCAATAATTACAGCAATTAAGGGGAAAAAACTTAGTCTGGTCTTTTTGCAAGATTCGCTTTCACCATGTGTATTTATTTTAAGTCACACACACTGTATGTATAAACATAACTGTTCCCCTTGATATGTCTGTATCCAAGTGACTTTGCGGCAATGACAAACCCTTTGCAGAGTTGCTGCGCTGGCACCGTTGAAGATGCTGATGCAAAACCAAAAATGTCTTGGCAGACTTCGCATATGCAGATTGCTGCTTTTTGTTTGTTAAACAAAGGCAACTGTGGTATTTTTAGTTCTATTCAAAATACGGGAAGCAAAAATCTTTCTTGCCAAGTGGCAAGGGACAGAACTGGCGGAGGAAGAAATTAAATCCAGATTTTCACAAAAGAACTCCAAACCTTCCTCACGTTTTGTGCTCTGGTCTGACCTGTCATTCCACTGTGTCATAGATATTAAGTGCAGTGCAGTTCTTCTGTCTTACGGTCACGTGGTTGAACTTTCAGAGTTCGTGTCTCCAGGCACTGGGATGTTCAACACAGCCAGAGGGTGGAGGAATCTCGGTTCTGCTACTAACGATTGTGTGAGGGGGGGAAGGTGATCCAGGGATCCAGTCACTCAACTTGCCACCACAGCTACTTGGTCAAAGAGTTATGGGTCAGGGGAACCATTGCCTCCACTCTTCAGTTCATCCATTGCTACAATGGAAGTGAGTGGCCCAATGTCAGGCTTCTTCCCCCATGTCAGTGGATAAGAGATCAAACAAAAGGAACACCTTACCAGTTAGAAACATTAATAATTGCAGTGAGAGAACGAAGTTAGAATCTTTAATAATCGCAGTGAGAGAACAAAGAACACATCTTCTAGAAATGGCGGTGCTGCCAATTAAGGGTTACTCCCCCCTCCATCCCTATTAATCTACATCACTCCTACATTTTGTAATCTGAATTTGTACCCTCTGTGCTTTCTGTTCTAACACTTTCTGAGCTCTGTGTGTCTTTGGAGAAGGAGGGGGGACTGTGTCCAGAGACTGTGAATCTGTTAACTCTCTCTCTCTTCCAGTGTTTCTTCTGCTAGTAGTTCCCCATCCAGTATTTCCCAGCTTCTGCCTTCTGAACTGTGCTCCTCTGCAAACCACTGTTCCAAATCTATGCTGTCCTCCTCTTCCTGGGAAGATTCAGGATCAGGGGGAGGGGGTGGCCCCCACCATTCTTCCTCAGTGCAGCCGTCCTCAGCAAGGTCCCAGACACCCAAGCAAGATATGTGAAAGAAAACACTCTTCTCGGCCTTTCATGCAAGCCTGAGATAGCTCAGTTGGGAGAGAACGAGACTCTTAATCTCAGGGTTGTGAGTTTGAGCCCTGTGTTGGGTGAACAATTCCTGCATTGCAGGGACCCTTGTGGTTCCTTCCAGCTCTACAATTCTATGATTCCATCTCCGTCTATTATTTATCACTTCTGCTTCTCTGTTTCTCTTTCACAGCATTTATTTTCATTCAGCTCATTGCTGGGTTCAGCCCACAGGCAACCCAGTCAGGTTTCCCAGGTCCTCCTCCAGTTTAAAGAGACTGGAAAACAAAACACTGCTTTGTTGTTGTTGTTGTTTAGTCGTTTAGTCGTGTCCGACTCTTCATGACTCCATGGACCAGAGCATGCCAGGCACTCCTGTCTTCCACTGCCTCCCGCAGTTTGGTCAAACTCATGCTGGTAGCTTCAAGAACAGTATTCAACCATCTCGTCCTCTGTCGTCCCCTTCTCCTTGTGCCCTCCATCTTTCCCAACATCAGGGTCTTTTCCAGGGAGTCTTCTCTTCTCATGAGCCTCAGCTTCAGGATCTGTCCTTCCAGTGAGCACTCAGGGCTGATTTCCTTCAGAATGGATAGGTTTGATCTTCTTGCAGTCCATGGGACTCTCAAGAGTCTCCTCCAGCACCATAATTCAAAAGCATCAATTCTTCGGCGGTCAGCCTTCTTTATGGTCCAGCTTTCACTTCCATACATCACTACAGGGAAAACCATAGCTTTAACTATAAGGACTGCTTTTTAAGTGAGCAAATAGTACCCAACCATCAGCCACACATTGGTGTCAATATGAACCAACCTGTCTCCACCACCATATGTGCTGTACGATCTCACAGGTGCCCATTAAGAATCTGGAAGTACAGGCAAGGAGTAAATCCTGACAACCCTTTTGATGTAATTGTTCACTGATACTGTACCATCCCAGAGCCTCAGGAGATCCTTAGTAAATAAATGCATTTGAATGAGACCACATATTACACGGCGGCTCAGCTCTCCTCTTCTCATTGAGCTGAATGAATGAAAAGTATTGAGACAGAATTTTGTCGCTGCATCTCAGTTGCTCATTGGTGGGAGGCAAAGAGTGATAGTGGTTTTGCATCAACTACCGTTTTTTCCTGCTCTTGCTTTCTGGGGTACTTGTTTTGTGCTTTTGATAATATTATTAAAGGTATTTTGTAACTGTTGCAAGTCACCATGGGCAGGTGGTTGCAGAAAGCTGGGCTAAAAATTAAAATAATATACAATATGCACACGTGCTGCACTTCTGACCTCAATATTTGACTCCGCAGTGCATGTTTATACACAATCTCTTCTCATTATGGCACTAAATCTTCACATCTGGTACAGAGAACAAGGGCTTACACCGCTGCATAGCTGCACATTCTTCATCAAACAACCACTCCTTCCTCCTTATTTCAGGGTCAACAAACAATCCTGAGAATTGGAGGGAAACTATAATTATAATCATCGTGCAAAATAGCTCCGATAATCACACAGGGGAAAGTAATGGCCTGCCTTTTCAATGTTGAGTTCCCCATAATATAAATACACACATCCCAGGATTTTAAACAAGTGTTGCAATTAAGTGCCTTGATAAAACAAGCCAGTTATCATGTTTGGTGGAAAATAATGTTTAAAGCACACAGGGCAATTTTAAATTGCCCTCCCGCTATACTTTACCAATACCACGCTGTCATTAAAGCTGTTGTTCTTTGTATGACTGTAAACTAGCAGAGACAGTGATAGGGCATGAATGCTTGGGAAATATTTAAAAAGGTCTGAAGAAGGACTGGTGATTTCTCTGTACACTTCACACCATGGTCAGAGTCGGATGCTCCCGAATCATCTTCTTTGGCAATTAGTTGTAGCCGAGTAAGGTTCTCTTCCATAAACACAGTTTTAACAGTGAGCCATAAGTGACCGTGGATGCCAATTCTGGATCCACATGTCCTTCCACAGTGGGGACATAGGTTTCTGGGCGGGAGTTGATCATGGTGAGGGTTTGCTGAATGTGCCTTCCTCTTAGCACGTTTCTCCTGAGTTCAAGCATCTTCAATGTCCATGACACATTTGGTAAAGGCTGTTCTCCAATTGGAGCGCTCTCAGGCCAGTGTTTCCCAGTTGTCGGTGTTTATACTACTTTTTTTAGATTTGCCTTGAGAGAGTCTTTAAACCTCTTTGTTAACCACCAGCATTAAGCTTTCCATTTTGAAGTTCAGAATAGAGCAGTTGCTTTGGAAGATTATAATCAGGCATCCGCACAACATGGCCTGTCCAACGAAGTTGATGTTGAAGAATCATCGCTTTGACACTGGTGATCTTTGCTTCTTCCAGTACACTGGCATTAGTTCTCCTATCTTCCCAAGTAATGTGTAAAAAGTTTTGGAGACACTGTTGATGGAATCTTTCGAGGAGTTGGAGATGGCGTTTATAAGTGGTCCATGTTTCACAAGCATACAGTAATGTTGGTAGTACAATAGCTTTGTAAACAAGCATTTTGGTTTCCCTGTGAATGTCCCGGTCCTCAAACACTCTGTACTTCAGTGGGGGGAAAACTGCACTTGCAGAGCTCAGGCGATGCTGGATTTCGGCATCAGTGTTGGCCCTTGTGGAAAGATAATATTGAGTAGCTGGAAACCCCAAGAGGGGAGACTGCTGTTGTGCCACTGTAAGAACAGGATGCTAGAACAGTGGACTGCTGGCCTGATCCTACAAGCGTATTCTTATGTTCTTATGGTGAGGAACTCTCCTAGGAGTTACTGTGCCTGCTCTGCATTGTACCAGCAAACATGTAGACGTCTTGGAGCAGGTGACAGTATTATAGCTTGAAAACTGCATTGTTTTATAGTTATGGTGCCCAAAGGGTGTAGTTGTGCATTTGAGAGCCTTATGTTGATCCCTGTGCTAACACAAGAAACATTGTGCGGTGCTGACACGAGAAGCCACCTTGTTATCTGATCTGGGATAGGAAAGGGAGTCTTAGTCATGACAAGGTAAAAGGTCAACCTTTCCTCAAATCTGCAAGTGTCTGACATGACTGAGCGTCTCTGCCAAGAGCTGATTAAGAGGTTTTGGAGGAAGCCTCGCCCAATTGTCAACTTTTAATTTCTCTGCTCGCTTAAAGCAATGCCGGATGCTGGCGGGGGCTGGGGGATTTGTGGGTAGAGATTGAGCATGACCTTTTATTTGGCCTCTTTATTCAACCTCACAATAATTTCTGATTATTTTAACATATTAAATCGCACAATAATTTCATAATTATGTGTCTGTGTATTTCTAATAGGGATAACCAAATCAATAATTTTTGATATAACTGTAAAAAACTACTCTGAAAATTTATTCTTCCAAAAATAAAACCTTCCTCTGGTTGTAAATATTAAGATGAGACCAGCAAGAATGAGTCTTTCGTAAAAATAATTAATTAATTAATTAATCAATCAATCAATCAAGTCTTACTGGCTAGTGATTTAAATTGTGATTTAAATTGATTTGATTTAAATCAAATCCACCCTGCTTACAACTGTGTCAAGAATCAATGCCAGTAAGGCTATCTTCCTTCAGTTATAAAAAAAATCCCCTGTTGAATGGCTTTGACGAGTAAGCAACGAGGGACACGGGTGGCGCTGTGGGTTAAACCACAGAGCCTAGGGCTTGCCGATCAGAAGGTCGGCGGTTCAACTCCCCCAACGAGGTGAGCTCCCGTTGCTCGGTCCCAGCTCCTGCCAACCTAGCAGTTCGAAAGCACGTCAAAGTGCATGTAGATAAATAGGTACCACTCCAGCGGGAAGGTAAACGGCATTTCCGTGCGCTGCTCTGGTTCGCCAGAAGCGGCTGAGTCATGCTGGCCACATGACCTGGAAGCTGTACGCTGGCTCCCTTGGCCAATAGAGCGAGATGAGCGCCACAATTCCAGAGTCAGCCACAACTGGACCTAATGGTCAGGGGTACCTTTACCTTTAAGCAACATTTCAGAGCTGAGGGCCACATTTCCTTTGGGAAAAGTGACCAGGGGCCGTGTACCAGTGGATCTAGGAGGGGAAAATGGACAGGATCAACTGAAATGTGGGAGGGTTTCCCTTCTCAGTACACCTTGTAGTGTACCTGACATTATTGTACCTATTTCCTTATATCTAAGTATGAAGAGTTGGTAGTACATATCTGTGTTTACGGTATAGGTAAAGGTAAAGGGACCCCTGACCATTAGCTGTGACTCTAACAGCTCATACTTTGTTCATACTTTGCAGTATATCATAGTTTTGACAGAGCATGCAATCCAGAGGAAGAGTTTTGAATCATCCACTTTTCCTTAACTGCAGCTTCCTGTGTCATCTGAACTGAGAACTATGGTTAATACTAACTATGGTTAATTTCAGAAAGTCAGATTTTAGCCCATGTTTTGCCTTACAAGTTGGGGAAGTTGATGTGTTCAGTTAGGGAAAAATCGTTGTCAATATTTACTAAAGGCTGGGAACCCCTTAGCGACTTTTTACAAGAAAATGGACTTGTGATATCTGGGTTTGAGGATGGAAGAAAATATTGGCTTATAGAAAGTGGAATTGTTGGGTGTTATCTTGGAGTGGGTGTTTTGAATATTTTTCTACATATATAGCTGACCGACAAAGAATTGGAATTTCTTTTCTCTCTCTCTCTTTGTTTTCCTTTGTTTTGTTTTTATTTAGATTAGTTTCTTTTATCTTTGATATAAAAAGATACTGGAAATTTTGACATTAACTTTTGTATATCTTTTTTCAAACTTTATTGGGAGAAGACTGTTGGCTTGTAAGACATTAATCATAGTTAGGGGTAACCACAGTTTATGACTCCAGGTGACACAACAAAGTATAAGAAACTATAAGAAAGAAAGAAAGAAAGAAAGAAAGAAAGAAAGAAAGAAAGAAAGAAAGAAAGAAAGAAAGAAAGAAAGAAAGGACCTACAAACTCCTGGTCCCAACAGAACACAGGAGAGCATACAAGCCCAAGGCTTGCTCTGGTTCGTTCCTGACATAAGTCATGGCCAAATCGGGGCAATATCTGATTTCGATTAGCATCATCAATCAGTTTTTTTGGGGCATCTTCTATTGCTAAGAATCCAAATCCTTCTGATGACTTCATGATATTTTAAAACATGGGCTCCTCCAAAAGTCATTCTCATCTCTATGTGTTTTGGTTTCTTTCAGATTCGGACCTGAGCATGCGGACTCTCAGCACGCCCAGCCCAGCACTAATATGTCCGCCAAATTCGCACATTTTGCAGAATGGCCGCGGATCTTCCACATCGTCCTCTTCAATTACCGGGGAGACCATTGCAATGGTTCACTCGCCTCCTCCAACCCGCCTCACCCATCCTCTCATCCGGTCTGCCTCCCGACTTCAGAAGGAACGGGCTAACATTGACCGGCTGCCAGACCATTCGGTGATCCAGATATTCTCTTTCCTGCCTACCAACCAGCTGTGCCGCTGCGCCCGTGTGTGTCGCCGCTGGTATAATCTTGCTTGGGACCCCCATCTCTGGAGGACTATTCGCTTGACGGGCGAGACAATCAACGTGGACAGAGCCCTGAAGGTGCTGACCAGGCGACTTTGCCAGGACACGCCCAACGTCTGTCTCATGTTGGAGACGGTAATTGTTAGTGGCTGCAGGCGGCTCACAGACAGAGGACTCTATACTATTGCTCAATGCTGCCCTGAACTGAGGCAGTTAGAGGTGTCGGGTTGCTACAATATTTCCAACGAGGCGGTCTTTGATGTGGTGTCGCTGTGTCCCAACCTGGAGCACTTGGATGTGTCAGGTAATAGAAAATATATCTGTGCTTATATTTGGGTGGAGAACTTTGCTTAAGTCAGGGATGAGGAGCTTTCACCTAAGAGGCGCTGTGTCCAGGGCAGCTGTCTACCAGCTTCCACCTGGTACGCAGGCTGAGACCCTACCTGCCCGCGGACTGTCTCACCAGAGTGGTCCATGCTCTACTTATCTCCTGCTTGGACTACTGCAATGCACTCTACGTGGGGCTACCTTTGAAGGTGACCCGGAAACTGCAATTAATCCAGAATGCGGCAGCTAGACTGGTGACTGGGAGTGGCCGCTGGGACCACATAACACCGGTCCTGAAAGACCTACATTGGTACCCAGTATGTTTCCGAGCACAATTCAAAGTGTTGGCACTGACCTTTAAAGCCCTAAATGGCCTCGGCCCAGTATACCTGAAGAAGCATCTCCACCCCCATCATCCAGTCCGGACACTGAGATCCAATTCTGAGGGCCTTCTGACAGTTCCCTCACTTTGAGAAGTGAGGTTACAGGGAACCAGGCAGAGGGCCTTCTCGGTAGTGGCGCCTTCCCTGTGGAACGCCCTCCCATCATATGTCAAGGAAATAAACAATGCTCTGACTTTTAGAAGACATATGAAGGCAGACCTGTTTAGGGATGTTTTTTAATGTTTGTTGTTTGTTATTGTGCTTTTAATATTCTGTTTGGGGCTGCCCAGAGTGGCTGAGGAAACACAGCCAAATGGGCAGGGTATGTATAAATAAATAAATAAATAAATAGGCTTATTGTGGCCCCCAAAGTCTTCCCATCTGGCCCCCAGGGCCTCTCCTCTTCACACACACCCCATCCTCCTCAACCTCCATGCTGGCTCCTGGGAATAAGAAGTTTAACTCAACAGCTTTTGTTCTTTTTGCTTGCTGTTTGGCAATGCACATTGCAGGCATAGGTTTCCAGATCAGGACCACATCATGGGGCAAAGGGCTAAAGCCCTCTTGTTGCGGATCCCAGGGTTCAGACTTGTATCTGCTCAGCGGTACTTGATATTTGCAATGGAGTGCTGATTCTAGTCTCTGTGTGTAGGGAAATGAAAAAATGATGGATGAATGGGTGTGCTTGTGAGTGAATGGAATGCTTAAAAGCTAAATCCCAATATTAACTCCTTTGTGTTCTAGTTGATGCATTTTTCTTTTCTATTTTCTGATCTTTAAAAAAAACCTTCAAGGCTAATCCTCATCTCTCCAAAGTGACCTTATGCTTAAATTAGTGGGGGCTTGTCTTTCATGTGTCTTTTCAATTAAAGCCATAGTTTGCAGAGGCAGAAATTGCCTCAGGTGTACAAAACCAACCAAGAGTCCAGTGGTACCTTAAAAGACTAACTATTGTAATACAACTAGGGGTGTGGGATAAATTCAGTTCAGGTTGCAATTAAAGGCAGACCTACCAGATTTGCACTTTCCAGAACAATACATGAAACAAAACAAAGTCATCCTTTGAAATTCGCTGTTCCCAAATATTGTGATGCAGTTATTCAGACAGGTAATGTGCACAAAAATGCTTATAGTGTAAATGCACATATATTAGTAAAAATAACATACAAAAATGCACTATAATGGGGAAATTGGTTTGCAAAAATGCACAGATTGGGAAAAATTGCACACCAAAATGTGCAGATCAGGAGAAATATTCATTAAAATGCTGATTTATTTTCATGGGGTCTTTTTCAAAACCCTAACTTCCCTCACTTAAAACTTCCCTAACTTCAAAATATGGAAGCTGAGAGAAGCTGCAATGGTCACTTTTGCCCATCCAAGTCTTTAATTTCTACAGGGTTCTCTTCATTGCAGTTGCTACAACAGAATGAGATTGAATTAATTCTCAAATATTCAAAACGTTGTGCTAAATGGTGTGTGTAATACTGCCCTCTGCTGGAGAGGTTGTCTGAGCTAAGGAATGTGGACATCTTTCTGGTTCCTCTTAATGCAACTTGGCAGACCAAGTCTCAGCTGCCTGCTCTGAGCCCAATTTATTGCCATATCAAAAGGATACTAAGAATACAGTGATGCATATCAGCATCTATAGCCTATTGAACCACACACCAGAAGTACCCAGTGAGTGTTACAGACATATATTGATTTTAACATATAAATTATAAAATGTACCACAAAACTTATCACTTATACAATCTTTTTAGACTTCCATCAGCACCTCTGATGATCCACCATTTTAACCAGTTCTTATGCATTTCTTAACTTTATATTGCCTTTACATCTCTTAACAAATCATCCTTCCCCTTCTCCATTTTTGCAATACTTCCAATAATACTCCTCACAAAACTTCTTTCAAACCTACAAACATCGTCTGATCTTCACAAATACTTTTCAAGTAGTCCGTAAATTTACTCCAGTCTTCCATGAATTTCTGGTCCCACCGGGTTACAGACAAATATCAATGGGATTTAAAAGTAGCTGGGGGTTTTTATTTTTAAAAAAATATTTATACTTTTCAGTTTTATACATTTCACTAATTTTACAATCATTATTTCAAACCTTGACTTCCTTCCCCCTCTTAAATTTATTTTTAATATTTTCTGCATATCCAAATTAACTTAATATGCTCATTTATTCATCTGCTTTAATTATATACTTTTATAAAACTGCAGGTTATTACAATAATCCTGCCAATGTTCTTATCTGTTTGCAGTTTGTTTGTAAATAGTCCATAAACTATTTCCATTCTTTTATAAAAAGCTTATTTTGATTTCTTATTCTTCCAGTAAGTTTTGCCATTCCTGCATATTCCATAAGTTTTTGTATGTTAAAATGGTGGTAAAATTATTGAAATGTATAAAACTGAAAATCATAAATAAGATAAAGGAAAGGAAAGTAGTTGCATAAATTCACGACGAATAGCAAAAGAGATGACAATGGTGTGTTTGTGTGCATGAATGATTTAACCACTTTGGCTCACTTCCAGACATATGTGTCAGGAAGCAGATAGAATTATCCAGGAGATTTGCACGTGAGAGAATGAGATTTGTCACGATCCACATTCCTTTCCACATGTTCTTGAGCAGAGTCATCCATTGCACCACTGTTGGTGTGAGAACTCTCCTGAATGAGCAGGTGCGCACAATCTATAGCTTTGATGTGAGCAGAAAGAGGGAGCGGATGAGTGAGTTTGGTGTCCGTAATCACATGGAACTGACTGCACATGCAAGGGCAGGAGGTGTGCTCAGAACATGTATCGAGTACGCCTGCATGTTTCCAAATGTGTGCATGTTGCTAAAGGTACATTTTTTCTGGGAATCTGTTTATAACCATGCAGTGAGACCTGTCCTTTGCATGAACCAGGTTCACCTGGTGCCTTCATTATACACATTTAGGTACCAGGCAAAAACGTTTATCCAACGTTGGGGGCGTTAATGGGTTGTTTTTGTTTTGATTATGTATATTGCGAGAAGTGAAGTTACAGGGAACCAGGCAGAGGGCCTTCTTGGTAGTGGCGCCTGCCCTGTGGAATGCCCTCCCATCAGATGTCAAGGCAATAAGCAACTACCTTACTTTTAAAAGACATCTGAAAGCAGCCCTGTTTAGGGACGTTCTTAATGTTTAATACTGTATTGCATTTTTAATATTTGGTTGGGAGCTGCCCATAGTGGCTGGGGAAACCCAGCCAGATGGGCGGGGTATAAACTATAAATTATTATATTATTATCCTCCGAACTGCCCTGAGACCTGCAGGTATAGGGCGGTATACAAATTTATTTATAATAGTAATAATAACCAGTTATTCTATGAATATTACTGTGACCATTTGACAGCTTGAAAGTTTCCCAAGGCCTCGTTTGAGTCATTCAGGTTCTGTTCAATTAGGTATCCTGGAAATAATATTTTCATGTCAAAACCACACAGAAGTTAGCATTCAGTTTTTTTCCACTTTTAAGAGAGAGATCAGTTTTGGGCAGACTTCCTATACATGTGAGCTTGACTGCAAACCATTATCTCAAAGGCTGGCCAAAGTTCTTTCAGCTCTCTTGAAACTTTCTCCTTCCATTTCAAATCCTTTACATTTCCTCTGTGGAAAACTGCTATGAGCCTGCAGGTTTTTACATCTTTATTGTTTGGGACAGGAAAAGTAGTTTCAGCCACAGGAAAATGTCATTAAATTTAAACCACAGGCAGAAAGACCTTCTATGACAAGGTAGTGGGTGAATTACCTACCTTTCTTGTAGGCGGTGCGGAGTCCCCAAATAGATGATATTCATCTGAGAAATCTTCCTGACATTTGCAGGCTACATTGGCCGTGCTCAAAGGTCATGCTGTGTCATGGAAGCACATGATGCAAAGTTGCTTGCAGCTCTCACAGCATGGATTAAATCTTCCTTTTAACCCTCTGCCATTGCATCATAATTCCTTAGGAGAAGCAACTTGGATCTTACAGACCAGAGTGTAGGCAAAAGCTTATTGGTACTGGCATGAATCAGTTACATCACCTGGGCCCCTCTAAAGACCAATGTTGATGTTGTCATCTGTCTGTCTCGAGAGACAATGGAGTCATCGTCTTCTTCTTCTTTGGTGATCACTCATAGCCAAGTAAGATTGTCTTCCATGAACACAGTCTTAACAGTGAGTCCGTAAGTGACTGTGGAGGCCAATTCTGGATCCACACGTCCTTCCACAGTGGGGACATAGGTTTCCAGATGAGAGTTGATCACGGTGAGGGTTTGCCAAGTGTGCCTTCCTCTTAGCACCTTTCTCCCTTTCGTCCTAAGTTCAAGCATCTTCAAAGTCCATGACACCTTTGGTAAAGGCTGTTCTCCAATTGGAGCGCTCGCAGGCCAGTGTTTCCCAGTTGTCAGTGTTTATACTACCTTTTTCTTAGACTTGCCTTGAGAAGTCTGTAAACCTCTTTTGTTGACCACCAGCATTACGCTTTCCATTTTTTTAGTTCGGAATAGAGTAGTTGCTTTGGGAGACGATAATCAGGCATCCGCACAACAAGACCAGTCCAACGAAGTTGATGTTGAAGAATCATTGCTTTGACATCGGAGTACACCTCCGGAGGCGAAATCAAACCACTGTGTTAGCAACACTGAAGTGACCTCCCCAAGGAGCAAGCCTGGGCAGTGTGACTGGAGGTCCTGGGCTGCCCAGACAACAAGACCCCCTCTTGACCTTGCTGAAGTGGTTCAAAGGAAAGTAGAGCAATATGTTTGACACCAGCTTGTATGCAGGAGTTGATGGAAGGATGGGTACAAGGTGCTATCCAATCTTAGGGACTCCACTCCAGATTTGTGTAGGGTTTACTCCATAGCATTTTCTTTTCCTGAAGATATCTTGCAACGCTACCTTCCCAGGTTGATGAGCCTCATCTGCTCCTCACTTCCCTCTACAGCAATGACCAATGTGCAAGCATGTGAATCATGTCTTTCCTTCCCTTATGCATATTGTCAGGGAACTGACATCGGAGCGAGAGGCGAAGCGGAGGCTCCCAGATGATGCTGGCGAAGGACCCAGCAGCAGGGGGAGAAACAGCTCAGTAGAGGGGGAAGCCAATCAGCGCAACACCAGGGATAAAGGGGGGCAGACGGGGGAATTGGAGAGAGGGCTCCAGGACTCTTCACTGGACATCAGTGAGGAGAGCCCAGGTCCTCCGCTACCCACGCCTTCCCTGCGCAGAAGACTCCTGCGCAGTGAGAGGAGGAGGAGACTGGGTGTCAAACAACTTTTATGTTGGAAGAGGTTCAAGAAACGCCCACTGACGGATTCTGCCAGTGACTGAGGCAGCCACGATGAGAAGGGGCTGTGCAGTCAGAAAGGTTTAACAAGGCAAATTAACCGAGAAAGGCACCAGTTTACGCACGAGTAACTCATACCCATTACACATATGGACCAAGGTAGTTGGTTTTGTGTAAGCCAGAGGTGGCCAAGTTCCATATACTTTGGCAGCAATTTGCCCAGGACAGAAGTGTAGTTGCCATCCAAACGCTCAAGTGGCCAGAGTCCAGAATAAAGCTGGTTACATTGATCAGAGGCCTTTTACAAATACAGAGCGCACACATAGCATTAATTACTGACACAATCAAGATAGGTAAGCTTCCATCAAACTTACATATTACTTGCTTGTTACATACAAATAAAAACTAAAAACAAAACAGAGGTACCAAACTGTGGAATACGTCTTATTTTGTGTAACTTGAAGATGCTAACTAATTATATTCCTTGCTTGAAACTTCAAATTCCGTGTGTGTGTGTGTGTGTGTGTGTGTGTGTGTGTAATGTTTTACAATTTTCAATACTCATTTAAACATCCTTAAAATATCAATGACTTCCCTCCTTCTCTTTCCATGGTTCATTTTACATATCATAAATCCCTGCATATTTTACATAAACTAAACCATTCAGTATTCCATTATTACATCCATCAAAACTTGTTTACACTGTTGGATTTATCTTAATGCTGCCAGCATTTTCAGCTGTACACAGTTATTTCCCATATATTCAGTAAACGTTTTCCAATCTTCTCTAAACGTATGTTCTTCTTGTTCTCTTATTCTATATGTTAAGTGTGCAAGCTGCGCATATTCCGTCAGCTTAAGTTGCCATTCTTCTTTGGTTGGGACCTC
Source organism: Podarcis bocagei (assembly GCF_964188305.1). Lineage (NCBI taxonomy): Eukaryota > Metazoa > Chordata > Lepidosauria > Squamata > Lacertidae > Podarcis > Podarcis bocagei. The sequence goes on from NC_138133.1 coordinate 14,553,155, forward strand.
ACTCGTTTTCCATGCTTGGGCTAACAAAACATGAGCCGCAGTAGTAGCATACATAAATAATCTTTTTTTGACACCTGGGAATTTCCATTTGAATTGTCCCCAATGAAAAGGACTCTGGTTTTTTTTTGAAAAAGTACTTTTAAACATTTTTTCCAATTCACTATGGATTATTTCCCAAAACTCTTTTACAGGTCCTGAAGCTTCAAATTCCCAGCATAGAAGACCCCGTTAAATAAGGTTACCGTATTTTTTGCTCTATAAGACTCACTTTTTCTGTCCTAAAAAGCAAGGGAAATGTGTGTGCGTCTTATGGAGCGAATGCAGGCTGCGCAGCTATTCCAGAAGCCAGAACAGCAAGAGGGATTGCTGCTTTCACTGCGCAGCGATCCCTCTTGCTGTTCTGGCTTCTGAGATTCAGAATATTTTTTTTCTTGTTTTCCTCCTCCAAAGACTAGGTGCATCTTGTGGTCTGGTGCATCTTATAGAGCGAAAAATACGGTATTTTATTTTCTTAAAGGAGAAGTAGTCATCGATGCAGAGCCACAAATAACCACCTTCTCTTTTCCTCCCCAAATTTAGGTTGTTCCAAAGTTACATGCATCAGCCTAACCCGTGAAGCTTCCATCAAGTTGTCTCCTTTACATGGAAAACAGATCTCTATCCGCTACCTAGACATGACGGACTGCTTTGTCCTTGAAGATGAAGGCCTGCACACTATTGCTGCCCACTGCACTCAGTTGACACACCTGTACCTGCGCCGCTGCATCCGCATCACCGACGAAGGCCTCCGTTACCTGATGATTTACTGCACGTCCATCAGGGAGCTGAGCGTGAGCGACTGCCGCTTTGTCAGCGATTTCGGCATGCGCGAGATCGCCAAGCTGGAGCTGCGCCTGCGGTACCTCAGCATCGCCCACTGCGCCCGCATCACCGACGTCGGCATCCGCTACATCGCCAAGTACTGCAGCAAGTTGCGATACCTCAACGCACGGGGCTGTGAGGGCATCACGGACCACGGAGTGGAGTACCTTGCCAAAAATTGCACAAAACTCAAGTCGCTAGACATTGGGAAATGTCCTCTGGTCTCCGACGCCGGCTTGGAGTTCCTGGCTCTGAACTGCTTCAATCTGAAGAGGCTGAGCCTGAAGTCGTGCGAAAGCATCACCGGACAAGGCCTGCAAATTGTGGCGGCCAACTGCTTTGATTTGCAGATGATGAACGTGCAGGATTGCGAGATCTCGGTGGAAGCCTTGCGGTTTGTCAAACGGCATTGCAAGCGCTGCATTATAGAGCACACCAACCCTGCCTTTTTCTGAAGCGACAGGTCTCACTTGTTGAGGGAAGCAAAGTATTAAACATGTCTGTATGTACACTTGCACAGAATGTCTGTATACAGCAGCTGTACTTTCTGTGTGCCATAAGCAGAAAACATAGAGGCTTAACATCATCTACATTTGGTCCCTAAGACACCTTTTAGTGGCCTTGTTCAAATCTTTAAAATGCCAGCATTTAGTATTTTAAAAAGGTAATTCTCTAGCCTTTACGGTTACTGAGCTACAAGATAGTTGTGGTGTGTGTGTGTGTGTGTGTGTGTGTGTACAGTCTGGAAAGAGAGTAACAGAAGTCCCAGTTTGTTTTTGGCTTCAAATGCCCAAGTGAGTTGTGACTAAGGCTGCAGGCCTATACACACTTACCTGGGCGTAAATTCCATTGGAAACAATGAGCCTTCCTTTCAAGTAGACATGCATAGGATTGTACTGGAAATCCTACTGAAACAAATGGAAGAAGCCATGACAAGACTCATTGCTTTCAACAAAACTTCACCACGGCTACCTTTTAGCTGAATTAGAGCCATAATATCTAGACTTAGCCCATGTTGTCATTTGAGAGGTTGTCAGGTTTGTCTGTTTTAGTTCTAGGGTGTGTGAGTTTTTTTACATTTTCGGTGCTGGAATTACAGTGGAATGAACAATGGTGTCAAGGCAGAAGTGCAATACATCCACCAACTCTGGTCATTACGAGTCATTGTAATTATGCAACCAGCAGCAAACTAGCTTTGGCACAGGTGTATTTTGAATGTGATGTTCAGCACTGAACAAATTGCCTGCTCCCTGCTCTTTGTGTCTGTCATGAGTCCTGTTGAGAGCTTTTCTTTGAAGAGTGTCATAAGCCACCTTCCTTTAACTCAGATTACATCAAATTTTCTGTCCCCTGGAAGAAGCATCTGTAGCTCTTGCAACGCTCTTTTCTCGTTTCCTCCCTCCCATCACAATTTATCTCTAAAACAATTACAGGGAAGCTGTGACTTGCCAGGAGTTTGCCTGGCCTTGCTGGCTGAGGGTTATGGGCATTGGAGTCCAACAAAATCTGGAAAGCCACACGTTTCCATCCCCGATCTGAAAGGGCGTGGGTTTTCTCAGACTCAATGCTTTCTGCTAGACTCCAAAGAAACTCTTGAACATTTCAATCTTCACTATAGTAAATCCTTTATAGTTAGAATTCATAATCACAAACCTGCAATCTGAGCCTGTCTTCTCCTCATCCCCTCAGGATCTGTTAGCCTTGTCTCTTTTCATTTAGCAAATGGGTGGCCAGCCTATGACACAAATGCGACAATCAGAGAACCCATAAAACTTGTCATGGCACAGTCAGTCCTTCTTCTTCCATCTGAGTCTTATATTGCTGCCTGCTCTTTGATGCAATACAGTGGTGCCCCGCAAGACGAATGCCTCGCAAGACGGAAAACTCGCTAGACGAAAGAGTTTTCCGTTTTGGAGGTACTTCGCAAAACGAATCTCCTATGGGCTTGCTTCGCAAGACGAAAATGTCTTGCGAGTTCCTGCGGGGGTTTTTCCCTCCCCCCCTTTTTCTAAGCCGCTAAGCCGCTTATCAGCTGATCCGATAAACCGATAAGCCGCTAAAAGCTGCTAATAGCGCTAATCCGCTAATCCGTCAATGGGCTTGCTTCGCAAGACGAAAAAACCGCTAGAAGAAGAGAATCACAGAACGGATTCTTTTCGTCTTGCGAGGCACCACTGTACACTAGAAGCGGGTGGCGCTGTGGTCTAAGCCACTGAGCCTCTCAGGCTTGCTGATCAGAAGGTTGGCAGTTTGAATCCCCACGACGGAGTGAGCTCCCGTTGCTCTGTCCCAGTTTCTGCCAACCTAGCAGTTCAAAAATGTGGTTTTTTTGGGGGGGGGAGGGGAGGTCAAACCATTGGAGCTGTGGCTGTAGAGACCAATATGGGAGAAACATGTTTTGTTGCAGCTGGGGCAGCTTAAGGCGTTCAGTTGTGCTGTTGCAGATGCACCATGGTGTTTCTTCTCTCTGTGCTCCTCCCAGCAGCCATTCCTCCTCTGGTCACTGCTATGGATACATGACTTGACTGCCTGTCTCCAGGCAATGCAGTTTTCTGCAAGGGCAGGGTTGATGTCGCCAGCCTTCATGTCATATTTGCAGACATCTTTGTAGCGCAGAGTTGGTCTGCCAACAGGCCTGGTGCCTGAAGCCAGATCCCCATAGAAGATGTCCTTGGGGCTTCCATTCTGTTGAACTTTATACCATTTTCTGTGGAACAGGCCATGTACAGAAAAGTTGAGGTTGGGCTCTCAGTAGTACAGTGGTAACTCAGGTTACATACACTTCAAGTTACATTCGCTTCAGGTTACAGACTCCACTAACCCAGAAATAGTGCTTCAGGTTAAGAACTTTGCTTCAGGATGAGAACAGAAATCATGCTCCGGTGGCGCAGCAGCAGCAGGAGGCCCCATTAGCGAAAGTGGTGCTTTAGGTTAAGAACAGTTTCAGGTTAAGAACGGACCTCCGGAACGAATTAAGTACTTAACCCGAGGTACAACTGTAATTCGGGAATGGCTGGCCCAAAACAACAAAGTAGGATCCTTCCTAGGTCTACACTTTCAATACACGCATGAGACTTTCCATTAATATTGAGCGCACCATGTAGTGCCTCAAGAACATGAAATGAGACCAGTGGGAATAACGTCAATAGTATACATGCCCATCATGCTTTTATTAGTCTGAAAAGATGGTATGAAGCCTTAGCTTTTTGAGGTTTAAAGGCAGTTCCTTCAAAATGCATGAATAAGAAGTGTTATGACATTTGGGAAAGGCCTTATGACCGAAATTCCTTAACTTTCATTCAGCAAAGCCAGTGCTCACCATCCCGATTTCATCCCCATTTCCTTTTTCCGCTCCTCCTCACTCCTCCTCCTGTTGCCCTCTGTGTAGGACTTGCCTTTCAAATGCTTCCCTTTCTACCCATGCAGGCTCTTTCTAGTTTATTCATAAATCTATAAATATCCCCATAGAGGGGAAGGGGAAATGGAGGTCAGGACAGGCTCTGCTTACAGAGTCAAGTCACGAGCATCCAGACCAGGGATTTCTGTTCTCACAAATTTCCTTTAAGCGTCTCACGTTTTCCCTCTTTAAACTGGTACAGTTTTCTGAGTGCAGCTTTATAATGCAAACAACAGCTATTAAACGTAGGCTATATTTCTGATGCCCCGCAAACACCAGGGATGTGTAATAATTCTGAGTGGAGCTCTTAGGTATACTTAAGGAGGCTCAGCCGATGGAGTCTTAATTGAAAATATTTAAGAAAACTGCCTTTTCCTTGGTTTCTAAAACCCGGAAGCCTTGCTGTATTGCAGGTGCTTTTCCATAACCTGAAGCAAAGTTGAAACCAATTCGTTTCGCTAAACCAGGGAAGACCTCAAATATGAAGGACGCCAGAACTTTTGAAAAATATGGCCTGCTCTTTCATTGAGACAGGAAAACAGCAAATCCAACATACATAGTGAGTCTGGACACTTGCAGTTTGGAGAAGAGAAACCCTCTTTTATTACTAAAGGTTTTTAAGGCAATGGCCTTTTTTTGTAATTTTCAGTGGCAAAATCCTCCTCGTAGCATCTGATAGGAGTCACAGGCATCCTATATTTGTTTCTTGCTGGCATTGGTGCCTTGTGCTGTTAAAATTACTTCCACTCGCATTTTCTATTTCTTTGTCTGGGGCAGAGAGATGTTTCCCAGACAGTAAAGCAATTAGCCTGTAAGGTCATAGCCTTGGGGAACAGTGGTTTTCGATGCTGTACACTCTAGTTCAAGAAAACCCACAAAAGCCAGACCAGTTGTTATCATTTCTGCACCGTTACAGACTTAAAGGGCAAGGTCCTGTATGGACACTCAGTTGCAATCTCATGTGGGCATGACAACTCAAGTGGGTGTCTTGTCAAAGGACTGCCAGAGATGCTAAGTCAGTGTGTTTGAACTCATGACTGAAGGACAGCAGCTGTTTAGGGAAATCAAGGCTCTGTCAGCCTCAGAAATCACCACTCAGAGCCTAAAAAGGGGTCAGAGAATTGCTGCCTCTACATAATTGGCATAGATTTTGGAGTTTTCTCAAAATCAGTAGTTTTCAGACCACAGAACGTCTATATTTTGCAGAAGACACTTTGGGTTTCTATTTCAGGGCTTTGGCTAGCTGTGTTTGGGCTCACCCGTTGCCTCCCATGCTTTGCGTATAACCTAAAGTCTTCTCCTGTGGATACATGTTGCAAGGGTAGGCTCCTAGATGTAAGAGAAACTGCCACCTTCATTCTAGACTACCAAATTCTTCCCAAAACACAGATACTCAGATTAACAGCAAGAAGTTGCCCTTTGAAAGCTCAATAAATTTCCTCTCCTTCCTCCTTTCTTTATGGAAGATCATTTCATAGATACTTTGTATTTTGGGAAATGCTATTCTAATTTGTGTTTGGCAAAGCATTTTTTTGGTCCTTCAATATGAAAACCAGCCCTGGGTGATTATATCTTCAGGCGGAATCCCCCGTGGTCAGGTGACAACTGGTTTCTGAGTGGCAGCTCAGATGCTGAAAACATCTCTTATAGGGAGATGTGGGAAGGAAAACACTCTTTTTCCAGGTGTGTTTTTTTATAATAGCTGCACTGGAGGCAGATGATGTAATTAATCGGTGGCCCTGGTATGGAGGAAAAATCTGTATGTTAAGGAAGAAAACAAAACAATTCTTGTAGTAATGCTCCCTATGACCCTGCAAAGTGAAGCTCTTTAAAGTCCCGGTGATTGCAATGATAGTGTTGAAGGATGTGCTTAAATCTCTGCTACTAAAATCAACGGGACAAGTGGAATAGCTTGTGGGGTGATTAGTTTTAAGTGAAATGGATTACCTTTGTGAGGCTTCCATATGTACATACACACATGTCCATTCTTTCAGTACAATGCTGCCCTTCCATGGGCCAACTCATAATGTCTTGCAGTTTCCTTCTACAAACTGATCACATCTATCCAACCGCATTAAAGGCCAAGTATGCCCCAGCCACCGTGTCACTCCCAGGAGAGACACATGGCTCGGGTGTGTTGCAGGCGACTGGCACTCACTGAGGGGCAGTGAGTGCCAGTCGCCATTTTGTCACCACACTCAGTGGTGACACCCAGGGCGGACCACCCCCACCGCCCCCCTTCCTCCGCCCCTGGCTGATGGGGTCATCTCAAATCAAGCTATTCTGGGGAACGCTATGATATACCAGCTAACATCCATTTAGTTTCTTTCCTCTTTCCATTTAGAAGGTGACTACTTAGTAGGATGTTCTCTTATCTCTTGCCAGCTACTCTCTTCACCATCCTTAGCTCACAGTAAGTCTGTCCTGAAGGGAAAATGGTTAAGAGCTGGGCCTTTTGAACTTATAAGGTCTCTTACGCAAGATTTGAGGGTCTTTTCTTTTTTTTCCTAAAAGAAAGTTGGTATCTTGCTGGCTGCGCTAAACGGAAAAGGATAACACAACTTGGTTCCAAATGGGCTTTAATGTTTAGATTGGCATGTACTCTGTGACTCACTATAAAGCCTTAATTTACTACTACCGAGAAATAAAGCAATATATTGGTATAGCGGCTTGATTTCATCAATGTGTATACAATTGCATGGCGAAATGCATGCATGCACACTTCAGAATTACAATGCCATGTGAAGTTCTTTCTTGGGCAGAAGAAACGGGGAGATGGGAGGGAGCATGTTCCAAGTCAATGGGGCTGCTAGGTTCACCAGGCTTACATGGAAACCATACGTGACCATACCAGGAGTGTGCAGAAACGAAAGGTAGAGGCACAACAGAACACTGTCAATTTGCAGGACACACCCAAATACAGAGGTAAGCTACAGAGCCAGGGTCCAGCCATCTCTCCCCGATTCTGCTTTTCATTTCTTCTCTCAGTAGACCCATCTAATCCCAGGGATCTCAATATTAGAAATATTTCACAAGGTCACCAGATGTATTATACACTATTGGTCTTACTCTGCTACAAAATGACACTCAAGCCAATGTGCAGAAGGCTGATGGATCCGTCGTTTATCTTGGCTTGATTTCCAGAGGTCCCTGCGGTCTTCCCAAAATAGTTTTATCTTGGGGGAGGGGGAAATATGCAGCACAATTTTTCTGTGTACTAACTAAGGAGTTAATCTCATTGGATTTATTTCAGATTACTTTCAGGTAAACATGTATGGGGTTGTGCTGTAAGATACTGCAGTAATAGAACAGATGTTTAAAAGCAGATCATGTTAATTTCACATATAAAGCTTTCTATCTTTATTGTTTATTTGACTGACGTTTCCCCAAATCCTTGATTTTCTAAACACATTGAGAAATAATTCACCATTATTTTTTTTTGCAAGTAGATTCTTCTTAATGGCAAAGCGGTTTGCATACTACTGCAGTTTTGAAGCACCACCAGCAATTCCATAATTACAGGGTTTTTTCTCCCCCAAATCCCCAGAACTTCCTGTAAATGTGAATATGTAAAACTGGAAGCAGGTTGACAACGACTGCATTGAACGGGATCTTCTGGAGCGAGAATTTCTTATAGACTTTGCATATTGATGGTGATACTGCTTCATTTCCTTCCCTCATTTTTTTTTTTTAAGAATCCTTAAAACTTCATCTCATTCTTATATTTTCTAATTCAACTTTTTTTCCTTCTCTCCACTTGCATCGCCTCCATTTTAAAATTTCCCTTATCCTCCCTTACGGTCTTGTCTACTGCAGACTGTGCCCATAAAGGCAGGAACTGTGGTCTTGTTACCATTTTTATGTATAGCGCTTAGCTTTTATAAATTGTTTTAACTGAAATATTTGTACCCCACCATACTTAAAGCCAAGGTAAATTACATCATTCTTCAGAAACATATAAGCCCATTTCCTCACCCCTCAAAAAAAGTGAATGCAGAAGTATAACTAGATATTATAAGACAGCATGGCAGAAAGAATTTACTGACTTCAAGAGCCATTCCAGTTCCAAAGGAGCCCAAAGGCTTGTCTAAATAAAGAATATTATAAGTGTAGTCAAAGCTTGCAATCCTATGCACCTAGAAATAAGGACCTATAGAATTTACCTCTGAGTAAACATCTCGGATTTTGCTGAAAGACGAAATCTTTCAAGTGCTGACTTATCCGATTTTCATTGTCATAAACTTTATAATATCACTGGTGGTGTTCCCCTACCACACAATCCTGACTCACAGATACACTTCCAGAGGAACAAACTGGGGATTGTAACTCTACATAGCACACATTAATAAGGCTGCCATCGCTAGTATGGCAGCAAAGATAACTGGAGACAGTGATCATTGGCGCAGTTCCTTGAGCAGCAGTAATGTCAACAGCGCCATATTGCAAGCCTTAATGGGTTGTCATATTCTCTTCCATAGTACACAAATGTCTTTCACGTCAAAACTGGTTGTTCCATGCTTTCTTGAACAAGAGCTCCCTCTAAAGGAATAAAGAAAGTTCTGAAATCCCTTACACCAGGCATCTTACTTGAACTGAGAAGTAGGGTGTTAGGGTTCTTTTTCACAACTATTCCTTAATGGTATTCTAAGAGCCACCAAAATGACAACCAGTAAGGAAGGTGAGTTCAGGCCAGAGTTGGGAGCCAGCTGTTATTGGACTCCAACCCCAATGGGCAGGGTTGATGGAGCAGGAATCCAACATTTGAAGGGTTACAAGTGCCCCCATCTTGGGTCAAGACAATGGCAAAAGGATACCAATGGCAAAAGGATGCTCACCTTTGCTTCCAGGTGTGTGTTCCTGTGTAGAACCTACCCAAGGCCATTGTCACATATCCTTGGCTATAGCGCAAGCCTTCCTTGCCCTCTATTCTTCCTTAATCCTAGGTGGATGGCTCAGTTGGTAGCATGTGAGGCTCTTAATCTCAGGGTTGTGGGTTTGAACCTCATGTAGGATGAAAGATTCCTGCATGGTCCCTTCCAACACTTAGGATTCTATGAGCCACTCTTCTTCAACTGCTGCAAAAGTTATGCAGCAAAGGGATTATGGATGACTGCAGTGTTGGCGGTGGTGTCAGGTCTCAACATTGGTGCAAAGACCTAGCTGTAAGGGTCATGATCTTCAGAGAAATGGCTCATAAAATCATGGAGCATATACTTTCATTCATAGAGAACCTCCATTACTGGAAAGTTACCGTTAGGAATTAGGTTTTTTATTCTGCCAGGGAATAATTCAGGGTAATTTAAGCTTGCAAATTCCTCCATCGACAGAAGCTGTCTGTTTTAAGTGGGGGCTGGGGTGTTCTCCAGTAGTCTGAAAAGTCACTTCTGAGCAGTTTCTCAATGGGAGTGTGAAACTGTGACCCAAGCAATTTAATATTTTTGCATCTCCCAATCAAGGGCAATAATTGTTAGCAGGTTAATTCACACTGCATTACATGATACTGTACAGTTCCCACTGGTGTAATCAAGACGGGGAATGAATCAATAACTGGAATTAAAACTGTCCTTGGGGGGAAAGAACTAATGTAGAAAATACCCCTTTCAGTTGAATCAGTTAATGGTAATGGCATTGGTGTTCTGATTAATTGCTCTTCATTTTACCATCAATCAAAACTGGAATCAATGCCACTGGGGCCAGCTAGCAGCAAGACCCAGCCCAAAGAGACATTTTAACAAGTAGTGTGTTTGTGGTTTGCATTCATACAGCTGTGGGTGTGCATCTGGATACACATCCTTATGGTTGCAATGCTCACCTGGGACCATCCAGGCAAGACCAAGAGCCATCTAGAATGCATCCTTTTAGATATAGCTGCAGAATGTGCATCCCCATCCGAGGCCACGGCCAATTCTGCACACCTAGAGCCAAATAGGTATGTTTCTCTGGGTATGAGTTTCATGTGTTTTTACTGACCAAACACACCATTGGCTCCCAAGTTAATCTCAGCTTCTCTCGCCTTCTCTTGCATATTAAGCAATTTAAACCAATGCTTGACCGTTCAGCACAAAAATACTACAAAAACACCACCAGTGCTACACATTAGTGTTGTTGTTTAGTCGTTTAGTCGTGTCTGACTCTTCATGGCCCCATGAACCAGAGCACACCAGGCACTTCTGTCTTCCACTGCCTCCCGTAGTTTGGTCAAACTCATGCTAGTAGCTTCAAGAACACTATCCAACCATCTCGTCCTCTGTCGTCCCTTTCTCCTTGTGCCCTCCATCTTTCCCAACATCAGGGTCTTTTCCAGGGAGTCTTCTCTTCTCATGAGGTGGCCAAAGTATTGGAGCCTCAGCTTCATGATCTGTCCTTCCAGTGAGCACTCAGGGCTGATTTCCTTAAGAATGGATACGTTTGATCTTCTTGCAGTCCATGGGACTCTCAAGAGTCTCCTCCAGCACCATAATTCAAAAGCATCAATTCTTCGGCGATCAGCCTTCTTTATGGTCCAGCTCTCACTTCCATGCATCACTACAGGGAAAACCATGGCTTTAACTATACGGACCTTTGTTGGCAAGGTGATGTCTCTGCTTTTTAAGATGCTGTCTACACATTAGTAGTAGCTACACATTAATAGTAGCTGTTAAAAAGTTATCTACTTTGGAGTACAAACTGTAATGAAGCAGCCAGCGTATATTCCCTTTTGTGAAGACCAACCCAAAATGAAAGCCTTGTTGCCATCAGTGGGCTCAATTGCAAAGCAAAAATGAGCTCATTGTGTTTGCCAGTTGGATGGCCATTTTCATCTCCTGCTTAACTCTGCAGCAGCTCCCACACCAAATAAAGGGAACATAAAAAGGACCCCCTACTATAAATCAAATTAATCCTCCCAACATACTTCGCTTCCCTATCAAAAACACATAAGAACAGAATTTCATAAGTCATAGGCCTGAGCTCAAGGTCAGCCTGACAATGGTAAATCAGATTACTTAATGGTAAGCAATCTGAGCTGTTTTCCCAGTAGTGATGTATGGAAGTGGGAGCTGGACCATAAAGAAGGCTGATCGCCAAAGAATTGATGCTTTTGAATTATGGTGCTGGAGGAGACTCTTGAGAGTCCCATGGACTGCAAGAAGATCAAACGTATCCATTCTTAAGGAAATCAGCCCTGAGTGGTCACTGGAAGGACAGATTGTGAAGCTGAGGCTCCAATACTTTGGCCACCTCATGAGAAGAGAAGACGCCCTGGAAAAGACCCTGATGTTGGGAAAGATTGAGGGCACAAGAAGAAGGGGATGACAGAGGACAAGATGGTTAGACAGTGTTCTCAAAGCTACAAACATGAGTCTGACCAAACTGCGGGAGGCAGTGGAAGATAGGAGTGCCTGGCGTGCTCTGGTCCATGGGGTCACGAAGAGTCGGACACGACTAAACGACTAAACAACAACAACAATCTGAGCTGTATCTGCAGCAATGGAACCAGCTAGAATCTTATAAATTTTATCCTCTGCTTTGGACTAATCGATTATACAGTCCCAGGCCAGTTAATTCCCATCCAGCCTCCAGGTGTATCTTCACACATTACAGAAATAATGGATACCCTCCTATACATGATGCACTTTCAAAATGATAAGCATATCATTTTATCATACCCTCCTATACATGATGCACTTTTAAAATGATAAGCATCAAGAATAAACTGCCATTAATACCAAATTCTAGTTTTAACACAATGTAAAGGTTTCTAAAAAGAACTCCTTTAGGAATTATAGAGGAAAGCCTTGATGTTGGAAAAAGCTGAGCTTTTTTACACTGCAAAACTGATGCTAACTTCCCAAACTTTTGTTGTTTTTAATTTATAAAATGTTAAATTCCTCTGGATATTTACTGGGTAAAGCAATAATGCCTTGAGCAGAGAAGATTTGAATAAGAACATGCATCTGAATGTGAGTGTTGCATACCCTCCAACATTTCTCTGATGAAAATGACATTGTATTACTTTCAGGATGTGTGACCCCATCCACAGTCTGATGCAATCAGTTCATAGCTGTCAATCTTCCCTTTTTTGGTGGGAAATTCCCTTATTCCAGCGCCGTTTCCTGCTGCTTCCCGCTGCTATCCCGGATTGTTAGATATCCCATAGACCAGGGGTCTGCATAGACTCCGGAGCCGCATGTGGCTCTTTTACACCTTTGCCGCGGCTCCAGGGCGGATACTAGCGAGGGGAGCATTGTGCGCCCCAACACTCCCCACTGTGGCGGGCGCTGTACTGGCTGTGACATCGCATGGGGGCGGTGCGTGCGTTAGTCACACACCGTCCCGACGTCACCTTCCCGCCCGCCCGCCCGCTACATTGTAAGGGGCATGTATGCTGGTCACTGCATTGAAAGGGGGCATGTACGCTGGTCACTGTTCTGAAGGGGAGTGAAGAACACATACACAAAAAAAGGTAACTTGTTAATTTAACGTTCATTTCTATGAGGAGTAATTCTGAGGGGTCAAACAAAGAAATAATTTTTTAAAAGTGACAAAAAAGTTCTGTTTATAATGATGAGTTTTGCGGCTCCCAGGTTTTTTTCCCTTCGGAAACGGGTCCAAGTGGCTCTTTTTGTCTTAAAGGTTGCAGACCCCTGCCATAGACTGTCCCCAGGGACAGGTGAGGCTGCTGATCCCTTATTTTCGAGGCTGCTGATCCTTTATTTTCAAATCTGAAAGTTGACAGCTATGAATCAGTTCCATAGAACTACATGCAGATGGAGCTGGGTAGTACACAAAAGGAGCTTGACTCACAGATATTACCTTTGGTGTTGCAGTGGATTTCATTGTGATTCACATAAACTTAGAAGATACATAAATACCAGCTACTTGCTTTGCTGAGTTCAAGCAAGTCTTAGCCAACCTTACTGTGCATACTAAAGGGCATTAGTGAGCTCTTATAGATCATTTGACTGAGTCAGTCAAAGACAACACTATACCATGAACGGCGACATGCCTCTGCAGAAACAATGATCAGATATAAACGTTCTGATCCCTCTTATCTCCACAATAAAACAAACCCTTCTCTTCCTTTTTTCCACCACTCCTCATCCGTTGCTGCCCAATATGCATTATAGTGTTTCACAATTCTCAGATAAAATATTCTGGCAGTAATCGTGCTGATGACACTCCTTGCCCTTACCCCTTCAGTGAGGAAGTGCATAAAACAACTAAATAGGACTATTTAGAAACATTTTTTTTTAATTATGTCATATCATACCTAATATTAAACTACATACATTAATAGTTTTTAGTTCATTTATAGTAATAAATATAATAAATAAATATTTTTTTATTTATTCCCAGTTCAGAAAACCAGGCTCAGGGCGGCTAACAACAAATTTAAAACACTTAATTGATGCAACAACAAAAAACAGCATAACATACAATATAAAACATGAATAACAATAAATTCAGAATTCAAAAATCAATTTAGGGGGAAAATCAATCCAATAAACATTAGATGATCATCAGGGCAAGCTGGCTAAATTAGTCCTATTTGGGCCAGCGAGGAGATCAGGGGAGAATTAGCTGTGGGATCCCAGAGTGGGTAATCTTCATAAAAAGGGGAGGGGGAGGGAAGGAAGGGGAATAAAAGATCAGGCTAAGTTCCAATTTAAAGCCAGGTGGAATAGCTCTGTCTTACAGGACCTGTGGAAGGAAGTTAAATCCTGCAGGGCCCTGATCTCATGGGACAGAGCATTCCACCAGGTCGTAGCCATCACTGAGAAGGCCCTGGCCCTAGTGGAGGATAATCTGACTTCCTTAGAGCCTGGGACCTCTAAACTATGATTATTCATGGACCTTAAGGTCCTCTGCGGGACATACCAGGAGAAGCGGTCCCGTAAATACGAGGGCCCTAAGCCACAAAAGGCTTTAAAGGTCAAAACCAGCACCTTAAACCTGACACGATACTCCACCGGGAGCCAGTGCAACTGGTAAAGCACTGGGTGAATATGCTCTCATGGCAGGGACCCCATGAGGAGCCTCGCTGCAACATTCTGCACCCGCTGGAGTTTCTGGGACAGTTTCAAGGGTAGCCCCACGTAGAGCGAATTACAGTAGTCAAGCCTGGAGGTGACCGTCGCATGTATCACTGTAGCCAGACTGGGGCAGGAAAGGTAAGGGACCTACTGCTTAATGAGTGGTATCTCGGTTTAAGAACAATCCTGTTTGCAAACGATTCGGTTTACGAACTCCGCAAAACCGGAAGTAGTGTCCCAGTTTGCAAACTTTACCTCGGTCTATGAATGGAAGCAGAACGGTGAAAGGGCACTGGCAGCGGGAGGCCTCATTAGGGAAAGCGCACCTCGGTTTAAGAACAGTTTCGGTTTAAGAATGGACTTCTGGAATGGATTAAGTTCATAAACCAAGGTACTACTGTAAACTGTTCTGCTCAAATTAATGATTACCGACTGTAATTAGTTGAAAATGTTAAAATTTATTAATTCACAGTTCTTATGCACTCTTTAAAACAGTTTTGGTAAATGCAGCCTAATTTGAAATTTCTCCCCATACTCCCCCACTTCAAGCACCAGGTAATATTTGGCCCTTTAAACTTGCTTAGGAGGAAAGACAGCTAATATACCGGTACCCAAGTTCATTCCTGTCTGAAGTGAGAAGGCAAATTCTGATGCTTCCCTCCTGAACAAACTCCAATAAATTTAAAGCTCCAAGACAAGAGTTGCCTAATGTTAGCAATGTTATTAAACCAGTTTAAATTTGCAATCCTGTCTGTATTTACTTGGCAATAACAGAGAAATCCAAATTATAGGAAGCCAATGTAACATACGGCTGCATAACTTCTGCTACAATGTCTATTTCAAACTCTGTTTAGGAGCCTCTGGGATGGGCTACTGCAGGCTAAGCCTGCAGGTAAGTGTGGGCCCAAGTTTTAGAGATTTGGGCTCTAGGCACATTATCAAGCAAGCAGAATTTAGAATAGGTGTCTCTCCTTGCCTTGCCTCTGTAATGCCCCCTTCTGAGGACTTGTGCCTGCTGAGCCAGGGTCAGGGACTTACACTGATGTAGCTCCAGCTCAGCTCAGATAAAGGACTGTTGTGACAGTCTCCACGAGGTGGGCAAACACCTGCAAGCTGGCCAATTTGCAGGAGAAAATTCCTTCCCGAATATGGTGACGGATTAACCTTAGCAAGGTCCTTATGCCAACTTGCTTACTCCCCCACTGAGTGGACCTCTAAGAACTGGTGGGGGGGCTGTTAGCTCTTGATGAAGATATGAAAACCTGTTAGTTGAGGATGAAGGCTACCAGAGGGCTTAATACAGAGCTTTCCAAAATTTTCATGTTGGTGACACACTTTCTAGACATGCATCATTTCACGACACAGTAATTCTGTTTTACAGTGGTACCTTGGTTCTCCAACGCCTTGGTACTCAAACAACTTGGAACCCAAACACTGCAAATCCAGTAAGTGTTCCAGTTTGCCACCTTTTTTTGGAAGTCGAACATGCTCCGTTTTGAGTGTTACACTTCTGATTTGAGTGTTACGCTTCCGTTTTGAGTGCCACACTTCCATTTTGAGTGTTACGCTGAAGTCTGTCTGCTTTTGCTATTTATTTTGCATTTTTGTTTTTGTGGCTTGTTTTGTTTTTGTGACTGTGTGGGACCCAGTTCAGCTACTGATTGACTGGTTGTGTGACTGCAGTACATTGTTTATTGCTTTCATTTTATGGATCAGTGGTCTCATTAGATAGTAAAAATCATGTTAAATTGCTGTTTTAAGGGGTTGTTTTCAAAAGTCTGGAACGGATTAATCCATTTTGTGTTACTTTCTATGGGAAAGTGCGCCTTGGTTTTGGAACAGACTTCCAGAATGGATTAAGTTTGAGAATCAAGGTACCACTGTACTAGCAAACTGGAGGAGTGGAGGAAGTGTTTGCGCGACACACCTACACACTGCAGCTGACACTAATGTGTCACGACACACAGTTTGGAAAGCTCTGGCTTAATAAGTGGGCCTCATCCCTTGAGAATGTTCTCTGTGCTGTTTTTGAATGGATATTTCAAATGAAGGCGCTTCACACAGACTACTAAGATGCTACAGTATTTTTCAGCCAAAGAAAATTAATTTGGGATTTTGAAGGCGAAGTAACTAGAATTGCAGGGAAGACTGTAAATCAGCTTTTGGAATCAGTTACACAGCAATCATTTCCTGCTTTGTAGGAAAGACATCCCAAAGCAAACACACTCTTTGGACTGGCAAATTAGCCAGCCAAACATAGTCATCTGTCAGTTTTTCCGTGCAAGCAAAACAAAATAAAATATCTGGGGGGAGCAATCCTGTGTGCACAAAGCTGGCATAAAAACAAGCCAGTGTGAATTAATCCGGTGTAAAGTTACACCAGACCCAAACCCCATTCAGGAGTGGGGTTGGGCAGCTGCTCCTCCAAAACCTGGCAGAGGGAAAGCAAGCCTTTAAAATAGTGTTCTACAACAGGTTGCCAGGTCATGCGACCAAGCTGATTCTGCTTAAAATGCAGTCTAAGTCCCTCCTCTTTGGACCTGCCCCTGCCACACCCAAGGAACCCTACTTTTGGGGAGACTTACACCACCCTCGGAGGGACGCGGGTGGCGCTGTGGGTTAAACCACAGAGCCTAGAACTTGCCGATCAGAAGGTCGGCGGTTTGAATCCCCGCGACGGGGTGAGCTCCTGTTGCTCGGCCCCTGCTCCTGCCAACCTAGCAGTTCGAAAGCATGAAGTGCAAGTAGATAAATAGGTACCGCTCCAGCGGGAAAGTAAACGGCATTTCCGTGCGCGGCTCTGGTTTGCCAGAAGCGGCTTAGTCATGCTGGCCACATGACCCGGAAGCTGTACGCCGGCTCCCTCGGCCAAGAAAGTGAGATGAGCGCCGCAACCCCAGAGTCGGTCACGACTGGACCTAATGGTCAGAGGTCCCTTTACCTTTACTGACACCACCCTCACCTCAGCCAGCTGAGCAACTTATACCAACATCTCTCCAGCTAAGTCAGGGTTACAGACTTACCAGATTCCTGGCTCAGTCAGAGTTAAACCAGAGATCTGCTGCATCCTAAGCTGCTCGTCCTGCCAGATCTTTCCATAGTATTGCCTTCTTAATGCAGTTCAAGAGCATGTATGTTTACTTAAAAGTATCACTATAGTCAACAGGACTTTTCACAAGTGTGCATAGGTTGCATAGGATTGCACAGTCTTAGTCACCTCAAAAAGGAAAAACTGAGCAACTGCGTTGTCAAGCCTCAAGCTCTGGATAAATGAGCACACTAGTCACTGAATTCATGTCATCCAGGGATTTCAGAAGGATAGGAATAATGAAGAATAAGTAAGGTTAATGGCAGTTCAGTCTGAAAGAGGCTGAAATCTGAAGAAAAATGAGGGCTTCAGGCTGGCAACAATTATTTATAGTAGCTCTCCAATGTATCATTCAGCCACATTTTCAATCAGCTTTGAAATTCAGAAGGAAAGAACAAAAAGGAATGACTGTGATTTTGAATAATTTTAACAGGTTTACTAGATTGTTGTGTTGTTGTTTTTTTAAAAAAGAATCTATACTGAATTCCAACTCTATCCAGCACATTAAATAAAACAACCTGGCATAAATTCTCAACTGCCTAGAGTGACTATCCTAATTAAACCCAATATTTCTTCTTTGTTACTTTGCTTAATCTGTTGGTCTGTGCTGTTGTGGACAATGAGAGAAACAAACAGGGTAGGAAAGCAGAATTCTTCCATGGTGCAAATTGGCAAGCTCTCTTACTCAAATGAAACTATCTGGAGCAAACAGCCTTTTGATAAAAAAAGATTGTAGGCCCCATGCAATAGTAACTGGTCATTACACGAAATAAAAATTTTTAAGGTTCAATAATTTGCATCAGTTATGTTTAATGAATATCACATTGGCAGTGGCTCTTAGTGCCACGTGACTTGCTAATTCATGATCTAAAAACCAGTGGCGTAGCGTGGGGGGTGCAGGGGGGGCCGGCCGCACCGGGCACAACATCTGGGGTTAGGGTTAGGGGGCGCAAATCCACGGGTTAGGGGGCGCAAATTACTTGCCTTGCCCCGGGTGCTGACAACCCACGCTACGCCACTGCTAAAAACCTCATATTCAAGACCTGTAGTATGCTTTTTGATGTCCTTAAAAACTAATACAGTACCATGTACTGGTTCACCAAATTTCCCACCTAATTGCCCAACTATATAGGCCTTCTAGGTCTAAGCCATGTGAAGAAGGTTGTAAAAGCTCATTTTAAAAATGCATTCAAGCCTGGGTACCATACATACTGAAACTATTGATTTCAAATGGGACTTAAGCACTGCTAACTCTCCAAAGGATAAGACAACATAACCTTTTTTTTGGTTCCTATATCCTCATTGTGGTGAGCAAAAAATGATGAGAGGCCTGGTTTGCACAAATCATTTTTTTCCAGCTCTTTTCTTCTTCCAGTCTCACAAGATAAAGTTGTCTAGGTACCATAGAAGCTCCGTTGATGCAAGAGCTTTGTATTGGTGCTCTTTGTGATCAAAGGAAAAATAGTATTTTTTCCCCCTGCAGTGATGGCAAGTCTTTCTGGGAACTTATTTTCTAGTGGAAAGAGAAGTTTGACTCTAAATCTTAAATTTTAAATGTATTGAATTAGGTAACATAAAAAAGATACAAAGAAGAAGAGAAGTCAAATACAATGAGGAAATACTTCTTTCAATTTAACTGAATTTAATTCTCGTGAAACTGAGAAACAAATCACTCCAGCTAAATCAGAAGTCCGGAACACAATTCTGGAAATCTACCCTGCAATGGAGTGTATAAGCGAATGCTGATTTTCTTTCATTAATTTGGCAAAAATAGTCCATAGTACATGTATTATTAAATATTGATAACAGTATTCTTATTACCTAGATGACATGAAATAAGGCTTCCGAATTAATTCAGAGATTTGCAGCATTCTCATTCTTACAAAACTGTTTGTCTTTTACCCATCAGTTTTGAGCACAGATCTTCCATGAACTTTAAACTTTATTTCATTTTTGATAAATCCAGAATACAAGCCCCCACTTCCCTTTACTCTCCCTGCACTATACATTTCCCCCAGACAAAAATCAAAGACATACCTTTACCCAACTGGAAGTAACACATTGGATGAATTTGATTGGTATACTAAACGCAAGCCATCCAATTAATCTTGTTTACATGTCCTGAAAATTATAGATGGCTTAGAACTTTGAAAATACACTTAAAACTATCAAAAATAGCTGTAGTTTAAAATATTTGTCTCCACATTATTAAAGCTATTGTTAAATTATATTTTTATAAATGCCGAGTACAAATAGATAAAAAGTGATAAATCATGGTATAAAAAGAAAGAGACCCTTTTCAGGAAAATGTATTTGCAATTCAACTGATCATATAAAAGCATAAATTAAAAAAAAAGTTTATATATTTTTATGTGCTATGGTTTCACCATTCATTGTAACTACATTCGAGAATACTGCAAGAGAGGTCAGGGCACATTGTTCTTGTGCATGTAGCAAAGTGACCATAACTTTTACACTGAAGTCACTCTCATAACCACCTCTCCAGAGCTGTTGTCATCTGATGAATCCTCCTGAGGTCGCATTCGACTGAAGAGATGTAACAAAACATAGCCACACTGAAATCTTGGTGAGGTTAACTGTGTTGGATGAACTAAACTTCTGTTTCTAAATGCATTTAGTGGTAACCACAAAGTCCTAGATGTTGTGGATTCTCCTCGGTTGCTCTCTTCTATGTCTGTAGCTTTATCATAATTTAATACATCCCAGTGCAGATTGACAGCCCGCCAACGCTTAAATACTCTGCAAACTGAGGCCCCTTCATGCACAATGAGTCCTGAAAGTAAAAGAAACAAATTATTCACACCCTCAGTTCTTCACACATAGCACATTTATTTGTTAAATAAGTGGCATTAGAATTGAATTAGTACCCTGAGCCAAAGCACAGGTAAACCCAAGTAGCTGAATTACAGGTGGTCAGGACCCATTTATATATGTTGTAATAAACTGATACGCATCCAGGCATTTTATTTTTTTTTGGTTCTGAGCAAGAGAAAATGATGGTTTTTAAACTTATACTACCATAAATGTTTCATTTGTTTGCTGAATCAGTATAAGTTGGCGACACAGCACTTACATTATAAACCTAATCAATTACATTATAAATCTGATCAATTATATAATTTATTAAAGGCCAGCCTTTAAAGAAAGAAAGCTAAATATAAACAACTGTGACTTTTTGTCTTAAGAATTATCTTGTTGGATTAGACCATCTGGTATATGTAGTCCAGCAATGTGCCTACATGCATGTATTGTGTGTGTACGTATACAATAAATTAATGCAGTGTGAGACTCAGACACTGCAACAGCGAAGTATGCTAACCCTGCAGGTGCTAATATAAAACCTGTAGCTACAACTGAGCCATAATTAAGCCCTTTTAACCACTTCTAACATTATTATTAATTTGTTATTTGCATCCCACCTTTCTGTTCATCAAGTTCCCCCAAGATGGGTAGCTACAATACAAAGTGGAACAAATTAAAACGATTACACGCACGTGCACACACACACACACACACACACACAAAATAAGAAGCAAATTTTAAAAATGCAACAGGGACATCAGCAAACAACAAAATCAAAGACATGTTCAAGTTTCATTGAGGCCAAACACCTTGTAAAAAACCCAATGTTTTCACTGTGCATCAAAAACAAAACAAAGAGAGAACTAAATGAGTTTCTTATGGGACAGTATCAGCCTGGATACCACCACTGAAAACACTCTAGTGACCACCTGCCGCACCTCAGACAGTGGGGGTAGGGATACAAAACAGAGCCTTAAATGATTATTTGGGTAAGCAGGTGGGTTCAAACAGCAGGAGACTTCAAGGTTATAATATTCAGAATAAAAACAGTACTTTGAATTGGGCTTGAAAACAAACTGAAAATCAGTGGAGATGATGTAATAAATACTGGACCTATATGCTCTTGTGTCATGTCCCAATCCCTTTGATATGCCAGGCTTTGTGTACAAATAACTGCTGTTGGGCAATTTTAAAATCTTTGCTTTATTTATTGTTGATTAAAAACTTTACACTTGAGAACTTTGCTGATGTATGATTTCTATTTCCTGAAGAAACAGACATACATTTATATACGTAAGGGAAAAAAGCATATTCCAAATTATTTCTTATCACCTTTAACAAAATGAATGATTTCATTTTTTGACCTTACCTACGCACACCAGATCCATAAAACCATACATTCCATAGCAGATTTGAAAAAGGACATCTTTTCTTTGCCATACTGCATAAGGACTGAAGACTGACCACAGAAGCCAAGTTACACTTGCTACTAAGAACAGTGATCCCAATATTACAGCAATCATCTGCACTTTCTCAACCAGAGTTACAGTAATGCTTTGCCACTAGAAGGAAGAAGACATAACAAGGTATAAAATGTTTAAAAAACATTGAAGGTCTGTTATGACAACCCATGAAAATGTGCATAGAGCCTTTTTACATGTAAGCTGCATTATACCTGTGCAATAGGCTCCTCCATCCCTCTCATTAAATCTGCTTAAACTTGAAGAAGTTTAAATAACAGCTTGGAGTGTCACACAGAAATGACACGCTGCTTAGAAATGACAGTTAAATACTTGGTGCAAATATAGAACCATGTGAACACTATAATTAATATCTATAAAAATATTTATATATCACTATTCATAAAAATATCAGTGCCATTTACAAGAATTATACAATAAAAACCACATAAAAATGTTGACATCAGAAATCACCTAACAGTTATGAGAAAATATATTCCTAATTTCCTGCATAAACTTTATATGTACTTAACAGTGCAATTCTATACACTGAAGAAGAATGATTAAAAAACTTCCACTGTTTTCAATGAGACTTAATTCTAGGAAAGTAGGTATATGATTGAAAATTATCTCTACCATGGAAATCAGAAAAACTTTAAAAGTACCCGGTATTTGACTTAAGCTGAGTCAATAGATGGACATGACTATACTTGAAAAATGTCTCCAGGGAAATCCTGCTACATAAAACAATGTTGTTTGTGCAAGAGCGAGAGAAAGAAAAACCAACATATGCTCATGTGGAAAATAATTTTATCCTTCCAAAAGGCTCCTTTTAAAAATGTAGAACCCAACATTATTTTTGATGAAGGAAAAGAACAATGCTCAGCCAAAATAATTTTTTAAGCTTGTCAGCTTCGGCTATTTAGTAAAACCTCTGGAAAAAAACACAGTGAGAGAAGCTATCAAATTACAGGTATTTTGGTTATAGCTATTTCCTCACATTTATCAAAGACAGACAGAACCACATTCATCACTACAATGGTTACATCTCAAGTTCATAACCATATGAACATTTCATATGTTACTTCAATGAAATTTTAAAAGATTGGTTTTTTTAATGTATAAAAAGTATGTGCTAGAATAATACATAAAAGAATTGTTCTATTCTTACTAGTGTACTGGTATCAGTATATAACCATGCAGTTGTGGGAGACCTTAAATGTAGAAAATAATGGCAGCAGTGTTAGCCCATAAGAGAAATCCTGAAACCATATTATGACAATGCCTTTATTACAATAAAATAAAAACAAAATCACAAAATAGTGTGCAATCTTTTAGGTTCTCCCAAGCTCTTCAACATCTAGCCTGATGATTAATATTGGAAAATGGGAACACTTGCACACTATTTTTTGTCATTTTCAGTTTTTCTGGTTACAGAAAAATTTCCCTGGAAATAAAATTGGTTTCAATTACCACAAGCTCTACCACAAGCTCTACCTCCCCTTTTTCCCAGCAGGCAACAGTCACCATTGCTCTCTACTTCAGTTAGAGATTATACCAGGGCCAGCCGCAGACATTTTGGCACCTGAGGCAAACCACAAAATGTTCCCCTCCCCACCAGGGAAGAAGGGGTGAGTGAAGATGTGCATCAGGAACAAGGGGAGAATAAAGATCTACATTGGGAGCAGGGGCAAGAGGAGACCAGCAGCACCTCCTATTCACCAAGGGGCAGCTGTAGAGCTGGCACGGGGGGGGGGGCAGCTGCTGAGGAGGATGCAGATCCAACACAGCTATCACTGCCACTGTGGCAACAGCAGCAGCAGGCAATGTATTCCTTGGAGGCTGGATCTGTTGCCCCTGTGGATCCTCCCTCCCAATGTGGTCACGGATTATGCCCTATGTAAGCAACTGAGATAATGGAAAGAGGAATTGTTGGCAGCCAATAAGCAGGGATCAACCCTGTTTGTCTAACAGAATATACACCAAAACAGATAATTCCCCCCCCCCAAGTTATTAGCACTTTGGACCAGGATGCATAACCATGTGGGCTAGCAAACCAGGGTAGGAGTGGCGAGAAGTAGAAGAAAGAGGGATGACAGCAGATGAAATAAGCCCTGTGACCTTGGCATAGTGAGGTGTCAGCAACTCACAATAGATCCTTTCATTGTCTCTGGGAGACAATGTGACTAGAATGTTCATGTGATCATGTGATCTTAACGGAATTGTGCCTAGAGATTGTTTGCCAAATAAGAGAATTACTACTGACATTAAATATTTCTATGTGTCAAGACAAAGAGAAGCATGACTTGTCAGGGGAATGCTGTTGGGTGAGAGCATCCCCCCTCCCAAATTGAATGAGACATAATACAGTCTGATCCTCTTAGGTGGTCTGGAAATCTAGTAATACAACATGTGAGGGGTGCCATGAGAGCCAACATGCTATCTCTGCCCCCAATCATATTGTTTTCTATAAATCGAAGGGTCCCTGTTCCTACTCATGTATGCTCTTTGTGGGATATAGGACCCTGCTTCAGACAGATGCCCTTCAACTCATGAAGGGCAATGAGGCAGAACTAGCACATTCATCTCCTCATCCCCTTCCCCATCCAGCCAATGGGTTATAGTCCCAGATTTCCAGAATCCCTAAAGAAGGCTTTAGATCAATTCACAAGGGTGGGGAGTAGTGGGGAAAGTGTGTGCTAAAAGTTTGTAATTTAATCTGTATGGGGAAATATGTATGTTTTGATAGTGGTGCTGAAAAAATAAGTGCTTTGATAACATCCTACAGCAGAGAGGTAGAATGAACAGGAATCAATGTCTTCCACATTTTACACATTGTAGCTGCCAAGCTCTTTATGTATTTGGGAGCAACAGAGTGAAGACAAAAACTGTTTCAATACTAAATGATAAAATATTACAAAGCCTATTGGGAAGAGTGAATTATTGTGCCCTATTCTACCCAGGTGAGTGAAACTACATTCATCACTGAAGAGAGGTAGGAAACATTCTCTTCTGGACAGCCTTCTGGGAGCCATATGCCATTGGCAGTTGGAGCCAGAAACAAAAGTGGACATGGTAACAGGCAGAGCCATTAATATGAATGCAGCTTCTGTAGACTAGTTTCTACACACATTCTCACACCCTTCTGAATCCTCCATCCAGGCAAACAAGCAAGATTATCAGCCCAGCAAAAAAAAGTCCAAGAGGGTGCAAAGCAAAGCTGAGGGTGGTATGGCCTGGGAGAGGGCGGGTGTGACTAGGGAGTGGGGCTGTGGAGATTGTCCTGAGTGCCAGATAGATAGGCCTGAAAGGCTTAATTCAACCCACAGCCTAAGCTTCTCCATCCCTTGTCTTAGAGATTTAACTAAATAAAGGAAGTGGCAGGTTTTCTGTCAGATTTAACCATTAGGGTTAATCAGAACTTCCAAATTTAAGAAAGCTGGGAATTTTAGAAATAGGGCTAAAAATGCATTTTTAAAATTCTAGTCCAACTCTATTCTTTTTTTAAATGTATTTTTATTAAAGATTTTCTTGGTTTACAAAAGTAAGTGTAATGTCTCTGTCTGTCTCTCTCTCTCTTCTCCAAGTAACCTTTTTTTACAGATCAGTTTCATTTGTTGAGACATTAGGAAGAAGAGGGGGAAAGGCGGGGAGGGGAAAGATGGGTGGGTGTGGGTGGTATAATGTTTCTATTATACTAGTATAATGTTTCTATTATACTTAATATATCTGGGGTTTTGTGTCAGCGTCGCTTGTGCAGGTTCTCTGCTATTCACTTGTGTTCCTTTGGTGGTGAGAGAGGTTGGGTTGGCCTAGGGCGTGGTTGTTTGTTTGTGACTGGCTGTGGTGCTCTTTGTTTTCATGTGTGAGTGGGGTGGGTGGGTGTTTTGGATCAGGTTAGCCATACTGATTTGTATGCTGTTGGTGGATTCTTGTCGTTGTCTTGTTGGGCTGTGTATGTGATAAAGGGGAGCCATACCAGGGTGAAGGCATTTTCTTCCATTTGTCCCCGTGTCAGTTTCAGTTTATTGGTTAGTTTTTCTAATAAGGCTGTTTCCCATACTATTTGGTACCATTGGTCCATGCTTACACCTGACAGGTCTCTCCAGTGTCTGGTTATGGTGTTTCAGGTTGCTGAAAGTAGGTGGGTTCTTTGTGGTGTAAATGGCCATTATTGTCTTGGAAGATGTTTAGTAGGGCCAATTCTGGGGTGATTTCTAATACTTGCTTAGTTATTTTACATATTTCTCGTATGGCTGTTGTCCAAAATAGTTGGATTTGGGGGCACTCCCACCACATGTGGAGGTATGTGCCTATGGAGGTGCACCCTCTCAAGCATTTTGGTGAGGTTCCTGGGCGTATTAGCGCTAGTTTTCTTGGTGTTAGGTATCACCTGTAGGTGAGTTTCCGAGTGAGTTCTTTTCTTCTCATTGATATGGATTTAAAGCGGGGTTTAGACCACATTCTGATCCATTGAGTGGGATTAATCTCATAGTCTATGTCATCCTCCCACTGTTTTTTGATTGCGTCTAGGGGGTTTGTGGGATTTTGGAGTAGTATTTTGTATATTGCAGATACCATTCCTTTACCATGTCCCTTTGTTGTTAGGAGGAGGTTTTAGAAGGTTGTCAGGGGCCTAGTTGCTGCTGATTTTACTGCTGGATTGTTTAAAAGGGCATGTAATTGGTGTTGTGCTAACCAGGGCGTTTGGGTGTCTTCTAGTTTGTCTTGTATTTCTTGTGTTGGCAAAGGTTTGTTATTTTAAAAAAGTCTATTAGGCGATAGAAGCCTTTGGTTTGCCAGGTTTTTATCTGGAGGTTTTGTGCTGCATAGTGGAATAAAGGGTGGTACACCAGGGGAATTAGTGGGGATGGGGTTGGGGATAGTTTGCCTAGTTCAACTCTATTCTAATTGCAAAATTTGTTATCTACATTGGGTGGGAACTCCATCAATGGAAGCCCTGTGCAAGGACTTCTGCTTGTACAACAGTGCTTCCCCCCCTTCCCCTGTGTGCCCCCCACCAGAGGCACCCTGGATGACCAAAATTTGTTGTGCACACCCCTCCCAGCCCTTGAGCTGTGCTGGGCTTTGAAGAGGCGTAAGGGCTCCAACAATATAGTGGATTAATACACTGGGTTTGCAAAATCCCAGTGCAAATGGCAGCTTCAGTGGAGGAATTTTCATCAAAATCACAGCATGAGAGAAATGCGCAAAGGCGCATTTAACACCATGTCTACAAAAATACTGCACACTGATATCAACCCTTGTACCTTGGACAATGTAAAGGAGCATAAATCTGGCAAAATCGGCCCTTATTTTCTCAGGATAATCTTCACTATATCATTTCAACTTGCACGTTACTGATTTAGAGATTTGGCACTTATCAAAGCACTGCCAGGCAGAATTTAATTTCTGGAGCAATCCTATGTTGTCAAGCGAATTTAAGCAGAACCTAAACAGCTCTTAAGGTATGATGAAGTTAAGAACTTCTTTAATGCCTAAGCTTGATGTTACCATATTTTTCCTCACTGATGAACTGAATGGGAAATATTTACTGTGTCTTATGATAAGGACATGCAGACTCAGTGAATGGAGATCAGTTAATAAAATGATGAATAAACCAAAGTATAAAAAATTGTTACTGTATTCATACAGTCTGTATGATTATTGGAATTTTGAAATGTTACCTGACAAGGCTTTTTCATTTTAATTGCTATAACATGGTATCTGTAACAGCAGAGTTCACAAGTCCAGGACCCTCTTTCACTAATCCATTTCAATAGGCAAAGTTGATGTGTATACCGAACTGACCCATCACATCGACAGGGATTTAACAATTCACCCTAGGAAAAATAACAAATAGGGTTAAATGTCATAATAAATATAATATTAAGCTTCCAAACCCTTGAACAGTGTCTCTTAAAATCAGTTTGCTGGCATTTTTTTAAAAAAATATATTAGCTGGAATAACCTCCCTTGGCCCCGACCACCAGTTTATTTTGGAAATATTATTCAATATTCTCCCATCCCAGGGTCACAAAAAAGAAAGGAAAAACATATAGACAAATTAACTCTTTGAGCAAAGAGCAATACTATTTGTATTATATTTGCAAAAATGTTCATTTGCAATTTCTGAAATTTTTGCACTCTATGTACTAATAAAAAATGCATGACATCCAAGGGACCTTCATATTTTAAGGTGTTTTATATAGTGCATACAATCATTTTAGAGCAATAAAGTAAGGTTGTATTTATTCTGGTGGCATATGCATTTTTTGTCATGAGAGTGCACAGGCCACATCTGTAATATATATGATGAGCTCTGAAATTGGCTTACCAGTGAGCATTAATGGTGAATGTGGCATCTAATAATATCTCCTGCAGCTTAACAAGAGTATCAAATCTAAATGTCCATCTTAAAATAATGCAAATTTTGAGATTTTTTTATATGCCTAGATCACTTAGGCATATGTAGGTAACATCTGAGTACAGATTTCAACATTCACTGAGTAAGTCTTTGTCATTTAGTGATTCATCAGCCTCTTTCCTTGGCTCCCGGAGGTCCATGCCTCCCTTCTTGTATAAAATTAAACCTTTCCCTAATGCCTTTCCAAGAATCCTAAAGCTTCTTTCCCACTGCTTCACAAAAACTTAAAATTCAAAATTCCAAAGAGTAAAACTAATTACGCCACTATACAAAAAGTGTAGAATATGCAAAGAAACCATTACTAGACTTATCTAGTAGTAGATAGGTAGCCGTGTTGGTCTGCCATAGTCAAAATAAAAAAATTCCTTCCAGTAGCACCTTAAAGACCAACTAAGTTAGTTCTTGGTATGAGCTTTCGTGTGCATGCACACTTCTTCAGATACACATTCTGTGTATCTGAAGAAGTGTGCATGCACACGAAAGCTCATACCAAGAACTAACTTAGTTGGTCTTTAAGGTGCTACTGGAAGGAATTTTTTTATTTAGACTTATCTAATTTACATAGTCACATATTCTGTACCGCTGCAATGCAGAATTCCAGAGCATCACATTAGACTATGTTGTTTTGTCATCCGCTTACAAAGAAACATGTGTCACATTGTTCATGCCTCTTTAATACACAAATTCAGATAAACAATCACCCACAACAGATCACATCCTGTTGAAGTAACTCTTTACTGTAGTCTGGAGAAAGGAAGTCTCTTGACGTTCACTGCAGAAACCTTGGAAGAAATTCTGTTGCAATCTTCAATCAGTTTTCACTGCATAGAAACTTTGGGCCCATTAATTTAAACAGCACAGTGAACCACAAAGTGAGCCGTAAGGTATCAAACACAGGAAATTGTCGCCTGATGAGACAGCTCTAACGCTGTAATGACAGATTTAAGAATTACCACTAATTTGGTAGAATAGGCAAGGGAACCAAGTGGGGGAATACGGAGCTCTTTCTGTTTAAGTTGACAGCTTTGACTCTTTATTAATGACTTGGAGAAAGAGGGGACAGCAGGCATTAAACTGTGGATTATACAGAACTAATAGTCTGGAAATCCTTTCAAAGAGTAGTTACAAAATACAGCGCTATGTCAATAAATTAAAGATATGGAAAGGTAAAAAATGGAACAAGTAGGGACCAATGTAAACTACTGTATGACTGGGGGATATTTGGCTAGCAATTTGAGATTTCTATGAATGATTTAGGACAGCCTTCCCCAACCTGGTGCCCTCCAGATGTTTTGGATTCCAGTTCCCACAATACTTGATCATTGGGCCATGCTGGCTGGGGCTGGTGGTAAAAGGTAAAGGTAAGGGACCCCAGTCGCAAATGACTCTGGGGTTGCAGTGCTCATCTCGCTTTACTGGCCGAGGGAGCCGACGTTTGTCCACAGACAGTTTTTCCAGGTCATGTGGCCAGCATGACTAAGCTGCTTCTGGCGAAACCAGAGCAGCACATGGAAACGCCGTTTACCTTCCTGCAGGAGTGGTACCTATTTATTTACTTGCACTTTGGTGTGCTTTCGAACTGCTAGGTTGGCAGGAGCTGGGACCGGACAACAGGAGCTTACCCCACTGCGGGGATTTGAACCACCGACCTTCTGATTGGCAAGCCTAATTTAGGGTTCCTGGAAACAACAAGTTGAACACAATGTGTCAACGGTGGGGTATTGTGACAAAATAACAATGCCACTGATAAAGAGGAAATAGTATTTGTCACAATACATATAAAAATGGGAAAGAGTTTACTAACAGTCGGAGGAGAAGAGTATGGTTACACTTTGACAAAACTAGACAGGATGTGGAAGGAAATATATATCCTATAAATGGCCTTTGAAGGTTTTTGAGAATAGATTAGGCATAATCTACTGGGAATGCTCTAACTATATGACATCCTGGTTTAGGGCATACTGTTGATTCAGATAATTGCTTTCTCTACAAATTACCAAGCAGAATGGAAAGATAGTTAATACCAGACTATGTAGAGAAACAAGTCACATTGTTGATAGGTGAAGTTGAGCAGGGAGACATACATACATCCTTGTGCAGAGCTATACATATACAACTGCATACAGTGTTCTATGGACTGAAGGAAATTGATATTTAATTTATTTTTAAGAAACAACAACTTCCCTTTCTTATAAGTCTCAGTCTCTTGCTTGGCTCCAGAAAAACATATTCACCTATATATGAAGTCTAGGTTGGCAGCGAGCAAAAAAATGAGATTGAGGGCTAATATTAATGGAAAATCAAAGAATCATAGAATTGTAGAGGTGGAAGGGGATCATCTAGTCCAACCCTCTACAGTACAGGAATCTTGACGATGTAGTGCTGGCTGCTTGTTGAGGTTTGAGAATCATGCCTCCCTTCATGTGCCCTGTAAATTCCTACAGTTTGACAGTTTCACAGGAAAAGTTATCACACTACCTACAAAACGGCGTGATGTGTATCTATGAGATGCAGTAATAAGCACGTTACCCTCTAACAACCCAGCCCCATCCACTTAATATTGTAGGTGATAGATACACCACTGTGTTTGCCAATAGCTTTAGTTTCTGTTTTCAAATACATATTTATCCCCACTGGCTTATTCATCAGTATTCCGCATTCTCTACCACCTGCACTTTTACCTCTAAAAATGACCAGTGCCTCTACTGCTTATAAACACTGGTTAGATGTACATAACTCTGCATAACTTCTCTGCATAATGCCTCACACAGGAATCGGCAATTAAGTTACAACATATGATTTAATAATAAATAAACTTTAACTGTATTTGCTCCCACCAGGCCTAGAAGAGGCATGTCCATTCCTGCTTCCTTGTCACAGCACGTGGCACGGTTAACTCTACCGACCTCACACTTACAATTTCATAGTAAATAAACAAATATCTGTATCTGCTCCCACCAAGCCCAGAAGGAGCATGACCACTCCGCTTCCTTGCCACAGCGGGTGGGGCAGTTAAGTCCGTGGATCCCACTTTAATAATAAATAAATAAATATCTGTATCTGCTCCCACCAAGCCCAGAAGGGGCAGGACCACTCTGCTTCCTTGCCACAGCGGGTGGGGCAGTTAAGTCCGTGGATCCCACTTTAATAATAAATAAATAAATATCTGTATCTGCTCCCACCAAGCCCAGAAGGGGCATGACCACTCTGCTTCCTTGCCACAGCGGGTGGGGCAGTTAAGTCCGTGGATCCCACTTTAATAATAAATAAATAAATATCTGTATCTGTTCCCACCAAGCCCAGAAGGGGCAGGACCACTCCGCTTCCTTGCCACAGCGGGTGGGGCGTTTAAGTCTGCGGATCTCACACTTACAATTTAATAGTAAATAAATAAATATCTGTTATCTGCTCCCAGCGAGCCCAGAAGGGGCATGGCCGCTCCGTTTCCTAAGTCAATGGGATCACCTGGGCGGTCACCCCCCCCCCCCCCTCAGCCCCAGCCACCACTCCGGTACTGTTACCATCCCGGCGAAGCGAGACGCGGGATGCCCCTGCGGCTGCGGCGGCTGGCGCTGTCCGCGGTGCTGACGGCCGCCTTCGCCTGCCCGGCGTTGGAGAGCCACGTGCGCGCGGCTCCCTCCTTCCCTGCCCCCCCCCCGCGCCCTCGTCGTGTCATTTTAACGAAGGCGTGTGTGGGGAGTCTCCCCCCGCCCTCGCCCCTCCGTCCCGCCTCAGCGCTCACCTGCTCGGCGCCCTGGAAGCAGATCTTGCAGATGGGGCCGGCGCCGCCCCCGCCGCCATCCCCGCTGCTGTTGCTGCACACCGAGCGCGTCTCGGGCTTCTCGCCCCGGGCGGCCCCGCCGGCGGCGGCCGTTACCTCAGGAGCCGGCGGAGGAGGAGGCGTCGCCGTCGCCTCCGAGCGCGGGGCGGGGCCCTCCGGCGGCTCGCCGGGGCTGCCGCCGCCACCGCCGTTGCTGCTCATGGGGGGGCCCCCTCACAGACGCGCGTGCGTGTGTGTGTCCCCCCTCCCACGCACGCCCAGTCTCGCCCCCTCCCCCTCTGCGGAGGGGAGAGAAGGGCTGGGACACGGGCACGAGCCTCCCGGCTGGCTGGCGAGGGGAGCGGTGGCCGCGTGCCGAGCCGCCGCCGCCTCCTCCTCCTCCTCCTCGCGCGCGCACCCCCTCCCTCCCGCGTAGGTTTTAGTGCCGGCGCGCGACTCCCGTCCGCATCTGACGCCTCAGAACGCGGCGGCGAGAGAAACCGTTGGGAGACCGTTGGCGGGCGCGAGCCCAGGTGGGGTGGGGGGGAGGGGCGTGGGGATGGGGGGGGGAAAAGCGCGCCAAAGGAAGACGCGCGCCTCGTCACTCGCGGAACCGCCGCATAATGAAGCCGGGCACACGCGCTCTGCCGCCCCCCACCCACCCACCCACCCCCCAAAATAGTGACTGGCCACGTCCCTCAGCCACCCGCCCTCCCTCCCCGTCGACATAGTTGCCTGGCTACCTGTCCCCTCACCTCACAAAGGGGCCAAAGGTCCTCTTCTTGTGGGGGTCACGTGGTTGCAGGATCCCCCCCAAAATAGACCAGAGGCGTTTCAATCCATCAGAGCTTTAGGGCTACTGAAGGCAAATGAGCGTAATGGTCAGGAAGCCAATACATTCAGGATTGGCACTGTCCATAAGAAATCCATGCCGCACCACCCTGATGTGGCAGGAGAGGATGTGGCGGGAAGATTTAAGTACAAATAAACATTTAAACATTTCTGCGTAGTATAGAATTGTATAGCACACACACACACTTTTCAGCTTTATACATTTCACTAATTTTACAGTCATTTTAACATTTCAAATCTTGACTTCCTTCCCCCTTTCTGAGGTCCCTAAAGTTTATTTTTAACATCTTCCGCCTATCCAGTGTAACTTAATTGGCTCATTTATATATCTCCTTTGAATATATGCTTTTATAAAACTGCAGGTCATTACAATAATCCTGGCAGTGTTCTTACCTGTTTATCTGTAGATATTCTATATACCATTCCCATTCTTTTATTAAAAAGGTCCATTATCTTGATTTCTTATTCTTCCAGCAAGTTTCACCATTTCTGCATATTCCATAAGTTTTTGTATCCCTTCTTCCTTTGCTGGGACTTTCACTTCTTTCGATTTTGGGAAACATTCTTGTTGCTGTAGTTGCATACACAAATAAGTTTCTATACAGTTTCAGTAGTTCTGTCCCTATAATTCCCAAAAGAAAAGCATCTAGGTTTGTTTGTTTTTTACAAATGTTTCTTTAAACATCCTTTTTATTATTAATAATATGCTTTATTGATGTTATTAAATAATAACAAACATATGTATATACTCAAGACATAAATACAAAAAGAAAGTCACATTTTTTGTTCCCTATACATTCTTCTTAAGTTCCCAACGACTTCCCGCCACTCCATCGTGTATTTACTGCTTATTTTATCTGGTGCACTATCAAACTCCATTTTCTTTTTAATCATCAATAATATCTTCTATAATTATCCAACATATGAAAGAAGTCATTCCAGTCCTGCCAGTGACTTTATATTAGTACAATAATCTTTTAAATACTTTTTATACATACCCCATTTCCGAATAAATGTTTGTTCAGTATTACCTCTCAATTTGTCATTTTCCCCAAAATGACGGGCAAAACTGGCAAAAATTAAACATCCTTTTCAATTCATTGTATATCATTTCCTAGGATCTTTAACCTGAAAATGTATTAGAATTCTCAGGCATTTGGTAACACATTCATAAAGGCATTTGCTGCTTCCTTGCATACCCTGAAAAGTTCATTTCTTCATCCACACACACATCAAGAGACACCTGCACCTCATTTGTTCTTATGCAAACATAAGAGCTCTGCTAGCTCAGACCAAAGGCTTATCTAATCTGCCATCCTGTTTTCAGAGTCGCCAACCAGACGCCTGTGGGAAGCACACAATAAGCACTCTCCCTACTTTATGATTTCCAGCAACTGGTATTCATACTGCTTCTGACAAGTGGAGGTAGAACATAGCCATAATGGCGAGTAGCTCCTGATAGCCTTGGCCTTTATATAGATTTGCCTAAAGCTATCCAATTTGGCAGCAATCATCACAACGTATGGGAATTAATTCCACAGTTCAGCTTTGTACATTGTGCGAAGAAGTGTTTTCATTTGTGTGCCCTCAAACTTCCAGTGTTTGGCTTCACTGGATGTCCACAACTTCTTCTTTTTTCTTCAATTTTTTTTTTTTTTTGATTTTCCAAATTTATAACAAATACAACACACAAATAAAAAGACATTACAATACTAAAAAGAAAGAAAAAGACAAAAATATAAACCAATATTATTCTAGAACCCAATTTCATTGACATTGTTAACTGACTTCCTCAAATCCCCCCTATCTGAATTTCATTGAATCACCTTGTAACAGTTTTCCAAAATCCTCTTTCTAATGAAATTACCTCTTTCAAATAACTATCTTCCTTTCTTTTCAACATGTCCTAAATCCATAATGTTTTAAAATACATTCATACAGTACTCTAATCCTAAGCCATTTCGGTACTTTCAAATGACTTCTATTGTTTTATATTACAATATTTAGCTAAATAGTCTTTAAATTTCTTCCAATCTTCTTGATATTCCTCTTCTTTCTGATTGTGGATTCTCCCAGTCAGGTCAGCCAGCTCCAAAAAGTCTAACATCTTCATCTGCCATGGATGTCCACAACTTCTAGCATTATGAGAAAGAAAGAAAGCTTCTCTCTAACCAATTTCTCCACACTATACATCATCTTGTGCTTCTCTATTATGTCCTCTCTTACTTGTCTTTTTCCTAAACTAAAAAGCCCCAAATGTTGTAACTTTCCTCATGGGGTGTCACTCCAGCTCCTTGACCATGTTTGTTGTCCTTTCCCAACTCTACAATATCCATTCTGAGGTGGGGGGTGATCAGAACTATGCACAATATTCCAAATGTGGTCACACCAAATATATTTTCTTATTTTCAAACTCTTTAAAAAATGGTCCCAACATGGATTTTGTCTTTTTCACATCTGCCACACACTGGGTTGACTTTTTCATCTCAATGTCTGCAAATCTTCTTCCTGGTCAGTTACCATCAGTTCAGACTTCATTTGTGTATATGTGAAATTAAGATCGTCTTCTTCTTTTGTCCCAATGTGTATCACTTTGCACTTGCTTACATTGAGTGCAGTTGTCATTTTACTGCCCATTCACAAAGTTTAGAGAAATGCTTTTGGAGTTCCTCACAGTCCTTACAATTTGAAGGTCTAAATACACAATGTCACTGGATTAATTCTATATGCTTTTTGTCAATCTAAACTAATTCAAAAAGGTTAGTGAGGCAGGACTTTTTAAAAATATGATTTTTATTAAATTTTCTGCTTTACAATTTCAGATAAACATTTTACATACTTACGACATCAATGACTTCCCTTCTTCTCTTTCCATGGTTCATTTTACATATATTGTATCCCTGTATATTTTACAAAAACTATACCAATCAACCAATCATTTTTCCATTATTGCATCCATCAAAACTTATTTACACTGTTGAATTTATCTTAATGCTGCCAGCGTTTTCAGCTGTACACAGTCATTTCCCATATATTCAATAAACATTTTCCAATCACCTTGAAACGTATGTTCTTCTTGTTCTCTAATTCTCTATGTTAAGTCTGCAAGTTGTGCATATTCTGTCAACTTAAGTTGCCATTCTTCTTTGGTGGCAAGCTCACTCATTTTCCATTTTGGGGCTAACAAAGCATGGGCTGCAGTTGTTGCATACATAAATAACCTTTTCTGAAACCTGGGGATTTCAGTCTGAATTATCCCCAACAGAAAGTACTCTGGTTTTGGGGGGAAATAATTCCCAAAAAAAGTCCTGAGGCAAGACTTATCCTTGTAGAAGGCATGTTGGCTTTGCATTATCTAAACTCAGTGGTTCCTATTTACTTTTTTTTATTTAAAAAATGCATTAATATCACATCTAATTTAGCCTTGAGAACTAGTCTATTGACAATACTACCCTAGATGTACCAGTCAGTATAAGCACATGTTCACAAGAGAATTTTTCAGCCCTACAGATCTATGCTTCTGTTCTGCATTTCATGTTTTATAATGTGATCCTTAAACTTTAACAAAACAAATTAAGTAGAATGGATATAAAGACGTGAGCTAATGCAGATGAGGAAGCCACAAATTTTTTGAAATACAACCACTGAAATAGATATATGGAATTGATAAATGAAAAAGAGTTATGGCCATATATCACCACATGTAGCTTCCCCTTTTTGCTTCTTCAAGCACAAAAATCAATAAAAGTCTTTTGCTGAAGAACTACCCTATAACATAAATCAATTAAAGGAGAAACTGAATGCTTTTAAAATGTGTATATATAAGGAGGTAGAAAACAGAACTACGAAGAATTATTTATATTTTATATCAAATACTAGTATTGTTCTAATTTAACATTACTGAAAATAAATTGAACTACTTGAAAATGCAGAGACCATGTAATGATCTAGCTTGAGAAATCACAAGATAATGTTCATGTAAGTGTTATTCTTTCCCTGTTATGCTGGGAATGTTACAAAATACACCACTCATCACTCCTCATGCTTTGAAGATTTGTCAACAGAGAACAAGTACTGAACAGCAGAAGAAGACGAGAGACCATTTCTTAGACTAAGATTTATCTTGACTTTTTACATATCGGTCCCAAGGAGCTGGATTATCTGCTAGGAGGCAGAGGACTTCTGTCATTTCTGCAGTAGTATCTGTCAGGATTAATAACTTGACCCAGCTGCCTGGGACTGATGAGCATTCCTGCTTGTAGTGAAGCTGATAGAAGCTGGGGAGCATTAGAAGAGTTTTTGGGGGTACTGGGGGAATCCCCCATGCTGGCAGAGGGGTATGCAATTTATCAAGCCATATCCCATAGCTGTATATGAGATCCTTTGCAGCTCTGTGTCGTGCTGCCTGGTATATTATAACAGGCTGTAGAATCCTCCATCCAGGATATAATGACTTCCTATAGTCTGTGAAGGGAAGCAGGTGGCGCTGTGGGTTAAACCACAGAGCCTAGGACTTGCCGATCAGAAGGTCGGCGGTTTGAATCCCCGGGACGGGGTGAGCTCCCATTGCTCGGTCCCTGCTCCTGCCCACCTAGCAGTTTGAAAGCACGCCAAAGTGCAGGTAGATAAATAGGTACCACTCCAGCGGGAAGGTAAATGGCGTTTCCGTGCACTGCTCTGGTTCGCCAGAAGTGGCTTAGTCATGCTGTACACCGGCTCCCTCGGCCATAAAGCGAGATGAGCACCGCAACCCCAGAGTCGGCCACGACTGGACCTAATGGTCAGGGGTCCCTTTACCTTTACCTATAATCTGTGAAAGGGCAGCGGGCATAGCCACACACACTTTGTGGCCTCTGGATCATTTTGTTTGCAGTTGCTCATAATCCATGCACAGAAGCACAGAGAAGTTGCTAATTTTACATGCACAGGAAAGAGAAAAGAGAATAGTGAAACAGACAGGAAAAACACAATAACAAAATAAAAGATATACAGGCGAGTGCTGTTGTCTGGCCAAATTGTGTTCAGAGGGTATATATTGCTGATGCTGTCCAGTAATAAATGTTTTCATAACACGTGGTGGTCTTGTAGTAAGGTTAAAGCTTACTGGGAAATGATATATAATGAATTGAAAAGGATGTTTAAAATAACTATTTTTTAAAAAAACCAGAAGCTTTTCTTTTGGGAATTATAGAACTACCTAAATTGTATAGAAACTTATTCATGTATGCTACTACAGTGGCAAGAGCGGTACTCGCCCAAAAATGGAAAGAAGCAGAAGTCCCAGCAAGGGAAAAATGGATACAAAAACTTATCGAATATGCAGAAATGGCGAAACTTACTGGAAGAATAAGAAATCAAGACAACAAACTTTGTATAAAAGAATGGAAATGGATTATGGAATATTTACAGATAAATTGTAAACAGATAAGAACATTGGCAGGATTACTGTAATAACCTGCAGTTTTATTAGAGTATATATTTAAAGTAGATGAATAAATGAGCAAATTAAGTTAACTTGGATATGCAGAAGATATTAAAAATAAATTTAAGGAACCACAGAAATGGGGGGAAGGAAGTCAAGGTTTGAAATGTTAAAATGATTGTAAAATTAGTTATCGGTAAATGTATAAACCTGAAAAGCATAAATATTTTTTTTAAAAAAAACACTCCACCCATTCTCAACCTGTATATTTGTAAAAAACAACAACAACAACAACCTCCTAGTTTTAAACCACACACACACACGTTTACATAACCTGTTGACAGAATGAACTATGTATTCATTTCCATTATCATTATCTACTGTATAGTCTAGAAGAGAGATGGGGTTCTCTAATTAGAATACAAATATTATTTTGTGAAGAAATATAGATATTTAATGAATATTTGCTGTATAATTCTCTTAATTTTCTGACAAGGTTGTGATCCTGTTAACACTTAGAAGCAGGTACCATTGAGCTTAGAAGAACAGAAAGCAAGTAGGACAGAAAAGGAAAGCAAAAAGTACAATGACATCTGTACAGTGGGTATGGAACATGGGAATGAGAACATCATTGTGAAGAACTGATATCCATAGCTGATGGAGAAAACATGAGGGGAGGAAAAGATCAGTAAAGCGTGTTCTCCTTCATGGAGAGCATGTGTTGCGGTGGGGGCCGACAGGACACTCCAAAGTTGTGAGGCGGGCTAATTGATCGTTGGCCACTGATCTGATTGGGCTTCCCTTGTTGTTGGGAAGAAGTTAATGTTGCCATTTGTTGATTGACAGCCAGAAATGCTAAAATTCCCTGCACAAGGCGTACAGCTTCCTCTTTTCGCCCCATGCATCGGATTTCCCGTCCCACCCTCCCTATATTTAGGGTTGTTCGCTTGACCTTGCTATGCCTGTCATGGGGTCATCTGCTTTTGGGGCAGGGGCCCGGTAGGAATTTTGTCCATCTGGCTGATTGGCTTGGGCCATTTGGTTTTTGCCTACTGCATAGCAAATCGTCACAACTTGTAAGGTTGCGGTTAGGCATTGGTTCTATGGTTTGGTTGGTTGAGGGGCATGGATTGGCTGTGCCTGCCCCTCTAATGCTGCTGCTGCAAGGGATTCCGTTAAAGGAATACAGGAGCTCACTATTGCATTCGTCCAACCCTGTCAAGGGGCTAGGGCCACACAAGAGCCCCTGGTTGCCTTTGGGGAGGGCTGAGGGCAGGTTCCATGCTCCGTCGCTACCCCCAAATGTATTCCCCTTTTCTGACTTTCGCAGGCGTGCGGAATGTCAGTCTGTCTCCCATGGGGGGCAGATAGTCACAACCAATGCCTAAGCAACCACTCACATTTTTGTATTTTAATAAAGTTGTGGCCAAAATTATGCCAAAAACCTTAATCAAAATTACTGTGTGATGTGTGAGTTATTTGGGGTGGCCCTGGGGACCTTGACACGCAAAAGGTCAAAACTTCAAGGACTGATAGTGGTAGCTATTTCGCTTTCTTGACTCCTCCCATGTTCTTTAATGCAACTCTATGTTCATTTTACGCATAGCACACCCCATAAGAACCATGAACTGCCACATTGTGTTTCAACCAATGAATTCGTATCGGATTCGGAGTGAGTTTCAACAAAGCAGGACAGAGCTAATAGGCTGGGACAGTTGCATAGTCCATCTCCGTTTATGCAAACTTCTTGTTTCCAGAAACTAGAAATGATAAGCGTGCATCCTATGCTGCTGGCACAACAATCATAGACGTTGTTACCTGGAAAAGCAACAATTAAAAAGGGCAGATGTTAGTCAGCTTCCTGTTTACTAAAGCTATCCACATATCCCAGTTCTAAAACACTACCTCTTTAACGATAAACCACTGTGTAGATGAAACAATTGGTTGCCAGAAAAAGTTGGGTTTTAGATCATTGTCTTGTTGGCAGAAAGACCAACTTTTCTTATTATAAGTGCAGCTGACTTGTTCTGAAGTGATTCTGTGACCTCAGTGGAACTTAAAGGATATATATTCTATATTGCAGCTGCTAACTCCTGCCCACTAATTGCCTTGAAGATCCAAGGACTCCCGTATATCATGTTTACTTTGGGAAACTTAAACAGCATATGGAAGCTGTGCATTTAGGGATCAATTAACAACCTCACAGGAACTATGTGTCAAGTGTCTTTCGGAAGCGTATTTATCAATCTAAGGCTGCAGCCCTATGCACACTGACAGTAAACCACACTGAACTCAATGGGACCCACTTCCAAGAAAATCTGCATACCATTGGGCTGTATTATTCAAATCAATAAACATCAAGATACATTAAGCATCCTGAACGATAGAATTACACTGTAGTTTAAATGTAGGCAAGCGCAGTGTCCAAACTAATTTTCACACAGATAGCTCAAAGGCCAGACTCTAGTTCACATTGTAATGATAGGCAATGAAAGTGATGAATTGCATGCCATATAAAGAAACCAGCTAAAATGACACATTTCTTTGTTCTTAAGATATGGCTGGCATTTTAAGTAAACATTACTAATAAATCTATTAAGGGAAGTAGCACTCATTAACTGGATACTTCCATCTTTATGAAACACACACACACACACACACACACACACACACACTGATAAAATACTGCATGTTCACATCTACTATGAGCCTTCACATATTAGAAAAGTACTGTAATTTATCTTCCCTCATTTGTCATCAGTGGCTTTGAACTGATGCTTGAAAAGGTTTTTTTCCACACGTGATCACGTTAATGTGGTAGAATTATAAGCTGCTATCAATGGTTTCAAGGGACGCGGTTGGTGCTGTGGGTTAAACCACAGAGCCTAGGGCTTGCCGATCAGAAGGTCAGCGGTTCGAATCCCCACAATGGGGTGATCTCCCGTTGCTCGGTCCCTGTCCCTGCCAACCTAGCAGTTTGAAAGCACGTCAAAGAGCAAGTAGATAAATAGGTACCGTTCCAGTGGGAAGGTAAACAGCATTTCAGTGTGCTGCTCTGGTTCGCCAGAAGCGGCTTAGTCATGCTGGCCACATGACCTGGAAGCTGTACTCCAGCTCCCTCGGCCAATAAAGTGAGATGAGTGCCGCAACCCCAGAGTTGGCCACGACTGGACTGGTCAGGGGTCCCTTTACTTTTATCAGTGGTTTCATATTTGCCTGTTTCCCACAGCTTATTCTAAATATTGCCCTTTTTGATCTTCATCATCTCATTTTTGCACCTTGACCTAAAGTCAAATGAGCTTGTTTTGGTTAAAGAATAGAGGACATAATTATTTTAAGAAGCTACAGTTAAACACTGTAGTATTTTAGAGACATGAGATTTAGTGAGTCCCCAAATTTATGTAGATATCTTAGACTCAAGCTATATCTTGTTTTTGCTTCCTTCTCTCACAGCTAATAGAGGTTATAGTCTAGGTTAATAGCCTGCAGCTCCCCATTCATTTAGTCATCCATTGATCATTAAAACCTCCTGAAAGGACTTTGTGTTGAAGCTTTAATGGCTGTAATATATGGACACTTGCCCTAAAGCAATCACATTCTTTATGATGCCGAGGTAATATTTGCATGTAGTCATCAACACTAATATGCAACTTTGTTTATTTCTCTCTTCCTTTCTTTGTTTTCTTAGAGAGCCATCTAATTGTTTCCTAAATGACTTCAATAACTTTGTCTTATCAAAATTTAAGCGCTTCTGGAAATTTGCTCTGATCTTCTATAACTAATGTTCTGCCATTGTTTGCACAACATTATATAGCTGCTGGAACTGAGATCACAAGGTAGATTCTCCCCCACCCCTTATATAATTGACTTACAGCCTTCTGACACTGGACCAACACCTCTGATTTACTTACACTCATTCTGCAGATGTCCTAGGAGAACCCATTCATAAATATCTTTGTCATTTTTGACACTTAGCAAAGTTGTCATCTCCCAAGGGTAGAAAAACAGTTGTTCCACAGTTAATTCATTTAAACAAATGCAAATTTAAAAATATTTTGAGCTGAATATTTAAGAAGCAAAGACCAAAGACCAAACAGAAAACAATCTTGCCACTTATCAAATAGAAACAAACAGAAACTGTACCTTCCTCATTCTGGAAGACCTTTTTAACTTCAGGGTGGCATAGAGTATCCATTTGGCATGGCCTAAACTGATATTTTATTCATTTATTTACTTACATTATTTATATGCTACCCTATAAGAGAAGTCCCATAGAATTGCAATATAACCTATTAGAAGAGTCTTTGAGATAATCGTGTATGAGCCAGTAGTCTAAATATGGAATGATCCTTAGTATGGGGGGTGAATAAACAACTTAACCTTTTTAAATAGTCTATGGCCCTGGTAAAATTATTTGCCTTGTAGTAGCAATTACTGAAAGAAATATAGTTTGGGGCTATTAGTTTCACACATTTCACCCAATGTGACCCAGGAGTTGCACAACTAACTCTGCTCCTGGTTTTCTAGTCATCCACTGTATATTCCTGTCTTTGTAATAGAATTCCACAGAAAAGTTGTTATTGATGGCAACTTCTACTTGAATGACACATAGTTTGGAATGGGGGGGAGTGAAGACACTATGTGCAGGTTGGCATAAATCTGTGGAAGCCATTATCCTCCTAAAGAACCTATTTCATGAATCATGGCACCTACATCCATAAAGTTTATGTCAAGCCACAGTGTTGGTTTGTCCGCTTTTTCAAAAAATAGTAGCCAATATAATGTAATATTCTTTATTGTTGGAATGGCATACAAAGGATGAACAAGTTAAATCTGTGATGATACATTGGGCAAGAGATGTGGGACATAATATAATGTTTGAAGACTGGGAAAGGTTGTGGAGGAAAGGGGTCAAGTTCACTGCATGTACGGTGTTAAAGGAAAATATTATGAAAATGATGTATAGATGGTACTTAACCCCTGTCAAATTAGCAAAGATTTATCACAATAGTGATAATCTATGCTGGAAATGTAAAGAAAAAGAGGGTACCTTTTATCACATGTGGTGGACCTGCCCCAAGGTGAAAGACTTCTGGGAGAAGATTTATAATGAATTGAAAAATATGTTGAACTATACATTTATTAAGAAACCAGAGGCCTTTCTTCTTGGAATAATAGGTTTGGAATTGCCCAAAAAAAGATGTTAGATTGTTTTTGTATGCCACAACTGCAGCTAGAATTTTGTTAGCTAAGAACTGGAAATCACAAGAAGTCCCAACAGTGGAGGAATGGCAGATGAAGATGATGGACTTTTCGGAGCTAGCCGACCTGACTGGAAGAGTCCACGACCAGGAGGAGGAGGAGTACCAGAAGGAATGGATGAAATTCAAAGACTATTTAGTTAAATGTGTTAAGATAACTTAATTGGAAAAACTTGAAAATATCAGATAGGCTTAAGTTTTGTGATGTTAGAGAATAATATGTTTAAAGTCAAAATGAAAACAAAGAAAGATGTTAAGTGATTAAGTTAATTTTATGAGAAAATTGGTTTTTGGAAAACTGTTACAATGATATACACTGAAATTCAGACAGGGGGATTTGAGGAAGTCACTTAACAATGTTACTAAGATTGGATTAAGTACAGTTAAGATGGATGTATGTACGTTTGTTTAAAAAAAATTGAAAACCAATAAAAAATTTTGGAAAAAAATATATAATGTAATATTCTTATATTCTCTTGATGATGAAAATAGTCAAAACAAGTAGAAGATAATAAGGAAAAGGAAAGCAGTAATTAAAGCCCTCCTAATGTAAGGAACAGAATATGACTAATTAAGTGACAGATCATCAGTAATCCCTCAGACATGGACAGAAGCTGTAAGGAAGAAGCTACCAATTAACTTTGCCAGGAAGCTTTGTTGAATGGGGCTGACTTGTGCTTCAATATTAAAGAAAGGGCATGGCTGGATGATACACTGCTATATTAAGAGCTGTGTGAAACCACCGTTTTAATTTCACCTCCAGCTGATTGCAAAAACAAACAAGCAGACCCAATGCCTCAGCAGAGCCACCTTCCTAGTGGGGCAAATATACATCTTCGTATTAAGATTCTGCCGCACACCAAATGAGAGGTTGTCAAGCTGGGAGGGCCTGAGTTTAAATCTCTGCTTAGTCACCAACCTATTCAGTAGCTTCTAACTATCAGCTTCAATTTTCTACCTACAAAATGAGCGTCAAAGCAAATACATCATAAGACCATTAGGAAGGCAAAAAAAAAAAAAAGATAACAAGGCTCTTTGCACTTATGTAAGCACTTATGTATAAGGGACGTGGGTGGTGCTGTGGGTTAAACCACAGAGCTTAGGACTTGCCGATCAGAAGGTCGGCGGTTCGAATCTCTACAACAGGGTGAGCTCCCGTTGCTCGGTCCCTGCTCCTGCCAACCTAGCAGTTCAAAAGCATGTCAAAGTGCAAGTAGATAAATAGGTACCACTCTGGCGGGAAGGTAAACAGTGTTTCCGTGCACTGCTCTGGTTCGCCAGAAGCGGCTTAGTCATGCTGGCCACGTGCCCGGAAGCTGGACGCCGGCTCCCTCAGCCAGTAAAGCGAGATGAGCGCCGCAACCCCAGAGTCGGCCACGACTGGACCTAATGGTCAGGGGTCCCTTTACCTTTAAGTACTGTGTAAAAGATTACTGTAAAAAAGAAATTGTTC
This sequence comes from Podarcis bocagei, assembly GCF_964188305.1. NCBI lineage: Eukaryota > Metazoa > Chordata > Lepidosauria > Squamata > Lacertidae > Podarcis > Podarcis bocagei. The sequence goes on from NC_138133.1 coordinate 14,597,972, forward strand.
CCATGATTTGGTCTTTCTGTAGAATAATTTTCACCTGAGAGTGCCGTAATACCTGGTAGCAGAAGGCAAAGATTACCGTAACTGGCATGTTCAGCATATCACAATGACCTGAAGAAACCCTTTCGTTGTTGTTTTTTGGGGGAGTAGATTTGTTCCATATTTGCATAAGAATCCTAGGCCAGGCTTTGAATTACAGAGGGGACCTCTTAGAATTAAGAACTTGTCCTCCATATAAGGAATTGTAGAAAATCAAGTTTACTGCAGTTCCCTGCCATGAACAATTTTGGTCAAGTGCTCATCTAATAATGCTTGTTGTCAACACTATGCAAAATAAAGAACATAATGAGCAAGATATTTTCCACGCCTCCCAAAAGAATGATCTTTATGCCACTGCAGCGAGTACTACGTATATCAGTCTATAGTTCACTGCTGTGTCTGTATTTGCAGACTGCACAAAAAGCAGATTTCTGCAGCTTCTAAGATTTCAAATCTGCAAAACAGTAAGGTCAGCTGCATGTATGATTAAAAAGAAAAATAACAAAGTGAGAACTTTTATATAAGCGGCAGTATATATGTGGCAATTTTATTTAGCATATACATGAAATATATACTAATATATGACATTTTGGGGGAAATGAAACGTACGGACTCCTCATAGGTTTGCTGTGAAGGATCCATTTCTTGGCCTCTTCGCCAGCAATTGATGGAAAAGGGTAATAATTCCTTTTGACTTTTGAGGTGGGATTCTGTATCTATTCTGTATCTAAATAGGGAAAAGAAAAGGTTCAGAGAAAGTTAGATTGGGTGAAAATGAATGGGTTGAACAATTGGAAAAAAATCCTATGGTATTATTAGTTAGGGAAGTGGCTGTCCCCCTTTTAAAAATGCAATACTTGTTGATTCTTTCCAGGTGATCAGTTTAATGTTCTTTCCTAGGTAAGGTGCATTAATTCTCTGAATAGGTTCACCGTTATAAATTCAAGCCAAGATGAGACTGCATTTTCAGAAACTCTTGCCTGTTGTTCAGCCTTGTATTTGCAAACACCTTGATTCAGCTGAAGAGAGCAACCCATGACAAATATGATTGATTCAATCTACTGCTGGTGTAGGAGGACTTAATACGCTTTTATAAAATGGTTCTGCATCACTGAGCTGATCTCCCTCTAATATATAACATTATGGCACAAGTTCTCTCTATTTTTTAAAAAGAAACATTCTCCAGAGCCCCTTGGGATTGTGTGCTAGGGTAAAGGGACCCCTGACCATTAGGTCCAGTCGTGACCGACTCTGGGGTTGCGGCGCTCATCTCACTTTATTGGCTGAGGGAGCCGACTTCTGGAAAACCAGAACAGCACACGGAAACACCATTTACCATCCCGCCGGAGCAGTACCTATTTATCTACTTGCACTTTGACGTGCTTTCGAACTGCTAGGTTGGCAGGAGCAGGGACCGAGCAACGGGAGCTCACCCCATCACGGGCATTCGAACCGCCGACCTTCTGATCGGCAAGTCCTAGGCTCTGTGGTTTAACCCACAGCGCCACCCGTGTCCCGGATTGTGTGCTATTTCAAAGCAATTAAAAGAAATAAATTGATCTTCCTTTTTTACTTTTTCTCACATAATCATACAACAAACTGGTGATATTGTAGATTAACAATGTGAATATACATTTCACCATCAAATGTGACGCTTCAGAGGCTCAGATGTACCAATGTGATGGATATGAGAAACTGGCATTGCTAGTGGAACTGGGAGGAAAGGACCGCCAAATTTGGGCTATGGAAATGTTCTACTGTTCATAAGCATTTTGCTGCTCAGCATGTCAACGACGATTTTAGTGACAACAACCTCTTTTTATTTGTTTTAAGGTATTGCGCATATTTGCACTTCAGAATGATCATACATCTTACACCTGATGAAATGCAAGAATTCAGAATAATACCATTTCACAGACTGCGGGTGAAGGAACCCTGCAAAATGTGGTGCAGTCCTTTTTAAGGGGTATCTCATTTGTTACCCTGCTGGAGGAGACTCTTGAGAGTCCCATGGACTGCAAGAAGATCAAACGTATCCATTCTGAAGGAAATCAGCCCTGAGTGCTCAGTGGAAGGACAGATCCTGAAGCTGAGGCTCCAATATTTTGGCCACCTCATGAGAAGAGAAAAAGACCCTGATGCTGGGGGAAATGGAGGGCACAAGGAGAAGGGGACAACAGAGGACGAGATGGTTGGGCAGTGTTCTCGAAGCTACAAACATGAGTTTGACCAAACTGCGGGAGGCAGTGGAAGACAGGAGTGCCTGGCGTGCTCTGGTCCATGGGGTCACAAAGAGTCGGACACGACTAAACGACTAAACAACAACAACATTTGTTACCCAAGCATCACTTATTTAAGGATGACGGAACTTACCTTACTCTGGCACCAGTGCCTGATTTGAGCAGCCACCTCCTGGCAGCCATCATTTCACTCCCCCCAAACGCCTTGGAAGTTGCATCCTGGAATGATATGGCCCTGGCCTTATGCAATGTCAATACATTCTGTCTGTCACCAGGAGGCAGCTGCTGAAATTAGCTCCGCTGCTAAATGCAGCAGTAAAACCAATAAAAACAAGAAATGTACTTTAAATGAATAAATAATGAAATCAGTGTGGTTTTTAATAATGAAAATGAATGGAGTCATTTTTTTTTCTTGCATGCCCCTAGGTTTCTTCTTAAATCACATTCATTGAAAACTTTTGTTTATTTCTTTAAACTGCCTACATTCTCTCTTTCTCTTCATGCCTGCAACCTCTACATGTGAAGCCAAAGGCTTTTTTTATGCCTTTGCTCTTGTGCATTCTCTGTTCTGTTTGCCTTCCCTTCTGTCACCTTTACCATATTTTACAGCAGCTGAATATCCACCAGTTTTCTTGGTCTTTTCCTCCTTAAAATCTTGATTCCTTTGCCCTTAATGTCATAAACTCGCTTTCAGACTGTGATCCTCATTAAAAAATATATTTAAAAAAGCTTATGACAGAGTATTTTTGGAAGTGCTTGAAATATCCTTGGAAGCTCTGTAGAAGTAATAAATGTACGGTTAGTAATTCTGTGCAATGTTTAGAATGGCTCTCAGAGTAAGCTTGAATTTAAGACTAGCCTGTTATACTCCTTTGGGAAAATAGGCATTACAATCACACTGCATTTTATACAAGGATGACAGCACAAATATCTGTTGCCTGGGAAGAGATTATCAGGGTCTAGAAGAGAAAGCTGGGACTGGGTTAACCATTATTCCAAATATTGTACAGAATATTCCAAATACTCAGACAGTTTGAGCACTCCCTTGCCCAAACCAGGTGCCCACTACCACCCAAGAAAGCTCACAGGACACATCATTTTGAGTGAAATCAGGCCACAACTTTATTGATTACAGATGTAGGGTTTGGCAAGGCATTGGATAGAACCATGGAATCACCAGCCCTATGTTATAGGCAAAGGGGTCCTATAACATACATCAAGCAGGAAAGCCCCACAGGGTTGCTGCCTTAAGGAGTGCTGTCGTCCTAGCACCCACCTGGGCTTCTGGTCAGAAGCTACTCCTTCCTGATCCCTTTAAAAGGGTACCTTGGAATACTGGAGGGGCAGGCAGTGGATACAGCCTCCCCTCCACCAAAGACTAAGGCTCACCTAATGCCTCAACTGCCAAAATTGGCTAGGAGGTAGGCAAAACCAAAAGACAGAGCCAACTAGTCCAGCAGACAAATTCCTACAAAGACCTACTTTAGTTCCCAGTACGTTTCCGAGCACAATTCAAAGTGTTGGTGCTGACATTTAAAGCCCTAAATGGCCTCGACCCAGTATTCCTGAAGAGTGTCTCCACCCCCATCGTTCAGCCCAGACGCTGAGGTCCAACTCCGAGGGCCTTGTGGCAGTTCCCTGACTGCGAGGAGTGAGGTTACAGGGAACCAGGCAGAGGACCTTCTCGCTAGTGGTGCCCACCCTGTGGAACGCCCTCCCATCAGTTGTCAAGGATATAAACAACTCTTTGACTTTTGGAAGACATCTGAAGGCAGCCCTGTTTAGGGAAGTTTTAAATGTTTGATGTTTTATCCCTTTTTATTGTTGGGAGCCATCCTGAGTGGCTGGGGAAACCCAGCCAGATGTGTGGGGTATAAATTATTATTATTATTATTATTATTATTATTATTATTATTATTATTATGATTATTATTAATTATTGTTATTATTATTATTCAGGAGAAGTATGCATTGTGTGTGAGGCTTCAGGAGACAATCTAGAGGTCAGCCCCAAAGTTTTCAGCTCTGATCTGGGACCTGGCAGCTACAGTTTGGTGATCCCTCACTCCCTCTCTTGTGTATCTTTGGTAAAGTTGAAAGTAACAGCACTTTGACAGTTGCGTGATATTGTTGTAAACAGAACCTGCCCTTACGTATCCATAGATACTATTCCAGCTGCTGGTGCAAATCTGCATTCCCCCCGTCTCAGGATTGCCAAAGTGTTTCAAGGAGGAAGTCTCAAATTCCTACCCACTGGCTCTCTCATGCGACATCCTGTTTTAGACTTAACTGGCTGGCACTACACATTCCACAAACTGGGGCTGATTCAAGTATGTGAAGGGGAAACTCTTGTTATTCCTGCAGCCATCCCATGTGTATTTTGGCTTTCTGAAGTGCTGGTCTCTATGACGAGGTAAACATCAGGCTCCAAGCTTAAGTGATGAGAGGGGGAAATGGTCTATTTACAGACTTTCCTGGTAAGTAATATCTTTAGACTATGCCCACCAGATTCCATCTTTACATATGTTGTGGAAATATTCTAGCACGTTTTATGCACGTGTGACTATAGAAAGCCTTTTTATGGTTAGTCCTGTTGGATTTTCACCTTTTTTCAATAGGGCCTGCCGAGGCTCCTGGAAGTCAGCGAGAAACAATCATTGAAAACGTAAGCCGAGAGCAAGAACTGCCCAGCTCTAGCAAGAGGAATAAATTGCTGACTCACTGACAAGACTCATTGTGTGAGCTGCTGTTATTACACACTGTTCTTTGTGGAGGGTAGAAACCTAGAAGCAAAGAGAGATAACCCAGCCAGTTTCCTTGTAGACAGGATTTTTAAGATGGGCTGAACAGCTCTTGAACATTGTTCAGTCCGTAAACTGCTGCAGAATAAAATAATTCAGTTTCCTAGATGCTGAAGTAGAAGAGGACAAATGCCATTCCTGCAAAAGGATATCTATTCAAAGCGCTGGTTTTTACTTACAAAGCCTTAAATGGCTAAGGACCACGATGTCTCTCCCCATATGAACCAACGCAAACTCTTCAATCACCTCTAAGGTCTTTCTTTGTGTGCCTCCTCCACAAGTGATCCGAAGGGTGGCAACATAAGAATGAACCTTTTCTGCACCTTCATTACACATCTTTAGGCATCAGGCAAAAACCTTCCTCTAAGGTTGCCATATGTCCTCTTTTTCCAGGATACGTCCTCTTTTTAATGGGTATGTAAAATCAGAGCCGTCATAGTGATCCCTAGTTAAAAGTAAAAGGTAACGGTAAAGGGACCCCTGACCGTTAGGTCCAGTCGCAGACGACTCTGGGGTTGCGGTGCTCATCTCGCTTTACTGGCTGAGGGAGCTGGCGTACAGCTTCCAGGTCATGTAACCAGCATGACTAAGCCGCTTCTGGCGAACCAGAGCAGCGCACGGAAATGCCGTTTACCTTCCCGCCGGAGCGGTACCAATTTATCTACTTGCACTTTGACGTGCTTTCGAACTGCTAGGTTGGCAGGAGCAGGGACCGAGCAATGGGAGCTCACCCCGTTGCATGGATTCGAACCGCCGACCTTCTGATCAGCAAGCCCTAGGCTCTGTGGTTTAACCTACAGCGCCACCCGTGTCCCTATCTAGTTTAAAGTAGAACTCAGCATATGTGTCTTCTTTCTTGCTCTTCAAAATATGGCAACCCTACTATAACCAAGCCTTTGACCTTTAACTATCTGTGGCATTTTCATTAAAGAACCACTGTGAGGAGTTTCCACACAAGGTAGGGGAATTAGGAGGAATACGGTGAACTTGTAAGTTAACATATGATCAACTTTCACCCTTAAGATGATTTTCAAGACCTTCTCATTTCTGTTATTCCAGATCTGGAAACAGGTGCAGAGGAGCAGAAATGAGTTGGCAGTGGATTATCTAATGACACTATCTATTGAACTTATTTTACATAGGAACCTAGCTGTCTATGCTTTTGCAACAATGGTGGGGCAGAGCTCTATTGCAAATGAATATGAAGACTAAAGCTCTCAGGCTAAGATCATGAAGCAGGCATTATAAGCTCAGAGGTCAGGCAGTTTTTTGTGATACTGATTTGCATTCCCCTTTTTTTATTCTCTCGAGATGCCCACTTGAGTGTGATGAATGTTAATTGTATGCATCGCGATGTTTCTGTGAGAAAGGCCACTTGGGATGGAGTCAGACTGGTTATCTCTCGAAAAATATTCCTCCAAGTGATGCTCAAAAGCATTGCAGTGAGTTTGCTGAGCCTGGGTAGAGCTGGAAGATTTACAAAGGGAGCCAGGTAAGTTTGCATATATCAAAGCTATGGTTTTCCCAGTAGTGATGTATGGAAGTGAGAGCTGGACCATAAAGAAGGCTGATGGCCGAAGAATTGATGCTTTTGAATTATGGTGCTGGAGGAGACTCTTGAGAGTCCCATGGACTGCAAGATGATCAAACCTATCCATTCTGAAGGAAATCAGCCCTGAGTGCTCACTGGAAGGACAGATCATGAAGCTAAGACTCCAATACTTTGGCCACCTCATGGTAAGAGAAGACTCCCTGGAAAAGACCCTGATGTTGGGAAAGATGGAGGGCACAAGGAGAAGGGGACGACAGAGGACGAGATGGTTGGATAGTGTTCTCGAAGCTACAAGCATGAGTTTGGCCAAACTGCGGGAGGCAGTGGAAGACAGGAGTGCCTGGCGTGCTCTGGTCCATGGGGTCACGAAGAGTCGGACACGACTAAACGACTAAACAACAAAAGGATTCCTCCTACTTAACCTATTCGTGTTTTCTTAAAAGACTGAGTCTGTGCTCTCCTACAAAGCATTAGGGAAACATGGTGCAAGACTGCAAACAATGGTAGAAAGGAAACACTTGTACCATGCCTCCCCTTCATGAGAGCCAGTGTGGTGTAGCGGTTAAGAACGGTAGACTCGTAATCTGGGGAACCGGGTTCGCGTCTCCGCTCCTCCACATGCAGCTGCTGGGTGACCTTGGGCTAGTCACACTTCTCTGAAGTCTCTCAGCCCCACTCACCTCACAGAGTGTTTGTTGTGGGGGAGGAAGGGAAAGGAGAATGTTAGCCGCTTTGAGACTCCCTAGGGTAGTGATAAAGCGGGATATCAAATCCAAACTCTTCTCCTTCTTCTTCATGGAAGTGAGTCTGTAGCCAGCTGTGCCGGCTTAGACCAAGGGGCATTGTAGTCCAAAACATCTGGAAGGCACTATGTTGGGAAAGGCTGATGTTGCATTTTGTCATATATTTACTGACCAAAAAACAACAACACCAAAACAAACCTGGTAGAAGGGGGATTCAAGGCAGAGTAAGACACCTATGTCCCCCTGGTTTCAATTTAGGATGCCATTTAATTGAAGCATGTCACCAGTTCGCCTCCATGCCATCCACAAATATAAAAGCATCGCCACAGAAAAGCAACTTCCAGGCGGCTGCTTAATCACTGCTGAAAGTGGTCATTGCAATCTCTCACAATGCAGTCTTAAAACTGGTTAGGAAATCACTAAACCCCACTGGAATTTGTGGGATTTAATACAAAGTCAAGGATTTGGACTGAAGTGTTAAAGGCTCAGAATTTGGAGGCAAGTCTTCTGTGGAAATCACGGAAACTATTTGCCAGTTAATCTGCTCAAAAGTCTCTCATCCCCACACACTTCAGCAAGGCCTCTTTTGCTATGGCCTGCTGCCCTACCTATCAACGTAGTCTCTTTTCTGTGAATTCTCAAGCTCCGGGCTCACTGTTCCCTAGCGTTCAGAAACAGAGGAAGAACTGGTATAGCATTTTGGCCTGGGTGTGGGTTAGAAAGGCCCTGGTTTGAAGCTCTCATCTGCTGCAAATGCCTCTCAAGCAAACTCCTCTTTCTGAGCAGCTGCCCCCTGCAATACGGTCGTACCTTGGAAGTTGAATGGAATCCGTTCCGGAAGTCCAAAATGTTCGGAAACCAAAGTGCGGCTTCTGATTGGCTGCAGGAAGCTCCTGCAGCCAATTGGAAGCCGTGGATGCCCCATTGGATGTTTGGTTTCCAAAAGAACATTCGAAAACGGGAACAGTCACTTCTGGGTTTCGATTGTTCAGGAGCCAATTCGTTCAGGAGCCAAGCGTTTGAGATCCAAGGTATGTGTATGTGAATAAAACTGACCCCCTCACCTAACAGCGTTGTTCTAAGTGTTTGACACTTCCTCAGTAAATCTTTCAACTGTCTGAAGTGCAACTCAGCTGCACAGCATAGATACCTGAGAGCCGATACTGCAAATAACCAGCAAAACATCCTTTCTTATGCATAGGCTTTATTGATTTGAAGTCTGACAGCCAGTTACACCGGGCTGAGATCTCCTTGGGAAACATGCTGAAATAGCAGCAGGAAGTACCACACTTCACTGCGACTGGATCTTCCTTCCACAGTACTGCAGAAAGAATGAGGCAAGCTCAGGCTAGTCATGCTTATCGCTGGGCACTCTCAGAACCTGACTTGCGCGCGGAAGTGCATCTGCTTTGTAGCGTTATTCTGCATGCCGGTCTTCAACATCCACTTCGCCTTCATCCTCTGAAGGTACTGCATGTCACGCTCTCGAGCCAGTGCTGCCCCTGAAGTTATGGAGAAAGAGCCAACATTCAAGGTAAACGTAAAGGACCCCTGGACGGTTAAGTCCAGTCAAAGGCGACTGTGGGGTTGCGGCTCTCATCTTGCTTTTCAGGCCGAGGAAGCCACTGTCTGTCCACAGACAGCTTTCCGGGTCATGTGGCCAGCAGGACTAAACTGCTTCTGGCACAACGGAACACCATGACGGAAACCAGAGCGCATGGAAATGCCGTTTACCTTCCCGCCACAACAGTACCCATTTATCTACTTGCACTGGCATGCTTTCGAAGTGCTACGTTGGCAGGAGCTGGGACAGAGCAATGGGAGCTCATTCAATCATGGGGATACGAACCACCGACTTTCTGATCGGCAAGCCCAAGAGGCTCAGTGGTTTAGACCACAGTGCCACCCGACTACCCCTTCCAACATTCAACACTTAACCTGACCCTCTTTGAAAAAAGCTCTAGACAGATGCTAAAGGTAAAGGTCAAGGGACCCCTGACCATTAGGTCCAGTCGTGACCAACTCTGGGGTTGCAGCACTCATCTCGCTTTATTGGCCGAGGGAGCCGGCATACAGCTTCCGGGTCATGTGGCCAGCATGACTAAGCCGCTTCTGGTGAACCAGAGCAGCGCACGGAAACGCCGTTTACCTTCCCGCCGGAGCAGTACCTATTTATCTACCTGCACTTTGACGTGCTTTCGAACTGCTAGGTGGGCAGGAGCAGGGACCGAGCAATGGGAGATCACCCTGTCGCGGGGATTTGAACCGCCGACCTTCTGATCGGCAAGCCCTAGGCTGTGGTTCAACCCACAGCGCCACCCACGTCCCAGACAGATGCTACACACATGGAATTAAGAGACACCAGCTCTTTGAAACGGTATACCAACTAGTTTAGAATAAGAGAGAAAAGCAGGCAGCTACTATAATTGGCTACTTCCAGGAAAATGTCCCTTCTTATGGCTGAAAGAGATGCTTCTCAAGGACAATGGCTAGTAACTGTATTGATATAACACCCTAATGCTGTTTGCTTACCTGTGCTGCTTGTCCATCCCAGAGCTTTATATTGCTGCAATACTCTGCCCACAGCATGTTTATTTTTAGAAACAGCCACAGCTCTTGAAGCACCAAACCGCTGCTTATAGTATCTCATCAATGAACGGTGACCGATCCGGGCACCTTTGTAAGAAGGAAATGTGAGTATTAAAGCAACAGAGTAGCTTTTAAAACAAAGGTAAACTGGAAAATGGGGTTATCATTAGCCACAGAATCCCAGAAACTCAGAATCCCATAAGGAAGTGGTTCCCAATTGCGGGAACGCGTAACCCACTCGGGGGATCCGTGAAACCATTTACATAACAAAAGATACCATAGAGATATCAACGTTTTCAAAAGTAGTGGGTCCATGGCTTGGCTTCTGAAAAACAAGGAGTCCTTAGTACTTAGCTAACTGGGAACCACTGCCATAAGGGAGGGTAGACAATGCCATTTAGGGTAGAAGTAACTGTCAATAACATATTATGTAAAGAACATGTAGAGATTTATATCATACCTTTCTAGCTTGCAAGATCTGCAAGGGGCAGCTTACTATACCAAACGAAACGAAACGATGTACAGTGGTACCTCAGTTTTTGAACATAATCCATTCCAGAAGACTGTTCCGAGTTCCAAAACGTTCAAAAACTCAAAACGGAAGCCTCAATACGGAAAACTCAGTACGGAAGCCATGTGGCATGTTCAACTTCCGAGGCTTGTTCAAAAACTGAAGCTTTTACTTGCGGGTTTACGCCGTTCGAAAACTGAAATGTCCATCAATGGAGATGTTTGAAAACCAAGGTACCACTGTAGACTAAAATCCAGGTACGAAGAACTCCACATGGAATACGGGAGACCCTGGTTGTTTATAATACAGTGGTACCTCAGGTTAAGTACTTAATTCGTTCCGGAGGTCCGTTCTTAAGCTGAAACTGTTCTTCACCTGAAGCACCACTTTAGCTAATGGGGCCTGCCGCTGCCGCCACGCTGCCAGAGCACGATTTCTGTTCTCCTCCTGAAGCAAAGTTCTTAACCTGAAGCACTATTTCTGGGTTAGCGGAGTCTGTAACCTGAAGCATATGTAACCCGAAGCGTATGTAACCCGAGGTACCACTGTACTTACGCACAAAGCAAACCTGAACATTTCACCATGATGCTAGACTGAACAAGCTTGCATATCTCTAGCACCAACAAACTATGGGTGTATAGAAAACACCCAATTATACAGAAAGACCTATCTTTTACTTCCTTAAATCAGGGATTGGGCGGGGGTGGGGGGTGTGGACCTGCAATCCAGCCACCAGCTGTTCAGCATGAAGAATGTAAAACAGGTTTTTGATGATGTGTAAAGCATACAATTGCAGCTCCTTCCTCTGCAAACGGTTCTGCTGTGAGAATATCATGGTAGAGAGGAAAATGTCTGAGCAGGGAGAGACAGACTTGTACTCCTTGCAAATATGCAAAAAGTTATCCATGCATTTTGTAGCTGCACGCCTGCATGAAAGCTTTAGGATGCAAATGTTTAGTAACAGTAGTAGTAGTAATAATAATTTTTATTATTTATACCCCACTCACCCGGCTGGGTTTCCCCAGACACTCCGGGTGGCTTACAGCACATAAACAATTGTAAAACATTATACAGAGCTTGCAGTTCTGTTTATAATCTGAATTCTTCTGCGGGACTTGCAAAGTCTTTCGCTTTCTGCATAGACAGGACAGGTTTTTAGAAAAAAAGTCCCAACACCTTTTAACACAGTTTGGAAAAAAGTATTCACAGAGAAAATGGACAGTGAAGCTCGAGTTACTAAAAATTAAATATATGCCTCTATTTCCATGGGAAACAGCTGTGTGTGTGTTTAATGATTGCGTGTGGCCTCACCCACTATTGGAATGCAACCCCTGACAGATTTCTACTGGGATAACGTGACTCCCCCCTTGTCCCCAAATACAGTTCCCAACCATGCTAAGAATGTGGTTCTCACTTCATTCTGAGAACTTCAGAATTTCATCCCACTGCAGTGAGTTGCAATGGCTCTTCAGAACTTCACTAAGGATTTCACACATTTGAGGGTGGGGAGTTGAACACCCCTTTCTTTACGTACTGCCATAGCAGACTAGGTAAAGGGACCCCTGACCATTAGGTCCAGTCGTGACCGACTTTGGGGTTGCAGCGCTCATCTCACTTTATTGGCCAAGGGAGCCGGCGTACAGCTTCTGAGTCATATGGCCAGCATGACTAAGCCGCTTCTGGCGAACCAGTGCTTTCGAACTGCTAGGTTGGCAGGAGCTGGGACTGAACAACGGGAGCTCGCTCCGTCACGGGGATTCGAACCGCTGACCTTCTGATCGGCAAGTCCTAGGCTCTGTGGCTTAACCCACAGTGCCCCCTTTCTTTACATACTGCCATAGCCAACTACATGCAACAAATAGGGGAAATGGCTAATCAAGACTCTCTCCCTCTCTCTTAGGCTTTTCTTCTCTTCAGTTTTGGTTAAGTGATGCTCTATTAGGGTGGATAAAAATCAATGATTTTTTTTTTTTTAAAAAATGGATTTAAAAAAAAATTACATTGGATTTTTTAAATTTAAATTGTTTTTTTTTAAAAAATATTTTGGAGGAAAAATATTTCTAAAGATCGTTTTCTATTTAAGTTACCTTATAGTCCAAAGGCTAGTCATCAGGAAAAAAAGAATTTAAGTTTTTCACGTGTGTCTAAGTGGGGGTTTTTATTTTAAAAAATGTTTAACCACATCAGTTAACAAACATGGATCCATTTGCTATAATGTTATTGTTTTAGTTAAATAAATTGTTTAAATTATTATTAAGGAAATGATTATTTTTCTCCTTCCAATAAAGTACAGCAGAAAAGTTGTCCAAATATAAACAGCTAACTTACTAAACCTCACAAAAAATCCATGAACATCTATGTATTTCTAATAGTATAACCAAATCAGTATTTTTTTATATAACAGTAAAAAAAATTCTTCCAAAAATGAAACCTTCGTCTGGTTGTAAATATTAAGATTATACCAGCAAGAATGAGTCTTTCTGTAAAAAAATGATTTAAATCAAGTCTTATTGACTAGTGATTTAAATCAATTTGATTTAAATCAAATCCACCCTGTGCTCTAATGCGACTTCTTCATGTTGCTCTGTTTACTCATTATCATTTTTTGTAAAATCCTAGCAGCAAAATTAACAGCTAACGCCTTGCAAGCACTAAAACTGTATTCGCTGAATCAGCCACAGCATTAGAAACATAGCCCTCAACGGTAATGCTTGGTCAAAATTCTCCCCTGGCAAATTATTCTTAACAGAGCCTATACTTCAGAGCTACCCCAAAGGAAAAAGAGCACAAGATCATCATGGATATGTGTGTCTGTGTATCTGGGGAGGTGAGAGAACACAAAGAACTGACTGGCTGAAACAAGAAGAGGGGAGCTTTGAACAATCAGAGACTTCCAGTGTGTTGTGTTCCCTACATGCACACTGTGACCCAAGTCTGATATACTGGAATAGAAAGTATCGTATTCCACACCCATGTGAATGTGTTGACCACTTCGAACAACGTTTGTCATGGGAACAATCTCTAGTAAACAAGGAGAGTTCAGGAATCGGAATGCTAGCATCCCGAAAGTGCCATCTAGTGGCTTACATGTTTAAATATCTGCATCAACAGTTTAAATTTGGGGTCAGCTAAGTTTTTCAGCAGGGGGCCAGTCCACTGTCCCTCAGACCTTGTGGGGGGCTAGTCTATATTTTGAAGAAAAAAACGAATGAATTCCTATGCCCCATAAATAACCCAGAGATGCATTTTAAATAAAAGGACACATTCTACTCATGTAAAAGTACGCTGATTCCTGAACCATCCGCGATTGGGCCAGATCCAGCCCCCAGGCCTTAGTTTGCTTACCCATGGTTTAAAAGCTTGAGGGTCAGATTTTCTACACGGAACACCTCTATTTTTCAGGAACATTCAGGAATGTTCTCTCTAAGCACTGCCCTCAGTATGTGATGACGCTGCACTGTAATGTGCTAGAAATAACTGAAAAGGCTCTGAAAGAGAGCATTTCATTTCATTTGCAGCCCACCTTTATCATATGTTACCACCAATTTTCTTTTCTTCTCTTTTTATAAAAAAGAACTTTCCTGTCCCCATAAGGATTTTTAATCCATCAAAGAGAACTCTAACAGGGGCAGAATCCTGAGACCTCACACTCCACTTTGCTGGTTTAAATCAAATTATTTGTTTTGCTCTCCCATTTAAAGCACGTACTTCCTTTAGAGTTGCATAAATGTGGATCTCAAGGCTAGACCCGCCGGGGTCACAGAAGAACTGTGTTGTCATACGCCTGCAGACCTCTCCTATGAGATTTTTAAAGCCGGGAAGTGATTTCCCCATTTCTCAGACAGCGCAATATTAAAGACACACGTACGAAAATGACCGACAAGCTTAAGGGGTGTGCCTGGGAATTTTGCAAGGTGATTGCTGCTGCAAGTCAACCAAGTGGAAAGGTTAGCACCGTCCCCGTGTATTAGCTGCACTGAAAGTAATGGAACAAACCGTTTATTCATGATTAGTACATTACCGTATTTTTTGCTCTATAAGACTCACTTTTCCCCTCTTAAAAAGTAAAGGGAAATGTGTGTGCGTCTTATGGAGCGAATGCAGGCTGCACAGCTATCCCAGAAGCCAGAACAGCAAGAAGGATTGCTGCTTTCACTGCGTAGCGATCCCTCTTGCTGTTCTGGCTTCTGAGATTCAAAATATTTTTTTTCTTGTTTTCCTCCTCCAAAAACTAGGTGCGTCTTGTGGTCTGGTGCGTCTTGTAGAGCGAAAAATACGGTACATTCCACTTTTATTTCAACATGGAACTTAAGGCAGCGAAGTTAAGGCTTCCCAAGGCTGCTGTATAGCTTGTGCCTTCAGACCTTGATTGGAACATTGCATGTTAAGTCTATAACATTCAGTGTGCTCACTGTGAATGCTGCCACACTGAAGTCAACACAACGTTCTTCCGAGTATGCCTTATAAGATGGGAGGGCAAGAGCACAGGCAAAGATGCAATAACGTGGCACACCCTGGGCTGAGGTCTTTTTTCTTTAAGACGCTTCTCTTAGGGATGGATAAGAAACCAAGGCCCGAAACAGCCCTGCCCCACAAAGTTCTTGTTGACTAATCCCACTGCAACAGACTCGACTCCTCCACGCACATCAACCCAACCATCAGTGGATCAACAACTGATGGAGCAAGGAACTTGCTTCAGAGGGTCAAAATCTGCCAACGGATGCTGGTTCCTGGACAGAGGCATGCTCACACCGCAGTCATAGCATTAGTACAAAAGCTGGGTGTCCACCAGTATGCGGATGATACCCAGCTCTACCTCTCCTTCAGATCAGAACCAGTGACGGTGGTGAAGGTCCTGTGTGAGTGCCTGGAGGTGGCTGGAGGATGGATGGCGGCTAACAGATTGAGGTTGAATCCTGACAAGACAGAAGTACTGTTTTAGGGGGACAGGGGACAGGCGAGTGGGACTCCCTGGTCCTGAATGGGGTAACTGTGCCCCTGAAGGACCAGGTGCGCAGCCTGGGAGTCATTTTGGACTCACAACTGTCCATGGAGGTGCAGGTCAATTCTGTGTCCAGGGCAGCTGTCTACCAGCTCCATCTGGTATGCAGGCTGAGACCCTACCTGTCCGCAGACTGTCTTGCCAGAGTGGTGTATGCTCTGGTTATCTCCCGCTTGGACTACTGCAATGCGCTCTACGTGGGGCTACCTTTGAAGGTGACCTGGAAACTACAACTAATTCAGAATGCAGCAGCCAGACTGGTGACTGGGAGTGGTCGCTGGAACCATATAGCACTACTCATAAAGGGTCTTCACTGGCTCCTAGTATGTTTCTGAGCACTATTCAAAGTGTTGGTGCTGACCTTTAAAGTCCTAAACGGCTTCAGCGCAGTATACCTGAAAGAGCGTCTCCACCCCCATTGTTCAGCCCAGACACTGAGATCCTCCTCAGAGGGTCTTCTGCTGGTTCCCTCACTATGAGAAGTGAGGTGACAGGGAACCAGGCAGAGGGCCTTCTCGGTAGTGGCACCCGCCCTGTGGAACGCCCTCCCTTCAGATGTCCAGGAGTTAAAAAAATTACACAACTTTTAGAAGACACCTGAAGGCAGCCCTGTATTCGGAGGTTTTTAATGCTTGATGTTTTATGTTTTTGGATATGCTGTAAGCCACCCATAGTAGCTGGGGAAACCCAGCCAGATGGGTGGGGTATAAATAAAAAAAATTAGTATTATTATTAAATATTCTGGGGAAAGGCAGGGACAGCTCACCTTCAAGGCAAGTCATTTAGAAGGCAACTGTGTGAACCACCCACCCTGACTTGCACTAATTGCTGCTGAATCTGTAAAGTGTGCACTTGGGATGATCCTGGTATATTTCAAGAATACACTTACCTGAAGGTAAAATCAGCTCCATTGAATCATCATCATAATCCAAATTCTTCTCTGGTGGCAGTTCTTCAGACATCTCTGCACCATCTCCTTCCTGGTAGTCAGGATAAGTGCTCCTATGAAACAGAAATAACAGCTCAATCTCAAGACCAGCTACCAACAAGTGATGTACACAGGTTACCCATTAAAACTTCTGAGGAGGAGGTGAAAGTCTCTTTTGAGTAATATGCCACAAACGGCTACATAGACTCCAGAACTGTGACACCAAAGCCACTGCAAGGTTCTGGAATAGCGTTCGAATGAGACTTGGCTTCTCAACACACCCAAAGCTGATCTTCTCATTCACAACTGCCATGTAGTATAACTGTACCAGGACCAGGAAAACAGGAAGGTGCCAGGCACAGGAAAATCAGGAAACGTGGAGGTTTTAGATGAGAGCTAGAGGATTGCAACACTTTAGATGAGAGCTAGAGGACCGCATATCTCAATGCTCCCCTTTGAAAAAATTAAAAAGGAATAGAAGAACTCCTGTACCAGGGAGAAAGGTTCTAGCATAGCTCTCACTGTGATGCACTAGTTTATTACATGCAAGGAGTCTGCATTGTTTCTATGGGGATAAGCAAGAATGAAATCCCTCACCTTAACCTAAAATGGTACAGTCCCAGCTGACTGTCACCCACAATGGTCTACGGATGCGTTTTAAAGCTCTTTTTGCTTTTAACTTGCTTTTAACGTTTTAGGATGTTACTGCTTGTTTTTGGTTGTTATGTTGTTGTAAACTGCTGTGATATATATTTATGATACAGCTGCATATATTTTGATACAACAAACAAACAAACAAACAAACAAACAAACAAACAAACAAACAGGGCTTTACTATTATTCTCGTCTGCTGTAAAAGAACACGCTGTATCCATATGATGGGGCTATAGAACAATAACTTAACAGAATGTAGGTTTTAAGCTAAAAGGTTATCGCTGGAGACCAAGTACCAGTGGCAAGGTGGAAACAGTGGTTGTATTCAGATGATCAAATCCTGGCTTAGCATACCATCTTAATAAATGGCCTAATGGCGTACTGTAACAACATGAAGTTAAGCCAAAATATGATTTGAACACTGAACACCAACTCATAATGTATGTTGGCCACCTCATAGTAAATATTTTGGTGAAAAGCAGTCTATACATTTTACAAAATGAAACACTTTGCATTAGAGCAGCCTGGTGAAGGGAAAATGTAGTATTACCAGCACAACCTGCTTTGAAGTTCTGTTCTAGATTCAAAAGGGCTTATGCAAAAGTGATTTCTGGTAGATTGTGCCCTCTATTTCTTGGTCCATCAGCTGGTACAGCTTTATAGGCTAGCACAGGAAATCATTTGTCCAAAATGTATAAAACCAGCCCTATCCCATGGGCTCTATTTAACTGACTACCTCTTAACATGTTTCCGATGTACATTTCCCCTCCGCTGCCTACACCAAAGGATTGAAGCTATCCAGTACCCCTGCTTGTTCAACTAAATCTCTAGCAACCGTTTGTCCCACTGCTGCAGAAATTCTTGTGAAATAAAATGTCTGGGCTTCACATGAGCATACAGTGATACCTCGGGTTAATTACTTAATTCGTTCCGGAGGTCTGTACTTAACCTGAAACTGTTCTTAACCTGAAGCACCACTTTAGCTAATAGGGCCTCCTGCTGCGCCGTCGGAGCACGACTTCTGTTCTCATCCTGAAGCAAAGTTCTTAACCTGAAGCGCTATTTCTGGGTTAGCAGAGTCTGTAACCTGAAGCGTATGTAACCCGAGGTAACACTGTATAAGCAAGCTTGTAGCCAAACAGACTTCTGAAAGGTCAAATGGATTTTTGGGGAAGCCACTGGTTTTCAAGAGGCTAACAGACATGTCAGCACTCAAGTGAGAAGGCGGCTGCTTCCACATTAACAACAGCCCCACACCGCTCCAGTGAGTGAACACTTTGTGAGCAAGCAGAATAAAGCGACTTGTTTCCAATGCCAGGATCCAACCATGGTTAGGGAGCAGCAGCAGCAGCAGCAGCAGCAGCAGCAGCAGCAGCAGGGAAGTAGAATGTTACTCTGCCCATCCACGAGAGTCTTGCTTGTGTATGTTACCCGAGTAGCACAATACTAGAAAAGGTAAAGGCACCCCTGACCATTAGGTCCAGTCATGGCCGACTCTGGGGTTGCAGCGCTCATCTCGCTTTATTGGCCGAGGGAGCCGATGTACAGCTTCTGGGTCATGTGACCAGTATGACTAAGCCACTTCTGGTGAACCAGAGCAGCGCACGGAAACGCTGTTTACCTTCCCGTCGGAGTGGTACCTATTTATCTACTCGCACTTTGACGTGCTTTCAAACTGCTAGGTTGGCAGGAGCAGGGACCGAGCAACGGGAGCTCACCCTGTCGCGGGGATTCGAACTGCCGACCTTCTGATCGGCAAGTCCTAGGCTCTGTGGCTTAACCCACAGCACCACCCGCGTCCCAGCACAATACTAGACCAATGCAAAGGCCAAAACTGAAATGTTTCATTTGCTGTGTGTCTAAATTTGGCCGCTGCCATTTCCCACCTGAAGTCATAGAAGTCTGCAAACTCCAGAGCAGCATCGCCTTCCGTGAAGAGCTTGCAGTGGCTTTTGTCGTTCATATGGGCCTGCACAGCTTCCGTCGTGTAGAAGGATTTCCCCTTCTCATTGCACCACAGGCAGATTTTCCCAATGCCAACCTTCTCTCCTGTAGGTTATGAGGAGAAAGATACACACACTGTACTCTCCCATCTTATGCTAACGCAACGTATTTGGTGGTTTCACAGCATTCCATAGCCCAAATGTTGTTCTACTGTACATCAGGGATGGGAAATCTGTGTGTTGCCGAACTCCCAAATCCAATTAACCCCGTGGAAGTTTTAAGTCTAGCAACATCTGGAAGACCACACACCTGCTTCACATTATACAGTAAATACAAAAATAAATAAAACAAATAAAATAGTAAAGAGGTAGGGTAAAGGACCCCTGGACGGTTAAGTCCGGTCAAAGGCGACAATGGGGTTGCGGCGCTCATGACTGCATTAAATTTATTACGGTCCCAAACCAGATTCACATACCGTACTAAGTGAACATAAAACACAATAGAATTAAGTTTGACAATAGAATTATGCTTGTACAGTAGAATTAAGTTTGTTACAATAGAATTAGGTTTGCGGTACTCATCTCGCTTTCAGGTCAAGGGAGCCAGTGTTTGTCCACAGACAGCTTTCTGGGTTATGTGGCCAGCAGGACTAAACCGCTTGTGGCGCAACGGGACATCGTGACGGAAACCAGAGCGCATGAAAATGCTGTTCACCTTTCCGCTGCAGCAGTACCTATTTATCTACTTGCACTGGCGTGCTTTTGAACTGCTAGGTTGGCAGGAGCTGGGACAGAGCAACGGGAGCTCACCCCGTCGCTGTGATTTGAACTGCCGACCTTCCAATCGGCAAGCCCAAGGGGCTCAGTGGTTTAGATCACAGCGCCACCCGCGTCCCCCACAAATATAATAGCCTTGTATCAGTTCACCTCACAATAATTTCCTAATTATCTATGTATTTCTAATAGTATAACCAAATCCGTAATTTTTGATATAACTGTAAAAACTACTCTGGAAATTTATTATTCAAAAAATGAAACCTTCAACTGGTTGTAAATATTAAGATTATACCAGCAAGAATGAGTCTTTCTGTAAAAAAAAAATGATTTAAATCAAGTCGTGATTTAAATCAATTTGATTTAAATCAAATCCACCCTGTTTCAAATGATATGTATTTTACTCTGAGGAACAACACTGAGATGAATGCCACAGGATGCCATCTTAAAATCAACAAGAGAGCTTGAGATAGTTGAGGCTGGCATGTCTTAAGACTTACCCAAGTACTTAATCAGACCTCGGATATCCACAAGATATTCTATATCTGGAATAAAGAAACTGTGAACTTTTGTCATGTGGGACACATTCTTCATGAGACAGCTTGAATGGTGGGAACAGAATAAGCAGTCAGTTACTGGGATCGCGTCTGAGCTGGGGTGATCCTTCCCAGACGCACTCTCCTCGGCCTCATCCGGGATTCCTTCCATCGGTCCTTCTTCGACCTCCAGATCTTCATCCGAGTCTACATCCTCCCAACCTTTCAAACCAAGCGAAAGTGAAAGCTTAGGAGGAATCTTTTCATGCTGACCAAAAGATGCAGGCTAACCATTCAATACAAGCGGCAGGCTAGTTTTCTCATAATTATGAATGGTCTACCACCCCCTTGATCGCTCCCAAAATCATTTGGGCTGCTTGAGCATTCAAGGCGAACACTAAAAAAACTCCCTAAGAACACTGCGCTGTCTTCTTTTTAGTGCCTGCTTAAAAAATTTTTTTGTTTAGGCTTTAACTTTGTATTAATTTGGTGACAGTTTTTTTTTTTTTTTTGGAAAATCAATAATAACAATAACAATAATTTCCCCAGCCCCAACAGAACACGATAAAACATCAAACATTAAAAACTTCCCTAAAGAGGGCTGCCTTCAGAAGTCTTCTAAAAGTCAGATAGTTGTTTATTTCCTGGACATCTGGTGGAAGGGCGTTCCACAGGGCGGGCGCCACTACCAAGAAGGCCCTCTGCCTGATTCCCTGTAACCTCACTTCTCGTAGTGAGGGAACCAGTAGAAGACCCACAGAGCTGGACCTCAGTGTCTGGGCTGAACGATGTGGGTGGAGACGCTCTTTCAGGCATACTGGGCGAAGGCCGTATAATTGGCAAAAAAACCCCACATTTTTCTTTAGGCAAGTCTGTTGAGACGAAGCTACATATGTTTTACCTACAGTGGTGCCTCGCAAGACGAAAATAATCCGTTCCGCGAGTCTCTTCGTCTAGCGGTTTTTTCGTCTTGCGAAGCAACCCTATTAGCGGCTTAGCGGATTAGCGGCTATTAGCGGCTTAGAAAAGGGGGGGGGGGAAGCGGAAAAAAATCGGAACACTCACAAGACGTTTTCGTCTTGCAAAGCAAGCCCATAGGGAAAATCGTCTTGCGAAGCAACTCAAAAATGGAAAACCCTTTCATCTAGCGGGTTTTCCGTCTTGCGAGGCATTCGTCTTGCGGGGCACCACTGTACTTTGAGCTACTATTAATTCTAACAATCCTTCGGAATGTTTTTCTATACATGTATATTAACCATTGTTATCAATAATTTTATTGCTCTATATTTTCTTACAATCAAGTGGTATAAATTTTTTGTTAAAACAATTTTTAAAAAAATATTCAAGTAGCCCAAATTCTCCCTATCTCCTCTATATTTTCAGCCTAGATATAAACTGCTGATTTGAACTAGCTGCTGTACAAAGCCTATGAATGGGACTTTCTAATAAACCAGGGATCAGACAACACAACCACATGTTGTTGTTGACCAACTCCCATCAGCCTCAGCCAACATGGCCAGGAATGATGGGAATTGTAGTCCAGAAGATCTCCCAGTACGTTTCCGAGCACAATTTAAAAGTGTTAGTGCTGACCTTTAAAGCCCTAAACGGCCTCGGTCCAGAATACCTGAAGGAGCGTCTCCACCCCCATCGTCCAGCCCGGACACTGAGATCCAGCACTGAGGGCCTTCCGGCGGTTCCCTCATTGCGAGAAGTGAGGTTACAGGGAACCAGGCAGAGGGCCTTCTCGGTAGTGGCACCCACCGCGTGGAACACCCTTCAGATGTGAAGGAAATAAGCAGCTATCCTATCTTTAAAAGACATCTGAAGGCAGCCCTGTTCAGGGAAGTTTTAAATACAGTGGTGCCCCACAAGACGAATGCCTCACAAGACAGAAAACCCACTAGACGAAAGGGTTTTCCGTTTTTGAGCTGCTTTGCAAGACGATTTTCCCTATGGGCTTGCTTTGCAAGACGAAAACGTCTTGCAAGTGTTCCGATTTTTTGCGCTCCCCCCCTTTTTGTAAGCCGCTAATAGCCTTTTAGCCGCTAATCCGCTAAGCCTTTAATAGCCGCTAAGCCTTTAATAGCCGCTAAACCGCTAATAGCGCTAATCCGCTAAGCGGGTTGCTTCGCAAGACGAAAAAACCGCTAGACGAAGAGACTCGCGGAACGGATTAATTTCGTCTTGCGAGGCACCACTGTATTTAACGCTGTATTGTTTTTAACACTTGATTGGGAGCCGCCCAGAGTGGCTGGGGAAACTCAGCCAGATGGGCGGGGTATAAATAATAAATTGTCATTATTATTATTATTATTATTATTATTATTATTATTATTATTAGGATGGCTTTTCCTGTGCTAAAGCATCCAAAATCCCCAAAAGACTGCTGCCAGAATAAACTGCCCTTGTCCCACTACCTTCTTCCATATCATCGGCCTCCTCTTCTTCCTCCGATTGTTCTCTTGCCAGCTTCTTGGCCTGTTCCTCAAACCACTGTAGCCGGGGAGCTTTTTCCGCACGCTCTCTGCTACTTTCCACAGCAACCGAAGACCCAGCAGCACCGCCAGGCAAGAAGGGAGCCTTCTTTGGAGACAGGGAGGGCTGGGCTCTGATGGCTTGCTGGATGGCGGCATTCATGGCATCTTTGTCGACGTTCTCTTGAGCGAGGCCTTTCTCCAAGTTCTTCTCATTCAGGAGTTCGACCTTCTTGCTGACCGCCTGGACGGCTTTCTTCTCGAGCTCCAGGTGCTTCTTGGACTTCAGGTGGTTCTCGTAAGCGTTGAAGTTGGAGAATCTCTTGCTGCAAGCCGTGCAGTAGGTAGCAGTCGCCTTGTTCTGCTCCTCCAGCCCGGCTCTCTGCGCCAGAACCCTCTCCTGGAAGTTCTCAGCAGTGACAGGTGGCATCTCGGCGACTTTCCGTTTCAGGTTGTACCTGTGCCAGTCGGTCTTGTAGTGGGCACGCTGGACATCGGCATCCTTGAAAGCCACGCGGCAAGTGATGCAGGTGTACGACGCCACGGCTGGAGAGGAAGCAGAACGCACAAACACCATAATACAGGTTAGCCAAGACAAGCAGAAGTCTGAAATTCAGCTTAACACAAGGTCTTAGGCATGCCTTATACAGTGGTACCTCAGGTTAAGTACTTAATTCGTTCCGGAGGTCTGTACGTAACCTGAAACTGTTCTTAACCTGAAGCACCACTTTAGCTAATGGGGCCTCCCCCTGCTACCAGAGCCCGATTTCTGTTCTCATCCTGAAGCAAAGTTCTTAGCCTGAAGCACTATTTCTGGGTTAGCGGAGTCTGTAACCTGAAGCGTATGTAACCTGAGGTACCACTGGAATAAAACAGGCAATCTGGGAGGGGAGGAATTTTACACATCCCATGGATCTAAAAACAGAGGTTAATGAAACATGTGGTACAATCTGAACAAACACTTCGAAGTCCCATTGGTTTCTCCAACAAACAAAATCAGCATCTGGCACACTGGCTGAGACCATACCTGCCCACAGATTGTATTGCCAGAATGGTGCACGCTCTGGTTATCTCCTGCTTGGACTACTGCAATGTGTGCGGGGCTACCTTTGAAAGTGACCCGGAAACTACAATTAATCCAGAATGCAGTAGCTAGACTGCAGACTGGGAGTGGCTGCCGGCACCATATAACACCGGTCTTGAAAGACCTACACTGGCTCCTGTGACGTTAACATATATGAGACAGTGCTGGAGGGGAAATAGTTAAATAGGTTGCACAGACAGGACCCAGGGGGTGGAGTCAGCGGGTCTATAAAACTAGTTCTGGGAGGAGTTCGTTGGGAGTTGTGGGTGGGTAGTTGGTTGGATTTCATGGGTTGGCTGGTTGGGAAAGGCAGTTGGTAATAGAGAGACAGTTAGGGCAGTGAGTTCTTGAGTGTGGGGGAAGGTAGCAGAGATAGAGAGAGGAACATAAGACTAAGAAAGTAAAGAGGAACACCGTTTGGTATGCTGTAAAAGTTTTGTTTTATGTCTGAAATAAAATACACTCTTCTTTATTAATTAAAAAGCTGACTGAGACTGAAGTGATTTTACCAGGGAGGACCTGGTTGGTGGCAGCGGATTAGTGGTGTACGGGTCAATAGTCCGTGATACGACCGGGGGCTCCATACAAACACCACAGCTCCCAGTACATTTTCGAGCACAATTCAGAATGTTGGTGCTAACATTTAAAGCCCCAAACGGCCTTGGTCCTGTATACCTGAAGGAGCGTCTCCACCCCCATTGTTCAGCCTGGACACTGAGATCCAGCTGCGAGGGCCTTCTGGCGGTTCACTCACTGCTGAGAAGCGAAGTTACAGGGAACCAGGCAGAGGGCCTTCTCGGTAGTGGCGCCCACCCTGTGGAACACCCTCCCATCAGATGTCAAGGAAATACAGTAAACAACTATCTGACTTTTAGAAGACATCTGAAGGCAGCCCTCTTTAGGGAAGTTTTTAATGTCTGATGTTTTATTGCTTTATTATTATTATTATTATTATTATTATTATTATTATTATTATTATTATTATTCTGTTGGGAGCCTCCCAGAGTGGCTGGGGAAACCCAGCCAGATGAGCAGAGTATAAATAATAAATTATAATATTGTTATTATGCTTTATATTAACATGAAAAAACAGGCAATCTGGGGGGCAGGAATTTTACACACCCCGTGGATCTAAAAATAGAGCTTAATGAAATATGCGGCACAATCCAAACAAAAACTTTGAAGTCCTACTGATTTCCCCAACAGACAAAATCATCACAATATTGTTAGCATCTGTCTGTCTCAAGAGGCAATGCGATGAAGTAAAACCACCAAAGCGACTTCCCAGGAGCGCAAGCCTGGGTAATGTGTATGGAGGTCCTGGGCTGTCCAGACAACAAGACTCCCCTCTTGGCCTCACTGATGTGGTCCAAAGGAAAGCAGAATCAGCTTGGCTGCAGGAGTTGCCAGAGGGAGCCATACAAGGCACCATCCAACCATCTTAGGGAATCCACTCTGAATTTGTGTTGTGTTCTCCGAAAAGGCCGTGGAGGTTTGGGATAAGTGTTTTCCTTCTCCTAGCTTTTCCAGCTGCACTGGCTCCCGGTGGAGTACAGGGTCAGATTTAAGGTGCTGCTTTTGACCTTTAAAGCCCTTCACAGCCTAGGACCCTCATACCTACGGGACAGCCTCTCCCGGTATGCCCCACGGAGAGCCTCAAGGTCCATAAATAGCAACACCCTAGTGGTCCCAGGACCTAAGGAAGTTAGATTGGCTTCAACCAATGCCAGGGCCTTTTCAACACTGGCCCCAGCCTGGTGGAATGCTCTGTCTCATGAGACCAGGGCCCTGCAGGATCTGATTTCTTTCCGCAGGGCCTGTAAGACAGAGTTGCTCTGCCTGGCCTTTGGCTTGGAGCCAATTTGATTCCCTCCCCCTCTTTCTTTTTCCTTTTTCCTTTCTCCTCCTGTGATGAGGCTGCATTTTAATATTTAAATGTTTCAATATTTTAATTGTTGTATTTTAATCTTGTTTTTAAGTTGTATTCATTCAACTTTTTATTATTGCTTGTTAGCCGCCCTGAGCCCGGCCTTGGCTGGGGAGGGCGGGGTATTATTAATAATAATAATAATAATGATAATAATAATAATAATTAGATGGTCTGTCTTTCCAGGTTGATGAGCTCCATCTGCCCCTACAGCACAATATGCTAACAAAGTAAACTAAGGTACATATTGGCACAGTAAATCCGGATTAGTATTTTCCACAGAACCAGTAATGCACTAGTTGGTAGGGCCTGTTTAATTTTTCAACTTCCATATTCCAAAAATGAGGGGTTCTAAAAAGTTATAACGTGACTAGGGAATTCAAAAGGTCCTTTGGTTAAATTAATGTAACTTAAGTTTTTGCTGGTAAATAAAATATGTGGAATAGTGGATACAAATCCTTAAAAATGATGGCAAGTACTTGGCAGTTATATTATATATTACATATTTTTATTTATATATTGTACATATTTTATATTACCTGACACTTTCAGAAGACAAAATTAAAATTCTCTGGCATTCCGAGAGCAGTTCATTTGCTTCTTAATCAAATGTACCCTTACCAACCCAAATGCTGTCCAGTCACAAAAATAAGAGGTTTAAATTCCTCATGCCCCAAAACATGTTTTTCAGACCCCCTCACTGAATAAATAGGCAAACATTAAATTTCAGCTCCTAAACTGAGACGCCCTAAGTGAACGCGACACCTGGCTCCATCGTCACAGAGACTTTGCACCATCCTACCTGACGTCGCCGGACAGTCGGGCGACTCGCTGCTGCTCATAATCCAGCGGCTGGAAAGGCCGCGTCGGAAGCGAAAGTAGTTGTTTTTATTAGAAAAAAAAAGATATCAGCGACTCGAATCCTGAACGACGACACGGAACGCTGGTGAAAGAAGGCAGCGCGATGGAACGTTGAGCGTGGGAAAGAGAACGTTGAGCGTGGGAAAGAGAACGTTGGAGCGGCGAAGATTCCACCGAACTTTGATCACTGTCGGCTCCAAATACGCAACGCTTCCCTTCCCTTTTCCCGGCCTCGCAGCCGCGCTTCACCGTCGAAGCTTTTCCTTCTCGCTCTCAGGAAGCGGAAGAAGGCTTTGACGGCTGTTTCCCGCTTCCTCTTCCTTCTCTCGCGCGCCCTCTGCGCGCACGGAGGGTTACATGCTGCGCCGTGTTATTCTTCCCATTTTTCCAGCGGCGCAAAGAGGGGCAACCGATTCTTTTGCGACCCCACAAGGCAGAGACTGGAAAAGAGGAGGGAGGGCCCCAGCTTGGACGCCCCCAGCCCATGGTGCCACCCGCTTTTACGCGCGAGAGCCACGGAAGGCAGCGTCTGGTTCTCCGGGTTCTTCTCGGTTGCCCTCCGTATCCACTCCGGGCGCTGCGCGATGAGGACTAGTCCCTTGGTGCTTGCTGGGGAGGAAACAAGCATCCACTTCTGCCCCGCCGCTCTCCAACTCTGGGCTAACCCTGGCGCCTTCCAGGCGTTGTTGGACAGCAGCTCCCATCAGCTCCAGCCAGGTATGATGATGATGATGATGATGGTGGTGATAATAATAATAATAATAATAATAATAGAAATATTATTATTATTACCCCGCCCATCTGGCTGAGTTTCCACAGCCACTCTGGACGGCTCCCAATCGAGTGTTAAAAACAATACAGCATTAAATATTAAAAACTTCCCTAAACAGGGCTGCCTTCAGATGTCCTTTAAAGATAGGATAGCTGCTTATTTCCTTCACAGCTGAAGGGAGGGCGTTCCACAGGGTGGGCGCCACTACCGAGAAGGCCCTCTGTCTGGTTCCCTGTAACCTCCCTTCTCGCAATGAGGGAACCACCAGAAGGCCCTCGGCGCTGGATCTCAGTGTCCTGACTCTCCTCGTTAGCATTAAGATAAATTCAACAGTGTAAGTTTTGATGGATGTAATAATGGAATACTGCATGGTTTAGTTTATATAAAATATGCAGGGATTTATGTTATGCAAAATGAACCATGGAAAGAGAAGAAGAGAAGTCACTGACATTTTAAGGTTGTTTAAATGAATAGTCTAAATTGTAAAACAGAAAATTTAATAATTTTTTTTAAATAATTAAATTTATAGCCCATAAATACAATGGAATTAGATGGTGGAAAGCATGGGAGAGGATAGAGGGGATTTTGTTAGTTGCAGATGCTAAATTTTGTCTAATGTGTTGACATGACTCAACACTAGTATTATCAGAGGTTATAAACTAGTGTGATGCAAAAGGGCTATTACTAAATATGCTGACGTAAATAGCTGCACACACAAACTTAAGCTTTAAATGTTGTTGACATACCACCACAGCTATCACTTTACATTACCTGGAGGGCATCATCCATCATCACATGTATGCACAAAACAACCAACTTGCAGGGACTTCTGTAGTTGTCAAACACTAACCTCAAATCAGTTCAATTATAACTTCAGAGGATATTTGGCCAGGTATTATTAGATGTTGTACACCCCCTTCCCTTTTCACTGAAGGAGAAGTGCAAAAAGCTTTGTGCAGGAGGCATAAAAATAGGTCAAAAAGTTACAAGGAGGCATCCAACCACCATCTTTAGCCTTTTCACTTGTGGGAAACCAATCCCAATCTGTGCTTTTATCTTAATGCAGACCCTACAAAGCTAATGAATTTAAGCCCATTTCAAAGCAACTCCCACTGATTTCAATGGAATTATCATTCAAGTATGCATCTTCAAAAGGCAGTTTCACAACATCCAAAGTATTTTTAGTAGTTCAGTGTTTTATCCATTCTGCTTTGAGGGTCTAAGGGGTAGTTCTCACATTGAAATTTTAAATACTGAAAACACCCCTTGGTCTGAACCGGAAATTGTAATATAATATCAGTTTGCAAGAGAGAAGTTACCGTAGTGAAGATCATACAGAGGTCCTCACAATTATGTGCTTACCAGGAGCAGACAAATGGGAAAATAATTTATTCTCTCTCCAGGGTTACGGGAAATGAGGCCTGATGAAGTACCAGTGTAAGTGGTAGCTTTTTGTTTATTGCTAAATGCAGAACAGAACAAAAAGTGTAAGGGAAAGCCTTGCGGGCCAGAGGTACCAACAATTCATTGTACAGTGGTACCTCGGGTTACAAACACTTCGGATTAAAGACTCCAATAATCCAGAAGTAGTACCTCGGGTTAAGAACTTTACTTCAGGATGAGAACAGAAATTGCATGGTGGCAGCAGGAGGCCCCATTGGCTAAAGTGGTACCTCAGGTTAAGAACAGTTTCAGGTTAAGAACAGACCTCCGGAACGAATTAAGTCCATAACCAGAGGTACGACTGTATTAGATCCAACTTCCCTTCTTTAAACAAAAGGAACCACGAACAATTTCTTATATGGTAATACAGTTGTGTCTGATGTTTGTGGAACACGTCAGATTTTTTAAAAAATGTTTTTCCGCAGGTTAAGTAGTCGAGGGCTGATTTCTTGGCCTATGATAAAAAGTATTCTGTTTCCACTGCCAAACCTTTCAGGGGGGAATTTGCAACAGTTAGGCACCATTTTTGAGTGAATTGGATGACGTCAGATTTTTGCTGAAATTAGGGATTTTTTCAGAAAAATGTTTTTCCTCTGGTTAAGTAGTCGAGGGCTGATTTCTTGGCCTATGATAAAAACTCTTCTGTAACGTCAGATTTTTGCTGAAATTCTGACCCTGCACAGTTAGGGATTTTTTCAGAAAAATGTTTTCCGCAGGTTAAGTAGTTGAGGGCTGACTTCTTGGCCTATGATAAAAGCTCTTCTGTTTCCACTGCCAAACCTTTCAGGGGAGAATTTGCAACCGTTTATAACCATTTTTTAGTGAATTGGATAACATCAGATTTTTAGTGAAATTCTGACCTTGTGGGTTAGGGATTTTCTTGCAAAAAATGAGGGTTAAGAAACTGAGGGATGATTTTTTTTGTCTATGATAAAATATTCTGTTTGTCCTGCCAAACCTTGCAGGGGAGAATTTGCTACAGTTTGGCACAATTTTTTAATGAATTGGACAACATAAGATTTTTGGTTAAATTGTGACCTCAACGGGTTTGGGATTTTTTTGAAAAAATATTTTTTCGCATTTTAAGTCACTGAGGGCTGATTTTTTGGGTACATGGTAAAATATTCTGTTTGCACCGCCGAGCCTTGCAAGGGAGAATTTGCTAGAGTTTGGCACCATTTTTGAATGAATTGGATAACGTCAGATTTTTCGTGAAATTGTGACCCCATGGGTTAGGGATCCCATCAGTGCTTTATGGATCATTCTGCAATTTGTAAAGCATAGTGATGGTTTTTACTTAGAATGTCCTGGAGCACATTTAAGGAAACATAAGGTTTCTTCTGATACCATTTGTATTGTTTTGGAATACAGAAAGCTAATATGAGGAACTACACTAGCAGGATTGGAAATCTATGTTAGCCCATATCCATGATAGACCTCTAGAAATCAAATGTTTACTCAGGCCTTTGATGAACTGATACTTAAAAGTTGGGTGCTGGCTCCTAAGAATTTGAAATATTTTTTCTCACCATCAAGGATGAGCTTAGAGAAGCTATTACATTACTAAGTGGGAATCAATTCCTACGTCAACAAAGGCAGCCAAAATCCAAGGAGCAGTGTACAAGTCATTTTCCATGCTGCAGGGGGCATTAGACTCATTCCTCAAACTGCAGCTTTTGCCACATTGTAAACTTGTTTTTGAAATGTGAGTTTGTAATGTAGTTTGGGCTTTGTTAAGCAAGAGTCTGCAGTTCAAAGGCAGCAGGGGAGAACAAATCCTATTGGCCATACCCACTCAAAGTCCTTTGGTTTACCATAAATGGATCTTCCAGCCTCTGTCCAGAATTTTCAAAAGAGAATGCAAAGACCCCTAGGTAGTTAATCACAACATCTCTTTTCTGCGTAAGATGCTGAAGGTGGAAGAAGTGAGAAATCAGTGCAGCTACACAAACAAATGTTTTCAGGACTGGGGCTTTATTTTATAATATTACGATCGTACTTTTTTGTCTCGATACCAGAAAAACTGGTTTACAGGAAGTCTCAAGCAGGTCCACCAGCTGCTTTTAATGATGAACGTTGGAACTTCAGTCCTTTTAAGAGTACCACCGCAGTATTGGATATTTGGAAATCCCTGAAACATTTCTTCTAAAAACAACAATAAAGTGCACACAGTTACATTTTACAACACAGCTGGTATGAGCCAGGAAGATGCTCTGCCAGTCTTCTTACAAGTCTTCTTCAAACCCCTCCCTGCTCTCTCCCTAAGCAGCCTCAACTATTTAACTGCGCAATCTGGTGCATGCTTACTCAGAAGTAAATCTCACTGAATTCAGTAGGGCTTATTCCTAAGTAAATGTGTTTAGGATTGAAGGGACGTATCTATAGAATGGATAAAGTTTGATTAACTGCACTTCCACCATGAAAAAGGAACCCCATGTTTAACAAGGGGAAGAGGTCACTGTGAGCTTCTGCTGAGCATATCTCTATTTATGGGTGCAGCAATCTCTTGGGTGGAAGTGCTTTCCTCTATTCCTTTATTTGTTCATAGACAACTTCTTAATAAAATAAAATAAAATAAAATAAGAGCACTGCCCAATGGTATCAAAGCCAGAGCTACATAAAAACCTGAGATAGTGAGTACACTATTTGTGGGGCATCTTTGATCGGAAACAACTGTCAGAATCTTGCATTAGGCAATTGCAATCCTAAACCCACTAAGGAGCAAACCTGCTTGAAAGTCAATGGGACTTGGGAGTAAATATTATTAATGTTTATGTCTTCCATCTTTTGCATGGCCTAAATCCACTTTCATCCACGTGACTCTAGGCTGAAGAATGAAGGCACCCACTTAACCAACAGAAAACTTGGCAGACACGCACACACGATTCTGCTTGTGTCTGTGATATATAAAACCACAGGCATTAGCAGAATCAATACTAAGCAAGTATCCATTTGAGTCTGTAGTACCTTCCAAATCCCTGCATTTTGCATAACCATTTCACCATGCCCCCATCTGATAGGAGGTGAAATCATTATCAAGTCAGGTATGGAGATAGTTGACCAAGCTGCTTTGGAATGAGAGCTGACATTAGGGTAGTTTGGTCTTGTCTGTCTGGGGTCTCCTTAAACACCTTGCGTAGGGCAGGAGGGAAGAGAAGGAAACTGAGCTCCTAACATATCCTTCCCAAGTTAACATTTTGGGCAGTGATACTACGCACATTGCCTATTGAAAATGGAAGCTATGGTGGGAAAAGAGCACCACCCTATAAACTGGGGCTGCACTTTTTAGAGGCTCACAACATAACCATGTCTGTCTGTTAGAATGCCAGTAAAAATCTGTAACAGTTTGAGATTAAGCAAAACACCCGATATGGTCCCTCAATCTGCTGGCTTTTTATAACATACTATTAGAACTAGCAGTATTTCTTTTTTTAAAACTTTGGTTTACCTTGATAAGGCACTGCCTGCTACTGTCAACTTTAAAGGTAAACCACAAAGCTGAGAAGACAAGTTACATTTTAAGATGATCCAGAGTCAGCCACACAATATGCAAGTTGTTAAAATTAGGAGTGTTTCATGGCAACAGCCTCTACTTATATGCTAGGAATAGAATAGTCTACATTTCTTTTGCAAGCAGTTCTTGAGGAACTGAATATAGCAGTCAATTCTTTCATTTTAGATGCAATGTAATACTTAGGTCCTAAGAGCATAGAATTGATGAACTGGAGACTGTCTATTCAGTTTTTGAATATCTCCCTGGTTTCCTTGCCCCAAACCCAAATTCAACCCCACACTGCATATACATATACTACACGTAGATGGCTTATATACTGCCTCAAATGTATTGTTCTTTCCTTTTGCTATGAAGCTAGTAAAAAGAGTACACGAAGCATGAAATTATGCCATTCTGTTAGGCTAATGGCCTACAAGAATGGAAGTAAATTTTAAATGCATCACACTGTCCTGTGTGAAAAAAATCTCCAGGAATTCATATAGGTAACACAAATGATGGCAATCAGTTACAATGATGATGTCTGGAGTCATAAATCAGAGATATTTGCAAAAGGGTTCAGAGTCTCTGAGCCTATCAGACATTTGTTTACTCTTGGAGGTTTAGATATTCTGCTACATAGGAGGTAACTAGGACATGATGGCTTCTTGATTCCTGTTGATATCTTCTCTCCCTGAAGCATTGCTCCTAAACGCTTGAAAAGTAAGAGTAAACAGGCTGGAGGTGAAAAGGATTTGGTTACAGCCACGAGGGAGCTACATTTGGCAATTTATATCTATATATCTTTAAAACCTTGCCTCTTAAATTCATTTGATACAAAATAATGAGATACATTTTTCATTTCTATGGGATCACTATCAGAAACAAAACTACCAGCATCAACTGATCTGCAACAAGTTAGTACACTTTGCATGGAGGACATAACAGCACATCTAAAATAATAGATAAAGCTTACAGCTCATCATTTTCCTTTTTTTTCTCTTTTGCATTTCACATGGTCTATATTTTATTTTCTCTATACTATTAAGCAGCTCCAGTTAATGGCCCCCAAGCAGGTTTGAGAGGAAGCCTAAAGACTTCTTTTCTTGTGGTTCTGCCTCTTGGCCTTTGGTAAGCCCCAGTTCGCTTTCTATCTGCTCAAGCTCTGACTGGTCAAGCAGTTCAAAATCATCGCCTTCCTCTGTGTCTGTCTCTTCGCTAAAGTTTGGGTCGCCTTGCACAGACTGCAACTGGTCTCTGACAGCTGCGGACATCACCGACGTAACAACATCTCCGGCAACTGCTCTTACTAAGCTGAAAGCCGGGTCGCTGATCAATGGCAAGGAAAGGCCTGCTGCAGAGTGCCCCTCCTTATCCTGCCTGGTACGGCAATCTGATGTGGTAGAGAGATGGTCCTTTTTTCTCTCTTGACGGACAGGGATGCCAATGCTTGAATCGTCGTCATCATTTGTTCCAGCACCGTTTTCCACAGATGGAAATTCTGCGAGATCTTTTGCGAAAGCTTCCTCGTGGTGATCAAAATCTATTGAACAACCGACAGGAGAAGCCATTATCAACAGCTTGTTTCTGTGATATGATACAACACAAATTTCTATTGAATAAATAAATGTCATGCCCACTTCCAGCAATACTCAAAAACAAACGTCGGCATGTAAATCAACTTGGAAGGACTCCATAAAAGGCCAAAATGATTAAAGGTATAAGACATGATGCCTACTGGGTACATCAACAGTTCATCCCCAAAACAGACAAAAAGAAAAGGGAAGAAAAAAGACCAAGAGAACAAATATAGAGAGGTAAATATTAAAGTTATAAAGGGTAAATTTTAAGAATGGTAATCAACTAAATTTTACTCAGAGCAAACGTATTCAATGAACAGGACTAAGTTAGGGCCACTAGGTCTACTCTGAGTAAAATTTGTTGAATGTTACCCAAGATTTGGAAAGGCTGAAGGCTACTAGTTTAATATAGCATGCAGCTGATCTGTTATAAGTTCATTCAATTGCATTCAGTTTCTTTTTATCATAATCATAATAATTTTTTTATTTATACCCTACCTATCTGATTGGTTTGCGCCATCTAGGTTACTAACAAGGTCTGCCCTTACTTAGCGTCTTCAGTGACTCACATCATCTGATACCCTCAGACCATTTACATTCATGTGCCTGCCTTATTCATTCATACAACACACTGAGAAGTGATCACTGATGATACAGTTACCAACATTTGCAAAGCAAATGTTAGCGAACAAATA
This sequence comes from Podarcis bocagei, assembly GCF_964188305.1. Taxonomy (NCBI): domain Eukaryota; kingdom Metazoa; phylum Chordata; class Lepidosauria; order Squamata; family Lacertidae; genus Podarcis; species Podarcis bocagei. The sequence continues at coordinate 14,632,610 of NC_138133.1, forward strand.
TTTTAGTTAGAATAGGAAAATATCATCTGTGAATTGAGGGTGGTGGTGTCTAGTCTTCTACCACTATAGTTTTAACACAAAGGTGTCTACTTAAGGTACCTTTTTGTGCATAAATCATTAAATGTAGCTTACAAGGTGAACTAAAAATAGACTTGAGAGGGACAGAATTAAATAAAAGTGCTTTCATATGCAAAAAAAACCCTACAAATTTGGAAGCAAGATGCACGTACCATCAGATGTGTCTGTTTGTGGAGTGTTGCCCTCAGAAAGATTGAAAGTCCCATTGTCAGTCCAAGATACTTCTGATATATCAGTATCTGATACAGACATCTCTCTGGCCACAACTGTAGGGCTAACCTGTATTTTGAAAGGAAAAAAAACCTGTCAAGCATGGCACTCTTAAATTCTAGGCTAAACTGAATACCTATACATTTAAAACTTACACCATGTGAATTCAATCAAGTTAACTCACTTGAATCCACTGATTTAATTGAAATAGTTGGATTCAAGTTATGTCCACTGATTTCTATGAGTCTAGGTATAACTTAAGATAGCATCTCGAGAAATTCTTGCTTTATATACTTGTGGAATGTAAAGTTCTAACTACAAGATACAAGGAGGAAAAAAACTGCAATTATGCAGCAACAATATTTTATTGTTGCTGCATTGTATAGTAATGTATTTTAACAATACATTGTTAAATGCACAATACAAGGGATTGTGAGATGCTCCAGAAGGCTGTCTCCATCGTGATTGAAATGGCAATACTGTTCAATGCAAGAGTAAAGTAATGCACACTGCGGAAAACTTTCCTCCCCTATCTTTATATATACACATTAGATGGAATGCATAAACAAGTGGGGGCTGTGTGCTGTAGGGAGAGGTGGAATGGGCTTGTGGGATCCTGATTCCCCATCACATATACACTTTGAATGTCGGCACAGGACTGTTAATGCCAATATCTGCATCCTCCAGGTGCTGAAGAAGTAGACATGTGAAGTTTGCATTGTGATGAAATCTTTTTGTGTTGCAAAGGGTCCATAATACAAAGGCAGCTGTACAAATCAGAGCCCTGTTTCTAATTGCTTGATGAGTTGTGACTTTCATTTCCACGGACTGAAATTGATTGTGGTGGTACCTGTTGCGTTCACAAGACAAACCTCTCATGCCAAAAAGCAGGTTCAGAGAAAGAATGCCTCCTACATTACTCTAGGCTGCAGCCCTGTGAGCCCTCACTCCTGAGTAGGTTCTACTGATCAGAGTCTGACATGCCTCTGAATAAACAGGATCAGGCTGTAGAAACTTCTTAAAATTCCAGCACACCTGGAATTTGCAGCAAACAAGTAGAAAGGAGTGGACAACGCTTGAGAAATGTTTCTCTTTCCGGACAACGAAAGCACAACAGTCAATATGCTTATTTGTAGTCTAGAAAACTCAATATAGAACCAACCTACCTTAGGACACAAGGCTGATACATCTAGTTCACTGTTGTCATCTGCCAACTTTGTTCTTATAATTTCTGGAAAAGATTACAAACCAATTAGCTTTCCGTTACCTACTTTGTTTGTCAAACATTCCTAGGTTTTGTTGTTGTAGCTAACAAAGAAATCAAGAGATTTATGTGCATAAATTCTACATGTGTAAAATTTATTTATATAGCATTTATTTATTATATATTTCTACACAAAGTTTTACATGCACACTGCTTTACAATGCATTCGTAGTAAAAATATTCACTTTCCCAAGATACACAACATTGTTTGGTTTTGAAACTTTACTCTTATCACTCATGGGAAGCCTAAGTTTTTTTGGTACTTGTTTGTATTTGTGGATAAACTGGCAACCACAAAAATAACACATCCCTTCTTCTTTCCTCAAGAAAGCTGACATTACACAGGGAGAAAAATCTATTCAAAGCTGCCTGCTTACCAGCTCTCTCTCTCAATTTTTGGTTGATATAGTCCCAAACGCCAAAGTCCAGTTTCAGCAGAAGTGGCTTAATGTTGCTATATACTTTCTGCCCAAATTCATTGCATTTGAAGAGTGGGCACAAGAAGGCACATAGTACTGCAACAGAAGTAGGAAATATAAATAAGTAAGTTCTACCATTTTTTACAAGTTTGCAGAAAAGAAATTTTTTGAGCTATGCCATTTTTTGAATACTCTTTACAAATCCTTCTTGAAGCATATAAAATGGTCTGTTTCCAAGGAACATGCAAGTTAGAAATATCTATTGCTAAATAAAGCACTCTGTGTGTCTTTAGTGGGATCCACAGCGTCTAAGAATATATTGTGTGGGGAGTTAGTGTAGCATAGTGTCAAAGTCTCAATTAGTTCAATGGAACTTACACCTAATGTAAAAGTTTATGAGACTGCAGCATGATCTCTTTAAGGAAATAAATATTGATTTACTGCTTCATTTATTCAGGGAATCCAGATTTTTGCCCTTAAGAACTTCATCTTTGTCAATATCACATTTTCCTAACATTTAAGCCACAATTATTTTGCTGCCAGGAAAAATGCAATTTCGTCTTCTTTTCAAGAATCTTAATTGCAATGGTGAATTCTGTGCAGAATGTGGTTTGCCTGTTGCTATGGGAATCACCCCCCCCCCCGAGAAAGTAAAGTAACTATTGCATCCCTTAAGAATTGGAAGAAACTTACATAGAAGGTAAGAGAGTACAACTCCAGGAATGTAACTTCCTAAGATTGTGAAGAATGTGCACACACTGCAGACCAGGAGGCAAAACTGTTTAAGAGAAAGCATCAAGTAATGATTAGAGATATCACTGCCACATTCAGTATCTAAACTAAAACATGGCTTTTAACATGTTCTTACCAACTGCAAAAAGTGTAGAGCTACCTTCCATCACCATCATTTTAGTAAACAAATCAGAAGAGTGATGAAAATGCTTCCAGTTACAGATAGGTGGCCGTGTTGGTCTGCCATAGTCAAAATAAAAAAACTCCTTCCAGTAGCACCTTAAAGACCAACTAAGTTAGTTCTTGGTATGAGCTTTCGTGTGCATGCACACTTCAGATACACTGAAACAGAAGTTGCCAGAATCTCATTATACATGACTAAGCCATTTTTCACCTTCTCACCCCTTGCCTTTTCCTGTAAGACCTATTGCAGTCGTTAAGAGTCGTCAACAGGCTCATCTCAGCTATCTGCCAATCTCCCATTCCCACCACCCTTCTGAGTAATACCCCTCCCCACCTTCTCACTATATAGAAGGATCTGGCAACTTCTGTTTCAGTGTATCTGAAGAAGTGTGCATGCACACGAAAGCTCATACCAAGAACTAACTTAGTTGGTCTTTAAGGTGCTACTGGAAGGAATTTTTTTATTATGAAAATGCTTGTTAGCCATAGGGGATTATCTTTTGTGTCTTTGTCACTCACTTTCTTTTACACCACAACAGATACATTGTGTGAGTGAGGAGCTCAGAGAAAAGCTTCTTCTGCAGCTCAGTTGCATCCCCACCCAATCATTCTGGTGGCTGAGCCCCCACTTCAACTCCAAAGGAAATACATAGTTGGGGGGGGACAGGAAGTAATACGACTTTGGGTGGCCAGTCTGAACACTGCCCTCAGCTTCTTCAGATATCCCATGGTGGTGGGAGAGATGTGCACATGCACAACACACAACTGGAGTGTGTGTGTGCTTTCTGGGAAGTGAGGAGCTGTTTTAACCTGCTGCTAGTTTTAGCCCAATTTATTCCAAAGCTGGTAATTTAAGCAAGAGGTGTTTCCGCATACAGGCATCCCTTTTTACTAACGGATATTCTCCTAGTCATCGTGCAGAAGTCAGCTCACTACTGCTGGCATCCACAACAATGGCTAAAAGAGGAGTGGGGAGAGTAATTCAATTTATTGTACACATTAATACCTGTAAGATTTCATTAATCCCAAAACTGATTGGCAGCTCATAATGAGACCTGGTCCAACATATTTTGCGATCTTAAGTGGTTGTCTTGCATAATTCAAGCGGTGCAACACCAGGAAAAGCACTTGCAATGTTGGAAAAGGATGCTGGACAGAACAGTGAGACAGTGTGCTGTTGACTACAATCCAAAGTTATACTACAGCATCTTTTCCACTATCTAAAGGGATCCTGGAACTTTTTTCTTGGGCTAAATAGTGCGTCATCACAATAGGCACCCATAAACATAGCTTTATGCTTTATGCTTTATGCTGTTGAGTATGTTAGCATTGCCTTCCCTCAAGATCAATTGGACCACTAAGTACACATATATATGGTTCTGCTGTTAACATCCTTGTTTATACATTGATTATTGACACAAAGTACCAGGAAGTTTATTCATTGGAACAAGATAAATTGCAAGCCTCATTTTACCTTGCCTGGGTTCTGTTCTTTGAAGTGAGACATTTCTTGGAGAAAGACAAAGAAACTCATCATTGCTTCTTCCATGCACTGGTTCAGCCTGATCCTGTATTCAGACTTGGAATCAATGACTTCCCAGCTGAAAAATTAAAACAAACATTAAAAACTCACCAACAAATAAAACAAACAGGGACTTTGCGCTCAAATAATTTCACCTTTTTGTTACTCAGCAAAACTAATCCTCAGTTATAGCCATAATATGATGGTTAGGCCCCTCCTGGAGATCAACTTGCTGCCCCGAGTGCTGGGTCCGACTACTCTCATAGGTCCACCTGCAACTACACATTTGTGCACAAAAATGTAGCATATATACAGAAGAAATGCATGTTTCCATCTGCATGCCAGGAAATGGAATCAGCTCCCTGATATACATACAGACAGCAACAAATACACATTTGCCACCCCCTAGCTTGTAAAGTGGCACTCAAACACCAGCCTTGTTTAAAGACAGCGAATGCAACTGCCACATCTTAAATTGTACTTGACATTTCTGCACAAGAGCTTTTCCTGCTCTCAAAGGTTGTTTTTTTTAATCCCTCAACCACTTCTGTCAACGCTGGGCAGGACAAGAACTTTGCCACTCAGATTTACAGCTTCTATTCTTATATATGTTGCAGAAAGGCCTGAAAGCTCAGTGGCAACAAGAGGCAACAGGTGAACAAAATATATGGCCAAAACTGTGTGGACGGTACTGAGCTCTTTAATTGCAACTGGGTATATCAAGGTATCAAAGCATCTCTTCCTGCCTATTTTCTTTTTAAACAAATAATAGTATTCCTTATTGCAAAAGCAGTCTAACCTGTCCAACACAATCCAGTAGAAAACTGCCTTGTGAAGGCACAAGGCATTTGGAAATACCCACACACTTTCTCGCCTGTTTCCATGATATCTGCAACTAACAGTGAGGTGCGTCTGTCTCTTGTTAAAACATACGTCTTTGCTCAGCTGTTTCCCTGCCGGTTGATGCCAATTTTTAACGATTCTGGTAGTGCACTGATGGCATTAGGAATGTTTTATTCCTTGATATGACAAAATGATAAAACATCTACTTGGTTTTTTTTTGCTTTGATTATTCACTGTTTTTTTTGGGGGGGGGGGTAAAGTGATTTCTATGTTGCTTTTATTTTTTAAAAAAATTTGAAAGTGGCTTACAACAATCAAATGTATTTGACTGGATGTATAAAATTTGGAATTATAAAATAACGAGTGTGGTTTGGAAATGGTTTTAGTATAAAATAATTGGTTTATCACCAGATCAAAAATCAAAGCCCTAAGAAAACCAAATCCCTGTGCCCCTCTCTTGCCTCACCTGCAGACCTTGAGATACATAGGTAAGGATTATCACCCACTTTAAAATGAAATATTGTTAAGCTGATCTCTTTCTCCTCCTGCTGTTGCAGCAAGCAAGCAAGCAAGCAAGCAAACAAACAAACAAACAAACAAACAAACTGTGTGCAACATTTTGTTATTTAAAGCTTATTCAGATGCTGAGTAGTGCATGCATATCTGGGCAGTAGAGCCGCACCTGTCCAACCTGTCCCCACCCCTGGGCCTACCTGGTATTTGTGCCACATAATTGGTGCCTATGCATGTTAAGCCTCCTAGAGCATTAGCTGTATCCCTCAAAATTGGAGAAGCAAAGACTCTGTTACCAGGCTTGCATGTACTGAAAACTGAAGTCAGGACAGGACACAAAAATTTTAATCAGGCGACAGCAAAAACTGCATTTTTTTTAGCAGGGGCAATTAGGATAAGATCTGTTTGATTATTGATGTAAACCTCTAAAATGTATTTTGCATAGCTAAGTTTTTACCTTTTTCTTCAGTACATATAATGAAATGATTTTAGAATATTGTATTATTTTACTGTTGTTAGCTGCTCTGAGCCCGGCTTCGGCTGGGGAGGGCGGGATATAAATATAATAATAATAATAATAATAATAATAATAATAATAATAATAATAATAATAATTTTATTTTATTTTATTACTGTGGCTAGCGGCTGATGCAAATAAAGATTCTTCTGATCTGATCTGACCTTACCTAAAAGTTTCTTTTTTCTTAAACAGGCACTTGAATCTCATAAATAGGTGCTGAATTCTCCTTCCATCTGCAAATGACTCTTCATAGGGTCCCTGCAACCTTCAGGAACAGCTTTTTGTAGGGTACATGGGGTGAGGTGGGAACAGGATCCCAGGAAGGCCTCAGTACATACTGTGGACTTTTAAAGCCCTAAATGGCCTTGTCCCAGGAGCATCTCCACCTCCATCATTCAGCCCAGATACTGAGGTCCAGCTGCGAGGGCCTTCTGGCAGTTCGCTCACCGTGAGAAGTGAGGTTATAGGGAACGAGGCAGAGGGCCTTCTCGGTAGTGGCACCTGCCCTGTGTAATGCCCTCCAATCAGATGTCAAGGAAATAAACAACGATCTGACTTTTAGAAGACATCTGAAGACAGCCCTGTTTAGGGAAATTTTTAATGTTTGATGTTTCATCATGTTTTTAATATTCTGCTGGGAGCTGCCCAGACTGGCTGGGGAAACCCAGCCAGATAGGCAGGGTATAAATAATAAATTTTATTATTATTATTATTATTATTATTATTATTATTATTATTATTAGACCTCCTCCTGCTGCCTCACAGCATGCTGCCTGAGCCCACTTTCCCCTTCTTGTGAAGAGGCCTTTAGTAAATTTCCATCACATTCTTACTTGCCTGTCCCAGGATAAATCCTGCCCAGCTTAGGAGGCTATGCATGCCCATACAGACAGAAATATTTAGCAAGCGAAGTGAAATAAGAATGTTTGACTTGAAGTTTTGGCTTTCTTCTGCTGAAAGCTGCTTCAACACAGAGGGACACACATTCAGGATGTCACCTAGCAGTTGTGACAAGTGTTGCAGTCCATTCCCAGCGTGGGCCAGAAGATTCAGTTCTATCAGGTTCGCTGAAAATGACTAATGGTCTTATGCTGCCAGTTTGTAACCAGACATCTGCTCCAGGCAAAATAAACCACTGAGGTTTTCTTAGAAAGGTCAGTAACATCTCATATTACCGATTTAAACTCACTCACACACACACCCTGCCGCCACCCAAAGCTGTGCTGGAATTTTGTAGTCACATGAGCTGGTTAGTGTCTGCATGGATGCTCTAGTTCTGCTCCCAGTTAGGATGAAGTAACTATGACGTGGCAAATAAGGGATTATAAAAGCACAAACAAAATGCTAGCAATTACACAGCTTCCGGTATTCCCAACACCTCTAATAGCTTGAAAACAGAGATGAATATTCACCACCCAATTCAGCTTCTCATTTTGATCTGTTCCGTACAGTGACAAACTGATTCCCCACCCTCACTCTGCTCCTTTATTCCCAAAGGCTTTATTTGCTAACAATTTTTCTTTTAAAATTGGAAAGGCTGTTCTTGATCATGACTTGTTTTTTGTTGCATCTGGCGAGCCAGTGCAGCACACGGAAAGGCCGTTTACCTTCCCGCTAGTAAGCGGTCCCTATTTATCTACTTGCACCCGGGGGTGCTTTTGAACTGCTAGGTTGGCAGGCGCTGGGACCGAGCAACGGGAGCGCACCCCGCCGCGGGGATTCGAACCGCCGACCTGACGATCGGCAAGTCCTAGGCGCTGAGGTTTTAACATAACATAACACATATGATGACATAAACACATAACTCTAGAATTTGTCAGTTGCTTTTCTAGCATCTTTATGAAAAAGATAGAAAAGCAACCTATTAAAGCAGAACGAGACTCCTCTTTTTTTTTTTAAACCCCAAAAAGCTTAATGAATATCTGTTATCACAAAGAACCAGTGCTATTTTTCTATAAAACGAGCTCACCATGAGCTTCTCCCTCCTTCTCTTAGAATGGCAATGGTGCCCACCTGAGAGCTGATTGTGATCTCCGGGTTTTAAAAAGCCCTGCAAAGAACTACCAAAATTTCTAAAAGCTTATCACCATTGATTGCACCACCATTATGCACAACACTTTATCAATATGTGTTCATCAATATGCAAAGTAAGCAGCTCATCCCTATCCCAAAAGGCTTGCAATCCAATTAGGAGAGGACTAGGAGGCTGAGTCAGACTTTGTAGAAGCATTACATTTTGAAGAGGGATTTGAAGGGATACAGCAAGGTGATCCTACTACTCTTGTAGAAATGAAGCTCAGGTAAACAATCCCTGATTGCAAAACAGTTCATGAAAAAATAAGTATATTAAAAATGTTCTGAATAACCAAAGCCTGAGAGATACCTCCCTCAAAGCAATGACTAAAGTCAACTGATGGCCCCAACATCACAGGACCAACCATCTCCTTTTCAATCCCTTGAAAGGAGACTTCTTCAGCTAATTAAATAGCAAATCTTTCCCTCTTCCATATCTGCCTTTGCAACTGTATCAGACTGGCTACATATTAAAAAAAAATACAGGGAGGAATTCAACTTAGTGTTAAGGAGATCTCTTCATCAGGGCAAGCACTGTTGGTTGGCTGAAGGAACTACCTCCTTTCTACTTCCCCTGTGTGCTGTTCTTGGGGGTTTTCATTACTCCCCAGAGCCAATTTGAGGAGGCATGTGGGGGGAGGAGAAGGCTATTTGCTTGGGTTTCTGCTAGAAGGACCTATTAATCAAATCCTTTCCATTTTATCTAAAAGTGGAGAGTACAAATACATACTAGAAAGCTATCCATGCAGCTTCCTCAAGAGAAAACATAAAAACATAGTTCACTTGGAAGGGAGATTGAAGGTGGATTTATAAAGGCTCTGAAAGAGAAATATTTAACTGGTAAATAGGCAATGACAAAAGAAAGATAAACTAGATACCGGGTTATTGAAAGCAGCAAGGAACCAACTTACTCCATATTTGAAGGGGAACACCCTGAACTGGGCCCAGAGGTAAACTGGTAGTCAATGCAGTGGTTTTATAACAGGGGCTATATGTGTTCTAAAGGCAACTCCAGCCAGTAATTTTGCCACTGCATTTTGGGCCAGTTGGAATTTCCAAGTCATCTTCAAGGGCAGCCCCATGTAGAGTGCATTGCAATAATCCAATGTGGAAGTTACCAGAGCATGGAGTATGTTAGTTAAGTCATCTCTGCCACAGCTAGCAAACCAGCCATAGCTGGAAATAGGAACTCCAACTATTGAGGCCACCTGAGCCTCAAGGGACAAAGTTGGATCCAGGAGTATCTTAGCTTACACTTCCAGGAGAGTGCAAATCCGTCCAGAACAAACTGTCTTCCCACCTCCTGGACTTGAGAACGTGGAACACATAACACCTCTGTCTTTAAGGATGTTGCTTCAATTTTTTGTCCCACATCCAGCCCATCACTGCCTCCAAATACCCATCTAGCACCTCAGACACCTTTCCTGATTCAGATGGAAATGAGAGCTAGAACTAGATAACGTCTGACATTTGTCAATCAATTTGTTCCAGAAATTGAACCAGACCTGTGTGCTTATTAAACACATTCTTATCCATTTGCCTATAAAGTGAGAGTGTGGGTAGGTACTTTTTATCCCAAACAGAGCACATGGGGAGGGTTTAACAAAACCCCCATCTTAACAATAAATGAATGCTGTGCATGGTTAGGTATCTGCAATGACAGCACTGAAGTATAGTCTGTTAGGGAGAAAGATCACTAAAAAACCTCAGGGATTTCTGCGCTTATAGTGGTATACTAGCAGGTTTTTCAGATTTGGGGGCATGCTGCCACGCAGTGTTATCATTATTCAGCTAGCATCCCACCAAGGTAAAAAGGTAAAGGACTCAAGAGCTCAGTGGTTTAGACCACAGTGCCCCCGCACCCCCCATTCCAGTACAAGCTACTAAAAACCTGCTCATTGTATCTCAAAAAAGCCTGACTTTTATCAAATCTCTGGAAAGCGGCATGTGTATAAGCATCATCCCGATTTTGGGGTGGGTGGGTGATGGAAGTGGTTTCACATCACTTCCGTTTGAATGGTGCAAGCTGTCAGTTTGGAAACTCAGTTCAGAGGAGAGATATGGCAGAGAGATGATGGCACTGAGTCAAAGTACTGCCCATGATAGCATTCATTAACTGAAAACAACATTTGATCACAATAACAAAGTTCACTATATCTCAGGGAGACACGCAGTTCCTCTTCTAATTTCCTATGAGAATTCTAGAATACTGGGCATTAAATAAATGAAAACAAACAAACAACTATCTCTGTGTGCATGCTCATAATGTAGGCATTTACTGGCTGGAGAAACATGTAAGGGGTGTGACTACAGTCAGAAAACTTTTCTCAGCTCAGGCTCAGCTCTCCAAAAGTGTGAAAAGGACAACCCCACTCTCTCTAACAAAAGCAACAAGTGACTAAAGGTGTAGACCATCAGCTACAAATTATTTCTTAAAAATGTCAGATCAAACAGGAACTATACTATTGTAAATGCAGAAAGATCCCTAGCTAAGAAAGAATGACAAACTTATTCCAAGAGAAAAGACCCCACCATCACCCCATTCCAATGCCAAGCACAGCAGCAGCAGCATAACTACAAATTTAAAAAAGAAATGATGGGAGCCATTTTGTATAGGAAAAATGATGCTTAATTTGTGAAATAATTTCCCTACACAGCAAATAGGAAAGAAACGTTAACAGAACACACTTTTGGAGCAGAAAAATTTGCAGTGTGTTTGTCAGACCACTTGAAATCAATGTACCTAATAGGGTCGGAACATTTGATTTGTGTCACTCTTCCAATTTTCTACTTCAGCTCCATGTACCTTCTCCCTTTGAAACAGGGGTCAGCAAACTGTTTCAGCAAGGGGCCGGTCCACTGTCCCTCAGACCCCGTGGAGGGCCAGACTATATTTTGGAAAAAATAATAATGAACGGATTCCTATGCTCCACAAATAACCCAGAGATGCATTTTAAATAAAAGCACACATTCTACTCATGTAGAAACACGCTTATTCCTGGACCGTCCATGGGCCGAATTTAGAAGGCAACTGGGCCGGATCCGGTCCCTGGGCCTTAGTTTGCCTACCCATGCTTTAAAAGGTAACCACCCTCAGCACCTCATGACAAAGGCAGCAGTGAGAGTTTGGGTGGGTGATCGCAGAAGATTTGTGGGTATCAGGAGATCTCCAAAATGCCCTTGTGGCTATAGGATCCATGTTAGCAACCCCATGTAATAATAATAATATAATGGTAATAATAATAATTTTATTATTCATACCACACCCATTATTTATTCCCCACCACTCTGGGCAGCTCCCAACAGAATATTAAAAACACAATCAAATATCAAACATTAAAAACTTCACTTTACCACTAGTAATTACTTTCCTACAGAAGCCTATTATAGGGACATAAATACACAAAGTAGTGGACGAATGGAAAAACCAACATCTGAATCAGTTCAAGCACTATTGCCTTGGAAGCAAAATGAGTCTTATGTAAGACACACAAACACCTGCATGAAGAATGGTTTGATCCGCACAGAAATATACCATGTACAGCATTGTGACAATGTGCTGATTAAGACAAAAATGACTCAAACTATTAAATGCAAGGACTTTGAAACTTGTCCCTATATAATATTTGTGCTCTTTTTTATTTACTCTCAGAGCTAGAATCCCCAGAGGAAGACACAACGGGGAGGCACCACCATGACCTGTCAGATGGGCTCTCCATCTCCTCTTTCTCTCTGGCAACAAGGGAGGCTTTTCCGGTAGGTGAAAAAGCAAGAGAGAGAAAGAGAGAGAGAGAGAGAGAGAGAGAAAGAAAGAAAGAAAGAAAGAAAGAAAGAAGGGAACCATTGCATTTCTGACGAAAAGCTGCAATGAGGCGAGCAATTATGGGGAAGGGGAAATATTGTGACAATTTGGTGGATTCAGAAGCTGAGAAAAGAAGAGTACTTTATTGTCTTGGGGAGGGAAACTGGGGCACTGAGATGGAAACGGAAACTCTGGAGGAGGTAAATGGAGGCAGGGAGAAGTTGTGGTCCTGAGAGACAACTGAGGCAGGGAGAAGATGGGAGATGTCACCATCCTGGAGAGGGAAATAATTGGGGAGGGGGGAATTGAGGCAGGAAGATGGGGTTGGCAAGCAGAGCAAGCAGGACAATATTAAATATATTAAACATGGTACATAGAATTTATGGATGGTTAACATTTGTTGGACTCAAGGGACACATTAATCCCTTGCCAAGCTTCAATGCCATATGCCAGTAGTGGGTGTGACCAAAAATGGCATGGCTATCCTACACACTCTCTCTCTGTCACACATGGTAAGTACACAGTACTCCCCCGTAACTGATCCACATAGATCAGCTGATTTGGGGGGGTTATTACCCACTCCCCATGATTAACAATTGACCGATCCAATGAGTAGCAGGGAGGTGGACTGAGTATAGGGGTTTAAATCCAACCCAGAGATGGAAAGAAGATAAAGTCCCTACCAGAGAAGAATGGCAGATGAAGTTAATGGACTATGCTGAAATGGCTAAAAAGACCGGAAGAGTCAGAAATCAGGAAGACCAAAAGTTTAATAAGGAAAGGGGAAAATTTATTGTAAATCATTGTAAACAGTTAAAATCGTTAGCAGGATTGGAAGATCACTTGTAGTTTAAGGTTGAATTCTGGACATAATGGAAGAGGCAAAGGATCTGGAGTATAATAAAAGATGTGGGAGGAAATGATTAATAATAGGACCCACAAAGGGGAGGATGGAAGTCCAGGAGATTCCTAGGGATCTTGTTTTTATGATATATGTTTGATATATCTCTGTAAAATTTTAATTTGAAAAACCAAATAAATAAATTTGTAAAAACAACAACAACCCAGAGTCATGCCTTTTAATTTTTTTTGCCACTGACAAAACTGATGAGGACTTGGCAGAGCATAACAATTTGCTGAGAGGGTTGCATCAGGCCCTGGGCTGTGGGTTAGCAACACCTGTTTTCGTTGGATATGTTTAAGTTCCTATATACAGCCCAGTCAAATTTAGCCAAAGACTATAAAGATAAATCACTTCACCCACATATTATTATTCTGATTAATTACCCACCCTTCACCCTAAGGTCCCTGGGTGGATCACAAGAATTTAAAACACAGTATTAAAAGCAGTTTAAAACAAATTACAATTACAAGATTGTATCACATTCGAGGACTGGGGAACAAAAGAGGGGTTTTTTGTTGTTTTTAACTAAACCTTGAGATTACAAATGCTGTAAATGGCCTGTATTAGAGACATTCCTACTACTATGATTCTAGTGACAGACTCCATTGACCACAGTTTGAACCTGTGTAGGTAAAGACCTGGGTCATGGTGGAAACAAGGAGGTAGAACTGTGCGTCATCGCCATGTTGAAACTTAACTCCAAACCTCTGCACAATCTCACTCCATAGCCTCACATATACAGTAAGTCACTACCCTCTGTGGAACGTGACACTATCCACAGAAGCCAATAAAAAACCCACACTACCTGGTAATCTGTTCACCGAGTCAGATTGATACCTATTCTTTTCCTCACATTGAACAAGTTTGCCAAGACTGAATTTTGAATTACAAGTGACAGGAACAACTAGAGAATTTCCAGGGGGTTATCTGTCCAAAGCATTAACACAGTTAAAATGACAAAAAATAAAAATGTCCGGCTTACTTGCTACACCTCACAAAACTTTATGTATTTATAAGATTAGTATTCCTCTTTTCACACACATACACAATCCGAGTCCAGGGTGCCTTCCAAAGGTCTAAATGAGCAAAATATCTCAAGAATAAGGCATTATGCTGCTTACAGGCACCATCAACATATGCTAACCTGCTTTATATGCTTTCCTATGTTTAAATAATTGTCTCTGATCACAGCTTCCAAAAGAACCCATTTCTAGTCTTACCTATTTGCTTCACAATAATGCTTTAAGATCTAAAATGTCAAGTTCTCTAAAAAAAGAAAAGAATAAAAAGTTGCACTGTATGCCATTTGCTTCTTGACAAGACTGTTTCCAAATGAATCTTCTATTAAGAATCATGATTTTTTTGGAATGGGATTAATTCTGACAGCACCCATCGTTTCCATGAAGGATATATTCTGTCTCTCTTTTCAGTTTTAGGGGATCAATGGTTCAAAGGTATTTTTAAAATTATTCAGAGCAATATTTTTGTCCTATGATTGTACTGGACTCTACTTTTGATCATCCATTATGCTTCTTCTATTTTATTTAGCTCTATTCTTTTGGTTTTGATTTCACTGATCTAATAGGATAGGTACTCAGATGTATTACCTTTTCTAGTCTCAGATTTTCTGTAAATATATATGGGTGTTTATGTGAGGGGGACAGAAATTGGGCTCTTGAGAATTATACTGATTCAGAAGAAAATGCGATAGAATCAACAATATATTTTATATCATGGGTGGGAAACATTTGCCTTTCCAAAAGTTATTGTACTACAACTCCCATCATCCACTGAAAAATACTGACCGGGGTTGCTGGGAGTTGTGTCTGGAGGGTGACAAGTTCCCCACCTTTGTTTTACACCCTTACAACAGGCTAACCTGTGGCCTTCCAGATGTTGCTTCCAGCCAGCATGACCAGTGCTCAGGGATAATGGGGAGCTGAAGGCCAACAACATCTGGAGGGACACAGCTCATCCACCCCTGCCTTAAATTTTTTTGTTACGGCCTGATATAGACTTAAGCTCTGACCTGAAGGAAGTATTCCACAGGCATTTCTCACAGGAACACTGTGCCCTTTCTAGTAGTAATACATTACATATCTGTCAATAACAGACTACACTGGAGTTATTTGTGTCTCTGACATTTCAAGTCTCTTCTGTTGGCAGCTTCATTGGAGGGCAAGCATGGGCAGTGACTTTTTAGAAGTTACAGAATGAAATGTTGTTATTATCATAAGCTCAAAAACATGGCTGTTTGCACTATTATTGCCATGCAAGAAACTTTATACACATTTCCACAGGTGTGAATTTATTTATAGGAGAACTATGGCAAAAAATCAGTGGGTATTCCTATGCTAAGAATCAAAGAAGCCAAACAACAAAATTCCAGAAAAGAAAACTACAGTACCTTTCGCTCGGTCCAAGGTCCTCACTTTCCGACATTCCTAACTTTTTGTCTCTTTTAAGTGTAAATCCAATGCTCAAGGAAAGTTTGTCAGTCTTCCTTTGAGCTTGAAGAAATCCAGTCTATGAGTCTCCTTTTGTGGCTCCTGTTAAGTCCCTCTGGTACAGGGTATATTTACACACATCCTAAGTGCCTGCTTGTCTTGAATGAAGTTCACAGTGTACTATTTTGATTGGCTAATTCCACGAATAAACAGGTCACACCTTATTCCAAATACTGTGACAGGCTCCTAGGCGGCAAGCACTGTCCAGAAGCCAACACTTTTATGGTCATGTGAGCAGTAACCACTACCCAGTTATTAACCTTTATTTGCCCGACTAGTTTGGAGCCTTTCCTTCTCCTCTTTTGCTTGCTATGCCAGCCTCGTGAAAAAAATAATGACAACTTACATTATCATCTTACACTTTCATCTCACCTTTACCAACCCAAGCTCAGTTTTTGGCTAATATTTTTCTGGCCACCTCTACCAGTCATACTGCTAGCATACAGCCTCCCTGCTCCCATACTAGCCTCTTATGATCCAGTGACATCATAAGGAGGTTCTACATTTTTTCCAAGTAAATGTGGCTTCCTTCTCGGAACAGCAGCAGCAGCACATGAACATTTTACTTGGCATGTTCTCAAATGAGAAAAGCCATTTCCTAACATGGTCCCTTCTTTCCATGTGACAGGCAGAGTAGCTCAAGATTTGTGTTTAGCAGCAGATGGTCAGCACGCAAGAGATAGCCAACAAAGGCAAAACACAAGAAAGCAATATAACATTTGAGTATCATCCTCGTAAACAATTGGATGCTTGACAGGCTTGAAAAATTCACCAACTGCTCCAAATTATGTCAGCAGGGACAAGATAAGAGCAGCCTTCTCACATCACAGCCCCATATTAATGAACTTTTGGCAGCCGTTAGTATTGACCAATAGATAGTGACAATTACTACTATGAGATGCATGGGATAGCAGCAGGCACAGTCACTGTGGGGCAGGGAATGCCATGTTCCCTGCCACCTCAAGTGGGTTCTCACTCTGAATTTTCAGCTGCATTAACATTTCTATATCATTTTCCAAGTGAAAGCCATTTTCACTTCATTGGATAAAACAGGAATCAGGTTGTGCAGAGACATGCAAGTTATCAGATTAAAGCATTAAACACAACAAATCGCCGGAAAAAGTGGTTTGCTATTTGCACACATCTACCCTTGACAACTCGCTCCCACCTCAAAAAGGAACCCTTTGAAGTAAACTGAAAAGTGTGTTTTTGAAACCTCTATAGCGATTGAATATAGAGTGTTCTAGCTTCTGTTCACTAAAGGAAGCAGCAACATGGTAGGCAGTCAGGCCACGCCCCCCTATTTCACTTCCAGAGCTACAATTCTCAGAGTTCCCTGTGAAGAGGTACTGATTGTTAAACCACTTTGACAATTTAACTCTGCAAGTGGAATAGGGGCCTCCTAACAACTCCCAGGACCAGGAATAGGCAAACTGTGGCCCTCCAGATATTTGAGACTACAATTCCCATCTTCCCTAGCTAACAGGACCAGTGGTTAGCAATGATGGGAATTGTAGTCCCAAACATCTGGAGGGCCACAGTTTGCCTATGCCTGCTCAGGACCCTTAACAAACCACAGCTCTCAGAATTCTTTGGGGGAAGCTATGGACTGCAAGAACATCAAACCTATCCATTCTTAAGGAAATCATCCCTGAGCGCTCACTGGAAGGACAGATCGTGAAGCTGAGGCTCCAATACTTTGGCCACCTCATGAGAAGACTCCCTGGAAAAGACCCTGATGTTGGGAAAGATTGAGGGCACAAGGAGAAGGAGACGACAGAGGATGAGATGGTTGGCCAGTGTTATCGAAAGTACTAACATGAGTTCGACCAAACTGCGGGAGGCAGTGGAAGACGGGAGTGCCTGGTATGTTCTGATCCAGGGGGTCACGAATAGTCGGACATGACTGAATGACTAAACAACAACATGGTTGTTTAAAGTGGTATCACAGTGCTTTAAATGTGTCATGTGAATATGGCATCAGCTGGTATCTGCATGTGAGAAACTGCAGTTCTGGTTACTGCTAGCAGCACACCACAAACAACAGGCAATTTTACTACCACATACAAGTCAGAATTACGTACACCTTAATATACACCTATAGATGCCTGCTTTGGATTGTAAACCATTTTTTGTCTAAGTGTGCACTGTCAGGCTGACCACAGTAAATAAAATCCTATTTACAGATGCAACAACAAGCTACCCAATACAATGCTTTGTCAGAGTCACTTATGGAAAAAGTTGCCTTTTGTAGGTAGAGTATGAATTTAGCTATTTGATCTTTGGCTACTTTTTGAAGCTCATGAAACAAGAGTTGTCTCTCCTGAAGGCATTCCACACCTTCTTTGGGCCAATGGAACCTCAAAGTCAGACGCAAGGGCACAGCTTCATTTCTATAGGAAAACTGGTGGTGGTAAACAGACCTTCTTATGTGGCCATTGGTTGCAATTTCTTTCTCCCATTTTTATGGTTATATGGTTTATATAGTTTCCCAATCTTTGTGATTCAGATTAAACAAGGAACTAAGTATAGTCACTGGACATTATTAGATGGGATGAGACATATAATTTGCATTGTCAGGAAGCCCATTACAACATACTACATGAGCAGTCAATCAGGATTGCAATTTCAGAACTGGGCTTAGTGTACTTTGCCGTGCAGGTAGGTCAGAGACACTGGAAAGTTCAATAGCAAGTTCCCATGCTCAATTCCTGCTCAGCAGGGCAAGGGTGTTCGACAGCTGACTTAACATAGCCTACAAACTGGCATACTGGGAGAGAGGAAGCAGATAACTCACTCCTGCTTTTTAGGAGTGAGGCATCAAACTTGGTGCTAGGCAATCATTCCACATAAAGTGTCCTCTCCCTGCTCATCACCTGGGGCACTGGTGAAAAATGGAGCATTCAAGCAGGTTCAACAGAATCCTTGAGGTACATGCATATAAAACTAATTTGTGCTTTAAGAGGTGATCACCAGCATTTTGAGCAGCCTCTAGAAATGGACCAGCAGGCAGTGCAACTGTTTAAGAACTGCTGAGATATGTCTCCTCTGACTGGTCCCAGTTAGTAGCCTAGCTTTTACATATGGTGCCAACTGAATCATCTGCCTTCTGAGAGTGCAGATCTCTGATCTCCTATGCCTCTTTTGTGGTGGTGGATCTACTCAGTTGGCCTATTATATTTCCAAATGCTGGCTAATTTTCATCCTCTGATCTTGATAGCTAGGCACAGCTGCTTTCAGGCATTCTCTTCCACCATCACTGTGTACCACTGGCTTAAAGATGATTAGAGGAGCAGACAACTTGCCTAGAGGCAGTACAACGAAGCAGACAAAACTATACTGTGACAATGGTAGCGGCAAATAAATCCATTGCATAGGCAAACTGCCATGACCAAGCGAATCTAGGCTGCCTTAACATAATGTCTATCTACTTCGCAGGCAAAATTTGTTGTAATTGGTTCAACTGAACCAATTCAAATGTAGAGTTTGCAACATGCACTGCATGGTCCTGATTATTTGGAATGGTTTCAGCTGTTCTCATCTTCAAATGCTCTAAAAACAGAGATATTTTACATGGCATTTCTTCTACATTTTTTTGGAAATGTATTTGCTGTTCTTGTGTTTTTAACTGTTTTTAATTATCTTCAGTATACATCAATGCTGTTCAGAAGATGATTATTAAATTAATGATGATGATAATACTACTCCTGTATTATTATAATACATTTATTCTGACAGGTCTCTAATGCACACACAAAGCTCCTCATTAAACATAGGTTTCCTTAATCACAACAATGTTGGAAACAGGTTTTGCACATTTAATTCAAATGCATGCAGCTCAACTTCCAATTGTACAAAGACTGAGTCAGCCCATATTCACAGGGAATTCATCATGTTCAAGGAGCCTTGAAATCAGCCTCAACCAGGAGACATTATCTTAGTGGTAACATACCAAGGTTAATTATTAATTTTTAAGAAAATGAAGTTCTGTATGAAAGCAGAGTTGTTTGCGTATGTATTAAGACCTCAGAGAAAACACATGAAACTGCAAAGACTTGTCATAATCCAGCCAAGGATAAGCACATTAAATTCTAGTGGAGAGATTTAGGGTAGAACTTAATTCTCCCATTAAACTCAATAGGACTTAAGTTGTCCAACTCCTACCATTTTAAGTTCTTTAAATTATGCTTACTTGAAACTGATACCATTCAATTTTATTAGAATATAAACAGGTAAATACCTAATCTGCCGCACTATTGCATTCTCTGAATTTGTCACAGAAAGAAGTGTCACAGAGCAATGAAGGCACATAAGGTATTACAACTAGAAAAACTTTCCTGTGATGTTCTGGGACTTGTTACTTCATTCTTCATTTTTCCTGCAAGCACTGCAAGGTGACCACCTTTGGGGCCACTGCTACACTTCAAGCTTAATTACTTATCAAGGCTGAAGAAGCTTATCCGGAAGCATTATTGTTTCTTTGTTTGCTTAACACCATGCCCTTTCAAAAAGGGCAGCACTACTGTAATGGAAACACAAAGCTAAACAGCTAAATATATGCGCCTTTAAAAGTTAGACATAAAATTATGCTAAAAACGCCAAAATATCAGTTGTATGCAGGAGTAATACAAGCAACTACTGTATAACATGATTCTCAGATCCTATAGAAAGCCAGCTGGAACAGAAATGCTCTAGCAACACATGATAGTTGCCATGGCGTCCAAAAAGCATCCCTGAAAATCAAACCCTATTCACGTCCAGAAAGGAAAGAAAGGAACCACCCAAGTCGGTCACACAGTTGGCCTGAATCACTAATCCAGATATTATTAGACCTGTCCTCTGAAACACTTAGAAAATGTGGTCTTCTAAAGTTTGTTGTTTCTTAGTGTCAACTGGAGCATGCTACTGGCTACAGAAGGGGCTTTCCATGTAAACTGATAAAAATTTTCCTTAAGGGAAATATGTCTATGAAAGGGAATTTAGTTTCTAAACAGTTTGGGCACATTTGTGCAAGGGACAAACTACCTGTCCTGTCAATTACAATTACAGTGGTACCTCAGTTTAAGAACTTAATTCGTTCTGGAGGTCTGTTATTAACCTGAAACTGTTCTTAACCTGAAGCACTACTTTAGCTAATGGGGCCTCCCCCTGCTGTCGTGCCACTGCCGTGCAATTTCTGTTCTCATCCTGAAGCAAAGTTCTTAACCCGAGGTACTATTTCTGGGTTAGCAGGGTCTGTAACCTGAAGCGTCTATAACCCGAGGTGCCACTGTATAATGAGGGACTTCTGTTTTTGCTCATAATAATCAGAAGGAGAATTATATGAAATAGACTTTAAAGAGTTTTTTTAAAAAAAATCACATCAATCTACTGATTTGGAGGTGGTTTGTAAATGCCTAGTAAACATGTCACAACAGTCTGCAGGTAACTCTGCTTCTAACAGGTACAGTGTGGATTGCAACAGGCATGTGGAAGAGATTTGTGCAGCAGCACTCCATAGGACAGAACAGCAGTAGAAAGAAATGTCTCTTTACCATTCACACCATATAGGCTGCACAATGGGACTCTATGGCTCCAGCATGTCACTATTACCACAAATGTTTATCTACACTGTTTTCAAGCCAATCATCTACTTGCCAATTTCCCTCTGTAGGAATGCTAAAAGGATTCCTAGGCCAAAAGCTGACCAAGATGCCAGCTAAACCATTGCTAATATCAGTGGATCAATCCTCCACTGCATTCTGGAAACCAACTACAAATCAGCTACTTCTCATCATAGAGGAAAAGACTTTAAACTATTCTATACATGTTGAGAATATGACATAGTTATTACAGCAATATTTCGAAACAGACATTTGGGTATTACACATTTCATAACAAAGCTTTATAGCAGAAAGGTTGTGTAGCATTCTGTACATGGGGACAGATCATGTGGCACCTGCATAGGCCTTTTACGTAGGACCATCTTCATTCCTACTGACTTTATTGGGTGTTAAGATTTTCAGAGGGCGATTCTAAAGGTAAAAGGAGGTAAAGGACCCCTGGACGGTTAAGACCAGTCAAACTTGACTATGGGATTGTGGTGCTCATTTTACTTTCAGGCCAAGGGAGTTGGCGTTTGTCCACGGACAGCTTTCCGTGTCATGTTGCCAGCAGGACTAACTGCTTCTGGAGCAACAGAACACTGTGATGGAAAACAGAGCGCACGAAAACGTTGTTTACCTTCCCACCTTGTACTGCTGTGCTTTCAAACTGCCAGGTTGGCAGGAGCTGGGACAGAGCAATGGGAGCTCATGCTGTTGTGGGGATTTGAACCGCCAACCTTCTGATCAGCAAGCCCAAGAGGCTTAGTGGTTTAGTCCACAGCACCACCCGAGTCCCAAGAGGGTAATTCTACTATCCTCAGAACTGTGGTGCATGGTGGGCTGGGAGACTGCTTTCTCAGCGGCAGTTCCTAAATTGTGGAAGTGCCTCCCTACAGCCAATTGCTCCCTTTCTCAGGATTAAGAACGGACCTCCAGAACGAATTAAGTACTTAACCCGAGGTACCACTGTACTGTGTTTTCTGGGATCCACCTCTTTTGTGGAATTCACATGGTTCCGCTCCATTTGGAATGGTTTTGGTTGTTTTATTGTTTTTGAAAGTTTTACCTTTTTATAATTTTATATTATATTTATAGTTACCCACCAGGGGTTCTTATGCTGAAAGGTAAGAAATTCAATAAATAAATAAACTTTCCTGTTGCTCACATGGCCCGTTTCTCCACACCTCCCCAAGCTAGGTTTAAAACAGTATTTTTGTGGCCAATCGAGTAGGTTGCAGTGTGTACTTGTCGTGTTTTTGTGTGTGGTGCTCACAACAGTTTCTCCAGTCTGCAGCTGTGCCCACAGGCCCCCAAAGACTGGCAAACACAAGAGTGCTTGCTACATATTCAGGTATAAAAAGATCCCAAGCTAAAATCAGTCTTGCAGACACTGGGATTAGGGAGAAGGGCTTGCAGGGAATGCTGCCGAGAGCTTAAGCAAGGACAGACGCTGTTGTTTTCTATAGCGGATTATAGTAGGGAACGTGCTACAAACAGAAACAGTGCACCACTTCAAAGTCGTAAGTGATTTATGGCACATAAACACATTGGATCTCTACCATTTTCTAGGGAAATGGCTTCACAGAAACTGTGTTGCAATGTGCTGTGCTTCTAATGCAGAGCTGCATAAAACACAATGCTGCATATGAGCAGAGGGGATGCTGAAACTCTTGAAAGGAAATAAACATGTTATTCTGCTGATGTGTTCACATGCTATGATAAGCTCGTTCCAGGACATTCCTGCTGAAGTTAGTGACTAATCAGAAGTGCTGAAGGAGAAGCACACCCTCCATGTCGTCATAACCCGGATGTTTGCACATGAACCTCAGCTGCTGCTGTTCCAGGTTCTTGTGCCTTCTGTAAATAATTCCCATAGAGTGTTTTGTAATCCAATGCTTGTGTTTCGAAAACCAGGATACAAGAAAAGGTCACAAGGCTACATTTTTATTCTCCAGTAATAGCCATTCTGGGCTCTACCCTTTTGTGCTTCACAAGCCTCACTCTCACACACTTTCCCGACTATTAAAAATCCAACAGCCACATGATAATCTTTCAGACTTCAACAAAGTCAGTCTTTGCCTACAAACAAATCAAAACCTTGTTTCTTCCTCACTGAACTTTAGTAAGATTTTCCATTTTCTGTAAACAATTAATAGATAGCATATAAAAAATGTAACTGAAGTTCAAATAAAAATGTACAAGTTTAAAAAACAAACATACACACCTTTCTTAAACAATGGGAAAGAGGCTTCTGTTCATTAAATTGTGTTCCTGTGAATCTTAGATCTCTGTGGAAGTATTTAAAATCCAGCCTTCTGTTTTCAATAGAGGTAGGAAGATAAGGAACAAAATAAAAGAGAACAAGGAAGAGGTGGTGGATATAAATTTATGTGCATCAGCTTGAAAAGGAGTCTGATAGAGTACCAGGTCTTCACAGTTGCTGTTCTGAGCTATGTTGTTGTAGCAATGAAAACACTCCAGAAAGGCACCCCCTCTGCCATTACATTTGCGCAAAGAATTCATTTGCACATATTTCCAAAGGCAAAATACAAGAGTCAAACTCCTAGGAGTAAAGGAGCTTCAGAGGAAGACTACAATATGAAACAGTGAACATGAAACAATTCATCAGGAAGTCCAATGCTATCACCCATGTTTAGTCGTGTCCCGACTCTTCGTGACCCCATGGACCAGAGCACGCCAGGCACTCCTGTCTTCCACTGCCTCCCGCTGTTTGGTCAAACTCATGCTGGTAGCTTTGAGAACACTGTCCAACCATCTCGTCCTCTGTCGTCCCCTTCTCCTTGTGCCCTCCATCTTTCCCAACATCAGGGTCTTTTCCAGGGAGTCTTCTCTTCTCATGAGGTGGCCAAAGTATTGGAGCCTCAGCTTCAGGATCTGTCCTTCCAGTGAGCACTCATGGCTGATTTCCTTAAGAATGGATAGGTTTGATCTTCTTGCAGTCCATGGGACTCTCAAGAGTCTCCTCCAGCACCATAATTCAAAAGCATCAATTCTTTATGGTCCAGCTCTCACTTCCATACATCACTACTGTGAAAACCATAGCTTTAACTATACAGATTTTTGTTGGCAAGGTGATGTCTCTGCTTTTTAAGATGCTGTCTAGGTTTGTCATCGCTTTTCTCCCAAGAAGCAGGCGTCTTTTAATTTCGTGACTACTGTCACCAACTGCAGTGATCATGGACCCCGAGAAGGTAAAATCTGTTGCTGCCTCCATTTCTACATGTGTTAAATCACACTACCTGTGTTAAATTAGCTTACCCAGTATCTGGTTATCTATGCTACCCACGACTGTTTCTTTGCCACACTACAGGTGCTAATACAATTATCTCAGCAAGCTGGTACTCTAAGAAGTTCAAATGTGTGCCTACTTAACATATATTTAAGCTCTAATTATCACCAATTTCATGTTTGCATCTCCTTGCCATTCAACTTCACTTTACCATTGTCTCCTTTATATACCCACCAACTAAGAATTCATTAATGCATCTGATAAAGTAGTAATGACTCCACAAATGCTTCTGCCACAATGCATTTCTTAGGTCTTTAAGGTGCAACACTTTGTTTTTGTATATGCTTTACGTCACTCACTCTCAGGATTCCAGTTCCAAGAGTTCCATTAATACCAGGTTGAGAGCGGGATTTATATTTGCCAGGATAAAGATTTCCAAATCTTTCCCTTTTAACACAGTTAAAAACAGTGAACCACATCTGGCCACCTAAAAGGATATGTGCCCCCCAATTTGTTATTTAAAATATACACAAGGGGTTTTTATTAACCATTCTGCAGCGGCCTCGATCAAAAAGAGTTTGGGAAACATTGTTCTACAGCAGGGGTGGCCAACTCTCAAGAGACTGTGATCTCAGAATTAAAAACTGGCAGTGATCTACCCCCATTTTCAGGAGGTTCAGCTCATAGTTGTTGAGCTCTTTTTAGGGAGGAGAAAAGCCCTGAAAAAGCTTTTTTTTGGGGGGGGGAAGTGTCATGGGGGGGGGTTAAAGCCAAGGGACAAAGGGGTAAAGTCACTCACAAAAAGATCGCTACAGATCAAAACACAGAGAAAGCTCCATCTTCCCTTCCAGAGATCATACAGCAATGGAGGGCATGGCGTAGGGGCCTGGCAGGAATAAGTTTTAGCTGCACTAAGGAAAGGGAGCCAGTGATCCACCACGATCTACCAAAATCTAGATACAGTAGACAATAGGAAAGGGAAATAACACTCTGCTGCCCTCTACTGGAACTTCACACCAGCTTCCAAACATATAGCACCATTCCCTTAAAACCAAAAGCAGAGACAGTTGGAAGAGCCTGCAAACCCCCAGCAAACAGGCATGCTTCCACTTGTTCAAAAGTAAGCAACTATGGGCAGGGTCCATTTTTTCTTTTCACTTCTGTCAATGATGCTAATCACAGCTATGTGCCCAATTAGTGAGACGATATGAATGTTAGATGTTCTCTGAAGGATATTGTTATCTAAAACACTTTCAGTTGTGCCCTGTATTGACAACTATGGAAGGCAGAGATGGGAGGGGGCAGAAAGGGGCTGAGAAAGTGCATGAAGTCACACACACACACACACACACAAAATCATTGCTGATCTGTGACTAGAAGTTTCGTTTATTCCTGCAGGTCATTCAATTGGTAAAATGCAGCCCACATAAAGTGTGGTAAGCAGATAAAACATTCACATATTGTATAACAGAATAAAGGATAGAACAACTGAGGAGTGTCAGGAATATGAAAAGTACAGTGGTACCTCTGGTTACGTACTTAATCCGTTCCGGAGGTCCGCTCTTAACCTGAAACTGTTCTTAACCTGAAGCACCACTTTAGCTAATGGGGCCTTGTGCTGTTACTGCGCCACCGCCGCGCGATTTCTGTTCTCATCCTGAAGCAAAGTTCTTAACCCGAGGTACTATTTCTGGGTT
The DNA here is from genome assembly GCF_964188305.1 of Podarcis bocagei. Lineage (NCBI taxonomy): Eukaryota > Metazoa > Chordata > Lepidosauria > Squamata > Lacertidae > Podarcis > Podarcis bocagei. The sequence continues at coordinate 14,658,712 of NC_138133.1, forward strand.
AGTGGAGTCTAACCTGAAGCGTACGTAACCTGAAGGTACCACTGTACCACAAAAAGACATGGTACAACTTTGGAACAGACAATACAGGTGTGCAGATATAAATAAACCCTCACCTCTTTCTTCACTCCCTACCCTGCACTTCGATTCCTATCTAACATTCTTGGCACTGGCATGTACTGTACCAGAAAATAAAATGCACGTAAAATAAAATAAAAATAAAATAAATGATAAAAATAAAATAAGTCATGAAACTACAAAAGAAAAAAGGTAGAATTTTACCTGAAGTCAACAAGAAGGTCACCTGAGTCTACCATGATCAAATGCAATGCACCACAATGGTGTATTGAAATCTGAAAACCTGGTTTTCGATTTTGAGTTAGGAGTGAACACTGGTTAACATTAATCATGAAAGCTTAAGTACAGGCATAATGCTGAACCGCGATTAATGGTGGCAGGGGAAATGGAGCACACGGTTCTATAGCTCACTCACAATACTTCCACTGCTGGGTTAAGGGATGAGCCATGTTACAAATCTCACTTTATCATTTTTGTGCGCCAAACTGCTACACACACATAATGCAATTACAATATTGTAGGTATTGGCTCTGGTGTACAAGCCCGTATAAAGCTTGGGATCAGGATACTTAAAATATTTCAAGTAGACTAACAGGACTAGAGGCTGCAAAGCTCTAGGTATCCCTAGAGGGTATCTAGGTATCTAGAAGGACCTTTTCAATACAGAAATATGGGTAGGAGAATGTCCTATAAATAAAGGCTAATCTAGACAGCAAGTAAAATCTATTCTAGAGCTAAAGTGTTTAGAAACTCCAGCGGGTACAGAATGCTGCAGCGAGGCTCCTCACGGGGTCTCTGCCATGGGAGCATATTCACCCAGTACTTTTCAAGCTGCACTGGCTCCCGGTGGAGTACAGGGTCAGATTTAAGGTGCTGCTTTTGCCCTTTAAAGCCCTTCACGGCCTAGGACCCTAGTACCTACGGGACCGCCTCTCCTGGTATGCTCCACGGAGAGCCTCAAAGTCCAGAAATAACAACACCCTAGTGGTCCCAGGCCCTAAGGAAGTTAGATTGCCTTCAACCAGAGCCAGGGCCTTTTCAACTCTGGCTCCGGCCTGGTGGAACGCTCTGCCTCATGAGACCAGGGCCCTGCAGGATCTGATTTCTTTCCGCAGGGCCTGTAAGACAGAGTTGTTCCGCCTGGCCTTTGGCTTGGAGCCAATTTGATTCCCTCCCTCCCTCCCTCTCTTTCTTTTTTCTTTTCCTTCTCCTCCTGCAATGAGGCTACATTTTAATATTTTAATGTTCCATTATTTTAATGTTGTATTTTATTTTTGTTTTTAAGTTGTAATCATTCATCTTGTTTTTATTATTGCTTGTAAGCCGCTCTGAGCCCGGCCTTGGCTGGGGACAGCGGGGTATAAATAAAAAATTATTATTATTATTATTAATGTCCCAATACCATTTTAAAGTTCTAATATTGAGTAGTGACCAGCAATATAACACTAACACTTACCGGTCAGTGAGGCTTCTCCACAATTGTGCACCTGAAAACAAGATAAGGATAAATAAGATATTTTTCCACATATGGTCCAATGTTTATAGTCTATGCACATATTCTCTTGTATTAACTAAACTATAAAAATGCAAAATTGGGGCCTGGTGTTCTACTGAAAGAAATCATATCCCACTGTGCAAACACGAGCCCTTGAACAAACCTATACTATAACTCTAGAATGTGGTCTTGGTCTACATACTATAGGAGACTTGTGCATTTGAATATGTCAAAGAATAAATGTATGCAATAGGAGACACTGTTCAGAAAGTCTTTAGCAAGCTAATAATATTAACCTACCTTTCTACTTAACATAACCCTCACAGAAGCTTACCATAAAATTTTAGTACTGCAGTTAGAAGGATAAAGGGATATTGACAGGTTTCCATACATTGTTGATAAACATTTGCATGTTAAACAGATACTGAAGCAGTGCCTTACCTCTTTCTCTAGACAAGACCAAATCCTGCATGATCTGCAGCATTACAACGCCAAGGAGTACATGTGAAATTAGATGATACAGTCTCCAAGGAGTCAGTGCAAGGAACCTAGGAGGAGAAGAGAAAAACCATTTTACCATGCAGATATATAAAGCTTTCCTTGCCATATGAAAGCACGAGAGCAAGTCAGGTAACTTAACGTTATAAAGAGCTTCCCCCCAAGCTGGTGCCCTCCATCACTCCTGACCACAGGGCATGTGTGAGTGTGGTGGGAATGGGGTACCAAATATCTGAAGGGCTGACCAGCTTGGGGAAGGCTATCACTGATGAAGGAGAAAGGCCTAACAGAGTTAATCGGGAATTAGGGAGTTAAAGGTATAGCAGGCCATTATCATCAGACTGCAGAGACTAATCAATGGGTTCATGACACAAATGCCAGTTCCCTACTCCACAAAAGGTAGAGTATCATAGCTGGTGAGTCTTAACAGAACTCTTAGTCACTATACTACGCCAGCTCTGTCAAGACTCATCAGCCATAAACCTCTACGTTTTGTGGAGCAGGGCAGCACCTGTCTCACACTTGTGTCATGAACCCCTTCCCTGACCTGGTAATAAAAATGTCCATATTACATAGCTGCTGTAAGGCTATGCGATATAATGTGAAACACCAGGAAAAAGCCTGACCAATACAGATTATTATGCTGGTGAGCAGGAAAAGGGGAGATTTGTCAATGAAATACCAGACGGCCCCAACTGACAAGTTTTAACATCTGGTAGACATGGCTGAAAATGCTACACCCAACTATAAAAAGCAGTTATTCATTCAAATACTAATTACACTCAAGTTTCTATCTTCACGGTTGTACAAAAAAGCTTCATATGTTTGTGAGGAGACCTTACTAGCTCTCATTTCCTCTCCTCCTTCCTTCTTTCTCATTGAGATTTATATTCTGCTCTCTGCCTGGTGACAACACTGATATCATTTTGGTATCAGGCGAAAGCTTAAATCCCCCTCCCCCCCAAAAAATTCTAGCATGCATTATAAGTTGTTTGGAGCATGGTTGTGCTGCTGAATGTCTGTGACCACTGCTTTCTGTTACATTCATTTTTAATGCCAATTTTTAATACTGAATTTTATATCTGTGGTTTTTTAAAGAAATAGGTACTCCACCTTGAGAACCTTATATTGAAGGGCAGCCTAGAAATGAGGCAAAATAAATATTTACCATTGATTTGATATACATTGCTCATGACATAATTGCAGTTATTTTTAATCTCAATGAACTCCTTCCTAGAGAGAGAACTGGGCAAGATGCTATGCTGCTATCCTGGAAAAGCAGTCTAAAAGGAGAACATGGCTCCACCAGCCTGAGATCATTTTCTAAAGCTGTTCTCCAAATCCCTTCTTTATTTCTTGAAAATCATGGAAGTTCCTTCCCACTAGCAACCTCTAGAGCAGGTGAGGCAACTTTAGCCCCTCCAGATGTTGCTGAACTAGGGATGGGAGTTTTAGTTTAGTAACATCTGGAAGACCAAAGGTTCCCCACGCCTGCTCTAAAGGCAGGAGAAGCAAAACAGGCTTGAAATAGTGACTCCTGGCTTGCCTTTTCCTGAAGAAGAGAGCCCCAACTGCCATACCCATCTTGAGAGGAGCACATCTCCTTGCAAACAGGAAGGTGTCATCATCCCTGGCTGGCCTTTTCCATTTATATTTATCCTGCAGCTTACCTTTCCTAGCCAGCAGCGGAAAGGAGAGAGACAAAGAGGCTAGCGGTTACTCCTCTCCTTCAGGAAAGAGCTGCTTCTGTCAAGAGTATGAAGGCTGCAACTTTTGTTTTCTTGGAGGGGAAGAACGACACAGGGCAAAGCAACTAGACATCCAGCACTCTGAGTCTTTTCTGCCATCAATGGTAGCTGATAAGAGGAAGCCTTCGATTTTTATATACAAGCCAAGAGCATGGCAGCTGCTTTAAAAAGTCAAGGGGCTTTGGGGTAAAATGTAGACATCAAAAACATCTGGAGAGGGACACAACGGGTGGGAGCTTAATTGGGTAATATTAGAAGCCTCTAAGGCAAGGTGGGGGAAAGTTAGAGTACTTGGTGCTGAATGAGACTATAAATCTAACAGGCATATTGGAAAAGTGTAGAGAATCAGTACAGTAGCATCCCTGGATACAATGTCTATAGGAAAGATGGTGTAGCGTAGGGCTTAGCGGGGGCATGCCAAAGAAGGCATGGAGTGCAACATACTAGAAAACTTCTAATAGGAACTACAGTGGTACCTCAGGTTACATACGCTTCAGGTTACAGACTCCACTAACCCAGAAATAGTGCTTCAGGTTAAAAACTTTGCTTCAGGATGAGAACAGAAATCGTGTTCTGGCGGCGCAGCGGCAGCAGGAAGCCCCATTAGCTAAAGTGGTGCTTCAGGTTAAGAACAGTTTCAGGTTAAATACGGACCTCCGGAACGAATTAAGTACTTAACCTGAGGTACCACTGTATGGGTATAAGTGCCAGATGCAAAAAAAATATTTCATGTCAGAGAGATATTATTGCTCTCCTGATCAAAACAGTGAAAGTGGTCTTCAGATGGGAGGTGGGGAGTCAGGATCCAAAGGAGAAGGTTTTATAATAATCAGTGTCTTCAACTTCTTTCACACTGACTGAGAAAGATGCACACTTGAGTAATCAGAAAAAATGTTTCCAGATGAAATCCATGACTATGCCTTGGAAGTGGCCCATGAACCCTTCCTAGCCATAGTCTTGAGTGGTGCCCAGTGCCTAATACAAGATTTCAGAGTACTCAAATCAACTGAGAACAGGGATCAAAGTGCTAACAAGTTCAAAATGTATGTCCATGAAAAGTTGCCAAAAAACCTCAACAGAGTCACACTTTATTTCAAAAGACAAAACATCTCAGAAGTGAGAGGGTTAGTGAAAAGGAAGCTTTTGAGAGAGCGGAGGTTAGCTCTTTTCCAAGACGCTTGGAAATAAATTTTAAAACCATCAATCAAATGCTCAGCTAGAATATATGCAACAAACAAGGAAATGTACCAACAGGCAGGCCGTACAGATCTCCCCACCCCCCAAGGCCTGCCAAAGGATGCAAATACAGTTGACAACCAGAAGCAAGAAAGTTATAAAAAGGCTGCTTTCAGAAAATTTGGCTGGATTTCAATCCAGCTCCCTCCCTCCCAAACTGCTTGCAATTGAACAGCCCAATGTCTGCATGTTTCTTATTCCCTTCCACCTGGAACCTCATGTCTGTTCAGTCCAAGGGCTGGGAAGAAAGGTGTAGCAGCTGTGCCTCAGGTGAAAATGGAAGCCCAAATAAGAAAAACAAAAAGGATCAAATATGTTGGCAAATGCTAATTGACAATAAGCAATAAAAATAAAATAATGTGATGGACATATTTAGACCAAAAATATAAAATGTTTGGAAATACATCAGAAGCAGGAAACCAGTCAGCATGGCATTTGAGCCATTAGACAACAATGGAGTGCTTTTGGAACACAGGGATGTTTTTTCTTTATGTTTATTAAGCTAACAAAAAGATAATTAAAATCACAGAGTAATCGAGTTACAAAAACTAAAATATCAGCAATTTAAAATACAACTAATAAAATATGATTCAATAGAAAGTAGTCTGAAACAAGCCTTAGCTGGTAAAGTGTACTCTTAGCAACCAACATTATTTGTACCTTCACTGATAGTTCCTAGTCTGGGAGAACCCATACACCCCCCAAAAAATAAGTTGCAAGGCTCCACCCAGACTGGAGCTGGTTTGCCTTCATGCACTCCAAACCCAGACCCCTGTCCAAATCTGCACAGCCTCCCTGGGGCTAGTAGCTGGAAAAGAGCCATCATTAACCAAGTAACCAACTAGGAAAGATCTTTAGGTCATGGAAGGTAGCTCAGTAAAAATGTCAACTCTGCATGCAGCAGCTGTGAAAAAGGGCAAATTCCGTATGAGGATCATTAGGAGAGGCTTGAAAACAGAACTGGCAGTACCACAATGCTGTCGTACAATCTATGCACATGTGCATAATGCTGCTTGCCCTGCCTCCAAAAGCAGAGGAAGGTGCAGAAAAAGGTTATCAAGAGAATCAGCCCTATGAGGAAAAGCTAAAGCTTTCAGAATTTTTTTAAGCTGAGTGGGGAAAGCATAAGTGGAAGGGTATAATGGAAGTTTGTATAATTATGCATCATGCAAAGAAAGACGAGAGTAAGAAGTCCATCTCTGAACACTGTAGAATGCAAAGAAACTGGTGGTCAGCAGGGTTAGAACAGTCAAAAGAATGTATTTCACATAATACAGTACTGGAATTCCCTGGCACAGTAAGTGGTAATGGCCACCGGCTTAGATGGTTTTTAAAGATTAGACAAATCCACACAGGATAGGCCTATCAGTGGCTATTATCCAGTTTCAGAGGCAGTACGCCTCTCTATACCAGCAACTGGGAATACAAGCAAGAGTGGGTATTGCTTTCAAGCCCTGCATATGGGCTTAATGGAGGCATCGGCTGGGCTGCTGCTGAGAAGCAGGATGTGGAACTAGATTTTGGTCCGATCCAGCAAAGCTCTTATATTCTTATAGCTGTTTCGTAAGAACAGAATAGTGCATAACTTGTCTCAGATGATGTTCCCATCCTGCACATGGTTAGGCTCCTTGAATCCCATTGACTTGAATGGAACTTATAGCAATTATAGAGAGCCAGTGTGGTGTAGTGGTTAAGAGTGGTAGACTCGTAATCTGGGGAACTGGGTTTGCGTCTCTGCTCCTCCACATGCAGCTACTGGGTGACCTTGGGCCAGTCACACTTCTCTGAAGTCTCTCAGCCCCACTCACCTCACAGAGTGTGTGTTGTGGGGGAGGAAGGGAAAGGAGAATGTTAGCCGCTTTGAGACTCCTTTGGGTAGTGATAAAGCGGGATATCAAATCCAAACTCTTCTTCTTCTTCTTATAGCAATGACCTTTTCAAGTGTTCAGAACAAACTGCGATTCAGAATAGAGAGACGCTTGCTGATTTATTTATTTTAAAAAAACCTATAGAGCATCTTGGGATAAAGAAATACATTCTGAAATGTTTATTGAATTAAGAGATACATGGAAATCCCTTGGCTAATGTTCTAAATTTAGCATCTTAAGCTACAATAGCTTTGTCCCTAATCTAATACTTATTGCTAGAGACAAGAATGATACAAACAGCGTCACACGGGTTTCTGTAAAAGCTAGCATGTTCTCTGGTGAAGACATCAACCTCCTGCAAAAACACATGTCATTTCAGTGACCTACTAGAGATGAACAAAAACAGAAATTAACAAGGAAAGCCTGGATTCTTACAAAATAGTCTGCCATCCAGTTGCACTCAAAGGGTTCTGTACCTTCTCCCAATTCTGTTTCTATGTTCTAAATAACCCTCTTACAAAGATGCTTTTTGTTTTAAAAAAAGGACCTGAGGGCTTAGTTACAAGCATTTCCATATAATGCTGTAGTTAGCTTCTATAACTGTGAAGAGCTACTGTTCCCCCCCTCCTTTTTATTTCAATAGAAAAACATAACTGTTTTGGGGGATGTGGGGTGGGGATCAATTGGCTTCCTTAAATCTAAGCCAGTGGTGAGAAGCATCTTTCCATAGGCCTAATTAGTCAGTGATGCTGTTTCAGCCAAGCCACAACCACCTGCCTATCTGTGGGGCAAATAAAGTTGTGGCTGGTCCAAAAGGGAGTTTGTGGGCACAGACTATCGTCTATCTGGTTGGCATTACCTACAAAGCCTTGTGCTCAGTGCTTTACAAATGGCAATGAACAGCAGATCATCAAGACTTACAAAGTGCTGTGCACCCACACTATTTGATTCAGATCCATGCAGGCAAAAATGGCTCACCTGGCTTCATCGTGATTTCAGGTGATTGACAAGTGTGTGGCATGATGATAGTAAGTATTTTTGTGGGTTAATAAGTTGCAAGGCTGTTACAGGAGAGTCAACATAGAAAGCACAAATCAAGACAAAAATGTGTAGATGCTTCTAAGTATCCAGCTATAGGGCCGGACAATCCAAAGCTACAAAAAAATAAACTTGGAACCTATTAAAAACCCAGAAGCATCACCTGTCTAATAAGCTTAAAAGCAAGTTTCTCAAGTTGTGCAGGTATTCATGGTTTGCACTGGTATATGGGATATAGTGAAACAAATGACAATATCAATGACCAACAGTAGAAAATAGGCAAACCAGAAGATTAATGTGTAAACAGAAGTAAGGCATGTTGAATTCAATGGGCCTCAATCCCCACTTTAGGTGCATAGCCCAAAAGAAAATAGAAGGACTAGATGTAAAGGGTTGACATCCATGAGATGAAATCAGGCTTGAAAATAGCCATTTGCCTGATTACCCATGGAAGGCAAAAACCACCTCCAGAAGGGACAGAAGCAATTTTACATTTGCAGAGAATTGGATTTTTCTTCTCTTTGATCTCAGTGGTCCAGTTATGGACTGTTATTAAACCAGTAACTTCTAATTAACCTCAGCTTTGTGTTTATCTGAACAGGTAAAAACTAATTACTCACTTTGGAACAATCCAGGATCTTAAACCAATGAGGCTTTAAGAAACTGGTTTGTTCTGAAGCTGGTAGCCATAGTTTCCTGAACAGATAAAATGGGAAACTATGGTTAATTAGAGACATCCTGGTTTAATTATAGCTCGCTGCAGAGAGCAGCAAAGGGGCTGAATGTACAGGCAGAAGGCTCATGTATAACTTGGTTAGCACACACAGCCAGGGTGCCACAAACTTCTAATGTGTATATATTTGTTCTATTTGCACTGGTATACCAGTCATATATTAAATGTATATACTACCCACTTAATAAAAAGAATGAGGGTGGTTTAAAACAGATTTAAAACTACATCACCACAAGACTGCAGGGTGCTGAATAAAGGCAGAATTCTAAATAGATACCAGAAGTGGTACTGTAACATCAGATGTTAAAATACTGTAGTGGGGAAATAAAAAGGTCCTTTCAGCACTGCTCAAAAACATCAGCATAGGCACTAAATAAGGCACACAACCCCCAGCTCAGTCAACACCAGCCCCCTGGGAAGATCCCAGACCATGTAGGTCTTTTATGTAGAAGGCGGCAAGTACAACATCTAGTAGACTTATTTGTACAGCTGGTTGCAATACACAGGCCCAACAGGTTACCCTAAAAAATACCTAAAATATTTATTTTCTGGCAGTTCAGAGTCTACTTCTGTCACAAAGGATGGGAGGTCAACACACCCTAAACTGTACTTACTTAGGCAGCCTCAATTAACGTACAGTACTAGGGAGCTTCAAATTAATCAAAGAACAAAGTGCTGCTAATGTTTTACACAATAATGAAGCTGCTGTCCAACTGAGGAGTACTAAAAAAGAAAAAGCTCTCAATATTTAATAAAACATTCTTATCCACTCTCCTCAATATGACATGTAAAATAATAGGAACACTCCTCTTCTTTACATAGATAACATACTTGCTGAAATATAAATTCTTCTGCTGCAGGGCCAGATTAAGACCTTTATAGCCCTAAGCACTGAAGAGTATGATACCCCCATATGTTATTCAAAATAAAAAGCAGTACCATAAAATAAACATTTTTTTCAAAATAACACAAAACTTACATGTATGCTGAAATGTACATGCATGTATGCCATGTGCAACACATGACAGGAACTGATTTCCTTGCATTATTTCAATCTAGGAGAGTAGGATGCCCCTTGGTTCGGGTGGAGATAGGTAATAAAAAGAGAAGAGAAAAATGGGGGAAGTGTGTAGTGTGCAAGGAAGTCCAACAATATTGATTTTTCCTATACTAACTACTTCAATGTTTTTTTAAAAAATATATCAGATGTCAAACTCAAAAAATTCTCTCCCTTCTTTTGTTGCTAAGTGGTTCTGTGGTACATGAGCACTAGAAGGTGTGTGTGTGTGTGTGTGTGTGTGTGTGTGTGTGTGTGAATCTTCAAGCAACTCTGCAAGCAACTCAAGTTAGTACTTTATTTAATCTCAAAATCTGAATCTACATTTGGGACACTGTATTAATGCAATTATACATTCTAGTCCATTGAGTATTTAACTCGGTAATAAAAAGCAATGACCCTAGGAATGTTCTCTTCAAGCCAGTGTAGGGGGGAAAGTATCTCAGTTTCAGATGCCATTTGAAGAAAAAAAGCACATGCTTCTTGTTTGGAAAAACACTAGAGGGCTAAAGGTTAAAACGAGAAGTTACCTATAGCACAGGGTTGGTAACACAGAGAAACAGAAAAACTAAAGAATGGGAGAAATGACAGAGATTGGTTTGGGCACCAGGAAAATAAGAGTATGAAGAATCTACTGAAAAAGAACAATTTCAAGCATACAGCCAGCAGGCTGGCAGTCCAGTGCCAATCCATGACAAGAGAGTGGGAGAAACAGACTGTGCAATTTGGGGTGCTGTCACTCTGCTTCTTGTCAACTTTGCAGAATCACAAGGCAACCACTATGCAAGATTATATGCTCTACTTTATGGGCACTTCCTGGTCATTATTTCACCTTGCCACATCTGCGCCCCACCTTCCCTTCAAACATTCTTTAGGAGCCTTTGATGCTCCCTGGCATCATCCAGCCACAGCTGATTCATCTTCACTTTCTGCAACACATGTCTCACAAAGCCCACTTCGTGGCCACTAGCACTGCTTTACCCTCAGTGAGTGGTTATCCCCCATCACACTCCACCCCACCCCGGATCATTAATTCTTTCCATGGGTTTCCTTTCCCATGCTTTTCTGTAGGAATCATTTTGTGGCAACACCCAACAAACCAAAAGGAGCCTCTTTCAAAGCGAACATAGTTAAGAAGCGCTCGATTTAAATAGAAATACCAAGGATGGCAGAGCTCGATTTCTGCATCCTGGGGCTCAAATCTACCTGTATGACATATGCCTTCTGATGAAGAATGCTCCCTTCTCCATCTCTACCCATTGTGGAGATAAAAATCAGCGTGGAGATAAAAATAAAATATATATTTATTCAATTTGCATGAGATAATTTATTCAATTTGCTGAAATTAAAAGCACTTCCTCCCACAGCACAGGTAATTAACTTATGGGATTCCAGTGCAGGATGAGCTTTACAGGATTAGGTAGATTCATGGAGAGCAAGCACACCTAACAGGCATTCACAAGGCTAGCAAAGCAAAGGCACCGTGCTCAGAGAAGGATGCTTCTTCAGTACCAGGCATCAGAGAGAGAGAGAGGGAGACAGGAAGGTAGATAGATAGATAAATAATAATATAAATATATATTAATATACCCCGCCCATCTGGCTGGGTTTCCCCAGCCACTCTGGAGAGAGGGACAGAGGCCAGTGTTGCCCGCAGCAGTCCTGACTATCATTCAAGGCTTGAAAACAACTGGTTGAAAACAACTGACAGAGAGAAACGGGGTGGGGGTGGCGATATTTTGCTTTCACGCCCCTCTCAGGAAACGTCTGAACGGGCGCTGCTAGTTTAGAAGCCAGCGGCCTGGGCCTTTTACAGCAGGCACTTTGCCCATGCTCAGATGCACCCTTCCCCCCCCTCACAGCTCATTTGCATGTTTTGCAAAGCCCAGGAGCGGAGGGCGAGGGTGAGCCGCGGCTCCATTGAGATGGGGGGAAAGAACGAAAGAAAGGGGCACGCATATATGTATGTTTCGGGAGGGGGGTCTATAGGATTAGCGCAGTGGCTGCGCGTCTCTCTCACCAGAAGATTAGGTTGGCGCAGAGGAAGGCGGCCAAAGCGCAGAACGGCCTCTTCCAAGTCGCCGCCTCCCGCCCGCCGACGGGCTTCGCCTCACAGCCCCCGTCCTCGTCCTCCTCCGCCAGCCGTTCCCAGTCCAGGCGACCCGGCGCCGCCACCTGCTCCTCGTCAGCCATCTCGGTCGGGGCGGCTGACCAAACACCAGAACCCAGATGAGGAGGCGAGCCGGCTGGGCGGGGTTTGTGTACATCCGGGTACCAGGCACGCCCGCCTTCTGGGCTGCCGCAGACCAACCAGGAGCTTCCGACGCGGCTGGGCGGCGCCGGCGATTGGTTAGCTTGGGGGGAGAGAGAGAGAGAGAGAGAGAGAGAGAGAGAGCAGCGAGCGCGCAGAAGCCGGCGGGCGAGCGCACGCGCGGTGGCGGGAGTGGGGTGTGGGGGGGAGGTGAAAAGAGGAGAAGCTGGGCGTGGCCAGGCGGCGCGAGCGGAGTATAAATCTCAAGAGGCGTGGCGCGTGCGCAGTGGGTGAGTGGCGGTTTAGAATGTTGGGAGGCGTCGTTGGGCGTTTGGAAAAACAGAATCGCCTCACGCGCTGGAAAGGCCATAAGGGTGGGTGTTTTATGATTTATACCACTACCTTTCTGGAAAATGCTTTCGGTGCTTTATAAGTTCCCCTTTAGAGGGAGAAAAGGAGTCGCTGAGGGAAATGTACGATTCCATTATTATTATTACTATTAAGCTTTATGTATTTGTTTATTTATTTATACCTTGCTTTTTTACCTGACAGGGACTCAGAATGGCTTACAGATAAAAATATAAACAGCTACATACCCTCCAGCATTTCTCTGATGAAGATAGGGATGTGCTATTATATATATATATATATATATAGCAATTTTTTTTAAAAAAAATGCTTTCCCATAATTCTAATTTTATTATTTATACCTCATCCATCTGACAGGGTTGCCCCAGCTGCTCTGGGCAGCTTCAGTCATGGTACCACGGTACAGTCAAACCTTGGAACTGGAACGCAATCCGTTCTGGAAGGACATTTGACTTCCGAAATGTTTCAAGTTCAGAGGCGCGGCTTCCAATTGGTTCTTGAACTCATTGGAAGTTGCGTTGGATGTTCATTTTCCGAGGAGCGTTAAAAAACCGAAGCATTTGCTTCCGGGTTTTCGACGTTTGGGAATCGAAACATTCAGCAATGGAGCGGTTTGAGAACTGAGGTTTGACTGTACAGTGGTACCTTGGTTTTCAAACTTAATCCGTTCCAGAGGTCTGTTCCAAAACCAAAGCATTCCAAAACCAAGGTGCGCTTTCCCATAGAAAGGAATGCAAAACGGATTAATCCGTTCCAGACGTTAAAAAATAATCCCTGAAACAGCAATTTAACATGGATTTTACTATCTAAAGAGACCATTGATCCATAAAATGAAAGCAATAATCAATGTACTGTACTATAAAATAAATAAGACAGTATTGAACTTTAGATGATAAAAATTCAAAAAATAATACCGTATTTTTCGCACCATATGACGCACTTTTTCCCTCCTAAAAAGCAAGGGAAAATGTGTGTGCGTCCTATGGAGCGAATGCAGGGGGGAGGCAGGCGGGAAAAGCCCCCAAGAGCCACACACAAGCTCCGTGCGCTCTTGCGGGCTTTTCCACAGGAGGGAGAAGGGACTGACTGGCTGCATCAGTCCCTTCTCCTACCTCCCAGAAAAGCCAGGAGAAGCCGCAATCTATTTAAAGGGGTTGCGCGGCTTCTGCGGGCTTTTGCGAGAGGTGAGGGAATCTCCCCACCTCCCAGGAAAGCCCGCAGAAGCCGTGCAGCCCTTTTAAAGTGCGCGCGGCTTCTGCCGGTTTTGCGGGAGGTGGGGGAATTCCCCCACTTCCCAGAAAAGCCAGGAGAAGCCGCGATCTCTTTAAAGGGGTTGCACGGCTTCTGCAGGCTTTTGCAAGAGGTGAGAGAATCCCCACACCTCCCAGGAAAGCCAGAAGAAGCCATGCAGCCCTTTTAAAGTGCGCGCGGCTTCTGCCGGTTTTGCGGGAGGTGGGGGAATTCCCCCACTTCCCAGAAAAGCCAGGAGAAGCCGCAATCGCTTTAAAGGGGTTGTGTGGCTTCTGCGGGCTTTTGCGAGAGGTGAGGGAATCCCCCCACCTCCCAGTAAAGCCAGGAAAGCCCTGCGCAGCGTCTCCCGGCAAGGAGAGGCTACACGGGGCTAAAGGGGAAGCCAAAACAGCGAGCGGGATCCATCCCGCCCCCTGCCTTGGCTTGCTCCATAGCTGCGCGCAACCCCTCCGGCAAGGAGAGGCTGCACGGGGCTATGGATTCTTTAGCCCTGCACAGCGTCTCCCGGCAAGGAGAGGCTGCACGGGGCTAAAGGGGAAGCCAAAACAGCGAGCGGGCTGCCTTGGCGTCTTCCATAGCTGCACGCAACCCCTCTGGCAGGGAGAGGTTGTGCGCAGCCTGTACGCTGCTCTTTGGGGCTGGGGGGGAAAAAGATTTTTTTTCTTGATTACCCCCCCTAAAAACTGGGTGCGCCCTATGGTCCAGTGCGTCCTATGGTGCGAAAAATACGGTAATTCTTATCTGCACTGATGATACTCACTGTTTGGATGGGGGGCTTTTATCCATTTCTCAAGAGGCATGTCACACAATCAATCAGTCAATCAATCAATCAATCAATCAATCAATCAACCAGTAGCTGAACTGGGTTCCACACAGTCACAAAAACAAATTAACCAAAAAAAGCCTCAAAAACAAAAACGCAAAATAAATAGCAAAAACAAAAGCACCAAATTTAATTTGTCCCGGAAGTCCATTTGACTTCCAAATGTTCGAAAACCAAGGCACAGCTTCTGATTGGTGCAGGTGCCCCGGAAACAATAGCTGACAACCACATTGAATTTTTGGCTTTTGAAAAACGTTCGAAAACCAGAAAACTTACTTCTGGGTTTTTGGCATTTAGGAACCAAGGCGTTTGAGTACCAAGGTACCACTGTATATAAAAAACAATATAGGGCTGCCTTCAGATAACTTCTCAAGGTTGTATAGTTCTTTACCTCCTTGGCTTGGTGGTCACATAACTCCATACCCACCAACATTTCTCCAGTGAAAATAGGTAAGTCCTAAGGAAAAGCGGGACATTCCGGGATCAAATCAGAAACTGGGGCAGCTTCTGTAAATCCAGGACTGTCCCTGGGTCTGCAGCTAAGTGTTTAATTTCAGATCAGTTTTTTAAACCTCCTTAAAAACTACTCATAGAGGCTGTCAGGCATGCTGGAGGCATGCACCATACAGTGGTACCTCTGGTTACATACTTAATTCATTCCGGAGGTCCGTTCTTAACCTGAAACTGTTCTTAACCTGAAGCACCACTTTAGCTAATGGGGCCTCCCGCTGCTGCCACGCCGCCACTGCGCGATTTCTGTTCTCATCCTGAAGCAAAGTTCTTAACCCGAGGTATTATTTCTGGGTTAGCGGAGTCTGTAACCTGAAGCATATGTAACCCAAGGTACCACTCTATAAGAGTTTTTCAGCAAAGGTTAGTAAAAGAGAAAGGTCCCTTCCCCACTGCTTGTTAAGAAGCAAGTATGGATAAATTCCCTTTTCTGTCTGATCAGTGAAGAAAAAAGGGCTCATTCTCCTCCACCCCTTCTTATTACTATTGAAGGGAATAATAAGGTGAAGGGGCAGCAGAAGGCATTTTGCCCAGGCCCTCTTAAACCTGGTGGTGCCACTTTTGTCCTTGAAACTGTCTCAGATGAGTGATCTTGTTTTGCCTCTGTTAATCTAACTCTGCTTACAAGGTTGGTTATTTTAAACAACGTTCCAAACTAAGCAAAATAAATAATGGTGTTTTTTGGTTTTTTTTAAATGGTCAGACCCGAGGAATGGAAGAAGCTCGAAAAGTTGGGAGCTGGAGGACCCTGAGGAGGACCCTACCCCAGGATGGGAGAGGTAGAATCAGGACCCAGGTAAGTGCCTGATTCTGGGGACGGGTCCTGTGGCCTGGAGGATGGCGATCAGGATCCAAGGAGTGTGGTCCCTCCAACGTTAGACAGCCCTACCCTAACACCTATTGCCATGGAGGTGCTCCAGTGCCTCTTCCTGCCAGTGAGGCACCTTCCCTTTGTGAGGTTACAGAGAGTAAGACTAATACTGGGCGAGCGCCGAGTCCACCTCTGTCTCTATGGAGATGACAACACCGTTGAAAACAAACCTTGTGGAGTTAACCCACTCAAAGGAGTGCCTGTTTACTTACCTGGTCTTGTGACTCCGGCCACTTACTGTGCAAATACAGTTGTGTCCACCTCAGTTTTCTAAAGGAAGGTACAGGGGCATGTTGATCGTTGTTTCAATGTCTTAGCATGCACTGAACCTCTTCTGTACCTGCTGAACCATATACTCTGTTGTTTGCCTTATGTACCAATCTGATTTGAGCATTAAAGCCTTTGGCAGAACTACAGCTGGGAGCTGAGAGTTCTTCATCCAGTAGTGAGGGCTAGGGCAGTTTGAATTTCCAAGCTCACCATCATTTTGATGGGTTCTCTTTCAGCCACACGGACATTCTGGAATGCTGAGACCAGGATTAGAAGAGAAGCAGTAGAATATTCAGAACCAACAGTTACTGGCAGTTACTCAAAACTTCCTCTGTGGATTACTTACTTAGTCCACTTATATCCCATCTTTCTTCCATCACAGAATTAAAGACAGCATATGTATGGGTTCACCAGGCAGTCTCCTATTCATGTGCTGATTGATGCAGACCCCCTTAGCTTTAGCAAGATAGATTGGGTTGTACTAAAGCTGTGGGACAAATTCTGAATGTTTCCTTTGAACAGTTCCTCCGAATCTTCATCTGATAAAAATGAGGACATTTTGGACTCTTTAAGACTCCTTTTTAAAGTAGTCTGAAATATCAATTCAATAAAGTACTGAAAAGTTTTAAATAGACTAGTCAATTTCCAGTTCTTCCTTTTTCTAGTCTCCTCCTTTTTCTAGTCTCCTCAATTAGCAGTCAGAATGAACTAAATCACACTAATTCCCACTCATAACCAGTTTCTCACACTCCACACATTACTTTCCCTGTTGTCTTGTTTGCTTACCTCATTTCCCATCTTCTGTAGCTCCATTGTCTGTATTATATAGTATTAGATATTTGTCTATCCCCAAGGCTCTGTACACTTTGTACCTGAAGGTGGACTATTTGCAACTTCCTTCTATGTCTTTGGTCACATGCTGGAGGTCACCTAGACAGACCTCTGCAAAATCAGTCACAACTTGGCATATCCTACTTTCAAAGTGAACCTAGTGGGCTGTGCAGCATCCTTGAAGATTCCTCTGTCTCTATGGAGACCAGAAGCCTAACATTGTGAAATTAGAAGAGGCAGGATCCCTTAAAAGGCACAGCTCCTTTAGAATAGGGAGGCGTGTTCTGTGCAGAAAAAGTGCTGTTGGAAAATGGAATCTTGGCTGAAAGTGGAGAGTTTTCAGGCTCCTTTTTTAAAATAGTCTAAAATATCAAACCAATTAACGACTAAAAGTTTTAAATAGACTAGTAAATCTCCAGGTCTTCCTTTGCACCACATCCTGATAATGCACAACCAGCAGTACTGCATATATTGTCCTACTCTTCCCCCTAACAAAACATTAGATAGTGTCTTTGCTGAGCTTCATGAGAGCTCATGTCTTGCTTTTTTTTCTTCCTTTGGATAGCACTTTCTCCTCCTACCTTCTGAACCAACATAAATGGGCCTCTTCACAGGTCAGGATGGAGGACTGTGATTCGGTCCAGCCTTCTGGAGGTTGTGACCAGTGGAGTTAGAGCATAGCTGCAGCACCCAAAACGTCAAACTGATGAAAGCTGGCAACAGCAAGACTACATGCATTCAATTCCCTCCCCGTTTGCATATGTAGAAAAGGATCAATCTTAAACCCAGTAGCTTCAGCATAGGTATGACACCAGTTGTTTCAGTGACAGATGCAGATGCTGTTTTAAGGGCACAGAGTAATTGGACTGATACACAGCATAGCTACTTGAGAGTTGAAATTAGACCAATCACAAGGTAAGGAGGAATGAATAACTTAGGACCATGGGGTGTGTCCCCCCACCGTTGCCAGATTTCTGTAGCAAGCAGGTGCATTCCCCAAGGTCCTTGAAAGCCCCTATGATTAAAGAATTGCAGTGCCTTTGGGCTCCCTAGTGAAGAAGAAGCTTTGCACTTTTGCAGACAGGTTTAAGGAGCTGTTTTCTGTCTTGGATGTTTTGCTAGTGGTTCTGACAGTGAAGGTGTGCTTCACGGTGCTTTTTGAATTTGATATTCCATGTGATTGTATCATTTGAGTTGTAGACTTTGTCCTGTTCAACTAGGTTTTGTAATAAACTCTGTTTTTGATGCTGATTGTGGTGCACCTTGAAAAAGCAGCATATAAATACAATGCACAGAGATTTGAAGCTTCAGTGTCTGCCTTCTCTCTCTCAGTTACGAATTCAGTCTAAAATAATGGTTGCCCTGTAGATTTTGCAAATCAAACATAATTAGAAGAATGCACTTGTAAGGGCAATGGCAGCTTGTTATTCCATAGTACATAGAGCCTATGAAGAATATGTGTGAAATACCCTATAGGTTGTGGATAGTTTTCTTTCCTCCTCAAATCTGGCAATTTAGCCTATTTTAGTACTTTCCAGTTTTCTGCTGCCATTCAGTTAGCACACAGAAAAAATTGAGAGGGGCATGCACAACATTAAGTAAGATATCATAATTTTTCTGTTTAATTTCTTTTATAGTATGTTCTGCATTTGGCAAGTTCCAAGTAGCATACCACAAGACCACAATATTAATATTTTAAAAGAAATGTTTAATATCTTAAGAAACCCAACTTTATAAACTTAAGACATATGATTGAATATTGCGCGGATAATGGCAATTCTGTATTAAGGGCAGTCTATAAATATAGTGTCTTTCAAACTACACGTTATGTATAATACAGCAGAGGTACAGAAATGCAGGTGTGTTACAGATGTAACAAAGAATGAAAAATTATCTAGAAGAAAATACAAAAATTATGAAAACCCCCAAATTTGTTAATAAAACTGGCTTATAAAGAAACTCAACATTTGGGACAACTATAGCTCTGGACTATTAAAATGTACAGAAAGACTGTTTACACCATTGCACATTATTATTCCCTTTTACTTTTAAAATATTGTGAAACGTGGAATAAAATTAGAGTTGACCCGAGTCATATGCATGCACACATATGAAAAAAAAAGGGGGGGGGAATCCAGCATTGCTATTAAAGTCCCTACGGGAAGCCGCCTGCAGCATTCCAACAAAGATGCTCTCTTTCCCTCCTCATGTAAGAACCAGCCAGTTAGTTAGTGCAAGATGGCTGCAAATTAAGGAGAAGCTAATTCAAAGTGGTTTATTACAAAACACAACCCCTCTGATAATCACAAATCAATGCAAGTTGGTTTGAAAATATTTTAAGGCACTTCTCACTGCTCAGAAAGCAGTGCATTAAGTTAAGGCATACATTATGTTATCTAGAGGTAACAAAGCTTTAGAAGGCTTGAAGCATGCTAGCCAACAAGTTTATGGGACTATGCAAGTGGCTGTTATTATTTCTAAGCTCGTTGAACACCACATGTTGAATAAAGATTCTCCTAGAATCACGGTTTTGATTGTAGCCTGAGAGGTGCCTCCAATCACCATTTTTTGAGAAACTCAACGGGTTGGCGGTGATATGTTCCAAAAGGACAAAACAGCAAGTTTCTCTCTCTGGTTTCACCTGGAGCTGCCTTGACTTCCGTGACTACTCACTGATCGAGAGGTGCTATAACGTTTTTTCACAATCATGCTGATGTAGGCTTTCATCAGTTTGGCAATGTCAACAACCTACCAAGACAATAACAATGCAAAACCAGTTAATGCACACTTCAGGCAATGGTCTTTGGTGTTGTGAAGAGCATATTTATGAGATTTTTACCTCCCGGCAGTGTGATGTGGTATACTCTGCGAAAAGTTGGTACCCTGTTTCTTTTAGATTAGCGCTAATTTTATAAATTGTCACAGAAAAAATCAGCTTGGCTGTAACACAGCCTATCGTTACAACATACAATTTGTTGAAATCAGCAAACCTTTTGGTAGTCAATGAAAACAGTGTGGCAAAGGTAACTCTACCCAGCAAGCTATAAAATTGAATGGCCAATAGTCACATGACTAGAATTTACAAAACTGTATGTACACCTCTAAAAAATTTTAACCAAATGTTGGCAGGGCTGGTAGTCTACTAAGAAAATTAGGCTAGCAATTTTTTGTGAAAACCTATACTATTGGGTGAAATTTATGAAGACCGTCCAGCTGTCTTTAAATAGCTAAACTAAATACAATTTGCCAATGTTTATCTTTTATTTTGAAGAAAAACTTTACACTTCCAGCCTGGACTTATATAAGATTACTTGGAGGTAAGTCTCACTGAGATTTGCTCCCAAATAAGAATACAATTCTAGAATACAATTCTAATCCCATTTACCTGGGAGTAAACCCCACTGATTTTACTAGGACTTACTTCAGAGTAGACCTGAGTAGATTCAGTGGGACTTCAGCAACATTACTCTGTATGGAACTGTAACCCATAGAGCTCAAGATCGCCGATTTGAAAATCCTACAGAACTTCACTTTTGAAGAAGAGCAAAGGTGCACACAAGCCTAACTCAAGTTTCCTATTGCCTCAGTCTAATGCATGCTTACCGGGAAGCAAGTCCCACTGAGTTCAATGGAGCTTAATCCCAAATAAGCATGTGTAGGATTGCAGTTGAAGATTTTAATCCTGATGTGAAATTGTGCAGGCGAAAGAATCATGGAAGGCTTTCTATTTCTGAATACTGGCATAGTGGATTCAGTTTATTCATCCTGCTTATTTTAAAAACAAGGAAAGCAGAACTGAATGGCTAGTTCCTTTCTTACCTCAAGTGTTCCAAAAAGCAGCTCTCTCTCATCCACAACAATCTTGTAGACATTAGCAAGGGGAGCACCAAAGGAGAGGATGTGCTCATACTGAAATATTTCTAAAGGCCTTCCCTCTCCGCGTTTGTAGACAGAAACTGCATCAGCGCTGACACCCAACCAAAGTTCTTGAGGGAAGCCCCCTTCTTTACACTGGGGAAAAATAATGTCAAGGTGAATGGTAGAAAACAGAAATGATGATTCCAAAAATGCAATTTAAAATTATACATTTTTATAGTATTTCTTTTAGCATACATTGCCCTTTTCTCACTGAACATGTTTAGTGAGGTAAGTTATTCTGGGAGTTATCTGCCTGAGCCTACACAATTATTTCCATTGTCAGAGGAGAGATCTGAACATGTTTCAAAGGACTAAATTAAACACTCACCTTTGGGCCACAACTGGTTTAGAAAGGATGTGCAATTAACTACTGCAGACTATTCTCCTCTTATAATTTCCTGCACTTGTACATATGAAGTCTGATTCCTTGTACAGACAAATCTAAGCCTAAATTACGCCAGACATTTACCTACTAATGTTAATCCCCAAAAGACATATCAAATGCTTGAACTGTGTGGGGAAATGCGGCCCTTAAGATGGGTAGTAGCTGAGTGGATGGGTAAGCTGTTCCTCAGATTTATATACACACACACTAATGTTTTACTGTTCAGTTTCCTGGCCTCTTAAGCACAGCAGCTGTTGCCAATTCCACAGTGTAAAATGGATAATCTGGGATGTGGGTGCAGATTAAAGTAGGGTCTGATGATGTCACAAATGTTCAGTTCCTTAAAGCAGGGGAGGAGCTGGCATTCTCTTATGCAGTTCCCGAGGCAGAAGGGGGATTTGGGTGTGTGCAGGCTCGCAGCTGAAATTCCACAGCCGTAACCCTTTTCTCAGGTTCTAATCAAAACCTAGACAGCATCTTAAAAAGCAGAGACATCACCTTGCCAACAAAAATCTGTATAGTTAAAGCTATGGTTTTCCCAGTAGTGATGTATGGAAGTGAGAGCTGGACCATAAAGTCTGATCGCCGAAGAATTGATGCTTTTGAATTATGGTGCTGGAGGAGACTCTTGAGAGTCCCATGGACTGCAAAAAGATCAAACCTCCATTCTTAAGGAAATCAGCCCTGAGTGCTCACTGGAAGGACAGATCCTGAATCTGAGACTCCAGTACTTTGGCCACCTCATGAGAAGAGAAGACTCCCTGGAAAAGACCCTGATGTTGGGAAAGATTGAGGGCACAAGGAGAAAGGGACGACAGAGGACAAGATGGTTGGACGGTGTTTTCGAAGCTATGAGCATGAGTTTGACCAAACTGTGGGAGGCAGTGGAAGACAGAAGTGACTGGCGTGCTCTGGTCCAATGGGGTCATGAAGAGTCTAACATGACTAAACAACAACAACAAATCAAAACCTACATACCCTCACCTGTAAAATATTCAGGAGAAGGCAGACAAATTTGCAAACTCATAGAACGTGACCATACAAAATGTGTTACTATGTGTTATACTACAAATTGTTTAGCTGTAGTTTATTTTTTTATTTAGTCTTATGAAGAAGAAGAAGAAGAAGAAGAAGAGTTTGGATTTGATATCCCGCCTTTCACTCCCTTTAAGGAGTCTCAAAGCGGCTAACATTCTCCTTTCCCTTCCTCCCCCACAACAAACACTCTGTGAGGTGAGTGGGGCTGAGAGACTTCAGAGAAGTGTGACTAGCCCAAGGTCACCCAGCAGCTGCATGTGGAGGAGCGGAGACGCGAACCCGGTTCCCCAGATTACGAGACTACTGCTGTCAGCAACGCCCGTGGAATTTTGGTATACTCACCTCTACGTCAAAGAGTGTGGACCCATAGCCAGGCCACTCCTTAATCAAACTCATGTACTTGATCATTGCTTGCTCTTGGTTCATTCCTTGCAGTTTTTTCCATTTATCAATCACATTAGTCCTGGCTGCGAAGATTTCCTCTTTGACCCACATATCAAGCATCTGATCCTCTTCCATCTTCTGCCTGCTGATGGAACTGCTGCGGAAACTCCTCCTCAGGGTTCCTTCTAGAAAATTGGCCCGCTTCCTCTCTATCCTCTCCGCAGCGGTAAATGTTTTAGTGGACTGGATAATACGGGACGTGAGCCTCTGCAGTGGGTAGACTTCTTCCATTTCTGGCATAGCGGTACTGGATGAAGTGTAGTCTCCTTGTAGGTATTGGAGCCGCAAGGCAGCAAGGACCTGGAGGGCTTCTTCAGGAGCTGGATAATGTCCTCTAATCACTGCTTCATGTGCCTAATGGAAAAAAGGAAAACAAGACGTTTACAGGCATGCAGCAGAACATACTGAATCCTAAATTTGCTGCTGTAGCGTAGTGGTAATAAAACTGAACTGTGCACCAAGAAGGCTCTAATTTCAATCTTGTTTCACCCATAATCTCGCTGCGTGGCCTTGGTCAAGCTACTACTTCTCAGCCTCAGTGCTCCCCCCACAAAAATACACTCCAGAACAAGGAAGGTAATATTTGCCTTACATAGCTTTTGTAGAGATTAAAACAAAGTAACATGTGAGATGCTTTGCAGGCTTTAAAATAGTACAGTGAAACCTCAGTTGCTGAATGCTTGGGAAGCTGAACAATTTGGAACCCAAACGCCAACAAACCAGAAGCGAATGCTTCCATTTTCGAATGATTTTTGGAAGAAGAATGGCTTCCTTGGCGCGTTTTTCATTTTTTCCCATTGTCTTTGCGGCCAGCCCATTGATCCTCGGTTTTCGAATTTTTCGGAAGATGGAACAGTCTTCCGGAATGAATTAAGGTCAAAAACTGAGATTCCACTATATACAAGTATTATTTATGTACATTATACATTCTTGCTGCTTGAAAAAGCAGGAAATATATATGAACAAGCTTCTTCCACTGGGGTACCTTTGGCAAAGCATAAAGAGTGCTTAAATGAAGAGAACCACCAGAGGGCACCCCAGGCAGCATCTTCTCCAGGGAACGAACAAACTTAGAAATACTTGCAAGCCTAAAGTTGGCTTTGGTATTGTTGCATTATAAAGGGTTCAGTATTGTTTAATTGACCATAAGTACATGTGCAATTGTTTGATACAGATGTGACAAAGGAAAATGAATAAAGCTCAAATGACAAAAAAGTTGCAGACATAATTACAAAATATTCAGCCTGCCAAGTTTTATGATAGGTCATGCAAGGCTTTTGGGGGAAATTGTTTCTAATCCATGAATGTTTCATGAAATAAAAACATTTTTACTTTAGGTTCTGATGGTGCTTGGCTGTTCTCAACTTTATATGGCAGGAGTCCTGTGAGGTTGTTTGGATATAACTCCTCCAGAAGATACAGTGACAGGGAAAGTGATATAGCTACTTGTTACAAGTAATTCTCATGAAAAGTTACAAAACACATGGAACATATATAGCCATTTTAAAAAGGTAAAGGGACCCCTCACCATTAGGTCCAGTCGTGACCGAATCTGGGGTTGCAGTGCTCATCTTACTTTATTGGCCGAGGGAGCCGGCGTACAGCTTCCAGGTCATGTGGCCAGCATGACTAAGCCGCTTCTGGCGAACCAGAGGAGTGCATGGAAACGCCGTTTACCTTCCCGCCGGAGCGGTACCTATTTATCTACTTGCACTGTGTGCTTTTGAACTGCTTGGTTGGCAGGAGCAGGGACTGAGTAATGGGAGCTCACGCCGTCGCAGGGATTCGAACTGCTGACCTTCTGATCGGCAAGTCCTAGGCTCTGTGGTTTAACCCGCAGCGCCACCCGCGTCCCTATACCCATTTTACTGATGGGCAAATGACGTGGGATATAGGGGACAATACAGTACATTAACTATGGAAAATGCAGTGATAGCTTTGAAAGGATATTAGACAAATCTATGAGGATAGAGGCTATACATAGCTACTAGTCATGATGACTATATGCTGCCTCCAGCATCAGAGGCACCTTGCCTCCAAATACCAGTTGCGCAGCAACAATGGCAGGAGAACAGGGCCTCTGCTCCTGTGCCCTGCTTATGGGCATCTCACAGGCATCTGATTGGTTGCTGTGGGAAAATGGACACTGAACAAGATCAGATGCAGCAGGGCTCTTAATTTCTAGTGATGTAACAATCACGGCTTGCGAAACATGGCTGAGCTATCTGCCAACCTCCCATTCCCACCACCCTTCTGAGTAATACCCCTCCCCACCTTCTCTCTATATAGAAGGATCTGGCAACTTCTGTTTCAGTGTATCTGAAGAAGTGTGCATGCACACGAAAGCTCATACCAAGAACTAACTTAGTTGGTCTTTAAGGTGCTACTGGAAGGAATTTTTTTATTTTGACTATGGCAGACCAACACGGCTAACTATCTATGGCTGAGGAAGTCAGGAATGAGCACCACCAGGTTCCCCTCTCTCCTTGCTGATCTGCCTCAATCCAGGTCCATTTAAACCAGGAGTTCCTTGTTACGTAGGTAGGTGTCAATCACAGCAGCTTGCCTCTTTGATTTGAATGGAGTCTCTCTCCCTCTCCCTCTGTGTGTGTACCTCACATCACTTACTCTTCCCCAAAATATAACAACCTTATTTCCTCTCCGTACCTGCTCAAACATGAATGCAAATTCCACACTATCTTTTGGCACATGCTCCGTGTCCAGGAAGCAGTAGAGCTTGAAGTAAAATTTCCACGCTGTATTCTCACCTTCTGCAGCAGCACCAAGCCTGGGAAAACACAAATACACAGCATTTTGAGTACAAATAATCAAATATAAACTGACAATAAAATCTAAAAGCTGTATTTAAGATGAGAGTTGAAACTTTTGCTATGTGGAACATGTGGATTTGGTAATCAGGATCTTAATCTATAGCTCAAATATCAACTTCCATGAACACCAGTTTATACATTCAGCAAAATCAAATAGTCAAATGTTACTGATAGGGTTCAGGCTGTAGAGTTGGAGTTGCATGTTTGAATGTAACCTCATGTGTGTATCAGATTACAAAAAATGTATAAACTCTGTCCCACTTTATGATGCAGGTGCTCAAAATCAAGCAGGATTCAGGCATATTTAGTGGAACTGCAAAACTGAAGGGATCTTTTAGATTAAAATGATTAGGAAAACAACAAATTGCAAACTAGAGACAGATCCTTTGGTTATTCTATTAGGAAAATTAAGGAGGAGGAAGTACTCCCCCCCCAAAAAAGACAAAATAATGGTGGCAAATACTTTAGCTGCAGCAATGTCCAAATATGGGAAGGGGGGAGAGACTACAAAATAATGAGAACAGGTTATTTGACACAGGAGTCTAATGTTTAAAATATTGCATTATTATTATTATTATTATTATTATTATTATTATTATTATTATTATTTTATTTTTTTTAAAAAAAGCTCTGGCGAGGATCCTTAGACAAGCAACAACAAACACACCCCAGTGGCAACCTCCCACTCAAGCACATACCAGCCAAAGAACTGCATTTTGCAAAAAATGAAACACAGAGAATTGGGAGGGTCAGGGAGCCTCTGCTGGGGCCAAAGGATGTATATGAGAGCACTGTGCTGCCTATGGGTATCATTGTTGGGGATGCCAACTCTAATGTTAGTTTTCCATCTGTAGGCAGGTTTTTGTTTCTTTAATAAGCCTATGACATCTAGCCGGCTCAGAGCAACTGGTGGTCAAGTGAGCAAGATCATGGATTAATGTCTCACAGTTGAGGTCCTAACCAGGATAATACAAGGAATCAAAACCCACAGAAGAAATTTGATTCATGGGTAAAAACTTTAGCGGAAGCAAATACATAAGGTAACGGTAAAGGGGCCCCTGACCAGTCGTGGCCGACTCTGGGGTTGTGGCGCTCATCTCGCTTTATTGGCCAAGGGAGCCGGCGTACAGCTTCCGGGTCATGTGGCCAGCATGACTAAGCCGCTTCTAGCGAACCAGAGCAGTGCATGGAAACGCCGTTTCCATAAGAGTGGTTCCTATTTATCTACTGGCACTTTGACGTGCTTTCGAACTGCTAGGTTGGCAGGAGCAGGGACCGAGCGACGGGAGCTCACCCCGCCGTGGGGATTCGAACCACCAACCTTCTGATCGGCAAGTCCTAGGCTCTGTGGTTTAACACACAGTGCAACCCACGTCCCTTAATACATAAGGTACTGGATGCAAATTTGAAGCAGGTTTAAAACCCAGTCCTCCAGCCCATTAACAAAATATAAAACAGGACTGCTAGAGAATTGGGAAGGTGAAAGTACTGGGGAAGCTCTTTTTACTATTTGCCACAATTGCAGTAACCAGCTTTGCACCAATATCAGTTTCAGCAGCAGTGTTAGGAGACTGGTGCACAGATGAACTTTAAGCTGCCACTGAGATTCTGGGAAAACTACCTGTGCAAATGCGTTGTGACTAGTTCCTTTGTTAGAGATGTACCATTTGTGGAAAATTATACAGAAGAAAAGGCTTGGACTGAAGACGAAGTCCAAGGGGGGAGGGTTGCAGGTGGTAAGGCACGAGAGAGGAAATTTTAGGACAGCACAACACAAGTACCACAATGAATAGTGATGAAATCATTCCCAGGCTTACAAGCCCTTCATTAATCCCTCTTTTACAGTAGAGGGCAGTGGATGGGGGAGATGCCATTGATTCACGAAAGGGAAATTTAAAAGGCTGCGGTTAGGGCTTTTAATTGCTTACTTATTAGGAGAGGCACACTCACTTTTCAAACTTTGCCAAGACATCAGCCACAACGGTCCTGCTTTCAATGGCTTTATCTGTAGTTCCATTGTATTCAAACAAGGCAAACATATTTCTGCTGTCTTCCATGGCCAGACCCCGAATTAACTTTTCAACAACCTAGTAGACAAAAACCAAAAACGAGACAAAGAATGTTAGACCATAAAAGGTAAAAGCATCAATTAGCCACACTGAAGGGTAAGGTACAAATTATGTTCAAAAGCATACAAACATCTATTTTTTTCATTGTGCCTGCTTTTGTTTTTAACTTTCAATAGTCAACATTTCACATTCCAGGCTCTTTCTTGATAAAGCATTTCCAGATAATAGACTTCACGTTTTTAAATTGGCTAGAAACATCAATAACTGTTGGAAGATACACATATAGTACAGATGGACTATTCTTCTTAAGAATGACCAACAGCTGGCATACTGCAAAGTTTCTGCTCTTCAACTAAAAGTAGCCAAGCATAATCATAAAGCCAAATACGTAATATCAATAAAAGCATAGACAGAACTACATCCAACCCAAAGCAAATTTATTGTTGCATCTGCTATACCACATTTCTCTCTCATACTGTTCCTCACATTTGGTCCTGCACTGTGATTTGCATGTCTGTACAAATCAAAACTATTAGGGTCTCCTAATATGTTTCTTCACAATGAAAAATAGGCAACATTCATAAACACTGCGTTTTACCCAGACTAGATCCACTGAAATTAATAAACATTACTCAGTTGGACCCATTAATTTCAAAAGATCTTCTCTGAGTAAAACGGCATTGCCTACCACCCTATATGCTTCTGTATCTCAGAAGACAGATCACTGACTAAAATTATATGGTTATTAGTAAATCACATACAACTTTAAATTAAAGTTCAATAGGCCACAAACACACTGCACAAAATGGCAGACCCTCCACACACTGAAGCTCAACCCAGGCAATCCAGTCCAAGCCTCATCTTACCTCACCAGCAGTGGTGTGGGAGTTTATGGTGATCTTACAGGATCCCCCGCCATGACAGTAGACCGTGGATGTCATCTCTTGTCTGTTGATCAAGGCTTCAATTTCATCCCGGGATGGCACAAACTCTCTGCCTTTGGTTTTTTTCAGCGATTCATAAATGAAGAGGGCATACTTCTCCATTTCTGTGCCTGGAAACTGGTCACGCACCCTGTGGGGGGAAACCTTGAGATTTAATTGCTCCATGTTTTGTTTTCTTGAATGTGGTGGTTTGAAAAGCATTTAAGAGGCAATGGTGGGAGCATTCAGCCCAAGCAACTACTGTTGTGGCCGTGAGACCATTTTCACCAACCCTCTACAGTGGCACCTCATTTTTCAAACGCATCTGTAGTCGAACGTTTCGGAATGCTGAAAACCCGGAAGTGCCTCAGTTTTCGAATGCGCCTCAGAAGTCGAATAGAAAACGTGGCTTCCATTTTAAGTTTTCCATTTTGAGGCTTCTGCTTCCGGACATTTCGGACCTCGAACGGACTTACGGAATGGATTGTTTGAAAACCGAGGTACCACTGTATATCAAAAGGCTCCTCCACCACCCCATGAATAGATCGTTCTTGCAAGCAAGATGGTTGCATAGAAAGCTCCTTTGTATTGACATCTTATATTTGCAGGCATGTTGATGGTGGATAACTGCACCCTGTCTCTGCCTTGTGCTGTTCCATCCTCCCGGAATCACAGTTCTTCTTTCCCTCAAGCTCTGGGCAGGAGACTGCATATGACTCCCAGCTTGGTTACATTTCTCTTATCTGGCGTCTTTTCAGCCCAGCTCTTCTCTGCACTGAGTTCTGGCTCAGCTGGCCTCAGATTTGGCCCAGCGTTCCAACCTTGGGAGATACAGCCTCTCCTCTCTGCTTCCATCTCTGCTTCCTTGGAGTCCCTTTCCTGCTTTGCACTTTCATTCTCCCTCTCTCTGCCCTTGCTTTGTATCCTGGCTATTCCCTTATGTGGTGTGGCTCCCTGAGGTCCAGCCAGTCAGTCCTACAGCTGTCTCCCATCATCTCCTCCAAGATGCGTTAGTTTCCAGTGTTTGCTTGATGGGCCAATGGCAGAAATTCCTGACATCTGCAGAACCTGCTGAGCCCTGCTCTTACTCCCAACTCTAAGGGTGTTTAGGGATATGTCCCTGTCCACAACACACCTCTCTCCAGGATACAATAGTGAGCCCAACATGAACTTAGAGGCAGGCTGTATACCCAGTTCAACAGCACACCACATGACCACTTTTCTCTCCAAGGTCAGCTCCTGCAGATCACACCACTCAGTTAGCTCTATGGGTCAAATAAAACAAGCTGTGGAAGTTTCCTACCCTTGTACCTTCAAACTATTGCATGGCCCACCATTGCGTGCAATCATCCATAGCTCCGCTTACCTTTTTAGGTGGAACTTCAGGTATCTGAGGATCCCGCGGCTTGGCAGAAACATGCAGCTCATGCAAGTGAGGATCTGCCAGCTGTACAGATTGCCAACGCTCCCCGGATTAGGCATTTTGCTGGTCTGCTTGATCAGCTGGCAGTAGAGCTCATCGCGCAAAGGCCGTAAATCATGCCCCGTCTGCAGAATACCCTGAATAATAGGAATGGGGTCTGACACGGACTCAAGTTGCTGCAGAGAATTAAAGATCTTGATAGCTTCATCCTGGAGGGTGGTGTAGCCTTTGTCTTTTAGCACTAGAAAACAGAACATGGAAGTACATCTCGTTGCTCAGACAATCAAACTATTGTAATTCACACGGGGCAAGCATTTGAAACAGTAAGTCTCATCAGGTGTGTTTACAAAGCTCCCATTTTATTATTATACTGGAACAATTAAGGTACATAGTTTTCATAGATGTCCGAATGTCTGCCCTTATTCCTTTTTTCCTACTTTCTTGGAAATGGGTTATTTTGTCAAATATTTGGGTATCAATGGTTTTGCGTCAAATGATTTATTTTTAAAAGTTATCTGCAGTATCATTTACTGTTGCTTGGTTTTTTTATTCTGAAGCTGCATTAACTATTTTAAGATTTTGTCTATGTTTTATTTGTATACTTCTAAGGCTTAAATTTTTTTTGTAATCTGGCCAGAGATGGTGAGGGAGGTATAAAAATCATATAAATAAATTTGGAGCGGGGAGCAGTGGGCTGCAAAGTGATCCTGTCTGGCTCCTGAAAATTCTGGGCAACACTGTATTGATCCCACACTGGGGAAGCCACAGCCTCCTTCTCCAGCTAAGCTAGGGGAGCGCTAGTTTCTTCATATCCTCAGTCATGCTTCCTGGGCATTGCCAAAACTTTTCCTCGTGAAGTGTATTAATGAACCAGCCCCATGCAGTTGGGTTCAAATGTTTATTTCCCTCTTGGTTTCACATTGCCCTTTCCTACTTAGAATACTGATGGCGAAGGAGAATTGGGAAGAGGTACAGACACCATAAAGAAGGCTGATTGCCTAAGAATTGATGCTTTTGAATGATGGTGCTGGAGGAGACTCTTGAGAATCCCATGGACTCTTGAGAGTCCCATGGACTGCAAGAAGATCAAACCTATCCATTCTTAAGGAAATATCTACTGGAAGGACAGATCCTGAAGCTGAGGCTCCAATACTCTGGCCACCTCATGAGACTCCCTGTAAGACCCTGATGTTGGGAAAGATTGAGGGCACAAGAAGGGGACGACAGAGGACGAGATGGTTGGACAGTGTTCTTGAAGCTAACAGCATGAGTTTGACCAAACTGCGGGAGGCAGTGGAAGACAGGAGTGCCTGTCGTGCTCTGGTCCATGGGGTCACGAAGAGTCTGACAAGACTAAACAACAACAACAACAACAACAACAGAAACCAGGAGTATGATTTGGAGTGATGAGTTGGGAACAGCACTTGGCAGTTCCTGGCAACCTCTATTGGTTAAATATATAGCAGCAAACTGATGAGAAGATTACTGTTAAGGTGATGAGCGAAGGAGCCAAGGCATCTCATCTTCATGAAAGTGTCCCAAGGCAAAAGTGGTTTTGCAAAGGGAAGGGAATGGGCTTGAGTGTCTGAAGGACTTACCGTTCAGGTTGATGTCCCCATATGGAAGTGGCAATAGCGGAGAATGCAGTGGGTGCTGTGTATAGCGAAGAATCGGGTTCCTCTTATAGATCTGCTCAACAACTTCGGGGTTCAGGCAGTTCTCCTGTGTAAATAGCAAGATTATTCACAGGCTGAGGATGAAAAACAAGTCTCCACTGAATGCTTGTGAAAGGTTGACAGCTCAAAAGGGAAATGGTTCTACCAGAAAGAGCTGACTTGTTTTGGAGCGGAATATAAACTTCAGGAAAAAGCACATCACCCACGCACCACCCATGACCATTTAAGTATTTTTAGATATTAATAATGCTTTTAAATGTGTTACATTTTAATTTAATTTTATTTGTCTTGCCCTGAGCTCCTCTGGGATGAAACAGAAGATGAAAATTGGAAAAAATAAAAGCCATCACCACCAATTTAGAAGAGTTATAACCCACTAAAATAAACACTGTGCACCCTAAAAATCACAATAAAATACATAAGAACGGAGAGCTAAAAAAACCCAAATCAGAGTAACATTAAACCATTTGTAGCAGCACAGTGCAAAGCTAAAAGAATCCAATATCATGAGAAAATAGGAACACGTTGACCAGTTAGTTGCCTAGAGGCTGAGATAAAGTCTACTGTGCTTGCTAAGGCTGCTGCCTGGTATCATGGGCCCAATTCACAAATAGAACAGAATGAAACAAAGATCTGGCACTCTCTTGATTTTTGTTTTATTCCCGAGTCCTAAATATGCAGAGCAGCATGAGCACCTCTTTGTGGTAGTACAAATGTGACCAAGAACAGTGTCACTACCATTGTCGTATTCCTCCACCTCCTATTGCAAGTGGGGACTGCAACAAAATGTTGCAGCGTGGAATGTTCTTGTTCAAGGTTCTAGCCAGTCAGCTATAGCTCTTTCAGGCTATACCACCCTCCCAGTTCTTGTTTTGCCTCCCCCTGCCTCTGCCACTGAGCAATTACAATCCTCACTGGAGTTTTCCCCACAAAACCTAATGAGTTTCTTCTTCAAACAACAGCCTCAGTTTTGGAACATTTAACAATTCTCTTTCTTTATGAGTGGAAAATAATGTGGTTGATTGTCTTCTGGAAGCGTATTTTTCCAAGACCATGAGCCTACCTTAATGTCTTGAATAAGCTGCTGGGTGGGGGTGTCTATGGGGGCTTTTGTGTCGATCACATTCTGGATAGCACTTGACCAGCGAGTGGCTTCGTTGAGAAGTTTGGTATAGAGGCGGTAGCAGTGCTTGCGCCCGTACACGGTCACATTCCAGTAACCTGAGGCAAGAGTAAATAAGAAAACACCTTGTTAATCTGATTTACTCAAACTATTAATAGACAAGTGGTGAAGGTGAGCTGTCAAAAATCATAACAGTGACGGTGGGTGACTCAAAGGAGTGCAGTTCATAAGTCTGATCTGCAGGCTTATTAATGTTTATAGTATACTGCTTTCTTGAAGAAACCTGATATACTGTATCCTGTATTACTTAACATCATACAGATCAAAACAGTGCAAAGGCCGGTTCTCTACATCTCTGAAGCGTGTGCAAATTAAAACCACTTTAGAGGCCAATTTAGGAAGAATAGGTAAAAAGGTACCCTGACGGTTAGGTACAGTCAAGGATGACTCTGGAGCCAGCGTACATCTTCCGGGTCATGTGGCCAGCATGACTAAGCCGCTTCTGGCAAACCAGAGCAGCGCACGGAAATGCCGTTTACCTTCCCGCCGGAGCGGTACCTATTTATCTACTTGCACTTTGACATGCTTTCGAACTGCTAGGTTGGCAGGTGCTGGGATCAAACAACGGGAGCTCACCCCGTCGTGGGGATTCGAACTGCCGACCTTCTGACTGGCAAGCCCTAGGCTTTGTGGTTTAACTCACAGAGCCACATTAGCTCCAAAACAGTACACTAGCGGCCATAATTGTGGAAACCTTTTGGGGAAAGTGTATTTCCGAGGTTTGATGGCTCATAGCACCACTTTTTTTTTTTTTTTTGGAGTAATACCATAAAATTATATATACTCGTGTATATGGGAGGCTTAAGAATACACTTTTTGTAGTTTGCCTAACACTTTAAATTGAAATCCTTTTCAAACCCCAAAGTATTTTAGCAGATTTTTAATATGATTCTCAATGGCCACATCATTTGAATCTACGGGAAGAGTTCCTGCTGAAATTAGTTACCTGTTTCTTTAAAGATTTTCTCATCCGGTGGTACCACAGAGCAGAGGCTGTTCAATACCAGGGTGCCCAGTTTGAGGGCATTCTTCTCGGAGCTTTTGTAATAATCCAATGAGTTGTGTGTCAGGACAAACCACCGCTTCTTCAACTTCAACAAAGTCATCTTTGGGCTGTTCTTAACCTCCTTATGTAGCCATCCTAGTTTAGAGAAAAAACATTTCCTGAATACTGATGCTCTTCTAGAGCTGCTCTCAACTTTTGGCTGCTAGTCACTTTCTCAAAACTTATTTTTAAAACCCCCTGCTATTTACAGCACATAAAAGAACAAAACAGCATTTACTGAGTCCTTCTCAGAAGGCTGTTTTGATGTAGGACTTAATAACCGTTCTTAAGTCAAGATGAAGATGAAGCCAGAATGTTTCTGCACATCTGGGCAGAATCTCATCAGGTCTAATACATGTAGGCATGTCACATATTAACACCTAAGCCATGTACAATGGGGTTCAGTGGAGAATGGATTTTGTTTTGTGAGTGTGAGTTGGGTGTGTACTAAACCATTCCTCCATTCTTCCCCCTCAGAGAAGAAGGGAAAAAATGGCATAGGTTGGCTGGCAATATTTAAACTTTTTAGAAAAGAACACCCCCCCCCCAAAAAAAAAACCTTCCAAACCCACTGGCATTTTTATCATGATAGCAGCTACCAGTTATTTAGGGGGGAAGTACTACAGATTTTTTTTTTAAAATCTGACATTCCACAATTCCAAATCCCCTTCTCTGAAGCAACTCAGAAACTATTTAGTTCTCACAGTTACCTTGAAACTGCACCTTCCCCTCTCAGGGAAGGAGAGGGCAATGGTAAATGCCTCCCCAACTTTGGGGTGAACTAACTACTTTGTTATTGTTCAATCCACCCTCTGTGTTAATATAAAACAAACGGAGAATACCCAGCTCTAAAATCCTCCCTGTGCTTTAGAAGGAATCCTTTCCCATTCAGCCCAATGTCACAAGCTTTAACAGGAGATATTTGGGGCAGAGTTGCCAAAAATATCAGTGAGACTAGTGGGTCTACCTCAATCAACTCTAAGAATCTTCCGCACCCAACTCTGTTCTTATAGCCTTTTCAGATTTCCCCCCACCTCCTATAGCAGGCATAAGCAAACTCCGGCCCGCCAGATGTTTGGGACTACAATTCCCATCATCCCTAGCTAACAGGACCAGTGGTCAGGGATGATGGGAATTGTAGTCCCAAACATCTGGAGGGCTGGAGTTTGCCTATGCCTGTCCTATAGTCTTGCATCAGCATAAATAAACTAAAAGTTGCCCGACTGGTATGGATGAGGAGAGGCAACAGACCTCATAGCAATATTGTGGCTAGTAGAGGAAGGAGCTGCTTCTCATTACGGCATCGTAAAGGAACTAAAAACTCCTCTTGACATAAAAGACTATTGCAAACATCCACGCTTTGGCTTTTTGACATAAGATGTACTGCTTAAATGTGGCCTCCTCAAGTTATTAGCAAGTACTTTGGGAGCCAGAGTTTAGTAAGAAAAATGCCCCATTTTGCAGGGGGATTTCATCTGAAAGATGCTCCTACCTCTCACAATGAACTCTTGTCCCTCTACTCGGGTGTCGCCTTTGGATCTCTGCAGCAGGGTGATCCAGTGATGCATCTCCTCTGGAGTGTCAGCGTTGCAGTGGAGAACACGATTAGCGGTGATGATCACAAATGAATTGGGTCTGCACGGGGAAAAACAAATAAAGCAAAAAAGGCCTGTATAGTAAACATGGATACTATTTGGGACCATAACAAAGTGAGTCTGACTCATACAAAGCAATTCTCTTTTGTTTGTACTGTATATTTAAGCAAATGCTGATTCACTTTATTATTCAACTTTGCCTGACTTGTTTTTTAAACCTTGACATTTGACAGCTTGGCACAATCCCACAATTTCAAAACTACAGCCGAACTTGTTTCTGCTTCCACGTTACTCAGGTCTATCTGTGAGAATTAGCTCAAACCTTTGCTGGTTTATTCCAAAGATCAACAGGAAGACACAGGTTCTGAACACAAAACAGAGAAGCTCGATCTATTAGCAAAATAAAGGTAAAGGTAAAGGGACCCCATACCATTTAGGTCCAGTCATGACCAATTCTGGGGTTGCGGCGCTCATCTCACTTTATTGGCCGAGAGAGCTGGCGTACAGCTTCCAGGTCATGTGGCCAGCATGACTAAGCTGCTTCTGGCGAAGCAGAGCAGCACACGGAAACGCCGTTTACCTTCCCGCCAGAGCGGTACCTATTTATCTACTTGCACTTTGACGTGCTTTCGAACTGCTAGGTTGGCAGGAGCAGGGACCGAGCAACGGGAGCTCACCCCGTCGCGGGGATTCGAACCGCCGACCTTCTGATCGGCAAGTCCTAGGCTCTGTGGTTTAACCCACAGCACCACCCGCATCCCACATTAGCAAAATAGAGTGGTTGAATTAAGAACTGCTCTACCTTTCTTTTCTTCTTTAATTTCTCAAGTTGATAGTCTCACAGAAAAAAAACATGTCCTGTTTCAGGACAAAGGGCTGAACAAAAAGTAAGATTTCTGAAAGTGGAACTTGTTCTTACCGATCTGGATTGTCAGATGCACAGACGGAATCGATCAATCCCACATCCAGTGTGCCCTACACAAAAAGGGAAAATGAACATTGTGTTGTCTAGCCCATGGAATACATGCCCATTTAGTTTCATGTGTGGATGGTAACACAAACTGTGATGATGATAATAATACTTGATTTAGAGAATGAGGGTTAGTGGGTTGGAATTCAACAATAAGAGGTAGTGGAAAAACATCAGTTGCTTTTGAGCAAGTTGAACAAAAACTCTTGATAAGGCTTTATTTTATACTGGCACTAAAGGTAAAGGTAAAGGGACCCCTGACCATTAGGTCCAGTCGTGACCGACTCCGGGGTTGCGGCGCTCATCTCGCTTTATTGGCCGAGGGAGCCAGTGTACAGCTTCCAAGTCATGTGGCCAGCATGACTAAGCCGCTTCTGGCAAACCAGAGCAATGCACGGAAACGCCGTTTACCTTCCCGCCAGAGTGGTACCTATTTATCTACTTGCACTTTGACGTGCTTTCGAACCGCTAGGTTGGCAGGAGCAGGGACTGAGCAACGGGAGCTTACCCCATCGCGGGGATTCGAACCGCTGACCTTCTGATTGGCAAGTCCTAGGCTCTGTGGTTTAACTCACAGCGCCACCCGCGTCCCATACTGCCACTACTGCAAGGAATAAAATGCCTTGCAGGCATGAACAGAAAGTTGTTTAATCACAGACTGTATGCTCATCGGTATTTTACTGTAATTGCGGCAATCTCACTTGGCGTACATGTCAAAATCTGTTTCCAGAGTTTCCCCCAACAAGCTGCTCCCAGTTCTGCCATCAAATTCACCAAACCACTTCCTGAAGGCTTTTATAGGGGGAGCATGAATGCCCATTTTCTATTCATTATTTATCTCTGCAATTTGTAGACTCATCCATCATGTCAACACGATTCCAGGATGGTTTCCAATAGTGCACAAAATAGAACAATATATATTAACAGTTATTTAAAAGATGATTAATCGAAGCAAGCAATAGAGCAGAGCAAGAAAACCAATCAGCAGTTTCTGATTTACTTCAAATGCCAAGGAGAACATATTCAAACTACCTTGCACAACATCGTAACATTTTACCACTTCATAGGTGGGACACTGTTGCAATGCAAACAAGTCCGGCCCGGGGGCCTAATCCTAATCCGCCTGTTGGTTTAATCCAGACCCTGCTCAACAACTTCAATCCTTTAAATAAGTCCAACAACTTTGGTCGGCCCTCACGCATGTTCACATCATTCACTTCTTTGAAAAAAGTTTGGACACGCCTGCTTTAGGTGGTGGAGCCTGTCAGCAAGTAGAAACAATCCTACTTTGCCAAGTACACGGGAAAAGGGGAATCTTTCTACATTGACTGGTGGCAGTGTGCCAGGGTTTCAGAAAGGAGTTTTCCCTAGCCCTGCCTGGAGATCCCGGAAGCTAAATCTTGCACCTTCTGCATATGACCTACCACTAATCTACGTGTGGTGGCAGGACTCATCCAACAACTAGGCCACCTCTTTCCTGGAAAAAACTAAGCAGTGGCTCCACCAACCGTATATGCAACATTCTGAAGCTGATTGTAAGCCTTCCTTACCACGGCATTCTGTGGGTTTGCTTGCTCATCGTGCATTTCCCTGATTTCCTGTTCTGTGGAAGCGTGGACTTGACTCAAGACACTGAACCATTGACTGAAGGAAGAGAAAACACAGAAAAAAGGAGATCAGTAAAAGATTCTCATTCTGGAGGATTGTCTTTACTACTGTCTTGAAATGAAACAAACGTCTGATGACCCGTTTATTTTTCCTTGGAAGGATATTCACATTCCCCACATTCTAGATAAAGCCAAGAGGCACCCCACGCCCTCCCTACCGCAGTTAATGAGCTCCTAAAACAATTACCATATTTTTTGCTCTATAAGACTCACTTTTTCCCTCCTAAAAAGTAAGGGGAAATGTGTGTGCGTCTTATGGGGCGAATGCAGACTGCACAGCTATCACAGAAGCCAGAACAGCAAGAGGGATTGCTGCTTTCACTGCGCAGCGATCCCTCTTGCTGTTCTAGCTTCTGAGATTCAGAATATTTTTTTCCTTGTTTTTCTCCTCCAAAAACTAGGTGCGTCTTGTGGTCTGGTGCGTCTTATAGAGCGAAAAATACGGTAACTATTGTCTGTAAATACAAAATAAATTTGCTTCAAGAATCTGAATCCACTCATCTTCATTCTCCAATTTGTGTGCTGTTATGTCACTACAGTGGTACCTTGGTTTAAGAACAGCTTAGTTTATGAACAACTTGGATGAATCATAGAATCATAGAGTTGGAAGAGACCACAAGGGCCATCGAGTCCAACCCCCTGCCAAGCAGGAAACACCATCAGAGCACTCCTGACATATGGATGTCAAGCCTCTGCTTAAAGACCTCCAAAGAAGGAGACTCCACCACACTCCTTGGCAGCAAATTCCACTGTCAAACAGCTCTTACTGTCAGGAAGTTCTTCCTAATGTTTAGGTGGAATCTTCTTTCTTGTAGTTTGGATCCATTGTTCCGTGTCCGCTTCTCTGGAGCAGCAGAAAACAACCTTTCTCCCTCCTCTATGTGACATCCTTTTATATATTTGAACATCGCTATCATATCACCCCTTAACCTCCTCTTCTCCGGGCTAAACATGCCCAGCTCCCTTAGCCGTTCCTCATAAGGCATTGTTTCCAGGCCTTTGACCATTTTGGTTGCCCTCCTCCGGAATGCTGAAGAATGCTGCAGACCCGAAAGTAGGTGTGTTCCATTTGTAAATTGAGTCCCCCGCTGCTATGGGAAAGCACACCTTGGTTTAAGAACGCTTTGGTTTAAGATCGGACTTCCGGAACGGATTAAGTACGTAAACCAAGGTACCACTGTATTAATATTTACCAATATGACAAGATGAAACTTTTTTTTATTCAAAAGAAGGAACGCTCTCCGTTGTTAGACAGAAACTCTGAGATTTTTCATAGAGAAATCCGCCAGTGATTTTTGCACTAACACTGTATCCGAGTACTTTAAAGCTATCTCTAACAACATTTTTCTTTTTGATTAGAATGCACAAAAATTATCAAACAAAAGACAAAAAGCACCTAGATTCCATACACAATTCATTCAACACATAAAACATTTTGTCATCCGTTTGAAATAGAATTCCCTACCTGAATCACCTTTTCATACATTGAATCACTAGACCCCAACTTCTCAAAGTTACTCTGTATTTTTATGTTCCTCAAAAATGCTGTTTTAAAAGCACCACCTGCCCTCAAATTTTCCTTATTAATTCTTAGCTGATATTTGATTCCTTTTCCAAGTACTAGCAAAAACAATTTTAGCTAATGTACGATAGAAAACTTGTCTGTTTATCCAGATAAACACTGGTTTTAACAAACCAAAGTGTAGTTAATTTCATAAATTTCATTGTAGTTAATTTCATAAATGAACATTTTCAGTTTAATAGGATAGTAAACTGAAAATGTTCATTTATGAAATTAACTACAATCCTCCAATAATTCATTGTGGTCACAAACTTCCACCATATGTGGGAAAATCTTATTTTGATTCCTTACATTGCAGGTATCTCCTGATTCTCTACTTATGTGGTCCATTTCCCACAAAGTTCAATGCCATGGTGTGTTCATCTTGACACAATTCTCTCTTTAATTTACTGAAAGACATTGTCCTTTAGTAAATAAAAAATTCTAAACTTCCTTTTTCTACTATCTATGTCACTTTGAGCCGACAGCTTCAGGGCATTAATTACAATAGCTTTACACCCAACAGAGATAAGAACTAATGCACAACCCAACACTGCAAAACTGAGACTATTTCCTCCTTAATGTGCATTATTAGACATGTTATGCTGCAGTCTACCCACCCACTAATCTGGCATTTTTAAACATTTTGTCACTTTCCACAGCATTCTTAAATCCTCCATTTGGCTAGGTTTTATTGTTAATGGGTGTAAAGTATCATGACACATTTATTCATGTGCTACCTCCTGCATTCTATTTTTCCTTCAAGGAGCCCAAGTGCAGCTGACAGATGCTTTTATCATACTGGGTTATCAGTATGCGGATGATACCATAAATCGGAACCAGTGAAGGCGGTGAAAGTCCTGTGTGAGTGTCTGGAGGCGGTTGGAGGATGGATGGCAACTAACAGATTGAGGTTGAATCCTGACAAGACAGAAGTACTGTTTTTGGGGGACAGGGGCAGGCGGGTGTGGGTCTTCCCTGGTCCTGGATGGGGTAACGGTGCCCCCGAAGGACCAGGTGCGCAGCCTGGGAGTCATTTTGGACTCACAGCTGTCCACAGAGGTGCAGGTTAATTCTGTGTCCAGGGCAGCTGTTTACCAGCTCCATCTGGTACACAGGCTGAGACCCTACCTGCCCGCAGACCGTCTCTCCAGAGTGTGCATGCTCTGGTTATATCCCACTTGGACTACTGCAATGCGCTCTACGTGGGGCTACCTTTGAAGGTGACCAGGAAACTACACCTAATCCAGAATGCGGCAGCTAGACTGGTGACTGGGTGTGGCTGCTGAGACCACATAACACCGGTCCTGAAAGACCTACACTGGCTCCCAGCACGTTTCCGAGCACAATTCAAAGTGCTGGTGCTGACCTTTAAAGCTCTAAACAGCCTTGGCCCAGTATACCTGAAGGAGTGTCTCCACCCCATCGTTCAGCCCAGACACTGAGGTCCAGCTCTGAGGGCCTTCTGGCGGTTCCCTCACTGAGAGAAGCAAAGTTACAGGGAACCAGGCAGAGGGCCTTCAGATGTCAAAGAAACAAACAACTATCAGACTTTTAGAAGACATCTGAAGGCAGCCCTGTTTAGGGAAGCTTTTAATACTGGATGAATCATTGTATTTTAATATTTTGCTGGAAGCCGCCCAATTATTATTATTATTATTATTATTATTATTATTATTATTATTACAATAAGCCTATGTACTGAGTTAGGCTGAAAGAGAGAGTAGGGTTTGCCCAAGGCAATCCAGCGCTTCTCTTTGCCAAATATATCCATTTTCTAAGTGGGATTAATTTCTGATTATTTTTTAGGAGATGCATGCTATTTCCCTCATTTATAGCGGAGACAAGGAACCTGTGGTCCATCCAGTTGTTGTTCCTGGGGGGGGGGGGGAGGCAGTCAGCCTGGCCAAGGACTGACAATGATGGGAAATGTAGACCAGCAGTGTCTGGAATGACACTGATTTATAGACCTAAAAGTTGCTTTTGATTGACTAAACAGAGAACCTTTATAGTCCCCGAGTTAAATCAGCTAAACATTAACTTCCTCCTGGTTTAGAGCCCTTCACACTAATTCTTGGTCAAAGGTGAAAATAGATAATGACTAACTATTCTGGCATCTTTTCCAGTATCAGAGGAGTTGAACAAAGGCTGCACTGTGCTGTCCCCGCCTTTCTGTTCTGTCTTCATGCAAAGCTGGGATCATCTAAGGCTAACCTTTTCTGGACCAAGGGCCAAAACTTCACCCATGACCAACTCTCTGAGGGATGCATGCAAGCCAGATAAGGGTGTGGCAAAAAGTTGGTTTGGCCAACTCACTTTTGCATGCATATACACAAAGGGCGCAAGTCTGTATCCTCAGATGATTTATGTAGATTTGCAAAGGAGAGGGGGTTATTGCTGCCTCCGTGCTTATTAAAAATATTCATCTGATGACCGACGTCTGGAATTATTTGCCTCTTCATCAGGGTCCCTAATGTGAGCAGAGAGGGCTAGAACCCACTTTTTTTGCTCTTAGATGCCCAAAACGTATAGGGGGAGATAAAAATTTGCTTTGGTGGGGAAGGTTTGATCAGACCCCTGGGCCAGGGATTAGCTACCCATAATTGCAACATGATTGTGGAAGAATCATGACTGTAATATCCCCATGAAGATCCAGTCGTCTGTATTATGTGACAATCTGTCTTGGGCCTCAAAGAACTATACGGAAATTGCTAGCTGCTGCAAAAAATGCTGGTTGCTAAGAAATGGAGAACTAATTTTGCTCCCATATTAAAAGAATGGTTTTCTGAAATAACGAAGGTGTCTGAAATGTCAACACTAACAGAATTACTGAAGTCAGAATGTTTATACAAGAAATGATCTTTTTTTTTTTAATGTTATGAAAGACAGATATAATTACACACACACACATACACACACACCCCAGAACATCTTACGTAAGGACCATGAAAGCCTAACCTCTGGGAATAAAGAGGAACAGAGGAAGAAGGAGAGGTTCAATTCTGCAGTACATTGGTACATTTTTTGTTAAAAGAGCCGAGTACTTGGGAGGTGGGCAGAAATCTCTAGGGGACTGCAACAAGAGCAGCAAGAATTATATTAGCACAAGCTTGGAAGACAGAAGAAATACCAACGAAAGAACAATGGCAAGGGAAACTTATGGAATATGCAGAACTGGCAAAATTAACAGATAAATTACATGAAAAGGATAGCAAAGACTTTAAAAGAGAATGGGAACCATTTACAACATATATGAAGAAGCAACATAAAGAACTGGACTCACTGGCAGGGTTTGAATAAAGAAACACAATTGTATATAACAAAATGTAAGATTATATGTATTGGGGAAATTTTGGGAAACAAAGGGTGAGTAATATGGAAATAAAGCAAAATGGGAATATGAGGGAAGTCCAGGGGAGGGGGGGGATATGGAAAATTGTTAGAGAAATATTGTTAGAGGATGTTGTTATAAACAAAATCTGCCCTTTCCCCCTTATGGTGTACCCAAGGGCCCATATAGAGTCCTTAAGTGGATTCCCTATCGGTAGGAGAAAATAACAGAGGCCAACCAGAGAATATTGAGAAGCAAAACAGCTATTAAGCCTGATCTTTATTAAACTGTTGCAACAGTGTCGTCACTCACCACAAGCAGGAAAGAGGAAGAACCCAGAACAAAGGTGTGCCCGCCCTTATATAGACTTTTGAAACTGCCCACTCTCAAACTCCAGACCACCCCCAGAAATATCATACATACATCACAGGAGGCGGTCTAAAACAGAATCCTGAGTGTGTTGTTTATCTCCTGTCTGTCAGGTTACCTGATTGCAATATCTGGGTTTTGGCCACTCTTTTGTTATTATAACTACTTAATTCCTGAATCCAGGTCACAGGCTCGCCCTATTCACACCTTAAATGTGCCCTTAAGGCAGGATTTGTGAGCACAGAGACAATGGGGAGGTTTTTTTGATTTCCTCCCTCCTTGCAGAGAAACATTTGGGTAGTTTGGGAGAGTCAAAATGTTTTCAGGACAGTCTTCCTGTACTGTTTCAGACATGTGGTGTATATATTTATGGACGTGTTTGCCTTGTACATTTAATTTATATTATATGTGACCTTAAATTCTTATAACAATGTATACATGGAAAAACCAATAAAAATATTTTTTTTTTAAAAAAAAAGAAATCTCCAGGGGACAACACTAATGGCCATGTTTCAAAAATTGGATGGTTACCTCAGTGTTTCAATTCTCTGACAACAACCAGCTTTGTGTTTAAACTTTCTTGTCATAGTGTGTCATGGAAAGATAAAGAAAATGTTAAGAGCGGAACGTGTGGGTGCTGTGTATACTACACACATTTTGAAATGCAAACAATTATCTTCGTGTTTGTAGGGAAAAAATGGTTTATGTGACAGAGGAGAAAAGTCACCTTAAACGCTAGTAAATCTTGTTGGCACTTTGACAGATCACAGATGGTGATAAAAAACCAGATCTGGGTCCTATATTTGAACCTGAACTAGTGAGGTATAAGTGGATAGTGTGTGAGACTAGAATGTGGGAGAAATTTCCACTTAGGGATGAAGCTCCCTGGGTATCCTTGGACCAGTCACTGTCTTGAATCCACTTTGAAGTATGTGAGGCTAAAATGTACCGTATTTTTCGCACCATAGGACGCACCTTTCCCCTCCTAAAAAGCAAGAGAAAATGTGTTTACGTCCTATGGAGCAAATGCAGGGGGGAGGCAGGCAGGAAAAGCCCCCAAGAGCCGCACACAAGCTTCGTGCGCTCTTGCGGGCTTTTCCCCAGGAAGGGGAAGGGACTGACTGGCCACATCAGTCCCTTCTCCCTCCTCGGGGAAAAGTCCCCAAGAGCGGCGCCCTCTTTAAAGGCTGTGCAGCTCCTGTGGGCTTTTCTACGAGGTGGGGGAATCCCCCCACCTCCCAGAAAAGCCAGGAGAAGCCGTGCAGCCCCTTTAAAGAGCGCGCGGCTTCTGCGGGAGGTGGGGGCAGCTGCAGCAGATTCCCTCCTCCCGGGCTCCCTTTGAAGCGGCAATGTGGGAGGGGAGCAGCTTACACTCGTGTAAGCAGCTCCTCTCCCACTTTCCTGCTTCAAAGCAACTATGGAGGAGGGAAGGAAGGGGACCATGGATCCTCCGCTGCTCGAGGCTGCAGCGGATTCCTCCTCCGTGATTCCTTTGAAGCAGGAAAGTGGGAGGGGAGCAGTTTACATTCGTGTAAGCAGCTCCTCTCCCACTTTCCTGCTTCAAAGTGGAGGGAATCCACTGCAGTTGCGAGCAGAGGATCCATGGCTCCGCTTCCTTCCCTCGAAGCAGGGTGCAG
The DNA here is from genome assembly GCF_964188305.1 of Podarcis bocagei. Taxonomy (NCBI): domain Eukaryota; kingdom Metazoa; phylum Chordata; class Lepidosauria; order Squamata; family Lacertidae; genus Podarcis; species Podarcis bocagei. The sequence continues at coordinate 14,703,701 of NC_138133.1, forward strand.
AAGGGAAAGAGGGCAGGAAATAGATGCCGGGCAGGAAGACACAACCACACTTTGACCACTGGAAAGTCCACCCCAGCCTCCCCAGATTTCCACTGAGACGGCCAGGCTAATCTCGATGGCCATAAGTCAGGCTCAGCATTATTAACTGGACTTAGATAAGCCATGGTTCCCCTTCCTACCCTCCTCTGAGGCTCAGTTTAAAGCAGCAAAGCGGACAGGAGCCACCCGCTTTGCTGCTTTAAATAGTTTAGTGCAACATTTGATTCAGAATATTTTTTTTCGTATTTTCCTCCTCTAAAAACTAGGTGCGCCCTATGGTCAGGTGCGCCCTATGGAGTGAAAAATACGGTATACTGCCTTGAGCTGAGATGGGACATTCATGCAATAAGTAAATATTTTCAAGTGTCAAAGAACTGGGAATTGAACAAATGGAATCAGACCACAAACAAACGGATTGAACAAACAGAATCAGTTGTCTTGAGCAATCTGAAGGTTTTTAATCTGCTGAGCAGCATGGGTTTTAGGGTGCTTTATTCTACCTGACACAGTCTCCAGTTACTGAGTGTTATCCCTAAAGGGAATTACAGCCCCATCTACTACACATGCTATAGCATTTTACATCCCGACTTGCAAATGTATCAGAGTGGACAAAATTGATCAAACCACAGATTGGACATTCTTAGAGACAATAGCAAATCATAGTACATTTTAAGCTCTTTTCTTTGTGGATATCTTTTGGGAGCCTGGCCACTGGGCCCAAAACTTAGAATACCGTCCGCAGAACTCTGTATGAAAGCCTCCGTTTGAAAACTATTCTATTGCTTCTGCTTATTTTATTTTTCTGTGGGTGGGGAAAGAATCCCGCAGTGAGTTTATTGCTGGTCAAGTAGTACTAGGCTTCACATCTGCAAAACATCAGTGGCTGGAAGGGGAAAGGGGGAGACAGTTCTTACCTTGCGTCCTCAGGTGACTCAGCAATCAAATGATAGGTCCTATCGGCCATGACAATGTCAATCCCGTTTTCCTTAGTAGTGTTATCAACAATATCTCTAAAATGGACAGAGAAGTGAGAAATACGATGAATTCGTACTGTCAGAACCCTGATGCCCCGTCTTTCTTAATATTAAGCCAGGGGAGTCTAGTTTTTAATGCCTACGAACAATTTTGCCCCTCTTTTGTTTCCATGGAGGCACCAATCCATTCTTTATCTCTTTAACATGGATCTCCTTCATCTCCATCTCATTTTCCTTCAGTGATTGATCTGTGCCGGCTACCAGCCGTGTGCAGATTTATTATGTGTTGTTTTAGGAAGATGATTTTTTAAAGTCCTGGAGCTCACGCTAATCTGGACAGAGCACATAAGGTTGGTTTCCAAAGGGCCGTGACTGGGAGGACAATGGGTGCTTAGTGCTGCTCTGCTGATCAGAGGAGCACAAGGGAAGGCTGCCAACACCATCTCTTCAGCTAAGATCCTGGCAGAGGGGAAAGGCATGGCTTTTAACACCCAGTCGGAGGCAGGTAAGAAAGAACAGTGCCTTGAAGTTGAGTCGCTTTTTACCTCTGAGGACAAAGAAGGGGACTACTCTATGCATGGGATGCCTTAAGTAGACTTTGCTTACTTGGCTGTTCGGATTTCAAGGGTTCCCTTGAGCTTTTCTTCGCTATCGTTTTCGAAGTACATCAGCCGGGACTGCCGGAGAACAAACCAACGTTTCTTCCAGTTCCTTCTGGACAGCGTGGAAGACCCACCACCTTTCTTATGCAGCCAGCCTTGCTTGAGAGCTTCCTGCTTCGAGCGGAACCACAGGAAGGTTTCATCTTTCAAGACACACCAGCGGCGCTTCCAAGTGTTCATCAACCCACCTTGAGGAAAGGGAGAGAAATAGGTTGTGAAACCTGCGTTTGTTCAACAACAACAGCAGCAACAAAATGCCCAACACTCCTTCAAAGGGAACGTTATGTAGATCAGAACTATTTCTCATCAGGCATTCTGGATGCTTTTAAGAAGCAGGATCTTAAAACCATTGGTCCATCCAATTAATAAATATTGAAAACTGCCTAGGGTCAAACAAGCAAGCATTCACCAGATTCAACAGCGGATTGTCACAGAGTTATACCCTTGGTTTCAAGCTCTCTACCCTCAACCAGCATCCGAGAGAACAATCAAGCTTCAGGCTTTTTCTCCTATATGCTCTCTCATCCCAACATTTTTCTCCACGACCCAATCCTTCTGCGGATGGTATAATCCGTATTACACGGCCTTCAGTCAAAGTGCCTTGTCAGAATGCCTTTGCTCTGGCAAATGGAGTGATGGGTCTATCACTCTTACAAATTAAAAGAAGAAATACAAGGCCGAGTTATGTGTGACTATTATACATGCAGAAACTCAATAATTTGACAGAATCTCGTGAAAACCAACAGTATAGATCATGGGCAGGCAAACTAAGGCCCGGGGGCCAATCACCTTCTCAATCCGGCCCGCGGATGGTCCAGGAATCAGCATATTTTCACATGAGTAGAATGTGTCCTTTTATTTAAAATGCATCTCTGGATTATTTGTGGGACACAGGAATTCGTTCATATTTTTTTTTCTTCAAAATATAGTCCGGTCCCCCACAAGGTCTGAGGGACAGTGGACCGGCCCCCTGCTGAAAAAGTTTGCTGACCCCTGGTATAGATCAAAACTCTTGGTCTTGAAGGGACTGTTTCAGAGGAAGAATTTGAAAAATGGACTATTGAAGAGCAGCTATTTCTGCAGCTTTTACTTCTCTCTTCATGTATCCTGGTAAACTCTGCCAACAGTTTGCACCTCTGATCAACTTGATCAACGGCCTCTAAAGATCTTCTTGGATTTGTTTACTCATTACTTGCCCCTAATTTATCATAATTTCTGCTTTATATCACCCCACAAATAAGTAGTGTGAATACACAGTATTTGAGAAAGAAGACCACCACATTTTGTTTGGCTATTTAAGTTACTCTGGGCTGTTTCTGTACCTTTCATGTACAAAAAGCTATGGAAATAAGGGAGGCTGACGCAGCTGTAGACAGAATCCCTCCGATACGAAAGTTCATCATCGGTATCAAACCTTGAGTCAAAGTCTTCTTCGCTGTCTTCAAACTGGAAGATCAACATAATAAGGGAAATTAACTGATAGGAAAAGGCTTGGCTGCAGATGTTTTCATCACAGTCCAGCCTAATTCAGATGTTAAAAGTTCAGTGGTACATTCATATAAAGAAAGGATCTCCTGATCTCCGTGTCTGACAGATCCCTTCTCCTTGCAGTGAAGGAAGAAAGGGATGAAGGCCAAAGTCCCCTGCTCATTTCCCATAAGCAATCCCTAGAATTGGGGTATGGTGCATTTACAGATCCTTTGCTGTAAGCTTACACACATTCTCACCCCCCCACCCTACCGAGAATACGGACATTCCTAAAAGAATATGTTCCATTTGGCACAAATATTATTTCCCTTTGTCTCTTTCTACCAAGGCTATTTACCTTGCTTCCACAAAATAAATTGACCTGTTGGTCATCTGTTGTGTCATTCATGTCCACTAAAATTAATCCTGTGCTCGTTTTTTTAACAGGCGACAAGTTCACTTTTAGTGTGACTGCAGCATAGCTACCAAAAAAAATGTCTTTTTCAGTGGACTGCCTGTATGGGTGGCAGCAGAAATGAACTTCTGAGTCACAGCAAAAGCAAACCAACCTCCAAAACCTAACGTTTTGACAAAGAATAACTATTAAGAAGTGCTTCTTTTTTCAACCTCGACTCTTCACACACCTCCTTTTTTCCCTTTGGTGAAGGAATTCTTCCCTGTGGCTTCTCTTGTTGTGACATATACACTTCAGGAAATAATTTTATTCCTGTTGTGTTAGACACCAGAGAGTTATCCCTGTGAGGTCTAAGGAGTGGTGTTTACACCACGCCAGAACAGCAGTCATTAAAGTAAGCACTGGGTATTTTTATGTTTTTATATTGCTGCTAACTAGAAACAGGACACAGGTGGTGCTGTGGGTTAAACCACAGAGCCTAGGACTTGCCGATCAGAAGGGCGGTGGTTCGAATCCCTGCGACGGGGATCCCGTTGCTCAGTCCCTGCTCCTTCCAACCTAGCAGTTCGAGAGCACATCAAAGTGCAAGTAGATAAATAGGTACTGCTTCAGCGGGAAGGTAAACGGCATTTCCGTGCACTGCTCTGGTTTGCCAGAAGCTGTACGCCGGCTCCCTCGGCCAATAAAGCGAGATGAGCACCGCAACCCCAGAGTCGGCCACGACTAGACCTAACGGTCAGGGGTCCCTTTACCTAAAATTTGTACTTGGAATATAATAATACTTAAAATAATGTCCTTACATTTGTGTATTTTGAAGAACCACAAGTGCCGAGTTGGCTGCCCCCACTTAGGAAAATAATTTGATGTAAAAATTATTTTAACAAGCTGTGACTACACTTTTGGATTGTCAGGTTGTATTTGTATCTTATGGACCACGCTGCCCTTCATCTTTGGATGAAGGGCGGTGTATAAATCTAATTAATAATAGTAGTAGTAGTAGTAGTAGTTAAGTGTAGTCCTTAATCAAGATTACTGTGGCACAATAACTTTTGACAATGTGATGATTAAACCAGGAAATCTTAACATTACTCTTATTCCTCCCAAAGAGATGTACATTGGTATCTTGGTTTGCGAACAGTCTGGTTTGAGTACATTTTGGATTACAAACGCGTCAAACCTGGAAGTGCGTGTCCCGGTTTACGAACTTTTTTTGGTTTACGAACAATTTTTTTTGGATTATGAACAATTTTTGGGGAGGCCCCATTGGCAAAAGCGCACCTTGGGTTATGACCTGTTTTGGTTTACGAATGGACCTCCGGAGCGGATTGTGGTCATAAACCAAGGTAAAGGGATCCCTGACCATTAGGTCCAGTCGTGGCCGACTCTGGGGTTGTGGCGCTCATCTCGCTTTATTGGCCGAGGGAGCCGGCATACAGCTTCCGTGTCATGTGGCCAGCACGACTAAGCCGCTTCTGGTGAATCAGAGAAGCGCACGGAAACGCTTTTTACCTTCCCGCCAGAGCGGTACCTATTGATTATCTACTTGTACTTTGGCGTGCTTTCAAACTGCTAGGTTGGCAGGAGAAGGGACTGAGCAACGGGAGCTGACCTCGTTGGAGGGATTCGAACCGCCGACCTTCTGATCGGCAAGTCCTAGGCTCTGTGGTTTAACCCACAGCGCCACCTGTGTGGGTTAACCAGGGTACCACTGTAATAATGGCAAAGAAAGCAATACTCACGGAAGACTGAGCACCCTCTGAACTAAACCTGTAGGCCCCAGAGCTGTTGTATGTCCCCACAGAACAGCGGTAGTCGGGGGACCATTGGCTGCTATGAGAATTGGAAAAGGTCACACTGCTTCCGGAAGTGATAGCACCGTCTTCGTAGTCATCTTGGTCGTAATCATAGTCTGCATCGGGAGTAATTAACTCCGTGGCGTTTGGGGGCTTGCATGATACGTTTTCCGGCATACAGTATGTGGATTCACCGCTGGAGGAGTTGTGGAGACTGAGGGAGTCGTGGCCAGAAGGAACAAGCGTGCTGTTGTTGCCTGTGGCAGGACTTGCCGGCACCACCGTGTCGTTCATGTACGGATCTTCTTCCGAAGAGTCGTCGCTGGTCCTGATGCCGCTCGTCCTCTGGTCCGAGTGGCCGTGCTCGCTTGGGTTTGGCGAATCCTTGAAAGCGTCGTCATCCGCTTCAAAGCCCTCGTCCACCTCCTCCTCGGGGTACGGCTGGCTGAAGTTGAAGCTGGGCTTTTCGCCGCCCGCGCTCCCGGTCAACTCGCTCAGCTCCGAGCAGAAACCGCTACCCACAGAGAGCGTCCTCTCGATGTTTCGGACGCATTCGTCAATTTCGTCAAAGTTCAGGGACTCCAAGAACTCCTGCGCCGCTCGGCAAGCCTCGTCCTCCAGCCGCTTCAGTTCCTCGTCCCGGAGCTGCTGAAGCCTCTGCAGCGACGCTTCTGTCAGCGACAACTCCTGCTGCTCCTTCATGCGCTGCAAGTCTTCAATCTCTTTCTCCAGGCGAAGGATCTCTTCAACCTGCTTGTTTTCTTTTTGCTTCTCCAGCTCTCGCTTCAGTTCTTCTTCCTTCCGGGCTTTCTGAACGGCCGCCAGCTCCTGCCGCCGCTTCTCCTCCTCAGCCTGCATTTTGACACACAAGATTCCTTAATCTTTTTTTTTCTTTTCACAATAATATTTATTATTTTTCATACAAAAGCATAAGAAAAAGAGAATAAACAATAAGAAAAGGAAAAGAATAAAAAAATAAAAGAATGTGAGACATAAAAAACTTTAAATATTCCATATATCACCACATAAACTAAGACTTGATTAGTTAATTAAAATCCATCTTCATAAACATATTACTTAACTTCCTCTAATCTCTTCCATCTGAATTTCCTTGTAATTAAATGTAGCAGTTTCCAATATCATTATTTCATAAAACCGTATTACAGTCATAATCAAATTTCCTAACTTTTCTTATTGTACATTTTCTTATTTATTTATTTAATCCCAATTTAATCCTAGGCCTGATTAGTTCTTTCAAGTGGTTACCTATCTTTAATATTACAATATTTATTCAAATAGTCTTTAAATTTCTTCCAATCTTCTTGGTGTTCCTCTTCTTTCTGGTCGCGGATTCTCCCGGTGAGATCAGCCAGCTCCATAAACTCCATCATCTTCATCTGCCAACAAGATTCCTTAATCTTTGCCTTGCTAGGCAACTGCAATTCTGCCACATTTCCCCCAACGTTGAAGAACTCATCTCCCCCTTTTGCACAAGACACAGTCTATTTGATTACACTGAGCTGCGGACAGCAAAAACATGACCGAACTTGGGGGTGTGAGGTGTGGAAGGACATTTTTTAAGGCACACAAGGTTGTTGCTGAAAACGGTAGTTCCCTGTGGGGTCCTCTATTCAACACCTCTTCTGGAGGTGATGAAATACCAAACAATTGTGGGGTTCTAAGTGCACGTCTGCAACACTGTGTGTCATATTGTGGCTCAGCCTGCAGGATGGGGAGACATAGCGTCCAGCATTGGGACAAGAGGAAGTCACACTGGAGTTCCAAGAGGGGGCAGATAAAAGTATGTGGCATTGTAACAGATGCTCATAGGGTAGAAGAAAAGGCAGAATTGGGTATATTGTGTTTGCAAGAGTTGACACTCCCAAATGCTTATTATAGACCTATGGAACTGTTGGGGACTCTTGCCTAAATTCAAGAAATAAATCGTGCTTTACTCCTGATGGTTCCTGGGCATCCTTTGTGCCAAGGCGAAGTGGAAACATAGCTGTCAACTTTTCCCTTTTTAAAAGGGAAATCCCCTTATTCCGAATAGGATTCCTCGCAAGAAAAGGGAAAAGTTGACAGCTATGAGTAGAAATTGAGAAAATAACACCCAGGTCCATGGTAAATATTACTGGGTCTTCGATTGTGAGCCTCCAGGGAGAGGACTATAAAACGTTACAAGCCACAATCAGCCCATAGGTTAGGGTGGGATAATAAATAAAATGAGATAAACAGTATCAGCATATGGAGCAAATTATAGAACGTTTTATGGAAGAGGAGAAATAAACATGGACTGCTAATTTTGTCAGTCCCATGCTTCATGTAACATGTAAATCCTTCCTTAAAAATATTGCTTCAGGAAAAAGAAAAGCACAATGCAGAAATTGGACAGGAACAACTTTATCAAGTCCTCTCACCAGGTTCTGCTTCACACAATAAGAGCTACTCAAACACAAAAGAGAATAGGACATCATTTACACTTACCTGCCGAGCAAGACGTTCTGCTTCCTGCTTTTGTCGCTTTCTAAATAAGAAAATATCAGAAAGGAATCAAAACCAAGACATCATTACACGGGGATCCAGTTTTTCAAGATGTGACGTCTGAAACCAATGTGCTTGCTTGACAGTAACTTGCACAAAATGACAAAGGTTGCTGTAAGCTAATTTGCAGCAAAGCTAAGTTGCTTACCAGATATTGCCAAGTACTGTATTTTTTGCACCATAACACTCACTTTTTTCCTCCTAGAAAGTAAGGGGAAATGTCTGTGCGTGTTATGGAGGGAATGCCTACGGGTGGCGGGGGGGGATCTGCTGCAGTCGTGAGCAGAGGATCCATGGTTCCCCTTCCTTCCCTCCTCCGTGGCTCGCTTTGAAACAGCAAAGCGGGAGAAGAGTAGCTGAGTGGGGAGGAGAGAGGGACAGAGAGCCTACTTGCTTTAAAAGAGCAAAGCGGGAGAGGAGAGGAGCCGCTTACACGAGTGTAAGCGGTTCCTGTCCGGTTGGCTCCTTTAAAGCAAGCAGTCTCTCTGTCCCTCTCTCCTCCCCACTCAGCTCGCTAAATAGTATTATTAGTAGCATCCTTCTCCACACACCCCATGCGTGCTCCTTGTCCCTTGAGTGCTTTTCCTTCCCTCCCCACTTAAAACGTGGTTACAAAGCACGGATCCACATGGATCCTCAGGATTTTTGCATTGGGCTACTCCAAACTCACTGTCAGATCACATGTCTGTGGCCACAGCATGAACCACAAAAATCATACATCCACTGTTTCGTTTAGATTTTTTTCTTCTTGTTTTCCTCCTCTAAAAACTACGTGCGTGTTATGGTCAGGTGCGTGTTATAGAGCGAAAAATACAGTAACAACGTATTCCATACCTTTCCTCCTCTTCCTTTCTCTTTTTTTCTTCCTCTTGCTGTCGTTTCGCCTCCAGCAACCCTTTGTAAACACGACGGGCAATCTGGCCTCGTAGCTGCTTCTGGAAAGTGATGGCCGCTTTCTTTAGCAGTAAGTACTTCCTTCTTAAGTAGAAAGCTCTGTAGTTCTTCTGTATGATAACTACGCAGTAAAGGACTTTTCTGTAGTGCTTCCTGAAATGAAACAGAGACACACATCTATATGAAGAGAAGGTGTGATGAACCACCGACGGGAACCATTAATACCAAGGGGAAAAATTAAAACTTCTAGGCAGCAAAGACAGTAATATTAATTCCACTCTCATCAACCTTCTTTACTTGTGCTTCATGATACTATTTCACTAGAATGACTAGACTCCAACTCTAGAGTAGGAAGAGATGCATCCTAGTTAAGGAAGCATTTTTATGTCACTAATAGCATCTATTTGTAATCCATCAAGCTTGTTTGATAGGCGTACACCCTGACATTAAAGAAAGTTGTGTATCGGAGGACAGCTTTTGTCCATAAGAAAAGTATTTTTGCTCTTTTAACAGATACGCCATTCAATACATATGAGCAGGTCTAATATACACATGAAAAGAAATGACCTCATTGCCTAAACAGCTATTGAACGCCCCTCTATTGACTCGGTTGGGGGGGGGGGAGTAAACAGATGGGATCTAGGACTCAGAGTCTAGTACATAATGCATGGCGGTAAGCAAGCAAATAAAACGTTATAACTCAGTCACCTAGTTCTATTGTTCTTTTGTGTCTTGGAGGAAAAAATCAAACTAAATGGCTTGGTCTGTTGGGTTTCCCCCCCTGTCCTTCTGCCACTGCAAATACACCAAGGCTACAAATCTCTTTTCTTTAAATAGTGCAAATAAAAACGTTTGGAACATACCCAAATAAGTGATTTGCACAACCAAAAGCAAATCTTCAAATAGTGCAACTTGGGGCCATCAACACTTTGGGTCTACACTACACAGAGAATGCTTGAATGTAGTGCCCCATGATGGTTTCTCTCCAACAGCTGTGTAACATACGGACACTAACTGCTCGTCTGTGTCATGTGGATCATTTCTTATGTCTGTATAACATAAGAGACGTACTTGCAGAAGTACTGTACGTCACAATTCCTACATACAGTTGCGTGGGGTACACTAACATCCAGAGACCAGTTAGCGTGAAAATTCTATAAATTTTTTTAAACAGAAATATTTTATTATTAAAATAATTCAACATTAATACATACATATTACGAATATACAAACATACATTTCATACAATCCTTAAAAATATTCATACATACCCGCACTCAATCCCACACATACTTCCTTTTTCCACCACCACCTCACCCCACCCTTGTGTTAGACTTCCAATCTACTCAATTGCAATTTCTTTTCACTTCTATTACTTTCTTTCACACACTTTTAAACCAATTTTCTACTTCTTTTTCTGTTACACATTGTTATCCATCTTATTTAGTATTTCAGTATTTATAACGGAACTTGTTTATTCTAACAGGAGTTCTGATTTTTCAATATGATTTTGCAAGTATCCTTTAAACACCTTCCAGTCCCTGTCTATCTTCTCTTTTGAGATCCTTCCAATTTCTCCCATTGTTTTGGATATATTGTAATACTCCAACAATTTGGCAAGCCACTTTGTTTTTGTCAGTATTATATCACTTTTCCAATTTTTCGCAATCAATAGCCTTGCTTTAGCCGAAAATTCTATATAGTTTCAAGTTGTCTCAGACTCCACATGATAAAGATAACGTGTAAGCTACCCCTCAGAAAAACAGAAAACGTTTCCAAGTTTTAAGAAAGGAACATATACCACATACTTTCATTACTTCTCTGCATATAATGAATGCAGTACCCTGGAAATTCCAGAGTGTGACAGTGAAGGCCATTGTTGCTAAATGGCATCATCATCCAACACAACATTAGTTTTTGTGGCAGGGAGACAGAAAGACAGGAAAAAAGGTGGAAGTCTAAAGATGTTAGAAGGGCAATCCTGAGCAGTTTTACCAATTAAAATCCATGCCTAATATACAAAGCAGGAAGGGGCTGTAGCTTCCAACGCATTTGTGTGCATGAGGCTCTAACTCAATCTTCTGTTAATCTTATGCAGTGCTATTTTTCTAGAAAAAGAGGTGCTGGAACTGAGTTCCAGCAAGTTCTGGCTGGGGAAAAAAGCCCTGATCTTCTGTCCTGGGTACCAAGGTTGGGAAAGTCTGAGATCTCAAGCGGAGCCCTGTTAGTCGTTGTACACATAGTTAGAAGGTCTACTGGTCTGGTGCAGTAGAAGGCAGCTCCTTGTTACATACCGTGCCACATAGCCCAAGACATGCGCTCGGATGATCATGGCTGCTTTGCCAACCTCTATCTCCCGTTGCTTTTCCAGCTTGTGTTCCAAAGATTCACGAAGAAACACCTTTAAGAAAAGAGCAACAACATACACATTGAGGGTCTCTTCATAATATGATGCAAAACTTATTCTGCGTCATTTTGAGGGTCTGGGAGAAGTGGGCAAAAGCTGTTCTCAGGCAATTAATATCAGCCTTCAAGATGGATCCATTTTTCTATTTCTTAGAGAGGGGGAGGCTTGCAGTATTAGGGATGTCCTACTCCCCCAAACACACGAGTCAAAGGCGACTATGGGGTTGCGGCACTCATCTCGCTTTCAGGCCGAGGAAGCCAGCGTTTGTCCACAGAAAGCTTTCCGGGTCACGTGGCCAGCATGACTAAACTACTTCTGGTGCAACGGGACACTGCGACAGAAACCAGAGCGCCGTTTACCTTCCCGCCGCAGTGGTACCTATTTATCTGCTTGCATTGGCATGCTTTCGAACTGCTAGGTTGGCAGGAGCTGGGACAGAGCAACAGGAGCTCACCCCATCATGGGGATTCGAACTGCCGACCTTCCGAGGCCCAAGAGGCTCAGTGGTTTATACCACAATTTGGTTTGTGGGTGGGGAGTCATGCTGTTAGCTAATATAGGTGCAAATATACCAAGTTTCACTGGCTTAGGAACTGAGGCAAAGTCACCTGGCAAGGTCTAGCTTCTGTTGTATGTTAATCCACAATAACAACACAGCTATCTGGTTTTGCATTAGGAATTCTTGTCTCTTTTACCTTAGATTTCCCAAGCTGCCATTCAGTGCTTGTGCTATCATACAAATGAAGGAAGGCAGCACACTTTCCTTTTAAATCTTCAGGGAGAGTCAAATTTCTCATCAGGACTTTGTATCTGGGGGAACAAAAAAAACCAAGGTGATTTTCCCTTTAAAAAAAATTGCTTCACTTGGACTACACACCTCATCTAAAATGCTTAACACCCAAACAAACAAAAGGTAAAGGTAAAGGGACCCCTGACCATTAGGTCTAGTCATGGCCGACTCTGGGATTGCGGCGCTCATCTCGCTTTATTAGCCAAGGGAGCCAGCGTACAGCTTCCGGGTCATGTGGCCAGCATGACTAAGCCGCTTCTGGCGAACCAGAGCAGTGCACAGAAACGCCGTTTACCTTCCCGCCGGAGCGGTACCTATTTATCTACTTGCACTTTGACGTGCTTTCGAACTGCTAGGTTGGCAGGAGCAGGGACCGAGCAACGGGAGCTCACCCCGTCGTGGGAATTCGGACCGCCGACCTTCTGATCGGCAAGTCCTAGGCTCTGTGGTTTAACCCACAGCGCCACCCGCGTCCCTAAACAAAAGGTAGGCTTACCTTTTATGAAAATCCGGAAACGGCCTCCGCACTGGAAAACCAGCCCTTCGTATCCGCACGGTCTCAAGCATTCCAGAGTATCGCAGCTGGTTCAGCACCACGTTCTGATCAAACTGGTCGGGCATCTGAAAAAAAAGAAAAAACCAGTCAGTGACATCTGATAAATAACCGATAAAGGTGCCTTTATAAGCAATGTTCAAAATTAGCCAGATGCCAGGCATGTCTTGCAACTGGCATGGGTCTACGTGGAGATCTCTGGATGGCAAGATGGCGACTAGGGAAAGCAACTTGTCACTTGGAGAAGGAGGATCTGAGATACAGTGGTACCTTGGGTTACGGACTTAATTCGTTCCGGAGGTCCGTTCTTAACCCGAAACCATTCTTAACCTGAGGCGCGCTTTCGCTAATGGGGCCTCCCACTGCCGCCATGCTGCCGGTGCACAATTTCCGTTCTCATCCTGTGGCAAAGTTCGTAACCCGAGGTACTACTTCCGGGTTAGCAGAGTTTGTAACCCAAAGCGTTTGTAACCTGAGGCACCACTGGATTTTCTTTGAAGTTTGGGGTTTCTTTCATTCTGGATTGTTTTATTTGATGTTTCAATGTGTTGTAAACTGCTTTGAGATTTGTTCTTTAAAATATGAAATGGAATAGCAGCAGCAGCAGCAACAACAACACCACAATTGCAACAACAACAACACAATTGCAATACCAAACCAAAAAACCCTGGCGCCTAATACCATTGTGGCATCCATAACGTAGGTGCCATTTGGTGATTAGTTTATATACCTGAATTTCTAACACTGGTTACAAGTATGAGACTTAGGATGAGCCCTGTGGAGACAAATGCCTAAATTCAAAAGATGCATACCCCTTGTCTAATGTGGATTCACACATGTAAATGCTGTTTAAAATCTCAACCACAGGGAAAATAAGGCAGTACCAGCCTCTGAGACCTTTAAAGGGAGAACACAGACCAGCCTTTTACACTTCACACACTTCAGGCACCATGAGAGAACGGTAAAATTTGTGCTCCGGTATCTGTACACAAATACACAAATGTAAAATGACATCAGTTTTAAGAACTATTAAGTTCCACTCCTCTTCAGAATGGGGTTGTGAGCTTGCTTTTTTATTTTTTAATGCCTTTACTTTTGTGCCTGAGATACAGAAATTGAGGAGGTGGGTTTTGGGGAGGCAAGGAGACAGGTGGTTAAAAAAGATGTGTGTTAGGCTGTTGCTAAAGGCGCAGCAACAGGGCCAATTAAGAGAAGGTAGCAACCCGGCCTCCAAAGGCAGTAAACCAAAGGAACAATTACAGAGGTAATCCCCCAGCCCCCCATTTAGAGCCTTAGTCGCTACTTAATCCGATCAGCAATCCCATCTCACTCCCCTTCATTGCTATTTAGCAATTCCAAACTGTTGACAGTAATGGCAGAGTATAAAAGAGCTTTGGCAATGATACAATATAATAGCATCTCTAAAGGAACTGCTGCGAGCCTTTGGGGAAAATTAAATGCCTTGATTTGTATTCCCAAGAGGTAATCAAATCCCCCTTGCAAGTCAAATGCCACTGACACAAAATATGGGCTTAATTCCTTCAGGAACGGCTGAGAATTAGCTTATTTATACCCAAAAAAAATTGCTCCTTTAAAAAGTGGGGTGGGGTACTCAGTGTGCAATGAAGTGTGTTCTACAGACAGCCCCTTGGACAGAAAATTGATTTAAGAATGCAGAGTCAGGAGACAAATTATGTTAAAAAATCCAACTAAAAATGGGGGGGGGGGCATTTTTAAAAAAGGACACTAATGTAACATGTAATTTTTTTTAGTTGTGGGGGGTTTTTTACTGCCTTTCTTTTCGGTAAACACATTTACTGTCTACTATCAATTTCAGATAACTATAGCTTAAAAAGGCATAGGAAATGATTTCTTATATTTACGATTAAATCTGGCAAGGCTATTGAAAAGTATTTTGTGGGGTATATATGAGTTCACATGGCAGTGAGTGAGCACACTTCAAGTTTCCACTATAAAATTCATGTGGAACTCCAATGTTGAGCTTCATGTGATTAATTGATACCGTGGAAGCTGTCCTCGTAGTTAAATGAAGTTACTCATGCGTTCTGCCTTACGAAAACATTCACGTTCAATAATAAGTTACATTTTCAACATGCAATCAAACATGTCTATGATCAGGATGAGGCAACTTGCTCAAAATACTTTAAGGAAGTATGTTTCAATACACTGGGTGCGATCGTCACTTCTCCCTAATAATTATGCTTCCCTGTAACAAACCTGATTCATGTAAAACCTTTTCAAAGTATACATTTCATATAAAGCGCAGATAAAGTTGCATTTTTTCCTAATTGCAGGTTCCAATTCCCTATGAAATAAATCTCAGGATCGTACAACGCATGAGCGGAGCAGATCTGAACCTGACAATATCAAAGTCATGTCAGCCCACCAGGGAGACAAATTCTGCTAATTTTCTATCCATCGAAACACTTATATTTGGAGACGAAACAAAACAGCCAGTTTACATCACTCGAGTCTTAACTTTCAAACACCTCTCTCTGCAACAGCAACAAATTTTGTAGCTGAGAGAAAGATCTCCTTTGCTTCCCACAAGTCCCTTTCCCGTGGAAATACTTTGCTGTGTCCGTTCTTGCAAGCTGAGAACCGAAGAACTCGACTCATAACAGTGGTGTCATAAAGCTCAGTTATCAACTCACCATTTTAGCAGCATCGCGAGCGCAAGTCGCTCTTCTTTAGCAAGGATGCCAAAATTCATACGGAAAGGACCCTCCGTGCTGACCTTTTTCGTGCACACTGAACAATGATGAAGACTATTCCTGGTGCTTTAAAAAGCGCTCAGTCGCCATGGCAACCCCTCCCTTTCTGAGGATAATTAGCCCTGGTGTGGCTTTGGCTTCTGATGGGGTGGGGGCTGCACAGAAAAGGATGCAAATGAGAGAGACACAAGAGCAACAGCTTCTTGGGCTCTGTGCTGCAGAGATGGGTTAAGAGAAAAGGAGCTGCTTAGTAACAAGCCCACAGCACAGGGGCAGTGGCTAAAACACGGTCCTTAAAAATGGGAAACTGCTAGGAAGTGGAAGGGGCAAGCAGAATAGAAAACGGAAGAATGGTATAAAGAGGTGTGGGATATAGCTATTAATGATAAATTAACATGTGCCATTAAGGTAAGGCGGGGAATACGCAGGAGAAATGATTTTGAGGAGACAGGAGGGTGTTTGTAGAATTTGTACTGTTAAAACAGGAAGGGGTCAAACCATCGCAAGAGGTGTTGCAATTTTGGGAGGTTGCATGGTTACAATGGTGGGACGCGGGCGGCGCTGTGGGTTAAACCACAGAGCCTAGGACTTGCTGATCAGAAGGTCGGCGGTTCGAATCCCCGCGACGGGGTGAGCTCCCGTTGCTCTGTCCCTGCTCCTGCCAACCTAGCAGAGTGCAAGTAGATAAATAGCAAAGTGCAAGTAGATAAATAGCTACCACTCCGGCAGGAAGGTAAAAAGCATTTCCGTGTGCTGCTCTGGTTCACCAGAAGTGGCTTAGTCATGCTGGCCACATGACCCAGAAGCTGTACGCCGGCTCCCTTGGCCAATAAAGCGAGATGAGCGTCGCAACCCCAGAGTCGGTCACGACTGGACCTAATGGTCAGGGGTCCCTTTACCTTTACCTTATGGTTACGATGGAATGGTCTCGGGGGTGGGGTGCACAATTCTATTCTTATTTATTTAGGATTATTTCAAAAATATTAATAATAAAGGGAAACTGAAAGAGGGTGATTATCATAATTAAACTACAAGAGCTAACTATTCACGTTCTTCAGACATCTCTCGGAACCTGACCGCTACCACGGAGAACAAGACTGAAAGACAGAAATATCTGAAACTTACCTTGTGGTTTTTTTCCTATTGGTGTGTCTCTGAGTTGTGGCTCTCAAGGACAGGACTCCCTCCCCCTTAAAACCCACTTCTTCTGCCCAGAGTTTAATTTACAAGCTAACTGTAGGTGGCAAGCAGTTGCAATCCAATGGAAACTGAGGATCTGATTATTCATTACTAATGTGGGTTCTTCTCCAAGTCAGACTGGCTTGCAAGCTGCTGCTGCTGTGTGTGTGTGTGTGTGTGTGTGTGTGTGTGTGTGTGTGTGTAGGGGGGGTTGCCTTCCATCACTACGTAATGACTCAGCCTCCTTGCTTGAGTAATCTGCTGCTCTTTGCTTACACGGCATTTTCTTCACCATGCCCCAGCTATGAACACATGTGATCTGGGTAGTTTGACGCAGAGGTGGGCAGTCATCGGGCTCTACTTTGTAGTCATGTTTTTTGCTAGAACCCTGAGGTCTACCTACCAGAGCCAATGCAAAATTGTGACTCAGGTCTGTGGATATGCACAAAGAGTTAAGGAACAGGCTGCCTCTGAGCACATGGCTCTGTTTGGGGATTTGTGAGCAGTAGAGCCAAACTCATAAATTTGATATAAAAATCCACTCCTTGTTTCCCCTCCCCAAGCATTCCCCATTATCAACGTAATTTTTGAGGGTGTTTGTGTGTTAGTTTTTGCTAATGTTAGACAATTGGGAGTCAGAAACCGTTATTGATTACCCAAAGAGCCATCAGCAGATTCTAACCTAAGTTCTGCCTAACCCTGGGGTGAATTGTTCTGAGGTGGATGGTCCTGGCTTGTGGCTAGACAATGACCTACAGAGTATTTTGGTACTTTCAAAGTCTATATGTCAGGTGTTCTGTAGTGACTAAGAGCTACAAATCAGGAAATCCCTGGTTCAAATCTATCCAAGACACTCTCAGCCTCAGTCCTCCTATGATCATCATGGGGGAAAAACCCCAAGGCCGTTGGCACCTCCAAAGATTTTTCCATCACTAAATTATATCCTAGACAGCATCTTAAAAAGCAAAGACATCACCTTGCCAACAAAGGTCCGTACAGTTAAAGCTATGGTTTTCCCAGTAGTGATGTATGGAAGTGAGAGGTGGACCATAAAGAAGGCTGATCACTGAAGAATTGATGCTTTTGAATTATGGTGCTGGAGGAGACTCTTGAGAGTCCCATGGACTGCAAGAAGATCAAACCTATCCATTCTTAAAGAAATCAGCCCTGAGTGCTCACTGGAAGGACAGATCATGAAGCTGAGGCTCCAGTACTTTGGCCACCTCATGAGAAGAGAAGACTCCCTGGAAAAGACCCTGATGTTGGGAAAGATTGAGGGCACAAGGGGAAGGGGACGACAGAGGAGATGGTTGGACAGTGTTCTTGAAGATACAAACATGAGTTTGACCAAACTGTGGGAGGCAGTGAAAGACAGGAGTGCCTGGCGTGCTCTGGTCCATGGGGTCACGAAGAGTTGGACACGACTAAACGACTAAACAGCAACACAAATTTATATCCTGCCTTCTCATGTGGTCAAAGAAAGGAAAACAACAACAACAAAACACTGTTTCCATTAAAATGATCAAAATAACAAAGGGCCATAAAACAGTAGCTTTCAAATAAACTCCCAAGCACTATCTTGCAGAGTTATGTTTTTCAGCTTCTTCTAAACAACAGATATGGGTTTTGCTGAAAATTCTCTGCTGGAAGGCTATTGAACAACAATCTCAAAGGCTCTATTCCTTGCTTAGGTCACCCTGATATACTGTGGTGATCAGGGGTGTAGTGGGGGGGGGGGGATAGCCCCAAGTGCATGATTTTGAGATGGAGCAAACCAGGTGTCCCCCCAACCCCCATCCTGCCTTGCCTGCCGCTGAGGCCCTGGCCTTCCCACTGCATCCTGGACCCCCTCGCTGAATGGTTGCCCGGTCAGCATTGAGGGGATTTGGTTAGCTGGCTCCTTCCGCCTCCCTGCCCCGCTCCTGCTCGACGCCCACCCAGTGGCATTGGTGGCAAGGACTGGGCTGGCACAGTCGGTTCTGTTCACCCTCTGTACTCTGCGCACGGCATATCCTGGGCACCAGCAAATGGCGCAACGCTGCTGGCGATGATGAATCCTGGTGCAGAGCACTTGATACACATCTTAATGAATTGTGCATGTGTGTGTGCATGTCAGATTCAGGTGAGGTGCAGTCTCAAAGGCGATTCATGGCCAACATTGAGGTTGGAATATGCTTATGCCAGACCAAGATTCTACACTGCTGCCTCCATGCCTCTGAAAAGCTACTGGCAGCATTTACAGTCGTACCGAACTTAATCCATTCCGGGAGTCCGCTCGACTCCCGAAACGGTTCGCAAACCAAGGCGCGGCTTCCGATTGGCTGAAGGAGCTTACTGCAGCCAATCGGAAGTTGCGCCGGACATTGGGCTTCCAAAAAATGTTTGGAAAACCAGAACACTCACTTCTGGGTTTGTGACGTTCAGGAGCCAATTTGTTCGACGACTAAGGCGTTTGACTACCAAGGTACCACTGTACTCAAATTGAAAAGGTTTATTCATAGGCTAAAACCCCTAAAAATTTGGCTTAAACTGTGTTTGTGTGAGATATGCTAGTGATAACAAATTCAGTCAAAGACGTGGTGTGACCATCTATCCATTCAAAACAGAAGCTGTTCAAATTAATGGGGGTGGGGAGGAGATTTAGGCGTGCCTTGTTCTTTAGCTTCAGGGCTGGGAAGGGGAGATTTAAGATTTCACTTTAGCTTTGGGACTGGCACGCCTTACTAAAACTGGCAGCATGTCTCCAGACCCCAGCTGGGATTGTTGGCAGTCCCTCCTCCCCACCTGTGAAAAGTCTGTTGCCATTTCATCTAAGGTCACCCTAATTAAAGCCTACAGCCCCTGCTGGAAGAGCCTCAATCTGTCCTCTCCTGCTTTTGCCACATTGTCATCGGTCAGTGGTCTTCCGCGGAAGAAAAATCAATCAGGCTTTCAGATAGTCGCAGATTTCTCCATTTGGGAAACATACACACAGCCATGCTGTGAAACATTAATTAAGGAGGCAGATGTCCTCTCTCACCTAACTCCCGATGACCAGGGAGCATCTTTGTTTATGGCAATAGGCAGGAGGTCTCTGCCACGTGTCGGAACAATAACTGTGCCATCCCTAACACAAGGTCCCTGGCTTAAACTGACAGATGTACTCTCCCCTTGTACGGCATGCAAACTAAGGTCGTGAAGACTTTATGGCACTTCCATCTCATGGCGACAGGGGACTATTTACAACATCTGAACAGGTTTTGCCAGCAGTCTCTGTTTTCCTGTCCAAATCTTGCCTTATCCTGGTCCTTTCCAATTCAGATTTCCACCTACTTCAAATGTCAAAGTGCTACTCTTTTTGTATCTAGGTAGTCTAGACCAGTGTTTCCCAACCACTGTTCCGCGGCACACTAGTGTGCCGCGAGATGTTGCCTGGTGTGCCGCGAGATGTTGCCTGGAGGGAGGCGGGCGAGTCGGGCGGCGAGAGGCGGGGCGGCGGCAGCGAGGAGAGGCCGCCCAGCGCGGGGCTCTCGCCGTCTGCCTGCCTGGCTGCCTGCGAGCTCGGCGGGCAGCGCCTCCGTCCGCAGCGCCCGCCTCGCGGCTCTCATTCCCTGCCCCTGCCAAAGCTCACCCAGCCAAGCCGCGCTCTCCTTCCTGCCTCGCTTTGCTGCCTCCTCCCCCCGCACCCCCAAAGCTTGGAGGTTCCCCGGCAAGGGGGAGGGGAAAAAATTGAAACTTACACTTTCGTGCGTCCCTCCCGGCGTGACGCTGCGCGCTGACGTCACAGGGCTGTAATGGTGGTGTGCCTCGAGATTTTTTTCATCAAACAAGTGTGCCTTTGCCCAAAAAAGGTTGGGAAACACTGGTCTAGACACTGTAAGCTGTAAACCAATCAAGTATTAACCTTCTGTCTTTTATTACCCATTTGCCATTTAAGTCAGTTAGATATCTTTATGTATATGGAAAGCCCTCCCATCAGATGTGAGACAGATAAGCAACTATTTGACTTTTAGAAGGCATCTGAAGGCATACCTGCTCAGAGAAGTTTGGAATTGTTGATCTTTTTGTTCTTTTAATACCTTTTTTGGGAGCTGCCCAGAGTGGCAGTCAGGTGGGCAGCATATAAATAATAAATTAATAAAAATTATTATTATTATAATAACCAAAAACGTTAAAATGGGCACCTTTAAAGATGCTGGAAGAAGCAGGAGACAATTCATGATTTAATATTCAAAAGCTTTGAAGACGCTCGAACTCAGGACGAAAGGGAGAAACGTGCTAAGAGGAAGGCACATTTGGCAAACCCTCACTGTGATCAACTCCTGCCTGGAAACCTATGTCCCCACTGTGGAAGGACATGTGGATCCAGAATTGGCCTCCACAGTCACTTACAGACTCACTGTTAAAACCGTGTTCATGGAAGACATGGTTACGATTGATCGCCAAAGAAGTAGTAACTGGCATTTTAATGACAATCTGGTGGATCACCGTAGATGGCTGATGCACTGTGCTTGGTTGTGACCCGCCTGTTCCTCTTAAGAACTCAAGGTTCACCTGCGATGGCTTTTCTTATCCACTAGGAACACAACTTCAGTTGTCTACTGGTTCTGCTCAATCCACTGAACCACACTGGAAGGCACACTAGAAACTAATTTAAAACCATCCTATTTCATGAAGGAAATGCTTCAGTCTGTTCCTGCAGAGAACGTCCCTGAATTCATGGAGCAAAATGGGTACTAGATACACTAACAAAGCTACCGAGTCAGGGGATCGGATGCTTGGCGCTTTTATTCAACAGGTAAACATGTGCCTGACAATTCCAACGGATTTTGGAAGGAGAAGGGGAACAATTTGGCACAATTCTGGATATTTCCCTGTAGCTTAGCCAAAATGGGAAATTCGCCAGCCTTAGCACAAAGCTAATATTTGATATGTTTAAATCAGGAACCTCCAAAATATTCCACTGAACAGCTTTGTGTTGCTAGGAAACCAAAGGTCAGGCAGCATTCAAAGGCCAAATTTATTCCCATCCCCTTGGTAAGCTCATAGAGCTTCTTTCATTTCAAACTCTATGATTTAGGACTGAAAAACCTAGTGACCGTGGCATTCACACATCCTAAATGTGATTCAGGGCTCCTTAGTTCCACCCTGATCTCTCAGTACCATGTCTCCTTCCCTCCCTTAAGCACGCAAGGGTGGGGATCAAATGATATCGCCACCTGCTAGTTTTCATCACACAACTTGGCACCCTCGCAACAGCTGGGGGCTTCCTTCATTCAGAGACTTGTGTGGCGTTGTTCAAAAAGTGGGGAACGCACCTAGAAAGAGCAACTGGCAACAATCTCCTGTCTTGGTATGGCTTATATTAACTAGTAAAGGTAAAGGTAAAGGACCCCTGGATGGTTAAGTCCAGTCAAATTTGACTTTGGGGTACAGCGCTCATCTCGCTTTTCAGGCCAAGACAGCTTTTCCGGTCATGTGGCCAGCATGACGAAACTGCTTCTGGCGCAACAGGACACCGTAACGGAAAGCAGAGTGCATGGAAACGCCGTTTACCTTCCCGCCTCAGTGGTACCTATTTATCTACTTGCACTGGTGTGCTTTTGAATTGCTATGTTGGCAGGAGCTGGGACAGAGCAACGGGAACTCCGTTGCGGGGATTCGAACTGCTGACCATCTGATTGGCAAGTCCAAGAGGCTCAGTAGTTTAGACCAGAGCGCCACCCGCACCCATGACATCTACCTACTGTGGATCTATCTATCATCTATCACCCTGTCTTGGGGATCTGAACCGCCGACCTTCCGCAAGACCATATAACACCGGTCTTGAAAGACCAACACTGGCTCCCAGTACGTTTCCGAGCACAATTCAAAGTGTTGGTGCTGACCTTTAAAGCCCTAAACGGCCTCAGTCCAGTATACCTGAAGGAGCGTCTCCACCTCCATCGTTCTGCCCGGACACTGAGGTCCAGCGCCAGGGGCCTTCTGGCAGTCCCCTCACTGCAAGAAGCCAAGTTGCAGGGAACCAGGCAGAGGGCCTTCTTGGGAGCGGCACCCGCCCAGTGGAACGCCCTCCCACCAGATGTCCAAGAGAAAAATAACTACCAAACTTTTAGAAGACACCTGAAGGCAGCCCTGTTTAGGGAAGCTTTTAATGTTTAATAGGTTATTGTGTTTTGTTAGAAGCCGCCCAGAGTGGCTGGGGAAACCCAGCCAGATGGGCAGGGTATGAATAATAAATTATTATTATTATTATTTTCTGATCCAACACCTGCCACCCACTCCCCTTACTTTAATCTGTACACCCTGGTTTGCAGAGAACAAACCCCGTAGGTCTGCACGTAAGCCACGTGTTCCTCAGATGCCAAGCTTAATGCAATAGAAGAAATGGAGGCTTACCTTGCGTGTTCCTTAGGAACTGCCTCAACAGTACTGAGCTGAAGCATGCAAGAAATAATACATCTCCCTCCCTACAGCAAGCGATCAAGTGCTGAGTGTAGTTTTCCTCAGCTGCATTTCACGTCTCTTTGTTGCCAGCCAGCACAACACAGCCAAGGCAGAATTTATTGTAACTTAGCCCCTGGTTTAGAAAAAAGGATTAACAGTGCCTAATCTTATTGGCCTTCAGTGGAACATATGCACCTGTTTACAGGGATCTTTTGAGCCACAGGTATGGGCTGTCAGCAAACAGCTTTGAGAATACTTTTTCGGCAGGTGCTAATATCTGCTGTCCATATTGGCATGACATTTAATACACACTCCAATCAAACTTTTAGCATCTACTGATATCCACGGGAGGGGTTCAAGCTAAAGGCTGGGAAGAACTTAATTTTTGCACCTCACAAAAACCATCCACGAACCGGCACGCAGCTGTCCTTCGAAATTCACGCTTCCCAATTTTGAGGCGACAGCTCTCCAACAAAATAACGTGTACAAAAGTGTATTATGTCAGGGAGAAAGTGCACAGTAAAATGCACTCGTTCTTGAAAACGCACAAACATGCATTATGTGAGGGGAACCTGTTTGCAAAAAGGTGTCAATTAGGTAAGTGCCTATCGAAAGTGAAAATGTGGAATACTGAAATTAAGATTGGAAAAACCAGAAAACGAGAGGAACAAACCCACAGCTTTGTACACCCCTAATTTAAGCACATATTTAAATTACTGAAACTAATGAGATGTAAAAGGGTTTAATGTTGGCTAAGTTGTGTTGCCCACAGTGCTTTGTACTTAAGAGTGCAGATCCCACTGAATTCAGCTGGACTTATTTCTGAGGAAACATGCAGAAGACTGCCCTTCTTCATTTATGTAAAAACATTTATAAACCACTTAATGTTTCAAAAATCTCTAAGTGGCGTATTTGGTTCTATGTAGCCACAGGAAATCCGAAAGTATTTCTTGAGCTCCTTTGCTGGAATAATTTTCACAGGAAAACAACTTGGACATTTTCCTGTCAGAGTTATTCCAACAGAGCTGTTACTTTACAGTGTTTGGACTGGAGTCTATCATACTGTACTTAGGGGCATGAGGAGCTGTATTTTTTAGCTGAAATAAGCACAATTTGAGGTAGCTGGCAGACTCTCCATGGGTACCCTTGTTCTTTCAACTGAATTTGGGGCAGCCATTCATCTGCAAAAGCTGACACCACACACGACTTGGCACTTATCAGTGGTTCTCTGGAAGTGGAGAAATTCTTTCAGCCATTTGCTTTATCTCTCTATCAGACCATTAAAAAGCTGCAGGCCTGGAGATCTGCCGATGACAATTAAAACATATCAAAAGAGAATTACTTTGGTGCATTTTTTTAAAAAATTAGGCATTCAGAGTGGAAAACTTTGTTCATCTGTTAATGTGATGATTACATTACAGTGGTACCTCGGGTTACGAACTTAATTCATTCCAGAGATATGTTCTTAACCTGAAACTGTTCTTAACTAGAGGCGTGCTTTGGCTTAATGGGGCCTCTTGCTGCTGCTATGCCACCGGCACACAATTTCCGTTCTCATCCTGGGGCAAAGTTCTCAACTCGAGGTAACTCTTCCAGGTTAGCGGAGTTTGTAACCTGAAGCGTCTGTAACCTGAGGGGTTTGTAACTCGAGGTACCACTGTACTAAGCTTAACGCTCATCAAAATTATTTGAGGCGTATCCAATAATTATATATATAAAAAAGGTAAAGGACCCCTGACAGTTAAGTCCAGTCACGAATGACTCTAGGGCTGCGGCGCTCATCTCGCTTTACTGGCCGAGGGAGCAGATGTTAGTCCGCAGAAGGTTTTTCCGGGTTATGTGGCCAGCATGACTAAGTTACTTCTGGCAAAACCAGAGCAGTGCACGGAACCGCCGTTTACCTTCCCGCTGGAGCGATACCTATTTATCTACTTGAGTTTGACGTGCTTTCGAACTGCAAGGTTGGCAGGAGCAGAGACCAAGCAACAGGCGTTCAGCCAGTCATGGGGATTCGAACCGCCAACCTTCTGATCAGCAAGCCCAAGAGGCTCAGTGGTTTAGACCACAGCGCCACCTGCGTCCCCAATGATTACATGACTAAGCATTAATGCCCATCAAAATTATTTGAGGCGTATCCGCCAAGATACGGTATGGCAAATGACTGATGGGGGAGGGGAAAAAAACTTTCCTTATGTGATTAAACAAGAATCCCCTCCCCTCAAGAGTCAGAAATGTCGTTTTAAGGACTTAAGCTGTGGATTTAAGACTGTGCGGAGATAAACTTTCAAACCAAGGCATGTTTTGAGAAGAGCGTGGAATGTACAAGAGCTCTGGAATGACGCAGTTAAAAATGCCGTCGCCATATTGGGAAGTTCTGTCAGAGGTCTTGAGTCTGGGAGGAGAAATAGAGCTGCTTTTATATTGTGGGTGAAACTCCTCAGAGGGACTTAAGAGCGACAGTTTTGTGAGATAATGATGGAAAGAGCGATGTTATCTATGAAGGTAATGATATATGGAAACCATCTCGATTTGAGGATTGGAAGAACGGAAAAATTCACACAGGATTAATATTGGTGTTTATCGGCTTAAGGAGACTATCGGAAGAGATCATCAAGAAAAAAGAGAAAATATATGAACAAGATGTGATGTGGAAACAGCAAGATAAGACTGGATAGAATTATGAACTCTGTTTGGACTGATTTGGTCTGATTTGGACATTAATGCAGTAGCAAGAAGATGATCAGAATCCCCCTTCGGATCTTGAAATATGGGTCCCCCCAACAAAATTTAAAATTCGGCCTTGTAATTCGGAACTTATGTGATGTGATTTAATTTATTTGATTGGCCGGTTAATAAAAATAAATTTAAAAAAAATTATTTGAGGCGTATCCAATAATTATATAGCCAGGGCTTTTTTCCCCCCAGCTGGAACTTGCTCAGTTCTGGCACCTTTCAGGTGGGCTCCATTGTCATTATAAGAAAACAAGGATTCACGGTGAGTTCTGACATCTCTCTTTCTAGAAAAACAGTGCTGTATATAGCTATCAATTTTTCCAAGACTATTAATTCAGTTTTTTTTATTTTTGCATTATACACTCAAGGCATTTCTATGTACAAATCCCCATTAACGTTAGCTGTGAAAATACTGAGAAACATTTTAAAGAACATTTTAAAGAACAAGGCACTTAAAAAAATTGTAAGGGGCACCTGACCTCGTGCCTGCAAAAGCTTTCCCTGGTGCACCTAGGCAGACGCTCCAAACTCTGAGCTTTCGTTTTTTAAAAAGGTATCTAGGCCTCATAGAAAGAAAGTTACGGTGAAAAATATGCAGGTACCTTTTAAGCCATTTCTGTGAGATGAAAGTGCGTGTGGTCACCTTGTATATTTTCCCTGGTACCGAAGAATGCTCCGCTATTCTTAGACAGACGCAGCATCCGTGTGCTCCCATTTTCTCCCCATTTTGTGTTATCCACCCCACCTCCAATAGCAGCTATTTTGTAACTGGCACCCCGTTAACACTCTCTCAACATTTGAAACTGGTCCAGAAAATGTTGGCAACCCTTGACTTAGGACATAGTGGAAAATGTACATTAGCTCCCATCTCCCACGCGGGTGGAGCTGTGGTCTAAACCACTGAGCCTCTTGGGCTTGCTGATCAGAAGGTTGGCGGTTCAAATCCCCACGAAGGGGTGAGCTCCCGTTACTCTGTCCCAGCTTCTGCCCAACTAGCAGTTCAAAAGCACGCCAGTGCAAGTAGATAAATAGGTATTGCTGCGGTGGGAAGGTAAACAGCCTTTCCCTGTGCTCTGTTTTCCGTCACGGTGTCCCGTTGCGCCAGAAGCGGTTTAGTCATGCTGGGCACGACACAGAAAGCTGCCTGTGGACAAATGCAGGCTCCCTCGGCCTGAAAGCAAGATGAACGCCACAACCCCACAGTCGCCTTTGACTGGATTTAACCGTCCAGGGGCCCTTTACCTTTATCTTGGTATGGTTTTTGACAGGAAAAGAATCTGTTGTCAATGACAGGCCATTACCTGGTAAGGTTTTGTCTGAGGCTGAATACTCCTGTGCTGGGTGGGAGACTGATTAAGAAGGTTCACCCCTGGACACAAACAGAATCTGGTGGATTCCCGAATGTACTCTGGAGGATTTCCTAGTTGACATGGCTGGCACTTGAGAGACACTGGTTTTGCTGTGGGACAGCAGAATGGAACCATCTCTTGGTAGGATTGCTCCTCAGTGCCTTCTTCATCACTGCCGAAACTTAATGTCTCCTTGATATGCTGGGAGTGAGAAGGATGCAATGGAGCGAGAAGGATGGTTGCCAAGCGCACAGGTAGTGAAAATCTCAGAATAAATCTGACCAAACACAGGCAAATTTTGGTGGCTACCATGTGGTGGTGGCTGCAGCAGCAGCAAAATGCTCACTTCACAAACACCATTGAGAAACCACCCAGCAGAACTTTTTAAAGGTGGTGAATGGAGTTGCTGGAAGAGCCCCATTAAAAGTCTGCTGTAAGAAATTTGCTAAGCACTTTGATGGCAAGACCGCTCAGTTTCATTCGAAATTGGATGTGACGATTATTACGAGTCTTAAGAAGGTGATCAGAGCACCATCTGGTGCACTGTGATTGGATCAGTCGCAATTACTGTGGCCTCACGAAGTTGACAAGTGGTTTGAACAGTCCCCTGTTAGCGTTTTTTGACCCTCGCCCGATAAAAATTACTATGAGATCGACGGTGTTTGGTTTACTTCCTGACTCATTGGCAATGCGCTTTTGCACATCTGACTATGGTGAGGCAAGGTCACCTTGTTAACTTCAGATCCAAAACTTCTGTGCAACTGCAACAAATTTAGGTCAAACGGTTCTGTACCTGATTAGTAGTCGATTTCATAACTAGAGTGGACAACAAAAGCTGTGGGAAATCCTGGACTTGCCTCTTGAGATAATGGCCTGGTTCACACATAACACTAAGTCATGGTTTCCTAAAGTGTGGTTTGTTTGTCTAAACCTAGGCCAGCAGACTAAGCATAGTTAGTTTTCTGGCAACAAACCATGATATGAAGCCAGGGTTTGTTGTTGGGCTTGTGAAACATGGTTTGTTTTAATTATCTTATGCCTGAAGCAAACACCCTTACTTAACCAGTTTGTTTGTTTGTTAAACTCCCCAAACTATAGTCTCAGCAAGCTACAGAGGAACAAGGTATGAAGATGCAAAGTTTTGACACTGGTCCCAGTGTGCAACTTAAGATTCAAAACCCCACCTCACTCTTGCTTATTCCTACTTTGTTCCCTAGCCTTGCTAGACTCCTTCCTGTTTCTCAGCCTTGCGAGCTGTGAACCAATTCTTCTCTGCCCCACCTAGTGCGTTCAAACTTCTTGGAGCAAACCTTGGCTTAGCTTCCTTCCAACCCATCCAACCTTAGCCTGGCTCCCTCACTTGGAAAAGTATTTGTGATGTACGCAATTAAGATCAGAATCTATCACGCTGCTCCTATGAGGATTTCAACGAATCCTTCCTATATTTTTCACTGTAATTTGTCGCTTTAGTTATAAAATGCTTTCTAAATGGTTAAACCTGCAGTCTGAATCCCAATTTACAGATGTAACGCACCACTGCTAGCCTAAAGCTAAGGAAAATGCAAAAAGTAACTTAGCATATAGAAATAAGCTACACTGCATTACAGAAGAGTGTGATTTCTTTCTTTCTTTGCAACTGCTACTATTTAACGCCAATAGTGATAATGGTACCATATTGTGGGTATTATCATTATTATGCTATTTCACCCCAGCTGAAACCTAAAGATTTATACACATACTAATGCAGAAATGCAGCTAGCTTTTAGTCTAATGTCTTCCTGGGTCTCAGTGATAGAACAATTTGAATTTAGAGTCTTGGGAAAGTCCAGACTTCTTGCTGTCATATGGATTGATTGTAATATAAACCTCAAAGTGGTTTTAAGCAAGATACAGATTTTAATATCTTATCAAAACCAGATTTTCTTTGAACTCAGGCAAGCATGCTTAGGAGACGACAGCCTTAAACTCTTCCTTATACCGTATTTTTCGCCCTATAAGACGCACTTTTTCCCCTCCAAAAATGAAGGGGAAATGTGGGTGCGTCTTATGGGGCGAATGCAGGCTTTCGCTGAAGCCTGGAGAGCGAGAGCGGTAGGTGCGCACCGACCCCTCTCGCTCTCCAGGCTTCGCGGACCTCTCCTCAAGCAGCGGGAACGTTCCCACTGCTTGGGGAGAGTTGCCGGCATCCCGAAGCCTGCAAGCGCTGATCCCAGCACGTGCAGGCTTCGCGGATCTCTCCCCAAGCAGCGGGAACGTTCCCACTGCTTGGGGAGAGTTGCAGGCATCCCGAAGCCTGCGCGCGCTGATCCCAGCACGTGCAGGCTTCGCGGATCTCTCCCCAAGCAGCGGGAACGTTCCCACTGCTTGGGGAGAGTTGCCGGCATCCCGAAGCCTGCAAGCGCTGATCCCAGCACGTGCAGGCTTCGCGGATCTCTCCCCAAGCAGCGGGAACGTTCCCACTGCTTGGGGAGAGTTGCAGGCATCCCGAAGCCTGCAAGCGCTGATCCCAGCACGTGCAGGCTTCGCGGATCTCTCCCCAAGCAGGGAACGTTCCCACTGCTTGGGGAGAGTTGCAGGCATCCCGAAGCCTGCAAGCGCTGATCCCAGCACGTGCAGGCTTCGCGGATCTCTCCCCAAGCAGCGGGAACGTTCCCACTGCTTGGGGAGAGTTGCAGGCATCCCGAAGCCTGCAAGCGCTGATCCCAGCACGTGCAGGCTTCGCGGATCTCTCCCCAAGCAGCAGGAACGTTCCCACTGCTTGGGGAGAGTTGCAGGCATCCCGAAGCCTGCAAGCGCTGATCCCAGCACGCGCAGGCTTCGCGGATCTCTCCCCAAGCAGCGGGAACGTTCCCACTGCTTGGGGAGAGTTGCAGGCATCCCGAAGCCTGCGCGCGCTGATCCCAGCACGCGCAGGCTTCGCGGATCTCTCCCCAAGCAGCGGGAACGTTCCCACTGCTTGGGGAGAGTTGCAGGCATCCCGAAGCCTGCGCGCGCTGATCCCAGCACGCGCAGGCTTCGCGGATCTCTCCCCAAGCAGCAGGAACGTTCCCACTGCTTGGGGAGAGTTGCAGGCATCCCGAAGCCTGCGCGCGCTGATCCCAGCACGCGCAGGCTTCGCGGATCTCTCCTCAAGCAGCGGGAACCACCGCTGGGCTCCCACGGCTTGCAGAGAGCTGCCTGTTTGGGGGCTGGGGTCGGGGGAAGCTCGGGCTGCCCCAGCCCCGCGCCTGGGGGGGAAATAATTTTTTCCCTTTATTTCCCCCCCAAAAAACTAGGTGCGTCTTATGGGCCGGAGCGTCTTATGGGGCGCAAAATACGGTATATTTAAAGGTTCTAGTGCCAGTTTGCTCCCCGTAAGTTATTGTGGAATATGCCAGGGATGAACCTGAAAATAAACAAATAACCCTCCATCTCTTTTTTTTTTGGTAAGGTCAGTCATGCCCAATATTTCCTTGTTGTTTTCTCTCTGTCATCTTCTTCTTCTGGCCGCAAACTGTTCTGTCTTCCGCTGGGCACAATGCATCCCAGACTCAACAAATGTGCACCCCATCAGGTTTTGCCAAAGGGATTGCAAAATGCATTCTGACTTGTGGGAGCATGCATAAAAGAAGCTTATTCGGACGATAACGCCTTTCAACTTTTGTACTGTTCGTCCTTTCCCACCAGGGCCGGATTTAGGTTTGATGAGGCCCTAAGCTACTGAAGGTAATGGGGCCCTTTATATGTCCAGCTGTCCTTTGTCAACAGCAAATTGTCGTTGTTTTTTGTGTTGAATATATGCAAGATGGTAATTTATGGACCTAATAGGTAACTAAAGCCATTTGCACATAACAAAATATGTATTTTATCAAAGTAATTGTTGAACTGAAATACAATTAAGAAGTATATTAATAGTGAAGTAATTATTAAGCTCTAACTGTATGTAGGTTTTATTTTATTTGTTTTTTATCTTACATTTTGGAAATGTACATCCAGGTTTTTTTTCCTTTACATTTTTTGAAGGGACCCAGGAGAGTGGGGCCCTAAGCTATAGCTTGCTTAGCTTATACGTAAATCTGGCGCTGTTTCCCACCCACCTCCCTTCCTGCAACTTTTACACAAATTGTACTGCAAGCAAAGCATGCATAAATTCTCTCTCTCTCTCTCTCTCTCTCTCTCTCACACACACACACACACTTTTAAAAGGAACTCCAACTGCCTTGGAATTCGGAGGACATTTCCACAGAAATCACAGGCAACGGGTGCATTAAAGCAATTGATGACCTTTTAGCGAAGCACAGGGGCGTTTTGGTCACGTTTCCTTTTTGTGTACCGGCAAGCAGCTTTGGACACTGTGGAAGCATTCTCACCAAAAGCTGCTTGTTTAAATGCCAAAGTTCTGCAGCCTTCAAAAATCTCTCTGTGCTAATACGACTTCCTTTGGAGTAAACACACGGCTTTAAATGCTCCTTGTGACAAACTTAGAATCATAGAATCGTAGAGTTGGAAAAGACCACAAGGGCCATCGAGTCCAACCCCCTGCCAAGTTTCATCGCAGTTTCAGCCCCAAAGCCAAACATCTTTAACTCCTACGTCTCTGAGAGATTTCCCTTACCTTCGTGAAGCTCTGTCCTCTCTCGGCTTTTAATTGACAGGACAAAACTGCATCTGTAACAGCAGCAACAGCTGCTGCTACTGCAGCACACATGAAGGACACAGAGGCACTGAAACTTGCGCACAAAACAGGGCTCTTTTTTCTTCAGCCTGCTGGTATTTAGAGACCTTCATGTGATATCTTTGGCTATGCTTGTTTTAATTCATTCCTGCTGCTACTCAGAGGAAGTCATGCCTAGCCAGCGCTGGCTCAGCCGCCGCCACTGTTGCATACTCCCTAACCCAAGAGAGCGCAAGGGCTAATCTTTCTTTATGAGTGCTGAGAATGTAAATAGCTTTTGAAGCCAGCGGATTCCTTTCAGAGACCTGAGGAGATAAAACAAGCAAGATGGCTTGAAACGAACCAAGTCTAGCCTGGGAGTTTAGGAACTCTAAATATTTTTGCTGGAAGGGAATAAGCTACCCTCTGCTTTATTGGTGGCTATTCACCAAGGCCCTGCATACCTTCTTGAGTGGTTACCATGTCAACACGGAGAACATGATCCAAATTGAAGCCACAGTTCTAGAACTCTGGCTGGGGCAAGTGATTTTTTCCCTGCTGGCTCAAGGATATACGGCAGTCACTAAAAGACCCAATTTGGCTGAAAAATAAAAAAGGCTGCAAGTGTTTAGTTTTCATCTGTCTCTTCCCAGTTCCTAGGGTGGTTTCTCCCCTTTCCTACAGGGCCACAAGGGTTATGACAGAGGCAATCGATCCAGACTTTCTCTTTCCTTGTGTGTGTGTGTGTGTGTGTGTGTGTTTGTTCTTGTTGGTACAGCGGTACCTTGGTTCTCAAATGTCTCGGTTGACGAACATTTCAGAACCCAAATGCTGAAAACCCAGATGTAAATGCTTCCGTTTTCTAAAACGTCTTGGAAGTCGAATGGCCTCCGCTGCGTGTTTTTCAGTTTTCTCAATTGAATTTGCAGGCAGCTCTTTGTGCCACGGTTTTCCAACGTTTCAGAACTTGAACAGTCTTCGAGAATGCATTACGTTCGACAACCGAGGTACCACTGGACTAACCTTGACAATACGTGATGCTGCTTCCCTATGCCCAGTAATTTGATGGGAAGTACAGTGGTACCTCAGGTTAAGTACTTAATGCGTTCCGGAGGTCCATTCTTAACCTGAAACTGTTCTTAACCTGAAGCACCACTTTAGCTAATGGGGCCTTGCGCTGTTGCTATGCCGCCGCTGCGCGATTTCTGTTCTCATCCTGAAGCAAAGTACTTAACCAGAGGTACTATTTCTGGGTTAGCAGAGTCTGTAACCTGAAGCGTATGTAACCTGAAGCATATGTAACCCGAGATACCACTGTAGTGCCAACTGAGGAAAGATGGTTACAACATTTTGGGCATTTTTGTTTAGATAAAAGGAGCACACGGGGGAGACATGATAGGTGTACAAATTTATGCATTTTGTGGGAAACATGGACCGAGTGAATTTCTCTCTCTCTCTCTCTCTCTCCTATAACGCTAGAACCTAGAGTCATCCAATCAAGCTGAAGATTTAAGACAAAGGAAGTACTTCTACTCTCAGTTAAATTGTGGATTTTTTTTGCCACAGGATTTAGAGAAATTCATGGAGAATAAGATTTAGCATGATGGGTCTCTGCTCATCTGCAGTATCGCAGGCAATACGCCCCTTAATTCTTGCTAGGAGTCACAAGTGAGGAAGGTCCTGTTGCCCCAGAGACCTTCTTATGGGCTTTTCATAGACATTTGCTTGACCGTGTCTTGCCTCTGATCTGATAGTCAGATCTCTTCTTATGCTCTTAGGGTTATTGTGGGGATAATATGCAGGGATAAATGTATATCATGGGTTCCAACCGAGAAGGGTGGGTCATAACTGTAGTAATAATGTCCTTTAAAACAGTAGATTCTGGAATTAACGAGGTCCACTGTTTTGTCCTGGCCCTGAACATCTAGATCCAAATGTCAAAATCTGAAAAAGGTGGGGGGCAGTCCTTGCTACACTGGCACCATGCACCTCAGTGCCTTCTTAAGTTAAGGTAAAAAGGTAAAGGATCCCTGGACGTTAAGTCCAGTCAAAGGCAGCTTTCCGGGTCATGTGGCCACCATGACAAAACCGCTTCTGGCGCAACGGAACACCGTGACGGAAATCAGAGTTCATGGAAATGCCATTTACCTTCCTGCCGCAGCCATACCTATTTATCTACTTGCACTGGCATGCTTTCAAACTGGGAGCTGGGACAGAGCAACGGGAGCTCACCCCACCAGGGGGATTCGAACCACCAACCTTCTGATCGGCAAGCCCAAGAGGCTCAGGGGTTTAGACCACAGTGCCACCCGCATCCCCTTCTTAAGTAATAACTTTCTTAAGTAATAACTTAAGAAAAAGACTAACAAATTTCCTAGCATCTAGACATCACAGAACCAATTCATGCTAAGAAAAACTGGCATTGTCTTCCACTGACATCAAATAATCAGCTCAGAGATTTATGCACGATATAATGCTGCTACGGAAAAGCTTTCTTTCTGTCTGTCTTCCTGCCGTCTCTCACCTCAGATTTCCGAGCTGCTTCAATCCATATATACAGAAAAATTCATTTATGGTTCACTTTTATGAATTCCTTCAACCTTGTCATGAGCTTCTGAGATAATGAGCTAGATGCAACACCACTTGCTGCATATTAAATTAATTCTAGAGAAATGGAAAGGGGCAGCTAGAGAGGTTGCCTGCACCCTGAATCCAAAACTGAGCTGGGAAGAACAGTGGATGTATTTCAGAGCTTACAAGGCATTTTTTAAATAAGATTTACACCAACAAAGGTATTTATCCTACAAAAAGACAACCAGCGCCATGGACATTGGGTTCAATGAAGGTCAAATTATGAGCTTAATGGATAACTGTGCTTGGAAATTTGCCACAGAAGACATAGCTTATCAGTCTCCAAAAATGTTGCTCTGTTGTCTCAGGCGCACCCTTCTTCCACCCACTTGAAAAAGTATTGCTTCCAAGAACTATCCAGTTTCTAAAACGTTCAAGAATCACTCAGAGCCTTCCATCTGATTTAAATGCGATACCAGGTTTTCTCAAAATAACTCCTGGCTCATAGATTCGTTCCAAAAACCTGCTAGGCTATTCCTTCCCAATCATGGGGAATAATTTATTTCTGCTCCTCAGTCTCTTGCAGGTGACATTGAACCAAATCACACAGTTCTGATGCTCAGCTCAAACACCAGTAACTGCACAATGTGATAGGAATTTTGAGGTCTTAGATATATGGTAATGTTCATAAGTGTACCAACCAAGCACATACATAGATCAGCACAGGAAGGCCAACCTGGAACCATTTTGATTCCTAAACTGAGCAAATGTTTTCTCTACAAGGTCAAAATGGGAAACCTCCCCATTGTCTCTTTCCTCACAAATTCTGTCTTAAGGGCACATTTAAGATATGAATAGGGTGTGAGCCTGTGACCTGGCCCAGGAACTAAGTATTTACCACTACAAAAGACTGGCCAGGCTACCCAGGAAATCCAATCAAGTAACATGCCAGACAGGAGATAAACAAGGACAAGAGATAAACAACATTTAAATTTCTGTTTAGACCGCCTTTTCTGTGATGTAGGTATGATGTATCTGAGGGGTGGTCTTAGGTTACACCCCTTCTGTGATGTATGTATGATGTTTCTGGGGGTGGTCTTGATCTACAGGATGGCAATTTCAAAAGTCTTTATAAGGCTTTGCGCACCATTTTTCTGGGTCCTCCTCTTTTCCTGCGGGTGAGGGGAGCACCCTGTTGCAACAGATCAATAAAGATCAAGCTTACTAGCTGCTTTGCTTCTCAATATTCTCTGGTTGGCCTCTGTTGTTTTCTCCTACCAATAGGGAACCTATGTAAGGACTCTATATGGGCTCTTGGATACCCCATAAGGGAAAAGGGCAATTTTTGTTTACAACAACAACACAACACACACCTTAAAAGAGAAAATGTCAATTTTTTTTCTGTCTCAACCATTCAGCACATTTTACATCTTGCGGAGTTTCAGTATTCTTTTGACTGCCTTACACAACCAATGTTCTGTAACTGGTGAAGGGACATGCTTATTTGATCTGGAATGGGAAGGAGGGAGGGCATTTTTTCCTAGAATCACAACTAAAGCATCCATGACAGATGGCCACCCAACTTTGCTCTCCACAGTGGGCACTTCCCGCTCCTTGCTTTTTACTGCTCGCTGACTCCGGAGCACATGTGGCGATGTTGAAGCACATCTAAGTGCTCCTCCTCTCTGTTCAGACACGCAACACTAAACTTTATTCTGCACTCTCAGGATGAGTTGCAGCAAGCCTCAGGCTTACATGCTGCCTTCTCCTCCTCTGGCACAACTGTGAAGAATTTGCAAACTTTATAACAGCCCACAGCTTGAATTAACCATAGCTTAGGGTTTGAATGGTGCTGGTGGTCAACAAAAGAGGTTGAAAGACTCTCTCAAGGCAAATCTAAGAAAATGTAGTCTAAGCACCGACAACTGGGAAACACTGGCCTGCAAGCGCTCCAGTTGGAGAACAGCCTTTACCAAAGGTGTCATGGGCTTTGAAGACACTCGAACTCAACGCAAAGGAGAAACGTGCTAAGAGGAAGGAACACCGTGATCAACTCCTGTCCAGAAACCAATATCCCCACTGTGGAAGGACGTGTGGATCCAGAATTGGCCTCCACAGTGACTTACGGACTCATTGTTAAAACCACGTTTATGGAAGACAATCTTACTCGGCTACGAGTGATCACCAAAGAAGAAGAAGAAGAAGCTGCATCTAAAGCTTGCATTGTTCTCCTTTTGGCCATGCTGGAGGTGGAGGAGAAAGAGGCGAGCTGCGGCGATTTGGCATTTTGGTTTAACGGACTATTTTTATTTATTTATTTTGTGATAATTTATTAGTTTTGAATTACAACAATCCAATAATAGCTTCATTATAACAATGCCAAATTATAATACAATTAATAATACCAATCATTAAGATGCCAAATTATACAATTTAGATTGCCCCCCCCCCGCGTGCTAGAATTAATGGTTTGATTATTTTCTTCATTTCTGCGTTCCAAAATCTTATAAATTTCAATTGCGCTCCAGTCCAAATACCAATCCATTATATCGCAACTGCAGTTTTAACAACTTCCAATCGTACTGACACATTGAATGACTTCTACACCTACAGATGGGTTTAACAGACTAATTGCTTTTCTTTTTTTTGGGGGGGGGTGCTCCTTCCCTTGTCAAACAGCATTGGTGCCCCTCCCAAATAAGAATATGTAACGTACTATAGATAATCACAAATAGGTTGAATCTTTTTTTTTTGCTGCGTTATAGCTGTCCAATACCTTGGGTTGCATACGCTTCAGGTTACTTACATACGCTTCAGGTTACAGACGCCGCTAACCCAGAAACAGTGCCTCGGGTTAAGAACTTTGCTTCAGGATGAGAACAGAAATTGTGGTCTGGTGGCGCGGCGGCAGCAGGAGGCCCCATTAGCTAAAGTGGTGCTTCAGGTTAAGAACAGTTTCAGGTTAAGAACGGACCTCCGGAACGAATTAAGTACTTAACCCGAGGTACCACTGTACGTAGTTTTGACAGGGATTTTTTTTTTAAAAAAACCCCAAAACATTTTCTTGGCAATGAACATTGTCAGTCCATTTAAACCATTCATCAGTCACCAGCCTTTCAGACCATGGCAGGCATAATACAGAGCTGTGAGTCTACGGCAGGCCTTGCTTAGTCATTCTTTTGAGGAGAGGTGAGGAGGGTTCTTGTATTGTCTTCTTTTTCTGTCCCCGACTGACCTCCCACATCCTATAGAATCTTGTTCCTCATAAAAGCTCTGGCTTAACTCATGAGTCATCTTGAAAAGCACTCGATATGGCGGTTACACATGAGAAGGGGGAGCAGTGCCCTGTCTAGACAACTTCTCAAAGCTTCGACCCACCCAGCCCCCAACATTCCTTTAAACCCTGATGCACAACATTCTTCCCATTGTGAAAAGGAAATATAATGCCTTCGGCCAAATCCAGCGGGCCGAGAGAAACCATCGAGATCTCAAAAAGATACTTTATCCCTAGTCGAGCTGCAGCCATGTTTCCTTCCGACGATGTGAGCGGCTCATACGAACTGCTTATCCCCACCAGGAGTCCCTTCCAATTAAAACTTTGCACCTGTCATCAATTCTCTGCACAAGGGCAGCCTTTTCCGTGGCCAAGACTTTAAGCTAGCAGAGAGCAGGCAGACATCCGGAGAAACATGTGTCATTTCTGTCCTGTTGGCTGGTTCACAGCCTGATGCATATGTGTCGAGACACAAGAGTGCCATCTCTCATTTTGTGTAGAATGGTGAACTGTACAGTGGTACCTCAGGTTAAGAATTAATTCGTTCTGGAGGTCCATTCTTAACCTGAAACTGTTCTTAACCTGAGGTACCACTTTAGCTAATGGGGCCTCCCGCTGCCGCCGTGCGATTTCTGTTCTCATCCTGAAGCAAAGTTCTTAACCCAAGGTACTATTTCTGGGTTAGCGGAGTCTGTAAGCTGAAGCGTCTGTAACCTGAAGCGTCTGTAACCCAAGGTACCACTATATCTCTTGTTCCCAGGCCTTGCTCGCAGATCTGTTGCCACAAAGAAATGAATGGCATACCTGCCAACATTTCTCTGATGAAAATAGGGATGTCCCAATCCATAATAAAAATAAAGTTAAAGGATCCCTGGACAGTTGCAGCCAGTCTATGGGGTTGCAGCGCTCATCTCGCTTTCAGGCCAAGGGAGCCAGTGTTTGTCCACAGACAACTGTCCTGGTCATGTGGACAGCATGACTAAACCACTTCTGGTGCAATGGGAGACCGTGACGGAAACCAGAGCGCATGAAAACGCTGTTTACCTTTCCGCTGCAGCAGTACCTATTTATCTATTTGCACTGGTGTGCTTTTGAACTGCTAGGTTGGAAGGAGCTGGGACAGAGCAACGGGAGCTCACCGCGTTGTGGGAATTCGAACTGCTGACCTTCTGATCGGCAAGTCTAAGAGACTCAGTGGCGGTTCGAATCCCTGCTGTGGCAGGAAGGTAAACGGCATTTATGTGTAAATAGTACCGTAATTTATTTATGTCCCCATCTCCTAAAATTGTATTCTAAGCAGCTGAGAAAAGAGGTGTTACTCAGACCAGCCAATGCACTAAGGCTGGGTATAAACCAGTGCTGTGTTTCCCAAGAAAGCTATTTAATAAGAGGCTCAGCTGGAATAGACTTATTTCTTTAAAATGGTCTACCTGCAAGTCACTACTGCCAGTCTTGAAACATAATATGTGGAGTAATGTGCACACACACACACACACACACACACACACACACACACACAGCAATATGTATGGGTGTGTACTATGCATTGAAAGTACATTTAAGCGCCAAAGGTTTAATCTTAACGGCATAGAAATGTATGCTTTCAGTAATGCTTTCTTTTGTGAATATTCAATCCTTAAGTTGTTGTTGTGGTTTAAAATGTGCATGTAGATTATAGCATCATGCTTGTACTACAAGAGGCGTTTCTTGTTTGCAAAGTTGCCTTATGATAACTTTGCTTTAAACATATAGTCATGCAAGGAAATATTTTGGCAAGGAGTCAGATACTTGGGTTGGGCAGGGGGTGGGGGAAAAATCTGGAAAAATCCTGAACTGAGTAGTAAAAGCACAGCGCATATATATATATGTATGTGTGTGTGTGTGTGTGTGTGTGTGTGTGTGTGCATAGATAGATGATAGATAGATGATAGATAGATAGATGATAGATAGATAGATAGATAGATAGATATAAATATAGTCTCAGGGAAAGACAGAGAGCCCTAGAGGCATATCAGCCACATATCTTCTAAAAATCCTGTTCAAAGCCCCTTTCATGAGAGCAAGATACACACTTCCATCTTTCTGGTTGCCCTCCACCCACACAAGTTGCAATTCCTGCCAAAACTGGGCAACTAAGCTCTGCACACATGTGCCCAAAACACTATGCAACACGATTAACGGCTTGCACAAACTCAAGTCAAAAATAATTATCTACAGCATACAATTCCAAATCTGGCTCCCTATTCAGAACAAAACAAAACAAAAACCCAACAGTCCAGCTTTCTTATTGTAATTACTGGGAATTTTTCAGAAGCTCACCAGATGTTTCTTAGCAAATACTGAATCAACCAAATGTTAAATCTGGTGTTTTAACAAAAATAAAAACTGGATGTTGAAAATGTTGTTTGTAAGAATAAAAGAAAATTATTATAAATTAGTTTAGAGATGGTATTTAACATCAATCAACAATTAGTTTAGAGATGGTATTTAACATTTAATCAAATAAACAAGGAATATTCGGTGTTATGTTGGAGGGAATGCCAGGAAACAGGGAATTATGTTCACATGTGGTGGGCGTGTAAATATGTACAATTTTTTGGCATAGGGTGATATGTTAAGGAGATAACGTAACAGAAATCACTGGGTTAAAGCTGACTGAAAGTCCACAGGTAGCATTATTATCAATTTACAATGGGGTGGAAGGTTCGCAGGCTATGAAGGACTTGCTCACAAATTTATTGACAGCTGCACGAATTATTATAGCCAGGAAGTGGAAGGGGCAAAAAGAATATAAAATAAAAGAATGGTATAAAGAGGTGTGGGATATAGCTGTTAATGATAAATTAACACGTGGCATTAAGGTAAGACAGGGAATATGCAGGAGAAATGATTTTGAGGAGATATGGAGGGTGTTTGTAAAATTTGTATTGTTAAAACGGAAAGGAGTCAAACCATCGCAAGAAGTGTTGAAATTCTGGGAGGTTGGATAGCTACAATGGAATGGTCTTGTGGGTGGGGTGCACATTTTTATTCTTATTTATTTATTTATGATTATTACGTTGTCAAAATAAAAGAAGAAGAAGAAGGAAGGAAGGAAGGAAGGAAGGAAGGAAGGAAGGAAGGAAGGAAGGAAGGAAGAGTTTCTTTCTAAAAGTACCGGAATCTAAGCCAGAGATTGAGTTCCAAGAAGCTATTGGGTTCCTTGGAAGCTTATCACGAGTTCCTCATTGAGAAGGTCAGGAATGGCCAAAGATTCCTCTTTTCTCACAGAGCTACAGAGAAGTGGGTGGGTGCCAGGATGCATCCTTGATTAATCTGAGATGGCAGCAAGACACTCAGGACATCTGGCCAAGGCCTCATATGAACAGATTATGAGAATATTCCCCACAGTTCCTCTACATAGAGCTGTGATTTCTTAGGAGGCCTCAATATGGAAAGAGCCACCTGGAAATTTGAAAACCACTGGTTTAAACTCTTAAGCAAAATGTGGGCATTGTTTAAAACAGGGGTCAGCAAACTTTTTCAACAGGGGGCCGGTCCTCTGTCCCTCAGACCTTGTGGGGAGCCGGACTATATTTTTTTGGGGGGGATGAATGAATTCCTATGCCCCACAAATAACCCAGAGATCCATTTTAAATAAAAGGACACATTCTACTATGTAAAAACACACTGATTCCTGGATCGTCCATATGCCAGATTGAGAAGGCGATTGGGCTGGATCCGCCTTAGTTTGTCTACCCATGGTTTAAAATTTAGCAAGTAGCTATCAATAACCTACAAATTAAACTAATACCTGCTTTAACAACCACAATTATTTGTTTCATTTACAGTCGTACCTTGGAAGTCAAACGAAATCTATTCCGGAAGTCCGTTCGACTTCCAAAACGTTCGTAAACCAAGGCATGGCTTCCGATTGGCTGCAGGAAGCTTCTGCAGCCAATTAGAAGCCGCGGAACCCGTGCCAGACATTCAGATTCCAAAGAACATTTGCAAACCGGAACACTCACTTCCTGGTTTGCGGCGTTCGGCAGCCAAAACTTTCGACTCACAAGGCGTTCAGTTTCTGAGGTACGACTGTAGTTATTTCATAAAACTTCTCTACCACTTGATCGTTATGAAAAAACAACCTCAAACTATTTACAAAGATAACAAAACAATAAGCTATTAGTAAAACAAACATGAAAACAACTCCTTCAGTCCTTTGAAACATAAAATCAACAATAAACTAAGAAGAGATTGAAACATACATCTACACTGCTTTCCACCTTACCTGGGCATAAGCAGGATTGAACTAATTGAGGCTTACTTCTGATTGTACATGATTGCAGCCTGAGGGGTGTCTCAGAAGACCAAAAAATTGCTAGCAAAGGTTTCTGCTAACCCTTAGTACAAGCTGCTGCTTTGCCAACTGTTTCATCTATCAGTTAGAGGATTTCAGAAAAGCAATATAATCTTTACAGCACACACAACAAGCGTAAGGTAAACCAACAATTAAGGACTGAAGACATGATGCCGAAAGTTGGCCAGCTTTAAAACTATGTAGAATCTCAGAGATTAGAAGCAGAATTTTGCTGTTCTATAGGTAGTGGTGATCATGAAAAAACAAGGTTAAGCCATCGTTCCATGGTCACCTGGAAGAAAGGCAAATGCAATCTTAAAAGCTTAAACCTTACCTTCTCCATGTTTGGCTTGATACAGCGGACAAAGAAAGGGTTGGAGGTGCTTAGCGTTGCCATTAAGGAATGCAGCGAATCCTAAAAAAAAAACACAAAAAAAAATAGGGGAGGAAGGATCAAATTGTACCTTGTACTTATCTTGGCAAACCACTTGCAAGCAGAAGCCGTAGCAGCACCTAGTGGCAAGGACTGCAAATTACACCAGAGCAGGCTTTCCCAAAGGATAAACAGAGAATCGTAGAAATGGGAGAGTTGCAAGGGACACCAAGGGTCATCTAGTCCAACCCCCTGTAATGTAGGAATCACAGCTAAGGCATCTGAGACAAATGGCCACCAAACCTCTGCTCATAACTTCCAAAGCCCTCAAGAAGGATGCAAGGGCAGCGGCTGCCACCTGTGATCCCCAGCAGCAATAATAATAATAATAATAATAATAATAATAATAATAATAATAATAATAATTATTATTATTATTATTATTTTATACCCCAGCCACTCCGGGCGGCTCTCAACAGAATATTAAAAACACATTAAACATCAAAAACTTCCCTAAATAGGGCTGCCTACCATTCAGAGGCATGCATCTAATAATCAAAATTACAACTTTTTGAAATGTGGTGTCTGATCAGCTAAAAGGACCAGAGTAGATTGAGCGGGTAAGAGAATTCAGCCCTACCGATCACACACAAAGGGCAACGCTGGGAAGAGCTCGATGGATGAAGGAGCTCACCTTAAATTGCAGGCTGACGGTGGGCTTCCGATGTTTGGTTCCAGATTTTAAAGTATCTTGGCCGCTGCGGCTGGAAACATGTTCAAAGAGGTCGTAGATGAAATCGAGGCTGAAACAGAAGCAGGAGAGGAGAAACCATGTTTCACAGAATAAAATAAACACGTGAAATGCTACTGCAAAATTGGTTCAATGTTAATTTAGAAGAGCAAAATATGGGGCAAAAATGTGATCTTAACGAGTTTTTCCAGGTTGTGGGAAGATGCTGAATGTGTTTATAACAAAACCTCAGCCGAATAGCCATAAAAGCTTTACATATGCAGCTCTGCTAAGTATTGAACAACTTCCCCTCTGCATGCCTCTACATTATATTAACACCCTTTAAGGAAAAATCTCATGGTGCTTCTATGTGTCCAGAGTTATGTCTGCCTCCTTTATTTCACAAATTTAGCAACAGGCATTGCCTGATTTCTTTGTTGGGCTCCTTTGACTTTCCCATGAAAGCTGCTGCATTTAGTACAAGAACGAGGATTAAAACATGTATATTAAGGAGATAAGAAAACTACCGGAGTAACCTATTAAAAAACCAACATCAACACTTAGCAATCAATCTACTTACAATGGATAATGGCTGCAAAATTTTGGAAGTAATCAAATTTACCAACAAAAGATGAATGGCTTCAAAGTGCTTGGCAGACCTTAATGATAATAAAAATTATGCACTTCAAAAGATTCTGGGAAAATGAGACAATCGACACTTATAGATAACTGGAGACCTTTCGCAACATATGTAACAA
Organism: Podarcis bocagei; assembly: GCF_964188305.1. NCBI lineage: Eukaryota > Metazoa > Chordata > Lepidosauria > Squamata > Lacertidae > Podarcis > Podarcis bocagei. Next base: position 14,747,339 of record NC_138133.1, read on the forward strand.
AATACTGAATATTGTCTGACATCATTAAATTGCAATTGCACTCCGTGCTGAAGGTAACTGTGTATTTCATTTCATTTTGCTGTTTATTTTATGAATACAATACTGTACAATAAAAAAAATTTAATAGGCCAATGTTCATTGGTGACTTCACATTTACAGCCCCCTGCCCACGTACCCCCCACTGCAACCCCCCTTAAGTTAGATTTGCCAATTGCCTCCTTAGGTGCCTGCCGTATTTTTCGCTCTATAAGACGCACCAGACCACAAGGCACACCTAGTTTTTGGAGGAGGAAAACAAGAAGAAAAATATTCTGAATCTCAGAAGCCAGAACAGCAAGAGGGATCGCTGCGCAGTGAAAGCAGCAATCCCTCTTGCTGTTCTGGCTTCTGGGATAGCCGCGCAGCCTGCATTCGTTCCATAAGACGCACACACATTTCCCCTTACTTTTTAGGAGGCAAAAAGTGAGTCTTATAGAGCAAAAAATACGGTACTTAGTAGCAAGTGTTGCACAGAGTAGTTTTTATGCGCTTTGTATTTTCCTCAACATGCAACTATATGTGTATAAAAATGTTATAGGTCTATATTCTCATACATACAGGTACACACATATCTCTGAAGATTTCTCTAAATGGCGTTTCATAAGCAGGACAAACAATGTCAGTTCCCCCCTCCAACTACTCTATGGTGTGGTTGTTTTTTCTACTGAAAATTCTCTCTCCGGTTAAGAGTTGCCGTTGGAATACAAAACATTCAGATTCTACATTAAGTGAAGCGTTCTGAAAAATGTAAAACATGTGAAATTCACATGCGCTTCAACAACAATAATAAAAAATCTCAAATTGTTATATGTCCGTAATTTGTTTTGGCTGCGAATGCAGCAAATTACAACCGGAGCTCTCAAAAAATTGTCACTCCATAAATTAAGAAAAATCAATTTGAACCTTCTCCAAATGGAATGAAGACAAAAAATTATTTGGCTGGTGTCTCACAGACTTGACGAAAACAATGCAGAATGTGGGCTCACACAATCCCTTTAAAGGAGGATTAAGGTATGCAAAATTCAGGGGAGGCAGAATAAACATGCCCCTTGACCTTCGACACAACCAATCAAATCCAGATTGGTGGATATGCCATTCATAGAGCTTTATCCTCTTTCCACAGTGCAGGGCGAAGAAGAAGAAGAAGAAGAAGAAGAAGAAGAAGAAGAAGAAGAAGAAGAAGAGGAGGAGGAGGAGGAGGAGGAGGAGGAGGACGACGACGACTTTGGACCTCATATCCCACCTTTCACTCCCCTTCAGGAGTCTCAAAGCGGCTAACATTCTCCTTTCCCTTCCTCCCCCACAACAAACACTCTGTGAGGTGAGTGGGGCTGAGAGACTTCAGAGAAGTGTGACTGGCCCAAGGTCACCCAGCAGCTGCATGTGGTGGAGCGGGGACGCAAACCCGGTTCCCCAGATTACGAGTCCACCGCTCTTAACCACTACACCACGCTGGCACCCTACAAAACAAATCAAAGCGCGCACACACACAGCCAAGACTTCATGCAATAGCAGACTCACAACTTGGTGCGGCTTCTTAGCAAATGCAAGTACAAGAAAAATGAAGAGTGCAGGAGAGTGTCTGTTTAGAACTGCAAACCAGAGGTATATTGTGGCCCCAAGCTCCACTGCCCTCAGAGGCCACTGTTTCCAGCATGTTAACAAGGATCAAGACCCCCAGATTGAAAATACTTGACGTACCTGCTTTCCCGCAAGAGGTTCAGGAGATTGTCCCTGAAAGTGTCCCTGTTTTTCTCCAGGATTCCTCTGACATCATACTGAACCTATTTGAAAAGAGGCAGAACAGGCTCAGCTATTAAAAAAAAAGAAGGAGGAAAAAGAAGCCCCTCTTATTAACAGCTTCGCACAGAGGGACCATTGTAAACAGCAGAGAAGAAACTGAATGCTTCAGTTAATTTGCAAGTGGCTGCAGGGCAAAACTGAACTGCCTCTGAAACGCTCTGCTCTTTGGAAGAATTTCAACGCACATTAAGGAAAAAGGAAATTACCTCTCCGGCATAATGTTTCACTCCAAAGTTGTGAACAGCAACCCTCGGTTTCACATAAAAAGGATTGCTCTGTTTACAAAAGGGGAACAAAAAAGAAAGATAAACTCTTAGGTTGAGGAACTGAAATATCGAAGGAGGTCTGAATAAGCTTGCTTATCAGAACTCACTGGGAGACCGGCTTTAGAAAAGGCCTGCTATGTCTGTTTGGGTACTTAAGATTTACAGACACTGTGTGCAAAACCTCCATGCATTATCTCGCACAATGTGGATCAGCACAATGCAAGTCCCATAATTTTAACCAGAAACACCTTTGCATAGTCAATAAACACTCTGAACAGGAGAAATTCCAACTACGTCTTTGAAGGTCTGCAGCACACCACATATCTATAAGACAAATAAGAAATACATTACTTACCGCATGTTGGATGTGTAACTTTGCCAACAAGGTGCTGTCCGTAGCTTGGGGGAAATGGCTTTCTTCATTGATAAGTGCTAACAAACCAAGTTTCTGGGTAATTAAGACACAAGACAAAATAATATTAGGCGGATCACAGTTTATACTTCTGTTTTCTTTTTTGTACAGTGGTACCTCTGGTTGCGAACGGGATCCGTTCCGGAGGCCTGTTCGCAACATGAAAAGCCCGCAACCTGAAGCGCCGTATCTGCGCAGGTGCGCAGCGTGATTTGGCGCTTGTGCGCAAAGTGCGATTTAGAGCTTCTGCGCATGCGTGAGTGGTAAAACCTGGAAGTAACCCTTTCCGGTACATCCGGGTCGCTGCAGGACACAACCTGAAAAAATGTATCATGAAGCAAACGTAACATGAAGTCCGACTGTAATTTTTTAAAAAAACCTCTTTCAAATGGTGCAACACAGTGGTGCTGGGCTTTTAGCTGCATAAATGGATTTGAATGGAATATTCTTCCAGGTGCCTGAAATGAAGGGTTGCCATCAAAAACAGCAGCCTCATATCTCTTTTGTATAGCATCTAGTGCAGAGGTGACTAACCTGTGGCTAGCATTTGAAATGTTGCATTTTGTACTTGGATATCGGCCACTTGCAACCCGGTGAATATGCCCAGGAGCCAGGATGGCACCTGAAATCTCCATCACCTGGAGGTGCATGCCTGGGAATCCTTGGATCTAGACTGCTTTCACACACTAGCAACCCATCTTGTAGAATTCTACCTGTTACATTTTTTCTGCACAATCATAATGACAAATATGACTTTCGAGCCGACTGGCCCCCAAATGACAACTAGGCATTCTGTTTTGCCGACTATAACCCTGGTTTAAGCAGCCATTTGTGGCCCTCAATATGTTGCTGAACTACCACTCCCATTAACCCTGGCAATTTGCTTAATAATAATAATAATAATTTATTATGTATACCCCACCCATCTGGCTGGGTTTCCCCAGCCACTCTGGGTGGCTTCCAGCAGAATATTAAAATACAATAGTCTATTAAACATTAAAAGCTTCCCTAAAGAGGGCTGCTTTCAGATGTCTTCTAAAATTCTGGTAGCTGTTTTTCTCCTTGGTGGGAGGGCGTTCCACAGGGTGGGTGCCACTACTGAGAAGGCCCTCTGCCTGGTTCCCAACGTGAAACTTATAAATTTAAAAGGACTGGGGGCTGGGATAGAAGAGGCGAGAACAAGCACCTTGAAGTCATCTATAGTTATTGGCAAGAGCTGAAGAATGTGAACAAGGTAAGAATCCTTAAATCAGATTGCAAATGGTGCCTTACTACTCTTCTGTATGTGACTCCATGCTATAGCCCAGTTGGGAAGAGGGTGGCAAAGCAGTAAGAGAGAAATGCTTGCTTCTATTCAATGCTGTGGCCATGCAAAGTATGTTGAAGTTCAAAATGAACAGTTATCGCATTACCAAATCAACATTTTGGTGAACAGTTTCATCTTTGTAAACCCCAAACCATGAAAAATGTTTATAGAAAGGAACACAGCTTCCCCCATTATTATAATTATATATTCCTCAAACTTGCAGACTTCCTTTCACAAAAAACAAACCAACTATTGAGGCAGTGAATACCGTATTTTTCCATGTACAAGCCGTCTCCCCCCCCCCTTTTTAAGTAAAAAATTGGAGGTAGTCTTATACACGGGTTTATGCAGTAAATCTTGGGTGATTTGGCTGGGGAGGTAATGCGAGGCTGTGCCAAAGCACGGGGGTTTGAGCAGTTTCCCCAAAAAGCTGAACAACTTTCCTAAAGTAGGGGTTGTCTTATATGTGAGGTCGTGTTATACACAGAAAAATACGGTACCTAAATTTGTATAAACTCAATTCAAGATACTGCATATCACAGATTATTAAAAAATGTTTACCTTTTCAATAAGATCCAAGCACTCCCCATTATCTGTCCAATTGATGTCTTCCCATGGGAGTCCTTCTCTAAGAGAGACCAAGAGGCACATTTTATTACAATGATCAGACACAAAGATTTTTGGTCCACTTATTAGGAAAGGTGAATGGCAATCAGCTTGTTTTAAAATAATAGTGAAATGAACTGCATGATGGCCTGCAATACCTCTATGGAGCTGAGCATCAAAAAAAAAATAAAAAAATGTAAAGGGCAAAGGGGTGGAGAAAAGCCTTTTGCAGTTCTTACCTGCTATATTCCAACTGCTCTAATGAAAAAATGTGCTTGTTGAAATACTCCTGAAGCTTTTCGTTTGCATAGTTAATATTGAACTGCTCAAAACGATTGACCTGGAAAGGAACAAAAGATGTTCAGGTAATAAAAACAACACATACAGGCCTAACTTTATTTCTATGCCACTTTTCTACAGTTAAAATCATGCTCAAGAACATGGAAAAAATACGTAACTACAATATAACGGAAGTCACCGTAAACAATAAATGAAACATTCTAAAATACACAACCAAACCGAACAATTTCCACATGAATCACAACAAGATCTAGAAGGAAGATACAAAAAAAACCAACAGCAACAACCCCCTATAACAACCCCCCCAAACAACGCCCTCAGCAACAGGCAATTCTAGTTACCGTGTTTTTCGCTCTATAAGACACACCAAACCACAAGACGCACCTAGTTTTTGGAGGAGGAAAATAAGAAAAAAAATATTCTGAATCACAGAAGCCAGAACAGCAAGAGGGATCGCTGCGCAGTGAAAGCAGCAATCCCTCTTGCTGTTCTGGCTTCTGGGATAGCTGCGCAGCCTGCATTCGCTCCATAAGACGCACACACATTTCCCCTTACTTTTTAGGAGGGAAAAAGTGAGTCTTACAGAGCAAAAAATACGGTATGTTATGGAGGAATGAGCCAAAGGGTGAACACCAAAAAAGGATAAGCCAAGTGGAAACCTTTGGAACATACCTCAAAATTTTCAAATCCAAAGATGTCCAAAATTCCAATGGACTTGAAGTCGTCTTTGCCTTTTATTCTGCTGTTGATTTTTTTAATAACCCAGGCAAAGCACTGGGAATAAAGTGCCATAGCTGCTGAATCTCTGTTCTCTATTGCCTGGAAAGAGGTAAGGCAGAGCAGGTCAATTATCACACACAGATTTTTGACGAAAAGTCCTTTACGCAATATTACTCAAAGCACGGGGCAAACAGAAATAACAAGCGTACTCTGATCTTTACACAGAGTTACTCGTGCTCCACTGCTTTCCTCTAAAACCGTGTTTCCCAACGTGGGGCACACGCCCCACAGGGGGGCAATTTGATTTTTAAGGGGGGCAAATCGAGAATGAGTTATTAACAGTGAATGGCCTTTTAGGCTTCCTCCACATGAATCAGAGTTCACTTTTGGAATAATAAGAATTATATGTCACCGGGGGGGGGGGGCAATCAGGATTTTAGAGATGCTTAGATGGGGCAGGGCCCAAAAAAAGGTTGAGCGCCACTGCTTTAAACAGACACATCAGCCCTCCCAGTGCTGCAATTTGTTGTTTGCGTCCTATCTTCATTTTGTAAAGGTAAAGGGTAAAGGGACCCCTGACCATTAGGTCCAGTCGCGGCCCACTTTGGGGTTGCGGCGCTCAACTCGCATTATTGGCTGAGGGAGCCGGTGTACAGCTTCCGGGTCATGTGGCTAGCATGACTAATCCACTTCTGGCGAACCAGAGCAGCGCACGGAAACGCTGTTTACCTTCCCGCCGGAGCGGTACCTATTTATCTACTTGCACTTTGACGTGTTTTTGAACTGCTAGGTTGGCAGGAGCAGGGACCGAGCAACGGGAGCTCACCCCGTCGCGGGGATTCGAACTGCTGACCTTCCGACCGGCAAGTCCTAGGCTCTGTGGTTTAACCCACAGCGCCACCTGCGTACCATTTTGTAGCCATGGCTAATAGGACTCTGACATATCTTCTTCTCTCTAACTCCACATCAAGATGAAGGGGTGTGTCCAACATGGCTGTTCTGCTCACGCCACCCACTTCCACTTTTGCAATGGAACCTTCCCCTCTTCTCCCCTTTTTCAGCCGATGTGCACCCTCAAACTCTGCTGTAGGGGTGCTTGCAGAGAGGAGACCGCACAAGTGGAACTCTGATCGCTGAGCACGGGTATGACCCTCAGATACGGATATACATAGCTGCAATGTTCTACCACTCCTTCATGGATCACTGCCTTGTTGTGGCGAAGGGGCTCGAATAACTCAGAGAAGCTATGAGCTATGCCCTGCAGGGCCACCCAAGACGGACAGGTCATAGTGGAGAGTTTTGACTAAACGTGATCTACCTGGAACAGGAACCGGCAAGCCACTCCAGTATCCCTGCCAAGAAAATTCCACGGGCAAAAACTCCACGGGCAAATGTTCTACCGGTAATCAAAAAGTGAAAATGCAAAGCAAAGGAAGTGGCCTGTTATTAAAGGGTTAAACGGGAAGCCATCTAAAGGAGTACCCTCCTCTCATTAACATTGTCCTGTATAAGACAAAACCAGCATTTCCCCAAGAGGGCATGTGCATCTCCACAGTTTCTGTCACTAGTTCATCTCAAACCCTGAACAGAGATTCAGCTCAGGCTTTGACATTCTAGCCGTTGAGACTGTATCTCAAGGTTTATTTTGGTCTGTTTTACTCAAACTGGAGTGTACCACCCGTCAATTTGACGAGTAACATCGAGGAGATAGCAGTGGTGCTCTCTTTAGAGTTTCATGAGCAGGTCCTACATCAGGCATAGGCAAACTCGGCCCTCCAGATGCTTTGGGACTACAACACCCATCATCCCTAGCTAACAGGACCAGTGGTCAGGGATGATGGGAATTGTAGTCTCAAAACATCTGGAGGGCTGAGTTTGCCTATGCCTGTCCTAAATCTTTAACATGTCCTTTGGTCATGTCAATATATCAATATATTGTCGCAAACCAGTTTGAAGTCCCTATCGTGATATTGGTTTCATAGTTTTTGACTTGGCAATATAACGTGAATCATGGTGTTCGTGTGTGTGCTATGCAAAAATTACAATGTGGGGGAAACCATGAAGCCAGTCAATGCCTCTACATAGCTCCATCCTTATTGCAGACTTATGGTATATTGCAATATTTAAGTGGTGATATCTTCTTCTTCTTTGGCGATCCCTCGTAGCCGAGTAAGATTGTCTTCCATGAACACAGTCTTAACAGTGAATCCATAAGTGACTGTGGAGGCCAATTCTGGATCCACACATCGTGCAACAGTGGGGTCATAGGTTTCTAGGCAGGAGTTGATCACAGTAAGGGTTTGCCAAATGTGCCTTCCTCTTAGCGTGTTTCTCCCTTTTGTCCTGAGCTTGAGCGTCTTCAAAGCCCATGACACCTTTGGTAAACACTGTTCTCCAATTGGAGTGCTCGCAGGCCAGTGTTTTCCAGTTGTTGGTGTTTATACTACATTTTTTTTAGATTTGTCTTGAGAGAGTCTTTAAACCCCTTTTGTTGACCACCAGCATTATGCTTTCCATTTTTAAGTTCAGACCAGAGTAGTTGCTTTGGAAGGTGATAATCAGGCATCCGAACAACATGACCAGTCCAACAAAGTTGATGTTGAAGAATCACGATATATCACGATGCTGAAAGCCAGGTATCATCCAGTCGTACTGTTCGCCTCCATACAGTTCCATCCTTATTTCAGACGCTGTGATATATCGCTATATTGTGGTGTTTAGCTGGTTATATAGCGCAATGTTGAAAACCAGATCTCACGAAGCCTTGGTATGACCAGACAGCCAAAGCCAGATATTGTAAAAACAGGAGACGCATGTAAAATACCCCAGAGTAACGTCACTGTACCTGTTGTACACTGAGAGGTGTCAGAATTTCTTCTCCCCTGAGTATCATTGATCTCTGTGTCAATGCTTCTGTCAGCTGCGTTGAGTCCAGCCCAAGTAACTCTGCCGATCTACCCAGAGCTAGCAACAGACAGAGATGATGAATGAAAGTTTTAAAACTAATAGAATTATGCACGGACAAGCACAGCAACATCTCATGGGTTGGCAAGGAAAACCTAAGGCTCCCTGTAGGGCAAAGACAAAGCGATGGCCTAATAAGCAATTCATAATTCACAGATGTCTATTTCCCTTCAACTGACTGCACATATTAACTCACATCGTTTTTCCTTTCTAGGAAGAATGATCCAAATTTATTTTCAGAGCCGATCAATACCAATTATGAAAATTGGACTGGGGCCTTGACAAGGAGGTGATTTGCTGGCTTTAAATTGATTTTTTTAAAAAAGTCGCCTGAGGCAGTTCGATTTTTGAACAAAAAGGCAGGGTATAAATATTCCTAATAAATAACGCTTATACCAAAGGAAGCAGCCATCTTTTTTTCACCTGTTTTGAAGGACACCTGTGCTCCACCCGCAGTAATAAATTCAATGTTGCCTAGGTGCAAAACACCAGCAAGCAGCCTGAGAACATCTCGCACCTCTTCTGTGGTAAACTGCATCACTTCCATTGCAGTCTAGGGGAGGGAAAACATGAGACCTTGAGATGGTTAACACAACACATTTCCCCACCTCTCCATGTTGAATTCAGCCAAGGCCCTACATGAGTGGAACAACTTCAATCCAGGCAACAGAATTTCCCCTGCTGCTCCTCCCGAAATCTGTTCTGGTTATGCCAATCCCCAGAGCAGTTGTATGGTGGGGATCACAGGGGGAGGAGAGGGAGAGGAAGTTCAGTTGTACGAGTTAAAGTCAGTCTATTCATGCTATGACTTCATTGGATACCACCCACAGCCAGGAGCTATTATTGCAATGGCAATTGTTGAGGATTAGTCTCAGGAGAGTGAAATTGGCGGACACCCTGGTTCCTCCACTTCATATAACCCATGCACAGGAAATCAAGAGGCATAAAAAAAGGTTAAGTCCAGTCAAAGGCGACTATGGGGTTGTGGCACTCATCTCGCTTTCCAGGCTGAGGGAGCTGGCGTTTGTCCACAGACAGCTTTCCAGGTCATGTGGCCAGCATGACTAAATCACTTCTGGCCAACGGGACACCGTGACGGAAACCAGAGTGCACGGAAATGCTGTTTACCTTCCCGCTGCAACGCTACCTTTTTTAAATTGCTAGGTTGGCAGGAGCTGGGACAGAGCAACGGGAGCTCACAGTTTTGTGGGGAATCGAACCGCCGACCTTCTGATCGGCAAGCCCTAGAGGCTCAGTGATTTAGACCACAGCGCCATTAAACAGTGGGCATGACTCCAACAACCTGTAGCTTTGTCCCAGATGTTGCCACTGAAATATGGTTGGGAAGATTTAGATCACGGTTTCCCAAACATGGGTCTCCATCTGTTTTGGGGTTACAACTCCCATCACCCCTAGCTAGAAAGACCAGTGGTCAGGAATGATAGGAATTGTAGTCCAAAAACAGATGGAGAAACAAATTTGGGAAACAGTGATTTTTAAAACCCTCTATCCTCTGGAGTGGTGCAGTTCATGGAGGTTACGCTGCGCTTTTCTGATGATGGTACACAGTATACACAAGGCCTCAAAATTGCCACAAGGGCTGTGAGGTATCTTTACAGAACCTTGTCATTGTTAGCAGACAATCTCAACTTCAAAGTGACTGCCACTTCAAAAGAATTTGTGACGTTACTGGCCAATCCGTAAAGAAGGGGCATGTCCAACTCACAATGACTTCTTTGAAGGATTCCTTGTCATTGATTGTCTTGTCTGCTACACATCCAGACTGGTTCAGGTAGTGATAGTTCTCTGGTACAGATAGGTAAAATGCATCTGGAAACAGGAAAAATAGTTAATTCAAACTGTTGTGTTTAAATTAAGGAATAGTTGCTTAAAGCACACAAGAAAAGAAACGCCAAATAATACAGTGGACCCTCTGGATAAGAATGTAATTTATTCCGAGGGCCCGTACGCAGCCCAAAAATTTTGTAAGCAGAGGCACCACTTCTGTGCACACGCGCGGCAAAACTTGGAAGAATACACTTCTGGGTTTGCTGCATTTGCAACCCGAAAGTTACATTACCCGAAGGTAATGTAACCCGAGGGTCCACTGTACTGTCTATCTCCATTACGTGCAATGTTTCTCCATGACAGGTTAACACAGGCTACCTCAACCTCGGCCCTCCAGATGTTTTTGATCCCTAGCTAGCAGGACCAGTGGTCAGGGATGATGGGAATTGTAGTCTCAAAACATCTGGAGGGCCGAGGTTGAGGAAGTCTGGGTTAACATAAAAAGGTAATTTTAGGTGGCAACAGCAGCTACCCAAAAGTGATGCTTGCGTACATGAGAAATGCATACCAAATGCATTCCTCGAGAATAAAATTTCACAATGCTCTGTGCGAAATTCTCCGGCTTAGTCTCGGGAAATTTCCAGCGGCAGAGTGTATCACAAAACAACCCCTCTGTGTGCCATTCCTGCGTTGATTTGACACACGGGTAGACTGCTGTGTGTGTGTGCACTTTGAGAATAGAGACTGGAGGCAGATACAGATACTAATACAGAAGGAGAATGCAAAAGGTGATACTATGTCTGGGATGAAGGGGATTGCAGAATGTTTCTTGCAACTGCAATGCTGTAAACTGCCCTGAGATCCTTTGATGAAGGGCGATTTATAAATTTAATAAATAAAATAAATAATGCATACCAGGATGGTGGCTAAGCCAAAGTTGGTACCTTTCTTATTTTCTTTCTTTGGAATTTTTTTTTTTTTTTTTTTGGTTTTTCAAATTAAAATTTTACAGAGATACAGTGGTACCTCGGTTGTTGAGCATAAACCATTCCGGAAGACCATTCGACTTCCGAAACGGTCGACAACCAAGGCACAATGGGCGGCCGGCAAATTCCATTGAGAAAATGAAGAAACATGCCTTGTTTGATTTCTGAGGCGTGTTCAAAAACGGAAGCAATCACTTCCGGGTTTTTGGTGTTCGGGTTCCAAATCGTTCAGCTTCCGAGACGCTCAAAAACCCGAGGTTCCACTGTATATTAAATATAAATCATAAAAACAAGATTCCAAGATTCATCTTCCAAAACAAGATGAATCTCCTGGACTTCCATCCTCCCCTTTGTGGGTCCTGATATTAATCATTTCCTGCACAGTTTATGATACAATGGTCTTTAAGATAAGTTATAAATTTCCCCCATTCCTTATCTTCCTGATTTCTGACTCTTCTGGTCAATTTCGCCATTTCAGCATAGTCCATTAACTTCATCTGCTATTCTTCTCTGGTAGGAACTTCTTCAAAGTTAGTACCTTTTCAATGTGGTACTAAGTTAACCAATACAAACCCAACAGGTCTTACTCAGATTAGACAATTAGGTTCAGACTATACAACCTAGTTCTTAGAGCAGACTGTGCCCAAATTGGCTTGTGCACATATAAGTATAGACTTGGGGAGGAAGTGGGATTTGGAGAGACTTTTGGTATGATGGGACGTATCACTATTACCACCTTTGTTAGGCAATTGTTCTCTATATATATAACATAACGCAACATAGCACTCTTTAATTATTTTCTTAGGTCATACATTTAAAAAATACTAGGATCATGCCAACAAAGGTCCGTATTGCCAACAAAAGTCCATATAGTTAAAGCTATGGTTTTCCCAGTAGCGATGTATGGAAGTGAAAGCTGGACCATAAAGAAGGCTGATTGCCGAAGAATTGATGCTTTTGAATTATGGTGCTGGAGGAGACTCTTGAGAGTCCCATGGACTGCAAGAAGATCAAACACATCCATTCTTAAGGAAATCAGCCCTGAGTGCTCACTGGAAGGACAGATCCTGAAGCTGAGGATCCAATACTTTGGCCACCTCATGAGAAGAGAAGACTCCCTGGAAAAGACCCTGATGTTGGGAAAGATGGAGGGCACAAGGAGAAGTGGATGACAGAGGACGAGATGGTTGGATAGTGTTCTCGAAGCTACCAACGTGAGTTTGACTAAACTGCGGGAGGCAGTGGAAGACAGGAGTGCCTGGTGTGCTCTGGTCCATGGGGTCACAAAGAGTCGGACACGACTAAACGACTAAACAACAACATCAACAACAACAGGATCAAGAAATGCTGGTGGTGGGAATCTTAGGAAAAATCTCTGTCCAAGGGGCACTGTAAACCACTATTCAAGCAGAAGACTCCCTCTCACCTTTCTTTTCTCCCTCAATCCCCGCCAGCAGGGCATAGAATATGTGATAATTTCTCTCTCCTGGATTTTGCCTTACTACTCGATTCTACAAGAGAAAACATATTTAGAGATCTGTTTGGCAGGTAGGTGAGATTCTCAGCGCAATCCTTTACATTGAAAGAAATCAAAATGCCGACTTACCTTCTCTAATAAATCTTCAGCAGGCAGCAGATCGAAAAGTCAAGGAACAGAATGTTTCATTTGACCGTGTGAGGAGGTTGGGGTGAACTAAAGGCTATATATTCATTTCCTAGCAGACTTGCACGAGCAACGTTTGCATCCATCGTTTTTATTTTATTTTAATGTAAACGTAAGACTGTCATTGGGTGAGTATTTTAATTGGCATCTGTTTATTTGCCACAAAATTCAGTGGCCCAGTTCACACATCATGGTAAAGAATAGTTAATGGTTTACCCTGACCATGGAAATCACTCTAGAGCAAGCAATTCCTGTCTTAGTGTTACATATCAACCAGAGAACTAAGGTTTGTTTCACTCACACAAACCATGGTCAGTAACAGACTTTAGAAACAAAATTCTTTCACTGCGGAATGTTAGGATGATCTAGGATAAAAAATACATAGGTTTGGTACTAAGCATATGAACTGGTTTTTATAGATTTTTGCATTGTAACTTAAGAACTTGGAATGTGTATTGAAAGAGGGGCAACATCTTTGCTTGTTGTATAAAAATGCACAGAGTTGTCATACTGTAAATATTAGGGCAATCACAGAGTACAAAGGATACAATCTACAATTTTTCCTCCCTGAATGTTGCCTTTCTGACAGAAATTCAACTGAATGAATTTCCCAAAGCGACTTGAGTTGTTGTTGTAAACAGTCTTTGCGTTGCCAAAAGCTTCCATAATTGGGCTGTGGAAAAAATAAAGATAGATAACAAATGCACTAGCTGTTTGAGGAAGAATAAACATTGTTTACTAGAACTTTCGATTTTAAAAAAGTATATCCAGTGTAAAGTACTGCCAGCTAACTCCTTAATTTTTAATTTTTGTCTCCTAGACAATGCACTTTCATTCCACAGATAGGGGATTGCATATCTGAATGTTCCCACCAAGGGAAAAAAATCCCTCCACACAGAAAACAAAGAGGCTGACTAGAACCTTTTTTCTTTGACATCTAATCTGCTTGCTTTGTTTAATGTGTGAGCAGATTTATATATGGGGGAGCATTTAATCAAGCTATCTCGGAGCTGCAAATGGAATATTCCAGAAACAGTTTAAGCCTGTGCAGCTAGACTTAAGGGTAAAACCATGGGCAAAACCAAAAAAACTAAGTGTGCCGAGATACCCTGTATTAATCTGAGGCAATCTCCAATCTGTGCTTCTGTAACTCTTGATAATTCTATACCCTCAGGTTTTATTTCCACATCCTCAGTATATTTTCCATTGTTCAATCCTTGCTCCCTAGTGCAGATCAACTGGTGAGTGTTCAGTTGCCCGTTCTGTTGTCCTTAACTGCCTTTCCTTAGTCTTCTCTTAATCGTTACATTTTAAAAATTATTATTATTAATAATATTTTGACAAATAAATAAGAATAAAAATGTGCATCCCACCCACAAGACCATTCCACTGCAACTATCCAACCTCCCAAATTTTCAACACCTCTTGCGACGGTTTGACCCCTTTCTATTTTAACACTACAAATTCAACAAACAGCCTCCATATCTCCCCAAAATTATTTCTTCTGCGTATTCCCCGCCTTACCTTAATGGCACATGTTAATTTATCATCAGTAGCTATATCCCACACCTCTTTATACTATTCTTCCATTTTCTATTCTGCTTGCCCCTTCCACTTCCTGGCTATAATAATTTGTGCAGCTGTCAATAAATTTGTGAGCAAGTAGTCTTCACTTTTCGCCTTCCTTCTCTCCACTTTTGTCCATCTGTCCTTCCCCCATCCCTCTTTTCAAATGTACCCCAAGCTCTTTTCAAATACGTCCTCAAGTTCACCAGCTCCTGGCCTGGCCTGCTACCAAAAGTCTACCATCATTACATTACATTCCCAATTCCTGTCATTCGTTGACCCACCCCATCCTAAATTTCAACATCCAGTAAGGACACCATATAAACAATAACACTTCAGTTAGAATAAAAAAATTCCTTCTAGTAGCACCTTAAAGACCAACTAAGTTAGTTCTTGGTATGAGCTTTCGTGTGCATGCACACTTCTTCAGATATGTATCTGAAGAAGTGTGCATGCACACGAAAGCTCATACCAAGAACTAACTTAGTTTGTCTTTAAGGTGCTACTAGAAGGAATTTTTTTATTTTGACTATGACAGACCAACACGGCTACCTATCTGTAACTTCAGTTAGACATATTTTAATGAGTCTGATGCAGTAAAACAAACATATCCCCCCCCCAATTACACTTAAAAACCTGACTTTGTCCCCCTGCCCCTGCTAAGCTGTAGCATTGCTGCCCCACAGGTAGAAAAGGCTACAGAGCTGTAATTACTCTAAACCAGTTATTATGAAATAGTCCAAGGATGCTGTAAAGAGATTCTGCAGTATCCATGTGACCTCTGTTGCACCCTTAACCTCTCTCTTTTGATATGCTCATTGATCTATGAAACCTGCAATTAGAACGCAGGCATTTTCAAAGGAAGACAACTTATTTAAGCTAGAGACGCACGCGGCAACATCAATGAATGAATCATTAATTATACACACGGGTAAATTATACGCACAACCAAACATCTGCCAAAAAATAATAATACACCCCACAAAAAGGCTTCTCTCTTGCAATGATGCCTTACTCCCCGGAAACCCCAGCTCACGAGAAGGAAAGTCCTAGGATAGTGGCTCAGATTGCAAAAACAAGAGGGTTGCTAAGCACCTGGCAGGCTAAAATATAGGCTCGGCTGTCAAAATTCTGACTATAAAATATGGATTTTATGGAAGAAAAACAAACCTTACTTCCATTTGAATTTTAAAGTGTTTGATGCATCCAACAAGTGAAACCACCTGCATCTGTATGATCACTTAAATGTACTACCATAGTTTAGAAAATGTTCAATCGTCATCATAATTTATTATTTATACCCCGCTCATCTGTGCTTGTTGGATTGTTTACCCGTCCCTGGTACTGCCATAGTTTTGCTTTCTAACTGCTAAGCAGACAACGGTCAACTCCGAAATACAGTGGTGCCCCGCAAGACGAATGCCTCGCAAGACGGAAAACTCGCTAGACGAAAGAGTTTTCCGTTTTGGAGGTGCTTCGCAAAACGAATTTCCTATGGGCTTGCTTCGCAAGACGACAATGCCTTGCGAGTTCCTGCTGGTTTTTTTTCCTTTCCCCCACCTTTTTCTAAGACGCTAAGCCGCTTATCAGCTGATCCGATCAGCAGATAAGCTGCTAAAAGCCGCTAATAGCGCTAATCCTTTAATCCGTCAATGGGCTTGCTTCGCAAGACGAAAAAACCGCTAGACGAAGAGAATCACAGAACGGATTCTTTTCGTCTTGCGAGGCACCACTGTATCTTCCTTCCATGTATCTTCCCTACTGTCTAGATGATAGGTGAGGCTATGAACACAGTACCTGCTCTCCAAAATTGCTTGTTCCACACTAGATGTTTTCTCTTTGCGAGAGAGTTCCAGCGAATGTTGGCTCACAGCGGACAGAAACTTGAGTATCAGCTTTGTGCTTTCTGTTTTGCCAGCACCACTCTCACCGCTGGAAGACAAAAGGAAAACAAGACTTAAATTAGTTAACTGTACCAATGATCTCCTACTTTGAAAATTCAAGAAGACTTGTTGGACATTTATTGAAAAAAGGCTTTTTATGTCTGTGAGTGGCAGTAATTATGATTTCAGTTTTAAAAAATTAAAAAATGGTGTGTGTTTTTTTCATTTTTTGTTAGCCATCGCAAGAGCATATTGTGAACCAATATTGTGAGCATATTGTGAACCTAGTGAACCAGGATATACATTTTAAATAAATAAATAACATTTATTGTTAGACACGGTCTGAGAAATGGTATACAGGCAGGTAATCAGAAGCAGAGCTTCTGAGAGCTAAGATAAATCAATGTCGCATTTAATAGACTTTGCGCAGAGCCTGAAATCTGAGAACCAGATAAATCGGAGAACCAGTCTTTGCTACAACGGATTATGATCACTGCGAACTGAGTTTCTTTGACAGAGAGTTGCTATTATTTATACTTACACCCCACCCATTAACAGTAGTTCTGTAAGGGGCAAATAAGAAATGACACTCACCAATATAAGAATGCATCCCCCCAAGGTAAAAGTAGCTGGCGTCTAAACTATCAGCATCTAAATTACCACATCCCCTGCCCACTCCATGTGAGGAAAACCTGTATATCTTCATTGGAAGGCCATACAGCTGATTGGTGGGTGTGGGTGTTTGGCAGCTCCTTTGGCAGCGGAAAGCAAACATTATAGATCCAGTCACATACATAATTTGGCCATAGATGCACTTGAAAATTGTATCTGCCATTTTGTCTGGTTTCTGATACATGACAAGCACTTTTAAAGGATGTTTTGGGTGGCTAGTTGTCTCCAGCTTCCTTTTACTCCTCTTCCTCTATCAGCTTTCTCTGCTTTTTGCCATCATATAATAATAATAATTTATTATTTATACCCCGCCCATCTGGCTGGGTTTCCCCAGCCACTCTGGGCGGCTTCTAACTGAATATTAAAAACAATACAGCATCAGACATTAAAAACTTCCCTAAACAGGGCCGCCTTCAGTTGACTTTTAAAAGTAAAATAGTTGTTTATTGCCTTGACATCTGCTGGGAGGGCGTTCCACAGGGCAGGCACCACTACCGAGAAGGCCCTCTGCCTGGTTCCCTGTAACCTCACTTCTCGCAGTGTGGGAACAGCCAGAAGGCCCTCGGCCCTGGACCTCAGTGTCCAGGCTGGATGATAGTTCTTCAGGTATACTGGATCGAGGCCGTTTAGGGCTTTAAAGGTCAGCACCAACACTTTGAATTGTGCTCGGAAACGTACTGGGAGCCAATGCAGGTCTTTCAAGACTGGTGTTATATGGTCTCGGCGGCCGCTCCCAGTCACCAGTCTAGCTGCCACATTCTGGATTAATTGCAGTTTCCAAGTCACCTTCAAAGGTAGCCCCACGTAGAGTGCATTGCAGTAGTCCAAGCGGGAGATAACCAGAGCATGCACCACTCTGGCAACAGTCATCTCTTAGATCAGTGTTTCCCAACCGGTGTTCCGCGGCACACTAGTGTGCCGCCAGACGTTGCCTGGTGTGCCGTGGGAGGGAGGCGGGCGAGTCGGGCTAATCCTCCGACGAGCTCCACCTCCAGACCCATTGCTCAAATCCTTTAACCCAGGAAGGCAGGAGGGCGGGGAGGGGGGGGGGAGAAAGAGAAAAAAGAAAGGGTGGAAAAAAAGAAGGGGAAGAGAAAATATTTTTTTAAAAAAAGGAAAGAGAGGGAAAAAAGCGAGGGATGGAGGAAGGGGAAGGGGGAAGAAGATGTGGGGTCTTTGTGTATAAACAGAAGGGGAGGACAGTGAAGAGGGCAGGGCTTGGCAGGCAGCAGATAACTGGGGAGGGGGGCGCGGCTGGCGGCGGCTCAAGGCAGGAAGGGAGGAGCTGCCTCGCGGAGAGTCTTGGGCTGCAGAGATTTCCCGTTCAGGAGCGCGGGAGGCCACGCCGTGGATGGGAATCTCCTCCTCCTCTTCCTCCTCCTCCTCCAGGAGAGAGGGTGGTCCGCCCCACCGAGTCGGGCCTGCTCAAGCGTGGGAGCCTATAGTTAGAGCTCAGCTCCTTTTCTTGCCTTCCCCGCCCCCCCACGGAGCACATTTTCCTCGCCCCCCAACCCCCACATGTAGAATAGAAGCCCTCCAGCCTCCACGGTGCACAAACTCTCCCCTCTGCAACGAAGCGCTTTGTTGCATATCTTTGGTGAGGTTTTTAGGCAGTCTTGGTGCACCTTAAATCAGCGCTAATTGCGCCTGGACGCAGTATTTACTTCCGAGTAGGCCCCCTTCTCCCCCCCCCCCGTAGCACCTGACGTTGCTATTCGTATCATCAGGTTTGTTTGTTGATAATTTAATTGTTTTAAAAGCATCATGCTAAAGAGCTCTCTCCCACCCCCAGACCCTTGGACAAAACAGAAACACACACATATACAAACACAGAGATTGAGCCCTGCAGGTTTTATGAAATGAATGGATTCTGAATGCCTGTTTCAGTGGCTTGTCCGCCTTAGGCTGCTGGGCCAGACACCTGTTACACAGTGCAGTCCGTAAGCTGTGAGCGCTGCTACCTGCCGCCGAGACCACGTAACGACAGTCTTGAAAGACCTACATTGGCTCCCAGTACCTTTCCGAGCACAATTCAAAGTGTTGGTGCTGACCTTTAAAGCCCTAAGCGGTTTCGGTCCAGTATACCTGAAGTAGCGTCTCCGCCACCATCGTTCAGCCCAGACACTGAGATCCAGTGCCAAGGGCCTTCTGGCAATTCCCTCACTGTGAAAAGTGAGGTTACAGGGAACCAGGCAGAGGGCCTTCTCGGTAGTGGCGCCCGCCCTGTGGAATGCCCTCCCATCATACATCAAAGAGATAAACCAGTGTTTCCCAACCGGCACGAGACGTTGCCTGGTGTGCCATGGGAGGGAGGCGGGCGAGGCGGGCGGCGAGAGGCGGGGCGGCGGCGGCGAGGAGAGGCCGCCCAGCGCGGGGCTCTCGCCGTCTGCCTGCCTGGCTGCCTGCGTGGCGCTGACGTCACGGGGCTGTAACGTGCCCCACATAGGCACATGCGGGGCGGCGAGCGAGCTCCCTCCCACATCCCATCGCCGCTCGCTTCGGCCGGCCTACTGGGCTGTCGCAGGCGGAAGGCCTGCGCATGCGCAAGGTTTCCGCGCCTTCGGGATTCCCTTCACGCCTTCCTCCTCCCGGGTCCTTGAGAGCGCGGGAAGCGGCAGCGCGAGACCGGCGTTGAGCCTGGTAGGTATTGCGCTTGCCAAGGCAGTCATTTGGGAAATGAAAACTTGCAAAGCAAGCAACCAGTTCAATCTGAAGTACGTGTATGCTTAATATCCTGTATCTGAAACCTGTTCTGCCCCCTCCCCCACACTTGGTGCCATTTTCATCTACACATGCAGCAGAGTAAGTTGACCCAGAATAGTACCAATTCAGATGGCAGATGGGAGAATGACAGTGCTGAATGCTTTCCCATGTAGAACAGTCCCTGCAAATAAAAACCTAGCATATTTGGAAGAGGGATGCTAGCCTAACCATTACCTTCTATGCTGTTACTATTTTTTTATTTTTTTTTACATAAGTAAAAAGTGACCTTTCCCCATCTGGCATGGTGGTGTGCCTCGAGATTTTTTTCATGAAACAAGTGTGCCTTTGCCCAAAAAAGTTTGGGAAACACTGTCTTAGATACATGACATATAAATAATCATAATATATTTTGAGGGGGGCAGGTCTGCATTCAATATTTCCACTTATTTACAAAGATAATTCCCACTCAAACACTTCTGGATTAATGTGCTATGAGGGATCACATGCAAAATCTCGAAAGCTACATAATCTCAAACAGCGACATGCCCTTTCGACCAATGCCATCACATGCGATGCAACAAAAGCAGCACTCTCCAAACACACTTCGGTTCAATCTCTGGGCTCCGTATCTTGCACAACAGAGAAGAGATAAGGCCAAAGAGTTCGCCAAATCCATCCTTTTATCTTGGTATGTCAGAATAAACCTCCCTGTGGAAAAAGTCTGATGCTTGTCCAAAGAGCAGTTTGCTTTATGTTCCTCTTAAAGGCTGAAGAAAGAGTCTTTGAGGCTTCCAGGAGACTGTTTAAAGGCAACGATACCATAATCAGATACATTTCACATTTTGGGCATAATTGTCTTGGACAAATCATTCCTTCCTGCCATGTCCACCACAATCCTGGCTGCTTTTAAAGGGGGCGGGGAATCTGTTTTTCTTTTAATCACATCCCATGCCCCATACTAGTGCAATAATAATAATAATAATAATAATAATAATAATAATAATAATAATAAATTTTATTTATACCCTGCCCTTCCCGGTTCAGAAAACCGGGCTCAGGGCGGCTAACAACAAATTTAAAACACTTAATTGATGCAACAAAAAACAGCATAAAATACAGTATAAACGTGAATAACAATAAATTCAGAATTCAAAAATCAATTTAGAGGGGAAATCCATCCAATAAACATTAGATGATCACCAGGACTAGCTGGCTAAATTAGTCCTATTTGGGCCAGCGAGGAGACCAGGGGAGAATTAGCTGTGGGATCCAGAGTGGGTAATCTTCATAAAAGGGGGAAGGGGAGGGAAGGAAGGGGAATAAAAGATCGGGCTAAGTTCAAATTGAAAGCCAGGCAGAATAGCTCTGTCTTACAGGCCCTGCGGAAGGAAGTTAAATCAGCATGCGCAGTTGCCAGGTTGAACCTGTAGTCGCTAGTGGCAACTGCCAGACATTTAATTTTAGCAACCAGCGGGGAAAACAGTCGGCATACTCTGCCAGAGCAAGAAACCACTGGCGGAAAATCACTCTTTTTCAAAATGGCGCCAGGCTGCATCTTCTGCTGGAATGCAGCCTGTGGGTTGGCAGCAAGCTGCTACCAACACAAACTTACTGCCTGCAGCTCCTCCTCTCTCTACAAACCTCTCCGACTTTGTCAGGTAGCCAGTATAAAAGAAAAACCACTCTTTTTGCCTCTGTGAGTCAAGAAAGCAGAGCTTTGCAGGGTTGCTGGAAATCATGGTTGGTTTGCCAAGCTCCGCCAACATTTGTAGACCCCCTACCTTAGCATTTCTATTGCACTTTAGAAGATTCCTAAGCCAGTGTTTCCCAACCTTTTTTGGGCAAAGGCACACTTGTTTGATGAAAAAAATCTCGAGGCACACCACCATTACAGCCCCGTGACGTCAGCGCGCAGCGTCACGCCAGGAGGGACGCACGAAAGTGTAAGTTTCAATTTTTTCCCCTCCCCCTTGCCGGGGAACCTCCAAGCTTTGGGGGTGGGGGGGGAGGAGGCAGCAAAGCGAGGCAGGAAGGAGAGCGCGGCTTGGCTGGGTGAGCTTTGGCAGGGGCAGGGAATGAGAGCCGCGAGGCGGGCGCTGCGGACGGAGGCGCTGCCTGCCGAGCTCGCAGGCAGCCAGGCAGGCAGACGGCGAGAGCCCCGCGCTGGGCAGCCTCTCCTCGCCGCCCCGCCTCTCGCCGCCCGACTCGCCCGCCTCCCTCCAGGCAACATCTCACGGCACACCAGGCAACATCTCGCGGCACACTAGTGTGCCACGGAACAGTGGTTGGGAAACACTGTCCTAAGCATCTCAAATATCCTACCTCAGTCGCCCTTACAACAACCCTGTAAGGGAGGCCAAGGCTGCAGATGGAGGCTGAAGTAGAGAGAATATTCACTTCGTGACAGAGGCGCTTTGGTTTAAGCCAGCAGCTGAGTCTCGCATTACAGTGGTACCTCGGGTTAAGTACTTAATTCGTTCCGGAGCTCAGTTCTTAACCTGAAACTGTTCTTAACCTGAAGCACCACTTTAGCTAATGGGGCCTCCTGCTGCCGCCGCGCCGCCAGAACATTTTTTCTGTTCTTATCCTGAAGCAAAGTTCTTTACCTGAAGCACTATTTCTGGGTTAGCGGAGTATGTAACCTGAAGCGTATGTAACCCGAGGTACCACTGTACTTATTGTCTCAGTAAAATATAGACCTATCTCGGAAGTTGAACGGAATCTGTTCTGGAAGTCTGTTCGACTTCCGAAAAGTTCAGAAACCAAGGTGCAGCTTCCGATTGGTTCCCATTTGTGCAGCCACGCTGGAAACAATAGTGGAGGCCGCGCCGGACATTTGGCTTCCCCTCAAAATTTGAAAAGCGGAACACTCACTTTTGGTTTTCAATTGTTCAGGAGCAGAACATTTGACTCCCGAGGCGTTCAGGAGCTGAAATATGACTGTATTGACTGTTTGAAGTTCACAGCTAATAATAATAATAATAATAATAATAATAATAATAATAATAATAATAATAATAAATTCTTGTACCCCACCCATATGGCTTGGGTTGCCCCAGCCACTCTGTGTGGCTTCCAACAAAATATAACAGGACAAAACTAAACATCAAACATTAAACGCTTCCCTACACAGGGCTGCCTTCCGATGTCTACGAAAGGTTATATAATTGTTTAATGCTTTGACATCTGAAGGGAGGGCGTTCCACCGGGCAGGTGCCACTACCAAGAAGGCCCTGTGCCTGGTTCCCTGTAACCTCACTTTTTGCAGTGAGGGAACTGCCAGAAGGCCCTCAGTGCTGAATCTCAGTGTCCAGGCTGAGCGCTGAGGCAGAGACGCTCCTTCAGGCACACAGGGGCACTGACCCTCTGCGCAAGTTGAAGAAAACATCTAGCAGTCGCCCAATAACCCATTGTATTTATACTGTCGCCAAACGTCCGATGGAGAACTTGCTTGAGTCTTCACAAAACCCAAAGCAAAGCTGTAAATAATAAGGCAATCCGCTAGAGGGCACTTGCTTCCTTTTAGAAGCCATCCCCAAATCCAAATGTATCACTTTGCTTCTAGCGTTCATTACTTGCAGACAAGCAAGTTACAAGGCATACCATACTAATGTAGGACATCACATACGGTCATGGGAAAAAGAAAGTGCACCCTCTTTGAATTCAGTGGGTTAAATATGAAGACATAATAACAATCATCTGTTCCTTAGCAGGTCTTAATATTAGGTAAATACAACCTCAGATGAACAGCAACGAATGACATATTACACAGTGTCATTTATTTAACAGAAATAAAGCCAAAATTGAGAAATCATGTGTGGAAAACACTCTTACTGCTTCCATAGGATTTTATATTAAAATTTTATTAAATTTTCAGTTATACAATTTAAAATACTCATTTTAACATCCCTGAAATTTCAACAACTTCCCTTCTTCTCTTTTCATGGTTAATTTTGCATATCATAGATTCCTGCACATTTTATGAAAAACTAAACCATTCAATATTCCATTAATACATCCATCAAACCTTATTTATATTGCTGAATTTTTCTTAATACTGCCAACGTTTTCAGGTGTACACAATTTCCCGCCATATATTCAATAAACGTTTTCCAATCGTCTCTAAATGTATGTTCTACTTCTTCTCTTATTCTATATGTTAAGTCTGCAAGCTGCGCATATTCTGTCAGCTCAAGTTGCCCTTCTTCTTTAGTTGGGACCTCGCTCACTTTCCATTTTGGGGCTAACGAAACACAGGCCGCAGTAGTAGCATACATAAATAACCCTTTTGCTGGTCTGGAGAATTCAGGTGTGTTTTAGCACAATGCCAGGGAGGAAAGACAGAACGATGCTCTTAGAGAAGTGATTGCTACTGCCCATGAAACTGGGGAAGGGTTCTAAGGCCATCTCCAACCAATGTAAAGTCCATCATTCTACAGTGAGAAAGGTTATTCAAACGTGGAAAACACTCGAGACAGTTGCCAATCTTCCCAGGAGTGGACGGCTCAGCAAATTCATGGCAATGCTCAGAGGAAATTGCAAGAAACACACACCCAAGAGTTACATCTCATGCTCTACAGTCCTCAGTTAGCATGTTAAATGTTAAAGTTCATGACAGTACAATTAAGACGGAACAAGTATGGTTTGTTTGGAAAGGGTTGCCAGGAGAAAGCCTCTTCTCTCTAAAAAGAATGTGGCAGCACGGCTTAGGTTTGCAAAGTTTGCATGTGAAAAAACCACAAGACTTCTGGAACAATGTCCTCTGGACAGATGAGACCCAAGTGGAGATGTTTGACACCTGGGAATTTCCGTCTGAGTTATCCCCAACAAAAAGGACTCTGGGTTTTTTGTTTTTGGAACAGTACTTTTAAACATTTTTTTAATTCATCATGAATTATTTCCCAAATACTCTTTTACCCTTTTACAGGTCCACCACATATGATAAAACATACCCTCAATCTCCGGGACATGGGTGGTGCTGTAGGTTAAACCACAGAGCCTAGGACTTGCCGATCAGAAAGTCGGTGGATCGAATCCCCGCAATGGGGTGAGCTCCCGTTGCTCGGTCCCTGCTCCTGTCAACCTAGCAGTTTGAAAGCATGTCAAAGTGCAAGTAGATAAATAGGTACCACTCTGGCGGGAAGGTGAACGGCGTTTCCGTGCACTGCTCTGGTTCGCCAGAAGCGGCTTAGTCATGCTGGCCACATAACCTGGAAGTTGTACACCGGCTCCCTCGGCCAATAAAGTGAGATGAGCACCGCAACCCTAGAGTCAGGGGTCCCTTTACCTTTACCCTCAATCTCATTACATCTCCAACACATTTCTATGATTCCAAGAACCTGGTAACATTATTAATACTGGATATTGATTGACCACAACAAACCTCTTTAACTCACCTATTTCAAATACACTTGTTAATCCAACACACAAATACCCAGCACCTGCTCAACATCGTAGCCAAAATTGGAGGTGTGAGTCACAAGAAAAACCCACAAAGAAGAATCAAGGCAAGTCCAACATTTTACATTCCTAGTTTGACGACATCTTTTTTAAGTGACCCAGACAACTACACACTTGGGACTTTTTCCAGCCGGGCTGACAAGCGGCACAGAAATAGTAAGAGTCAATTCTATTAGCAACTTAAAGAGACTGGGATCTGTTTGACTGTAAGCTGGACAGCCAAGCATGCAACCCACAACGAAATCAGCTCTGTCATTTATTGCTGGACACAGATGAAGGAACGCTGATACAAGTCCTACTGTATTTGGAATGAAACGTGTCACCGATAGCATAACATAGCAGCTTTCATTAGCAGTCGCCAAAAAAGAAAAAAAAAAGTGACTAATGCTGAAAGGATTTCCTGCTTTCTCTGTGATGAGAAACCGCACGGCGTTTGACAGTTCCAAGGCTCTTGTCCCACACCCATGTGTTTTTGGCAATAGCCCATCTCACTCCTGGCTATGCCTGTTCACTGTGGAAACTTGTTTACTGTTAATTCATTTGATTCGATTGTTTAAAAAAGACTTTTTTAGTGCTGTGTCTACAGATGGTTAGGTGCCTCATGTCCCAGATCATAAGATGGGTGGATAAATAGATGGATGAATGGATGGAGAAAGATAGATGATAAATATATATAGAGATAGATGATAGATAGATAGATAGATAGATAGATAGATAGATAGATAGATAGATATAGATAGAGAGATAGATATAGATGATAGATAGATAGATGATAGATAGATAGATAGATAGATAGATAGATAGATAGATAGATAGATGATAGCTATAGATGATAGATAGATAGATGATAGAGATAGATAGATAGATAGATAGATAGATAGATAGATAGATGATAGGTAGATAGAGATAGATAGATGATAGATATAGATAGATAGATAGATAGATAGATGATAGATAGATAGATGATTGATAGATGGATAGCTAGCTAGATGATAGATAGATGGATAGATAGATAGATGATAGATAGATCCACAGTAGGTAGATGCCATGGGTGTGGTGGTGCCCTGGTCTAAACCACTGAGCCTCTTGGACTTGCCAATCAGATGGTCGGCAGGTCAAATCCCCGTTGCTCTGCCCCAGCTCCTGCCAACCTAGCAGTTCAAAAGCATGCTAGCGCAAGTAGAGAAATAGGTACCACTGCGACGGAAAGGTAAATGCCGTTTCCGTGCGCTCTGGTTTCCATCACGGTGTCCCATTGTGCCAGAGGCAGTTTAGTCATGCTGGCCACATGACCTGGAAATCTGTCTGCGGGCAAACGCCGGCTCCCTCGGCCTGAAAGCGAGATGAGCACTGCAACCCTGTAGTGGCCTTTGCCTGGACTTAACCTTCCAGGGGTCCTTTTCCTTCACCTTTACCTAGATGTGATGGGCTGGTTTGATGCAGAGGAATGGTGGGAGGAACCAGCTGAGGAACCACCAAGGGAGGAAATCTCAGAGCCCTGTGGTGGGACAACAATAAGTGGGCAGAGGGAGAAGACTGGGAAGAGGAGAGGGTGTCAGAAGCTGAAGCTATAACAGGGCTTAGTGAGCTGGGAGAGTCTGTGGCAGAGAGGAGTGCAGAATCAGAGGCAGAAGCAGGTGAGACGGAGGAGGAAGGTCAAGAGGGAAAGATGAGTCTGGTTGGTGAAGGGGCACAGGTTTCTTTCCCTCATGCTGCAACAAGCTCCCCTCTCCCTGTCTCTCAGAACCAGAAGAGGGCTGAAACGAGTGGAGCAATGGCAGACTGCATGCAGGCACAGTCTTCAATCGCTTAGAAAAAGCCCTGGAGAAGGGACTAGGTGGGGACTTTCCATCTCGGCAAGTGATGTTCATGGAGTAGGACGACTGAGAATGAGCTGCTTTGCTCATTAGGCCTGCCACTCGACCAAGTCTGTGGAGGTTGTGCTTTTGCTAATAAAGAGTTAAGTCCAACTTTGAATTGTGTATTTACTGACCAGCACGCTTCCTGTGACAGTATCATTAAAAAATGGATGTTTACCATGACACAACATTGACCCAATGTAGGGAAACAAGTGGCAGCATGTCCAAGGGGCTTTCTGGAAGGCCTGTGATTCCAGAACACTGCCTTAAGGTCTCTTCCTGCTTTAGATTTTGTTCTTGGGTTGCCCTGCCCATGCCAACTGGTGTGAGCCGAGAATAGAAGAGACACATTTTAAGCACTGCTTTCTTCAGCAAACTATATCAGGAAGCCGGAGACTGATAGTTTCCCAGTAGCTACTTCCTCGCATTTCACAGACAAAAACAGCAAATTAAGTAAGGGGGGCACACAATATTTAAATTCAAGATTCAGTGTCCACATAAAGATGGCAAAAATGTATGTTGAAATTATGTTAATGGTGGCACTGCAAAAAGTGAGCTTTGAATGCGGTAGTCTGAGCTACCTCACTGCATGAACGAAACAGGCCTTTGGGGAAAGGCCTGGTCTCTGTGTTTCAAGCAGTACTCTGGAAATGGCTTGCCTTCTCTCTCGTCAAAGGGAAGAGTGCTATTATCCAAAAAAGAAGTGAAATTTATTGTAAAACCAGCTGAGGCCCAGCGAAACCTCAACAACTTCTAGGAGATGAATGTGAGCTTTAGTAATATCTGACTAATCACAGCTCCCGGCATGCGTACCCACGAATACATGTTTATGACCCTCAGACATGTTAATTAATACACAAATTTCATTCTAAGCGCTAAACTATCCATGAAGCATAGTCATGTGGTTCAGCTCTTCCTGAGACTGTTTCCATTTCAGAGTTCACATGAAGAGATGGCATGATTCACTTCACCGGTCCAAGCAAAAAAACCTCCTCACACCTAAAAAATTAGCACATGGCTAGCCTTTTGGGTAGAATGCTATCTTTCCATGTGCAGGAAATTTGTTTGCATGTGGTATTTCCCAAGCATCCAGTCCCCTACCTGTAGTTATACAACACAGGAAAAGCTGCAACACGTAATTGCATTAAATGTTCACAATTCCTCCTTGGAAGTGCTTTTCCAAAAAGAAATTTTGACATGTATAAAAGTGCAACTTTTCTAGGTGCTTCTATGCTTAGCACATAGCTGCATAAGGTAAAGGTCATGGGACCCCTGACCATTAGGTCCAGTCGTGACCGACTCTGTGGTTGCGGCGCTCATTTCGCTTTATTGGCTGAGGGAGCCGGCGTACAGCTTCCGGGTCATGTGGCCAGCATGACTAAGCCGCTTCTGGCGAACCAGAGCAGTGTACAGAAACGCCGTTTACCTTCCCACCAGAGCGGTCCCTATTTATCTACTTGCAATTTGATGTGCTTTCGAACTGCTAGGTTGGCAGGAGCAGGGACCAAGCAACGGGAGCTCACCCCGTCGTGGGGATTCAAACCGCCAACCTTCTGATCGGCAAGTCCTAGGCTCTGTGGTGCCACCTGCATCCCACATAGCTGCATATGCTATCATATAATATTATTGGTACTGGCATTACAAACAAATAAGAACAGTAATTCTCTGTCTTGCTGGCAGAATGGTATCCTGGCAGCTACCTGCTTGAACTAAAGGTACTAATCCCACCTTTCATGTCTCCAAAAGCACAAAAAGATGTGCGGTGCAACATCAGCACCAATCAGCATTAGTAAAGTCACGGAATGGCACCCCCCCCCCCAAAAAAAGCAATGAACACCAGGGCCAATGTTGGAAACTATTTTATCCTCATTAAAGGAAAGCACAGTTGCGTTAAACAACAGACAAAACAACCAAGCTCCATTAAGCAGATTAAACCAGCCAACATGTTCAGGAGTTTTCATTATAGTTGCTGTCATTATTTATGGGCTTCCTGAAGATCTTTTTTTGATGGATTGTGTTTATTCGAGACTCCTGGTGACAAATTAATTCTCTGCGCAGCAAGGCAACAAACCAGTGGGGGGAAAATCAGTGTTCAGAGTGAGACGAGGTCTAAGGGAACAGGCCAGAGCGTGTGGAGGGCCAATATATGTGTTTATTAAATGACCACAGGACAGATATTTAGCCAAGAAGGCTTTGTCATTTAAGAAGCCATTTAGATCATGCAGCAAAGCTACGTCTCCACAAATCTCATGATTAATGGAGTCCTAGGGGAAAGAATTAAGAGTACCCCCTGTCTTTTCTCTCCGTATTCAAGCAACTGGTGTGATCCCATACACATCTAAGATTCAGCAACAATTAAAGAGTATTTCGGTACCTGATGAGAACACACTGGTTGTCATGACGCTTCCATAGGCAGCGGTAGCACTCGTTGGCAACAGCAAATATATGAGGCGAAATCTCTCCCAAGTGATGCCGGCTATAATGCTCCACCGTGGCGCGGTCGTAGAGGCCCGGAATGGTCTTGTAGGGGTTAACGGAGGCAACTATGGAACCAATATAAGTCTGGAAAAAAGAAAGACATAGGATTATGGGAAAGGTGTACATGCGATTACAAGACACTTGAGTTCATTAGTTAACCTTTAATATGGCACAGCAAGTTTTAGCACAGCAATGTCCAGAATTGCAATGAAAAGGAAAAGAATGGAAACAACCCATTCTGTAACCAAAGGAAACAGTTGCACAGTACTGTGCTTGCTAAGGCTATAAAATGCACATTTAAAGACTTAGGACATAATCTACTTGGAAGGCCTACAATAACAAGCCTTATTAGTTACTTTATTAATTGCCAGGGCACAAGTCTCTCTCCTCACCACCATACTTCCACCCACAACAGTAACTGGTCAAAGATGTTTTGTTTGATCTATTAAAATATGACAAGATGCCCTTCATTAAGTAGATAAAATCAAGGATTAAATAGAACTGTATCCAAGGTAAAACCAACCAACAGAAGTGTGTAAATAGGCTATACAGTTAAAAGGTTCATATAAATATAAATACATATTTATATGTATATATTGCCATTTTACAGTATTTCTTGCAGTAAATTTTGTGCTCGCCACCTATGCAGCTACAGCAAAATCTGAAACTCTGAATGTAACAACTTTTTATTGGTTAGGTGCAGGGAAAATGGTTTAGACTAAGATCAGAATTGGCCAAACTATCTCACGATGGTTCACTGCATTTTCTCCTGGGTTTGGTATAAATACCATTCGAGAAGTGCATGTTCTCAACCAGTGAAACTCCACAAATACCAACCCGTTGGTCTAAAAGGTTCATCTAGCATTGTCCCACTGAGAATGCCTAGTTAGGAATGTCAATGCGAAAAGAGGGAGAGAGAGAGAGAGAGATTCTGCGAGTTTTTGTGCAACGAAGAGAGGAAGAAAATAAAGATGAGTGGGTTGGTTCCATATCTTCATTGGGGATTAAGGGACCAATCCTATAGCAAGATCTGCAGGGATGAACGCTGCTGGAATCCAGAGGATCTCCAGCGGAGCCAAGTGGTCCCTGATGCAGTTGGGCTTTGCCAGCACAACTCCCCAGGCTTAGCTCTGCTGGAAATATGCTGGGCGTAATTCTCCCATCCCAGCTTCGCTTGGACCCAGCTGGAAAAGCCAAGCCAAGCCTTGGAGATCTGAAACCAGTGTAAACCCTTAAAAAGGGGGTCATTTCAGAGGTGTGTCAAAGGCAGGACTGGGAGGGGGAGAGATGCTAAACCCGTTCAGCTTGGTGACATAACCTGGCAACAAAACATAAATTTAACTAGCAACAAAGAGTGGTTTAACTCAAAAACTATTTTTAAAGGCTTGTTTTTCCTCTGCCAGGCTTAGGCTGGTTCAACCAGCTGAACAGATGCTGAACAGAATTTGATTCTGGTGTAATTTACAACCTGGAGGTGCATGCCTGAGGATCCTTGGATATCGACCGTTTCCACACACTAGCAACACGTCCTGTAGAATTCTATCTGTAATATTTTATCTGTACAACCAGAAAGAATTTCAGAAACCAAAAAGTGCTTTCGAGCCAACTGGTCCCCAAATGACAACGATGCCATTCCGTTTTGGCGACTGCAACCCTGGTTTAAGCAGCCATATATCTGAATTTCTAACACTGATCTGATGCTCAAAAAAACAGAAGACGAACGTGACAAGAGTGCCCTGCTATCAAGTAATCAGCCATACTGCTTCCCAAGGTTCTAATTGCCATTAACAAAACAACTTTGAAAATCAGAAATATCTGAGCTCAAATAGAAAATGAAATTAAAGCAATCACTGGATACAAATGGTGTTTGGACTCCTAAACCATTCTCTTCAGCTATGAAAAGGTTCAGGACTAGCTCTTAAGGATGTAGGATTTGGCTTACAGGGTCAAACTTCCTGATACAGTGGTACCTCGGCTTAAGTACTTAATTCGTTCCGGAGGTCCGTTCTTAACCTGAAACTGTTCTTAACCTGAAGCACCACTTTAGCTAATGGGGCCTCCTGCTGCTGCTGCGCCGCTGGAGCACGATTTCTGTTCTCATCCTGAAGCAAAGTTCTTAACCTGAAGCACTGTTTCTGGGTTAGCGGAGTCTGTAACCTGAAGCGTATGTAACCTGAAGCATATGTAACCCGAGGTACCACTGTACTATAAGAACCAGGGAGCATTGGCCACAAAATTACGTACTGATACGGAAGTGGACCTTGTTCACCCAGCATTGGAACGGTAAGGTACAGGATGCGACCCAGCCGTATTACGTACTAGGAATAACCTGAGAGCCACCTTTTCTTCTCCCTCTCTCTCTTTTAACTTATATGGATAACTGATTCTGTTCTTCCTGGTTGTACCTTGTTTTGAAATTTGTCCCAGCGAGCAATTCCGAATATCTTATCCTTGCTACAACCACCACTATTTTGTTAATTGGAAATCTGGAGCGCCGTAGATTTTTAAAAAGCATTACAGAAAAAACATACAAACTTCTATTTGGTGGCTACTGTACATTAGGCCACACCTCCTCCTCTCGCTTGCCATTCTGCCCTGTTATCATAAAGCTCATTACGCTTTTCTTTGTGTCCTTTGTTCTGTGAGCCTGCAGTTTGCCCTGCCCGTTCCCCCCCCCTTTAAATCCTGAAGAGAGACGTAATTAATGGTCGCATGCATGCTAGCAAGCTTGATTTACTGAAACCACGGTCAGGACGGTCTGCATTTCAGCCCGTCTCGTGCTAATTTGTAAGGGACTGGATCCAGCTCTCTTCCTAAATTACAAGTTAAATGTTTAGAGGCCAAAACGTCTTTCTTAAAAGCCTTAGTTTAACATGTCGCTGAGATTATATGTTTCCAGAAGCTACTGCCCAGTCAGGCCGTTTCTCTTACAGAACCGCCAAACCCTGTAATCATGCTTTATGTTCACACAAGAGCTCAAATGCCTCACAATGCCATGTAGCGCGCACAACATATTCAAACGCTCCCTCTAAAACGCAAACACAAGTTTCTTTGCTCAAGGAGTATGTGTTTTCTTTCCCACCATCTGATCCGGCAGCTGGTTGCAGAATAAATGCTTCAGGAGAAGTACGAGAAAACAGAGAGAGAACTTCTCATGTACAAAGCCAAAACTCAAGTTTCTTCTTTTAAAAAACTTTATTTATGCAATTCACTAGTTTAACAATCATTTGAACATTTCAAAACTTGACTTCCTTCCCCCTCTTTCTGCGGTTCCTTAAATTTATTTTTAATATCTTCTGCATATCCAAATGAACTTAATTTGCTCATTTATTCATCTACTTCAAATATATACTCTTATAAAACTGCAGCAAAACCCAGTTTTCATTCATGCCAGGAAGAGAAAAGGAAATTTGTGTACTCCTCTGTTCACCTCAGTGCAAAGACAGGATAGATTGCAAGAAGATAACAATTAATCATAGATCCGAGAGCCATGCCGGGTGAAATAGCTGGATAGAAGTTCTTTAAAATGATTAAGAGATTAAAGAAACAAAACTATTTGTGCTTTTCCACAGACATAAAGGGATGCTTGCCCCAAAATTTAACTAGTGAAGAAGGTTTTACTGACATGATTAAAGGAGGTTTAAATATGTACAGCATTGATTACAGGGCCGTCTCGGTAGTGGCACCCACCCTGTGAAACGCCCTCTCATCAGTTGTCAAGGGGATAAGTAACTATATAACCTTTAGAAGGCATATGAAGGCAGCCCTTTATAGGGAAACTTTTAATGTGCCATGTTTTATTATGGTTTATATATGTTGGAAGCTGCCCATAGTGGTTGGGAAACAAATAAAATTGTTGTTGTTGTTGTTGCTGTCAAGAAATAGCTTTATGGCAGGTCCATTCTGAGGAAAAATACTGTGAGGGAGAAAAAACAACCCAACTCATCTTAAAGTGGACTGCCAGAACTGACTCTTGTCACGGATTTCACAAGATCTACTCAACTCTCTTTCCTCTTGGTTAGCAACTAGGGGCCAGTTGGTATTCCTCAGGGCTTGGCTGCAGAGACTCCAGCTGGTGGCCCCCCAATGTACCAGCAAAATGTATTGCCTTTTATTGGACTCATCCTGGCTCACTGCTACGCCACAACTGTACTGTGTGGCACCCGTTTTTCAATTCAGTGCATTATGTTGTAGATTAGAGAACATGTTTGGGGGAGACTGGCGGGTGCAAGGTTCTATTTTGAAGCAGCAAGTTCCCTCACTGCCCCCCCCCCGACTTTATTCCGTTAGGAAAAAACATGGCAACGTTCTCTGTTTGTCGCTGGGAAAAGCTAAACAAAAGAAAGCTGAAGACTATTAAATAAGCGTCAAAAACGAGGCTACTGATTGAAATTAGAATTCTCCGTACCAGAACCATCTGCTTTCCAGACACTTGGTTATCATCCACAGAGCAAAAAAAAGGTGTTTACATTTGCAAAATTACTTCAGTCTCCAGGAAAATTAAATCATCACCCAGAAGGAAGCCTTGCAGCAGCAATTTCCTAACTGCACCTCAACATCATCGAGGGTCAATATACAAGCATAACACTTCCCATCGCTTAACCATGGTTGCAGGCTTCAAGTATGGTGGCTATTTGTGTATTATCGAAAACATCTCCCCAAAAAGAAGGCACAGATTTGCACAACATCTACATGTGTGAATTTATATACTCTGCTACTACCTACAAACCCAACGCACACCCAGTGAAAAAGTTGGCATTATGATAAGAGTTTATTCTCTTGTTAATCATGCTGTTCTAAACGTGCATTTTATATTTGACTTCCTTTAGTAACATTTTCATTTGAAATGTTTAGGTTTTTTGCAACCCAGCCAGATGGGCGGGGTATAAACAAAACAAAAACTATTATAATTATTAACTTTGCTGCATTAAATGTGCATTCTGTTGTTGACTTCATTTGTAATGTTTCATTCTGAAATGTTTAAAGATGATATTTCAGTTTCCTGTTAATTCTGTTGCTTTCAATGTACACTTGACTTTCTACAGCAATGTTTTACTCTGGATCGTGTTATTTGATGTTTTAATATGCTGTGAACTGCTTTGAGATCTTTTCTTAAGAATACAGAGTGGTATAGAATTGAAATGAATAATAATAATAATATGCATATATGTGAATTTATTAATAATGACTGCAATTTAAAAAGAAACACAATACATCGCACCACCCTGGGGAAGACTACTGTTGTTTACATTGTGCGTTGTGTTGCAAGTTGCCTTGTGCAGCTTGGAGGAAGCACAAGGCACAAAGTAAGCAAATAAATAAATCCAAATTATTATTTAGCCCAACTGTCTCATGGCTGGAAAAAAGCTTCTGTTCCTAATAGCCAAAACACGTTTAGAACGTGGAAAAGAGGTTGGAGCAGTCACTGCAAAGGTGATTGGAAGGGGTGGAGGGACAAGGCAGGAATATTACATAACTGGGGGGAAATTGGCCAGGGATACACAATTATTACCCCTTCCGGGAAAAGTTGAGCAAGTTGCAAATAATTACTTGTTGGAGGGCGAGGAGAGAACCTCCTTTCGGCATGGCACTATTACACAAAGTTCTTTATTATTCACATGGGCCTTGGGAACAGACTTCATTTCCATTTCATAAAGGAGCCAACTATAGAAAGGTTGCTTAATGTTCCTTTCATATAATCATCCTTTGAAAAGTAACATGGAACTGCTATAGGGCAGACAGGAACACCACAGTTACAGGGCTTAAAGCACGCTTCATACAAAAACGGGGTGCCACCTGGCTTTCAGAGATGGGGGAGCAGCATGGCACCCCATTCCTCAAGCACTATTGAGCTAAGAGCGATTCTTTCCCTTTAGAAAGAACAAGCAAAGGCCTCGGCACAAAGGGGTAGGACTGTGGAGTGCCCAGTTCACAAGTTATACTGTCCATTTACTAGAAGGCTAAACGGCATGTTAAGGCAAGGGTAGTATTTTTGGTGGCGTTGTGGTCTAAACCACTGAGCCTCTTGGGCTTGCTGATCAGAAGGTTGGTGGTTTGAATCCCCGCAACGGAGTGAGCTCCCGTTGCTCTGTCCAGCTCCTGCCAACCTAGCAGTTCGAAAGCATACCAGTGCAAGTAGATAAATAGGTACTGCTGTGGTGGGAAGGTAAACGGTGTTTCTGTGCGCTCTGGCTTCCATCACGGTGTTCCGTTGCACCAGAAGTGGTTTAGTCATGCTACATGACCCGGAAAGCTGTCTGTGGACAAACGCCGGCTCACTTGGCCTGGAAGCGCGATGAGCGGTGCAACCCCATACAGGGATACCTCGGGTTACATACACTTCAGGTTACATATAATTCAGGTTACAGACTCTGCTAACCCTGAAGTAGTACCTCGGGTTAAGAACTTTGCTTCAGGATGAGAACAGAAATCGGGCTCCAGCGGCGCGGCAGCAGCGGGAGGCCCCACTGGCTAAAGTGGTGGTTCAGGTTAAGAACAGTTTCAGGTTAAGTACAGACCTCCAGAACGAATTAAGTACTTAACCTGAGTACCACTGTAGTGGCCTTTGACTGGATTTAACCATCCTTACATGCTTTTCCCAACTCAGATATTGACCTGCATGTTAGACTTTGTCTTTATTTTACAACACAGGTTTGTTTTTGTATTTTAAAACTGTAAACTGTCTTGGGTGCCTGGGTGGAAATACAAGCAATAAATGGGTAAATAATGACACATTCCTTATTTTAACTATTTAAACCAGTTTCTCTAGATCGGCGCTGGGCCACCTTTGGCCCTCCAGATGTTTCTGGATTACAGCTTTGATCATCCTTGGCCATTGGCCATGCTGGTTTTGGCTGATGTGCGTTGGATTCTTACAACACCTGGAGGACCAAAGGTTCTCCAGCCTTGCTCTAGATGGATAGATTTGGTTATGCATGCTTGCGTATGGAATAACAATCATCGTTTCAATCTGAGTTGCAGACATCCACAAGGGCAAATAATATGCTGTAATTCCATTTTAAGGACTCATCTACAAATGCGTATTACAGAGCTTTGTAACAGATTTCCACCCTTGACAGCATATACCACTACTGGGAAATTTGCAGTGCTGGCAAAAAGCTATCTTGAAATGTTATGGGCCACCTCTTTCTGGTTTTGCTCCTAGACCAGATACATGACAAGCGCTTTTTGGAAATGTTTGCGAAGCCAGTACGGAGAACATCAGTACTCTGTAAAAAAACAACAACACATGCACAACCTAGCAAATTAGGGAAACAGACCTAGTGGCCTGAACTCCGTAAGCATTTCTGGCATCTGGCAAGAATTCAAGAAAGAGCAAAACAATTCATTGTTTCATTGATCATTACTGTGCAGCCATTAGCTCCCTGAGGGTTCCCTTGCAAATAAAGCTAGACAGAAAAGTATGCTATAATTAGATGGATCAAGTGTTATTAGGAGAGCTTACTGAACCAAAACGAAGAAATAAAGCAAACGGGAGACCCAATTAAATCTGACAAAAACTATTCAGTACATTATTCAAACGTTGCAAGGCTAATTTGAGTTCCATTCCTGCTTCCGAGATATCAAAGAAGCAAACAGGAATACAGTCCCCCTCTGCCTTGAATTTGTAAATAAAAACCTTGAGTGGCTAGCAAAGTATCAACAGAACAGCAGGAATGTGAGGGAAACATGGACATAGTAAGCCTGGGATTTCGGCTAAGTAGGCTAGTGGGCATCACCTCTCATAGGCACTCCCCTGTTTCTGTCTGGCAATGCCATTTGCCACTTCCCAACAACTTATGAGTCAAAGGAATTTGCTTAGGGGGAAAACAATGGTTTCATTCCAAAATATTAGCATTTCTTATTGATGCAGAACTGGCCCAAGGCCAGAGTTAATGTAATATGATCTTTAAACCTCTTGGTTACTTGGCAACCTGTTGATTCAGCTGACTCTGTCAGGTGAACAGGAAAGACAGGTATGAGAAGGGGAACGGGATTGGTTTGTTGCCTGATGATGTCACGAAGATGCTGAATACAGAATAGCCTTACAAGCCTTTCTTTGGTACTCTCCTCACTGTGTGCGTTGAGAAAAGACACGAAACTAGAAGCAGAAACCCAAGACAACAACTCCTAGGGGATGAATGTCAACTCAGTCAGGTAAGTTGTTATGTGTGCTGCCGTGGTTGCTCGAGAGCAAACAGGCAAGACTCCCCGCTTTATTATCTGTCCAAAATGTTCACAATGCAGATCGACTCAATTCCATGTCTGCTCAGTCGCTAGCAGAATCTGGGAGTGGGCGGTCTTTAAACTTTCCTCAGCAGAGTAGTCTTTTGACCCCCATCCTACGCCTCCCCTCTCTGCGTGCAAAGAGGGCGTGGGCAGAGGGGGACCTGCCCCCCGCCCCCCGCTTTGTTCATGCTTGGTGCTGTGGCTCTCCCTTGTATCCTCCAAGCCCTGCACCCCTTCCCCACTGGAGGCGTGGCTCCCCTCCTCCGCGGAGGAAGTGCTGCTTCTCACGATCGTTGGAGGCTCCCTGTAACCCAACTGCCCTCTCGCCTCTGAGCTGATGGCAGTTCCCTGACATAAGTGTAATAAAAAGTTATGCTGGTTGTAAAAAACATCAACCCAGAAGCCTTTCTTCTGGGAATTATAGCGATAGAACTACCTAAATTTTATAGAAATTTATGCATGTATGCGACTACAGCAGCAAGAATGTTACTTGCCCCAAAATGGAAAGAAGAAGAAGAAGTCCCAGCAAAGGAAGAATGGATACAAAAACTTGTGGAACACACAAAAATGGAGAAACTTACCGGAAGAATCAAGATAACAAACTTTTTACAAAAGAATGCAAATGGTTTATTGAATATTTACAGATAAATTGTAAACAGATAAAAATACTGGCAGGATTATTGTAATAACCTGCAGCTATATAAAAGTATGCCAGGGACACGGGTGGCGTTGTGGGTTAAACCACAGAGCCTAGGACTTGCTGATCAGAAGGTCGGCGGTTCGAATCCCCGCAACAGGGTGAGCTCCCATTGTTCGGTCCCTGCTCCTGCCAACTTAGCAGTTTAAAGCACATCAAAGTGCAAGTAGATAAATAGGTACTGCTCTGGCGGGAAGGTAAACGGCGTTTCCGTGCGCTGCTCTGGTTCGCCAGAAGCGGCTTAGTCATGCTGGCCACATGACCCGGAAGCTGTCTGCGGACAAACCCCGGCTCCCTCAGCCTATAGAGCGAGATGAGAGTGCAACCCCAGAGTCGGTGACGACTGTACCTAATGGTCAGGGGTCCCTTTACCTTTATATAAGAGTATATATATAAAGAAGATGAATAAATGAGCAAATTAAGTTAATTTGTATATGCAGAAGATATTAAAAATAAATTTAAGGAACTGCAGAAAGAGAGGGAAGGAAGTCAAGTTTTAAAATGTCAAAATGAATGTAAAATCATTGAAATGTATCTATGTAAAAAGTATATATATATATATATATATATATATATATATATATATATATATAATAACTTTGCTGGATCACACCAAAGGCCTGTCTAGTCCAGCATTTTGGCTCCCAACCAGATGACTGTGGAAAGAGAATGAATATGAATCATTATCATGTGCTTTTAGCGATCCCATGAAGAGAGCCCACATCAAATAAAGATCTGACTATTTCTCAGCAGAACTTTTTTTAAAAAAAAAACTGCTTGCGCTTCAATGGAAAATGTGTTAAAACGGGCACATTTTAAGCACTGAATCAAAGAGGACTCATGAGTGAGTTTACACATTTAATGGTTTTATTTTTAGCTCTCTCTCACCATTTTTTTAAATCGTTCCCTTTCATTCTGTTTTGACCTCCTTTCAACTCACATCTGCCAGAAACAGTTGAGTGTCGGGAGGCAAATCCAGTTAAAGCCAACTCCCAACACCGTAATTTGAATGCCCTTTCCTTTAGCTGCATCGCATATGTACTTATGTGGTTTTAGGACCTCTTCCCAAAAACTTTCCGCATAAGCTCAAACTGTCCCAGGGAAGGATCGTCTCAACAGTGCTTAGCGACATGCTCCACAGTTGATAATGCAAGTCACACAACCACCATATACCACTGGCTTGTCTAATTTTGGAGCTGGGCTTTGGAGGCCCCAAAATTACAGCCTTTAACCGGCCATTTTACTATGTGCACATTCCTTGCTTTGCTTGAGATGAAGCATCTCAAGGAACAGTCTGGCCTGGTCATGTTTTTCAACATGGGCACCATCAGAATATGTTGAAATTTAGCATTTCGGTGCAGGCTATGGCAGCCAGCTTAAAGGATACCATTCAAATGTATGCACTGATTGAAATGTCCTAACCTGGGGTGTCCCTGTGCCATCGTATTTGCCAATACAGTGGTACCTCGGGTTACAGACGCTTCAGGTTACAGACGCTTCAGGTTACAGACTCCGCTAACCCAGAAATAGTGCTTCAGGTTAAGAACTTTGCTTCAGGGTAAGAACAGAAATCGTGCTCTGGCGGCGCGGCAGCAGCAGGAGGCCCCATTAGCTAAAGTGGTGCTTCAAGTTAAGAACAGTTTCAGGTTAAGAACGGACCTCCACTGTACACTTAAAGCAGGGCTCAAAATAAACACCCGTAAGGTCGCCCAAGTTTAGCCTGTTAAAATTAAAGTTAAGATTCCCCTGTTACTCTCAAACCAAGGCCCCCTTTAAAGGTA
This sequence comes from Podarcis bocagei, assembly GCF_964188305.1. Classification (NCBI taxonomy): domain Eukaryota; kingdom Metazoa; phylum Chordata; class Lepidosauria; order Squamata; family Lacertidae; genus Podarcis; species Podarcis bocagei. Next base: position 14,787,520 of record NC_138133.1, read on the forward strand.
CTATACATTTAAAGCAGTGTCAAAGCACTTTAAACAATCACGGCTTCCCCCAAAGTACCCTGGAAACTGTAGTTTGTTAAAGGCATTGAGAGTAGTTAGGAGACCGCATTTTTGACCGTAAGAGCTGTTCGACGGTGGAAGAGACTTACTCAGAAGGTGGTGGACTCTTCTTCCTTGGAGGGTTTTAAGCAGAGGTTGGACAGCCATCTACCATGGATCATAGAATCATAGAATCATAGAGTTGGAAGAGACCACAAGGGCCATCGAGTCCAACCCCCTGCCAAGCAGGAAACACCATCAGAGCACTCCTGACATATGGTTGTCAAGCCTCTGCTTAAAGACCTCCAAAGAAGGAGACTCCACCACACTCCTGGGCAGCAAATTCCACTGTCGAACAGCTCTTACTGTCAGGAAGTTCTTCCTAATGTTTAGGTGGATGCTTTAGCAGAGATTCCTGAATTGCAGGGGGATTGGACTAGATGTCTCTAGGGGTCCCTTTCAACTCTACAATTCTGTGATAATTCTTCACACAGAGTTACAGTTTTCCAGAGTTCCCTGAGAAGAGGGACTTGACTGGTAAACCGCTCAGAGAAATGTAGGGGAGGGGAATCTCTTCCAGTTCTTTAGAGATAAAATGCAAACTATCAAAACTGACATTTAGAGACCTCCACGTACTCCACAGGTTTAAAATATCTGAGTCAAAAAAACCATCTCTAAAAATGGCCGTGAACCACAAACCCTGTTGACCACTTCCTGCAGAGCCTTACGGAACCTCTCCCTGTTATTTTACCAATTCACCCGCAAAACTATCCATCCCTCCATCTCCTGATATTCCTCCCACTTAACCTTTGTTTCATTCATTCTCTTGACAGAGCATTCTAATACACCTCTGCAGTCCTTCTGCTTTTGTTAACTGTACAGAGCCTGGCTTTCCACATTTTCAACTCTGCTCCTGTATTACCCCTTCCTAAATGGTTGTGGCTGAGTTCTAATAGTTCATTGTCAGAACTTCCCCGTGGCAATTTTTATTAACCACAGTTGATTCAATATGGAGTTAGGCCATTACGTTCAAATTTCAGGCTTTCCCAGCTCTCGTCTCAAGATTTCCACCTTACGACCTACCAAACTGCTACTTCATTCAGTCTGAATTAATCTTCATTTAATAGCTGCTCCGTTTAATCTCAAGCTCTCCTGGCCTGAGGAAGTGGCTTGAGGATATCCTCAAGTCCCTTTTTATTTTTTAAATAATTTTTATTAAATTTTCTGTTCTACAATTTAGAATATTCATTTAAACAACCTTAAAATATCAGTGACTTCCCTTCTTCTCTTTCCATGGTTCATTGTGCATAACACAAATCCCTGAATATTTTATATAAGCAAAACCATTCAGTATTCCATTGTTGCATCCATCAAAACTAATTTACATTTTTGAATTTATCTTACTGCTGCCAATGTTTTCACTCAAGTCCCTAACCACTCAAGCATACAGTCGTACCTTGGATCCTGAACACCCTGGAACTTGGACGTTTTGGCTCCCAAATACTGCAAGCCTGGAAGTGATTGTTTCGGTTTGCAAACGTTCTTTTGGAACCCAAACATCTGACGGGGCTTCCGGGGCTTCTGATTGGCTGCAGGACCTTCCTGCAGCCAATCAGAAGCCACAATTTGGTTTTCAAACATTTTGGAAGTCGAACAGACGTCTGGAACGTATTCTGTTCAACTTCCAAGGTACGACTGTATTTATATATCACACTGAACCCCCCACTTCTTGCACACACAACTTTAGGGGGCAGCAGGTCTAACTTTCTGCAGCGATAGTGCCAGCATCTCTTGCTTTAGGGGAACTTTCAAATCCAACCATGCAAAATAGCAATTTCCTGCTCAAAATATTTCCCTCAGCCCCCTCCAAAATGAACTTACATAAATTTTGTTTTGTTGATATCGCTGGAATAGATTGTGCATGATGGCCCCTTCATGGAGGTCTATCAGTGCGGCCATGTCTTCCAGACCTTCTGAGCTTGTAGGCTGCATAGCTGTGACTTTTTGGCGTGTGATTGACCTCTGTTTATACGTGTATACCTGAAAAAGGGAAAAAGCAGTTCTTGAAAAACAGATTCTACTTTTATGTCCTCCATTTCCGTCCACACACAAAAAATGCATCTTTTTTCAAAAGAACACTCTTGCAACCACACGCCGGGCAGATGAACGTTAACATATAATAATCCATACCTACTATTAACTGAATAACTTTGCAGAAGAGAAGCATGTTGCCTACACCAGGCAAAACCACCAACGTACAGAACACATTTCTGAATCTTGGGAGAGCTGTTTAGAATAACGCAAACCAGAAGCACATTGGTAGAAAATGTTCTAACAGATCTAACATGCCTAAGGGTGCTGCTTCAATTAAACACTAGTTATCCCAAGTTAGCCTCAGGTAGGTCAACAGGAATTTCACCCCTGGTATTTATTATTATTATTATAGTGGTACCTCAGGTTAAGAACTTAATTTGTTCTGGAGGTCCGTTCTTAACCTGAAACTGTTCTTAACCTGAGGTACCACTTTAGGTAACAGGGCCTTCTGCTGCTGCCGCACTGTCACGGCATGATTTCTGTTCTCATCCTGAAGCAAAGTTCTTAACCCAAGGTACTATTTCTGGGTTAGCGGAGTCTGTAACCTGAAGCGCCTGTAACCCGAGGTGCCACTGTATTATTATTATTTACACATATATAAATTATAACTACACTATATATACTATAAGTACATATATTATAACATACCCCTGGAATTTCACCCTGGGTAACATCAGGAATAGCTCTTGGGCAACGGAGCTTTGTAATGGCTTTTTGCCTCGAGTGGCAAAATGTGGACCCTTCAAGTGTCCCTTATTTTCCAGGGACAGTCCCAGATTTACAGAATCCGTCCCAGTTTCTGGTTTGATCCCAGAATGTTCTGCTTTCCCTTAGGACACCCCTATTTTCATCGGAGAAATGTTGGAGGGTATGGAGTTATGCAAACCCCAAGCCAAGGAGATAAGTAACTGTACAACCTTTAGAAGACATTTGTAGCCAGCTCTGTATAGAGAAGTTGTTTAATGTTTTGCTATGTCTTTATATATGTTGGAAGCCGCCCAGAGTGGCTTGGGCAACCCAGTCAGTTGGGCAAGGTATAAATAATAATCTATTATTCGTATTAGTATTATTGAATGGGACGTCTCTATTTTCCTCAGAGAAATGTTGGACGGTACGAAAATTTCACAGGCCATCCCTGCCTCTCACTAAAAGTACCGTATTTTTCGCCCCATAAGACGCACCGGCCCATAAGACGCACCTAGGTTTTTTTGGGGGGGAATAAAGGGGGAAAAAAATTATTTCCCCCCCAGGTGCGCTGCGCTAATCCCGAAGCTTGGGGCGTGCGGAGCTCAGCACGCCCCAAGCTTCTGGGTGCCGGCAAGGTCTCCGCTAGCCGTGGGAGAGCCGGGCGCCTCTCCCAGGGCTAGCGGACAGCTGCGCTAATCCCGAAGCTTGGGGCGTGCGGAGCTCAGCGCGCCCCAAGCTTCTGGTTGCGCGCAAGCAGTCCGCTAGCCCTGGGAGAGCCGCGCGGCTCTCCCAGGGCTAGCGGATCGCTGCGCTACACCAGAAGCTTGGGGCGTGCGGAGCTCAGCGCGCCCCAAGCTTCTGGGTGCGCGCAAGCAGTCCGCTAGCCGTGGGAGATCCGCGCGGCTCTCCCATGGCTAGCGGAGCGCTGCACTAATCCCGAAGCTTGGGGCTTGCGGAGCTCAGCGCGCCCCAAGCTTCTGGGTGCAGGCAAGGTCTCCACTAGCCGTGGGTGAGCCGTGCGGCTCTCCCAGGGCTAGCGGAGCACTGCGCTAATCCCGAAGCTTGGGGCGTGCGGAGCTCAGCGCGCCCCAAGCTTCTGGGTGCAGGCAAGCTCTCCGCTAGCCCTGGGAGAGCTGGGTCTCCCACAGCTAGCGGATAGCTTCCTGAAGCCTGGAGAGCGAGAGGGCTCGGTGCGTACCGACCCCCCTCGCTCTCCAGGCTTCAGCGAAAGCCTGCATTCGCCCCATAAGACGCACACACATTTCCCCTTCATTTTTGGAGGGGAAAAAGTGCGTCTTATAGGGCAAAAAATACGGTAACTGTCTAATTCTTAAAAGCAAACATTGGACTTTTAGGGAAATGTTACCTATATGACCAGAGGAATGCAAAGACTAACATGTTGGACCAGAATATAATAAATAATCCCCTCTTCTCCAGTTCTTATGCCACAGAGCTGTTCACAAGCAGGACTTAAATACTGATCGCCTATTGTTACTCAGCTCCATCTGCTAGTTAAGTGTGTTCACCATCTGAATATAGAAGCTTCATTGCTGGCTATCACGGCCCATGCTTCTAGAGGGTCTGCTCTCTATGTATAAAATAAATAAATACACAGAAGAGCCATTTATGCCTGCAGTCAGCCTAACATCTTGAGATGCTACGTTCCCTCGGCTAATGGTATGTTAGGTAAAGAAGTGCTTCTTTGGCTGAAACGTCTGCTGCTTTTACACAATTATTCTGCTTGACCATGGCCCACATTATGATTTGGCAGACTCTGGTGACATTCAAACAACATAAAAGAGAACATATACACTTCATGGAGCCGTTGCAAATAATTTCCAGTGACCTTAAAGTCATTTCCTTAATTAGCTTTTAAAATGCCTAGTCCTGTGTATATTTTTAAAATGCATGTATTTATATATGAGTTGCTGTTTTTCAGTACAGAGCCAGCACAACTTGGCATGCTTTTCCGCTGGAAACAAAATTCCCCTTAACGTTTTAGAAATCCAAACACTGTGGTAACTAAGGAGGTTTTAATAACATGAAACTTTTTTTTTAAAAAAAGAACTATATAAACCTTTCCAACATATTTATAAAGCTTTCCTCTGATTTAAGGATTGTGATAACTGGCAAATCAGACTATTTGTGAACATTTAAGAACTGCCAACACAGGTTACTGAGCCCACATTCTTCCAAAATAATAGCTCAGTTAGTAGAGCATAAGTCTTAATCTCAGTCGTGAGTTTGAGCCCCACATTGGGCAAAAGATTGCTGCACTGCAGCCAGTTGGACTCTCCTGGTTCCTTCCAACTCTACAATCTATGATTCTATGATTAAGATAAAAAATTAAAAAACAAGACTATGATTAGCGGGAGCGTGTGGTGGGGAGACATAGGCTTATATCTTATCCCCCAAAATGGAGCTGGTATGTTGTTTAATGGTGAAACGATTCAGAAACTCTTTTATCACATTTGAATTCAGGAACGCAATGGTTGGTTTGTCGAAAGCCATGCGGTCTTTGCATGGAGCAACAAGCTCAGACATATTTACATGTGTCAATAGTTCATTGTACAGTCGTACCTCGGTCTAAGAACAGTCCTGTTAACAAATGATTCAGGCAACGCATTCCACAAAACCGGAAGTAGTTGTTCCGGCTAGCGAACTTTGCACCGGAAGACAAACAGAAGCCAACTGGTGGAAGGGCACCGGCAGCAGGAAGCCTCATTGGGGAAAGCGTGCCTCAGTTTGAGAACATTTTCGGTGTAAGAACAGGCTTCCGGAACGAATTAAGTTTGTAAACAAAGGCCCCACTGTATATCATTTCCCAGAAAGCCTTTACCACTGTACATGTCCACCACATATGGTAAAAAGTACCCTCATTCTCTTTACATTTCCAACACAATTTTGAACTTGTTTTGTACATTTTAGCAATTTTACTCGGTGTTAGGTACCGACGATACTAAAGAAAATGTTTAAAAACACATTTGTAAAAAAACCAGAAGCCTTTTTATTAGGTATAATAGGTGAAGAGTTACCAAGAGATGATAAAAGGCTTTTTATGTATGCAACGACAGCAGCGAGAATGCTACTAGCCCAGAGCTGGAAGGAAGGAGAAGTACCAGCAAAAGAAGAATGGCAGATGAAACTGAGTATGCAGAGTTGGCGAAACTGACGGGGAAGCTCCAAAACCAGGAAGATCACGCATTTACTAAGGTAAATGTTAGCTCCAGTCGTGACCGACCTTGGGGTTGTGGCGCTCATCTCGCTTTATTGGCCGAGGGAGCCTGCGTACAGCTTCCGGGTCATGTGGCCAGCATGACTAAGCCACTTCTGGAGAACCAGAGCAGCGCACGAAAACACCGTTTACCTAACCGCCAGAGTGGAACCTATTTATCTACTTACATTTGACGTGCTTTCGAACTGCTAGGTTGGCAGGAGTATTTACTAAAGATTGGAATAAATTTGTAATTGATTTAAAAGACCACTGTAATCACTTAAAATCGTTGGCAGGGATGTAATGACACTTGCAATGTGGAATTATTTATGGTAATTGGGTGGCGCTGTGGGTTAAACCACAGAGCCTAGGGCTTGCCGAGCAGAAAGTCGGCGGTTCGAATCCCTGCAACGGGGTGAGCTCCCGTTGCTCGGTCCCTGCTCCTGCCAACCTAGCAGTTTGGAAGCATGTCAAAGTGCAAGTAGATAAATAGGTACCACTCTGGCAGGAAGGTAAACGGCATTTCCGTGCGCTGCTCTGGTTCTCCTAGAAGTTTGAAAGCACGTCAAATGCTTTCGAGATGAGTACACAAACCCAGAGTCGTCCACAACTGGACCTAACATTCAGGGGTCCCTTTACCTTAGTAAATGCGTGATCTTCCTGGTTTTGGATCTTCCCCATCAGTTTCACCAACTCCGCATACTCAGTTTCATAACAGGAAGCTGTACACTGGCTCTCTCGACCAATAAAGCGAAATGAACGCCGGAACCCCAGTGTCATCCGCAACTGGACCTAATGGTCAGGGGTCCCTTTACCTTTACCTAATAGATGGATAAGGGTAAAAGATGTAACAAATTTAAACTTAAACATGGAACCTATGGAGGGAGTGAAGGAGGTCTGTATGTTCAAAAGAACCTTGTATTTTAATATTTGAATTGTTTTTGTTTTATATGTATAAAATTATCAAAAATCCAATAAAAAAATACATGTGTCAATAGAGCAGGATTGGGGAAGCAATCTCCCAGCCAGCATAGATAATAAGTCAGGACGATGAGAGCCGCCCAACAAGATTGGGAGGTCCAAGCATTCCCTATTCCTGCAGCTGGCTATTGTACTGACATTGCAACTTGCAACTGACCATTGCAAAGGGAGGAATGCAGATCCATGGACCTGTTTCTCTCAGAGTCAGCATATCTGGCTGCAGTTTATATAGCTTAGTCTCGCTGGCTCTTAGCGGGGCTGCTGGAAGCAGAGCTGAAGGAAGACTGTGTCCCAAGGCGAGTGGGGAAAAAGAATAAGAAGCTTTCACTGTCTTCCTCCAAAGGCTGCTGACATTCCTTCTGCCTGAGCTGAAATCTTGCCTGCCTTTAGAGATCTGGGGTGGGCCCCCTTTCTCCCCACTGCGTTCACTTCCTCAGAAAGACAGCTGGTATTCAAAGCATCCATCCCCTGCTTCTTCTGATGCCAGACCACCTACAGTTCTCCTTGGGCAACATTCTCAGATTAGGGTTGCCCCAGAAGAGGAGACACGGGTATCTGGAAGCAGTTGCGTCCCTCAGTTAGCTATGAGCACAGTAAGAAAACAACAGGGGCATATTTACTAATGGGTGCATCAATAATTTCCCTGCATCCACTCGTTAAAAGCTGCTGCAGGAGCAGCAGCAGGGATCGGCAGGTCAGGTCAGGTCGATTTGGGCCACCTGCAATTCCAGAGTTTTTCCAGAAAAGGTATGTGGTTCTAACAAGCCCCTCCCCTCGTCTGTGAAAAGAGATGATTTCTTTTTCCATGGAAGAGCTCCAACCTCATGCTATTTTAGTGGCACTCAGGTTGCGCCGCTTGCAAAAGCGGACTTGTTCACTTGAGCCACTTCCAATGGAAGTCTGCCACAGAGATAATAATAATAATAATTTTTGTTTGTTTGTTTGTTTGTTTGTTTATACCCTGCCCATCTGGCTGGGTATCCCCAGCCACTCTGGGCAGCTCCCAACAGACTATTAAAAACACAGTAAAAGATCAAACATTAAAAACTTCCCTAAACAGGGTTGCCTTCAGATGTCTTCTAAAAGTCAGGTAGCTGTTTATTTCCTTGACATCTGATGAGAGGGCGTTCCACAGGGTGGGCACCATTGTTGAGAAGGCCCTCTGCCTGGTTCCCTGTAACCTCACTTCTCACAGTGAGCTGGATCTCAGTGTCCGGGCTGAATGATATGGGTGGAGACGCTCTTTCAGGTATATCATCTGAACTCAAGTTTCCCTGGGATTCTTTTTTCTCTTGAATTCTCCTTTGGCTCCTACTTTAAGTTCTCACATTAATGGCTGGTGTGCCCCCTCCTTTTTCTTGCCCCCCCCCTGCCCAGCTTTTTCTAATTAGACACACAGTGGGTGGCAGGAATGAGGGCACACCAGTAAAAACAGCTGGACAAAACTGCTAGCAGAAGAGCTGGATGTAGCTGAATACAAAACTGAGCTGTTGCACCTGAAAATTCAGGCACCAAAAATCCCCTCCATTGAATCTGCAGAATTTGGGGTTCTTGCTTATATCTCAATCCTATAAGTGGATGATTCCCCTGGCTGCCAAGAGTAGGCAAGTATTCTTAAAGGTGATAAACAAAACGCCCTCTCACTCCTCCTACTGATTATTTTTTTAAAAATGAACCTAGTGGATAGCAGAAGATGTTCCTAAATTCTTCATTATCTCAGTGCAATTTCACACCGGCCCCTTTGAAAATGTGGCTCTTCCTTATTCTTCTTGCATGGATCTCTCCTCTTTGGCAAAACTGCAGCAATTCTGCTGCAGAAAGTTCTTTTCCACCATCATAAATCATATGCAAGTGAGTGGTACAGGATTTGCAAAATACAGTTTTTTGGAGGGCAATGCCATTTTCACACCTTGGTTAAATTATTATTTTTTAACAACCTGCTTGGGAATGAAGGAAGGCCCTGACCTCTCTACGTCATTTGCCATTTAACATTCCCGCCTTGCAAACGGCCGTTTTGCTCGTGGCATTACATAAAGGGGAAAACCCTGTGCGGTCGCTGGGTCCTGCGAGGGACAAAAGATTCTCTGTATGCAGAAAGATGTGTGATTAAAGTCATTAAATCATGGCCCCAGAATGCTACTTGATTATGCCAGCTGAGCCAAATGAGAGTCCAAAGAGCTGAAGCCACATGGCATAGATCCCCCCTCCTGATTTAATTTCCACAACCACCCTGTGAGGTAGGTCAGTGACTGACTCAAGGTCACCCAGTGTGCTTCATGGCCTAGTGGGGATTTGAACCCTCATCTCCCAGGTGGGACATGGGTGGCACTGTAGGTTAAACCACAGAGCCTAGGACCTGCTGATCATAAGGTTGGCGGTTCGAATCCCCGTGACGGGGTGAGCTCCCGTTGTTCGGTCCCAGCTCCTGCCAACCTAGCAGTTCGAAAGCACATCAAAGTACAAGTAGATAAATAGGTACCGCTCTGGAGGGAAGGTAAACGGCGTTTCTGTGCGCTGTTCTGGTTCGCCAGAAGTGGCTTACTCATGCTGGCCACATGACCCGGAAGCTGTACGCTGGCTCCCTCGGCCAATCAAGCGAGATGAGCGCCGCAACCCCAGAGTCGTCTGCGACTGAACCTAAGGGTCAGGGGTCCCTTTACCTTTACCTCCCAGGTCCTAGTCCAATACTGCAACCACTACACCACATTGGCACACCCTGACTTAGTTCCAGGAAGAGGTATTTCAAGGACCTGATTATGAAAGGTATTTGAAGGATACTCCACTTTGAAAAAAGTAAACACTTTTCACATAGTTGCATGCTTTATTTCTGTGGAAGCACAGATTATTATTTTTTCAAAAGGCTTTTCCACGACAGAACGAAGAAACATCATCTCACTGTTGCCATGTAGGTGTGTTTTCCCCAAAGCAATGTGCAAAAATTAATTCGCAAGCCAAACATTTTTTGTTTGCAGTCTGCCTGGGTAAGAGGACTTAATCACCTTTCTTCTTGAGAAGGTGGCCAAGAATGCCACACTAGGGTTGTGTTGTGACTACACACAACGGGCTAAATCAATATTTTTTTGAAATTCTGATAGTTAAGGCGGCCAATGGGCTGGATTCAACTAATAAATCCCCTTAGCAAAAGCCCATGCAAGGACTTCTGCTGGTGCAGGAGGGTAGTAAAGGCAAAAGACCCCTGAGACTTCCTCCCTTGGTGGTTCCCCAACTGGTTCCTCCCACCATTTCTCTGTGTCCAAGTCCATGACATCTAGGAAAAGGTAAAGGAACCTTGGACAGTTAAGTCCAGTCAAAGGTGACTATGGGGTTGTGGCGCTCATCTCACTTTTAGGCCGAGGGAGCCGGCGTTTGTCCACAGACAGCTTTCCGGGTCATGTGCCCAGCATGACTAAACCGCTTCTGGTGCAAAAGGTCACTGTGACAGAAACCAGAGCGTACGGAAATGCCGTTTACCTTCCTGCCACAGTGGTACCTATTTATCTACTTGCACTGGTGTGCTTTCGAACTGCTAGGTTGGCAGGAGCTGGGACAGAGCAACAGGAGCTTACCCCGTCGTGGGGATTCGAACTGCTGACCTTCCAATCGGCAAGCCCAAGAGGCTCAGTGGTTTAGACCACAGCACCACCCACATCCCTTAAGTATACGACAAGCATTAAGGACACACAAAGGAGTCCGCTCTCTGTGCTTCTGCATGAGTTGCTGCCTGGAATGAGGCAAGTCTAGAGTGACTCATGCAGAAATAAGGCTTCTATGCTTTCACTCACCACACTTTGATGCAGCACAGTGGCCGGCCTCCTCTGAAGGCAGGTAATTCTGCTGCATCTCGACATTAGGAATGACCGGATGAGGCATCCAATCATATCTGACACAAAGATGCAGCAGAATTTTGGGTCACCTGGAGAGACTGGCCAGGAAGAGCATTAAGTCACGCCAGAGAGACGGTGGGTTCATGAGACCATTTTATTACTGAATTAATTTCTCACTGCCCTCTCACTGTAACTCAGTTTGGCAGTTAAATGAAACCCAATCAAATCCAAGAGGGTTGCAAGCGGCTGAGAGTTTTTATACGCTTAAATCCTCTCCTTCAGTATATCCAACTTGATCCTTGCTGCGTTGCTATGCAATTTTTTATCAACTAATACGGGTGATGTCTATGATGGTGGAGCCTTCATTCAACATACCGCGTAATAATTCAGCAGGGATAAAGCTCTCAATAAATGGGGCTTTTTCCCTTTTTTTTTTTTTAAAGGGCAGATGGTCAAGACCAGATTAAAGTCTGAAGACTACGGAACTACATCACAGGCTTTAACTCTTCAAATTAAAAGACGATCATATTGAAAATAATAAAACTGTGTATGTATTTTAAAAGAATTAATGCTGCACAGGGAGTTTTTGAAATCTCATTTGGTGGACATTTCAGGTAACAGCCTTTGGGGAAGGCTGTATGTAACAAAAAAAAAGTAAAAAAGAATGCGTGGCTCGCTTGATTGCGGTGGTCTAGAACTGAACCCACAATATCTCCAAGGTTAGGGGACTCCCTCTAAGCCCCATTCCATTGCATCTTTAAGAGTACACTGTGTATTTTGTTCCTTCAAACAGCACATCGTTTACAGCAAAATTAGGAAAAGCTTTCATTTCAACAGCTGGCAGTTAAGGAAATGATCATGTAGTTTGGTGAGCCTCAGCATTGTTCAATTAACAATAATGCATGAGAGTCCTTAAATCTGGAAGCTGCCTCGACAGCTGCTAAAATGGCCTTGATGCTTGCTCCATGCGGATTGCGCAGCAGAGAAAAGGAAAGAGGGAAGAGGAGGAGGAGTTTGGATTTGATATTCCGCTTTATCACTACCCGAAGGAGTCTCAAAGCAGCTAACATTCTCCTTTCCCTTCCTCCCCCACAACAAACACTCTGTGAGGTGAGTGGGGCTGAGCGACTTCAGAGAAGTGTGACTAGCCCAATGTGGAGGAGTGGAGATGTGAACCCGGTTCCCCAGATTACGAGTCTACCACTCTTAACCACTACACCACACTGGTTCTCAGTGTGAAATGAAGGAAATGAAGTTGTCTTCAATTCGAGCACTCTACTGCAAAGTTAGCAGGAGATCATTACAACACAATACTCGCCAAGCCTACTGACGATTTGGATCTGCAGCCCATGTGGAATAGACTGCATAATTGCTCGTGCACGGATTATGCGAGATTATCCGCACAAAGTCTCACGCTTAAAGAGCTTTGAACACACCAAATCAACGCCACAAGCCTTCGTCGGAAGAAGCAAAGATCACCAGTGTCAAAGCGATGATTCTCCAATGTCAACTTTGTTGGACTGGTCATGTTGTGCGGATGCCTGATGATCGTCTTCCAAAGCAAATACTCTATTCCAAACTTAAAAATGGAAAGTGTAATGCTGGTGGTCAACAAAAGAGGTTTAAAGACTCTCTCAAGGCAAATCTAAGAAAATGTAGTATAAACACCGACAACTGGGAAACACTGGCCTGTGAGTGCTCCAGCTGGAGAACAGCCTTGCCCAAAGGTGTCACGGACTTTGAAGACGCTTGAACTCAGGATGAAAGGGAGAAACGTGCCAAGAGAAAGGCACGCTTGGCAAACCCTCACCATGATCAACTCCAGTCCAGAAACTTATGTCCCCACTGTGGAAGGACGTGTGGATCCAGAATTGGCCCCCACAGTCACTTATGGACTCACTGTTATGACCATGTTCATGGAAGACAATCTTGGCTACGAGTGATCACCGAAGAAGAAGAATCCAAGCATCGCACGTACAGGGAGATGCAGCGTGGAGATGCAGCTAGCTGCCCTCAGTGTACATGTATCAGGTGCTCCTCTAAACAGCTGCGTTGGCTCCTAGGTAAAGGTAAAGGTAAAGGGACCCCTGACCATTAGGTCCGGTCGTGGCCAACTCTGGGGTTGCGGCGCTCAACTCACTTTATTGGCTGAGGGAGCCAGCGTACAGCTTCCAGGTCATGTGGCCAGCATGACTAAGCCGCTTCTGGCGAACCAGAGCAGCGCACGGAAACACCGTTTACCTTCCCGCCGGAGTGGTACCTATTTATCTATTTGCACTTTGACGTGCTTTCGAACTGCTAGGTTGGCAGGAGCAGGGACCGAGCAACGGGAGCTCACCCCGTCACAGGGATTCGAACCGCCGATCTTCTGATCAGCAAGTCCTAGGCTCTGTGGTTTAACCCACAGCGCCACCCGCGTCCCTGCTTTGGCTCCTACCTAACACCATATTCCAGGAAAGTCTAGGCTCCCTTCAACCCAGCACCTAAAAAATTAGGTCAATGGTATGGTTGGTAACCCTCACTGCAGTTAAAGAACTGGTTGCGCCCTCAGTCTAAACCTTGAGACTGGCTCAAAACCAATGTTAACATTGCTTGGCATAGTGGGTTTCTTCTTTGGCATGAGAGCTTTAGAATACAATGCTTTTGTCACACATGTGTCTACTTGAAGCGTTATGGAAAGCTGGTTATCTAGATTTCCCAACCTTGAGACCCCTAGAGAAATGAGAGGGAGAGCGCATGTGAGCCCTCAGGGCACTTCATTTCTCTTAACTACGTTTAAGAGGTTGGGAAACATTGTCTGCTTTGTCTTCCTTATGCAATGAAGAATGCCTGCACGAACAGGCACTACATTTATAAATTTCATCAGGACAGAAACGTAGGCTTGTATCCAATGCAGCGCTGTATAAGCATCCCGTCAGAACAAGGATTCCTGCTTGCACAATGGGACTTTCCCCACTTTCCCCCGTGTGTGTGTGTGTGTGTGTTCTGGGAGTTCCCCCAACCCTTGGGGTCCAATCTGGGGAGGGTGCGGACATGTGCAGGGGGAGGATGAGGGTAACCCCCTCTCGGAAATGGAAGTCCTTGCGATGATGGGGCACTGATAGCACAGCCTGGATAGTTCGGTTGGTCATGCTGAGAGCACCAAGGTTGCAGGTTCGATCCTTGTATAGGAGAGCTGCATATTCCCTGCATTGCAGGGGTTGGACTAGACGGTCCACGGGTCCCTTCTAACTCTAGGTTTCTATGATCAGGGTTAGCTGCAAATTACCAAGGTCTGAAAGCATGTGGGCCACTGGAAACCAACAGGGCATTCTCTAGAACAGCCTTTCTCAACCTGTGGGTCCCCAGATGTTGTGGAACTACAACTCCCATCACCCCTAGCTAGCAAGGCTAGAGATCAGGGATGATGGGAGTTGTAGTCCAACAACAGCTGGGGACCGACAGGTTGAGAACCACTGCTCTAGATCTTGTTGACTTCAGCTCCTATCACCTTAGTCAATTTTCAGACCTATAGTCCAAAAACATTTGAACTACTATGGTCATGTTGGCTGGGGCTAATGGAAGTAGTAGTCCAAAATACCGGCTGGAGAGGGTTAGAGGGTTATAGTCAAAAACTTCTGGAGATCACCAGATTAGGGAAGGCTGCACCATGTCATGTAAAGTGGGCAGAGTTTGCAACACTAAGCTCCATTTGGTCCACAGTGGAGGCAGTGAGAGATTTTACTTCCTTGGGCTCCATGATCACTGCAGATGGTGACAGCAGCCACGAAATTAAAAGACGCCTGCTTCTTGGGAGAAAAGTAATGACAAACCTAGACAGCATCTTAAAAAGCAGAGACATCACCTTGCCAACAAAGGTCCGTATAGTAAAACTTATGGTTTTCCCAGTAGTGATGTATAAAAGTGAAAGCTGGACCATAAAGAAGGCTGATCGCCAAAGAATTGATGCTTTTGAATTATGGTGCTGGAGGAGACTCTTGAGAGTCCCGTGGACTGCAAGAAGAACAAACCTATCCATTCTGAAGGAAATCAACCCTGAGTGCTCACTGGAAGGACAGATCCTGAAGCTGAGGCTCCAATACTTTGGCCATCTCATGAGAAGGAGAAGACTCCCTGGAAAAGACCCTGATATTGGGAAAGATGGAGGGCACAAGGAGAAGGGGACGACAGAGGACGAGATGGTTGGATAGTGTTCTCGAAGCTACTAGCATGAGTTTGACCAAATTGCGGGAGGCAGTGGAAGACAGAAGTGCCTGGCGTGCTCTGGTCCATGGGGTGACGAAAAGTCGGACACGACTAAACGACAACAACAACAACAAGCTACCATCAAAACATTAAGTGCCATCTTGGGCTACTAACCAGTAACTGTTCTTACAAGGAAATTGTCTAGCCATTGATATCACACATTCCAAGCAAAAGGTTCCCAGATTGAATCACAGGTTAGGACTTCTCTAAGAATCACAGGTAAGGACACTCAGTTTTAGGGGCTTGATGAGCACTGCCAGTCAGAAAAGACAAGACTCTGACCCCATATAAGTCAGCTGCTTAGATTCAGACAAAACAAACTTGGCATGAAATACAGCGCCGTTCAACTTGCTGCTCCCATTTGTACACCCGGGTTCTCAATACTCTCCTAAAATATGTGAGATTAGCTGCAATATAGAAAGCTCAGCACAAAAGAAAAGTCCGCCTTGGAATAACTTTTGATGCCGAAGGCCAGCAAAAGCATCTCAGGGAAAACTCTAGAGATCACGAGGAATGCAGTCAAAAAAGGAGCTGTAAATAAGGGAAGGTTTTATCAGTTCAAAAATGGAGGGGGAGGGAAAATCTGGCATAAAGAGCAAAGGTAAATCCCTCTGGTTCAAAAAAATATATAGATGCATATAAGCCATTTGTGAGCTCTTTATCCCCACAAATCTGTGGAATCTGAAACCCTTAAAAGCCCCCTGTCTGCATTCCTTGAAATAATAAGGGTTAAACTTAAGTTCAACAGGAAATATGGTTAGATTATCCAAGCATGTTACTGAGAACACTTTAAAGCTACAAGAAACTGATTAAAATCAGTCCTTCCCTTCTGATTGGCCAGCCCAGGAGCAAAGGTTGTGAGATGCTCACCAAGAAACCCTTCAAAATACCATCCCTCTTGATCTGCCCTCTTATATTGCTTTTTCAATTACCCCAAAGCAATTGCGGTTTCACAACAAAAAATGAGCCATAGGTTTCCTTGAAGATCGTGCCCAAATATTTTATATCAGTCCAGAGAGGATACCCCTCGCTGAATGTTCATGGCCAAGGAATCTTGCAACTGAAACTGAAGGAGGAAAAGCAAAAAGCAAATGCAAAATCCAGGCATTCACCTCCCAATATTACCTGTATGCTGTCATAGGCCCATTAGCCCATAAGCAATCTGGCTGAGGGTATGCCTTTCAAATTACATGTCACATCCAAAAACTCTTTACTGCAATGAAAGGAGTTCTGCTTCATTTATTCCTTTGAAAACCCAACTCTTGGCCTGATACTCTGCAGTTGAGAAGGGAAACATCATTGAATGGCAGCATAACCCTATTGCCCTGACCACCCAGTGCCAACAGACTTATGCTAGGGTTTCCAATATGGCATCTACAGACACTACAAGGCAAGGACCAGAAGTTAGCACCAAATGACCCCACAGCTTGGTGTTACACTTGAAGGGGTACCAAAACAAGTTCCATTATATCTTGATTCTCACCACCAATTTGCCTTCCTTGCACCTTCCAGCAAACCAGCAGGGAGGTGCTAAACAGCTCACCATTTCCTTTAAAGGGTCAGGTATATATGTACGTGTATATATTAAAATGGGACGCAGGTGGCGCTGTGGGTTGAACCACAGAGCCTAGGACTTGCCGATCAGAAGGTCGGCGGTTCGAATCCCCGCGACGGGGTGATCTCCCGTTGCTCGGTCCCTGCTCCTGCCAACCTAGCAGTTCGAAAGCACGTCAAGGTGCAAGTAGATAAATAGGTACCACTCCGGCGGGAAGGTAAACGGCGTTTCCGTGTGCTGCTCTGGTTCGCCAGAAGTGACTTAGTCATGCTGGCCGCATGACCCGGAAGCTGTACACTGGCTCCCTCGGCCAATAAAGCGAGATGAGTGCCGCAACCCCAGAGTCGGTCACGACCGGACCTAATGATCAGGGCTCCTTTACCTTTATATATTAAAATAATTTTTGAAGCAGTCCACAGATCAGCAGGTGCTGCAGACAAAACCAGAGAAAGGTGTTATGTTATGAGAGATTCTGAACTCGGTGTTTGGTTTACCTTGAGAAATCCTCTTTAGATCCCAGCTGTGATTGCAGGATGCAGAAACTGGAAAGGCTTAATCATGCATCATTTCCTTATTTCAGGATACCAAGTCAGAGTGTTTTTAAAAGATTGGAAGCATTGGTTTTATCCTGATTCTAGTTTTCTCAATTTCCCAATCCTCCTACAGTAATGTGCATCCCCCAACCCCCCCCCCAGCCAGTTTCATGTATAAACAGAGAGCACTCCATTTCCCATAAATATACCACAACGTTATACAGTAGTACCTTGGTTCTCAAATGCCTTGGTTCCCAAACACCAAAAACCCTGAAGTAAGTGTTTTGGTTTTCAAACACTTTCCGAAAGCTGTCGGCTATTGTTTCCAGGGCGCCTGCACCAATCAGAAGCCGCGCCTTGGTTTTCAAACTTTTCGGAAGTCAAACGGACTTCCAGAATGGATTACGTTTGGCGCTTTGTTTTATTTTTATTATGCGTTTTTGTTTCTGAGGCTTTTTCGGTTAATTTGTTTTTGTGGCAGCGTGGAACCCAGTTCAGCTACTGATTGATTTATTGTGTGACTGTGGAAATGGATAAAAGCCCCTCATCCAAACCATGACTATCATCAGTGCAGGTAAGGGGAAATTTTTTTAATTTTTATCATCTACAGTACTGACTTATTTATTTTATAGTACAGTACATTGATTGTTGCTTTCATTTTATGGATCAATGGTCTCATTAGATAGTAAAATTCATGTTAAATTGCTGATTTAGGAGTTCTTTTTAAAAGTCTGGAACCTATTTAATCCGTTTTGCATTACTTTCTATGGCAAAGCAAGCCTTGGTTTTGGAACGCTTTGGTTTTGGAACGGACTTCCGAATCGGATTAAGTTTGAGAATCTAGGTACCACTGTAATGCAAGATTGCATTGTAGGCTTATCTGTCTCTAGGGCTGCAACAAGATCATATGGAACATATGTGGCTTCTTGCAATGTCTATTTCCAGTCCATGTTTCACAAATCCAGTAATCTATCCTCCTTCTGCCAACACCCATATTTTCTTTTGCATTCTTACATTCTACTTCCTTTACGGTACTCTTTAATTATGCTTTCCAGAAGAGACAGGCAAGCAAAACAAATACAGTGGTACCTCGGGTTACAAACACCTCGGGTTACAAACACTTCGGGTTACAGACTCCGCTAACCCAGAAATAGTACCTCGGGTTAAGAACTTTAGCTCAGGATGAGAACAGAAATCGCGCGGCGGCAGCAGGAGGCCCCATTAGCTAAAGTGGTACCTCAGGTTAAGAACGGTTTCAGGTTAAGAAGGGACCTCCGGAACGAATTAAGTTTGTAACTGGAGGTACCACTGTATATAAAAGGGTTCAGAACTACATACACCAAATTTTAATAAAGTCACGTTCTACTAATCAGCAATAAATCTTGCCAAAGTATGCATGTCCCAATCTGCAAAAGCGACTCGGCTGGCAGTTACTTGAAATGCAAAACTAATATCCCTTAAGACATGTGTTGCTATTGTACAACTCTTAAGAAACCCTACCTATCATTTATTATTTTATAGTAGGCTGGTTTCCTTGTTGAGGTACCTGTTATTCTGGTCACACTCTTTACAGCTCTCTTCAAATAATTGCCAGATCATATATATTAAAGGCAAGGTGCTTGATCTACAAGCTAGTCATTTGGGTGCTTGGAATGGAATTAAATCATATCTGCATCTTTAATTTTGGACTGCAGGCTAGTCTAATAACAATCACTTATCTTCTAGGCAACATCTCACTACAGCGGAGGAGGAAATTGGGTTGCAGAACTGCTTTTGCTTCCCTATTTCCTGACTTGCCTAATTTTTCTGAGTCGGCATCTGAATAAAATAAAATACTGCAAGGACAGTGCCCAGACTTCCCATCCTGTAGCAGATTCATGCACAACACAAAATGCAACACTTTAGCACATAGGAGTCAGTATGTAAACGTTTATTCCATCCTTGCTGCAGAACAAAGTACTTATTCTTCCAGCAGCTCAAGCCTCACTCGTTTAAGTATCTGCAAAATGGGGAAAAAAAATTATATTGACCCAATCTCTTTATTTCAAGTGCTCTTGTGCACATTCGGAAACATGGTCAGCATGACTAAGCCACTTCTGGCGAACCAGAGCAGAGCACAGAAACACCATTTACTTTCCTGCCAGAGCGGTACCTATTTATCTACTTGCACTTTGACATGCCGTTGAACTGCTAGGTTGGCAGGAGCTGGGACAGAACAACGGGAGCTCACGCCGTCGCAGGGATTCGAACTGCCAACCTTCTGATCGCCAAACCCTAGGCTTAGGTTCAGAGCACAATGCCACCCACATCTAAGACCGAGATAAAGTTCGCAAACCGGGAAGTACTTCCGGTTTTGCGGAGTTCGTAAACCAAATTGTTCGTAACCAGGGCTGTTCTTTAACCGAGGTACCACTGTATTCTCCTTTATTTCACATAACAAGGTCTGGCCACATACCACATCATAGGGTAAACCTCTGTGGACTGCATACAACTTCAGAAATAAGGTGCGTGTGTAACATGACTGCATGCATGTTACACATGCGCTCTCTCACACACAGACCCTTTAAACACAGAAAACAGGCAAAAAGGTTATTTCCCCCGATATACTAGTTTCTAATGTTAGATGGTCTCATCCACTCCAGACGAGAGCCATCTGTGCTAACACTAGCTATGGAGGCTGTCTACTACGCATGGCAACTAGCAACTCTCTTCACATCTTTTAGCAGGGTCCATATTGTCTTCCTTGCTTGAAAACCTTCCTCTGAAAAAAAAATATCTAAGAACTTTCATAGCAACTTCTCCTTCTCCCTGCCTGGCTGACTCACACAGCATCCTTTTTTATCTCACTGGCCTTGGAGGGATTTACAATGTTTAGACGATCAAATACGATGTAAATATTGTTGCCTTTTATCCGGAGGTTAACTTGATTTGGGTGTGCAGCTCAGGAGAAAAAAAGTTATTCCCCTGATTCTTGTAGTCGGTAGTTGTCACAAAAATATAACAGACCACTGCAGAAGCAAGGAAAAAACATTGCTGATGTCTACAAATTCCATGTTTTTGTAACGGTTTCCTGTATTTTATAAGGCGCATCTCAGCTCCTCCAGAAATAAATTAGTCCAAAATTTAAAAAGCCTGTGATCTTTTTTGAATGTACGCATGTTTTCCAACTCATCCCAAATGGCACCTTAAACCAACGTGATGGGCGCGACAACGGACTGTCTAGGCACGCTTTTTTATAACAAGAATACAAAGCTGAGAATGAATGAACTGCAGTTAAAATATTGTGCTCATTTTTCACATGGTCCAGTCCTTCCCCTGTCCACCCCCCTAATATTCTTAAGAGGGTCTCTTCTCCAGTCTTCAGAGAGTAGAGGGAAGTGGAGAGGCAGAAAAATGACCTCCTTTCCTTCCACTCTGCAGTTTTAATCTGAAATCTCAGGCGCAGTACTGCACCCAGAGCTCAGAAACTGCTCGTGCTAATGAAATTCCCTGTCGCAAAATGCACACAGAACTATGGGAGTTTTGAACACTGATTAGCATATATTTGACACTGATGACAGGTGCCCTCCCTCCACTAACTTGTCACAAAAGTAGTAAGTACCTTTGTTTTTATACCAAGGTGTTTTGCAATTAATAAGTTTTTGAGAGTCTGCCTGCATAAATCATTATTTCCCATCTGTGTACAAAACTGAATTAAAGTGAAAAGAAGGCTAACTTTTGGATTCAAGCCTTTTTACAAAGTTTATATTTCACCAAAACACAAATCTTCAAAAGGTAGTTTTTGAAAGCCATTAAAATGAACTCAGCCGGTAAGCGGGAAAAGCACTAATGGGCACTGAGTGGGAAACTGTGAGGATAAGTATGTCTCTCCCACACATAAATTTAATATACTTAATTCAATAATAAATAAAAATTACATTACGAACATTTCCTTAAACAAACACTTTGGGCCACTTTTGGGATGAATAAAAGGACTCCTCTTCACCAGCAAAAAGAAATTTCATTGGCGTCGTTACAAATACAAATTCATCTCCTTCTGAAACCTCAAAGCAATTCTTCAAAGCAATGAAAAAGCAGTCTTCAGAACTCAAAGTGACTTTTGGAAAATTAATTAAGAGCTTTCTTGTGAAAAGATGACTTATTGAGCCAACATAAAACTTACTTTTCCATCAGCTGCAATTAGTTTGGAGTTTACAAAGGAGTTTGCTCAACTAACTGCCCTTCCCACAATGTTTGCGTATGTAAATAGAGTTGCTAAAGAACTCTAATTTAATATTAGTGGTTTGCAGTAGTCAGGATTGTTCTGAAGGGGCCCAGCAGAAACAAAGAGAGACTTATGCATCCCTCTTAAGTCAGCACTAATGAATGGGGCCTCCGAGTATAAATTACAGGTCAGCTTAACAACCACCTTTTAGAGTCTCACCCTCGCTATCAAAATATTTACAGCAGGCAATTTAAGGACTCACGTATTCCTGCTTCACTGTGAACAGGCTGCTCTCAAAAATTACAGGTGCTCCTGGTCTTGCTAGAGCAGCTGTTTGTTTTAAGCTAAAGAAAATGGGGTTCAACCCTTTCCTGGCACATTTTAGATCTTACGCAGGTTTAAGAGGCAAAATGCTTGCAATTAACATGTCACAGTTTGCAACCGCTGGACAAAAGATCATTGTGTAACCACTATTTGTGTTTTTCCTACTGGGGAGAGGGGCCATTATGAGCAGGGAGACAAAGACTGTTTTGGCACTTGAATTTGAGGGATAAGCTACCAGGAAGTTTCCTACACAAACTCCAGTGGAATGACTGGGACCCAAGCAGGTACATAAAAATAACGCAATCCACAACCCATAGGGTGAAGTAGGGAGGAATTGGACAGTACAGTGGTACCTAGGTTCTCAAACTTAATCCGTTCTGGAAGTCCGTTCCAAAACCAAAGCGTTCCAAAACCAAGGCGCGTTTTCCCATAGGAAGTAATGCAAAATGGATTAATTTTTAAAAACAACCCCTCAAACAGCAACTTAACATGAATTTACCTATCTAATGAGACCACTGATCCATAAAATGAAAGCAATAAACAATGTACTGCAGTCACACAATCAATCGATCAGTAGAGAAGAAGAAGAGTTTGGATTTGATATCCCGCTTTATCATTACCTGAAGGAGTCTCAAAGCGGCTAACATTCTCCTTTCCCTTCCTCCCCCACAACAAACACTCTGTGAGGTGAGTGGGGCTGAGAGACTTCAGAGAAGTGTGACTGGCCCAAGGTCACCCAGCAGCTGCATGTGGAGGAGCGGAGACACGAACCCGATTCACCAGATTACGAGTCCACCGCTCTTAACCACTACACCACACTGCTGAACTGGGTTCCACATAGTCACAAAAACAAAACAAAAAAGAGCCGCAAAAACAAACACGCAAAATAAATAGCAAAAAGAGACAGACCTCAGTGTAACACTCAAAACGGAAGTGTGGCACTCAAAACGGAAGCATAACACTCAAAACGGAGCACGTTCGGCTTCTGAAAAACGACCGCAAACCGGAACACTTCCAGATTTGCAGTGTTTGGGTTCCAAGTTGTTTGAGTACCAAGGCATTTGAGAACCAAGGTACCACTGGAGTTGTGACATGGCACCTGGCAGATATTGGCTGCATTGGCAGCACCACAGAAGGATGGGATGAGCAGAAGGACCCAGAAGAGGATGAGGAAGCAGGGGCCAGAGAAAGTACAGTGGTACCTCGGGTTATATACGCTTCCCAGAAATAGTGCTTCAGGTTAAGAACTTTGCTTCAGGATGAGAACAGAAATCATGCTCTGGCGGCGCGGCGGCAGCAGGAGGCCCCATTAGCTAAAGTGGTGCTTCAGGTTAAGAACAGTTTCAGGTTAAGAACGGACCTTCGGAACGAATTAAGTACTTAACCCGAGGTACCACTGTAGCAGCACAAGGGAAGGGGGAATGTGTTAAGTGATAAGAAGTAGCAGACCACAGAAAAAAAGGGGAGAGGATAAGGTATAAGTCTGTGAAAGAAAACTGGCTGAAGATTCTGCCAGTCAAGCAGGAAACCGCAAGGTGCAAGGAGCTACACTCCCACCAAGTTTTCTCGTTTTCGTTTCCAACTGAGCATGCTCAATTCTCAAGCAGGGCTGCCCCTTAGTTTGTTTCATTTGATGCACTTTTACAACCTTCTTTGTTCCGCTGAACACGCAAACACCTCCCTCCTTTTGTTTCTCAGAGCCGGCTTGGGGTTCCATTTCAGCTGACGTTAAACCACCTGAGTTCTTCCTTGGAGGGAGTAATGTGCAAGCAGCAGAGCTGCTGCACCCTGCAGAGTTAAGACGCGGGTGGCGCTGTGGTCCAAACCACTGAGCCTCTTGGGCTTGCCGATCAGAAGGTCGGCGGTTCGAATCCCCGCGATGGGGTGAGCTCCCATTGCTCTGTCCCAGCTCCTGCCAACCTAGCAGTTCGAAAGCACACCAGTACAAGTAGATAAATAGGAACCACTGTGGTGGGAAGGTAAATGGCATTTCCGTGCGCTCTGGATTTCATCAAGGTGTTCCATTGTGCCAGAAGCAGTTTAGTCCTATTGGCCACATGACCCGGAAAGTTGTCTGCGGACAAACGCCGGCTCCCTAGGCCTGAAAGCGAGATGAGCGCCGTGACCCCATAGTCACCTTTGACTGGACTTTACCATCCAGGGGTCCTTTACCTTTTTTTCCTTGCAGAGTTAAGCAATCAGATAGCGAGTTTGGAAATAACTAGTCAATAAGCCAATAGCTCTTATAACATGGATCTGGCTCTCCAGACATTATTGGATACTCATCTGCCCCAGCCAGGAATGATCAGTGGTCAGGAGTGATACAGTCCAGAGTCATTCAGAGGGGCAGAGCATCCCCATCCCTTCCCTAATTCCGCATTTCATGGTCATAATTTGTTTCTGGCACTGCAACCCTAGGCATTTTTTTTTTTTTACTCAAAATGATTCTGCTGCACAGCTCTTCAGTGAGATTCAGATTTAAGTAAGGGAACATCCTGCATTTACAGGAAAGGTCCCCTTCCTGAGTTATTTAGCACCAAATAACTGCACCGTTCCTGGATTTAAAAAGACAGCAGCCATGCCCTTTCCTCCGCACGTTCACATTCTTAATGCGGACCTTTGTTTATTTTTCTCTAAACCACATACCACCAGCAATTCTTCCTTATGCAAATTGGAAGACATAGTAATTTGGCTCTTGTTTAAGCCAAGCCATATGTTTCAATGACACCCAAAGCACTGAACAATAAACCTGATCCCACAGCCATAGGAATTTTGTAACTGTGCTTAACATTTGAACAGATGACAACAATCATGACACAGAGATGCTGTGGCGGGGCGAGGAGAGCCGGAATGGTTTATTTTGTGTGAACAACTGAAACGTGCCCTAAATCGCTTAAAGAGCATTTAAACTGCAGTCTGTGTACATCTGCTTTAATCTTAACACAAAAGCAACTCCGCTCTTTTTAACGCACACATAAGAAAAACACAAGAAAAGGAACAGATGGGGGTTTCTTTTCCAGAAAACCTACACAAAGGATGGAAGTTTTAACTATTTGTATCAGTAAACAGTGCATTTGCTAGCACCAAAGGATAGAATATAGATTAGGCAAAGCAATAGGTTAACATGGCAAACTCAAGTTGCTGAAAGAGCTTTCAAATTTCACAGAACCCTTGAGCAGCAATCCTGTGAACACTCAGTGGCATTTACTTCTGAGTAGACATGTAAAGGCTTGAACTGTAGGCAGTGGGGGGGGGAAGGGTAGTGCCATCTATTTTCATAGCACTGTGACATAAGCAAAGAAGTCTGTCTTAATGAGTTTTCGGGTTAAATATGGCATAAAAACTCTATGAAATTTGAAGGGCTGCTTGTTTATTGAATTATTAAGGCCATCCTTTCCCCCAAGGACCTTAGGAGTAGCATTTGTGATGATCCAAATACAGTGGTACCTCAGGTTACATACGCTTCAGGTTACATACGCTTCAGGTTACAGACTCCGCTAACCCAGAAATAGTGCTTCAGGTTGAGAACTTTGCTTCAGGATGAGAACAGAAACAGCGGCAGCAGGAGGCCCCATTAGCTAAAGTGGTGCTTCAGGTTAAGAACAGTTTCAGGTTAAGTACGGACCTCCGGAACGAATTAAGTACTTAACCTGAGGTACCACTGTAGCAATCTAGGGAACCTTCATGGATGTTTCTTTGCACCCAGACTCAATATACTGACTGCACCACCACGGGTCAGTTAGGGACAGTATTTGCAATGCCAGACGCAGGTGGTCCATTAAAATTATCATTTGCTTTTTTCCACCCACAAGCCTGATTGAATTAGACTAAGGCTCAGAACTATGCACAGTGATGTCACTGCTGCTTCTTTACATAGGAGGATGCTTCAATGTACCTGTAAAACGAGAACAGGGTGCTAATTTGGGGGGCAAAGACTGAACAGGTAAGGAGTACTGATAATAATAATAATAATAATAATAATAATAATAATAATAATAATAATAATAATTATTATTATTATTATTATTATTATTATTATTTATTTATACCCCGCCCATCTGGCTGGGCCTCCCCAGCCACTCTGGGCGGCTTCCATAAAAACCAAAAATACAGTAAAATATCACACGTTAAAAACTTCCCTGAACAGGGCTGCCTTAAGATGTCTTCTGAATGTCAGGTAGTTGTTTATCGCTTTGACATCTGCTGGAAGGGCGTTCCACAGCGCGGGCGCCACTACCGAGAAGGCCCTCTGCCTGGTTCCCTGTAGCTTTGCTTCTCACAATGAGGGAACTGCCAGAAGGCCCTCGGCGCTGGACCTCAGCGTCCGGGCAGAATGATGGGGGTGGAGACGCTCCTTCAGGTATACTGGACCGAGGCCGTTTAGGGCTTTAAAGGTCAGCACCAACACTTTGAATTGTGCTCGGAAACGTACTGGGAGCCAATGTAGGTCTTTCAAGACCGGTGTTATATGGTCTCGGCGGCCGCCCCCAGTCACCAGTCTAGCTGCCGCATTCTGGATTAGTTGCAGTTTCCGAGTCACCTTCAAAGGTAGCCCCACGTAGAGTGCATTGCAGTAGTCCAAGCGGGAGATAACCAGAGCATGCACCACTCTGGCGAGACAGTCCGCAGGCAGATAGGGTCTCAGCCTACGTACCAGATGGAGCTGGTAAACAGCTGCCCTGGACTGAGCCTTAGGTATTGGTGTTCCTTCTCCAGGTGTTCTCTGGTGCCTGGCCAGAGAATGGAGAGAGTGCCAGGTGGAGGAGCCAACCCTAGGGACTGCCCGCATCCCTCTTTAAATAGTACCCCAGCCTCTGTTTTACATATGAATAGGGGAGATGACTATGCTTAGAGACACAGGCCTGCTGCTGCTAATTTTCAGGCAAATTAGTTTGGGCTTAATGCCTGAAGAGGAGGTGTGATTTGTAAGATAAAAGGAGCATTTGTAAAACAAAACAAAAAAACAAGCTATCAAATCAACTGCCATCCTTTATTTTGCTGCTGGGTCATTTCCATTTCTGTTTGGGATTTTAAGGTAAGGTTAAAGGCCAGAGAGAAAGATAAATTTTAAAAATGCAAATACACTGGGAGGGCAGGATATATATCTTTTGAATGAATAAATGTAAGTAAAAGTGAGCCCCAAGTTGAATACATTTAAAAGGTTGATCACTACTACAAGATTCTGGTAGTGGTATATAAAGATCAGAAATGAGCAGCCTCCATCCTTGACCAAGTGGTTTTTTTGGCAATATGCTACACGTGGCCAACGGCTCTTTGTGTGATGCTCACAAGGTAATCTACAAGGACAGAATAGAAGGCAAAGGAATACAAGCACAATGCAGCTAGGAAGAGCAATTGGATTTAGTTCAAAGAAACTGAAGGGGAAAATAATAACCGCAAAACCCGACAGGACCAGTCCCTTTCCTTTGTCCTCTTCCTTCCCAACGACCCCTCCAAGGTCTTGACCTCACAAGTTGGGAAGTGATGAACAGGCCTTTTCATATCCTGCAAAAGCTATTCTGAAACACTATACAAAGCCTAGAAGGTACAAAAAGTTGGGTCAGTCTCACTAACTGTGAAGAACATATGTTCTTGGCCATTGTTACATGGATTTGACTCTCCAAGCAAAGCCCAGCTAACATCTGCTGTTTTCTCTCACACACCATGGTGCCCGACACTTTGGACTTTTGACAACCTGCCTGGAGGTGTAAATAAGATAAAGTAGAGGACTGAACCACACGCACAACCCTTAAAAGCTTCTAGCATTTATTCCACACTTGATCTAAGCTTTCAGCCCAAGCAATACAGCGAGACTCATCTTGCCAAGCTGGCCCACTGAATAACTTGCCAACTTTTATTTGATTAATTACTTCTTACCCCATGCTTCCTTCAAGGAGCTGAGAGTGTGTGGGGCTCAAGGTTCTACATTGCCCCTTTTATTGCCCCCCCCTCATTTTATCTTCACAATCACACTCCCAAGGTCAACCAGTGGGCTCCATTTGAGCGGAAATTTGAACACAGGCTTTTATCTATATAATTGTTGATATTGGGTAGCTGGTAAAGGTAAAGGACCCCTGGACAGTTAAGTCCAGTCAAAGGTGACTATGGGGTTGCAGTTCTCATCTCGCTTCAGGCCAAAGGAACCAACATTTGTCCACAGACAGCTTTCCGGGACATTTAAAGAGAGCCCTGTTTAGGGAAGTTTCTAATGTTTGATGTTTTATTGTGTTTTTAGTATCCTGTTGGAAGCCACCCAGAGTGGCTGGGGGTGTACCCAGGTGGGTGGGGTATAAATAATAAAGTATTATATTATGATGATGATGTGACCAGAATGACAAAACCGCTTCTGGTGTAACAGGACACCAAGACGAGTGCCAGAGTGCACGGAAACGCCATTTACCTTCCCGCCACAGTGGTATCTATTTATCTGCTTGCACTGGCGTGCTTTTGAACTGCTAGGTTGGCAGGAACTGGGACAAAGCAATGGGAGCTCATTCCGTTGCGGGGATTTGAACCACCAACCTTCTTATTGGCAAGCCCATGAGGCTCAGTGTTTTAGCTTTCTGAAATCCACCTTTCTTCAAAAAAGAGAAATTTAGTAGTAAAGGTGTTTGCTAGGTATGAGACGAGGTGGAAACATTAGCATCACAGTTACGAGGGAAACCAAAGCAGGAACAACTGCAATACCTTGATTTAACAGCACTGTTTGGTGCTCTGGCAAAGCAAGCTGCATTCTGAGCAGATAGTATCAAATTCCCAACCACTTTAGGCCCTTTCCCAAATAGCTGCTATTCCCTCCACAGCTCTCTCTTGTATGTCTAGGTTGACAATTTGAGGGCTGTATAGCCTTTCATTGGGACAGGGAAAACAGTGGTTGGACTCCCAGCTCTCCTCAGCCCCAGGCAACACGGCCAACCATCAGGAACGATGGAAGCTATAGCCCAGCAACTTCTGAAAGACCACAGACTAGTCCCCCTGCTCCATGGCTACCGGATCTGCCCAGATAAGTAAAACGAGAAGTGAACCTCAAAAGCAGTATCTAGAATCATAGAATCATAGAGTTGGAAGAGACCACAAGGGCCATCGAGTCCAACCCCCTGCCAAGCAGGAAACACCATCAGAGCATCTACTTTTGTAATATGCACAATTATTTTTGGCAAAGGGTGTTTAAGGAGATAACAGAAATCACTGGGTTAAAGCTGACCAAAAGTCCAGAGGTAGAACTATTATCAATTTACGATGGGGTGGAAGGTTCCCGGGCTAGGAAGGACTTGCTCACTAATTTATGGACCGCTGCACGAATTATAATAGCTAGGAAGTGGAAGCGGCAAGCAGAAGATAAAGTAGAAGAATGGTATAAATAGGTATGGGATATAGCTATTAATGATAAATTAACATGTGCCGTTAAGGTAAGAATATGAAGGAGAAATGTTTTTGAGGAAATATGGAGGGTGTTTGTAGAATGTGTAGAGTGGTACCTCAGGTTACATATGCTTCAGGTTACATACACTTCAGGTTACAGACTCCGCTAACCCAGAAATAGTGCTTCAGGTTAAGAACTTTGCTTCAGGATGAGAACAGAAATTGGGCTCCGGCGGCGCGGCAGCAGCAGCAGGCCCCATTAGTTAAAGTGGTGCTTCAGGTTAAGAACAGTTTCAGGTTAAGTATGGACCTCCGGAATGAATGAAGTACTTAACCTGAGGTACCACTGTACTGTTAAAATGGAAAGGGGTCAAACCATCGCAAGATTTTGGGAGGTTGGATAGTTACAATGGAATGGTCAAGTGGGTGGGGTGCCCATTTTTTTTCATTTTATGATTATTAATTTGTCAAAATAAAAATTAAAATAAAATAAAAAGCAAAAAAAAAGTAGTATCTTAAGAAGACAACTCTACGACTTTTAACAAAATATCTCCAAATGCTCATGCCTCGAAGGGTCTCCCTCATGGTTTGCAATTCACACAAGACTTGGCCTCATGGGTGCCTGTTGCCACCATCTGCTTGCGAGCACCATCCCCGACGAAAGCGAATTCACAATAAAAAAAGAGGCCAGGCTCTCCCGAACAATTAACTTTATTTCCCCCTCCCTCACCCGCTCCCACAAATCCCCAACTGATATATATATATATATATATATATATGCAGCGATTTCAAGCTAATAAGATGTCACTCTGGCTGAGCGGAAACATTTAAAGTTCAATTCCCAAGGAGAAAGAAAGCTGAGGTGGAGAAAGGGCGAATCTACAGGTGCCTCTTATTTAAGGCAGAAGATCCCGGGACTATGTCCCCACTTTGCAATGCACAGCTATGAATGACTTCTTTGTTAACTGAATTCAGGGGAGGGTTTTTGAATGACAAGCTCTTTCCTAGTGATACTTACCATCTGTGGTTTGGGGGGTGGGCGGGAATTGTGCATGCAAACACTCTCATTCTCACTCACACACAAGAGTACGTTTCTGAGATATTATGTCTCTCTCAGCTGCTTCCATTTAGAAGGTCTGGCTTCGAAAGGGTCCGTCCCCACCACCGCTTTTTGTCCATTAGAAGACATAATTTTAAGCATTCTTGCAGTTTGATGTTACAGATGCTAATCAGGTTGTGGTCATCGACTAGACCCCCAACCAAACTGCGGCGAGTTATTCCATACCGGAGTTATTTTCTTTTGAGTCAGATCTTGTTATATTCAGAGCGAAGGGGGTATATTCCCCACCCCCACCCCCTTCAGAGAGACGGAAAGAGAAAACCCATTTCAGAAATCCCGTGTCATTATGTAGCTGTTGAAAACAAAATACCTACAGAAAGGAAAAGAAAAGGAAGCCTTCTTTGACATCGTGCATACAAACAAACTCTGGGTGCCAGGAACAGAACTATTGTGTTCTCTGAGGAAAGGCAGCATAGAACATCTGCTTTGAATGTTCTTAGAAGGTTCTATGTTCCATTTCCAGACAAGGCTGAAACCTCTAGGTCAGCCATTCTCAGCCTTGGGTTGTTGGACTACAATTCCCATCATCCTTAGCCAGCATGGTGTGTGGTCAGGGAAGATGGGAATTGCAGTTCAAGAACAACTCGGGACTCAAAATTGAGAGCGCCTTCTCTAGAAGCACAAATAGGTTGTATTTAAGGTAACCTCAGGCTACTGTCCTATGAGCACAAAAAAAGGTAAAAGGGTAAAGGACGCCCGGACGGTTAAGTCCAGTCAAAGGCGACTTTGGGGTTGCAGCGCTCATCTCGCTTTCAGGCCGAGGGAGCCGGCGTTTGTCCGCAGACAGCTTTCCGGGTCATGTGGCCAGCAGGACTAAACCGCTTCTGGCGCAACGGGACACCGTGATGGAAACCAGAGCGCACAGAAATGCCGTTTACCTTCCCGCCGCAGCGGTACCTATTTATCTACTTGCACTGGTGTGCTTTTGAACTGCTAGGTTGGCAGGAGCTGGGACAGAGCAACGGGAGATCACTCGGTTGCGGGGATTCGAACCACGACCTTCTGATCGGCAAACCCAAGAGGCTCAGTGGTTTAGACCACAGCGCCACCCACATCCCTATGCACACTAAACCCCACTGAACCCAGTAAGACTTATTGAAGGACTTCCCAGGTTTCCATGGAAGTGCTGCTTTACAAAACAGAACTATAATATCCACTATCAGAAGAATGATTTAAGACCGGAGACTAAAGTTTCTCAAACGACTTCATTTTTGAAGCAAACCACATTTGTTACAAAATCCAGTATAATTCTGGCTGCTCATTCTGCATGGGCTGCCATTGCCATATTCCTCAGAGTGAGGATTCGGGTTTTTTTTTCCTTGTACAGTATTATGGGCCAAAACTTCTGTCAGTTAAAAATGATAGCCACACTCTTCTGGTTTCATAATACAACAAACAGGTCTGCAAATAAGAATTTAAAAGTTTCTGTTTCTTTACTTATACAAATAACGTGAGGTATATATCAGTAACCGAGGTATAGATCAGTAACTTCATAAGGTATATATATCAGTAATGGCCCTCCAAGCGTGTGGCTGCCATTGTTTTTTTTTAAATGTAAAGCCATAAACATTATTTTTTTCATGCGGGAAAATTGATTCACTAAGTAGGCTCCCAACAAAAACGACTACAGCAACTTCCTTTGTAGAGAGAAGGAGGAATTGGAAGTCCTTTTGTAAATAATAGTAATAAAATTTATTTATTTTTAATTTGATTTGATTTTACAAGTGTAGAATTATAACAAAACAAAATACAAATCCATCAAGGCGATGGTGATGTATTGTCAGTTCAACCCGTACTTTCACAAAATAAATTTGGCTGCTTTTTTTTGCTAGATAATCCAATTGCAGCACCAACACTTCCAAAATGCCATGCTAATCTCAATTTTATTCTCATGCCAACAACCGCCTTGCAAATTCTGAGAACCCCATTTCCAAAACAGTACAGTACTTTGATTACACTTTTGTGTTTAGCAAGTAGTCTTCCTGTTGCAAACCCACCTAGCAATGAAATCGAAGTCTGGACTGGTATGATTCACCCAACCGTCTGAACCCTGGTCTGCCTAACTGAGTCTTCCACTCCTGGTTCATTTTCACACATTTAACGTAAAAATTGACAATATTAAGATTAGAATTGGAAGCTAACCCACCAGGTCCATTTCATCAAGCCTCCAGCAAATGGCAGTTGTTTGTCGGCAACTAACCTTGGCGACAGACTGAAGGGTGTTATGTATTCAGCTACGTTGCTGAAAGGCAGATAAGTTAATATCAAGACCCTGATATGGTTCTGTTCTCAGCAAAGAGAACATCTGTCCCGTTATCAGCTCAGCTGAAGCTTTCAACATCCCACTCCACAATATCCCCTGCCAAGAACAAACAGCTGAAATGGACTCAGGAGTTTGCAACTGTAGAAAAGCTGAATTTGCAAAACAAAACAAAAAAGCCTAGGAAAGCTAAAGTGCGCTGCAATACAACTTAGAAGACCAAGGTAAGAGAGGGAGAGAGAGAAGCCAAAGTGTATTATTGTTAGGAATGAACTGAAGCTGGTCCTGCATTTTGTTTCCACTTTCCTTCCAAACTGCCCCACAACCAAGGACAGCAAGTTTTCAATGCCAATGGCCATTCTGACTTTCCAAGGAACAAGAAGGCAGATCTTGGAGATGCTACCTCCTGAAGGTTAAATGTCAAAATAAAATTAAAAACCTAAAAATCAAAACCTTTCATGAACAGCACCAAGCTGCTGAGGCTTATGTTCAGGAAACCTTTTGAAATAGTTGTTTGTTTTCATCCTCTGTGTTTGATGATCACAGAATCATAGAATTGTAGAGTCATCTAATCCAAGCCCTTGAAATTCAGGCTCAAGACCAGGACCCTGAGATTAAGAGTCTTGTTTTCTACTGACTGAGATAACAACCAATGCCTTAATATAGAAAACTCAGACAGATGGGTATAAATAATAAATTGTTATTGTATTATTATTATTATTATTATTATTATTATTATTATTATTATTATTATTATTATATGTGTCATAACCTCATTTGTCTGCTACCTGTTGGCGTCCCACTGGCTGCCTGTTGACCCATGAGTTTAACTTTCTGAAAGTAGAGACACTTCTCCCTGTTTAGGGAAGTTTTTAATATTTAATGCTGTATTGTTTTTAACACTTGATTGGAAGCTGCCCAGAGTGGCTGGGGAAACTCAGCCAGATGGGCGGGGTATAAATAAACAACAACAACAACAACAACAACAACAATATATTATTATTATTATTATTATTATTATTATTATTATTATTATTATTATTATTATTAAAACGGAATAGATGGCATTTAAAAGGGTTATGTGTACAACAGTGGGGCATGACTGGCCTAGCCGGTATCATAACTATCTTGCAATTCTTGCCCAAATAACGATGAATTCTGCCTTTAACCTCTTCCCCCTCCATGCAGGTTAAAACAAACAGCATCTCTGCCAACGCTTAGGTTCTCCTACATGGTGAGAATAACTGCAACTCGCCAGTCTCCCGTTCCCAGGGCGCATTAATGGGCTTCTCAATGCAGTCATTTTATCATAAACACCTTTAAACTTTTCTCGGTGATCGGGCTTGAAGCCAACGGAGAGTACACAAAATTTAATATGTCTAGCTAGTGCCAATTACTCGTGCAGCTGGAGCTCCAAACTTTCTAGAGCACATTGCATGAGCCTGCCACCAGCAGACTCCGTACACAAGAACTCAGATTCAGGAGGCCTGCCACCCCCAAGTCACAGTTTGGGGATAGGGGTGCTCCTTCAAAAGTCGCCAGGGTTAATGATAGGTGCCAAGGGTAATAAATGTATGGAATAGTGATGTATGGAAGTGAAAGCTGGACCATAAAGAAGGCTGATCGCCAAAGAATTGATGCTTTTGAATTATGGTGCTGGAGGAGACTCTTGAGAGTCCCATGGACTGCAAGAAGATCAAACCTATCCATTCTGAAGGAAATCAGCCCTGAGTGCTCACTTGAAGGACAGATCCTGAAGCTGAGGCTCCAATACTCTGGCCACCTCATGAGAAGAGAAGACTCCATGGAAAAGACCCTGATGTTGGGAAAGATGGAGGGCACAAGGAGAAGGGGACGACAGAGGACGAGATGGTTGGACAGTGTTCTCAAAGCTACCAGCATGAGTTTGACCAAAGTGCAGGAGGCAGTTTGCCTGGCGTGCTCTGGTCCATGGGGTCACAGAGAGTCAGACAGGACTAAACGACTAAACAACAATAAAGGGTAATAAAAGCATTCTGGGAAATGATATATAAGAGATGAAAAAAGTGTTTAAATTAACTTAACTGTAAAAAAACCAACAACCAGGGGCTTTTTTATTGGGAATTGTAGGTGCAGTTATTCCAAGGGAGCAGAAAAGACTTTTTATATATGCGATGACAGCCGCCCAGAAGCTATTAGCCCAGAGATGGAAAGAAAATAAAGTCCCTACCAGAGAAGAGTGGCTGATCAAACTGTTGGACTATGCCGAAATGGCAAAGTTGACCAGAAAGCTCAGGAACCAAGAAGACCAGACCTTTAACAAAGAATGGGGGAAATTTATAATTTACCTTGCTGTAAGCAGATGAAAACATTAGCAGGGTACAATAACACTTGTAATGTAGCAAGTACTACGGAGACAATGGAGTTATATAAAACATAGCTTATTGGAAAGATGCAGTAGAAAAAGTTTAATAATAGGACCCATGGAGGGGAGGGGAGAAGTCTAGGGATTCGGAAGAATCTGTAAAAATGTGGAAGTGTATGACTGTATTGTTATGATTTTATATTGGTAAAACCAAATAAAAATTATTATATTAAAAAAAGATACATCATCCTACCATGTCAGAACTGTACAGGCATTTATCTCAGACAGTCGGAAAAGCTTGGAAAGCAGCAACAATAAAACTTGAGTATGTGTAACTGCTCATGTTCATTCCTGGTTCCCTTTGCCTCTCCTAGACTTCCATTCTATTACTGGAATTTCTCCCTTCCTTCGTTCCTAGAATCCTAGAACTGTAGAGTTGGAAGGGACCCCCCAAGGGTCGAAGAAGAGGAAGAAGAAGAAGAAGAATTTATTTATACCCCGCCCTCCCCGGACAGAGCCGGGCTCAGGGCGGCTAACACTAGTAAAATTACAATAAAAAATAAAATAAATAAACCAATTTAAAACACAGGTTAAAAATACAATTTAAAATGCAGTCTCATTTTAATAATAGCCCTTAGATCAAAACCATAAGGAGAGGGAAACATAAGGGTCAGACTGAGTCCAAACCAAAGGCCAGGCGGAACATGGGTCTTGCAGGTCCTGCGGAAAGATGTCAAGTCCCGCAGGGCCCTAGTCTCTTGTGACAGAGCGTTCCACCAAGTCGGGGCCAGTACTGAAAAGGCCCTGGCCCTAGTTGAGACCAATCTAACCCCCTTCCGACTTGGGACCTCCAAGGTGCTGTCATTTGTGGACCTTAAGGTCCTCCATGGGGTATACCAGGAGAGGCGGTCCCGTAGGTCCAACCCTTTGCACTGCAGGAATCTGCTGCCCAACGTGGGCTCCACGACCCTGAGATTAAGAGTCTCATGCTTTACCAACTGAGCTATCTATCTCACTTCCCCTTCCCCTTGTTGGCTTCTATGTGCCACTATCAACATTTAACCAAAGAGGAATGGCAACTTAAGTTGACAGAATATGCACAACTCGCAGACTTAACATACAGAATAAGAGAACAAGAAGAACATACGTTTAGAGAAGAGTGGGAAATGTTTCTTGTATATTGGAGGGGGGCACTTGAAAACGTTGGCAGTATTAAGATAAATTCAACAGTGTAAATAAGTTTGGATAGATGTAATAATGGAATACTGACTGGTTTAGTTTATGTAAAATATGCAGGGATTTATGATATGCAAAATTAAACCATGGAAAGAGAAGAAGCGAAGTCACTGATATTTTAAGGATGTTTAAATGAGTATTTTAAATTGTAAAACAGAAAATTATTTACACACATACACACGCTTAACCTCCTTGTGGGCAAAGCCCCATATGCCTATTTTTGCAAAAACTACTCTTTATAAATGCACCAACGGGTGACATATAAATAACAACAAAAGGACCAGAAATACACATATTCTTTTCCAAAGCTAAGTCATCACAGCTCGGGAGTAACAAATCCTGAATCTCTGGGGAGGGATGAAGTGAATGGCGATATTTCGTTCTGCTTTCCACTGCCTTTTTTAACAGCAACTGCTATCGGATTTTGTGGTACTGTTTGATTTATTTTGTTTCGCATTTTTACTGCTGAGCACAAATTTAAGGTTTACTGTGTGCCACTCTGGGAAGCTTGAGCAAAGGGCAGATCGCAATGGCAAGTGCCTCAAATAAATAAAATAAATCTCCCAACAAGAGCGAACGTTCTTCAGGGCGCCCCAGGCGCCTTTCAGAAGCAACCTGAGAAGCAAGCCTGAATTTACTCTGTCTAGAAATGAACTCTGCAACACGGAATAGGTTTTGCATCCATTTCTTTGTTAAAGGTGCAGGATGAAATTAATGTGACGGGGCTGTGTGCATTCCTCCTTGTGTGAGTGTGTCCCATGCTTCTCCCCATCTGAATTCTGTTGCTAAACAAAAAACCTTGAATCGTTTGCAAAAGGATAAGGTCTTTTGCATGCTTTATAGAGTCTTTTAAAGTAACTTTCAATTAATATACAGCGGATGCTTGGGTTGCGAACGTAATCTGTGCGGGGTGCACGTTCGCA
The DNA here is from genome assembly GCF_964188305.1 of Podarcis bocagei. Taxonomy (NCBI): domain Eukaryota; kingdom Metazoa; phylum Chordata; class Lepidosauria; order Squamata; family Lacertidae; genus Podarcis; species Podarcis bocagei. The sequence goes on from NC_138133.1 coordinate 14,824,465, forward strand.
ACCTGCAGCGTTCGCAACCCGCGTCTGTGCACGTGCGGGCTGCGATTTGGCACTTCTGCGCATAGCGCGATTTAGTGCTTCTGTGCATGCGCGACCGCCGAAACCCAGAAGTAACCTGTTCCGGTACTTCAGGGTTTTGGCGGTCCACAACTCAAAAAAAACACAAACTAAAGTGGCTGTAACCCGAGGTATGACTGTATATATTCATGTATATATATATATTCATGGAATTGAGCAAAGGAGGGACAGTGCTAAGAAATTGGAGTCGGTGAGTTCTGTAAAGCAAAACTGTGCAAACTGTAACCCTTCCAGCAAACAGCCCAACGGGTATGCATTATGGCCTAATAGATGCTGCCAGGCAGGCAGCAAAAACAAGTGGGTTATTGAGCCACAGCTGGGCTCCCACAGTTTAAGCACAACTTTTTCAGAATCAGTTAGAAGTAGATTTGTCTTTCACCCCCAAAGAGATGCACTTTCAGAGGCGTATGTGTAGGAACCATATTGCAGGATGTGATCCATGAGAAGCAGTCAAGTACAACATTCCTTGTAACGCTAGAGAAGACATGCGAGGGAATGTTTGGTCCAGCCAGTCAAAACTTCCTGTTCCACTTGGCTGGAGCATCCTTCCTTTTGCATGTGATAGAAGGTAGGCGTGACCTTACCTGTCCAGGTAACAAAAGGACGAGTCACGCTGCACCCTTCCTTCTTTTCGACTTCCTTCTTCGTTTGACCAGCTTTTGGCTAGGACTGCACTGCTAGTTCTCAGCTAGCAGAAGGACTGGGATTGTTCCCCCATATGGGGTAGACCCACATGTACATATTTGTAACTAAGTCTGCCTTCAGGAATCCAACTGTGAACTGATGTTAGTAAACTTAAAGGAACTTGCTAGTGCAAGTTAGGAAGGATATTAATAAACAATATATCTTCTCTTGCTACTCTGAACATTCCCAAACGTATGCCTTCTGAGTTGCCTGCCCCTGGGGTTCAGGCCAGCAGAAGAATATCCCAAGGCAGTTGTAATGGGTATGAGTTACTCGTGCGTAAACTGGTGCCTTTCTCGGTTAATTTGCCTTGTTAAACCTTTCTGACTGCACAGCCCCTTCTCATCGTGGCTGCCTCAGTCACTGGCAGAATCCGTCAGTGGGCGTTTCTTGAACCTCTTCCAGCATAAAAGTTGTTTGACACCCAGTCTCCTCCTCCTCTCACTGCGCGGGAGTCTTCTGCGCAGGGAGGGCGTGGGTAGCGGAGGACCTGGGCTCTCCTCACTGATGTCCAGTGAAGAGTCCTGGAGCCCTCTCTCCACTTCCCCCGTCTGCCTCCCTTTATCCCTGGTGTTGCGCTGATTGGCTTCCCCCTCTACTGAGCTGTTTCTCCCCCTGCTGCTGGGTCCTTCGCCAGCATCATCTGGGAGCCTCCCCTTCGCCTCTCGCTCCGATGTCAGTTCCCTGACAGCAGTGATCCATACAGAGATGGATGGGGGGATGTAGCAGCCTTCCTTAAAAGCAGGTCAGAAGAAGTATTGAACACACACCATGAAGGTTGAGAGGACGGAAGCAAAAAGCAGAGCAGGAACTCATGCAGAGGCATAGAAGGCAGGCTCCTCTGCAATTCTCCGTGGCTCACAGAAGTCTTCCTTTCTCGCAGTGCCCTAGCAGGGTTTATTTTTCTCCACAGCACACAACTCTGCCCCAAATTGACCTCCTGGCTGAATACCTTTACAGCAAAACACACCTTTGTCCTGATGGGAAGCTAAATCGTTACAGGTAGTGGTAAAATAAATTGGGGGGGGGGGAGGAAAAATGCACCAAGTCTAGAGACAAAAGATTGGTTGAAAAGTGTGGAATAAACTATGTATTAGTACACTTCAGCATTTAGAGGGGGAGAGTTGCTAGCACACTGAGTTTTACTTTATATATTTTTTAAAATAAATAAAAAGTCTTTAGAATAGATATATTTACCTGGCCATAATCCGTCCTGAACACAACAATTCCCTCTGCACAGGAAATTACAGTACTTGGATAATGCTGGCCATTTTCTCGCAACCAAACCCGTGCTCCCTAGAACGAGAAACACAAAAACACAGGAATTAGTAGTTTGTACACCCAAATGTAAAGCAAACACCATGACTTTTCTTTTTCTATTTCCCGCAAGCAGCCCACGCAGGCAGAGTCAGATCCAGTCGTGCGACTCGCGAGAGAGATGGAGATCACCCCCCAGTGAACAGATGGCTGTTTTCACTCAAGTTACGATCCGAAAAGGATCTGAAAAAGGGTATCGGCAGCCGTAAGAACAGCTGAATCCAATTCACCGAGTCACATATGCAAAATTGCAAGTGACGTTCAAATTTATGGCACAACGCATGGGCTCTCTCCAAACTCTTAAAATCTGGCAAGCCTTCACAAAAACAAGTCTCCTGCTTCGCTGAGGTGCATCAAGAAAGAAAACTTAAATTTTTTCATGGCTTGAGAACAAACATTCAAGCGTCCTCCTCACTGCGCCCCCCTAAAAAAATGTAAAGGAAAATTTTTGAGCAGGTGGGGTGGGAGAGGAGCAAGACAAGCTTTCATTTGTACGCCAAGGGAGGTAGTTTCAGATCATCTCTTCTTACTCAAAGGACTTGGATTGAAATTATATAAATATATACTGTACAAGTACAGGGCTGGCCATAGGCAGAATGTTTTTAATACGCTGCATGACGGTGCATGCACTGAACTTTGCAGAATCCGAAAACTGATATATATGTGAAAAAGCTTTTAAGGATGAAAACAAGCTTTCAGCTCTCGTGTTTGCAGCAGGAATCTTGAAAACGTGCTCAAGGATTGCACCATTAAAGTTCCCTTTCCCTTCTCCCTTTTTCTTCATCCAACTGGTAGCAACACGTTAAAAACTCAAGTAGCAATTTATAATCAGTTCTTTTAAACGTTTCTTATCTTAACTGTAATAGGAACAGTAATTGAAAGGCGGACGTCATTTCTCTTTTAGTATACATTTAAAGATATGAGTGCCCTTCGGCTTAGTGCACACTTTGTGCCTGTTGTGGCTTGCATACAATGGGGACAATGTTGGGTTATATACTTTGTTATTGTCTCTCTGCTCAGAGAGCAGAATCAACAAGCCTGCTGGAAAGTTTGCAATTCGCTAACTTCAAACAGCCAAGAGTACCTTCCACGTTGTCTGTACAGAGCTGATGTATAATCTCTTGAATGCAGCTGGGGTAGCTCACTCAGCAGAGCACAAGACTAATAATAATAATAATAATTTATTATTTATACCCCGCCCATCTAGCTGGGTCACCCCAGCCACTCTGGGCGGTTTCCAACTGAATATTAAAAACAATACAGAATCAGACATTAAAAACTTCCCTAAACAGGGCCGCCTTCAGTTGCTTATTGTCTTGAAATCTGATGGGAGGGCGTTCCACAGGGCGGGTGCCACTACCGAGAAGGCCCTCTGCCTGGTTCCCTGTAGCTTTGCTTCTCACAATGAGGGAACCGCCAGAAGGCCCTCGGCGCTGGACCTCAGTGTACGGGCTGGATGATGGGGGTGGAGATGCTCCTTCAGGTATACAGTGGTACCTCGGGTTACGTACTTAATTTGTTCCGGAGGTCCGTTCTTAACCTGAAACTGTTCTTAACCTGAAGCGCCACTTTAGCTAATGGGGCCTCCTGCTGCCGCCGCACCGCCGCTGAACGATTTCTGTTCTCATCCTGAAGCAAAGTTCTTAACCTGAGGTACTATTTCTGGGTTATCGGAGTCTGTAACCTGAAGCGTATGTAACCCGAGGTACCAGTGTACAGGACCGAGGCCATTTAGGGCTTTAAGGTCAGCACCAACACTTTGAACTGTGCTCGGAAACGTACTGGGAGCCAATGCAGATCTTTCAGGACTGGAGTTATATGGTCTTGGCGGCCGCTCCCAGTCACCAGTCTAGCTGCCGCATTCTGGATTAATTGCAGTTTCCGAGTCACCTTCAAAGGTAGCCCCACGTAGAGCGCATTGCAGTAGTCCAAGCGGGAGATAACCAGAGCATGCACCACTCTGGCAAGACAGTCTTCATATCAGTCATGGGTTCGAGTCCTCCCATGGGCCAAAAGATTCCTGCATTGCAGGGGGTTGGGCTGGATGACCCTAGTGGTCCCTTCCAACTCTACGATTCTATGCCAAAGGTTTTCAACCCTTCTGGGTCTACAGTTCCCTTGAACAGCTACCTTCTTTCTGCGGCACCCCTGTGGGGCTCAGGAACCCAGTTATGTCACCCCTTGCCTGCAGAGCTGGAAGCCTCTTTTTCAAACACTCTCCCGTGTGGAGTGGTACCTCAGCCTCTTCCCCTCTCCTTGGGAATCCTTCCGGCAGCTGCAGCAGCCCCTGCCCCAGAGAGATGCCTCCATCCACTGCCCCACAGGGGCCTGGGAAAAAGATTCACCCAGCCTTAGTCGCCCAACAGAGATGGGCCTCCAGGCAGCCACCCCAGTCTCTAAGCTGCCTCAGCTCCTGGCAACCAGCACCCACTAGCCAGCCCCAAGAGGAAGCATTCACCTGCGGAATTTGTAGCCAGGGCTGCTGCAACGAACAGCCATGCAAGCCTTTGGGAGGCAGAGATGCGAGAGGGCATCAGAGGAAGGGAGGGAAGGAAAGGGGGACAGAGGCCAGTGTTGCCTGCGGCAGCCCTGACCATCATTCAAGGCTCCCCAAGGTGCCATGGCACACTGGCTGAAAACCACTGTTCTATGCAATTTCTCAAAACCAGTAGGCTTCTGAAATCCTCAGAGCCTGCCAGGTTTATAAAAGATTTTATAGCTCCCAAGACAAGACAGACACAAGAGACGGGCAAAGAAGGTTATTTGTGTATGTCACTAGTGCGGCCCATGTTTTGATAGCCCAAAAATGGAAAATGAGCGAGGTCTCAACTAAAAAAATAATGGCAACTTAAGCTGATGGAATGTGTAGCTTGCAGACCTAAGATATAGAATAAGAGAAGAACATGTGTTTAGAGAAGATTGGGAAATGTTTATTGAATATATGGGGGGAAATTGTGTACACTTGAAAATGTTGGCAGCATTAAGATAAATTCAACAGTTTAAATAAGTTTGGATGGATGTAATAATGGAATTCTGAATGGTTCAGTTTATGTAAAATACATAGGGATTTATGGTATGCGAAATGAACCATGGAAAGAGAAGGGAAGTCATTGACATTTTAAGGATGTTTAAATGAGTACAGTGGTACCTCGGGTTACATACGTTTCAGGTTACATATGCTTCAGGTTACACACTCCGCTAACCCAGAAATAGTGCTTCAGGTTAAGAACTTTGCTTCAGGATAAGAACAGAAATCGTGCTGCGGTGGCGCGCAGGCAGCAGGAGGCCCCATTAGCTAAAGTGGTGCTTCAGGTTAAGAACAGTTTCAGATTAAGAAAAGACCTCCGGAACGAATTAAGTACTTATCCCGAGGTACCACTGTATTCAAAATTGTAAAACAGAAAATTTAATACACACACACACACACACACACACACACACACAGATAAGGGCAGTGTCATTTGAACTAGCCAGATGTTTAACTGAGAATCGATCAGTCAGTCCATCCTTTGAAAAATAAGACTTTAGAGCCAACTTGCTCAAAAATGGCAACTAGTCCTTCCATTTTGGCCACTGTAATCTTGGTTTAAGGAGCCATTTAGTGCCTAGCTTATGTATCTGAATTTCTAACACTGAGGGGAAGACAGAACAAGGGAGATCTCCCTCTTCTTCCTGAAGCTTTTTGACGGGTCCCCACGCATATTTATCATGACCATTGCAAATGGGAAGAACTCAGCTACCACACTGAGATAAGTGGACCAATCAACCATGGACCAACACCCATGTTGCCAAGACATTTCCCTTCGCCTGAAAGAGCCGGCCACTTGTGCAGACACACACTTGCTCAGAGACTGGCTTATTGTTTCCGTCCACTCAAGTCTCTCCCTCCGAGTTCAAGCAGCTTTGGCTGCTGACAGAGCAATACGGACAACAGCAGTAGCTGGAGAGATAAAAGCTGACGGACACTTACAGCTGCCTGTCAAAGTCCGGCTGATTCGGTTATCGGCAGACAGCTGCTGCCTGGGAGACACAGCTGCTTCCCTTCTCTATGCCAACTGGCTCTTTAAAAAATAATAATAATAGAATAATAATCATACAAGTTGCCAGAAGTGGAGCTGGGCACCTGGCTCTTGCAGCGAGGTGTGTATGGGAGAGCACACAAACAGCATTTCCCACCCTTTTGTGATCACTGGGCTCGGTCTGAATTGCCGTCCTTTCACTCTTCACCCAAAAGACATTTCTCCATTTAAGGATTCCCAACAAGAAGATACAGTAAGAACTGGATATGGAACAACTGATTGGTTCAAAATTGGGAAAGGAGTACGACAAGGATGTATGTTGTCTCCCTGCTTATTTAACTTATTTGCAGAATTCATCATGTGAAAGGCTGGGCTGAATGAATCCCAAACTGCAATTAAGATTGCTGGAAGAAATATCAACAACCTCAGATATGCAGATGACACAAATTTGACGGCAGAAAGTGAGGAGGAACTAAAGAACCTTTTAATGAGGGTGAAAGAGGAGAGCGCAAAATATGGTCTGAAGCTCAACATCAAAAAGACTAAGATCATGGCCACTGGTCCCATCACCTCCTGGCAAATAGAAGGGGAAGAAATGGAGGCAGTGAGAGATTTTACTTTCTTGGGCTCCATGATCACTGCAGATGGTGACAGCAGCCACAAAATTAAAAGATGCCTGTGTCTTGGGAGAAAGGCAATGACAAACCTAGACAGCATCTTAAAAAGCAGAGACATCACCTTGCCAACAAAGGTCCATATAGTAAAAGCTATGGTTCTCCCAGTAGTGATGTATGGAAGTGAAAGCTGGACCATAAAGAAGGCTGATCGACGAAGAATTGATGCTTTTGAATTATGGTGCTGGAGGAGACTCTTGAGAGTCCCATGGACTGAAAGAAGATCAAACCTCTCCATTCTTAAGGAAATCAGCCCTGAGTGCTCACTGGAAGGACAGATCCTGAAGCTGAGGCTCCAATACTTGGGACACCTCATGAGAAGAGAAGACTCCCTGGAAAAGACCTTGATGTTGGGAAAGATTGAAGGCACAAGGAGAAGGGGACGACAGAGGACGAGATGGCTGGACAGTGTTCTCAAAGCTACAAACATGAGTCTGACCAAACTGCGGGAGGCAGTGGAAGACAGGAGTGCCTGGCGTGCTCTGGTCCATGGGGTCACGAAGAGTCGGACACGACTAAACGACTAAACAACAACAACAAATATAAGAAATATGTAAATGTGCGGTATCAACAGATAAAGTACAGCGAGATTAACTGGAAGTCATTTCTAATTTCTTGTTTTATAAGTTTTACAATCGTTCACACCATTGGGAGTACAAATGATGTTAGTTATCAGAATTGTGTTGTTTCATATATTGCTATTGTCTGTTTGTCAATTTATAGTTTGTTTGTTTATTTGATTGTATGTTTATTGTTGGTTGGTTTGCTTTTCTGGCATAAATGTATCTATTTTAAAACAATAAAGATGTATTTTTTAAAAAATGAATTGAAAGTTCTTGCACTTTGTGCGGTATATCCAAAAGCCACCTATACTGAGCTTTTGATAATATAGAAATCTATTTAAAAGCAGGTGATAACTTAATTTACACATTTTCAATCTGCTGACAGCCCTACTTTTTAATCCCAGATTTGTTCCTATGGCAGCACTGAGTATGTGTTTCTAAATAAGTGAGGGGGCTTCAAAACAAAAACAAAAAAGCTTTAATTCACCGGAATAATCAAGGTATTTAAAGTATAGCCAGCTCGCTGCACAGAAATCCTTGAGAGGGTTGGGGGGGGCAGGGAATAGGGTACTGATCAATTTCCTTAAAAAAACAATCAGCATTGGAGAGGCCATCCCTTAAAGAAAGTTTCAACAACTATTAGAGATGTGCAGTCTCCCTAACAACTTTGTTTTGTGAGGGACAAGATTTTTTCAGGCCGACGTCACAGTAAAACCAGGCTTGTCATTAGCCAATTACTTGCTCAACTAAATCTAAAATCTCTTTAACCTCCCCTGGAACAGCTGCAAAGGCCATCATGCTGCTCTTGCAGACGAGCAGGAGCACAAATATCTTGCAGGAAATGGGGGGATAGGACTGGGCAACATATCGATATACCACCCAAAACCGGTTACAAGTCCATATCGTGAAATCAATTTCATAGTTTTAGACCTGGCAATATATAGTGAATCGCAATGTGTTAGGGCTGGGCGATATACCGTCCAAAACCAGTTTTAAGTCCATATCACGATATTGGGTTCCAGAATTTCTGACCTGGCACTGTATCGCGAATCATGATGTGTGTGTTTGTGCTATGCAAAAATCCCCAAGGTGGGGAAAATCATGAAGCCAGTTGGTGCCTCTACATAGTGCCAACTTTGTTCCAGACATTGCTATATCAATACAGTGGTACCTCAGGTTGCATACGCTTCAGGTTACAGACTCCGCTAACCCAGAAATAGTGCTTCAGGTTAAGAACTTTGCTTCAGGACTTCCGGGTTGGCGCCATCGCCGAATGGCGGACTCCCTCCGAGCTCCGGAGGGAGTCTGCTCGACAGGGGCTGGGTCCTACCGCGCCGGCGACGCGGGGACCCTTAAAAACCACGGGCACGGAGCCCGTGGACATGGGGACTCGGCTGGTACCGTCAGCGCCCTCCCGACTCGTGAAGGAGCCTTTTTAAAGGCTACGGATCGGGTGCCGGGGAGCGGCGTGGTGCTGTGAGTCTATCGCTTCCCCTGCCGAGCGCAGCCGCATGCCATTCGTCGGAGAGCGCTGGCTTCTTCTATTGAAAATTCGGCTATTTAACAACAACCCGTGAGTAATTGGGTAACCGGGTATAAAAGGAGGAAAAAAAGGATTTTTTTCGGATTCGGCACGAGCGGGGGGGATCTAAAAAGGAAGTCAGTCCCCTCCCTGATTGTAAACATGCTAAAACAAGGACTGAGAAACCAAGATCGATTCAGAAGCTTATCAATTCCACGATGGGATACTACAAGAATTGTGCTGGAGGAGAAAAGTCGAGGGTGAGAGGGAAAAGGCAACCCCCCCCCCCGGGAATCGGGGCGATTCGGAGAACCTGGCGGAGAGAGATGGAGAATTTGACAGCTGTCAAAGTAGCTGTCAAATCTTGAGAACATAAAGAGGACTTTGTTATAAGTATTTTGCTGGTAAATTTTGTTACAATTGGACATAAATATGGATACAAAATGTCGGGGGGGGGAGAAACAACAACTTGACTTTTGGATTAGAGGATACAAAGTTACTGCAACCCCCCTAGAGGGGCTTTGGGACATTACAAGTGGCGTATGTGGAAAACTACTCCGGGATGGGTACAGGACTTATCTCCTGGGAAAGCAGCTAAACTGAAATATTGTTTTGTCTACAGAGGTGACAACATAATAGAATTTTTCTATTGAAGCAAGGTAGGAACTGGACGTAAGTTTTTGTTCCTGAATAACAAACCTCTGTAGAGATACTAGATTTCGGAATAAGAATGGTTTTGCAGCTGAACAAGATAGAAACCTGAGAAAGTAAGAAATAAAAGAGCAAAGGACCAACTACGCCACAGAAAGAACAATGGGAGGAGCAACTATGACCAAAGGAAATTAAAGGCCTCTATTAGACTGGATTTTTGAAGTTAAACAGCATCAAAACAAGCAAATTTAAAGAAAACCGGCAAGATGGTTTGAGGAAAATTTGGCTGTGGACTTGAGACCTCCAGGCCGACAACATACAGACTGATGGACATGGGGAATCTAAACCGGGGAAGGGAGAGGGAATTCTAGAATCCAAAGGCTATGTAACCAACTTTTTGAATCTTCTATCTTTTATCTTTTATCTTTCTATATAACTTTGGTATTGTGATTTAACATGTTTTGAAAAAAAAGGGGGAATTCGTGGAAGGAAACGGGGTAGATCTTGGGGGGAAAATCTTTTTTCTATTTTGTTAAAGATGAGGAGTGATGCTAAGATTGTAATTTAAATTGGCTAATAGGCACAACATATTAGGTTTAAATTGGGAATGAGAACTTGTGGAACCAACTTAGGGAAAGGGGAATACAGTCGGGAGGGGAAGGAGGGAGTCCCAGAAAGAAGGTTATGAAAACAAGGGTTTAAAATTGGTCTTTCTTTTTCTTTCTTTTCTTTATCTTTTCTATTTTTTCTATTCTGTCAATATTGGAAACTTTAATAAATATGATTTTTTTTAAAAAAAAGAACTTTGCTTCAGGATGAGAACAGAAATCGTGCAGCAGCAGTGGGAGGCCCCATTAGCTAAAGTGGTGCTTCAGGTTAAGAACAGTTTCAGGTTAAGAACAGACCTCCGGAACGAATTAAGTACTTAACCTGAGGTATCACAAGGTTTAGCTGGTGATATATCACAAAGCTGAAAACTAGATTTCACAAAGCCCTACTGTTCACCTCTACATAGTTCCATCCTTACTTCAGACATCATGATGTATTGGTATACCACGATGTTTAGCCGGTGATATATTGCAATGTTGAAAACTGGGTATCACCCAACCCTCAGGGTGGTGATGGTTTATTTGCACCTCAGGATCTTTGACATTTCATAAGCATAAGTTTAGTAAAGAGAACATGCACATGAAGCTGTCTCCCTTCCTCTGCCCCCTGCTAGCATCCATTAAATCTCATAGATTTCTGTTACAGTGCCTTAATCTGCTTCTCCTTAGGTACAGTGGTGCCCCGCAAGACGAATGCCTCGCAAGACGGAAAATTCGCTAGACGAAAGAGTTTTCCGTTTTGGAGGTGCTTCGCAAAACGAATTTCCTATGGGCTTGCTTCGCAAGACGACAATGTCTTGCGAGTTCCTGCTGGTTTTTTCTTCCTTCCCCCCCCCCTTTTCTAAGCCGCTAAGCCGCTTATCAGCTGATCCGATCAGCAGATAAGCCGCTAAAAGCCACTAATAGCGCTAATCCGCTAATCCGTCAATGGGCTTGCTTCGCGAGACGAAAAAACCGCTAGACGAAGAGAATCACAGAACGGATTCTTTTCGTCTTGCGAGGCACCACTGTATGTTTCACCCCATGGCAAGCCTGAGATTGAAAGGCTTCTGCACGCTTTAAGCCAGGGGTCAGCAAACTTTTTCAGCAGGGGGCCAGTCCACTGTCTCTCAGACCTTGTGGGGGGCCGGACTATATTTTTTTTTGGGGGGGAATGAACAAATTCCTATGCCCCACAAATAAGCCAGAGATGCATTTTAAATACAGTGGTACCTCTGGTTATGCACTTAATTCGTCCCAGAGGTCCATTCTTAACCTGACACCGTTCTTAACCTGAGGTACCACTTTAGCTAATGGGGCCCCCCGCTGCTGCCATGCCGCCGGAGCACGATTTCTGTTCTCATCCTGAAGCAAAGTTCTTAACTCAAGGCACTACTTCCGGGATAGCGGAGTCTGTAACCTGAAGTGTTTCTAACCTGAGGTGTTTGTAACCCGAGGTACCACTGTAAAAGGACACATTCTACTCATGTAAAAACACGCTGATTCCCGGACTGTCCGCGGGCTGGTTTTAGAAGGTGATTGGGCCGGATCCGGCCCCCAGGCCTTAGTTTGCCTACCCATGCTTTAAGCATTTGCGATGGCTGAGCCTCACTCTAAGAGCCTCTTCCTCAGTTGTGCACATACAAAGGGGCTCTTAAACAATGGTGTCCGGAACAAAACTCTTAAGACAGAGATCCCAGGATAAGAAAGAATACAAGAGCAGGGATTAAGGGCTCTGGGGCAAAATGGCTCAGCTATTTACAATGAAGACAGACTTTCAGCGCATGGCAATACCCTCACTGAGAGAGAAAAAAGATTTTCCACTCTAATCGGAAAGAGTGAAGGGAGGAGAAAGGAGGGAGGGCGAAACGCTGCCCAAACAATCTCTCTTCGCAACTGAAAGCTGCTCTGTGGTAGTGAAAAATGAAGAGATACATCATAAAATAAAAGTGCATGCTAAAATAATACCTGGATAGGTGCTGAAAACTATGCAGTGAAGGCACCTGCCTAATATCAAAAAGCAGGGAGCAGCTTTCTCCCGACTGAAGTGCAGAGTACTTGAGGACCGGGACATTCACAGGGAAACCAAAACGCTTGTTTACAAAGCTATTGTACTACCAACCTTACTGTATGCTTGTGAAACATGGACCACTTATGAACACCATCTACAACTCCTCGAAGATTCCATCAACAGTGTCTCCAAAAAATTGTACACATCACTTGGGAAGACAGGCAAACTAATGCCAGTGTACTGGAAGAAGCAAAGACTGCCAGTGTCGAAGCGATGATTCTTCAACATCAGTTTCGCTGGACTGGTCATGTTGTGCGGATGCCTGATTATTGTCTTCCAAAGCAACTACTCTATTCCGAACTTAAAAATGGAAAGTGTAATGCTGGTGGTCAGCAAAAGAGGTTTAAAGACTCTTTCAAGGCAAATCTAAAAAAAAAAAAAATGTAGTATGAACACCGACAACTGGGAAACACTGGCCTGTGAATGCTCCAGTTGGAGAACAGCCTTTGCCAAATGTGTCATGGGTTCTGAAGATGCTCAAACTCAGGACGAAAGGGAGAAATGTGCTAAGAGGAAGACACGCTTGGCAAACCCTCACCTTGATCAACTCCCGTCCAGAAACCTATGCCCCCACTGTGGAAGGATGTGTGGATCCAGAATTGGCCTCCACAGTTACTTACGGACTCACTGTTAAAACCATGTTATGGAAAACAATCTTACTCGGCTACGAGTGATCGCCAAAGAGGAAGAAGAATATCAATAAGCAGGGAGTTCCAGGGAGTATGTGCTACTCATGAAACTAAATAGTGCCTAAATGATCTGAGAGAAGTGTTCAAAAAGAATAACTCCTATAACATGATAATTTGCATGACAATTCCTTTGGGCCAAATGAGAATTTCGCCGAGAACCAAAACGCTAGCGAACCACAGGGCTGACGCAGAACGGATGTTAGCATTTTTCTTGCTGATAGCTAACGAAAACACACACCATCCCTTGCTTTATTCTTAAGCAATCCACAATTACTGTTTTCAGTACTTCACAATTTGTTTGTGTTCCTGGAAGATAAAGACGCACTTGTCAGCTGCGTGAGCGCTGCCACAAAACCAAGTTCATGGTCAAACCATGTTTTCAAGTAGGTTGGCAACATTATATCTGGACTATTTAAGGCTGAAAATGCTTATCACTTCATAGGAGGCCTTCATCAAATTGCAGAATACAAAGAGACAGCAAGATATAAAGGATGCCTTTATTGCAAAGGTGCATAAATCACCAACAAGAGGTTAAATGAACTTTGCAAGCAACATAGGTTTCTTTGGGCCAGCCTGATGTTTGTATTCCTGCAACAGACTGGTGATGGAAAAGAGCAGATTGCTGTTTTCCAAACATTTTCTGTTTTAAATGAAAACACAACCAACTTTGTTAGAATCTTCTTGCAACACAATGAACCACACTGCCAATCGTACAACAAAATAGAAATCATGAATCTGTAAAATATATGAACGCGATATAGCCCTGTGCTACATTCGAGACAACATTTTATTTCTGGTGCTCAGGGTTTAAAATTAACCAAAAATATAACTTGCTGTTATTGTGATCTCCGACTTAAAATTCTGCATATTTCTCAAATATTGAAGTGAGGGGCAGAACGACATATTGTCAATGTGCTATGACATTTGGCTGTTTAGAGACTATTTCATACACTTTATATACAGTGGTGCCCCGCAAGACGAATGCCTCGCAAGACGGAAAACTCGCTAGACGAAAGAGTTTTCCGTTTTGGAGGTGCTTCGCAAAACAAATTTCCTATGGGCTTGCTTCACAAGATGACAATGTCTTGCGAGTTCCTGCTGGGTTTTTTTCCTCCCCCCCCCTTTCTAAGCCGCTTATCAGCTGATCCGATCAGCAGATAAACCGCTAAAAGCCGCTAATAGCGCTAATAGCGCTAATCCTTCAATGGGCTTGCTTCGCAAGACGAAAAAACCGCTAGACGAAGAGAATCACAGAACGGATTCTTTTCGTCTTGCAAAGCACCACTGTATATTTCTGTCTTTTAGAAAGTGTCATGGGAACCCTTTACAGTTTCAAAACTAAGAATTTGAAGTTTGATTAATCAGAACTGAACATTCTATGCCAAGAACAGAAACATTTAATAGGTTAAATTGCCTAGAATAATCTAGGCACCTAGTTGCCTTGATCTGATGCTGTTGCTTGTGAATTTCTAATACTGATTAATCAGATGCTAGTCTTTAAGAATCTGAAATATTTCCCTGCCCCTGATAATGCAAATATTTTCACAGACATATGGCAGCTGGGTTGGATTAACGTAGAACAGCTTTCACTGAATTCCTCTTGGCATGCTGACGCTGTATTATTAAGTCTGTTTTAAACGTCTTATTTTTAAACCATATGCACTGCACCGTATGGCAACACAAACGGCACCAGGAGGCATGTGTATGGAATTTTGAAAGGGAAAGATACAGATAAGGAACAGGGCATGGGGGGGGGGAGGGTGTTAAGCACTCTTCCTGCCAGGATAAAGGTAAAGGTAAAGGACCCCTGACCATTAGGTCCGGTTGTGGCCAACTCTGGGGTTGCGGCGCTCTCGCTTTATTGGCCGAGGGAGCCAGTGTAGAGCATCCGGGTCATGTGGCCAGCATGACTAAGCCGCTTCTGGCGAACCAGAGCAGCGCATGGAAACGCTGTTTACCTTCCCGCCAAAGCGGTACCTATTTATCTACTTGCACTTTGATGTGCTTTTGAACTGCTAGGTTGGCAGGAGCTAGGACCAAGCAACGGGAGCTCACCCCGTCACGGGGATTCGAATTGCCGACCTTCTGATCGGCAAGTCCTAGGCTCTGTGGTTTAACCCACAGCACCACCCGCGTCCCTTTCCTGCCAGGATAGCTGCAATCAAGCTGGCAACCCCAGGAGAAAGGTGGGATTGAATACTGAAGTCTTAGAAACTCTCGATCTATAAACTGGATGCCAAATGGCACCTTAAACCAGGGTTACAGTCTGCAAAACGGAGTGCCTAGTTACCATTTGGGGGCCATATGGCTTGAAACTCGTATTTTCCTATGCGACTTTTCGGTTCCTGAAATTCCTTCCGATTTTGCAGATAAAATATACCGTATTGGCCTGAATATAAGCCTCACTTTCCCCGCAAATTCTGACCGGGAAAAGTTAAAGTGCAGCTTATATCCGCAACCTTACGGTACACAGCCAGGAGCGCAGGGCAAACAGTGCCAGAAGCGCGGCAAAGCGGCGCCCCCCCAATAGTCCCCCATCCTCTCCCCCAAGGCCGGGGGGAAGAGAGCGAGGAAGGGGAAAGGCAACGCAGTGTGGGCCCCCCCCCAGCAGCCATAAGGAATGGAGCGGCTTATATTCAGGTATATTTTTCTCCCCCCCCCCCAATTTTAAAGGTGCGTCTTATATTCGGGTGCAGCGTATATTCAGCGTACGGTAATTTATAGAATTCTATATGGTGGGGTATATGTGTGTGGAAATAGTCCAGATGAAAGGATCCTCAGGCAGTACCTCCGGATGGTGGAGATGTCAGAAGCCATCCTGGTACCTGGGCATATTCACTCAGGTTGCAAGTGGATGATAACCAGGTGTAAAATGCGCCTGGCGAATTTTGAACGCTGCTGCCGGAGATAGGTTAAAGATGGCCTCTCATTTTAAATTAGCAGTTAAATGAACTGAAAGTTCTTGCACTTTGTGCGGTATATCCAAAAGCCACCTATACTCAGGTTTTGATAATATGGAAATCTATTAAAAAGCAGGTGATAACTTAATTTACACATTTTTAATCTGCTGAGGGACCTACTTTTTAATCCCAGGTTTGTTCCTATGGCAGCACTGAGTATGTGTTTCTAAATAAGTGAGTGGGATACATACATACATATATATATATATATATATATATATATATATATATACACACACACATACATATACATACACACACACATACACACACACACACACACATATATATATAAATATATATGCTTTAATTCACTGGAATAATCAAGGTCTTTAAAGTACAGTGGTACCTCGGGTTACATACGCTTCAGGTTACATACACTTCAGGTTACAGACTCCGCTAACCCAGAAATAGTACTTCGGGTTAAGAACTTTGCTTCAGGATAAGAACAGAATTGTGCTCTGGCAGTGCGGTGGCAACAGGAGGCCCCATTAGCTAAAGTGGTGCTTCAGGTTAAGAACAGTTTCAGGTTAAGAACGGACCTCCGGAACGAATTAAGTACTTAACCCGAGGTACCACTGTATAGCCAGCTCGCTGCACAGAAATCCTGGACGGGTTGCGGGGGGGGGGGGAATAGGTAAACTGACTTTGCACGGGTATATTATATTGGTGTACGATGCTCAGCTTTTGCAAAAATCACTTACTCCCTGACCAAGACAAGGAGACTCACCTGTGCGAACAGCCTTCCATATACGCATAATTTGTCTATTTGTACTGCACTGCTTGCAATTTGGAGTGCTAAACCCCTTCTCATTAAACAAGATTCCTTGCTTTCTTTTTGATTCCTTGCTTTCTTTTTGGTTCCCTGTCACAGTAACGGATCCGAAATAAGATGTCACCAGAACATAAAGAAATGTGCCCTTAATTTAAAGAACCACCAGTTTACTGCCAGTGATTAAGAGAGTCCCCTAATCAACTCAAGCGTTTGTTAATCTCAGAGACTGCAGCCCTAATCAGAACTTCAGTGCTGTGTAGTCAGAAAGATCCTTAAGAATCAATTGACATTTTTACAGTCCTTCCCCCTGAGATCAAAGGTTACCAGCTTTCTCCCTCCAGAGGCTTAAACAGCTGTTGATTAGCCTTGAACTCAATACAGTAAAATGGCAACACACGACCCCCAGAGACAGCGTGCTATTATTAACATCTGAAATTTAATACACTTTTAATAAGTGCAGATCTCTGATGTACTTTTCATTGCTCTTCATTTCAACAGCTAAACGAGTAAACACATGGGTCATTTCATTTTAAAGTTTTTTTTAAAAGATTTTCCCTTCTTTCACTTGTATTCCAACCCCCCCCCCCCACGATCTGCAACTCTGGCTGTTCCCCAGACATTCCAAAATATTACTGAACACTTAATGGAAGTTAAAAAGTAAATGTGTGTAAGAGAGAAAGAGAAAGAGCTGGACCAGAGTTGTGCATGTTGTGTACCAGGCAGATACGTGGGGCTACCTTTGAAGGTGACCTGGAAACTACAACTAATCCAGAATGCGGCAGCTAGACTGGTGACTGGGAGAGGCTGCCGAGACCACATAACACTGGTCTTGAAAGACCTACACTGACTCCCAGGACGTTTCCAAGCACAATTCGAAGTGCTGGTGCTGACCTTTAAAGCCCTAAACGGCCTTGGCCCAGTATCCCGAAGGAGTGTCTCCACCCCCATCGTTCAGTCTGGACACTGAGGTCCAGCTCTGAGGGCCTTCTGGTAGTTCCTTCACTGTGAGAAGTGAAGCTACCGGGAACCAGGCAGAGGGCCTTCTCGGTAGTGGCACCCGCCCTCCCATCATATGTCAAGGAAATAAACAACTATCTGACTTTTAGAAGACATCTGAAAGCAGCCCTGTTTAGGGAAGTTTTGTGTTTGATGTTTTATTATGTTTTTAATATTCTGTTGGGTGCGGTATACAGTGGTACCTCGGGATGCGAACGGGATCTGTTCCGGAGCCCTGTTCGCATCCCGAACAAAACGTAAGACGTGACAGCGTGTCTGTGCATGTTGACGCTTCCATGCATGTGCGTGACATCATTTTGACAATCAGCGCATGCGCGAGCGGCGAAACCCGGAAGCAATGCGCTCCTTTACTTCTGGGTCACCGCGGACCTCAACCCGAAAGCGCTCAACCTGAAGCTCATTTATCCCGAGGTATGACTGTAAATAATAATAATAATAATAATAATAATAATAATAATTATTATTATTATTATTATTATTATTATTATTACCATGAGGTAATACCATGAACTGGAGATGATGATGATGATGATGATGATGATGATGATGATAATAATAATAATAATAATAATAATAATAATAATAATAATAATAATGCTTTATTTATTTAGACCCCGCCCAGAAGAAGACGAAGGCTGGTTCATACGGCATCATCACAACTGCTTGGTACTGAGGATTATCCAACCATATGCACAAACTCAAAGTAGGACTGCTAGCAACAAGTCATTTGAAAAACATTGCTATTAAGATGAGATGTTTGCATACTATCCAGATTTAAATCACCCAAGCCAAAATCAAGCTATGCTGCCCGCAAGCGCAATTCATTTACTGTATTTTTCGCTCTATAAGACGCACCAGACCACAAGACGCACCTAGTTTTTGGAGGAGGAAAACAAGAAAAAAAAAATTCTGAATCTCAGAAGGCCAGAACAGCAAGAGGAATCGCTGTGCAGTGAAAGTAGCAATCCCTCTTGCTGTTCTGGCTTCTGGGATAGCTGCGCAGCCTGCATTCACTCCATAAGACGCACACACATTTCCCCTTACTTTTTAGGAGGGAAAAAGTGAGTCTTATAGAGCAAAAAATACGGTATATACTGATGATAAGGCTGTTATCTTTACAGGAAATTGACGCGTTTCCTGACCATAGGGCACAGTAAACAAGAATTGCACAGAAACCCAACCACACATTTCCACACTTACAGATGAGCCAATGCAATTTTATACAGCAAGCATGGACAAGAAAGACAGGGCAATATTCATACAGGATGCAAATACCAAAATGAAGTTAAGATAATAAACACTAGCAAAGTAAATGGAGGAGTTGTGGGCTCTCTGTCCCCCGCCACAGTTACATTTGGGCCTCTGGTCTTGGAAAACTGGGTGGTCTTTACATACCAGGCACTAGGAAGCGTATAAACAGAGCAGGGAATGTGACAGGTTTTTCAGAATCTCATCTCTCTCCTGGGAAATATCCACGTCTCCATCCGTTGACTGATCCACTTTAAAATTCTTAGTTATAGTAGCAGCCCCTTGCTATAGCCTTTCCCAGTTCTTCTTCATTAATTCAGGAAGTACATTAAAATGCTCTCAAATGATGTGCTCATCACATCATCAAGAATTATATAGGAACAGCAAAAGTGGATCTCATTGATTGGAACTCAGCATCATCTATGAATCCCAGCAGACCTGCTCCCTGCCTTGCAGTCCTTTTTCCACCTGGTCTGGGAGGGCGAGGTCCTCACTGACTCCAGCTGCAAAAGCTGAGGCTGCTGAAAAGTCCAGAGGCCATCTTGGCTGTGAGTCCTGGAAGACCTGTTCCCTGCCTTGCCATCCTTTTCCCACCTGTCTGGGAGGGTGACACCCTCACTGATTCCAGCTACAAAAGTTGATGCTGCTAATAAAGGCCAGAGACCATCTTGGCTGTGAGTCCCGGGAGATCTGCTCCTTGCCTTGCAGACCTTTTCCCACCAGGGAAGGGCAGAACCTAGACTGACTCCAGCTGCAAAAGCTGAAGCTGTTGAGCAGACTACTGAGCTGTGATGTTGTTTAGGCTTGTTGCTGTTCTTGCTTTAATTTTTTGTATCTTGATTTTTGATCAAGGCTCCCTCGGCCTGAAAACAAGCGCGACATCCCATAGTCACCTTTGACTGGACTTAACTGTTCAAGGGTCTTTTACCTTTTTTATGGCTGCCCCAGTAGTCCAAATGTCAAACAGGTGGAATCCAAGTTAATGATGGTAGTACTTTTTTCCAGTAGGATAGTCCTATTCTGTCAACATAGTTGGTCCAATAAAGTTTTCATCCAATCCATTTCCAGCAACATCTACTGACTTTTAATAACCTGTTATGTAAATATTTTCCACATGGATTATTATTATTATTATTATTATTATTATTATTATTATTATTATTATTTTGGGAAATGTTAATAGCCAGCTCGTATTAAAAATATCTGCAATACTCCTTAAGATGTTCATGAAGACAATTGTTTTTCTTTGTCCTTTTGGAGAGAGATGCAAGGATGTTTACACTCCTTGAGGCATGTAATACCGGACATCCTTCACTTTATGTTTCCGGGGGGTTGGGGGGGGGCAGGTTGCTTGCCAACTTCAGAACAAAATGAAGCATATTTTAAACAAATACGTGCTCCGAAAAAAATTATCATAACAAAATACTGGCAGACTTTTAGACAGCTTCTATCCTTGCAAAAATAGGCAACAAATATTTTTGCAACGCAAGCCTTTCAAACAAAAGGACAGATAAACTCTTCACCCACTGGCAAGCAAGTAAAATATACAGTATTCCCCCCTCCCATGTGTGGGACTGGTAACCATTTGCCAATATTATAAAATCCTTCTGGTGTTTAAAATGTCAGCTTCCTGAGTAGACCAAATAAAGACAACAGACAGTGCAAAGTTATAAGCAGAAGCAGCAGTTTTTGCTTTGAGACGTTTGGCAGGTGCTTCCGAGCCCTAATCTCGAATTTTGTGGTGTTGTAATAAAATGTCTGCTTCTGCCCCGCATTGATTTCAACTGCATACCGAAATGTGCAAAACAAAATTCGCAAGCGCACAAACTTAATGCCGATGGTTCAGTGACCCGTTTTTGACATGTATTCTCTTCTGAGCATTTTAATTTTCCTCAGGAACAGAATCACAGATTTGTAGGGCTGGAAGGGACCATGTGGGTTGTCATCCAGTCCAGGAATCTTTCACCCAATGTGAGACTTGAACCCACAACCTTGAGATTAAGAGTCTCATGCTCTACCAACTGAGCTATCCCTCCGGGCTCCACTTCTTCTTTGCACTTGATTCTCCTTATTATCCATTCCTGCGTCATCCCGTAAGGTAAAAATCAACCTGCTACTTTCCCCAAAAATCAAATCTCAACATTTTCAGAAGAAAAACACCACCACTCAGATTGAAAGTCTCCAAAATGCTCACCTTTTAAAAAAAATAAAAATTAAAAGTTCTTTAGACCCATTGCCTTCTCTGGAAGGATATTGGTAAGGAACATTTTACTTGGTCTGCCAGTTTCACCAAGGGCTCTTTTACTTGATTCCTTGTTTGGCTGGTCTCACTAAATAGAGAAGGCCAGGACTGGGAGCTTCTCATTATTCTCTTGGCTCAGTCTGCAGGCCTGCCTGTCAGTTACAGCTGTTGCCTTAGCCTCTAACTCCACATTGTTATCGCTAAGCCCTTTTCAGCATTTGTGCGTTTCACATCAAGAAACAAAACACACAATCCTGCTCAAAGCCAAATCTCACATGAGAATAAACACAACACTCCTCCTTCACCCCAAACCCCAAACAAAACACCCCAGGTCAGTGACACAAAACTATTCAGTCCAGCTTGCACCGGTCTGTTGAGAAAGAAAAATTAAATGGTGAAAACGATCGCCAAATTGTCTGATTTCTTTTACTTGCAAAGCAATTGCAGATGACACAAACTCAACCAAGTTGGACATTTGTCAGGAAATAGTGGGTTCCTTCTTTGCCTTCCTGCTTCTCACCAGCCACGGTTTCCTGTGGGATCTCCATCGGCAAACCACAGTTAGTACCGTTCCATCAAAAGCCTGGTTTGCAAACCATGGTTTGAATTGGGTCTGCAAACCATAGTTTAAAGGCAAGCTGCTATCTGTAACTTCCCGGTTTGGAGATTGCAGAAGATTGTGGTAAAAGAGAAACAAAAACACGGAAGAAACCTGCATGCAGGAGCAGCCGTGGGGAAAAAGACCCATGCATTGCAGGGGGGTTGGACTAGATGACGATTGTGGTCCCTTTCAACTCTATGATTCTATCATCATCATTATTTACCTAGTTTATATACCACCCTATACCTGGAGGTCTCCGGGTGGTTCACAGAAAAGATCACAACATATATAATCAGAATAAAAATAACAACCCAATAACACCCACACACCCACAAAAGGGTATATAGGTCTAGGATGTCAATAAGGTCAACCAAAGGCCTGATTAAAAGGGAATGTTTTAGCGTATTTTGCATGGTCTCTGCAGATTTCCTAGCACTACTGACAGTGATTTGATGCCTTCAGAAAACTCAGTACAGTGGCACCTCAGGTTACAGACGTTTCAGGTTACAGACGCTTCAGCTCACAGACTCCGCTAACCCAGAAATAGTACCTCGGGTTAAGAACTTTGCTTCAGGATGAGAACAGAAATCACATGGTGGAGGTACAGCAGCAACGGGAGGCCCCGTTAGCTAAAGTGGTACCTCAGGTTAAGAACAGTTTCAGGTTAAGAACAGACCTCCAGAACATAGCTGTCAACCATCCCTTATTTGGCGGGAAACTCCCTTATCCTAGCGCCATGTCCCGCTGCTGTCCCTTATTGATGATGTCCCTTAAATTTCCCGGGTTTCAAAGGAAGCAGCTCCTCTCCCTCCCTCCCTGCCGGCCAGGGAGGAGGGAGGCTCCAACTGTGTTGCTTGGCTGTGTTGCTCACCCAATAAGGAGTCTAAGAACGACTGGGGGTGGAGCTTGCATGCCTTGTGCCGATCAAATCGGCCGCGTTGCCTGGGGACTTGCCTTTGCTCAGCGCTTCCCAGCGGAGAGGTCACGGTAGTTTTCCTTGCTGCAACCCCTTTGCCGGGTTGCTGCGCTGTGGGAACCACCGCTTGAGGCTTCGTTTGGGTGCTGGCTGGGCTTTTTGCCTTTGGCTCAGAGGGGCTCAGAAGTCGAACATACCTGTGTTCTGAAAATCCCTTATTTTGGCTGCTGATCCCTTATTTCCGAGGCTGCTGGTCCCTTATTTTCAAATCTGTAAGTTGACAGCTATGCTCTAGAACGAATTAAGTTCTTAACCTGAGGTACCACTGTACAGCTCCTGCTCATAAGAATGCACCTTTAAATCACTTATATGAGGACATTAGCATAAGGTGAGGTTGCCATTTTTCCACGATTAAAAAAACAACCCTGTTCTCCACTACAAGGCATAGCTTCAGTGCCACACAAGCCAACTTCAGAAACAATTTCTGTCTGTCTGTCTGTCTGTTTGTCAGGTGTACCCCTTGGTAACATGCATGCAACCCTGAGTGGCTCACTAAGTTAGAGTGTGGTGCTGATAATGCAAAGGTTGCAGGTTCGATCCCTGCATAGGACAGCTGCATATAATATCTAGATTTTTATCTATCTATAATCTATCTATCTATCTATCTATCATCTATCTATCTATCTATCTATCTATCTATCTATATCTACAGGTGAAACGCGGAAAATTAGAATATTGTGGAAAAGTTCATTTATTTCAGTAATTCAACTTAAAAGGTGACACTATATATGAGATAAGGGACGTGGGTGGCGCTGTGGGTAAAACCTCAGCGCCTAGGACTTGCCGATCGCATGGTCGGCGGTTCGAATCCCCGCGGCGGGGTGAGCTCCCGTCATTCGGTCCCAGCTCCTGACCACCTAGCAGTTCGAAAGCACCCTTAAGTGCAAGTAGATAAATAGGTACCGCTGTATAGTGGGAAGGTAAATGGCGTTTCCGTGTGCTGCTCTGGTGCCAGTTCGCCGGAGCAGCTTCGTCACGCTGGCCACGTGACCCAGAAGTGTCTGCAGACAGCGCTGGCTCCCGGCCTCTAGAGTGAGATGAGCGCACAACCCTAGAGTCTGGCAAGACTGGCCCGTACGGGCAGGGGTACCTTTACCTTTTTTTTTTTTAATATATGAGATAGACTCATGACATGCAAAGCAAGATATGTCAAGCCTTTATTTGTTATAATTGTGATGTTTATGGCGTACAGCTGATGAAAACCCCAAATTAACAATCTCAGAAAATTTTAATATTAAATGAAATCAGCAAAACAAGGACTGCAAATAGAGCAATATTGGACCTGTGAGAAGTAGAAGCATGCACATGTACTCAGTACTTGGTTTGGGCCCCTTTTGCATCAATTACTGCCTCAATGCGGCGTGGCATGGATGCTATCAGCCTGTGGCACTGCTGAGGTGTTATGGAAGACCAGGATACTTCAATAGCAGCCTTCAGCTCTTCTGCATTGCTCGGTCTCATGTCTCTCATTGCATCTCCAACACTTATCTGATTCAGTCTTATACATCTTAGCAAGCCATACCATCTGTGAATTGTCAGGTAGTTCTCCTTCAAAGAATAACAAGCTCGAAACTTCAAATAACTTTTCCAAAGTTTTCCCCCAGATGTTAACTTCAGCTGCATATTCCTACGCTGCGGGCGGTTGGACAAAATTATCCTCAGGGTCCCTCTCCAATTCTACAATTCTATGATTCAAAGTCACTCCACTGGAAACAAACTTTGCTTAAAAAAAATTACTGATGTTATACTGTTTGCACGTGCATCTGTACAGATGTCATCTTGCAAGCCGCATTAAAGCAACAACATTGCCACTCCCAATGGGGAAAACCTGAGACTGAAAATACGCAGAGTTCCATAACTGTATCATGCTCATTCCTCTCGTTTTACCATGCCCGAGATGTTTAACATTTTCACTACATACGTTAGCACCGCAGTTCTTTGTTATAGAGCAACAGAAAGCCTAGGAAGCTAGAAAATGAATGCAAATGATTCTGGGTACGGTGGAACCTCAGTTTTCGAGCGTCTCGGAAGCCAAACGATTTGGAACCCAAACGCCAAAAACCTGGAAGAAATTGCTTCCATTTTCGAATGCACCTTGGAAGAAGAATGGCTTCCGAGGCACATTTTTCATTTGTTTTTTCGCCATTGACTTTGCAGCCAACCCACTGATCCTCAGTTTTCGAAGTCGAACGGTCTTCCGGAACGGATTGCGTTCGAAAACAAAAGGTTCTACTATACTTGTACCAGCTCTACTATATTGAACACAGTGCAAGTGTGGGTCTTGGCCCCAATAGTGTGGGTCTCTGTCACACTAGGACTACTGAAAGCAAGGTTTTCAACACCACAGAGAGCCAGTGTGGTGTGGTGGTTAAGAGCGATAGACTCGTAATCTGGGGAACCGGGTTCGTGTCTCCGCTCCTCCACATGCAGCTGCTGGGTGACCTTGGGCCAGTCACACTTCTTTGAAGTCTCTCAGCCCCACTCACCTCACAGAGTGTTTGTTGTGGGGGAGGAAGGGAAAGGAGAATGTTAGCCGCTTTGAGACTCCTTCATGTAGTGATAAAGCAGGATATCAAATCCAAACTCTCACTCTCTCTTTCACACAGAGATGGGCAAGGAAGAATGGTCCTGTTCGCAACTCAGTGGTTCAATCCTGCTTCTCTCCAGCAAGCAGTAATTCACAGGGATGCTCTGTTACCAAAGGACACACCGCTTCCTTGCAACAACTACAAACTATTTCACCTATGTAACCTTAGTTACCTTGACTAAATCCATTTACACTGAAACTCTTTCTCACTGTTTCAGAGGCATTACTCCCGTCCCACATTCCAAGACCCTCTGCCGTATTTTCCATCATGTCTGGGCTAAATGCAGATTTTGTCAGATATTAATGCCTTAAACCTTTTTTTATTTAGTTAAGCTTGGATAATTGCTTTCTGGTTTAGGATCAGATTAAAGGTTTTATCAGTCTGTGTGGTACACTGACACACAAGTCTTTCCAGTTAATCATCATCATCATAAAAACCCTACATGAACTTTTGACTGTTGACTGCTACGAATGGCAGTGTGTCGAGGTAGATTTCCCTCTGCAGGTTATTGCAACTTGAAAGTCTGTAGAAGGGCATTCAGCTTCCTTGTGTGTAGACAAGCAGAACTGTGATTGATTCTGTTAAACATCTGGCTAGTTCAGAAGACAACCTTGAGCTACATGAAGAGCTTTGAGAACTTAAAGAAGAAAAGTCACTTGATCCAGGGACAGTCCACACATACACTTGGCCTATTCCGACCTCTTTTTCTGAATGGTAACACAGACCATTCATATCGTAAGGAATATTCTTCACAATTGTGAGCAGGACAGTGGGGTAAGTGAAGACAAGTGACAACAGCTAACCAGATTTGTTCACTGCTCCTGCTCAGGCTGCACAGAAAAAGCATTTTGGTTCCTGCAATTCATTCTGATTGGGCAGATAAAATATAACGGATAGAATTCTCTGGATTGTGTTGCTAGTCCAGATCCAAAGATCCCCAGGCATGCAAATACAGATAGTGGATATGTCAGGGGCTATACTAGCACCCAGGCATCTTCACTTGGTCACAACTGGTCAAAAGCCAGATGCAAAATGTGCCTGGCGCCTGGCTAATTTTGAACTCTCGATTCCTCATCCGGCCAAAGAGATTCCTTGATAGCCAGTGTGGTGTAGTGGTTAAGAGCGGTGGATTCGTAATCTGGTGAACTGGGTTCGATTCCCTGCTCCTCCACATGCAGCTGCTGGGTGACCTTGGGCTAGTCACACTTCTCTGAAGTCTCTCAGCCCCACTCACCTCACAGAGTGTTTCTTGTGGGGGAGGAAGGGAAAGGACTCCTTCGGGTAGTGATAAAGCGGGATATCAAATCCAAACTCCTCTTCTTGATTACAGTGGGAGGGTTAAGTTGGTGTTTAACAACACAAACTTACACACAGGTACAATCTGTTAATACCATTGGGTTGAATTGGACATAACCTCCAGTTAAGGATGTACAGGGTTGCATTCAATGCCAATCTTTGGCTGGATTGTGGTTTGTGTGCAGCTTAATGTGAAGCACTCTGAACATTTAAAACGCACCATTCTTATTTTGTTTGCTATTACATTGTGTAATTTTATGTTTTTATACTGCGATCCTCAGATGAAGGGTGCAGAATGCGCCTGGTGGCTGGCTAATTTCGAACATTGCAAGGAAATGTCAAGGATTAGACCTGAAAGCCAGCAGCTGCTCCTCCAAGACGGAAGACGAGGAAAAGGGAAACTAAAACAACCCAACAAGCAGTTGCTTAGGAATTCCTCCACTCATTTTTGACACTGGAGTATAAATACGGTAAGTAAAAGCTGCCTCACAGGAGAATGCACCAGGACCCACAACAATTTTAAAAGTTTGAACACAATTAAATATTTTTTTCATTTATTAATCAATGGCCCGCAAATAAAATTGCAGAACATCAAAATCCTCTGTATAGATGCCATTTAAAGCTATGAAAGGAAGTATGTAGCAAGGTTCAGCTTAACTAAAACTCAGTGTGGGGTTTTCTTCCTCATTTCTGATATTCTAAAAGCAAATAAACTTCGCCCCTGATTTTTTACAGCCTGAAATCCGCCCATGAAAATTTGCCCTCACCAATTAAAATTAACACTTTAATTAACTGATTGATCTATCAATGAAAGTTGCCACCAAACTTTTTAGATCAAACAGTTGTATGAACTATTGTCTGCCAAGCAATGGACTAGTTCACAGAAACTGCCCATCCTTCCTTTCTAAGAAGAAACACACACAAAAAACCAGCAGAGGAGTCGAGAGAAGCTTAAAGCACAGCAATGTTGCCCTATTAATTGAACACAACCACTCCATCCCTGACCTCTTGGCCTGTGACTTAAAAGAAAACCTATACAGCGCTTTCAAAAGATATGGCCGGGAAGTAAAATTAATTAACTTTCTTGATTGGAAAGGACAATGGGTGGAATGGAGATATTTGGTCATGGCAATCATATGTAATCCCTTGCTGGATGAAGTGCCTGAAGTGGAAAATTCGGCAGGAGGGGGGCAATAAATTTGTCACTCACTGCCTTAAACTGTGGGGTTGGGGAGGGGGACTCTCTTATCCACAGCCGATTTTGCATTTTTTACAGCTGAAGAAGAAGAGTTTGGATTTGATATCCCGCCTTTCACTCCCTTTAAGGAGTCTCAAAGCGGCTAACATTCTCCTTTCCCTTCCTCCCCCACAACAAACACTCTGTGATGTGAGTGGGGCTGAGAGACTTCAAAGAAGTGTGACTGGCCCAAGGTCACCCAGCAGCTGCATGTGGAGGAGCGGAGATGCGAACCCGGTTCCCCAGATTACGAGTCCACCGCTCTTAACCACTACACCACACTGGCTCTCTCTGAGAATGAACAAGAGTTGATTTCTGCTTGAAGAGCCATGTGCAGCTTGAAAACCCACTTGCAAAAGTTGATGCACGAGGAGATACAATTTCTCTTAAGCTGGTACAGTCACTGACCTGGTCGCTTGTGGTAAGCAAGAGTCATTTCCAGACAACCAGGCAACAAAGCTGTTGTAAATGAGAAGACAGCCTTTCTCCCTCCCCTTTCAAACATTAAATATATCTACCACGAATGATGAACAAAGATCACGCGTGAGCAGGCTAGTAAAAAAAAAAGGACTTATTTACAAGGCTGCTTTTGTTTATTTCGGCCTGTATTACTATCAGTCAGAAATTCGCTATGACAACCTAATGAAACCCTTACAGAACTGAATGTGGAAATAATCAGGGTTGGAGGAAGGAGACTTCTGATTCACAGAAACCAACCTTTCAGTTATGAACTGTGGACAAAGCTAAAAGGATATTTCACATTCTGGTCTCAAAAATACTTACAGGCAACCAGGAATGTGAGATTTTAGTCACCCAATCCTGAACACAACAGAAAGGAACAATAAATTCTAGAATCCACTTTTAGAGCTCGTAAAACTTTTCAAATGCACCAGTGATTTCCACTTAATTTAACCTGTCTTAATTGCCTTGGCTGTCCACGGGCATCCCTGTAAAATGTAAATAGTATTGTTTTTGAAAATGGCCAGTGGAAGGTGAAACCAGCACAATGAATCTTGGTCCATTCCGTGTGCTATAAAAATGTCTAGAGGAACTGCTATCCCACATTTAATCCACGTTTCATTCAAACAAACATTACCCATTAACTTGTATGCATTTTAGGACTGGGGAGAAGTCTAGATTTGGGGGGAAAGGACAATAATAAGATAAATTAGGAACATGGTAGTGGCGATTGTTCTACTTATCAACCAGAATACACACACAAAAACGGGGGAAAGTGGGCGCGCTGAGAACCATAAACAAAGCCCAACACATTTCAGATTGCAATGCAGAGGGAAATGCTAATGGACAAGACAGACCCTCAGACGTCTTATATCCCAAAGATCAGGGGTGGTCAACTCCCAAGAGACTGCGATCTACTCACAGAATTAAAAACTGGCAGTGACCTACCTCCTTTTTGGGGGTTCAGCTCAAAGTTGCTGAGCTTTTTTAAGGAAGGAAAGCCCTGTGCTGTTTTTTTTTTTTTTTGGAGGGGGGTTCAGGGCAAAGTTGTTGAGCTTTTCTTAAGGAGGAGGAAAGCCCCGATTTTTGAGAATTCAAGCCTAAGCTCAAGGAAGAAAGGGGAACAGCCACTCAACAACAGATCTCTGGGGAAACAAACAGCGTCACTGAGTAAACTCCGTCTTCCGATCTGTGCAACGATGGAGGGCAGGGCCGGACTCTGTTTTACCAATGCTAAGGAAAGGGACCCAGCGATTGACCGCGATCTACAAAACCTCCAGGGGATCTACCAGTAGATCGTGATCGACCTGTTGGACATCCCTGCCATAGATCAACGAAACCATAAACAAAGCAGCTGCTTAGGACTGCAGGAAAATATTCTGGTAAATTGTGAACTTCAACTGGTTTTACGGCTTTTCTAAGGACAGATTTCACTTATCAGCTTAACAGCAAACTTAGCAGGGGTCTAGGAAGGCGAAAGTGCATGTCTTCAGATGATCAAGAATAGCACTATGTGGTGGTCAGAGCAGACGGTAGCCAATATGCTGCCCTTCAGATGTGGCAGACATTGACTTCCATCATGGGATTTGGGAGTCCACCACACCATTTGTTATTTTCAATTAGCTACCATATTTTTTGCACCATAACACTCACTTTTTTCCTCCTAAAAAGTAAGGGGAAATGTCTGTGTGTGTTATGGAGGGAATGCCTACGGGTGGCGTGCCTACGGATTTTCCTCCTCTAAAAACTACGTGCGTGTTATGGTCGGGTGCGTGTTATAGAGAGAAAAATACGGTAATTCTAGGCAGCTGAATCACATCATCCCCACAGAACCATCATTTGGCAAGTTGCTGGAAGATTCTCAGAGGCCAGGCCCCTGCAGACCTCAGGGATCTGCATGTTATACCCCATGCCCGTAAGGTAGGTTTCCACACAAATATTTACTGCCACCCACCTGGGTTCTGCCCGTGTCATAGCTACGAGAAATGAAAACAGATTTTTTTGCAACCGACCAATTCTCTCTTTAGCAAGTTTGCTCTTGAAGGATTATACCAAGTATCGTTCTACATGATGAATCATGGAGATGGAAGATAAGACGAAACCTTCGCTCCTGGAGATTGCGTGTGGGTGTTAAAACGCCAGAGCAGCGGTGTTTTATGAGTAGCTTTTGCACTAAAAACTCTTTGGAAAACTCATTTGGTTTTTTTGGCCTACAGTATGTGCTAACTAACAGGTTCTGCAAGGCTTTATACCTTCCCCCATCACACAAAAACACTACACAGTAGTTGTGCTGTCATCTATCCTGAAGTTAGAGCAAAACTAGATCCAGCCTTCATTTTCTTCCTCCCACAAACAAAGCCCATCTAGCAATTTTACACCCGTGTTTTCCCTAATATGTAAGTGCAGATTTTTATTTTCATTATATATATATACACACACACACACAAACACACAGTGGTACCTCGGTTTTCGAATGTCTCTGTTGACAAACATTTCATTTTTTGAACGCCGTAAATGCTTTGGTTTTCAAACACGCCTCGGAAGTCAAACATGCCATGCGGCTTCCACTGAGTACAAGATCCCAAGGCTTAGATGTCAGCTATTGAGTTTTCGGACGTTTCAAAACTTGAATGGTCTTCCGGAACGGATTACATTCGAAAACCGAGGTACCACACTGTGTGTGTGTTTTATACCCCACCCATCTGGCTGGGTGGTCCCGGCCACTCTGGACGGCTTCCAACACATAAAAACAGAATAAAGCATCAAACATTAATAGTAACAACTTGATCCAATATAAAAGTCACAATAACAAAAATAGACAACTTTTATCAAAGCTACATTCAACAATAGATCAGCATCTAATAGTAAACAGTAAAATTAAACATCAACAAATAAGTTCACACTTATCCACAATCTGCAATCAATAAAAATAACACCAAATCACAATGCATAAAATACCACAAAGCATACAAAACCATGTAAAAGGATCAAATAGAGAAACAAAGACACACAACTTATAAAACTGTTTTTTTTAAAATATTCCTGTACACCAACAACGCATGGAAACTACCAAACTTAACACTGGTCATAGAAGGCACCCTAGCCAGGGGTCAGCAAACTTTTTCAGCATGGGGCCACTCTACTGTCCCTCAGACCTTGTGGGGGGCCGGACTATATATTTTTTTGGGGGGGGGATGAACCAATTCCTATGCCCCACAAATAACCCAGAGATGCATTTTAAATAAAAGGACACATTCTACTCATGTAAAAACATGCTGACTTCCGGACCGTCCGTGAGCCGGATTTAGAAGGCAACTAGGCCGGATCCGGCCCCTAGTTTGCCTACCCATGCTATAAGCATAACAATCTCTGCAACTTACTCATACATAGGCTGCTTGTTGTTGGGCTATGAGAGAAGGTGGGAGGTCTAACTTATGATTTTGGAAGGCAACTCTAGAGTCTTAGGGACCTGCGGTTGCCAAGAAAAGAGCATGCCGTGTCAGTGCGATGAAAAAGGCATCAAAAGAGAATGGGGCCAAAGATCCCCTAAAAGTCACAGAAAAAAATCAGAACACCCATTTTGTAACAAAGATGTCCTTATGTAGGGAGTACAGAAAACCAGTTGTGATGAAGGCCTCCCCGTCTTGGTTCTTTATGATTCAAGAGTGACAGCAAAGTCTATTTCAATTATAGCAACAAAAAACGGAGAGGCTGGAGGTCATTTCCGACATCATATTTTTGCACTTACATGCTTCAAGAACCACGTCTTAAGAGGCATACAGATGTCACTTAAGAAGGGTTGCTTTCCATGTATCTGTTTCACCATCCCCCCCAAATGGAAAATATCGAATCAGTCAAATACTGCATGGCAGCAAAGAACATGCGGGTTTCAAAATCTCTGAGGTGTTTCCATAGCTTTCATTATGAGGCTGTGGGAGTACGGGGGGGATGCGGGTGGTGCTGTGGTCTAAACCACTGAGCCTCTTGGGCTTTCCGATCGGAAGTTCGGCGGTTCGAATCCCTGCGACCGAGTGAGCTCCCGTTGCTCAGTCCCAGCTCCTGCCAACCTAGCCAGTGCAAGTAGATAAATTGGTACCACTGCTGTGGGAAGGTGAATGCTATTTCCATGCGCAGTGTCCCGTTGCGACAGAAGCGGTTTCGTCATGCTGGCCACATGACCTGGATAACTGTCTGTGGACAAACGCCAGCTCCCTTGACCTGAAAGCAAGATGAGCGCTGCAACCCCACAGTCGCCTTAGACTGGACTTAACCATCCAGGGGTCCTTTAAAAAAAAAACCACAGGGTGGGGGGAAGCAGTCATAAAGTCAAGGGGGTGAGCAGCCTTTGAATTTGTCTGCAGATGGGGGAATGCAAGAAAGTAGATGCTGTGATCCAAGAATACCCAGGGAGTTCTCTTTCAGGGCCTGAATCAATGCTCACTTTGCCAGCTGGAGAGAGATGTTCAGAACTGATCAACGGTAAACCCCTCTACCAGCCTCTGAGAAGACAGCCTCAGAAGGAAATGATATAAATTCAGGGCAACTTTTATCTTTACCTGCTCACAAAAAGCAGAAGTTATACTTGCATTCACATACCACCTACTGTTTTGTTATTCTATTACTTAGAAAAATTCTGCAAGGTAGGATTCATTCGTCAAACGTGTAGTCAAGCAAACACAATGTCTTTATGCCGCTGTAAACGTGGGTGGCACTGTGGGTTAAACCAGTTTTCCCCAACCTTGGGCTTCCAGCTGTTTTTGGACTACAACTCCCATCATCCCTCGCTAGCAAGACCAGTGGTCAAGGATGATGGGAATTGTAGTACAAAACCAGCTAGAGGCCCAAGGTTGGGGAACACTGCGTTAAACCACAGAGCCTAGGACTTGGTCGGCAGTTTGAATCCCCGTGACAGTGTGAGCTCCCGTTGCTCGGTCCCAGCTCCTGCCCACCTAGCAGTTCGAAGTAGATAAATAGGTACCGCTCTTGCAGGAAGGCAAACGGCCTTTCCGTGTGCTGCTCTGGTTCCCCAGAAGTGGCTTAGTCATGCTGGCCACATGACCTTTATTGGCTCCTTCAGCCAATAAAGCAAGATGAGCGCCGCAACCCCAGAGTCGTCCACGACTGGACCCTTTACCTTTACCTTTAAACAGCTACACTCATTGGACAGACAGGTTTTTGAAAACTGGAACTATAATCCTAAGCATACTTCCTAGGAAATAAGGCACAAGGTGGACTTGTAAAGAGCATTTGGAAATAATTCATAATGAAATGGGGGGGGGAATTAAGTAGCTTTAAAAAAAAAACAACCAGAGTCCTTTTTGTTGGGGATAATTCAGAGGGAAATTCCCAGGTGCCAAAAAAGACTATTTATGTATGCTGCGACTGCGACCCATGTTTTGTTAGCCCCAAAATAGAAAACGAGTGAGGTCACAACCAAAGAATGGCAACGTAAATCAATGGAATACACACAGCTCGACGATTTAACTTATAGAATAAGAGAACAGGAAGAATGTACGTTTAAAGAAGACTGGAAAATGTTTACTGAATATATGGGTGAAAATTGTGTTTATTTAAAAACGCTGGTAGCATTAAGATCAATTCAACAGTGTAAGTAAGTTTTCGTGGATGTAACAATGGATTATCAAACGGTTTAGCTCAGGGGTGGCCAGCTCTCAAGAGACTGCGATCTACTATCACAATTAAAAACTTGCAGTGATCTACCCCCATTTTTGGGGGGTTCGGTTCAAAATTGTTGAGCTTTCTTGGGGAAGGAAAGCCCAACCTGAACCTAGATGGTGGGACAATTCCTACATTACACCCCAAGAGGGTCCTTTGCTTCTCTCATAAGCACAGCAGCCGTGGGTCTGCAGACAGAGAAACCAGCCATACTGTTTGTCTTTGTTACAGGGGGAGTCACTCACAAAAAGATCAAAACAGCAGCACAGAGAAAGCTCCGTCTTCCCTTCCAGAGATCATACAATGGAGGGCAGCGCGAGGGCCAGGGCAGGAGTCAGTTTTAGCGATGCTAAGGAAAGGGATCCAGAGATCGACCGCGATCTACCAAAACCTCACAGGGATCTACCAGTAGATCGCAATCGACCCATTGAACATCCCCGGTTTAGTTCACATAAAATATACAGGGGTGTATGGTACGAAACAAAGGTCCGTATGGTTAAAGCTATGGTTTTCCCAGTAGTGATGTATGGAAGTGAGAGCTGGACCATAAAGAAGGCTGATCGCCGAAGAATGGATGCTTTTGAATTATGGTGCTGGAGGAGACACTTGAGAGTCCCATGAACTGCAAGAAGATCAAACCTATCCATTCTTAAGGAAATCAGCCCTGAGTGCTCACTGGAAGGACAGATCCTGAAGCTGAGGCTCCAATACTTTGGCCACCTCATGAGAAGAGAAGACTCCCGGAAAAGACCCTGATGTTGGGAAAGATTGAGGGCACAAGGAGAAGGGGACGACAGAGGACAAGATGGTTGGACAGTGTTCTCAAAGCTACAAACATGAGTCTGACCAAACTGCGGGAGGCAGTGGAAGACAGGAGTGCCTGGTGTCCATGGGGTCACGAAGAGTCGGACACGACTAAACGACTAAACAGCAACAAATGGTACGCAAGATGAACCACGGAAAGAGAAGAAGGGAAGTCATTGATTTAAGGTTGTTTAAATGAATACTTTAAAATGTAAATTAGAAAATTTAATAAATACGATAAATAAAAAGACAGCCTCAGACACAAATCACAGGAGACTTTCTCCCATCCATTTCTTCCTGGTAAACCGGGATCCACAAAAAAACTTGGTTCAGTGAAAACAGAATCACATTTTAATTCTGTTCCAGTCCCCATGCTCAGATGCAATTCCCCGCTCACTCTTAAATCTTTAGCTACCTCAGCTGCTGGAATATTTGACTTTTCATAGATTCAACATGTGTGAGGGGTGCATTCACACCCGCACACTCCAGCGGCAGTTATTACTCAAGCAGTGAAGTGCTTCACTTTTGTATTCCTTCCGTCACCAACGGCGGCGAGGAGTAAATCGAGTTGGCTGTGGGGATTGCGACAGAAGCTGACTGCTCTACCTGCGGAATAAAACACTGCTGTGCAAA
Organism: Podarcis bocagei; assembly: GCF_964188305.1. Lineage (NCBI taxonomy): Eukaryota > Metazoa > Chordata > Lepidosauria > Squamata > Lacertidae > Podarcis > Podarcis bocagei. The sequence goes on from NC_138133.1 coordinate 14,859,832, forward strand.
GGTGGAATTTGCCCTTACACTCTTAAGGTAATAAGCCATGAGCTCATTTCTATGCACATGATAAAAAGAGGAGGAACAACCTTGCTTTCGTTTCCAAAGAAGAAACGTGGCTACGATTTTATTCCACCGGTATTTGTTAATAATCCCGGCTATTTCACAGTCCCAAACCAACAATGAAAAATAATGGTCTGCGTTTTGAATTTGCCTCCTTTGCATTTGGGCGCTGCAGAAGTGGAACACCCACAAGACAAGAATACACTCATACTTTATGATTAATGCGCCATTAAATTCAGGCCTGTGTCTAAGCATGTTTGCAGGAGGCAGAAGCGGTCTGTTTCCTAGGCCGGCCTATCCCAGTGAATTAATTGGGAACAGCTGGGATATAAAGGCAGCAGACAGCAGGCAGGAAACAGAAAGAGTATTTAACAAGGAAAGAAGAGAAAGGGGGGGTCAAGTGGGTAGGGGGGGGTCACCCACAAAATCTCAAGGAGCATTTCCACAAGCCGTGCCTCTAAACCAGAGGTCAGCAAACTTTTTCAGCAGGGGCCCATCCACTGTCCCTCAGACCTTGTGGGGGAGCGGGCTATGGGGTTTTCCAAATTATTACACATTTAATTTAATACAATTTCTTGTTGCCGTCCATTCTTACAGCAAGCCATGCTTTCTTCCTCACAGACAGCACCTCCGCCATCTCTTATAAATATAAAATCCATTTCGCGTGTGCAGTCTTTCATACTTATGCGAGTTGCAAGACTTTCGCATCGTTTTTAGAGGTTTTCCCCACCAAACTGTGTACCACACAGCACATTGGTGGCCCGTGAAGAGAAAATTAGGTAAAGAAAGAAAGGTTCCCGTGAGCCAAAGTTCTCGTGTACAGAGGAGACTGGCTGCAATTCTTCTTGATTCACAAGACATATTTCTGTTGCGCTCCCTTCCTCACCCCATCTAGTTAGTGGCCAATAGAAGGGATGGGAGAGTTCAACAGAAACATGTCTGCTCAGAAATAAATCCCGCTTAATTCAATGGGACTTATTCCCAGATAAGTGTTTACAGTCATCCCTCATGTTACGTCCACTTCATGTTACGTTCTTTCAGGTTACGTCCCACGGCGAAGTACCAGAAAGGGTTACTTCCAGGTTTCACCGCTCACACATGCGCAGACGTGCAAAATGACATCATGCGCATGCACAGAAGTGGCGAATCACAGGCGCACACACGCAGATGCGCTGCTGCGGGTTGCACTCTTTTCATGTTGCGAACGGGCCTCCAGAACAGATCCCGTTCGCAACCAGAGGTACCACTGTATAAGAATGCAGCCAAGTTCTGCCACATCTCTGCACACGGTGCGACGGGCTCAATCAGTGCAGAGACACTGCAGAATTATCCACCCCCAGAAATGTCTGTCCAACACAGTTTTGCATAAGTCACCTACTTCTCAGTCAGGAGGAATGCCTGGAGGAGAGACAAAGGTGGAGTTATGACTCAGGCATATACAGAAGTGGCATGTTCCCCTTAGGATGGGCAATGATTACTCTGCCACGCTCTGATGGCAAACCTTTATGAGTAAGTGTGAAGTTGGCATGGAAATGTTTTTTGGGGAGGAGGAAAATGTGTCTCAGGTATCAGACATTTGAGAAGCATGAACCATGAGAGAAAACTTCAAGGAAAGTGCCAAGTCCCTTAAAAGAAGGTGTCGGAATTGTCAAGTTCAGTTGTCATTCATTCATTTGGTTTTTCAGATTAAAATTTTAGTCACATACCCAACATACAACATAGAAACAAGATTCCAAAGAATCTCCTCGACTTCCCTCCTCCCTTTTGTGGGTCCTACTGTTAATCATTTCCTCCTGCATCTTTTATAATAATCCAAATCTTTTACCTCTCCATCGTGTCCAAAATTCACCATTAAACTACAAGTGTTATTCCAATCCTGCTAACAATTTTAACCGTTTACCATGGTTTTTAAGATAAATTATAAATTCCCCTCCCCCATTCCTTATTAAAATTTTGGTCTTCCTGATTTCTGATTCCTCCGGTCATTTTAGCCATTTCGGCCTAATCCATCAACTTGATTTGCCATTCTTCTCTGGTGGGGAATTTCCATATCTGGAGTTCTGTTTGGTTTACACATCTTCTAAAAAGCACTTTAACAAGCCTGCCTTCAAATCAAATCATGATTTTGTTTTAAAAGGAACTGGCTGTGTTCTAGTCTTTACCACACTGTAAAGGAAAATTCAAATCTCCATTTCCTCCTTTGCCACACCCAACCATACCAGTGAGGAGCTCATGTCTATATAATATCCAAATTACTTTGGCCAGACAAAGTTTCTTCCGGGAGGCATCTGCTTCTATTACATTTCGACTGCAAAAGAGTTATACTTTCTCTGTAGATCTTCTAATTTGGTAGCTTATGCTGAAGTTTATTGCCAGGCAAACCTAAAGTGCTAAAGGTCAGAGCAGAAAGTTGAGGTTTCCTTTTTCAAAAGGGGAGGACCTGTTTACTTCCCCCTTATCATAGCTCTGAGTAACCCAAGATTTTCTGCACAATAATAACTCAGTCAGTCTGCAAAAACTCCTCCATTGCCCTAAAACCAACTGTAGGCTTAACACTGTGTCTTCTCTCAGAAATGTACAATTAACTTTGGAATCTCCAACTCAAGAAGAAGAAAAAGCTAAGGAGTAAACTGTACAGTGTTATCTTGGGTTACATACGCTTCAGGTTACAGACTCTGCTAACCCAGAAATAGTGCTTCAGGTTAAGAATTTTGCTTCAGGATGAGAACAGAAATTGTGCTCTGGCGGCGCGGCAGCAGCAGGAGGCCCCATTAGCTAAAGTGGTGCTTCAGGTTAAGAACAGTTTCAGCTTAAGTACGGACCTCCGGAACGAATTAAGTACTTAACCCGAGGTACCACTGTGCACAAGTCCAGACTGGAGTCCCTAAGGTGGCTGGATGGCGCCTCGTACTCCTCCTTCCCGCAACTTCTGCAACCAAGTTGGTGCCATTCTGCTTTCCTTTGGACCACATCATCAAGGCCAAGTGGGGGGCAGTGGTCCTTGTTTTCAGGGCAGCCCAAGACCTCCATACATATTGCCCAGGCTTGGGCCCCAGAGACGTCATTTCTGTTTTACAATTTAAAGCACAGTCATACCTCGGGTTACAGACGCTTCAGGTTGTGTTTTTTTGGGTTACGGACTGCCGAAACCCTGAAGTACCGGAACAGGTTACTTCCGGGTTTCGGCGGACGCACATGCACAGGAGCGCTAAATCATGTTTAGCTCATGCGCAGAAGCACCGAATCGCAACCCGCACATGCGCAGACGTGCCACTGCAAGTTGCAGACACTGCAGGTTGCGAACATGCATCCCACATGTATCATGTTCGCAACCCGAGCATCCGCTGTACTCGTTTTTACATCCTTAAGATATCACTGACTTCCCTTCTTCTCTTTCCATGGTTCATATTACATACCATAAATCCCTGCATATTTTACAAAAACTATACCAATCGGAATTCCATTATCGCATCCATCAAAACTTATTTACCCTGTTGAATTTATCTTAATGTTGCCAGCGTTTTCAGCTGTACACAATTATTTCCCATATATTCAATAAACCTTTTCCAATCTTCTCTAAATTCTTGTTCTCTTATTCTATATGTTAGGTCCGCAAGCTGTGCATATTCCGTCAGCTTAAGTTGCCATTCTTCTTCAGTTGGGACCTCACTCGTTTTCCATTTTTGAGCTAACAAAACACAGGCCACAGTAGTGGCATACATAAACAACCTTTTTTGACACCTGGGATTTTCCATCTGAATTAGCCCCCACAAAAAGGACTCTGGGTTTTTTGGGGAAAGTATTTTTAAACTCCCCCCCCCCAATTCATTATGGATTATTTCCCAATATTCTCTGAATTTTCCAAACTGCCTGTGCTAGGCAGGTTCTGTCAACTTAAGTTGCCATCCCTCTTTGGTTGGGACCTCCAGAGAGGTCATTTCAGTACTGCTAATGCAGCAATAGCAATGCAGGGCTGCCGCAGTTATGAGTTACCAGTCTCTACAGCCACAGCAGGCGCTGCGATTCTCCAGTAGTTGGACATCACCCCCGGAGGCACACTCCATTGTCTTCCCAGACAAATGGATGCCAACCAAGTGCTTCAATCTAGTGTCGAGAAATCCTTTGTACACGACAAAGCTCTGTATCCGCACAGCAAACTTCTTGAATAAAAACTATCCATTTTGACAGTTGCTGTGTTTATTTTTTAAAAAAAAAAATAGCAGCTGCCACACAACTTTAAAAGAAATTAAAAGCTGTTATCCTTTTCTTCTGCCCCTTTGATGGAAAAACTAATTTTTCCTGTTTATTTGTCATTTGAAGCGTAACATATTAGAAACAGCAAGGGGTCTTTTTCTGGGAGGGGGGAAGACACAAAAGTTTCATGGACTGTACTATCTAACACACACAAAGACAACAGTTGTTTATTCTTTGGTGAGGATTTCTCATGGCACAATGTGATTCTAATATTTTTTAAAAACAAAGGGCTCATTTACTTCACATTCTTTCTGATGCACACTTGGGGAAGGGGGAAAAAACAGGAAATACCAGCTTCTGAAGTTGGCTATAAAAGCCACAAGGATATTTTCCTCTTAGGCACAGTACAGATGCCCAGTTTTAGAAAAGCATTTTTTGGTACCCCATTTGTTTAGTTTGTTCCGAAATGCAGTTTTGTGGAAAAGCGGGGGGAGGTTCAAAATGGGCAGAACTGCAACAGACATGATGCCATCAAAGGAGATACCCCCATCTGTGTCAAATATTTCGGAACGTTCCACATATAAGAAATATGTTCCCCTGCCCCCACACTGGCATCAATCAGCAATGTGGAGAAAGGCTGAGAAATATACAACATATCACATAGTGAATGTTCAAAAATCTTGCCTGGAGGGGGACTCATCACAAGGAAACAAGTAAATTCTTGCTGTCTATTCATGTGGTCAATTTCTACAGACTCAATCAGTAAAGCTTTTTTTTGGGTTAACAACAACAACAACAAAACAACAACAACAACAACAACAACAACAACAACAACAACAATAATAATAATAATAATAATAATAATTATAATAATTTATTATTTATACCCCACCCATCTGGCTGGGTTTCCCCAGCCACTCTGGGCGGCTCCCAACAGAATATTAAAAACACAATAAATGCATCAAACATTAAAAACTTCCCAATACAGGGCTGCCTTCAGATGTCTTCTAAAAGTCAGGTAGTTGTTTATTTCCTTGACATCTGATGCGAGGGCATTCCACAGGGCAGGTGCCACTACCGAGAAGGCCCTCTGCCTGGACGAGCCATTGCCAGTTGAAATTGGAAGGCGGTTCCATTTTTGAAGGCTCCTTCTACAGGGTTCAAATATCATAAAACAGGAGCTCGGAGACCAGGGTTCAAATCTCTCACAATCATTTAGCCTAATTACCTTGCAGGGTTGTTGATGGGGAGTACTTGGAAATGTAGGATATAAAATTAAATATATATATATAAAACTGTTAAAGTTGTGGGTGAACATATCAGACGACACAGCGATTCTTCAAACAGCTCTAGTTTATTCACAGGCCAGAACACAACTGAACTGAAGGGTTCAGCCAGCCTGCTTATATAGAGCTCCACTAGAACGCAACAGTAACCATTTTCTGTAACTATCCAATCACTGAACATCACTTTCAATCCCTTATTTGCATATGTGGACCTGAGTGAAAACTATCTACAGTATCCCGCTGCTGGCCCAGGGTGAGAACTTCAGTACATAACATATATATATTAAGCTCTGTAGGTTAAAAGCAAGCATTTAAGGGGGAAAAAGGTTTCACAGCAAGCCAATATTCAGATATTTTAAAAAGTGTGTACAGTGGTACCTCGGGTCCGTTCTTAACCTGAAACTGTTCTTAACCCGAAGCACCACTTTAGCTAATGGGGCCTCCTGCTGCTGTCGCGCCGCCAGAGCACGATTTCTGTTCTCATCCTGAAGCAAAGTTCTTAACCTGAAGCACTATTTCTGGGTTAGCGGAGTCTGTAACCTGAAGCGTATGTAACCTGAAGTGTATGTAACCTGAGGTACCACTGTACAGGGATACTGCTCCCTACCCCCATGGGAGACGATTCAAACATTTATTTTCCCCCTCACCTACAGCCTTTGAAATAACAGGGTCCAGGAAAAGCTTTGCTACTTAGTTCTTGCTTGTTTAAACTGCACAGGAGGAAAAAGAGAGTTTCCTTCCTGTTTTCCTTCTTCACTTCATCTTTGTTCCAGCGAGGCACAGAATAACCCAGGGAGTGCAGCTTGTCAACATGACATCTGCATGTTCCTTTAGATAAACGCATTCTTGAGCATCAAAATGAAAACAAGCAAATTTAGTTACACATCGCCAAAAACTATTAAAAGACTATGCGGGTCTGGAACTCATCACGAAACCACAATCCAGTATGACAAACTAGGCACATACTATTGTACCTTGTCCTGGCCTGAACTCCTTTGTCTTGCAACATCAGCTTTTTCCTGGATAACTTAAATATTATTCTATCAATGCATGGCATTACAAAAAGGGAAAAAAGCCACTCAGCGTGCTGGGCAATTAGGCAATTACTGGATTAATTTCACAGGAGAAATTGTTTAGTAAATGAAAAAGGAGGAAGCTTCATTGAATACTTGCTTAATTTGAAAGTGAAAAAAATCACTATTTTGTTTAATAGATGGTGTCAAATAATCCGGGTATCTCTGCAGAGCTAAGGCCCAATTGGCATGTAACCATGTCATGGCTAGGGTTTTAGGCTTACATAATTTTGGATTTATTCCACACATAATGACATTAATTACTCAGGAGGGAGGCAGTAAACAATGGTGTAGGCCAGGTGTGGGGAACCCCTAGCCCTACAGATGCTGATTAACTACAAATCCCATCATCCCTGGACATTGGTCATGCTTCTTAGGGCTGATGGGAATTGTAGTTCAACAAACCTATGGAGGTCCAAAGATCCTTCACTTCTGATGTAGACCAGAGATCCAGAGTAAGCTAAAAGGAGGACTGCTTTGAGTGAAGGCAGGAAATAGACTGCCACTCCATGGAATGGAGACAATAGCTTCCTCTGAATGGCAATTCTTCCTGTCTTTGTAAGGTAAAGGCAAAGGACCCCTGGACGGTTAAGTCCAGTCAAAGGCGACTATGGGGTTGCGGCGCTCATCTCGCTGTCAGACTGAGGGAGACGATCTTTGTCCACTGACAGCTTTCCAGGTCATGTGGCTAGCATGACTAAACCGCTTCTGGCACAACGGGACACTGTGATGGAAACCAGAGCGCACAGAAATGCTGTTTACCTTCCCGCCACAATGGTACCTATCTATCTACTTGCACTGGCATGCTTTCAAACTGCTAGGTTGGCAGGAGCTGGGACAGAGCAACGGGAGCTCACTCCATCACAAGGATTCGAACCGCCGACCTTCTGATCGACAAGCCCAAGAGGCTCAGTGGTTTAGACCACAGCGCCTTTGTACACAAGGAGGAACACAACCATCCTGGAGGGGTCCCAAGTGTTCAACTGCTAAGAGCAAACATTTGGGCTCCCAGCGAGGTCACAGCCATGTTGTTCCTCTTCTAATCATTCTGCTACTGAGCTTACATGTTATCCAAACCTGGGTTCAACGTGCTTTGGTTCTTTCCAGACAAACCACGTGTTATAACCAAGGTTTCTCTCTATGGTTTACGGAAGCCGAACCATGGCTTAGCTCCACACAACAGCCAGGACTAGAGGAAGAGCAAAGTTGCCGCAATCTCGTCTCAAGGGGACCACATGTTTGCTCCTTCAAACTAAACCTTGGTTGGGTTTAACTGCAACCAAGGTTGTAGATGGTTTTATAATGCAGTCAACTAGCTTACTTATACTGCAATTGACACGGCAGGGAATCTGTGAGAGGTGTCAGTGAAACAAAAGGACAGTTTTTCTGTATAGAAACATGTACTGGCCTGCAGAGGATCGACCTCAAAATCTTCCACTTGCACAAATGTTTGGATAGGTTTGAATACCTACACAAACCGGCTCTTCCTACCGCAACTAGCTGCCAGGCCGCAGAGTGCTGAGCTCCACACAAATAATCTTGTATGTACAGACTTAACTGTTTTTTTCCCTTTTCGGTATATCAAATAATATGAGTGCATGCCTTAATTCATGTCTGCGCATAAAAAATGCATCACCTTTAATAACCCTAACATCAGCGCCACTTCCAATAAGTTAAGAGTATACAACCATCGATTTGCATTGAGATCTCTCTTCAAATTTAAATTATTGAAGAGCCTCATAAAAAACTAATAGGCTTTCATAACTCTTACCAACAAAATGCAGCAATATCGCAAAGGAAATACAATATATGGTCCAGTTAACATGGCATTTATTGATGAAATATTCACCTCTTGCTTTCATCCTGTGCCGTAATAAAACACTAAATGCATTGCCGGACAGGGCAGGAGATTCTGGAGGGCAAAAGATGGTATCAGCTGCACACATAGAACTTTGCTATCTCAAATTAACACAAACTGCATTGCTGTGTATACTTCATATCCTCCGAAGGAGCAGTTTTCTACAAGGAAGTGTAATACAAAATCGCAATCAGCACACCCCAACATACATACAACCAGACACCATCTTTATCTCCTTGACATCTGAGGGGAGGGCGTTCCACAGGGCGGGTGCCACCACCGAGAAGGCCCTCTGCCTGGTTCCCTGCAACCTCACTTCTCGCAATGAGGGAACCGTCAGAAGGCTCTCGGAGCTGGACCTCAGTGTCGAGGTTGAACAATGTTGGTGGAGACGCTTCTTCAGGTATTCTGCTAATTTCAGAAGCACTGAAGGAGTCATGCCCCAACCTACTTAAATATAGGGATGTAGGAATCATGAATCATCCCAGCAGTTGTTGTTTTCCGCATGTGTATATGTCCGTGTGTGTTAGTGAGCAAGCAAAGGCATAAATGGGTGCAGGGCCATGTTTTAGTCAAACTCTAATTTCTCCAGACCACGTTACTGAAAAATGCAGAAAAAGCTAACTTTCTTTTGCCTCTTCCCTGAAATCAACCACGGTTTTAAATAACCAGACCTCTAAAATATTCCTAAATGGAGTTTTATGCCTCAAGCAACTTTTTAACGGCGTTATAAATCCCCGGAGTAAAAAAACAAAACAACAAATTAGAAAGGCTGCCAAAGACCCTCATGTAAAAAAAGCCACAGCTATTGCAATTACTGAAAGGAATTAAGAAACGTTTTATGGGCCACAAAACAGTAACTCGGCTGTGAACTGAACACTCTCAGACATTCGCTGTAGAAGAAAAGAGAGCAGGATGAAGGGAGGAGCGTGATTCAGTAAAGGTTTGGAATTGAGCTGGGAAGTCCCCACAGAAACCATTAGGATGATGGTGCAGTACAGTCAGCGAGTGACTCACTCTTCAAAATCTAGCCAGTAGCAGTGGTGGGGTCATCTGCCCAAGCAACTGGGAGGATACTGACACTAGAAATCAGTAGGATTAGCAATCGCTCAAGAGCAGGGACAGGGTTGGCTCAGGGTATGCCACTTAACAGAACAGTATTATAGCTTTTACATACTGCATTAGCTCTCTTGACTTTAACGGAAAGGCTACCAATATAAAGTATGGCTAAATGCAACATACAGTGTTACAGACACTTCAGGTTACAGACGCTTCAGGTTACAGACTCCACTACAGTTTTACCTCAGGTTACACACTCTTCAGGTTACATACGCTTCAGGTTACAGACTCCACTAACCCAGAAATAGTGCTTCAGGTTAAGAACTTTGCTTCAGGTTAAGAACTTTGCTTCAGGATGAGAATAGAAATCGTGCTCCAGCGGCGCGGCAGCAGCAGAAGGCCCCATTAGCTAAAGTGGTGCTTTAGGTTAAGAACAGTTTCAGGTTAAGAACGGACCTCCGGAAAGAATTAAGTACTTAACCTGAGGTACCACTGTAACCCAGAAATAGTACCTCAGGTTAATAACTTTGCTTCAGGATGAGAACAGAAATAGCTCAGAGGTGGCGCGGCGGCAGTGGGAGGCCCCATTAGCTAAAGTGGTACCTCAGGTTAAGAACGGTTTCAGGTTAAGAACGGACCTCCAGAACGAATTAAGTTCTTAACCCGAGGTACCACTGTATTTTGGATGTAGGTATGCATCGCCTTCTGCCCCCAAACCACGATCCTTTCTCCCTCTTATGTTAGCAGAGGATATCCATATGCAATGTGTTGATTTTAAGGAATACAATCCACCAGAAATTGCTCCTGCACAAGCCCCACTGAAATGAGTGGAAACGGGACAAGAGAAGTGGAGATCTTCGCCGGTAGAAAAATTACACCCAAGGGCAATTATATCATGCTGTCTGAACGTTGCGGCTCTGAAGTTCAATACCTCACTGCCTTGCCTCGATTTGAGGAAAGAAAAATGTTTATACTTGGCAGTGGGACTTTGGATGAAGATTAAAGGCAAGATGCTATATATATATCCATACACTGATCTTTTAAAGTAATATCAACATGTTGGAAGGCCTAAAAGATATTAACTGACATCAAAGCCACACTCAGAAACCGCAAATTAACATTTATACTGAAATGCCACCGCCACGTTCTAAAAGTGTAGCCACTTGCCTCAGGTGAGTAACTTTCATTAGTAAGCAAGTATGGATCAATGAGCACTGTATTTCACAAGCCAAGCCCAAAAGCAAGAAGAAGCAGTGTTAGAAACTCAGGTATATTACTTGGGTGCCAAATGGCTCCTTAAACCAAGTTTGCGGTCACCAAAAGAGAATGTCTAGTTCCCATTTTTTAGCAAAGTCTTATTTTTCAAATGATGGACTAACTGTGACTGCTTCTCAGTTAAACATTCGGCAAGTTCAGAGGACAACCTTGAGCTCTCGAGAACTTTAAGAAAAGTCACTTGATCCAGGGACAGTCCACATAACAGTGGTACCTCTGGTTACGAACTTAATTTGTTCCGGAGGTCCGTTCTTAACCTGAAATCGTTCTTAACCTGAGGTACCACTTTAGCTAATGGGCCTCCTGCCGTCACCGCGCCACTGGCATGAGATTCCTGTTCTCATCCTGAGGTAAAGTTCTTAACCCGAGGTGTTTGTAACCCGAGGTACCACGGTATTATATTGGCCTATTCTGACGTCTTTTTTCTTAATCTTGACTGTTCCTGCTCATTCAGGCTGCACCAAAAAGCATTTTCATTCCAGAAATTCATTCCGATTGTGCAGATAAAATATAACATAGAATTCCACAGGGTGAGGTATTAGTGTGTGAAAACAGTCCCAATCCCAGGCATGCACCTCCTGATAGTGGAGATGTCAGGAGCTATCCTGACACCCAGGCAGCTTCACTTAATAAATAAATAAATATTTTTTTATTTATATCCCGCCCTCCCCAGCCAAAGCCGGGCTCAGGGCGGCTAACAACAATAAAATAATACAACTTTCTAAAATCATTTAATTATAAAATTAATTCAAATCAAATTGATGGCAACCATTGGGCTAGAGTTCTGTGAAGATTGCCAAAGGAGGGAGTCAGGCTGTGCCCTGGCCAAAGGCTTGGTGGAACAGCTCTGTCTTGCAGGCCCTGCAGAAAGATGTAAAGTCCCGCAGGGCCCTAGTCTCTTGTGGCAGAGCGTTCCACCAGATCGAAGCCACAGCCGAAAAGCCCTGGCTCTGGTGGAGGCCAGCCTAACATCTCTGTGGCCTGGGACCTCCAAGATGTTTTTGTTTGAAGATCGTAAGTTCCTCTGTGGGACATACCAGGAGAGGCGGTCCCGTAGGTACGAGGGTCCTAGGCTGTATAGGGCTTTAAAGGTTAAAACCAGCACCTTAAACCTGATCCTGTACTCCACTGGTGCAGCTGGTATAGCACTGGGTGAATGTGATCTCGCAGTGAGGACCCTGTAAGGAGTCTCGCTGCAGCATTCTGCACCCGCTGGAGTTTCTGGGTCAGTCTCAAGGGCAGCCCCACATAGAGCGAGTTACAATAATCCAGTCTGGAGGTGACCGTCGCGTGGATCACAGTGACTAGGTCAGGGCGAGAGAGGTACGGTAGCTTGATCACCACTGGTCGAAAGACAGGTGCAAAATGTGCCTGGCGCCTGGCTAATTTCGAACTCTGATTCCTTATCCAGCCAAAGAGATCCCTTGATTACAGTGGGAGGGTTAAGCTGGTGTTTAACAACACCAACTTACACACAGAGGTACAATATGTTAATACCATTGCGTTGAATTGGACATAAGCTCCAGTTAAGTATGCACAGGGTTGCATTCAATGGCAATCTTTGGCTGGATTGTCGTTTGTGTACTGTGTACAGCTTAATGTGAAACACTCTGAACATTTAAAAGGCACCAATCTCGCTTCGTTTGCTATTATGTATTTTTCTGTTTTTATACTGTAAACCGCCCTGCGATCCTCAGGTGAAGGGCAGTTTGTAAATTCAATAAATAAAAAGTAAATAATTCCTATCATAGCATTTTGAAAAAAAGCACCATTTCTCCTGCTCCCTTGAGACAGCTTTTAGATTTATTTTTGAAATGCACAAGGCAAAGGCTCACAAAGTTCCACAGAGTACCTAATTGTCGTTTCACTAATTACCGTTCTGGGACACACAGCAACTTTTGCTTATGGGAGTGGCAAGAGCACTATAAACACGAAGACCTTCCTTCAGGAGGAAAAAGGTCGTTCTTGTGACTAAAAACCAAAGAGAAAACATGATTCAGCAAGAGTCTCTCATTTAAGAATGCAAGAGGCCTTGCACCAGTGCACCTCTTCCTCCTCTTCCATTTATTCAGAATTTAACTAGGTGCCCACACAATGTAAGATCCTTGGATCTTTAGACACCTGGAGGTGGGTGGGTGTTAAACTATTTTTTGGTGGAAAATAAGTAAGTCCCCACAGATCTGTCATCAGCATGGATAGCTCAGTTGATTACAGTGTGCTGCTGATAATGACGCAGTTGGCGCTATGGTCTAAACCACTGAGCCTCTTGGGCTTGCTGATCAGAAGGTCGGCGGTTCAAATCCACGGGGCAGGGAGAGCTCCCGTTGCTCTGTCCCAGCTCCTGCCAACCTAGCAATTCGAAAGCATGCCAGTGCAAGTAGATAAATAGGTACCGCTGCGGCAGGAAAGGTAAACTGCGTTTCTGTGCGCTCTGGCTTCCGTCACGGTGTCCCGTTGGCCAGAAGTGGTTTAGTCATGCTAGCCACATGACCCAGAAAGCTATCTGCGGACAAACACCGGCTCCCTCGGCCTGAAAGCAAGATGAGTGCCACAATCCCATAGTCACCTTTGACTGGACCAGGGGTCCTTTATCTTTTTTTTTAATCTAATGCCAAAGTTGCAAAGTTTGGTCTCTGTATAGGACAGCTGCATATTCCTGCAGTTGCAGGGAGCTGGATTATATGATCCTTCCTTCTGTGATTCTTAGACAATGCTAAAGTCTCCATGTCTGAATTGCTTGACTTCTGTCACTGGATTCAAAGGCATGCAAAGGAACTGGCAATCGTTTTTGTAAGTCCGCTACAGGCTGTCAGCCACATGGCACAAGTTTCCTGCATTTGCGATTCCCTTAACATGTGAATTTGCCGGGAGACTGAAAGTCCTGTATGCTGTCAGCTCAGGCAGTACAGTGGTACCTCGGGTTAAGTACTTAATTCGTTCCAGAGGTCCGTTCTTAACCTGAAACTGTTCTTAACCTGAAGCACCACTTTAGCTAATGGGGTCTCCCTGCTGCCGCTGCGCCACCGCTGCATGATTTCTGTTCTCATCCTGAAGCAAAGTTCTTAACCCGAGGTAATATTTCTGGGTTAGCGGAGTCTGTAACCTGAAGCGTATGTAACCTGAAGCGTATGTAACCCAAGGTACCACTGTACTAGCGTAAAAGGAGGGAGGGGAGTTGGGAAGAAAGGGAACAACTAAAAGAATGCATGGCATGAGATTGTGTGCTATTGGGTTCCAGAGAGAAAAGGGGGTTTAACAGTGAATGTAGAGCTGAAATATTTTGCAATGTGGCCCCGGGGACAAAGAAAGGGGAGGCACGAAAGCCCCAGCTTGCAGCAATTTTTGTCAATTTATAAGGCCATCGTGACGTAACTTTCTTATCTCCTAAGACTGTTGCAGATTAAACATCTGCATTTCCTTAAAACGTTTTCCATTCAAAGCTGTATTTACTTAACCTCTTTCAGCTCAAGATAAAATGCACCTGCAGAACACAGAGGCCTCACAAACCATATTTATGTACTTTTAATTTTTTTAATTGAACATGCATTTAATTGAACCAAAGGTCTGGACCTCAGGACTCTCAGCAAACCATATTCCTTCTCACCAGACCACATTCTGCACTGGCTCTGCCCCTTGACGTCCTCAAGTTCTTTTGCCTGGCTAGAATATAAGGACCGCCTCTTTCCATATAAACCTACCATATGAACCTCAGATCATCTTCTGAGGCCCTCCTTCAGAGGTCCAGAGGGTGGCAACCAGAGAACGGGGCCTTCTCTGCAGTGGCTCCCCATCTGTGGAATGCTCTGCCCAGGGAAAATCGCTTGGCGCCTTCATTACACACCTTTAGGCAGCAGGCAAAAATGTTCCTTTTTAACCTGCTTCAATTTATACCCTATACGCTTAATTTAAAAAAAAAAAAATTGTGGGAGGTGAGTATTGAGTTGCTCTTTTAATTTTCATTAGGTATTTTGTGGTTTTACATCTTGATTTTTTTCTGTGAACCACCCTGAGACCCTGGGGTATAAGGCGCTATATACACTCAATAAATAATAATAATAAATAATAATTCGCGTCCCAACTTTTTCCCTGATGGGACTCAAGGTGGCTTACAATCAGAACTGCCCAAAGCTCAAAACAACCAATCATTTTTTTAAAAAAACAATTAAACACTGACAAAATTAAAGTTATATACATACAGTCATACCTCAGGTTGAAGTAGCTTTGGGATAAGTATTTCCGGGTTGTGCGCTGCGGCGACCCGTTACTTCCAGGTTTCGCCGCTCGCGCATGCGCAGATGGTCAAAATGACATCACGAAATGTGCAGAAGCGGCGAATTGTGACCCGCGCACATGCAGACTGCATTCGCTTCTGAATGCAAACGGGACTCCGGAACGTATCCCGTTCGCCTCCAGAGGTACCACTGTATATGAAATGTATTAAAACCACTCCAATAAATTCCATAAATAAGTATGTCTTTGTACTGTGATAATGCCCCCTTGCTCACCTGCTCAAAGAGATGTGCACGTTTGTGCGCATATATAGAGGCCTCTGGCTTTTGCATGGCTCGAACATGACATACATTAGAAAGGTGAGGATCATGCCTATTGCTCCACTCACATTTTCTTCCTGGCCCAACTTATTCCTGCCATGTGGGCCCCAGAAAAGTGTGACTCTCAGGTTGAAAAAGGTTTGCTATCCCAGCTTTTCGGACACCATGCAGCCTGCCCAGTATGGGGAGGGGATATAATTTTGGGGGGGAGGTACCACGCTTTTAAAAAACAAAACACCTTGTGACTCATTCAAGGTTATACATACATTCAGTCGGTGACACGACTCACAAGGGACCTCCCCAGGCCACCATGTGACAAATCCAATGTCACACGAACACAGCCTTCCTTATCTTTATACCAGCCCAGTTACTCACACAGAACTGCTTGCTCAAATATTTTCAGGGTCAGGAAATTCAACATAAAATTTCAGCTTTTCCAGAACAACTGAAAGGTGAACAAGGAAGGCACGTACAACCACAGGAACGCACCTTCATATTTCCACGACCAAATTACATTTTCAGAAATATCGTAAGGTGCAAGACTCCAGTCTGTCATATGTTTGGATGAGCCTCTTTGTACATGGAAAGCTAGCATCTCATGGGAACGGGTTCTAGTCTAGCCTTTTCCTTGATTTGCTAACTTTCCACAGAGTTTTAAGTGAAGGCAAACTTTTAAAGATACCTTTATCTTGCAATCTGAAGTCAGATAAATCCCCAGCAGGCTTTAAAACATGATATTTCTGAATATGCAATTCAGTTCAAGATTTAGGCAAACAAAAGAGCATGGCTCATCATGAAACATATATTCCTGGCTGAAGATTAATGTATTTATTTATTTTATGGCCTACTCTAAATTGCTCAGGGTTTTTGTAAATTAATGTGTCGCATTAAAATGTTTTAAAATAGAAAATGGAAAACAATCGCTTCCAAAAGACCCACTGTTGAACAGATGTGCTGCATCAACACCTGTCTAAAGACATGATTATCCAATATCAAACTCTTTCCAAACCTCCTCTTGGTGCCTTTCCAACTCCTTCTAAAAAGCTCCAAAAGGGATTCCATGAACACCTTAAATTTCAAAACATCTCTTAATATTAACAAATTCACTTTAATGTTTACATTTATATCTACTCTGGGACCTTAGGGTGCATGGCAGGTAAATAATAATATTTATAAGAAATAATTCAAAGTTACTTTTCTTCCTTTTCTTCAAATTTTGGCTGCCTTCCTTCCTCTTTTTGTTGGCAGTCCTTTATATTTTTTAAAATACTTAACCCCACCCCCTGCACACTCAATCTTAACCCCTTAATGTCTAGCACATACCTGTTCACAGTCTCTCTTTTGGTGGAAGGGGGAGAACCTCCTCTACGTTTATGTATTTGCAAAGAAAGATTTTAATTCCAAGGGTAACAAAGGTCATCAGAGAAATGTGTGCCTTTTCTGATAATAAATTAATTTACTTTCTTTCCCCATCTTGATCACACACAGGTCGAAATCCCACTTGCAATATGATTGTAGTCGCCCTTGGTCTCACTCATCGAAAACCACAAAAGTGAAAAGGAAGCTTGAAATATGCAAAAATGTCACATGCTACACTGAACAACACTTCAGTGCCTGCAAAGGTATTGAGGTATTGCTCAAGGCTATCCTGTCTGCAAGGCTCAACCAGACAACTAAAAACAAGAAGCTACAGACTCACCTGTATTCAGGCAAACTGACTCTTAACTTTCCACATATAGTTATAGAGCAATGATCATACTGCAGCCCCTCACCTTAGGGTTGGTGACTTTGTTTGTTTTAGAAATTAGGCAAATTTGCAATCACAACTATAACCACTTTCACAAGATCACTCTGCTAAGAGTTCTACTATATTCCCAAATACAGACATCAGGTGTAGACACAAACAGGACACTAAACTTTACTTTAAACACCATGCTATTTTATGGGAAAGTTGACGTCAAGGAACAATCCGGGCAAAGGTAAACGTTGATTTTAATGGAAGAGTTAAGCAAGAAGAAATCTTTGCCATAGCTCATATGAAAACCAAGTACTGAAAGAGCTCTCTTACACAGAAAATCCACCTAAAGTTTGTTTCAATGGGACCTTTAGCAAGCGACTGACCAAACCATTTTTTCCAATCAAGGTTATTTTACTTTATTGTCATGACCCAAACAATCTTGGCAAAATATCCATGAGACAATGCCTCTAGTGCATTGGTAGGCAAACTAAGGCCCGGGGGCCAGATCCAGCCCAATCGCCTTCTAAGTCCAGCCCGCGGACGGTCCGGGAATCAGCGTTTTCATATGAGTAGAATGTGTGCTTTTATTTAAAATGCATCTCTGGCTTATCTGTGGGGCATAGGAATTCATTCCCCCCACCCACCCAAAATATAGTCTGGCCCCCCACAAAGTCTGAGGGACAGTGGACCGGCCCCCTGCTGGAAAAGTTTGCTGACCCCTACTCTAATGGAAGCTCCGCAAAGCCCCCCTATGCCAAACCACACACTTTGAAAATATCTTAACATTTGAACAGCAATGAACATTATGTGATCTTAGCAGATTCTTCCAGCATTGTTTGCGATTACTTTTAAGCTGCAAGAGAAAAGGGGGCGACATCTGGACAACATTAGGAAGTGGACAGAAGACAAAAGAGGAAATGGACCAAAATGAAATAAACCCTCCATCTCTCCCCTACGGCTGTGCTGCCATGGCAGCCCTTCTGAAACCCCTGCAGTGAGTGGCCTGTCTCAATCCCCTCTCCCTGGAAGCCCTGGCCGAGTTTCTCCAAAAGGAAATTCCAGATCTCTCTCTACAAGAACCACATGCCCTTGTTGCAAAACAAACTTGCAGCGGACTTTCTGCCCTGCTTAGCTCGCAGATGCGCTCCGTGGGCCAAGCCAAAAAATAAAAAAAATGCCCACTCGGTTTACTGACCTAAATGCACAATGGCGAGAGAGGGGGAGCGAGCGCAAGGCGAAAAAGCGCACAAAAGGAAGCAGCTCACCTCCGCTCCAGGATTGCATCCTGGTTTAAAAGGGAAACGACCACTCACTCCTCGCTCTGCAATCAAACATCCTAACAGCGGCAAAGATCCCTTCGCCACAGTTTTTTTGTCGTTTGCGCATTGCATCCATAGGATTCACCTATGGAGGTGTTTTTGCGGGGGAGAGAAGGTTCAAGGAAGCAATTCTTCCAACTTTGCCTCTTTGGGGCGCACTCGGAAAAATGAAACACTTTCTCACCTAGAGGTAACGCTCCAACACAAGGATTAAAATATTTCTAAGGCTGGAATCCTCTGCGTTCTTACTTGAAAGTAAACCCCTTTGAACTCGGCGGGGTTAATGCCGGGTGCAACCCAGGCGATCACTTTCTCTTTTTTAATACATTTATTTATTTGGTTTTTCAAATTAACGTTTTACAATCACATATCCATCATAAAAACAAGATTCCAAAGAATCTCCCGGACTTCCCCTCCTCCCTTTTGTGGGTCCTATTATTAATCATTTCCTCCTGCATCTTAATCCAAATCTTTTACATCTCTATTATATCCAAAATTCGCCATTAAACTACATTTGTTATCGGGCGATCGCTTTCTATGGATCCACAACAAGGTGCTTTATTATTCCTGTTATTTTCAAGGCGGAAGTTAAGCGTCCTTCCGTCCCAAGCGCTTCACTCGTTTCGCACACCTGAATTTTTTTTAAATTCGGGATTAGCAACAACAAGCCGCCAAAGCCGCTCTTTCTCCCGTCCCCCCGACAACGTGCCGTTTCCTTCACCTCTCCAAATCCCGCAGAAGAACCGAATTACACATTTACAGTTGGGTTTCCTCGGACGTAAATCGCAACTCCACCCCCCACCCCCAGGTAAGCGCGGAGGGGATCACAGCCTTTGCTAGGAAGTCATCCCTGGCGGCGAAGCTCGCTTCCCGCGTAGGAACGCGCGCAACAGGATCAGCCCCGCAGGAGCCGTGCGCTCACCTCGGGGAAGAAGTTCTCCATCGCTGCGGCAACTCGAGGGCGCCCGGCCGGGAGAGAGGCCGCTTCAGCGGGCTACCACGTGCCGCCACGGGGCCGATGGCCGTTCCCGGCGGGGCGGCGGAGCTGCGGCTCGGCGTCACGCCCTTCCTCCCCGCGCTGCCATCCCTCGACCTCCCGGCGCTGCCCTCCGGCCCAGGGGCCACCAGCACACGCATCCAGACGCGCGCCACGAGGAGCCTTTTGTCTCAAAGCCTTCGCGAGGAACCCCGGCCGTGCCACATGGCTCCTGCTCGCACCGGAGCCGATCTCCTCCCTACTAAATCCACCAGGGGGATCTCAATCGGCGGATTTAGGAATTTGGGGGGGGGGGGAGAGAGAGAGAGAGAGAGAGAGAGAAAGCGCGTCGCTGCTCTCTCTCCCGAGCGGATCCGGCTGCTCCAGAGCGCAGCGCGGCCAGGGAAAGGTGCGCGCAAAACGGACACGAGCGCACACCTAGAGAGCGCAGAGAGTTAGGTTTCCTGGCGGCAGTTCCAAGGGACCTCTCGGGCCACGACCGTGTTACACACACTCCGCCGCCTGAGATTAGCAAATCCCCGCCCTGGAGAGCGAGCGACCCAGCCAATCCCAGGCGAGCGCCTCTTTGGAATCTGGACCCGGGAGGGCGCGCGAGCTGCCTCTTTCTCTCTCTCGCCTTCTGTTTTTTGGCTGCTGCAGAGGCTCTGATTTCCAAAAGACTTCCTGACTGTGTCGCACTTTCTGCAGAGGCGCAATGGTGGGCTGGCTCTCGCAGGCAGCCCCCCGCGCTCGCACCTCTACCTGCCACACTTCGTTTCAGAATTCGTTCACACGACCTGGAAGGAGATACGAACGTCTGCACTCTATTCGCAGGAGAGAGTGGGTCAGTCTCCTCGTTACTGGTAGGAAGACTGCCTAGCAAAGGCAGCCAACCCACACTTATAATCCATATATCATAGAATCATAGAGTTGGAAGGGACCCCAAGAGTAATCTAGTAGTCCAACCTAAACAGCTGTCCCATAAGGGGAACGAACCTGCAACCTTGGCGTTATCAGCACCACGCTCTAGCCAGCTGAGCTATCCAGTCCATTTTTATAGGTAAAGGTAAAGGGACCCCTGACCATTAGGTCCAGTCGCGGACGACTCTGGGGTTGCAGCGCTCATCTCGCTGTATTAACCAAGGGATCCGGCGTACAGCTTCCAGGTCATGTGGCCAGCATGTCTAAGCCGCTTCTGGAAAACCAGAGCAGCGCATGGAAACGCCGTTTACCTTCCCGCCTATTGATCTACTTACACTTTTTGGCATGTTTTTGGCAGAAGAAGAGTTGAATAAGCACAGCGGGTGGGGGGGGTGTCCAGTTGGGCAATGCTCAGCCTTGCGTACTTCGCAGGTTGTTCTGTGGATAAATGTTTTGTGTAAAGGTAAAGGGACCCCTGACCATTAGGTCCAGTTGTGGCTGACTCTGGGGTTGCGGCGCTCATCTCGCTTTATTGGCTGAGGGAGCCAGCGTACAGCTTCCGGGTCATGTGGCCAGCATAACTAAGCTGCTTCTGGCGAACCAGAGCAGCGCATGGAAACGCCGTTTACCCTCCCGCCTATTGATCTACTTACACTTTTTGGCATGTTTTTGAACTGCTATGTTGGCAAAAGCTAGGACAGAGCAATGGGAGCTCACCCCATCACGGGGATTCGAACCGCCAACCTTCCAATTGGCAAGCCCAAGAGGCTCAGTGGTTTAGAGCAGGGATGTCCAACAGGTCGATCACGATCTACTGGTAGATCCCTGCAAGGTTTTGGTAGATCGTGGTTGATCTCTGGGTCCCTTTCCTTAGCGTAGCTAAAACTGACTCCTGCCCTGCCCTGCCCCCGCCCCCTCGCCTCACCCTCCATTGTTGTTTGATCTCTGGAAGGTAAGTCTGAGCTTTCTCTGTGCTGCTGTTTTCATCCATAGCGATCTTTTCGTGAGTGACTTTTCCCATATGCCCCTGTCTTTAACTCCCCAAAAACAGGGTTCTTCCCTTCCCTAAAAAAAGCTCAACAACTTTGTGCTGAGCCCCTAAAAAACAGGGCTTTCCTTTCAGAAAAAAACTCACCTTTGAGATCACTGCCAGTTTTTGATTCTGAAAGTAGATCCCAGTCTCTTGAGAGTTGGCCACCCCTGATTTAGAGCACAGCACCACTTGCATCCCATTTAGTAGCATTTCATTTAGTAGCGTGCCGGGGGGGGGGAGAGAGAAATGACTTTTTTTTGTAAATCAGATAGGAGAAAGCCTTGCCAATTTAGGAGACACTCCTTTTCTTCGCTGCTCCCTCCTCTTTGCCCTCCAGTGAAAGAGAACATGCTTTTTCCTTCCACCTTTTCCGTTTTACTACAGAGCAGAGGTGAGGTGGTTAAATGAAACAGCGACAGAGCAGCCAGCTAGCTGTGGTATTGCGTCCTGGCAAAATTGGCATGGCATGCAGCCCAGTTTTGGAAGGCGGGAAAGTGCCTTCAT
This sequence comes from Podarcis bocagei, assembly GCF_964188305.1. Taxonomy (NCBI): domain Eukaryota; kingdom Metazoa; phylum Chordata; class Lepidosauria; order Squamata; family Lacertidae; genus Podarcis; species Podarcis bocagei. Next base: position 14,881,672 of record NC_138133.1, read on the forward strand.
CTAACGCAGCTGCAACTGGTGTGGCAAAATTTTAAGCATGAATAGTCTAACATGTGAACAGTGGGGATGCTTTTTAAATGACATGTGGGCAATTCCCAAAGGATAATTAAATTGCTTTAAGATCCCAAGTGTGATTTTTGTCCTTTTTATTCTATTGGATAATGGCCGGTGTCCCCTGTTGTTCTGCTTCTCTGAGATACCAAGAGCCAGAACAGAAAAAAACCTGGAAGAGGCTTAGTAGCGCACCTTCTTAGGCTATCATCTTATGAGCACCACTTGGGAGGAAGCCATCCTGAAGCCAGCGGCACTCTGGCGACCATCTGCATCAGGCTGTAATTTTTCTAATTACTGCAAACCAAGATACCACACAGGTTCAGAAAGTTCAGTCGAGAGGTGCTTCTTCTGGATGAAGCAAAAGCACAGCAAGGTTCCAATAAAAGACACACTGATTCATCCTGCCTCAGGTTTTGCAATGTATTGAGCCACAGAGTTTGGGGAATTTTTGTCCGAAGTCAGGGAATAAAGCACAGTCAACAGCAGTCACACCAATCTCATTTACCACAAATGACTCTGGTCCAGTCGTCCAGCCAGAAGAAGAAGAAGAAGAGTTTGGATTTGATATCCCGCCTTTCACTCCCCTTCAGGAGTCTCAAAGCGGCTAACATTCTCCTTTCCCTTCCTCCCCCACAACAAACACTCTGTGAGGTGAGTGGGGCTGAGAGACTTCAAAGAAGTGCGACTAGCCCAAGGTCACCCAGCAGCTGCATGTGGAGGAGTGGAGACACGAACCCGGTTTCCCAGATTACATGACTACCGCTCTTAACCACTACACCACACTGGCTCTCGTTATTTGAAGTAGTTTGAATGTCGCAGTCTCGGAAGTCATCGTTCTGGACTGTAAATGACCTCAACCCCAACAGCAACCAAAACAGCAAGCCCTCTTCAGTCATTCATTTATATATTTTTAAATTTATTTATTTGGTTTTTCAACTTAAACTTTTACAGAGATATATCAAACATAAATAATAAAAACAAGATTCCTAGGAATCTCCTGGGCTTCCACCCTCCTTTTTGTGGGTCCTATTATTAATCATTTTTTAATGATGAATTATGCATCTTTTATGATACTCCAAATCATTTGCCTCTTCCATTATGTCCAGAATTCAACCTTAATCCACAAGTGATCTTCCAATCCTACTAACGATTTAACTGTTTACAAAATGGTCTTTAAGTTATAAATTTCCCCCTTTCCTTATTAAAATTTAGGTCTTCCTGATTTCTGACTCTTCCAGTCATTTTAGCCATTTCAGCATAGTCCATTAACTTCATCTGCCATTCTTCTCTGGTAGGGACTTTATCTTCTTTCCATCTCTGGGCCAATAACATCCATGCAGCTGTGGTCACATACATAAATAGTCTTTTCTGTTCTTCTGTGATTTTGGCACCTGGTGTCAGCTTTCTCTAGCCCATTGAAGCCAGCTAGCCATGCCTCTGGGTCTGAAGAACCCACTTGGACTATTGCAATGCGCTCTATATGGGGCTTCCTTTGAAGGTGACCTGGAAACTAAAATAAATCCAGACTGTGGCAGCTAGACTGGTGACTGGTAGTGGCTGCCGAAAGCACATAGCAGTGGTCTTGAAAGACCTACATTGGCTCCCAGGGCATTTCTGAGCACAATTCAAAATGTTGGTGCTGACCTTTAAAGCCCAAAACAGCATTGGCCCAGTATACCTGAAGGAGCGGCTCCACCCCCATTGTTCAGCCTGGACACTGAGGTCCAGCTCCGAGGGCCTTTTGGCGGTTCCCTCACTGCGAGAAGTGAGGTTACAGGGAGCCAGGCAGAGGGTCTTCTCGGTAGTGGCGCCCACCCTGTAGAAGCCCTCCCACCAGATGTCAAGCAAATAAACAACTATCAGACTTTTGGAAGACAACTGAAGGCAGCCCTGTTTAGGGAAGTTTCTTTATGTTTGATGTTTTATCATGTTTTTAATACAGTGGTACCTCGGGTTACAGACTCTTCACGTTACAGACTCTGCTAACCCTGAAATAGTACCTCGGGTTAAGAACTTTGCTTCAGGATGAGAACAGAAATCGTGCTCCGACGGCGTGGCGGTACCTCAGGTTAAGAACAGGTTAAGAACAGCTAAAGTGGTACCTCAGGTTAAGAACAGTTTCAGGTTAAGAATGGACCTCCGGAACGAATTAAGTTCTTAACCCGAGGTACCACTGTATTCTGTTGGGAACTGCCCACAGTGGCTGGGGAAGCCAAGCCAGATGGAAGGGCTATAAATAATAAATATAAAGGAGGAGGAGGCCCCAGTATAAAAATTGCTGGAAAAGTCAAATCCATTTATGTTGCTCTCATAATTTGGTGAGCTGATTTTGGCTGCAGCTTTTTGTCAGAGGTGATGAGAGTTAAAACCTGTTTGGAAGGGAGACCATCTGCCCTGAAAGTCTCCTTTGTAATCCTACATATGTATGGATCAGCTGTGGTTATTCAGTAAGAAGGGGAAGGCATTCTGGACACCGAAACCCACAACCAGTCGCCCCCCCCCCATGTGTATGTCCTTACCCTCACAAGGTCGCGTGTGTGTGACTGGTTCAAGGTCACTCTGTGAACTGCTTAGCTGAGTGGAGATGTGACCTTGGATCTCCTTGGTCCTGGTGCGACATCATGCAGAGCCTAACACTCATTTTTATTACTGAACAACTTGGTAGACTATTGCCCAATTGTTCATCATCTTTTCAAGTAAAAGAATTAGAGATGTGCAACCCGGTCTGCTTCATTTTACTTGGGGAAAAGACGACGCAAGAACCACTGAAAGCAGTGGCATTTAGTGCCAAAGAAATGTGTATGCAGTTTTAGCTGCACATTGTCATGCCAGGTTGTTCACCGGAGCAAGACGGTTTTAGCATAGTACACCGATCCTGGTCCGACTGCACAGGCTACTGATTAGTCTCTGAGCCCAATTCGAAGTGCTGGTTTTGACCTATAAAGGCTTAAACGGCTCAGGACCGAAATATCAAGCACCGCCTATTTCCATATGAACCTACCTGGACCCTGAGATCATCTTCTGAGGCCCTCCTTCGTGTGCCTCCTCCTTGAGAGGTCCAGAGGGTGGCAACCAGAGAACAGGGCCTTCTCTGCAGTGGCTCCCCATCTGTGGAATGCTCTCCCCAGGGAAGTTCGCCTGGCGCCTTCATTACACACCTTTAGGCACCAGGCAAACACGTTTCTCTTTAACCAGGCCTCTTGGTTGACCTGATCAACATCCCATACCCTTTTAAAATGTTTTTTTTGTGGGGGGGCACTATTGGGTTGTTGTTTTTATTTTTATTATGTATTTTGTGGTTTTATGTCTTGATTTTATTCTGTGAAATACCCTGAGACCCCCCGGGTATAGGGCGGTATATAAATTCAGTTAATAATGATAATAATGATAACGTCTTTAAACTTTTATAAATTTCATGAAAGATGAAAATTGGGGGTAGGGGTTGCTTGCACCCACAAATTACTATGTTTCTATGGACCCAATTCTGCACCTACTCATTAGCACGCTTCATCATGTTTTCAGAAATGTCAAGGTGCAACATAAGGCGTGGTAATGAAAGATTCGAAGTCTGAGCCATGCCACTCTAAACACTTTAAACTAATCTCTGAAATGAATGAGTACTCTATGCTCGGTGCAGATAAGGGTGTCTCAAGTCAAACCCTCTAAGTATTTTGTTAAAAGGGTGCGGCTCCATAGAAACGCAGCACGAAGGAGTGGATTTGAAAGAATTACAAAATGGTTTAAGGAACACTTTAAGGCTTAGTCTTCCTGAAGTTGCTTCTTAGGATGAACCTGTATAATATGAGCAATTGGATAAGCCCATATGAAATTACATTTATGTATGATGCAAGTCAAGACTTGTGCAAAGCATTATCTCTTTTTTGGGTGGCAAAGGTCAACCACATTGAGCAAGAGAACCCATGGCTGGATTAATAAGGTACGGTCCTTTCCCTTGCCCCACATCTATGCATAAAATATATTCCCTTACATTTCCACTTATTAATCAAAAGCAGCTGTACAAAAAAATGTGTTTACTACACAACAACCAGGGTTCACCGTTTTCTACCAGATCAGAGTAAAAAGTGAGACAATGTAAAAACATCCTGCGTTTGATTTTACAGTTGGCTGTAAAATAGGAAGCTGCACTATTTGTTGTTGTTGTTGTTTAGTTGTTTAGTCATGTTTGACTCTTCATGACCCCATGGACCAGAGCATGCCAGGCACTCCTGTCTTCCACTGCCTCCCGTAGTTTGGTCAAACTCATGCTGGTAGCTTTGAGAACACTGTCCAACCATCTCGTCCTCTGTCGTCCCCTTCTCCTTGTGCCCTCCATCTTTCCCAACATCAGGGTCTCCTCCAGCACCATAATTCAAAAGCATCAATTCTTAGGCGATCAGCCTTCTTTATGGTCCAGCTCTCACTTCCATACATCACTACTGGGAGAACCATAGCTTTAACTCTACGGACCTTTGTTGGCAAGGTGATGTCTCTGCTTTGTAAGATGCTGTCTAGGTTAAGCTGCACTATACATACCACTATATCCTTTCCAAAACACAGGTGCTCAGTATTCTATTTATCCAGTGTTTTATTGAGAGTTTTGCCTAGTTAAACAGCAGAATGAGAAGGCAGACTTATGAGATGGCGGTAGAGTGGATTGTAAATACCATTGTTGAATGCTCCCCATCATGTAAAAACAGTTAATTGCAATTAATACATGTAAGTTTTTTTAAAAAAAAAAAACCAAAACCAAAACCAAACCACAATTGTGCTAATTTTAATGCTTCCAATGAGTTTCCCCACTGTGTTAAAATTTGCAAAAAAGATTCACTACCTGTCATCTGAAATATACAACCCATTTCATCATCTGATTCTGCAGCCATGTCAGGCTTTTTTTGCCCAGGTTCCCAGTAAATGTGACAGCATAAGAAGCAGAAGTCCCAGCAAAGGAAGAATGGATACAAAAAATTATTATGGAATATGCAGAAATGGCAAAACTTACAGGAAGAATAAGAAATCAAGATAACATTGTTTTTTATTAAACGAGCAAATTAAATGAATTTGGATATGCGGAAGTTATTAAAAATAAATAAATGAAGGAACAGCAGAAAGAGGGGGAAGGAAGTCAAACTTTGACATGCTGAATTGATCTTAAAACTAATGAATTGTATAAACTTGAAAAATATAAATAAAACCCTTTTTTAAAAAGAAAAGAAAACCAAAGCAAGAAAGATGAGGGTGTCCCCCCCCCCAGATGTTGTGTATCCTATAATCAGCTGATTCACTAGCATGGCAACTATGTTCAAAGCACTTTGTATACACACTTTGTATAAAAGCACAATTTGATTCCCTCCCCCTCTTCTTTTCTCCTTTCTCCTCCTCTGATGGAACTCCTATTTGGGGACTTCCCTGGCTTTTTTTCTGGCCTATGTAGAACCAGTCTGGAAAGTTAGCCTTGGTGAAGACTTGACATTCTCATCCCCCCAAAAGTTTTTGATTTGAGTTTCCATTGAAATGAGGCTGTATTTTAATGCTTTAATGCTATATTTCAATCTTGGTTTTAAGTTGTATTCCAATCAATTTGTTTTTATATTGGGTGTTAGCTGCCCTGAGCCTGGTCTTGGCTGCAGAGGGCGGGATATAAATAAAATTTATTATTATTATTTATTATTATTATTATACACAAAACATTAGGGGACATGGGTGGCGCTGTGGGTTAAACCACAGAGCCTAGGGCTTGCCAATCAGAAGGTTGGCGGTTGGAATCCCCGCAACGGGGTGAGCTCCCGTTGCTCGGTTCCGGCTCCTGCCAACCTAGCAGTTCGAAAGCACGTCAAAGTGCAAGTAGATAAATAGGTACCGCTCCGGCGGGAAGGTAAACGGCGTTTCTGTGTGCTGCTCTGGTTTGCCAGAAGCGGCTTAGTCATGCTGGCCACATGACCCGGAAGCTGTACGCCGGCTCCCTCGGCCAATAAATTGAGATGAGCGCCGCAACCCCAGAGTCAGCCACGACTGGACCTAATGGTCAGGGGTCCCTTTACCTTTACCTTTACACAAAACATTTATCCACAGAACAACCTGCGAAGTACGCAAGGCTGAGCATTGCCCAAGTGGGGACACACACCCCCACCCGCTGTGCTTATTCAGTTCTTTGTCTGCCTGAGAAGGCTTTCCCATTCATTTCATTCAAGAAAGCAGACTTCTCTCTGTGTGCTCTTCACAGGCTTGTGCTCTCTATTGCAACGCAGCCGGTGAGCGCATTGCGCCATTTGTGGGTTTGGGATTTTTGTGCCGAGTGAATTGCCTGAGGCTGACTGGTGAGCTTCTCCCACAGCGAGACTAAAACTGGGTGGCCCACAGCCAAACAGAACGCCACCACCCAGTGCTCCAAAGGTTGCGTGTGAAGTTATGTAGGGAATCCCCTACGTAGTAACTTTGCAGGGCAGAGTGTCCTGCGACTGCCCCTTTAAGAAGTCCCAACCCACATTTACAAGAGGGAAAGGCTGCACCTCAGTAGAGATAGCTAAGAAATGGGTGGGTTGAGGGAGCGAGTGCCACCGCCTCAGACTAATGAGCTCCTGAGCTTAAATAGCCTTGAGGCAGCAGGCCAAGGGAGGGGCAGTTTGGTTAGGAGGTGAGCAGAAAGCTGAACACTGTAGTTTTAAAGCATCGTCTGCCAGTGGGGAGGGATGGGGAAAAGGCGTCTCTCTGTACCACCCAGTTTTCAGGGAAGAGGCAACTCCATGTGAGGTTTGGAGGGTGGCAACATGAGAATGATACTTTTCAGGGGTGGTCCCCTACTTGTGGGGTGCTCTCCCCGGGGGGGGGGGGATCTGGTGCTATATTTATCTACCTTTGAGCACCAGGCAAACGCTTCTCTCTTTTCTACCCTTAATTTTCAGGGTAGCACGGTGGTTTTTTCTGTTGTCCTGCCCTCCTTGTTTTGCTGTGTCTTTAGCCTTTTTATACATTTTCATTAGTCTTACAATCCATTTAACATTTCAAAATTTGACTTCCTTCCCCCTCTTTCTGCGGTTCCTTGAATTGTTTATTTTTCAATATCTTTTGCATATCCAAATTCATTTAACTTGCTCATTTAATTATCTACTGTAAATATATACAGTGGTACTTTGGGTTTCATACGCTTCAGGTTACATACGCTTCAGGTTACAGACTCCGCTAACCCAGGAATAGTACCTCGGGTTAAGAACTTTGCTTCAGGATGAGAACAGAAATCGTGCACCGGCGGCCCGGCAGCAGCGGGAGGCCCCATTAGCTAATGTGGTGCTTCAGGTTAAGAACAGTTTCAGGTTAAGAACGGACCTCCGGAACGCATTAAGTACTTAACCTGAGGTACCACTGTACTCTTATAAAACTGCAGGTTATACTATAACCCTGCTAATGTTTTTTATCTGTTTGCAATTTATCTGTAAATATCCAATAAACCATTTCCATTCTTTTATAAAGAATCTTATATTGTGGTACCTCAGGTTAAGTACTTAAACCGGAGGTCTGTTCTTAACCTGAAACTGTTCTTAACCTGAAGCACCACTTTAGCTAATGGGACCTCCTGCTGCCGCCACGCCGCTGGAGCACGATTTCTGTTCTCATCCTGAAGCAAAGTTCTTAACCTGAAGCACTATTTCTGGGTTAGCGGTGTCTGTAGCCTGAAGCGTATGTAACCTGAAGGGTATGTAACCCGAGGTACCACTGTATCTTATTTCTTTGGTAAGTTTTGCCATTTCTGCATATTCTGTAAGTTTTTGTATACAAATCTTGCTTTGGTTTTCTCATGTTTCAATGTGTAGATCAGTCTGCAGCTACTGTCCTCAGTTCTATGTCTGGTATGAAGTCCCGTCCCCCTTCCTCCTTCTTCGCAATACCAGTCTTATTTCTCCACCCTTTCCACTTCTTTAATTTGCTGTATCTGGTTGTATTCGGGCTTTCATCTTGCTCTTCTCCCTTCTAATTTTCCTTTCAGTCATATCCTGAACAAGTCCACCACTTGGCAGTAGAGTTGGGATAAGACAAATGAAAGTATCCCTTCACACAATATATAATTATCTTATGGAATTTTCTCCCATGAAATGTGGCCACTGGCTTAGCTGTCTTTAATAAACGAATCCAGCTAATCCTGAGAGGATGGACTGTTCAACGATGATCAACCCTGACAACTAAACAGAACCTCCTTCAGAACTTTATCTCTGAATATGCCAGGTGCTGGGGACAAATATTACAGTCCTCTGCACGTATTTCCAGAAGTAAGTCCCACAAAGTTCCATAGTGCTTATGCCCAGGTAAGTGGATGTAAGGATGCAGACCTAGCAGTTCTTGTGCTATTTTTAGGAAAAGAGTACAATTCTTAAGATAGTACATGGAGAGCCCCTGAAAACATTGACTCAGCATCTGCAAAACAGTCAGCATTTCCCCATGTGGTTCCCTCTCTGAGGTTTGGTGGCCATTCCAGATCCACAAATATTATTGAAGCATCAAAAGTACAAAATTATCTAAGGTTCTGTGCCCCCCAGCAGAATCCTGCCCCCCCCCCATGTCCTACAGTGGCACCTCGGGTTACATACACTTCAGGTTACATACGCTTCAGGTTACAGGCTCCGCTAACCCAGAAATATTACCTCAGGTTAAGAACTTTGCTTCAGGATGAGAACAGAAACCGTTCTCTGGCGGCGCAGCGGCAGCAGGAGGCCCCATTAGCTAAAGTGGTGCTTCAGGTTAATAGTTTCGGGTTAAGTGCAGACCTCCAGAACGAATTAAGTACTTAACCCGAGGTACCACTGTATTAACGGGAAAAAGCTCAACAACTTGGATTTCCAAGCTCAACTTCAGCTGTCCCCCCCAACAAAAGTCCTGGTGCCACCACTGGTTCCTTGACAAACAAGGAAGAATAAACACTTCACAAGTCGAGGAGAACCCAATTATTTCAGGAATTTTGTGCCAAGGGTGGGCCAGTGAGATATCGGTGGCCTCTTGCCAGCCCCGCTGTAGCAGATCTTTGAGAAAAGGCGTCTCCCGTTCCCCAATCTGATTCCAAGCAACAATGGCACGCAGCCTTGGTGCCGACAACTAAGGAAAAGCCTCCCCTGGGAGGAAAGCAAACAACAACAACGACAATTGCAACAGGTGCATTAGCCTCCAGCAAGGCATCACACCCGAGAGCTGCTTGTAACAGGATAGGTGCAAGAACAAAGCAGCAGACCAGCTGGGAAGCAGAAAGAAGAGTCGGACCTGGCAAAGAAGCAGCGATCATGAAAGGAGGAGATAAAAAGCAGTTTTAACTGCACTCACAAATATGTGACATCACCACTTGCACCTACATTCTAAGCCTGCTCATTAAAAATATACTGAATTGATTCCTAGGCTCGGCACCTCAGAAATGTTGCAGTGGCACAGTTAAAACAGTTCAGAAAATTCTGTTTTCTTCGCTGAAAAAGAAAAAGCGGGGGAGACCTGACTGCCTAAATTGAAGGCAGCAGAATGCTAGCAATGTGGTGATTAGTTTCACAAGACTTTATTGTCGTATATGGCACCAGTTGTAAGTTGAAACTATTTATTTTTGACTGCCCACATCATTTCTGGTTTGGCAGCGGGGAAGTTTGGGAGTCAGCCATGTATCTTCTCAGCTGCATGTGTTTAGCCTTACCAGATGTCACTAGATGCAAACTATGGCAGGAGAACATGACCCAGAAACACATGATGGGGAAAGGGTTGATTGTGGACCCTCACATCTGCCAAACGGTCTCATAATAGTGAGCAGTTACGGTGCTCGACTCTCTGGGATTTAGATCTAGCAATAAAAATCACTGTGGTGTCAACCCCAATTACAGAAAGAGAAAAATGCATAAATAGTGGTGAGATGCCTATTTATCTGCTTTAGATAAATAGGTCTTGACAGCAGCTTATACATGTGTATTTCTTTTACTTACCTCCAAGAAAGCTTTGCCATACAAAGGGTATATTAGGTTTTGTTATACTTTGCACAGAGAAAATAGTACAATTGTTCCGTGATACTGCATGCTTCATTTTGATGCTGTGTTATGTTTAAACAACTTGACCTATCATCTATATCTGTCTGTCTATCATCTATCTACCTACCTACCTACCTACCTACCTACCTACCTATCTATCATCTATCTATCATCTATCATCTGTCTATCTGTCTATCTATATGTGAGGTTGCATTCCTATACTCATTTATCTGGAAGCACCGATGGGAGAGAAATTTGATTTTTAGCAGGTGAACTGACAGCTTCTCTGAATTTTGCAATGCAGTTCTCCAACCAAACAGTATGTTCAAAATGCACATATTAGAGGGAAATGTTAAAAATGCACATATTATCGAACATAAAATGCATTATAGGAGGGAAATGGCTTACAAAATGTGTATTTTATCCAAAATTGCATAAAAAATGTGTTTATTAGGAGAAATGTGCTTTAAATTTTTAATTTTAATTTTTATTTAAAAAATAATAATATCTGCAAATTGCTACAGAAATGTGGAGAACTGAATTAAAGGCTGCAAAAATGAGAACCTGAGAGAATCCCTACCTGGGAGCAGGCCCAATTGAACTAAATGGAACTTACTTCTGCATCAGCATGCATAGACTTGCACTGTTCATTGCCCTGATTCAGCTAGAGGCGACATGCAAGCAGAAACAGCCTCCTGCTTGCATATGCTGAGCTACATGTGCCAATCAGACCTGTGTGCATGATTTACTTTTCTATCCCAGCCACTGGGGCTGTGCACACAAAGGCCTTTTAAAAAGCCCAAAACGCCATTAGTCAGCACTGAGCAATGAAGATCTTATTTTAGTCCTTCTAGTAGCATAGCAATAAAACTGCCAGCACATTTGCAAAGCTAAGCAGGGTCCAGTACGGTTTCAAATTGGATGGGAAACCGTATGTTGAGGTCCTGGACCCTTTGGGTCCTTTCTAAGACTCCAGCTCTAAAATTCTGATTCCCTTTTCTACTCCAAACAACCGATTAGCAGAATTTTAGATTTCAAGAATAAAGAGAGGTCCTGTCATAGCCTGAGATGGGAAAAATATACAGTGGTACCTCGGGTTACATACGCTTCAGGTTACATATGCTTCAGGTTACAGACTTCACTAACCCAGAAATAGTGCTTCAGGTTAAGAACTTTGCTTCAGGATAAGAACAGAAATCGTGCTCCTGTGGTGCGGCGGCAGCAGGAGGCCCCATTAGCTAAAGTGGTGCTTCAGGTTAAGAACAGTTTCAGGTTAAGAACAGACCTTCGGAACAAATTAAGTACTTAACCCGAGGTACCACTGTACTCTAAGCAGAGCTCTGAAGTCAGAGAGGACTTAGCTGTTGAATCACTACAGGAAGCAATAGGGGAAAAAGCTATCCGATAGAGGTGGAATCCCATGGGACAGCAAGGTCTCAGTTTTTTTCTTTTCAAATATTTTATTTATACTTTTCAAGTTTATACATTTCACTAACTTTACAATCATTTTGACATTTCAAAACTTGACTTTCTTCCCCCTCTTTCTGCGGTTCCTTATACAGTGGTACCTCGGGTTACATACACTTCAGGTTACAGACTCCGCTAACCCAGAAATAGTACCTCGGGTTAAGAACTTTGCTTCAGGATGAGAACAGAAATCGTGCTCCAGCAGCGCAGCAGCAGCGGGAGGCCCCATTAGTTAAAGTGGTGCTTCAGGTTAAGAACAGTTTCAAGTTAAGAACGGACCTCCGGAACGAATTAAGTACATAACCAGAGGTACCACTGTATTTATTTTTAATATCTTCTGTATATCCAAATTAACTTAATTTGCTCATTTACTCCTCTTCTTTAAATATATACTCTTATCAAACTGCCGGTTATTAAAATAATCCTGCCAATGTTTTTGTCTATTTGCTATTGATCGGTAAATATTCAATAAACCATTTCCATTCTTTTATAAAAAAGTTTGTTATCTTGATTTCTTATTCCTCCGGTAAGTTTTGCTATTTCTGCATATTCCATAAGTTTTTGCATCTATTCTTCCTTTGCTGGGACTTCTTTCCATTTTGGACTTCTTTCCATTTTGGGGCAAGTAACTTTCTTGCCGCTGTAGTAGCATACATGAATAAGTTTCTGTATAGAGAGCCAGTGTGGTGTAGTGGTTAAGAGAGGTAGACTCGTAATCTGGTGAACTGGGTTCGCTTCCCCGCTCCTCCACATGCAGCTGCTGGGTGACCTTGGGCCAGTCACACTTCTCTGAAGTCTCTCAGCCCCACTCACCTCACAGAGTGTTTGTTGTGGGGGAGGAAGGGAAAGGAGAATGTTAGCCGCTTTGAGACTCCTTCGGGTAGTGATAAAGCAGGATATCAAATCCAAACTCTTCTTCTTCTACAGTTTTGGTAGTTCTATACAGTTTAGGTAGAGGCCTCTGTTTCTTGCACCTTAGTCTCCTCTTCTAATTTCCAAAAAATCATATTTTCCTCTCTGTCCAGAGCTCAGCATCCAGCCTTCTGTATCTCAATTAGGCTATGCCTTGCAGCTCCTATGAGAGATTTCCACTTCTACCTTTCCCTGCAGTTTTGCTCTCTTTCTTTCAAGCCGAGAAGCAATGCTCCAACACTCTATTCAACTTAGCAGTATTCACAGTGGATTCTAAAACACAGTCATCTTGCTTCACATAGATATCTTCCATGTTAGCCAATCACATGAAAACCACTAGAGAACTCTCTAGAATTCAAGAGTCCCTACCAGAGAGGAATGGCAAACTAAGCTCTTAGACTATGCTGAAATGGCAAAACTGACTGGGAAACTCAGAGACCAAGAAGACAAGAAATTCAGGAAAGAATGGGAAAAGTTTATAATTTATTTAGGAGACCACTGTAAGCAGGATTTTAATCCCTCTTATAATATAACAAATATTATTGACAATATGGATAGATACAAAATATAGACTATGAAATAATATGCAGTTGGAAAGGTCGACAGTAGGACCCTTGCAAAGAAGGATAGAACTTTTTTCATGTACGCTACAACAGCAGCAAGAATACTTATCGCAAAGCACTGGAAGACACAAGATCTACCCACCAGGGAAGAATGGCAGATGAAGCTGATGGACTACATGGAACTGGCGGAAATGACTGGCAGAATCCGAGACCAGGGAGAAGAGTCGGTGGAAGAAGATTGGGAAAAATTTAAAGTATATTTACAAAAATATAGCAAAATTAATGAATGTTAGAAGGATGCTGGAATGAAGTTACATGGTTTTAGCAGAAATGTTATAAAGAATTAAGTAAAAAATGGATTGTTAATGGGCTAAAGTGTAAAATTTAAGGTCAGATTGGATTAAGGTAATATATAGAACAAAAATTGAGAAAGATGGAAAGGATTTGCTGAAATAGCTAAATTGAGTTAGAATACAAAAATGGAGGTGCGAGGAGGTCGATGAAACAAGTAAATGAAAGACAAAGACATGGAAATACTGGATGTGTTTTTAAATGTTTTTGGTTTTTAAATGTTTTTGTTTTTTGTTTTTCTTTCTTTCTTTTTTATTGTTGTGCTGTATTGTCTTTTATTCTGCTTTTTATTTATTTTTTGATGTATTGTAACTCTTTATTGTCTCTTTTTTTCTTTTTTTTGTAATTGTTAAACTTTTAATAAATATCCTTTTTTTAAAAAAAAGACAGTAGGGCCCTTGGAGGAGATGAGGGGAAGTTGCGAGATTCAGAGAAATCTCTTTTTATGGATATGTGTTTGGCATTGTAACTAATTTACATTTGTAAAATCAAAAATGTTTTCAAAAAAAGAGAGAACTCTTTAAAATTCAGTTGCCAACCTGAATATAGGATATAGGAAGCCCAGAGAACTTGTTCTTTAGATGTCCCTTTTATGAAGAGGCACGTAGTGAGACCATTGATCCCCTGCTGGTGAGGCTCACTGACTTCCCGGAAAAGCAAAAATTTGACCTTTTCCTGTTTGGCAAAGATCATAAGACGACCCGGATGATCACCAGATTCTGTGTACAGATCTGTAGACGCAGACCATCCCCCAACCCAAACTAGTTCGTTAAGAAAGTCCCCAAATTCGGTTCCATGGGTGACTCTGGGTCATCTCTCTGTGGTAGCGTATCTTAAAGTTTTAAGTGTCTATACACTTATCGTATTTATAAATTTTAAATTTATTGTTGTACGTTGTTTTAAATGTTTGCTTTCCTTCTGGGATTGTACCCCCAAGTGTGTTTTATAAGCTGGTCTCCAACCGTAATAAATTATCCATCTATCTATCATCTATCATCAGTTGCCAACCAATCAATTTAAACACATAGTAATGCATACAAGCATTTACAATTTCAGTGAATTAAATTACTGTACTTAACAAGCTGAGCTTACCCTGCAGCCTATGGATGCAACTGGAAGTTCTTGCGTTTATCCTACAATACACCTGGATATGTGGGCAGTCAATCCTCTTTCTGCTTTTGAGCAGGCTTGAACGGATGAGGCAGCTCTAAGGTGCACCATATGTGCACCTATATACAAAACAATTTCATTAAAACCAGGTTAATCTAAACCTTGGGCCTTTATCCTCTCCAGAGTTCTGCTGCATTCATTTTCTGAAAGGCTGGCCTAGTTATAGAAAGCAGCATGGCCTTGGTAAAATTAAAAATAATTGAGATGTGCTCACAACGCATAGGAACAGGAAAGCCAATGGAAAGGGATTTCAGATGTGTTCAGCTCATCTTTCTTGGTTGTGTAGTATTTCAAATTCTGCGCCGGTGGCGTCGGCAAGATTCTCAGCAAGGATTAAAAGGAAAATGTGAGGACGCTATCACTTTAGGTGGGTTATGAGTTGGATGAGACTAAAAGGAGAATGATTCAGCAATAGAGAAGCTATGGCTTCATTTAACAGAGATGCCTCATTTTGTAAATAGTCAATAAAGTTTATCTTACGGACATCCTGGGTTCTGCAAGTTGTTAATCAGAGCCTAGTCATGACTGTAATTCTGTGTTGTGGGATCAGCAGAAAATAAACCGAGGCAGCTTCTAAGCTACCTGTTTATGAACATTCATCCCGATTTGTTTGCAGGAAGATTAGATGACGCCAGCTGTTTAACAAGCATTCATTCTGATTAGTTTTCTGGGAGGTTAGACGACATAGCATCAAAGCAAGTATTATTCCATATTTTGCATCCCTTTCTTTACGGAAAAAAGTCCAGACTTTGCGGGAAGTGGGTGTGTTGTGCAAGACCTCCCAGCCAACTGTAATTGCACAACCTGAATTGGTTGGGATGTGACTGGATCCCACCTGAAAATAGCGACAATCTGGAGACGCCCCAAGACATTCCTGAGATAAACTTGGAGCTGTTTATTTGTTAGAAAGCTCTCTTGATTAGTTAGAAAGCTCTCTTGAAGACCCGGGGCATAAACTTTGCCCGCTGCCCTCAGAACAACACGTATCTCAACACATTTTGGCCTGGCTCACTCCTCTGTCCTTGAGATAATGATGAAGCAACTGCTTACTGCCTAAAAGCAATATGAAATCTAGGCTGTACTATCTCCCAAACCCGCACCTGGGGTTTGTTGTCACTCAGCTTCCTGCACAAGGGAAGGAGACAGAAAGTCTCGAGATTCACATTGATGTTGCCTGGTGAGCAACCACACATGTTGTATTCAGACCTTGGAGCCCTTTTCAAGAAGGGAAGGGAATAGCAGCACAACATCAGATATGGCTGCCCACAAACCTGGTCCTGAAATTATGCCATTTTAAAGGTAAAGGGACCCCTGACCATTAGGTCCAGTAGTGACCGACTCTGGGGTTGCGGCGCTCATCTCACTCTATTGGCCAAGGGAGCTGGCGTACAGCTTCCGGGTCATGTGGCCAGCATGACTAAACTGCTTCTGGAGAACCAGAGCAGCACACGGAAACACCGTTTCCCTTCCCACCAGAGCGTTACCTATTTATCTACTTGCACTTTGACATGCTTTTGAGCTGCTAGGTTGGCAGGAGCAGGGACCAAGCAATGGGAGCTCACCCCATCGCGGGGATTTGAACCACCTTCTGATCGTCAAGTCCTACAATACTCTGTGGTATGCCATTTTGCAGGATAACAAAATTAGCATTTAAGATATTATCAATCTTAGAAGTCCCCGCTGTTGGTCTTTCTAACTGAGGATCACCAGCTAAAAGCACATTTGATGCTTGCAATGGAATATTGCGCTCACAATTATGCTCTTGTGGGAAAAAACCTGGTAGCGAAGTCCCTTTGCAGCTGAATTGGCCACAACCATTTTTGTTTGTTTGTTTTGGGAAACAACCTGTCTTCTGATAGAATTGGCGCTTTATAGATTTACATAGACAGTGAATTACTGTATTTTTTCCTGTATAAGACTAGGTTTTTTCCCTAAAAAATAATGTCAAAAATTAGCGGGGGTCTTATACACAGATACATCTCTCTCCCACCCCCAATTTTCTTAAATCTGAGTCCCCCAAAATAGCGGGTGTCTTATACATGGAGGCGCCTTATAGACCAAAAAAATATGGTATGTGCTTGATTAAATCTATATCTGATAAAAACGGTGAAGAAAGGAAAAGCCCCTTTCCCAATTCCTTTGAAATCCCAAAAGAAATCATTAAAGGAATTTCAGGCTAGAATGTTTGTCCTTATTTAGGCAAAGGAAGGCATGTTTACATGAAGGTAGTGCACTCAGACAAGAAGCAGGGAAGGAAGTTCAGGAAATTAGCAAGAAGAAAACAGAAAGTATTGTTTTGTTACTAATGAGTTGCTATCTTTTTGTGGCTGTTGACCATATCCTTGACGACAAAGAAGAGTCTACAATCTAAATCAGGATTATGAAAGATATTTGATCCCAGCGGTCTAGCTGCCAGACCCTCTGAGGCAATTCAGACACTGCCTTTTACGTGTTCAAAAACAGTAAGGTGTAAATGAGAGAGACCCATGTCTTGAAATATGAGATATTTATTAAGATTTTTTTAAGGTATTACAATACAAAATGAAAAAGAAAAAACAAACAAAATAAAAATGATTAAAAAAACCACTCCATTTTTCTATTACTTATTTTCCTTAGCTTGTTTCCCGGACCTCCTCATACCTCCCTTTTTTGTATTCCAGTTCAATTTGTTGGCTCAGCAAATCCTTACCCTCTTTGTTTATCCTAATCTTTGGTCTTAAAATAGTAACATTAGATTTTTTCCCTATTAACAACCCATTTTTCATATTCCCTTAAAGCATTACAGCTGGAAACCACTTAATTTCTATCCAACATCATTCTAACATTCATTAATTTTACAATATTTCTGTAGATAGTCTTTAAATTTCTTCCAATCTTCTTCCACCGACTCTTCTCCCTGGTCTCAGATTCTGCCAGTCATTTCTGCCAGTTCCATATAGTCCATCACCTTCATCTGCCATTCTTCCAGAGTGGGTAAATTCTTCCAGAGTGGGTAAATCTTCCGGAGTGGGTATATCTTGAAATATGTATCCGACGCATTGTTTCACATAGCTTCACTGCTACGATTGAAATAAAAGCTTTGGATTTTACTTACGTCTTAAAATTCTAGTAAATATTTTCAGTGCAGTATTCAACTTTTTATTTCACATCTGAGCGACTTATTTCCTCTCCGAAGGCTTTAAAATAACTACCTCGCCTCATTCCCCCCCCCCCACTCAGCACTGAAAGTCAATTGCCTCTGGGGTTTGTAATTTTAGCTGTAGACAGCAATAGAGCAGGAAGTTCAGAACAATATATCCGGCTAATAATCTGGTAGGAAAAAGTGTTGGAAGAAAGGAAATGAGACCGATTAGCTGTTGGATGTCAGCATCTTTGCAGTGAAGAATATTCTTGCACAGGTGTGTAACGACCTTGGGTTTGCTTGTCCAGTCTCCCCAATCAATGGCTTGCTGGCCTAAAATACTCACTATACAGGGCCAAAATCTAAAATAAAGTTTGACCTATTAACACAGTGGGCCTAAGGATGTATAACTCTGTGCTGGATTGGAGCCAGAGTGCAAATGGCAATAAATGAACCTCAACAAACCCTCCAAGTGTCCCTATTTCCCAGGGACAATCTGGGATTTACAGAAGCCGTTCCGGTTTCTCATTTGATCCCAGAATGTCCCACTTTTCCTTAGAACATCCCTATATTCATCAGAGAAATATTGGAGGGTTTGGAAGGGCATCCCTATTTTCATTGGAGAAATGTTGGAGGGTATGGTGTATATGACCCCCCCCCCAAGCCAAAGAGATAGGTAATTATAAAACCTTTAGAAGATATCTGAAGGCAGCCCTGTATAGGGAAGTTTTTTATGTTTAATGTTTTATTATGTTTCTATATATGTTGGAAGCCGCTCAGAGTGGCTGGGGCAACCCATTCAGATGGGTTGTTGTTGTTGTTGTTATTAAATAAGACATCCCTGTTTTCATGTTGGAGTGGTATCACATAATCTGATAACTTCCTTGGTGACTTCCATTGAACTGATGAGTAGAACTTCAGTAGGTAAAGGTAAAGGGACCCATGACCATTAGGTCCAGTCGTGGCTGACTCTGGGGTTGCGGCGCTCATCTCGCTTTATTGGCCGAGGGAGCCGGCGTACAGCTTCCGGGTCATGTGGCCAGCATAACTAAGCTGCTTTTGGCGAAGCAGAGCAGCGCACGGAAACGCCATTTACTTTCCCTCCGGAGCAGTGCCTGTTTATCTATTTGCACTTTGACGTGCTTTCGAACTGCTAGGTTGGCAGGAGCAGGGACCGAGCAACGGGAGCTCACCCCGTTGCAGGGATTCGAACTGCCAACCTTCTGATTGGCAAACCCTAGGCTCTGTGGCTTAACCCACAGCGTCACCCGTGTCCCTTAGAACTTCAGTACTATTATTTTTAAGCCTATCATAGTTTGTTACAAGAAGCAAAATACATCCAGTTGATATTTTGAGGTAAAAGCAGGCTGGAACTGATGTGCCTCTTAGGGCCTCATTCTCATAAACGGCAATGAGATTGCAATGAGGTCTGGACTGTACTACTTCAGATTGTAGGTGGGAGCTCTTGCGGCTCCCATGAAATTCTGTGTACAGCATGTCAGAAAGAAGACCACACAGGGCATTTACTACTTAATATTGTGTTTCTTATTTATAGGCAGTAGTTTATATGAGGGAAGACGCCAGCCATGCACTCCTCTATTTGCAGTGGTACACTCCAGCTATCGTTTTACCATGTGATGAGCTGCTTGTCTAGACAGCTTGTTCTTTTCAATAGCTGTTTTAAAAGCATCAATTTATTATTAGCAGAGCATTATGTAGCCTGTTAAAATGGACATGTCCATAAAATGTTGTCTGTTTAAGCACAGTGGATAATGTTGCACAGAATTAATTTTGTATTTCAATTAGCAATGATACTCAAATGTGAGGTGGGCAACTGGACTCCTAGTCTACATATGGATGGAGGGGATGCGGGTGGCGCTGTGGTTTAAACCACTGAGCCTCTTGGACTTGCCGATCATAAGGTTGGCGGTTCAAATCCCTGTGATGGGGTGAGCTCCCATTGCTCTGTCCCAGCTCCTGCTAACCTAGCAGTTCAAAAGCACACCAGTGCAAGTAGACAAATAGGTACCACTGTGGTGGGAAGGTAAATAGTGTTTCCGTGTGCTCTGGTTTCCGTCATGGTGTCCCATTGCACCAGAAGCGGTTTAGTCATGCTGGCCACATGACCCAGAAAAGCTGTCTGTGGACAAACGCCAGCTCTCTTGGCCTGAAAGCAAGATGAGCGCCGCAACCCCATAGTCGTCTTTGACTGGACTTAACCGTCCAGGGGTCCTTTACCATTACCTTTACCTTACATATAGATGGAACTGGGGAAAAAACAGAACAAGAAGTGATGCTCAAACTAATGTGTCGTAGATACCTCCTTCCCTTAATCAAAATGAAACCTGAGCGTTGTACTACAGAAAGCAGGTGATCTTGGATCCTAGGAAGGATGATGTGATCTCAGTCACCTCTACCCGAAAATGCACAAACTCCATCCAGTTATTGTACCACATCATTTACTGGAAGATCCATGATTTAATTCTAGCTCCTGATCTGCTGTAGTATTTTTTTTATACAAGGAAATACAGCTCAGCATTGTAGCTTTTGTTGACTGCTGAAGCCATGATGTAACTTTCTGACGTCTCAAAAGGCAGCACCTCTTAATTATAGCATCAAAGTTGTTTTCACATTTATTAATTCGTAATTCCAGTAACCCTGTGTGATTTCCCCATAATGCAGAGTTGGAGACTGAAGCTGAGGGAAAGAAGGGTTTGTCTGAAGCTGCCTACCGAGTTATTAGCAGAGATGAAAGTCAAACCATTGGCTTCTTAATTAGCTGTGCAGTCTCTGAGCTACTCCAATATTATACATATTCTGCATTGCTCCCCTTCCTTGATTGCTGAAAGATTCAAACCCATAATTAGTTCTTAATTCCTTTCCTAAAAAGGTAAAGGTACCCCTGCCCGTATGGGCCAGTCGTGCCCGACTCTAGGGTTGCGCGCTCATCTCGCTCAAGAGGACAGGAGCCAGCGCTGTCCGGAGACACTTCCGGGTCACGTGGCCAGCGTGACAAAGCTGCTCTGGTGAGCCAGCACCAGCGCCGCACATGGAAGCGCCGTTTACCTTCCCGCTATAAAGCGGTCCCTATTTATCTACTTGCACTTAGGGGTGCTTTCGAACTGCTAGGTGGGCAGGAGCTGGGACCGAACGACGGGAGCTCACCCTGCCGCGGGGATTCGAACCGCCGACCTTGCGATCAGCAAGTCCTAGGCACTGAGGTTTTACCCACAGCGCCACCCGCGTCCCTACAGCGCCACCCGTGTCTTTGCCAGTTTTAGGTAGTACCACTACTAATACACAGAGGCAATTCAATCCAGGAAAATGTACCTTTGCTTTTGATGTAAGTCCATAGCAAAGTGGTTTACTTAAATTTTCTTTGCATCTTACCATTTTTGATGACCCAACAATTTGGTTTTGGATCTAACTTTAAATTGAAGCAGGGTAGATTATATTGGACTACCCAGTTTGTTATGGTTTTATTTTTCATTGGCCATAGTTGTGCTGAGGATATTCTGAGCCTCTACACACCCTCAAACATCGCAGTTCAAAAGCACAACAGTGCAAGTAGATAAATAGGTACCACTACGGCGGGATGTTTCCATGCACTGCTCTGGTTTCTCCAGAAGCATCTTAGTCATGCTGGCCACATGACCCGGAAAAACTGTCTGTGGACAAATGCCGGCTCCCTCGGCCAGTAAAGCGAGATGAGCGCCGCAACCCCAGAGTTGTTCATGACTGGAGTTAACTGTCAGGGGTCCTTTACCTTTACTTTTAAGACAGGATAGAAATCTATAAAATAAAGCAACATAAAATAATGCACCAGTGTTCTGAAGGGACTCAAGTAAGACGACTGGTATTTTTTTATTTGTCTCACAGCTATTGTTTGACAAGCTGCAGGATGCTCTTCCTCTGAAGACTCAATACAGATGGAACACCTTAGTTATCCAAAAGCACACACTCATACATTCAATTTCTATACCACTTTACTGCAAAAAAATATATGCTCAATGTGGCTTAGAACAAATAAAAAAAGTGCAATTCAAGCAAACGCTACAAAACAATTTTGCAATAGTATACCAAAACAACAACATGGCAACAGTTTCATAGTGAAACAAAAATATAATGAGATACAAAAAGCCACATTTCAATACTATAAATATAGCAGGATTATTTAGTCAACATCCAATAGCAAAATCGGCAAAGGAGCTTCGTCTTAGAAACATCACTCCCATTTTGTTGCTCACAGTCCCTCCCACAGTGGTTTCTTATAAGGCTTCCCAACGAAAGAAATCTACCAAACTAGGTTTCACCATCCAGTTTGATTTTTTTGGGTGTCTCATTATAATGTATATTCCATTGGCATCTAATAATAATAATAATAATAATAATAATTTATTATTATTATTTATAGCCCGCCCTCCCCAGCCAAGACACGGCTGGGGCGGCTAACAACCAATAATAAAAACAAGTTGATTAAAATACGATTTAAAAGATTAAGATACAACATTAAAACATTAGGGTGCAATCTCTTAATAGGAGGAGAAAGGAAAAAGAAAGAGGGGGAGGGAATCAAATTGGCTCCAAGCCAAAGGCCAGGTGGAACATCTCTGTCTTACAGGCCCTGCGGAAAGAGATCAGATCCCTGGTCTCATGAGACAGAGCATTCCACCAGGCAGGAGCCAGTGTTGATAAGGCCCTGGCTCTGGTTGAGGCTAATCTAACTTCCTTAGGGCCCGGGACCTCTAGGGTGTTGCTATATATGGACCTTAAGGCAGTGGCGTAGCGTGGGGGGTGCAGGGGGGGGGCCGGCCGCACCGGGCGCAACATCTGGGGGTTAGGGTTAGGGGGCGCAAATCCACGGGTTAGGGGGCGCAAATTACTTGCCTTGCCCCGGGTGCTGACAACCCATGCTACGCCACTGCCTTAAGGTCCTCCGTGGGGCATACCAGGAGAGGCGGTCCCGTAGGTATGAGGGTCCTAGGCCGTGAAGGGCTTTAAAGGTCAAAACCAGCACCTTAAATCTGACCCTGTACTCCACCGGGAGCCAGTGCAGCTGGGAAAGCATTTGTATGGAAAAGCATATGTATCTGATGACATTTGTATCACTTTTTGTATGTGTTGCTTATTCCAAAAGACGAGTTTCTCAATGACATTCAAAAACTGGGTCATAAATTTGATTGTACTCGCTGCCAAATTTACGGTCAGAAACTGGGTGACGGCAGTCTGTCCTTGGAATGACCATAAAAGGAGATCTCTGATTTTGAGAGGGGGGCTATATAATCTGCTTGGGTGAAAGTTGCAAATAATTCTAAACAGCTGTCACAATGAGCGACTAGCCCCAAGGTAAGGGAGTAATAAGTGCTGTGCACATCCTTTCTCAACCATGACCTTCAGGCACAGCAGAGACATTGAAAACAGTCCCATGGCCTATTAATCTGCTTCTATTCTAACAGCGAGGGGCCCTGCACAGCACAAACCACTGCCCCCCTTTTAAGAAGTTGCATATCTTGCATTCCCTTCTCCGCCCAATGCCGCCAATACCTACTTGGGTAAAATTCACAAGCAAAGCAGTGGAAACAAATATAAGTGTGGTAAGAGAAGCTACATATGCTGGCATGGATTAGGAAGATTAAAGGAATCCTGCTAATCCGTACCAGCAAATGTCACTCCCACTAAACATGAAAGCCAGATTGATTCCTCTTTGACACATCTGAGGCTGATACGCTAAGTTGGCAACAGCTGCAGCGCCTTCAAGGCCACCCATTACAACCTAGTCTCCCAAGGATGAAATGTATTATTTCCTGTTCTCGAGCTCTGGGATTTTCTAGTCCAAAATGTATCTCTTTGATGAAATGCAGGCTGCGAACGATCTTGCTGATCCGGTAATTCAGTCTTCCCTGGAAATTTTTCGCCTCCTTGAGAACTTTGTCGCTCAGACAGAGGGATGCCTGTAAACCCCGCAATGTGTAAAACTCCATCCCTTAACCATACTTAAACTGTGTGACTAGTGAGGAGAGTGAGTGATGCCAGGATTACTGTCTCAGAAATATCCCCAGCCACAATTGCATCCATCACCCAGTGAGTCAGTATCATCGTAACTACGAAGAACTGGAACAATAGCATGTGCAACATGAATACAGCAGACGTTTCCATGATAACTACATACAGTCTAAACTTATTGTGTATTTTACTTTTTACTTTCCTTGTAAGGGCCATAATCTATTTCCCAACCTATGATTTGGAAGGAAAACCTCACTCCTTTTGTTTTGTTTCTGACTGTCAGAGCTGAGGGAGAAATGTGTAATTTGTAGTTCATCTGGGGAAATTGCCCGTTGCCAGACTGACTTCTGTTTTCTGCATTCCGTCAAAGCTGCTCTTCCTCAGAACAATGGACAAATCTTCTCAATGTTAAATTTAAAAGTCTCTCTCTATCGTAATCTTTGTTCTCTCCCCCCCCATGCCTGTTCAACTCCCTCCATACCCTAGTGAGCCTCTTGGGCTTGCCGATCAGAAGGTTGGCAGCTCGGATCCTGAGCTCCCATTGCTCTGTCCCAGCTCCTGCCAACCTAGCAGTTCGAAAGCACACCAGTGCAAGTAGATAAATAGGTACCACTCCGGTGGGAAGGTAAACGGCATATCCGTGCACTCTGGTTTCCGTCACGGTGTCCTGTTGAACCAGAAGCGGTTTAGTCATGCTGGTTACTGAGTCTTTACATTGCCCTTTTAAAAGGCTGACAACTAAGCAGAGCTTGGGCAAATGACTGGTGGGTACAGAAGAGCTGTAGTAACTTCGGAAGAGAGCGCCAGTCCTATATCTGAAATGGTAGTCAGCCATCGATCCCATTTCTACAGGGGGATGAACAGAGGGAGAAAGAAACTGCTGGCATTTTGCATTTGTAGCTATTAGAAGAATTTCAAAACTGGTGCCAAGTAAGTATATACTCAGGAGCCCCAGCAGAAAAAGTAGGTGTTGAGTGGATCAGTCAGCATGACCTACAACCCAGAATGTTTTGAAAACCACCCAGGTACAGGATCTCCAAACACATTCACTAACCCACCTCTGCCACTGAGAATGGAACGACACACTCCCAGAGCAAAGAGGAATAAGACAGCATTGTTTCTTCTCAGTGCTCTACACAGAAGCCATGTTTAAAAATAAAATCACAGAAAAGAAAACGCTGTTAAAGAAATCATAGCCCGGTTATGCTTTAGGTGACCTTAAATCCCCCTGACTCTGAAAATGAGTGACGTGAGTAAGACATTCAAACCCCAGAGGCGATTTTTCTTCCCCTCCTCATCTTAGTCTTTTGCATCCAGACTATTCACAAATCTTTCCTTTCTTAATGCTCTCTTTTAATTTCTGAAAGAAAGTTCACAAAGGCTGAATTGATTTTTTTTTTTTAAGGCCAATTCCAGCAGGGAAAAAAGATGGAGACTGGATAGTTCTCAGTTATGGAACAGACCAACAAAGAGAATATTGTCCTTGTTTGAGTAAGTTTACCCAGAATACTTTGCTTTCACTGTGCATGTATATTATGTTTAACAGCACAATGGAAAATCAGTTGCAGAAACATTGCTGGATTTATATTCTTGGAATAAAATAGTCCCTTGGGATTTGTTGTCATTGACCTCTACGCATATCCCACAAAAGCAACAACTGAAAATGACTTGATTATGTCTTATTAGCTACCTATAAAAGTCAATGAGGCAGCTTAGAAATACAAATAAGAGGCACTTATATTTTATTTACTGCAAAAAGTTATCTGCAGCTCATTTACCAACTCCATGTCTCTTTCACAGACAAATCTATCCCCAGCACTGCTACTGAGAAAAATCTGTGGGAAAGATATAAGAACAAATGTCTCATTTTCTTTTAAGAGGTAGCCCTGTTTCAATTATCATATTCAGAACACTTGCATAAGGTGCTTTGAAGTAGGCCGATGGTGTAAAACAAATAAGCCACCTCACTGAAATAATAAAACATTACTTTCAAGTCAGTGACTCCAAACTAGCTACAGTTAGTTATGACTAAATTCCACAAAAATCAATAGGATGTGCTCTTCCTTTCTGAAAAATATAGTTGGCATCTGTATCGGATTTGAAATGATATCATGGTGATTTATAAATGAAAAATATCAAGTTACAATTAGCACTCCTGTGAGTCACCTGTTCCATTCGTTACAATGGCACACAGTGTATGGCTCCCTATTCATGTCTACTCAGAGGTAAGTCCCTTTGATACCTGGGGGTTAAGCCTATTGATCTCCATGGGACTGCTGAGTAGACACGCAAGTATTGCAGTGCATATCACAAAGTGCTACATCAGCAATTACAAAAGAAGCCCCCTGAAGTGCCACAAATCCAACAATTGGAAAATGTTGATGACTTCTCCTACCTGGGCAGCTATCTTTTCACAAGGGAAGACATGGATGCCAAAATCCAGCATCGCCTGAGCTCTGTGAGTGCAGCTTTCTCCAGAATGAAGTGCAGAGCGTTTGAGGACCGGGACACTTGCAGGGAAACCAGAATGCTTGTTTACAAAGCTATTGTACTACCAACCTTACTGTATGCTTGTGAAAAATGGACCACTTATAAATGCCAACTCCTTGAAAGATTCCATCAACAGCGTCTCCAAGAAATTTTATACATCACTTGGGAAGATAGGCAAACTAGTGACAATTCACCTGCCTTCCCAGTTGATGTATATTTTTATTTTTGGCATATTGCAAGGCTCCTGGCTGCAGATTCTTGGGAAATGAGTGAACAAGGAATACCTAAGAGTGAACAAGGAATACCAGAACCTTTGCAAAAACGTGGATGGTTCTCAGAAATCATCGGGGAAAGTGTTCGTTTGTGTGAGAGAAAAGGATCTCCCTGAAGCTAAACGGTGTTCTGGAAGCCCGAGGGCCAGGGAGCAGACTTCTTCTGGGACAAGGCCTCCCTTCTTAGAGAGAGAGATGCCTCGTATTTTGGGATCAGTGGCCGACAAACAAAACCAATGTTCTAAAACAGGGCTACTTGTGGTGCCAGGTGGACCTCTTTGGGGAGAGAGCATTCCGCAGCTGAGGCCACCACTAAAATGGCCTGTTCTTTCTGTTGCTGCTTGTATCTATGGATGATTTGTTGGATGGTTTAGCTAATATATATCTAAAGATTTATTGTGTTTCAGTGATTTTACTCATGAACTGCCTTGAGAAGTTAACACAGTGGTACCTCGGGTTAAGAACTTAATTCGTTCCAGAGGTCTGTTCTTAACCTGAAACTGTTCTTAACCTGAGGTACCACTTTAGCTAATGGGGCCTCCCGCTGCCGCTGCGCCACCACTGCACCATTTCTGTTCTCATCCTGAAGCAAAGTTCTTAACCTGAGGTACTATTTCTGGGTTAGTGGAGTCTGTAAGCTGAAGCGTCTGTAAGCTGAAGCGTCTGTAACCCGAGGTACCACTGCACACAAATGCCTAAATTAATAAAGCATTTCTTTTCATTATAACTGCATGTTATAATTTCCAATTGGGTGAAATCAGTCACAAGAGTACTGTAGGAAGAAGGAAGAATAAGCAATTCTATAGAACAATTGGAAAACAATGGCACTAAGGTGAACTGAAAAATAGGTGAATAGTGATACTATCTACACATTTCACACTCAAAATCAACAGTGGTAGAAATGTGGCAGTACCTGGACTTTTTATCCTTTCAAAGTCTCAACGAGGATTGAAGCCAAAGAATAAATCTACCTCAGCCTTGGTGCTCATAATGTCAAAGTTGCAGATTCGATCCCTGTATGGGACAGCTGCATATTTGGGTTGGACTAGATCAGGCTTCCTCAAACTTGGCTCTCCAGATGTTTTGAGACTACAATTCCCATCATCCCTGACCACTGGTCCTGTTAGCCAGGGATCATGGGAGTTGTAGGCCAAAAACATCTGGAGGGCCAAGTTTGAGGAAGCCTGGACTAGATGATCCTCAGGGTCCCTTCCAACTCCATGAATCTGTGAACTGTTTGGTGAACATCTGCTTGATCCAGGGGTAGGCAACCTAAAAAGGGATGTGGGTGGTGCTGTGGGTTAAACCACAGAGCCTAGGGCTCGTCGATCAGAAGGTTGGCGGTTCGAATCCCCGTGACGGGGTGAGCTCCCATTCCTCGGTCCCTGCTCCTGCCAACCTAGCAGTTCGAAAGCATGTCAAAGCGCAAGTAGATAAATAGGTACCGCTCTGGCGGGAAGGTAAACAGTGTTTCTGTGCGCTGCTCTGGTTCACCAGAAGTGGCTTAGGCATGCTGGCCACATGACCCGGAAGCTGTACGCTGGCTCCCTCGGCCAATAAAGCGAGATGAGCGTCGCAACCCCAGAGTCGGTCACGATTGGACCTAACAGTCAGGGGTCCCTTTTACTTTACCTTCAGGCAACTTAAGGCCCATGGGCTGGATGCGGCCCAATCACCTTCTCAATCCGGCCCATGGATGGTCTGTGAATCAGCGTGTTTTTACATGAGTAGAATGTATCCTTTTATTTAAAATGCATCTCTGGGTTATTTGTGGGGCATAGGAATTTGTTCACCCCCCCCCCCAATATAGTCAGGCCCACCACATGGTCTGAGGGACGGTGGACCAGCCCACGCCTGAAAAAGGTTGCTGACCCCTGGCTTAATCCATTTTAATCAGATACTTGAATTCTGGTTTGGGTGCATCTCAAATGTAGGTCGTGGATCCTCACAGATGTCAGATGCTCTCTGAAATCCAGCTAATACCGCGAATGTCAAAAAGACCTTTGTCATAAATTAATTGAAAATCTCTCAATCTCATGTGACTCAAATAGCTGAAAGCTCTCCCAGCTTGTTGAAGGGTGTCCATGCCTGCAGTGTTCACAAAAGAAGTATTAATGCAACTCTTGCTTTTGGTTATTTTCTCAGATTGTGTAAGACTTGAGTCATTGTTGATGCTGCCTCTGAACTTCAGCTCTGGTCATTTCATGTCACCAGGGTTGCAGGCAGAAAGAAGAGGGGACTGCCCTGCCAAAATCCTGAGAATTCCAGCTCTTGGTTTGTTTTTTTAAATTCCAGCCAAGATGTTTTACATGGACAGCAACTGGTGAGCATCTAGGATTGCCAACTTTTCTGAACTGAGCGGGACTTACCATACTTTAATGCCCATTTCATCCCCAGGAAGGCTTGCTAATATCAAAGAGTTCAGGAGTCTGGAGGAGTGGGTGGCTGTTTCATTTTCAAAACAAGATTGAGGAACATGTAATCTCTAAGAATGTCCATGGCATAAGATTGCAACATTTACTACAGCTTCAGTCATGTGTGTAGGACCAAACCAAATTACAATTCCCAGGGGGCAATGAGATAATGTCCATGTGGCAGCTCCATCAGCACTGAAGCACCAACTTTATGTACCAGGGAGAAACAGATGAGCTTTTTCTGAAGTGTCTCTGAGAAAGCTCAGAAATACCTAGCCAATTCTGAATCAAACTGAAGGAATATCATCCATAACTGGTTCCAATAATCACAGGGTCAATTCCAACTCTACAGTTCAATGAAGGAATCTCAGCTAAAGCATCCATGACAGATGACCATCCAACCTCTGCTTAGAAACCTCCAAGGAAGTAGAGTCCGCCACCTCCTGAGGGAGTCTGCTTCACTGTCAAACAGCTCTTACTGTCAGGAATTGTTTTCTTATGTTTAGTCAGAATCTTCTTTCTTGTAACTTTAAGCTCCTAGCCTCTGGAACAGGAGAAAAGAAGCTTGCTCCATCTTCCATGTGACAGCCCTTTAGATACTGTGGAACACCCTCCCACCAGATGTCAAAGAGAACAACAACTACCAGACTTTTAGAAGACATCTGAAGGCAGCCCTGTTTAGGGAAGCTTTTAATGTTTGATGGATTACTGTATTTTAATATTTTGTTAGAAGCCATCCAGAGTGGCTGGGGAAGCCCAGCCACATGGGTGGGGTATAAAATAATAATAATAATAATAATAATAATAATAATAATAATAATAATAATAATGATAAAAGATGACTGTATCTGCTCTCAGTCTCTTCTTTTCCAAGCTAAACATACCCAACACCCTCAACCTTTCCTCATAAGGCTTGGTTCCTTGATGATCTTGGTTGCCAGTGTGGTGTAGTGGTTAAGAGAGGTAGTCTCGTAATCTGGTGAACCGGGTTTGCGTCCCCGCTCCTCCACATGCAGCTGCTGGGTGACCTTGGGCTAATCACACTTCTCTGAAGTCTCTCAGCCCCACTCACCTCACAGAGTGTTTGTTGTGGGGGAGGAAGGGAAAGGAGAATGTTAGCCGCTTTGAGACTCCTTAAAGGGAGTGAAAGGCGGGATATCAAATCCAAACTCTTCTTCCTCTGCACGTGTTCCAGCTTGTCAACACCCTTCTTAAATTGTGGCACCCAGCGTCTTCCCCTTGCCTGCTTTGGTCAGTTTTTACTGCTGCTCTCATCCCTAACACAAAGTGCATTTAAACCCTATGTTGAAGCGCAGCTGGGCCATAAGACTTCTTTTTAGGGCGACGCTGTGTTTTCATTTCGCCCCCGTCTGATTCTGTGTGTTGAATTTTCACAACAATGCTCGAAGAATTCAGCCAATGTTATGGGGAAAGTTCTCAATTCACACAGCTGCAAGAATCCATGTTATTCCAGAATTTGGCACATTAGAATAGACTCTACAGATGTAGAACTATGACAGCTGCATCTAATCAGGACTTCAAAGTTAGTGCAATTTGGCTTTGCATTTCCCTTTTCTTTCTGTGCATATTCCCTTTTTTCTGGTGGAGAGGTGCCGCAGAGCATCACAGACTGGAAGATGACATAAAACCTTTATAGTCTGATCCAATGTACGAATGTAATACAAAATAATTTGGGGGGCTGTTTATGAAGTCAGCAGGGACGCGGGTGGCGCTGTGGTCTAAACCACAGAGCCTAGGAATTGCCGATCAGAAGGTCGGTGGTTCGAATCCCCGCGACAGGGTGAGCTCCCGTTGCTCGGTCCCTGTTCCTGCCAACCTAGCAGTTCAAAAGCACGTCAAAGTGCAAGTAGATAAATAGGTACCACTCTGGCGGGAAGGTAAACAGCGTTTCCGTGCGCTGCTCTGGTTCGCCAGAAGCGGCTTAGTCATGCTGGCCACATGACCTGGAAGCTGTACACCGGCTCCCTCGGCCAATAAAGCGAGATGAGCGCCGCAACCCCAGAGTTGGCCACGACTGGACCTAATGGTCAGGGGTCCCTTTACCTTTACCTTATGCAGTCAGCAGAATTGAGTGCTAAAGCTTTTATGGAATACACTATCTCATCTCCAGCTATGTGTGTGACGCAGTGTTGCACTCTTTTTTATATTTCCCCATCAAAACTCTCCTTGCACAGAAAAAAATGCAATGTCAAGGAGAACAGTTAAGCCTGGTTTTCTCCTTGATTTGCTACTTTTTGTTTGTTTCCTCTTCATGGGGGAGCATTCAAGCCTGCGACAACCCCACCCCAAACTGAGGGCCGTTTGCTTTCCCTGTAAATGTTTGCCTTGATTTTCATTCTTCTCTGAACTGTTCGAATTTATTGATTTTATGCAATAGGAATAGATTTTTCTTGTTTATGCTCCTTTGCATGCGTTTTTCACAGCGCTTGGTTGATGCATGAATTTCTAAAAAGCATAAAGCATTTTTTAAAAGCACCCTCTGCAATCTACAAAGGAGAACTTTAGATCAATTGCAACCATTAAATACAAGCCCATTTGTATCAATTCCAGTAGAGTGGTACCTCGGGTTACATACGCTTCAGGTTACAGACTCCATTAACCCAGAAATATTGCTTCAGGTTAAGAACTTTGCTTCAGGATGAGAACAGAAATTGTGCTCCGGCGGCGCGGCGGCAGCAGCAGGCCCCATTAGCTAAAGTGGTGCTTCAGGTTAAGAACAGTTTCAGGTTAAGTACGGACCTCCGGAACAAATTAAGTACTTAACCCGAGGTACCACTGTATATCATCAGCTGGAATGGCAAAGGAGCCCAGCCTTAAGGCAGAGAGAACTGAGTAGTTAATTCTGATGGTAACAGGCTACTGATTGGAGCACATGTTAAAGGCAGTTCCCAGGACGGTGGCTGTGCCAGATCTGTAGAATAGGGACAAGAAAACAAAAAGCATATTTGGAGCACATGTCCATGGCATCTATTAATCCATCTTGACAAATAATGATAGTATGATTATCACAGCCTTCACGCCTCCAGCAGCCTTCTGCTAATCTAACTTCTCAATCTGAGCTTGTTTTCCAGGTCATCAATTCAATTTATCAACACTTTGTAGTCTTCATTAACCTCCGCATTGTGTCCGTCTGCTGTTATTCTCGTGCACTGCCTGTTTCCTTAGGCCTCCAATAACCTTGAAACATAGCTATAGAAGCCCTCAAGTTTGTGGTCGGGTGCTTATGGGGCAGTCTGCAATTATTATTATTATTATTATTATTATTATTATTATTATTATTATTATTATTATTATACTGCTGAATACCCGGAGGTCTCAGGGCGGTTCACATAAAAGATATAACATATATAATCATATATATCACAACATATATAATAAAAAAACCACCCATAACCCAATAACATAATAACAACATATATAATCAGAATAAAAACAACAACCCAATAACACCTCCCCCCCCAAAAGAGCCACATTTTAAAAGGGTAAGGAAAAGGTAAAGGGACCCCTGACCATTAGGTCCAGTTGCGGACGACTGTGGGGTTGCGGGGCTCATATTGCTTTCAGGCCGAGGGAGCCGGCGTACAGCTTCCGGGTCATGTGGCCAGCATGACTAAGCCGTTTCTGGCGAACCAAAGCAGCGCACGGAAACTCCCTTTACCTTCCCGCCAGAGCGGTACCTATTTATCTACTTGCACTTTGACGTGCTTTCGAACTGCTAGGTTGGCAGGAGCAGGGACTGAGCAACGGGAGCTCACCCCATCGAGGGGATTCGAACCGCCAACCTTCTGATTGGCAAGCCCTGGGCCTCTGACTGTTCTTATCCATCCAGGGGTCCTTTACCTTTTTATTGACCTTTTAAATATAGGAATGTAATGACTGCAACCTATATACGGTATTTTTCGCTCTATAAGACGCACCAGATAATAAGACGCACCTAGTTTTTGGAGGAGAAAAACAAGGAAAAAAATATTCTGAATCTCGGAAGCTAGAAGAGCAAGAAGGATTGCTACGCAGTGAAAGCAGCAATCCCTCTTGCTGTTCTGGCTTCTGGGATAGCTGCGCAGCCTGCATTCGCTCCATAAGACGCACATACATTTCCCCTTACTTTTTAGGAGGGGAAAAATGAGTCTCATAGAGCAAAAAATACGGTAACATAGGAAAGCATATTTCTGTTATATAAGGCGGCATACAAATATAATGATGATGATGATGATGATGATGATGATGATGAAGAAATATCCATTTTTTCATTGTTTGTAATGCCTCCTGTGCCTATTTTCCACTTGTCTCTCAAACACCGTCATGCATAAATTATGTGCTTGACCTAATCGGTTTTTTTGCCATTGTATCAATTCTATCTCTGCGCTTCCACATGTCACCTGTAAACCTCAGGCCTAGTTTAACAAGCAGTTGTTTCTGGATTGCTGGAATGTTAATAAACATTCCACAACACCTCGATAGCTGAGCAAATTGCAAGGAGGGTGAAACACAGCTTGCAATCTTCTTTTCACAACATCTTGTTGTGGATTAAAAAAAGGGAAAAAAGATCTGGAATATTTTAAATCCAGAAGAACTTTTTTTAAAAAAATCTATGTATTCTCCTCTCATGGAGATGTGTTTATAGCAAAATTTATGCACAAGGCCTGGAATATTTCTCTCAGATGTATAGCAGGTTCCCACAGCACAATACCTTGACGCTTGCCAGATTTCATGCGGAAATCTAGCCAGGAAGTCAGTGCATCGGGGAGCTATAACTCTTGGTAGGCTTCCTCTTCAGCTGCTTCTGAGGTAGTTCCTACAGTCACACTTGCAGGAGGAGAGCCAGAAAGCAATTCTGTACATGAGGAACTGCAGGTAGGAAACTTGTGACCACCCTCCCTCCTTTTCGAGGGTAGTATTCAAGGCACTGAGCCTCTTGGGCTTGCCGATCGGAAGGTTGGTGGTTCGAATCCCCGTAATGGAGTGAGCTCCTGTTGCTCTGTCCTAGCTCCTGCCAACCTAGCAGTTCAAAAGCACGCCAACACAAGTAGATAAATAGGTACCACTGCGGTGGGAAGGTAAATGACGTTTCCATGTGCTCTGGTTTCTGTCATGGTGTCCAGTTGCTCCTGAAGTGGTTTCTTCATGCTGGCCACATGACCCGGAAAGCTGTCTGTGGACAAATGCCAGCTCCCTCGGCCTGAAAATGAGGTGAGTGCCGCAACCCCATAGTCGCCTTTGACTGGACGCAGGGGCGGAGGAAGGGGGGTGCGGTGGGGGTGGTTAACCCCAGGTGTCACAACTGAGGGGGGGGGGTGACCAAATGTCGGGCGGCACTCACCGCGGGGCCTGCAGCATGCCCAAGCCATGCGTCTCTCCTGGGAGTGATGCAGTGATTTGGGTGCCCGCAGGCTCCACGCTGCCTCAGCTGTAGGTTGGCTGAGTAGGAGGAGGCAAGCAGACCCCTTGGACGCCCTGTGGAGCGTCCTGCCCCGGCTGGCCCTGCCCCATGGGTGACTGGCCCCACCCCAGGCACAGGGCATGCATGCCACCCTAGGCGCCCAATCGGCTTGCTTCGCTGCTGACTGGACATAACCATCCATGGGTCATTTACCTTTTTTCAACCTATTATTATTATTATTACAGTGGTACCTCTGGTTACGTACTTAATTCGTTCTGGAGGTCTGTTCTTAACCTGAAGCACCACTTTAGCTAATGGGGCCTCCCGCTGCTGCCACCGCGCGAGTTCTGTTCTCATCCTGAAGCAAAGTTCTTAACCTGAGGTAATATTTTGGGTTAGCAGAGTCTGTAACCTGAAGCGTATGTAACCCAAGGTACCACTGTAGTATTATTATTAGTGCTATTTTTCTAGAAGAAGAGGTGCCTTGTTCTCTTACAATGGCAATGGTGCCCACCTGAGAGGTGCCAGAACTGAAAAAAGCCATGATGATGATGATGATTATCCTATGCACACTCAGTGCAATTTATTTCTGAGCAGAGCACACTGTTAAAATGCCAGCAGCTTGCATAGCATAAGGAGCACATTGGACACACTTTTGATATAATGCTAGATTTTAGATTTACGAGGAGCAAAAAAGGAGAAGTTGCTTCCTTCTGGCCGGCTGGCTTGGCGCCAGTGAAGGAGAAGTGGTCCACATGTCTGAATGTTCATCACCTGACTGTTCAAAGTTTGATGCCATGCAGCTGGATGGATGAAGTGATTACATTGAAAAGCATCGCCCTGGAGCTGACCCGGGAATAGAAGTGATAGTTTTGTGATGGTAAGGCAGAGCAGTTGATCTTGTAGTCAGCCTACAGGTATGATATAACCCAACCCAAAGAGAGGGACACATGGATTAGAGTGATTTGGGGTTTCACAATACACTTCTGTTTATACTCCCATCTCCTTCAAACAAGCACAATAACCTGCTGCAGCCAGATTATGTAACTTGAGCAATAAAACTCACAGTGGTAGGTCTTTGTTATGAAAGTCAGGGCTGTAGCCAAAACAGCAGCTCTAACTTTAGTCATTAAAATGTGTGTTTCAAATCCTGGGAACGAAACACTTCAAAATTCATGGAGCATTTATCACAGGCTAAAATATAAAATCTGTAACTGCCGTGTTTGGCCTTTCCATCATAATCCAGAGCTCAGGCTTGCTGAAGCTTTTTTTGCGCTGCTGACTAATAACTTCCTTGAATTTAAAGCAATCCTAGCATAGGAAGAAGACTCAGAAGACTCCAGTATACCACTGAGCTTCTTTTATCACAAGACCACATGAGTTGTGCTTAATCATTTATTCCAGCATATCTGGAAGATTTACTGCTCATTTTGGAAGCCCTGAGAGGGGTGGTAAAATCAGTTCACCAAAGAGCTATTTTCCCCATGGGGTTCATCAGATCTGGGTGGAAATAATATTTTTACCAGATTAAAAAAATAAAATAAAATCTGGTTCTCATGCCAAAACTTCCCAGGTTCACTTTCTTTGAGGCATTTCAAAGAAATAAGTCAAGTCAAAGGCGACGATTGCAGCACTCATCTCGCTTTCAGGCTGAGGGAGTCAGCGTTTGTCCACAGACAGCTTTCCGTGTCATATGGCAAGCATGACTAAACTGCTTCTGGTGCAACGGAATCCAGAGCGCACAGAAACACTACCTTCCCACCACAGCAGTACCTATTTATCTACTTGCACTGGTGTGCTTTCAAACTGCCAGGTTGGCAGGAGCTGGGACAGAGCAATGAGAGCTCACGCTGTTGTGGGGATTTGAACCGCCAACCTTCAGATCAGCAAGCCCAAGAGGCTCAGTGGTTTAGACCACAGCGCCATGTGGGTCCAATAATAATAAGAATTTTATTATTTGTACCCCACCTATTCCCCTGCTACTCTGGGCGGCTTACAGCACATATAGAAACATAATACAGTGTCAAACATTAAAATCTTCCCTCTACAGGCTTGCCTTCAGATGTCTTCTAAAGGTTGTATAGTTACTTATCTCCTTGACATCTGACAGGGTGGATGCCACCACCAAGAATTAGGATTGCAGCCTAAATTTCACACAGTCTGGTCAAGTGATGGGGGATGGCCACTATGTTCTGGATTTTAAAGGGGGGGGGACAAGACAGATGCATGCTTCACCATCAACTTGCACATAGCAGGAGTGTGGCAAAGTGTAGCTCGAGTGTTACACTGTATATAGGACTTAATCCAGTTTTGGCAGCTTCATAAATGCTTCATAACCGTACATAACTCCATAACTGGGAAATGATTTAAAATGAATTGAAAAAGATGTTTAAAATAATGTTTGTAGAAAAAACACACCAGTGGCCTTCCTTTTGGGAATTATAAGGACAGAACTACCCAAACTGTACAGAAATTTATTCAAGTATTCGACTACAGCGGCAAGAATGTTACTTGCTCCAAAATGGAAAGAAGCAGAAGTCCCAGCAAAGGAAGAATGGATATGAAAACTTATGGAATATGCAGAAATTGCAAAACTTACCAGAAGAATAAGAAATCAACAAACTTTTTATGAAAGAATGGAAATGGTTTATTGAATATTTACAGATAAGCAGATAAGAACATTGGCAAGATTATTGTAATAATCTGCAGTTTCATAAGAGTATATATTTAAACTAGATGAATAAATGAGCAAATTAAGTTAATTTGGATATACAGAAAATATTAAAAAATCATTTAAGGAACCGCAGAAAGAGTGGGGGGGAAGGAAGTCAAATTTTGAAATGTTAACATGATTGTAAAATTAGTGAAATGTATAAAGTTGAAAATCATAAATGAAATAAAATAAATGAAACAAAATAAGTTAGAGCAACACTCTGTCTCTGCGAACCTATTCAATGTTTGTATAAGCATCTCACTCTAGAAAGGATTCCTCCATCTGCAATTAGATGCTAGGAGAGGGGAAAGGATTGCTGTAGGGCTGTTAATTCCCTTTTGGGGATTCAGTTATACCTTTAAAATTAACACTTATAGAAGTTTAGGAGTGGGGATTCCCTTCTGCTTGGGCTAGGTTGGATCTGTCATGGAAGCTGTAGCTGAGATTCCTGCACTACAGGGGGTTGGACTAGATGACCCTTGGGTCCCAACTCTACATCTCAATGTTTCTACTCTTGGGGCTTCCTGAGTGTCACAGTTCTTGGTAGGAGCTGTTGAACTCATGGGGGTCTTTCTTCATGGTGGGCAGGGAGGAGAGGAGAGGGAACTGTGTCTATACAAATCAAGATACAGTGGTACCTCAGGTTAAGAACTTAATTCGTTCCGGAGGTCTGTTCTTAACCTGAAACTGTTCTTAACCTGAGGGACCACTTTAGCTAATGGGGCCTCCTGCTGCCGCCATGCTGCCGGAGCACGATTTCTGTTCTCATCCTGAAGCAAAGTTCTTAACCTGAAGCACTATTTCTGGGTTAGCGGAGTCTGTAACCTGAAGCGTATGTAACCCGAGGTACCACTGTATGTGCTTTCTAACATTATTATTATTTATTGAATTTATATACCCCCCCTATACCCAGGGGTCTCAGGGCGGTTCACAGAATAAAATCAAGATAAAAAAAACACAAAATACCTAATACAAATAAAAACAACAACCCAATAGCGCCCCCCCCAACACATTAGGGTGTAAATCGAATCAACCAAAGGTCTGGTTAAAAAGGAATGTTTTTGCCTGGTGCCTAAAGGTGTATAGTGAAGGCACCAGGCGGACTTCCCTGGGGAGAGCATTCCACAGACGGGGAGCCACTGCAGAGAAGGCCCCGTTCTCATGTTGCCCCCCACTGGATCTCTTGAGGAGGGGGCACACGAAGGAGGGCCTCTGAATATAATCTCAGGGTCTGGGTAGGTTCACCTGGAAAGAGGCGGTTCTTGAGGTATCACGGCCCTGAGCCGTTTAAGGCTTTATAGGTCAAAACCAGGACTTTGAATTGGGCTCAGAAACTAATGGGTAGCCAGTGCAGTCGGACCAGAATCGGTGTAACATGCTCAAACCGTCTTGCTCCTGTGAGCAACCTGGCCGCTGAATTCTGCACCAGATGAAGTTTCCGAACTGTCTTCAGAGGCAGCCCTAACTTGGCAGTATTTCACACCTCGTTGCTCAAAATGGAATTTCCACTATCCTTTCATTTGCCCAAAAGATAGTGGCAGAGGAAGGTTGAGGGTGTTATCTCTTTTCAGAGCCGTATCCTCTACAAATTTCACTTTTACAAAGCCCTTTGTGGTGGTGCCGTGTGATAACTAACAATAGCTCGCAGTGAATGCACTTGAAACCTCATAGCAGTCTTTAAAACTGTATACCCTGCAATGTAACTGGAAAACAATAAGACCAAATACTGTGGGAAAGGTTATTACCATTCATTGGAACTCTTCCGCCTTTTGACAAAAAACAACCCGTTGTAGACACCACCCTCGGTTCGCGATACCAGTGCCTTAGTTCCCACAGGGAGACTGTTTCTAGTGTTCATGTTTGGTTTGTTTTAGAATAATGTCGCCCGTCAGTCCTGACAGGTGCCATTGTTTTAAGGTTAACGCTGATGCAGACATATATTGTTCTCCTATAGACTTGTAGCACGGACAATGTAATTGGTGTGAGCTTGGTTTTCCACCTTGGATAGAAGGATTTTTGTTAGGCAGATTAATAATTTGCTTGCCATCCTCTACGTGAATTCCTCTCCAAAGGGCTTACAAAGTCAATGGAGAGATCCAAGTGGAACCAAAGATAGTATTTTAGTGCTGTACAAATATCTATCAGGACTCAGAGTGAGATGTCCAGGCTGGGATAGATGCAAAAATAATTAATCATTGGGGGAAAATGTTTAAAAGTACTTTCCTTCCAAAAAACAGAGTCCTTTTTGTTGGGGATAATTCAGGTGGAAATTCCCAGGTGTCAAAAAAGTTATTTCTGTATGCCACTACTGCGGCCCATGTTTCGTTAGCCCAAAAATGGAAGGCGAGCGAGGTCCCAACTAAAGAAGAATGGCAACTTAAACTGATGGAATATGTGCAGCTTGCGGACCTAACATATAGAATAAGAGAACAAGAAGAACATAGGTTTAAAGAAGATTGGAAAACCTTTACTGAATATATGGGGGGAGGACCGTGTACACCTGTGTACACCTTATTGCTGTTGGAGGCACTGGTGAATATGTTAGGGTTTCTCTTAAGGGTCAAATCAGAACTAATGTTAAATGTGTGATTGCATTTGATGTGTCTAGTTTCTCTCTCTTAAATAACAGCAGGGGCTATTCAGGATTGGGACCATAGTATATGGGAAGGGGGTCTACCTTTCTCCTTGCTGCGATCATATGAAAACCACCTGCTCCCTGCAAAAGCTGATAGGGACCCGGTGAGATAAGTATCCATTGGTATCACTAGAGTTTCCCCATTAAAGGACCTGAAAATAGACTTCAAAAGCAAAATAATGCAGGAACATCTCACTAATAGGACACATATGACAAGTCATCTTCAGCAATAGACATCAGTCAAATATTGACCGATGCCATAAAACTGATACTTGCTGACATTTGATCACACTGGGCTATAAAATCACTTTTCTAGTGGCATTAATATTGTTGGAACCCACAAGCATTTTGCTGAAGAAATTTTGCTGTAAGCATCAATAGGCATATGCAAATCTCATTATATTCTCTTGACAAACGACTTCAACTCAGTAAGCGTGGAATTCTTCACTGGTGAGATTTGTGTTTCTGGGGTCTTCCTATGGTATATTTGAAAGAGAGGGAGAGAAAATCTCACCGTGTAAAGGTCACTTTTACCTTGTCTGTGTAAACAGGTGACTGTGTCAGCTTTGACCCTATGAGCACAGAAGCTTACTGCCCTTTGGAAGCTCTTATCAACCTTTTGAATATTGTTCATATCACCTTTTGGCCTCCTAGGAGCAAGGGCTCAAAAATGTCCTGGGTACAATCCCAAGTTTCATAAGCCTCTCGTGTGCACAAGAAGCATTGCACTACAATTTCCCAATATAGCCACTAATTCTTCATGTTTCTAGTGTAGGCTATTTTGGCAGTGATTGTTACCAATGCAACTCAGCTCAAAGAACCTAGAGACAGAGGTTTCAGAGTTCTTCCTCTTCCCTTTTCATCCTCCTTTCCTTGTGTGCTATGTCTTTTAGAGTGCAAGCCTAATTGTAAGCAGAGACTACTTTACTACTAACATATGTAAGTTACCCCGGAAGCCTTCTTGGCTAAAGAGTGGGATAAAATACTTTAAATAAATTAAATAATACCATTCAAAATGCATTCCATTCAGGAAACATGTTCAGCTGCAAGTCACCAAGTGTTGAGCAATCATAAAAGATTCAGTTATGTTATTGTTTCTGTAAACAGCCTATAGACTGAATTTCTGCAGCAAGTGTTTCTTGCTGCGTTGGCTAAGATGTTGCTACAAGACATCATCCTAAAAAAAACACATTTTCTGTGATCAGATACATCAACAACGATGGAGTTGATGAAGCAAAGTTAACAAACAACTCTGAGACTGCTGTTGTTATTATACTAAAGTAACCGTCTTCCCCCATCCCTGGGGTATCTAAACATCAAAATGGGTGCTGCTTTCTTCTGAATATTTAGTCTAAAACTGGAGGAAGTTGTTTGTTATCCAGCTATTTTTAAAGAAATGGGGTGGATGTGACTGAGAGCAATTTTTGAAAGCTAATCTTGAATCCCGGTTGAAATCAGGTCAGCTAAAGGAAGGAAGTCTTTGTTTCCTCTTTTTGTTGATTAAAAGTCTAGTGCTTTAAAAGGGCAATTCCAGACAAGGGAAAGAGATAACATCACGATTTTTGGAAACGCTTCCTCTTCTCATGGCATTAACTTTTTCTCCTGGAATCACAGAAGTTAGTCAAAAAAATGGGAGCTATACTGCTAGCTGCTCTATATAGCACAGGTCTTATTTATTTGAATTTATTTATGTGCTCAGGTGCATAAAATAGTTTATGCCAATATTCCTCTTATCTTGCTCTATTCCCACCCCCCATTTTACATGCTACAAAAAAACAAATGCCAATTAAGTATTACAACACAGAATTTTACATATATGCTTTGGCATTGTGCTTGTTTATCTTCCACCCCAAACCTGTGAAAAAATATAGTGATGTTAAAGATGGTCAAAACACAACATTAACTATTCCAAACATTGTATACCGCAATATAACCAGATCAGGCTTTAGTATGAAGGCTTTATTGGGAAGTCAGATAGAAAACAAAATTGAGGGCATCCAGTCTTCTGCTGGTCTCGCCCTTCACCTGGGAAAACCTGCTCTTTACTGCTGAATTGGAGCAAACATCACTCAAGTTTCCCGCACAAGGACATTTGCTCCGATTCCGCTGTAAAGAGTGGGCTTTCCTAGAGAAATGGTGGGGCAAACAGAAAAGCAGAAAACCTCTTGGATCTCTGTTTTCAAGGCATGGGACAAGCAGACGTGTAGGTGAGACCTGATTTGAGGATACCAGTGGAAGACTAAGAATGTAAGGAGACAGCAGTTCCCACCCTGTTCTGTGTTCATTCCACTCAGCACTGTTTCCATTCTTGGTCAGGTGGGCTTCCATGTCAGCTGCTGTCCGTGAGATAGTTTCCTTGTTGGAGGTGAGGTAGCTGCTTCTTTGCAGCCATCTTGCCTCAGCTCACATGAGCTGCAGAGTATGAAACGCTTTACTCTGGGTGGTTGTTTTATTTTGGGGGGGGGGAACAAAGTAATAATAATAAATAAACAAGAATAAAAATTTCAACACCTCTTGCGATGGGTTGACCCCCCCTTCTGTTTTAACAGTACAAATTCTACAAACACTTTCCATATCTCCTCAAAATCATTTCTCCTGCATATTTCCCATCTTACCTTAATGCCACGTGTTAATTCATCATTAATAGCTATATCCCACACCTCTTTCTACCATTCTTCCATTTTATTTTCTGCTTTCCGCTTACACTTCCTAGGTATAATAATTTAAGCAGCTGCCCATTAATTTGTGAGCAAGACCTTCATAGCCTGCAAACCTTCCACCCCATTGTAAATTGAGAATAATGCTACCTCTGGACTTTTGGTCAGCTTTAACCCAGTGATTTCTGTTATCTCCTTAAACACCCTTTGCCAGGTTGCTCTGGTTTTAACAGTTACTAACATTCTTCAGGCTTCCTTTGAACCACTGCTGTCCGTCAAACAACCTCTGGATATGTCTTTTCCAGTACTGGGCACAACCTACCTCAGCTTTGTTCATCTGGAGCACTGCATGAACTGAAGATTCAAAATAGTCTCCTAAGGCAGTACAACACATTGCCATAGCCTTCTGGTTGTTTCTAGCTTTGGATAACCATGGTTATCTTTGTCCAGGAGATGATTGGGGACAAAGGTGGGGATTGCTGATGTCATGAAGGCACTGCTGTCTCTCAAAGGCAGCAGAAAGGGATACTGTTTCCCTAAAGGAGAAGGGGCTGTTTGAGGAGGTCTCTTTTCCAAGAGAAATGTCGCACTTTCCCCCAAAGGCATTCTGTTATCATCTTCATTTATCAAAATAATATCTCTCCTAGCCCCACTGGCAAAGCGCCCTAGGAGGAAAAGGCATCAGACGTTCAAAGGGAACATGATGATAAAAGATTCTTCAATGAGATAATAATTGCCAGTCTCAAAGAGTTAGAAATTCAGCAGGGTTTGGCACCTTCGATTAAATTGCTTTTGTGCTTGCCGTTTGAACTGACGCTTTTGCTCGTGAATCTTTTCCAGCCTTCTGCGAAAACCTACACCCATGTGGAACAATTACCACATTAACGCTCAACATGTTTGTAAGTGTTATCATGTGTACAATAGACATCTGGCTTTGCCTAAGAAACATTGTTCTTCCCTATGCTTCCATCATTTATTAATCCACATCAGAACTTTGAGATGGTTCTGAATGAATGCTTTGATTGCACTTGACAAGAAGCCTAGATTTATTTTTTATCAGTCGTGGGCTCACAAGGACTTTTGCAAAGCGAACAGTTGAAGTTTACAATTCATATGCAACACGTACAACCTGTTAAGGCAACACAGAAATGGTTGGCCCAGTTCCTAATACAGTCGTACCTTGGATCCCGAATGCCTTGGTACTTGGACGTTTTGGTTCCCAAACATGTGAGTGTTCCGGTTTGCGAACGTTCTTTGGAACCCGAATGTCCAATGGGGCTTCCACGGCTTCCTGCAGCCAATCTGAAGCCACGCTTTGGTTTCTGGACATTTTGGAAGTCGAACGGACTTCTGGAATGGATTCCATTTGACTTCCAAGGTACGACTACAGTCTCAAAGAGAAGTTCCATCCTACTGCATAGATGGGCTGTTTCTGTTGTTCCAAATGTTTCAATGCCCTACCCAGAAGTCAAAGAGCAGAATGACAACATATACAAATTGGGATTTGCACAGATCTGTGATCAAGAAAGTAAGTGGCTTCTCATGGCTTGAGGTCGTAGATTCATAGACTTGTAGAGTTGGAAGGGACCCTGATTATTTTCTGGTCCAGCCCCTTGCAATGTAGGAATATGCAGCAGTCCCGTCTCCCCCATACGGGGATCGAACCTACAACCTTGGCATTACCAGCACCACAACTGAGCTATCCAGGCCGGTGTTCTATTTTTTTACTCAAAGGATGATGGTGGGCGCAACTGGAGGAAGTTGCA
Organism: Podarcis bocagei; assembly: GCF_964188305.1. Taxonomy (NCBI): domain Eukaryota; kingdom Metazoa; phylum Chordata; class Lepidosauria; order Squamata; family Lacertidae; genus Podarcis; species Podarcis bocagei. Next base: position 14,925,641 of record NC_138133.1, read on the forward strand.
AGTTTTAAAAATGAAAAAGAGGAGGCAGCATTCTGGTCAGCTCCTGATCCCTCTGGGTCAAACTAGATGGTCCATGAATTGCATAACTAGGTGACCCCAAATCTGGAAGAGGAGGGAGGGTGCACTGGTACACCTCCAACAGTGCTGCCAAAGGTTTCTGGGCCCAATGACAAGAGCCAAAGCTTGAATTATGCTGCCTTCGATGGCTGCTTGAATGGTCCACCTTGCATATACTCATAATGCTGCTTAGTATTTATGCAGCATGAATGTTCAAAGCACTTCATATCTCAAGCCTTATAACAAAGAAATGTATGTATATGTATACAGTGGTACCTTGGGTTACATATGCTTCAGGTTACATACGCTTCAGGTTACAAGACTCTGCTAATGCAGAAATAGTACCTCAGGTCCACATTGCCCCGGGGCCACATTGCAAAATATTTCAGCTCTACATTCACTGTTAAACCCCCTTTTCTCTCTGGAACCCAATAGCACACAATCTCATGCCATGCATTCTTTTAGTTGTTCCCTTTCTTCCCAACTCCCCTCCCTCCTTTTACGCTAGTACAGTGGTACCTCGGGTTACATACGCTTCAGGTTACATACGCTTCAGGTTACAGACTCCGCTAACCCAGAAATATTACCTCGGGTTAAGAACTTTGCTTCAGGATGAGAACAGAAATCGCGTGGCAGCAGCAGAAGGCCCCATTAGCTAAAGTGGTGCTTCAGGTTAAGAACAGTTTCAGGTTAAGAGCGGACCTCCGGAATGAATTAAGTACTTAACCCGAGGTAACACTGTATATGTATGCATGAATAGATAGGTTTGTAAGGGAGGCCAGTGTTATTATCAGCATATTGCAAATGAGGGGCTGATGTTTAGGCTGAGAAGAGATTTGAGCCAGGGGCTTACTAATCATACTGCAGTTTCTTATGCTCAGAGGTGCCGACTTCCATGCAATATTGGGGGCCTTGTCACGTGTGTGTGATGTCACATGTGTGACACATACATGTGATGTCACACATCATGCACGTTGGGGGGAGGCTGGGAGGCCCAGGGAGGCTGGCTGGCAAGACCCTCCACCACCATGGGGAGGCCCGGTGGGGCCTGGGGCCTCAGGATTGGGGGGCTCAGCTCTGTCCCCACATACTTTGGTGTCAGGGACTGGGAAGAGGAGGAATGATGGAGACTGCCTTCCCATCCTGACCCTTCCAGGGAAGAGGAAGAGGAAGACAGTATAGATTTACAACAGGGGTTGAGGGAGGTCGCAGCTCAGAGGCAGATGAGGGGGAAAGTTGGGAAATCATGGGAGAACACCCTGCCAAAGGAGACGCACACACCTAAACAGGCCGGGCTCTTCTTTAGGTGCCCTTCAAAACTGGTGGGATGCACATATATGTTGCAGCTGGGCATCTATACCTGTGTGTACGAAAAGAAATGTCATGGTAAGAATCCGCTAGAGGACCTATGAAACCTCATCCATCTCTATCGTCTTCACGAACAGACATCTGGCCAGCTTTTTCTCCCCCCTGGGGAGCAGTAATTGTAAAATGAACTTAGTGCAATATTTTTTAAAAGTGCAAGGTCAGGAATGTCTCCTTTTGCCCCCTGACCCGCTGCATTTTTGAGTGCCATGCATAATTGCTTACACAAGGCCGAACTCCAGCGCTGAGCTTTTTAAAGTCTCAGAGCGTTTCAAAGTGGACAAGCGTGTCTGGAAATCTTCTCTCTATGGAGTCCAGCTGTCTTAACTGTAAACCCCTCTGATACTTGAAATAATAAAAAAAAGGTCAGCATCTGTATTCCCCAAATACTTAGAATTCCAAATAATTTATTTTATTTAAAATAATAATACTACATTATTTTTGTTTTTTTTCTAATTCCACCAGAGGTTGGATTCAAAACACGCCTGTTTCTTTCTTTTTGAATACATTCTCTACTTGGCTGATGGATGACTTAGCCATCAATCTTGGTCCCCGTAGATTTAAGCTTTTCATAATTAAACCTTTTAAAGTAGTAACACCTTTTTTAAAAGGTAAACAGGAGCTAGACAAGTATAGGGTCTTCTCACCAGCCCTCATTAATTGGGACCTGTCAATTTAAGCCATCATATCTTGCACAGTTTGATTTCACCGTTGATTATGTTGTAGTTCAGATACAGTGTGTGCTCTTGTCATGTTTTCCAAACACAGCCCAATACGCTGGCAATGCTTAATTTTTGTTTGCTTGCGGTGATTTACTGCATGGTCTCTCTAACAGGGAACAGAGCCAGAAAAAATACCCCCCTCTGCCTTGTCTGATGTAAATTATAATGAAATTATAAGGCACAGCCTGATGGGAACAGGCTCCAGGAAATTGTAGATGCTGAACAGTCTGGTTCTGTTGTTTTCTAAAGCAATTGATATTGTGATGAATGAACGGGGTGATCCTGTCCCTGAGTTATAACCTAGCTGGCGCTGTGGGTTAAACTACAGAGCCTAGGACTTGCCGATCAGAAGGTCGGCGGTTCAAATCCCCGCGATGGGGTGAGCTCCCGTTGCTCGGTCCCTGCTCCTGCCAACCTAGCAGTTCGAAGGCACGTCAAAGTGCAAGTAGATAAATAGGTACCTCTCTGGCGGGAAGGTAAATGGCGTTTCCGTGCACTGCTCTGGTTTTGCCAGAAGCGGCTGAGACATGCTGGCCACATGACCCGGAAGCTGTACGCCGGCCCCCTTGGCCAATAAAGCGAGATAAGCGCCGAGATAAGGACACTGACAAACTGGAACGTGTCCAGAGGAGGGCAACCAAACTGGTCAAAGGCCTGGAAACGATGCCTTATGAGGAACGGCTAAGGGAGCTGGGCATGTTTAGCCTGGAGAAGAGGAGGTTAAGGGGTGATATGATAGCCATGTTCAAATATATAAAAGGATGTCACATAGAGGAGGGAGAAAGGTTGTTTTCTGCTGCTCCAGAGAAGCGGACACGGAGCAATGGATCCAAACTACAAGAAAGAAGATTCCACCTAAACATTAGGAAGAACTTCCTGACAGTAAGAGCTGTTCGACAGTGGCATTTGCTGCCAAGGAGTGTGGTGGAGTCTTCTACTTTGGAGGTCTTTAAGCAGAGGCTTGACAACCATATGTCAGGAGTGCTCTGATGGTGTTTCCTGCTTGGCAGGGGGTTGGACTCGATGGCCCTTGTGGTCTCTTCCAACTCTATGATTCTATGATTCTAACCCCAGAGTTGGCCATGACTGGACCTAATTGTCAGGGGGCCCTTTACCTTTACCTTTATATCTAGTGGGACATTGCCTGCATATATAGTAGGAGGGGAAATTGGACAGAGTCGGGATGTGGCAAAAAAGACTTGGATGCTCCAACCAGGATTTTCTGCTCACTCAGAGGTTGCTCCCATCCCATGTGACAATAAGTAAAAACCCTCACTTGTCATAACTATTGGGATGTGCCAGGAATCCTGGGTGAACAGGTGATATTGTTGTCTGGTGTTGCAGAGCTTACATGACTCGACAGTTTTCTGGGGAACTTTGTGCGAGTAGGGTAATGGCTGGGGTGCATGTGTGTTTTTTGACATAAAGGTAAAGGGACCCCTGACCATTAGGTCCAGTCGTGACCAACTCTGGGGTTGCGGCGCTCATCTCGCTTTATTGGCTGAGGGAGCCGGTGTACAGCTTCCGGGTCGCGTGGCCAGCATGACTAAACTGCTTCTGGCGAACCAGAGCAGCGCACGGAAACGCCATTTACCTTCCCACAAGAGCAGTACCTATTTATCTACTTACACTGGTGTGCTTTCAAACTGCTAGGTTGGCAGGAGCAGGGACTAAGCAAAGGGAGCTCACCCCGTCGCGGGGATTCGAAGCGCCAACCTTCTGATCAGCAAGTCGTAGACTCTGTGGTTTAACCCACAGCACCACCCGCATCCCTCACATTTTTTAACATGCCCTTTATTAATTCCCACTCCCCCCCCCACAAAAAACCACTTTAAAAGCAATTGTGTAGCTGAAGCTTGTGTATATCCAGTGCTTTTTTTCTGGGGGTATGCATACCCCTAAACATTTTGTGAATCTAAGTTTGGTCTCATTGAGGGGCAGTATTTAAATATGAGTAGGAAAATGAGAGTACAGTGGTACCTCAGGTTACAGACGCTTCAGGTTACAGACTGTACTAACCCAGAAATTGTGCTTCAGGTTAAGAACTTTGCTTCAGGATGAGAACAGAAATCGTGCTCTGGCGGCGCAGCAGCAGCAGGAGGCCCCATTAGCTAAAGTGGTGCTTCAGGTTAAGAACAGTTTCAGGTTAAGAACGGACCTCCGGAATGAATTAAGTACTTAACCTGAGGTACCACTGTATGCCTAAACATTTTTTTAGAAAAAAAAGACACTGTGTATATCTGTGTTGGTGACATCCCGGGTGCTGTCCAATAGTTCCCCAGTTCAAACAGGACAGCACTGAAGACATACAGGACTTTGTCCCAAGACAGAAAAATATATGTGTGTTTGGAAGGGGCTGGGCAAAACCAGCTTCACTACTCTTAAAATTCTATGTTTGTATTCACTCTAGGATTCTTTCTTAAGAATTTAACACAGTGGTTTGGGTCACACAAACGTCATTGAAACATTTCCTTCTATTGTAATTAGCATCCCATATAGATTCACTCTACTTTGGGATTGATTTTGGGAACTAAATTTGCTGAAGCAAAATAGAACAGTAGCATTTGCAAATAACAAGCTCCTTTGCTTTGCAGGCACAAAATTCTTCACAAGGGGAAACTTTTGTTATGAGCAGATTCCCGTTTCAATCAAGTAAAACCGTATCTAATATTAAGTAATTGTCACAAGCCTAAAATCAATATGCAGAATCCTTAAGAGATTAGTGAGTGAGCAAGAGGGATTGAGAAAACCAAAAGCCCCCAGACTCCTTTTGAAAGGAGTCTGGTTTTGGTTTTCAGTCAGTTAGCAAACAAAAATACTAGTGCTTCTCAAGCTATTTTTTACAGAGTAGATTTGTTGACTTCAGTTGAACTGATGCACAGTAGTTTCATACAGTGGTACCTCGGGTTACATACGCTTCAGGTTACCTATGCTACAGGTTACAGACTCCGCTAACCCAGAAATAGTACCTCGGGTTAAGAACTTTGCTTCAGGATGAGAACAGAAATTGTGCGGCAGCGGTGTGGCAGCAGCGGGAGGCCCCATTAGCTAAAGTGGTGCTTCAGGTTAAGAACAGTTTCAGGTTAAGAACGGACCTCCGGAACGCATTAAGTACTTAACCTGAGGTACCACTGTATTTGCGTTCATTTCACCCCAAATGAATTCTAGGAAAGGGCATGGCTGGTTAGCTGGAACACTGAACAGGAGCACACTGTACTGCAATGTTTTGTTCCCGATTCCACTTATAGAACCTGTTCGTCGGACTGGAAGATTAACAACTATGGTGTCAGGTGGCACAGCTTGCAGTACAGATTTGGCCCCAAGTCTGCTAGTTGCTGACCCCAGTTTGATAGGTGATGGGTGATGGAGCTGAGGAGCACAAGCAACCCTCCAGAATAATGGTGTTGCCCCGAGTGTGTCTCCATCCCCTCCTTCTCTCCTCTTCATGTGTCATCACTATGGGTGCTGAGAAATGCCCTCTGCCTCTGAGCTCTCTGCTTTCCTACTTTCAATGCTTGCTGGGTTCTGGGAGATGGAGGGCCTGGAATGCTTTCTAAAGACACTATGTCTGTCAGCTGTTGCCCTTCTGGTGTGTCTTCTTCCTCCTCTCCCATTTTTTCTCAGCTTTCCCCCTCATCTGCCTCTGAGCTGTGACCTCCCTCAAACCCCTGTTGTAATTCTGAACTGTCTTCTTATTCCCTGGAAGGGTCAGGCTGGGGAGGTGGTCTTCACCATTCCTCCTCTGCCCAGTCCCTGATATTTAGTAGGCTGAGACCTCCTCTCAATGTTTGGCCCAACTAATTCCAACCACATATTCTTCAGGTCCCACCTGGAGCAAAGCTTTAGGACTTGACATCATACTCCGTGGCTGCTATGTCACTTGCCATGATTTGCACTTTCAGAATGACTCAGACAGGCAATTATCTGGGAAGACCAGCCAAATATCGAAGGACTGTTCCACTTGAGCCTGTTGCATTGCTTTAGTTATCTTCTGCTTGGAGTACAGCAATGTGCTCATGGGGCTACCTTTAAAGGTGACCTGGAAGCTGCAGCTAATCCAGAATGTGGCAGCTAGACTGGTGACTGGCCACTGAGACCATATAACACCGGTCCTGAAAGACCTACATCGGATCCCAGTACATTTCCCAGCACAATTCAAAGTGTTGGTGCTGACCTTTAAATCCCTAAATGACCTTGGCCCAGTATACCTGAAGGAGCGTCTCCATCCCCATCGTTCAGCCCGGACACTGAGGTCCAGCTCCGAGGGCCTTTTGGCAGTTCCCTCACTGCAAGAAGTGAGGTTACAGGGAACCAGGCAGAGGGCCTTCTCGGTAGCAGTGCCCTCCCTGTGGAACACCCTCCCATCAAGGAAAGAAACAACTATATGACTTTTAGAAAACATCTGAAGGCAGCCCTGTTTAGGGAAGTTTTTAATGTTTGATGTTTTAATGTGTTTTTAATATTCTGTTGGGAGCTGCCCAGAGTGGCTGGGGAAACCTAGCCAGATAGGCAGGGTATAAATAAAAAGTTGTTGTTGTTGTTTTCTTTGAACTGTCAGGTTTTTGGGTGTCCCCTTTGCCTTCTTCAGACTCTGGAGGCATCAGGGTGAACAGGTCTGGCAAACCTGGTGCCCCAGCAGCCCATCAAGGGACGCCTCTCTTTCGCTAGCCAAAACTCTTGGCTCACCTGTGCCCTCACGACTCTCCACCTCACAACATTTACTGGACCTCTGGTGATGCTTCCTCCAAGGATGTTTTCCGGAGGGACATTTCCCATTGTTGTGCCAAGGTGGCTTGTTATGTACCAAGCTTGGATCCTAGAACAATAGGCAGGTAGGATTCTAGAATGCAACAACTGATTGGCTTGCAGGAAAAGACCAAACAGGCTCCAGGAGGAAGCTAATCAGCCTATTAGGCTGGTAGGATCGTAGAATGCAACAACTGATTGGCCTGCAGGAAAAGACCAATCAGGCTCCAGGAGGAAAGCAGAATCAGCCAATCAGACAGGACTCCGTGTAAATAATGTATATAAAAGCCTGAGGTTTGGGGTGCAATTTAATCACTGTTTTACAAACTGTGATAAAGAGCATGAAATCACTAAAGGACTCAGAGTATATTTCATGGCTCCATGAGGGCAGAGCCAGAGGAGTCAGTTTGCTCCTCTAGGGCTGGATATAGACACATGAAAGAAGTGTTTCAGTTAAATCAGTTAAATGGCAGAAACTGAACTCCACTGTGATGTGGCGTCACAATGCTAGAATGCATATATAACACATATAAAGCGCTCAAATTTTAAAAAAATACTTTTCAGAGATATACATTTCACTGATTTTACAATCATTTTAACACATTCAAGCTTGACAGAGAGGCAGAAGGCACGCTGTTACATATGTGGTGGAAATGCAGGAAAGTAAAGGAATTTTGGGAGTTAATTCATAAAGAACTTTAAAAGATATTTAAGATTTCATTTACAAAAAAACTGGAAGCCTTCCTACTAGGGATAATAGGCACAGTCATCCCCAAAAATATGAGGAAATGCCATAGTAGCAGCAAGAATGTTAATAGCTAGAAATTGGAAGGGAGACACAATCCCCACCAAAATGGGGGGGCAAGCGAAGCTGCTAGAATATGCAGAGTTGGCACAAATGACGGGAAATTAAGAGACCACACGGAACAAACATTTAGGAGAGAGTGGGACTTGTATAGAAAACATATCAGTGAGAATTGTAAAAATGTGACTTCATTGGCAGGTATAGAATGGCTGCTGCAGAAATATAGAAAACTATAGGAAAATCAAACCATGGAGATTGAGTTGGACTGATAAAGAAAAGTGCGGCATGTTAAAGCATTTAGGCTCCACAATGGGGTGATGAGGAGTCGTTATAGAAATTGTGTATAAGGGGGAAAACTAAGAACATGGGAATATGCATTTTTCCTTTTCTGAATGTATGCTTTCTTCTTGAAGTTAATAAAGCATTAAAACCAAAAAGCAAAAAACAAAACTTGACTTCCTTCCCCCTCTTTCTGCGATTCATTAAATTTATTTTTAATATCTTCTGCATATCCCAACTGACTTAACATACTCATTCATTTATCTTCTTTAAATATATATTCTTATGTAACTGCAGGTTATTACAATAATCCTGCCGGTGTTTTTATCTGTTTGCAATTTACCTGTAAATATTCAATAAACTGCTTCCATTCATTTATATATAAAATGCTTTTTCTTTACCAATCTATGAGAGTCCCGGATTTCTGCATGCAAAGCACTGCAGACACCAGCTCCATCCCCCAAGATATATCACTAGTTTCTGGATATATGCAATGATTGCCTTTTGGAGGTGGAAGAAAGAGATTAATTTCTCTAATGATGTCACTCAAGGTTTGGATCCAGCCGAATCAGGTTACTTCACTCTTAGCACAATTCTAGAATCCGTTCCACAGACTGAGTTTCATATAGCAGTAATGCAATAAGACCTATATTATGTTTCTCAATACCTTTCCATAGCACATAGATAAGCAATAAAGCTTGGCTCTTAATAAATCCTGACCTTCATATAACAGGGATGGATGCCGAGTACTTTATTTTTGAGTACTTGACAAAGACCTGGGAAAACAGGAGAGACTCCTTGATGAATTTACTAATTTCATCAAATATGAAAAACACACATTTGTTCTAACTTTGGGTCTAAGTTTCCTGGTGGAAAAATTAAATTAATCTGATTAGTTAATTTAGATTAGCAGAGGGATGAGGAGAGAATTTACGTATTTATTTTGACTGTAGTTCTGTTTCAAAGAAGGTTGTTAAGCAAGAGACCAGGTCAAGAGTTATAGCCAATTATCTGTTCTGTTGCCCAGTGCTCACTGGAAGGACAGATCCTGAAGCTGAGACTTCAACACTTTGGCCACCTCATGAGAAGAGAAGACTCCCTGGAAAAGACCCTGATGTTGGGAAAGATGGAGGGCACAAGGAGAAGGGGACGACAGAGGACGAGATGGTTGGACAGTGTTCTCGAAGCTACAAACATGAGTCTGACCAAACTGCGGGAGGCAGTGGAAGACAGGAGGGCCTGGCGTGCTCTGGTCCATGGGGTCACGAAGAGTTGGACATGACTAAACAACTAAACAACAACAAACTGTAAAGCAAACCTCTCCAACCCTGTGCTCTCAAATTTATCTCCCTGTACAGGACACTCACCCATTCCCGTCTAAAAATCAGTGGTGCCATATTGTCTGCAACATCCATTGCAGGGAACCCTGATGACCAGCATGTAAATATTCTGCAAATTAATACTAAGTCCACAATGCACCCTTTGGGAATCACTATCCTATTAAAGGCAGGTGATTTCTTCTGTCCAATGTGGAGTCTTAAATACACACACACACACACACACACACACACACACACACACGAGAGGGAGAGAGAGAGACACACACAGAGAGACAGATGCAGAACAGGATTAGTAAATCCAGTGAGAAATGGAGGGATTGGAACCACTGGCTGCAATCCTAAACACAATTAGTTCAGTGGGACTTAACTTCCTGACGTGAGTGAATTGCTTTCAAATTGGCTTTGAATCGCCAGTGTCCGTAAACAGCTTTGAAGACTAAATTGATTTCGCCATATAAGGGTTGAATTGCATCGTTGTTAAGAGCGGAGAAACAAATAAAGGAAGGGCCGGAGAAGCAGAATGACAGATGCTTATGGCACCAGAAAAGTCCTTAGCAATCAAAGGAAACTGCCACCGGCAGCATCCTGTTGACTCCAGATTAGGCACAAAGGGAGATTCAAGTCAAAGGAAAGGAAAGGATGTGGAAGGTGGTGCCTCTGCTGGACAGACAGATGTCTTTTAGGCCTGGACAAAAGCCTACTGTCTGCGTTTATTTTAATTTGCCAGGAATATAGCTTTAGGATGATAATAAAAATATTATTTTTATGTTTCAGCCTGGGATGTTTTTGTTAGTGGGGTGTTTTTTGGTCTTAATGAATCGGCTAATATCCGAAATCTAAAAGTAGCTGAACAGAGTTGAGTGGGTGATGATGTTTAAAAGAGCCCAAGCCAAAGCCAATATTTGTAAAGCTCCCTGTTGGATTCTTAAAATAGCTCTGGACAAGAAATCTAGAAAATACGTATAATAGCTCAGTTGTAATATGCAGCCAAGTTTTCCCCTGCGTATCTGTGAGTCTCTTGGAAAACTTCGTTAAGGCACAACTAGCTGCAATTTCCCGATCCTTTGAGAACTTTGCTTTGCAATCTCCATGACAGAAGGGGAGGCACTTTGCAGTCAAGGAAGTAGAAAATACCCAGGGAATGGTTTCATGTCTGCCAGAAAGCAAAATTAGTTGCAAGTCTGGTAGGTATGCAGATGTCATGCTGCATTCATTTTCTTCCAGCTTTTATATTTGGTATCATGTATATTAATCGTGGAAGATCAAATGAAGCTAGATATTAACTAAGAAAGAGCATGATCCAGCCCCAATGACTATATAGGGTTGTAGCAGGCCACTCAGTAACTTCTCCAACTAGAGTTTGGAAGGAGTCTTATCTGAACCCCCCAAGAGCCCCTGAGCTAGGTGGACTAATGGTGTGACTCAGAATAAGGCATCTTTCGGTGTACAGAATAACAGAGCACATTGGATCTATGCTCAGAGGAATAGATGCCAACAAATGAGGGTGGTGGTTGATGAGCAACTTAAATTCACAGGGGTCCTTAATTGTGCAGCAAGACCACTAAATACTACTCTCAGGAAGATCAGCATGAGAAGTTACCCTCAATGACTCTCTCTGTGCCATCCCAACTAGAGGATATAGCTCTCCTGCCTTCTTCAGAAGATGAGCACCCATAACATCCCCATCGTAGGGTAGAAGTTGACATCTGAAGAATCAGTCAGTAGCTTTTTAAGTCAGCACAGCCAGCTCCACAAAGAAGAGCCAACTGCAATATAGGCTTCCTCAGACTTCATAAGACTTTAGCTGGCCTCAGCTCTCTGCTGAGACATTCTCCACAGCGTAGCCAGCGGTGTCCATTGGGAGCTCCCCAAGGTCTTGGCCAAGTAAGATAGGCTGAGTTTGCCTGAACTTGTCCACCTTGGAAAAGACTCTGTTTATGGGTTCTACCTCCCCAAGCCCCAGAAGTACAGGTTATTGGGCTAGAATCTATGCTACAATCCACTGCTAGTTAAATCTCTGTATTTCACTATTATTATTTTTTAAATCATCCCATATCCTCACAGCTGCAAGGGCCCAAAACTTCCTGTCCTAAATTGAAAGCTGAGATTCTGGGAAAATGTCTTTCTGTGCTCTGTAGCATTTTTGTGGGTTGCATTTTTTGCTTTCATCCGGTGGGATCCTGATATCCACACAAGCCGGATTATTTCTGTGTTGGCAAAATGTTATGCGCCAAAAGACCCTAATCCCTATGCCATTTTATACTCCCCTACCTCCTTCCCCCCCCTTTTTTTTTTGAAAGGAGAAAGAAGCCAGCCTGTTCTGGAAGTTCTGGTAAATAATTTGATTGAGAAATGCACTTGCACAATGTTTTCCTTGTGGGCACCACAACATCTCCTGGACAACCAACCAGCTTCAGCCTGCTGTACAGGGGACATGGACCAAGTCCTTTGGCTTGACAGCTGTGAAAACATTCTTCTCAACCCTGGTCATGGCTCTCCCCACAAAAAAAAGAACAAGCACAAGAGGCAGAGAATGTATTTCATGCGCTGTTCCACACTTTAATAAGAAAACCCTCTTTGAGCTGGAACAAACAAGCTTCAGCCACTTGAAGTCTGAAGCATAGCAGGATGCTTGGGCTAGGTCAGATATCTGACTAACTGGCATAGAGAGCCACTCAAGCACTGATTCTTCTTTCCCTTTTTTAGTTTTTTATTTATACTTTTCATATTTATACATTTTCATTAGTCTTACAGTCAATTTAACATTTCAAATTTTGACTTCTTTCCTCCTTTCTGAAGTTCCTTAAATTTATTTTTTAATATCTTCTGCATATCCAGATTCATTTAACTTGCTCATTAAATTATCCACTGTAAATATATACTCTTATAAAACTGCAGGTTATTACCATAATCCTGTTAATGTTTTTATCTGTTTGCGATTCTTCTGTAAATATTCAATAAACCATTTCCATTCTTCTATAAAAAGTTTGTTATCTTGATTTCTTATTCTTCCGGTAAGTTTCACCATTTCCGCATATTCTGTAAGTTTTTTTGTATCCATTCCTCCTTCTGCTTCTTTCCATTTTGGTGCAAGAAACATTCTTGCTGCTGTAGTAGCATACATAAATAAATTTCTATACAATTTAGGTAGTTCTTTCCCTATACAGTGGTACCTCTGGTTAAGTACTTAATTCGTTCCGGAGGTCCGTTCTTAACCTGAAACTGTTCTTAATCTGAAGCACCACTTTAGCTAATGGGGCCTCCTGCTGCGCCACTGGAGCACGATTTCTGTTCTCATCCTGAAGCAAAGTTCTTAACCTGAGGTAATATTTCTGGGTTAGCGGAGTCTGTAACCTGAAGCGTATGTAACCTGAAGCGTATGTAACCTGAGGTACCACTGTAATTCCCCAAAGAAAAGCTTCTGGTTTTTTTTAAAAAATAAAAGTTATTTTGAATATCCTTTTCAATTCATTATATATCATTTCCCAGTAAACTTTAACCTTACTGATTCTTTCCCATCACCTGCTACCTGATCCCATTTGTTAAAGTGGAGTTGTGGTCCTTTCCTAGCCAGGTCTGAATGGTTGGCAACCACCTGCAAGCTCCCTTGCCATGTTTCTTCTTGTGGAGTGGCCTAGCTAAGGCATCTGAGCCGTGGATCAGGAAATTCTGAATTCCAAACCTGTGCCCCAAACTTGATAGGCAGCAGAAGAGGCTGGAGGAAGCCGCTTGGATTCGTTTCCCAAACAAAGGGAGGAAATACTCTGTTTGGAGGAAGCACTTGGAATCCAAACTGCTTCTTCCAGAAGGACTTCAAAGAAGTTCAGCTGACGGGCATCTTCAGCAACCTCCTTTGACCTTTTTCAGGTTCCAGTTGATGTTGGCCCATGGCAGTGGTGAGAGAATTAGGGATCTGGACCACCAAATGGACCGGTTCCTGAAGTGTATGCCAGACAGAAGGCTTTAAATAATGTTGCATGGATCAAAGTTATAATCAACCACTTTCCATCCATTCTGGGATAAACAATGACCTAAGGTACAATGTAATTGGTGTCTATATATAATAGAAATGAGAAATTGTCCTTTAGGGTTAAAAACCTTATCCTTAATTTTTTTTAATTCGTTTTTGTTTTTAACAATTATCATCCATAAATCACAATCATTTTACAAATATGTTCTCAGAATCTCAGAACTTCCCTCCAAAGCTCCATGGTTTTCCTAGATATTCTTTTCAAACTGCATTGTATCATATTCTCCTTTTTTAAAAAAAAAAACAACAACTCTCAATTGTTACCATAGTTCTTGCTTCATTGCAAGTGTTTTTTACAACCCTACCAATGTTTTTAATTATTTACAGAGTTCTTTCAAGTAACTTAGAAAATTTCCTCATTCTTTATTGTAGTGGTTGGGAGTTACTCGTGCGTAATCCTGCTCCGTTTGAGCATCGGATTGCCTGGTTAAACCCTCCGGACTACGCAGCCCATATTTGCGTGGCTGCCCTTAGTCACTCGTAGAATCTGTCTGTGGGTGTTTCTTAAAGCGTTGCCAACATAAGAGTTGTTTGACGCCCAATCGTTTCCGCCTCTCACTGCGCGGGAGTCTCCTGCGCAGGGTGGGCGTGGGCAGCGGGGTGCTTGGGCTCTCCTCGCTAACTTCCAACGAAGAGTCCTGGAGCCCCTGCACCTCCCTGTCCCGTTGCTCTCCTGGATCCCTGGTGTTACACTCATTCTCTTCCCCTTCTTCCCGGCTGAGTCTCCCTCTAGCGCTTGGACCTTCCCCTGCAGAATCAGAGACCCTCTCCTTCTCCCGTGCCTCTGATGGCAGTTCCCTGACATTTATTAAATATATTGTCCTCTTGATCTCTGATTTTCCTGGTCATTTTCACTATTTTGGTATAGTTCATCATCTTTATCAACCATTCTTCTTTTGTGGGTAGGTTGCCCTCCTTCCATTTTTGGGCAAGCAGCATCCACGCAGCTGTTGTAGCATACATAAATAGTCTCTTCTGATCCTTAGGTGCCGTATTTTTCGCTCTATAAGACGCACCAGACCACAAGACACACCTAGTTTTTGGAGGAGGAAAACAAGAAAAAAATATTCTGAATCTCAGAAGCCAGAACAGCAAGAGGGATCGCTGCGCAGTTCTGTCTTGCAGTTCTGTCTTCGGGGATAGCTGCGCAGCCTGCATTCGCTCGGTAAGACGCACACACATTTCCCCTTACTTTTTAGGAGGGAAAAAGTGAGTCTTATAGAGCAAAAAATATGGTATTTCTGGACCTAGAATACCTAGTAAGAAAGCTTCAGGTTTTTCCACAAAAGTAATTTTAAACATTATTTTCAACTCGTTATAAATCATTTCCCAATATACCTTTCTTTTTTTGCACATCCACCACATGTGGTAAAATGTGCCTTCTTTCTCCTAATACTTCCAACACACATCTGTAAGAGTTCAATACATTTTTGCTAATTTAGCAGGAGTTAGGTACCAACGAGGGACGCGGGTGGCACTGTGGGTTAAACCACAGAGCCTAGGACTTGCTGATCAGAAGGTCGGCAGTTCGAATCCCTGCGACGGGGTGAGCTCCCATTGCTCGGTCCCTGCTCCTGCCAACCTAGCAGTTCGAAAGCACGTCAAAGTGCAAGTAGATAAATAGGTACCGCTCCGGCAGGAAGGTAAACGGCGTTTCCGTGCGCTGCTCTTGTTTGCCAGAAGCGGCTTAGTCATGCTGGCCATATGACCCAGAAGCTGCATGTCGGCTCCCTCGGCCAGTAAAGCGAGATGAGTGCCGCAACCCCAGAGTTGGCCACGACTGGACCTAATGGTCAGGGGTCCCTTTACCCCTTTACCTTAGGTACCAACGATACATCTTTTTCATATCGTTCTCTTTCAACATACAACATGCTGTGGGTTAAGAACCCTATCCTGTGAATATCTGTCTAGGGTACTTACATCAGCTTTATCCAAAGGAATAATTTACTAATATTGTACATTATCACTACCTACATGGACATTGAAACGCCTGCAGATCATGATATCTGAAATACTTAGAAACATATTAGAAATACTTCCATAATATGCTGTCATATTTGTTCCAAATATGTCCAGATTCGTTGGACTGGTTGATTTATACATTTATAATACATGGGGAATAAAGTTTAGATAGGCTAATTTTAGCCTTTAGTTTAAATCACTTGTAGTTGAATGGTGAATTTTGGATACAACTGAGAGGTAAAAGATTTGGATTGTCATAGAAGATGCAGGAGGAAACAAGTAACAACAGGACCCACAAAGGGAAGGAGGTGAAGTCTGTGAGATTCCTTGGAATCTTGTTTTTATGTTGTATGTTAGATATGTGACTGTAGCATTTATATCCGAAAAACCAAATAAATTTTTAAAAAGGAAGAAAAGCTTACCCTATAGCCAATATCAAAGGCTAAAAAGAAACTGCAGTTTAGAAACTGATTATCAAGAAGTGTCCAAAAATCTGACCATACTTTTGAAAAGAGAGGGGTTACCCTAGATTTACTATTGCAGCAGCCCCACAGTGAGTCTCTTTAGTGAGATGGGAAGAGTTGTTTAAACTCCAAAGTCCTTTCATCGTCATCATCAAACTTTATTACGGTCCAGAGACCCAAGAAATCGTTACAAAGCAATACACAATTCATACAGCCTACCTCCAGGTTAAACAAGCATTTTGTTCAGAATATAGGGATCATTGGTTCTTGCAACCACCGATAAAAACTTTGCCAATGCTAATGTTCTAGCGTTTGTCCGGTCTTCCAATAGGAACCTGACAAAGTGAGCCTCTGATTTTCCTGGGAAAGGTACCAGCAAGGGTAATATCAGTGCAGCCCTGGCTTGCTCATATTTTGCACAGTGCAGCAAAATATGTTTTATGGAATTGATGTCTTGAGCATACCGTATTTTGCGCCCCATAAGACGCTCCAGCCCATAGGACGCACCTAGTTTTTTGGGGGGAAATAAAGAAAAAAAATTTTATTCCCCCCCCAGGTGCGGGGCTGGAAGAACCAGGTCGGGGAACAGTGGGAAGGCACGCTCTGCCTCCCCGCTGTTCCCCGAGCTTGTGGGGCTGGCGATGGGCAGAGCTGTGCTGATCCCGGGATGGCAGGCAGCTCTGCGCCGCCATCTGGAGCGGGGCGGGACTTAGCGCCCCGCTCCGGATGGCTGCGCAGAGCTGCGCTGGTCCCAGGACCGCAGTCAGCTCTGCGCGGCCACCGGGAGCGGGGCGGAGCTTCTCCCCCGGCTCCCGGTGGCCGCGCAGAGCTGCGCTGATCCTGGGACTGCAGGCAGCTCTGCGCAACCCTCGGAGCCGGTCTCCCGAGGGTTGCGCAGAGCTTCCTGAAGCCTGGAGAGCGAGAGGGGTCGGTGCGCACCGACCCCCCTCGCTCTCCAGGCTTCAGCGAAAGCCTGCATTCGCCCCATAAGACGCAGGCACATTTCCCCTTCATTTTTGGAGGGGAAAAAGTGCGTCTTATGGGGCGAAAAATACGGTACTTGGATAATGGACACAGTGACTTTAGTTTAAATATTCCAGGATGCTTTAAGGCAGATTGGATTCTCATGGTTTTTCCGCCAATTCCCCAGGGGGCCATCATGGCTGTCCCCCCACTTTTCGCGATTAACTCAAAAATAGTGCCAAACGGTTGCAAATGCTCCCCTGAAAGGTTTGGTGGTTGAAACAGAAGGCTTTTTACCACTGGAGATCAGCCCTCAGCAACTTAAATGGTGGAGAAAGATTTTTTTGAAAAAATCCCTAAGCCCCGGGGTCACAATTTCATCAAAAATCTGAATTTTTGGCAATTCACTCAAAAATGATGCCAAACAGTTGCAAATGCTCCCCTGAGAGGTTTGGTGGTTGAAACAGAAGGCTTTTTACCACAGGCGATCAGCCCTCGGCAACTTAACCGGCGGAGAAAGATTTTTTTTTTTGAAAAAATCCCTAAACCCCGGGGTCACAATTTCATTGAAAATCTGACGTTCTCCAATTCACACAAAAATGGTAACAAACGGTTGCAAATGCTCGCTTAAAGGTTTGGGGTTCGAAACAATAGCCTTTTTATCACAGGACAAGAAATCAGCCCTCGGCACGTTAACTGGCAGAAATAGATTTTTAAAAAATCCCTAAGCCCCGGAGTCACGATTTCAGTAAAAATCTGACTTTGGCCAATTCACTCAAAAATGGTGCCAAATGGTTGCAAATGCTCCCCTGAGACGTTCGGCGGTCGAAACAGAAGGCTTTTTATCTCAGGAGAAGAAAACAGGCCTCGACGACTTAACCGGCGGAGAAAGATTTTTTTGAAAAAATCCCTAAGCCCCGGGGTCAAAATTTCATCAAAAATCAGACTTTCAGCAATTCTCTCAGAAATGGTGCCAAAAGCTTCTAAATGCTCCCCTGACAGGTTTGGTGGTTGAAACAGAAGGCTTTTTACCACTGGAGATCAGCCCTCAGCAACTTAAACGGTGGAGAAAGATTTTTTCGAAAAAATCCCTAAGCCCCGGGGTCACAATTTCATCAAAAATCTGAATTTTGCAATTATCCCAAAAATGGTCCCAAACGGTTGCAAATGCTCCCCTGAAATGTTTGGGGTTCGAAACAGTAGCCTTTTTACCACAGGAAAAGAATTCAGCCCTCAACAACTTAACCGGCAGAAAAAGATTTTTTGAAAAAATCCCTAAGCCCCGGGGTCACAATTTCAAAAAAAATCTGACTTTCGGCAATTCACTCAAAAATGGTACCAAACGGTTGCAAATGCTCCCCTGAAAGGTTTGGCGGTCGAAACAGAAGGCTTTTTATCACAGGACAAGAAATCAGCCTTCGACCACTTAACCAGGAGAATATTTTTTTTTTTGGAAAAAATCCATAAGCCCCGGGGTCACAATTTCATAAAAAATCTGACTCTCGGCAATTTACTCAAAAATGGTGCCAAATGGTTGCAAATGCTCCCCTGAAAGGTTTGGCGGTCGAAACAAAAGGCTTTTTATCACAGGACAAAAAATCAGACCTGGACAACATAACCGGCAGAAAAGATTTTTTTGAAAAAATTCCTAAGCCCCGGGGTCACAATTTCATTGAAAATCTGACTTTCAGCAATTCACTCAAAAATGGTACCAAACGGTTGCAAATGCTCCCCTGAAAGGTTTGGCGGTCGAAACAGAAGGCTTTTTATCACAGGACAAGAAATCAGCCTTCGACCACTTAACCAGGAGAATTTTTTTTTTTTTTTGGAAAAAATCCCTAAGCCCCGGGGTCACAATTTCATAAAAAATCTGACTCTCGGCAATTTACTCAAAAATGCTGCCAAATGGTTGCAAATGCTCCCCTGAAAGGTTTGGCGGTCGAAACAAAAGGCTTTTTATCACAGGACAAAAATCAGACCTGGGCAACATAACCGGCAGAAAAAAATTTTTTGAAAAATTCCTAAGCCCAGGGGTCACAATTTCATCCAAAATCTGACTTTCAGCAATTCACTCAAAAATGGTACCAAACGGTTGCAAATGCTCCCCTGAAAGGTTTGGCGGTCGAAACAGAAGGCTTTTTATCACAGGACAAGAAATCAGCCTTCGATCCCTTAACCAGGAGATTATTTTTTTTTTGAAAAAATCCCTAAGCCCCGGGGTCACAATTTCATGCGAAATCTGACTTACGGCAATTCACTCAAAAATGGTGCAAAACGGTTGCAAATGCTCCCCTGAAAGGTTTGGCGGTCGAAACAGGAGGCTTTTTATCACAGTACAAGAAATCAGCCCTCTACAACTTAACAGGTAGAAAAAGATTTTTTTGAAAAAATCCTAAGCCCCGGGGTCACAATTTCATAAAAATCTGACTTTCGGCAATTCACTCAAAAATGGTGCCAAATGGTTGCAAATGCTCCCCTGAAAGGTTTGGCCGTCGAAACAGAAGGCTTTTTATCACAGAACAAGAAATCAAACCTCGACAACGTAACCGGCAGAAAAAGATTTTTTTGAAAAAATCCCTAAGCCCCAGGGTCACAATTTCATCCAAAATTTGACTTTCGGCAATTCACTCAAAAGTGGCGCCAAACCATCTCAAATGCTCCCCTGAAAGGTTTGGCGGTCGAAACAGGAGGCGTTTTATCACTGGACAAGAAATCAGCCCTCGACAACTTAACCGGCAGAAAATATTTTTTTTGAAAAAATCCCTAAGCCTCGGGGTAACAATTTCATAAAAAAGTTGACTCTCGGCAATTCTCTCAAAAATGGTGCCAAACGGTTACAAATGCTCCCCTGAAAGGTTTGGCCGTCGAAACAGAAAGCTTTTTATCACAAGACAAGAAATCAGCCTTAAAACACTTAAGCAGCAGATTTAAAAAAAATAAAAATAAAAAAATCCCTAAGCCCCGGGGTCACAATTTCATTCAAAATCTGACTTTCGGCAATTCACTCAAAAATGGTGCCAAACAGTTGCAAATGCTTCCCTGAAAAGTTTGGCGGTCGAAAAAGAAGACGTTTTATCACAAGACAAAAAATCAGTCCTCTACAACTTAACGGGCAGAAAAAGATTTTTTTGAAAAATCCCTAAGCCCCGGGGTCACAATTTCATCCAAAATCTGACTTTCAGCAATTCACTCAAAAATGGTGCCAAACGGTTGCAAATGCTCCTCTGAAATGTTTGGCGGTCGAAACAGAAGGCTTTTTATCACAGGACAAAAAATCAGCCTTCGACCACTTAACCAGCAGAATTTTTTTAAAAAAAAAAAAATCCCTAAGCCCCGGGGTCACAATTTCATAATAAATCTGACTTTTGGCAATTCACTCAAAAGTGGTGCCAAACAGTTGCAAATGCTTCCCTGAAAGGTTTGGCGGTCGAAACAGAAAGCTTTTTATCACAAGACAAAAAATCAGTCCTCTACAACTTAACGGGCAGAAAAAGATTTTTTTGAAAAAATCCCTAAGCCCCGGGGTCACAATTTCATCCAAAATCTGACTTTCGGCAATTCACTCAAAAATGGTGCCAAACCTGAAAGGTTTGGCGGTCGAAACAGAAGGCTTTTTATCACAGGAAAAGAAATCAGACCTCGACAACTTAACCGGCAGAAAATATTTTTTTGAAAAAATCCCTAAGCCCCGGGGTGACAATTTCAGCAAAAATCTGACTTTTGGCAATTCACTCAAAAATGGTGCCAAAAGCTTGAAAATGCTCTCCTGAAAGGTTTGGCACTCGAAACTGAAGGCTTTTTATCACAGGACAAGAAATCAGCCCTCAAAAACTTAATGGGCAGAAAATATTTTTTGGAAAAAATCCCTAAGCCCCGGGGTCACAATTTCAGCAAAAATCTGAATTTCGGCAATTCACTCAAAAATGGTGCCAAACGCTTGAAAATGCTCCCCTGAAAGGTTTGGCGATGGAAACAGAAGGCTTTTTATCATAGGAGAAGAAATCAGCCCTCAAAAACTTAACCGGCAGAAAATATTTTTTTGAAAAAATCCCTAAGCCCCGGGGTCACAATTTCAGCAAAAATCTGAATTTTGGCAATTCAATAAAAAATGGTGCCAAAAGCTTGAAAATGCTCTCCTGAAAGCTTTGGCGATGGAAACAGAAGGCTTTTCATCACAGGGCAAGAAATCAGCCCTCAAAAACTTAACCGGCAGAAAATATTTTTTTGAAAAAATCTCTAAGCCCCGGGGTCACAATTTCAGCAAAAATCTGACTTTTGGCAATTCACTCAAAAATGGTGCCAAAAGCTTGAAAATGCTCTCCTGAAAGGTTCGGCACTCAAAACCGAAGGCTTTTTATCAAAGCACAAGAAATCAGCCCTAAAAACTTAACCGGCAGAAAATATTTTTTGGAAAAAATCCCTAAGCCCCGGGGTCACAATTTCAGCAAAAATCTGACTTTTTGCAATTCACTCAAAAATGGTGCCAAAAGCTTAAAAATGCTCTCCTGAAAGGTTTGGCACTCGAAACAGAAGGCTTTTTCTCACAGGACAAGAAATCAGCCCTCAAAAACTTAACCGGCAGAAAATATTTTTTTGAAAAAATCCCTAAGCCCCGGGGTCACAATTTCAGCAAAAATCTGAATTTTGGCAATTCAATAAAAAATGATGCCAACCGGATTCAAATGCTCCCCTGAAAGCTTTGGCGATGGAAACAGAAGGCATTTTATCACAGGACAAGAAATCAGCCCTCAAAAACTTAACCGGCAGAAAATATTTTTTTGAAAAAATCCCTAAGCCCCGGGGTCACAATTTCATCCAAAATCTGACTTTCAGCAATTCACTCAAAAATGGTACCAAACGGTTGCAAATGCTCCCCTGAAAGGTTTGGCGGTCGAAACAGAAGGCTTTTTATCACAGGACAAGAAATCAGCCTTCGATCCCTTAACCAGGAGATTATTTTTTTTTTGAAAAAATCCCTAAGCCCCGGGGTCACAATTTCATGCGAAATCTGACTTACGGCAATTCACTCAAAAATGGTGCAAAACGGTTGCAAATGCTCCCCTGAAAGGTTTGGCGGTCGAAACAGG
Source organism: Podarcis bocagei (assembly GCF_964188305.1). Classification (NCBI taxonomy): domain Eukaryota; kingdom Metazoa; phylum Chordata; class Lepidosauria; order Squamata; family Lacertidae; genus Podarcis; species Podarcis bocagei. The sequence continues at coordinate 14,947,461 of NC_138133.1, forward strand.
AGGCTTTTTATCACAGTACAAGAAATCAGCCCTCTACAACTTAACAGGTAGAAAAAGATTTTTTTGAAAAAATCCCTAAGCCCCGGGGTCACAATTTCATAAAAAATCTGACTTTCGGCAATTCACTCAAAAATGGTGCCAAATGGTTGCAAATGCTCCCCTGAAAGGTTTGGCCGTCGAAACAGAAGGCTTTTTATCACAGAACAAGAAATCAAACCTCGACAACGTAACCGGCAGAAAAAGATTTTTTGAAAAAATCCCTAAGCCCCGGGGTCACAATTTCATCCAAAATTTGACTTTCGGCAATTCACTCAAAAGTGGCGCCAAACCATTGCAAATGCTCCCCTGAAAGGTTTGGCGGTCGAAACAGGAGGCGTTTTATCACTGGACAAGAAATCAGCCCTCGACAACTTAACCGGCAGAAAATATTTTTTTTGAAAAAATCCCTAAGCCTCGGGGTAACAATTTCATAAAAAAGTTGACTCTCGGCAATTCTCTCAAAAATGGTGCCAAACGGTTACAAATGCTCCCCTGAAAGGTTTGGCCGTCGAAACAGAAAGCTTTTTATCACAAGACAAGAAATCAGCCTTAAAACACTTAAGCAGCAGATTTAAAAAAAATAAAAATAAAAAAATCCCTAAGCCCCGGGGTCACAATTTCATTCAAAATCTGACTTTCGGCAATTCACTCAAAAATGGTGCCAAACAGTTGCAAATGCTTCCCTGAAAAGTTTGGCGGTCGAAAAAGAAGACGTTTTATCACAAGACAAAAAATCAGTCCTCTACAACTTAACGGGCAGAAAAAGATTTTTTTGAAAAATCCCTAAGCCCCGGGGTCACAATTTCATCCAAAATCTGACTTTCAGCAATTCACTCAAAAATGGTGCCAAACGGTTGCAAATGCTCCTCTGAAATGTTTGGCGGTCGAAACAGAAGGCTTTTTATCACAGGACAAAAAATCAGCCTTCGACCACTTAACCAGCAGAATTTTTTTTAAAAAAAAAAATCCCTAAGCCCCGGGGTCACAATTTCATAATAAATCTGACTTTTGGCAATTCACTCAAAAGTGGTGCCAAACAGTTGCAAATGCTTCCCTGAAAGGTTTGGCGGTCGAAACAGAAAGCTTTTTATCACAAGACAAAAAATCAGTCCTCTACAACTTAACGGGCAGAAAAAGATTTTTTTGAAAAAATCCCTAAGCCCCGGGGTCACAATTTCATCCAAAATCTGACTTTCGGCAATTCACTCAAAAATGGTGCCAAACCTGAAAGGTTTGGCGGTCGAAACAGAAGGCTTTTTATCACAGGAAAAGAAATCAGACCTCGACAACTTAACCGGCAGAAAATATTTTTTTGAAAAAATCCCTAAGCCCCGGGGTGACAATTTCAGCAAAAATCTGACTTTTGGCAATTCACTCAAAAATGGTGCCAAAAGCTTGAAAATGCTCTCCTGAAAGGTTTGGCACTCGAAACTGAAGGCTTTTTATCACAGGACAAGAAATCAGCCCTCAAAAACTTAATGGGCAGAAAATATTTTTTGGAAAAAATCCCTAAGCCCCGGGGTCACAATTTCAGCAAAAATCTGAATTTCGGCAATTCACTCAAAAATGGTGCCAAACGCTTGAAAATGCTCCCCTGAAAGGTTTGGCGATGGAAACAGAAGGCTTTTTATCATAGGAGAAGAAATCAGCCCTCAAAAACTTAACCGGCAGAAAATATTTTTTTGAAAAAATCCCTAAGCCCCGGGGTCACAATTTCAGCAAAAATCTGAATTTTGGCAATTCAATAAAAAATGGTGCCAAAAGCTTGAAAATGCTCTCCTGAAAGCTTTGGCGATGGAAACAGAAGGCTTTTCATCACAGGGCAAGAAATCAGCCCTCAAAAACTTAACCGGCAGAAAATATTTTTTTGAAAAAATCTCTAAGCCCCGGGGTCACAATTTCAGCAAAAATCTGACTTTTGGCAATTCACTCAAAAATGGTGCCAAAAGCTTGAAAATGCTCTCCTGAAAGGTTCGGCACTCAAAACCGAAGGCTTTTTATCAAAGCACAAGAAATCAGCCCTAAAAACTTAACCGGCAGAAAATATTTTTTGGAAAAAATCCCTAAGCCCCGGGGTCACAATTTCAGCAAAAATCTGACTTTTTGCAATTCACTCAAAAATGGTGCCAAAAGCTTAAAAATGCTCTCCTGAAAGGTTTGGCACTCGAAACAGAAGGCTTTTTCTCACAGGACAAGAAATCAGCCCTCAAAAACTTAACCGGCAGAAAATATTTTTTTGAAAAAATCCCTAAGCCCCGGGGTCACAATTTCAGCAAAAATCTGAATTTTGGCAATTCAATAAAAAATGATGCCAACCGGATTCAAATGCTCCCCTGAAAGCTTTGGCGATGGAAACAGAAGGCATTTTATCACAGGACAAGAAATCAGCCCTCAAAAACTTAACCGGCAGAAAATATTTTTTTGAAAAAATCCCTAAGCCCCGGGGTCACAATTTCAGCAAAAATCTGACTTTTGGCAATCCACTCAAAAATGGTGCCAAAAGCTTGAGAATGCTCTCCTGAAAGGTTTGGATTCGAAACAGAAGGCTTTTTATCACAGGAGAAGAAATCAGCCCTCAAAAACTTAACCGGCAGAAAATATTTTTTTGAAAAAATCCTTAAGCCCCGGGGTCACAATTTCAGCAAAAATCTGACTTTTGGCAATTCACTCAAAAATGGTGCCAAAAGCTTGAAAATGCTCTCCTGAAAGGTTTGGCACTCGAAACTGAAGGCTTTTTATCACATGACAAGAAATCAGCCCTCAAAAACTTAACCGGCAGAAAATATTTTTTTGAAAAAATCCCTAAGCCCCGGGGTCACAATTTCAGCAAAAATCTGAATTTTGGCAATTCACTCAAAAATGGTGCCAAAAGCTTGAAAATGCTCTCCTGAAAGGTTTGGCACTCGAAACAGAAGGCTTTTTATCACAGGACAAGAAATCAGCCCTCAAAAACTTAACCGGCAGAAAATATTTTTTTGAAAAAATCCCTAAGCCCCGGGGTCACAATTTCAGCAAAAATCTGAATTTTGGCAATTCAATAAAAAATGATGCCAACCGGATTCAAATGCTCCCCTGAAAGCTTTGGCGATGGAAACAGAAGGCATTTTATCACAGGACAAGAAATCAGCCCTCAAAAACTTAACCGGCAGAAAATATTTTTTTGAAAAAATCCCTAAGCCCCGGGGTCACAATTTCAGCAAAAATCTGACTTTTGGCAATTCACTCAAAAATGGTGCCAAAAGCTTGAAAATGCTCTCCTGAAAGGTTTGGCACTCGAAACTGAAGGCTTTTTATCACAGGACAAGAAATCAGCCCTCAAAAACTTAACCGGCAGAAAATATTTTTTTGAAAAAATCTCTAAGCCCCGGGGTCACAATTTCAGCAAAAATCTGACTTTTGGCAATCCACTCAAAAATCATGCCAAACTGTTTCAAATGCTCCCCTGAAAGGTTTGGCACTCGAAACAGAAGGCTTTTTATCACAGGACAAGAAATCAGCCCTCAAAAACTTAACCGGCAGAAAATATTTTTTTGAAAAAATCCCTAAGCCCCGGGGTCACAATTTCAGCAAAAATCTGACTTTTGGCAATTCACTCAAAAATGGTGCCAAAAGCTTGAAAATGCTCCCCTGAAAGGTTTGGCACTCGAAACTGAAGGCTTTTTATCACATGACAAGAAATCAGCCCTCAAAAACTTAACCGGCAGAAAATATTTTTTTGAAAAAATCCCTAAGCCCCGGGGTCACAATTTCAGCAAAAATCTGAATTTTGGCAATTCAATAAAAAATGATGCCAACCGGATTCAAATGCTCCCCTGAAAGCTTTGGCGATGGAAACAGAAGGCATTTTATCACAGGACAAGAAATCAGCCCTCAAAAACTTAACCGGCAGAAAATATTTTTTTGAAAAAATCCCTAAGCCCCGGGGTCACAATTTCAGCAAAAATCTGACTTTTGGCAATTCACTCAAAAATGGTGTCAAAAGCTTGAGAATGCTCTCCTGAAAGGTTTGGATTCGAAACAGAAGGCTTTTTATCACAGGAGAAGAAATCAGCCCTCAAAAACTTAACCGGCAGAAAATATTTTTTTGAAAAAATCCCTAAGCCCCGGGGTCACAATTTCAGCAAAAATCTGACTTTTGGCAATTCACTCAAAAATGGTGCCAAAAGCTTGAAAATGCTCTCCTGAAAGGTTTGGCACTAGAAACTGAAGGCTTTTTATCACATGACAAGAAATCAGCCCTCAAAAACTTAACCGGCAGAAAATATTTTTTTGAAAAAATCCCTAAGCCCCGGGGTCACAATTTCAGCAAAAATCTGAATTTTGGCAATTCACTCAAAAATGGTGCCAAACGGTTTCAAATGCTCCCCTGAAAGCTTTGGCGATGGAAACAGAAGGCTTTTTCTCACAGGACAAGAAATCAGCCCTCAAAAACTTAACCGGCAGAAAATATTTTTTGGAAAAAATCCCTAAGCCCCGGGGTCACAATTTCAGCAAAAATCTGAATTTTGGCAATTCAATAAAAAATGATGCCAACCGGATTCAAATGCTCCCCTGAAAAGTTTGGCACTCGAAACTGAAGGCTTTTTATCACAGGACAAGAAATCAGCCCTCAAAAACTTAACCGGCAGAAAATATTTTTTTGAAAAAATCCCTAAGCCCCGGGGTCACAATTTCAGCAAAAATCTGACTTTTGGCAATTCACTCAAAAATGGTGTCAAAAGCTTGAGAATGCTCTCCTGAAAGGTTTGGATTCGAAACAGAAGGCTTTTTATCACAGGACAAGAAATCAGCCCTCAAAAACTTAACCGGCAGAAAATATTTTTTTGAAAAAATCCCTAAGCCCCGGGGTCACAATTTCAGCAAAAATCTGACTTTTGGCAATTCACTCAAAAATGGTGCCAAAAGCTTGAAAATGCTCTCCTGAAAGGTTTGGCACTCGAAACTGAAGGCTTTTTATCACATGACAAGAAATCAGCCCTCAAAAACTTAACCGGCAGAAAATATTTTTTTGAAAAAATCCCTAAGCCCCGGGGTCACAATTTCAGCAAAAATCTGAATTTTGGCAATTCACTCAAAAATGGTGCCAAACGGTTTCAAATGCTCCCCTGAAAGCTTTGGCGATGGAAACAGAAGGCTTTTTCTCACAGGACAAGAAATCAGCCCTCAAAAACTTAACCGGCAGAAAATATTTTTTGGAAAAAATCCCTAAGCCCCGGGGTCACAATTTCAGCAAAAATCTGAATTTTGGCAATTCAATAAAAAATGATGCCAACCGGATTCAAATGCTCCCCTGAAAGCTTTGGCGATGGAAACAGAAGGCATTTTATCACAGGACAAGAAATCAGCCCTCAAAAACTTAACCGGCAGAAAATATTTTTTTGAAAAAATCCCTAAGCCCCGGGGTCACAATTTCAGCAAAAATCTGACTTTTGGCAATTCACTCAAAAATGGTGTCAAAAGCTTGAGAATGCTCTCCTGAAAGGTTTGGATTCGAAACAGAAGGCTTTTTATCACAGGACAAGAAATCAGCCCTCAAAAACTTAACCGGCAGAAAATATTTTTTTGAAAAAATCCCTAAGCCCCGGGGTCACAATTTCAGCAAAAATCTGACTTTTGGCAATTCACTCAAAAATGGTGCCAAAAGCTTGAAAATGCTCTCCTGAAAGGTTTGGCACTAGAAACTGAAGGCTTTTTATCACATGACAAGAAATCAGCCCTCAAAAACTTAACCGGCAGAAAATATTTTTTTGAAAAAATCCCTAAGCCCCGGGGTCACAATTTCAGCAAAAATCTGAATTTTGGCAATTCACTCAAAAATGGTGCCAAACGGTTTCAAATGCTCCCCTGAAAGCTTTGGCGATGGAAACAGAAGGCTTTTTCTCACAGGACAAGAAATCAGCCCTCAAAAACTTAACCGGCAGAAAATATTTTTTGGAAAAAATCCCTAAGCCCCGGGGTCACAATTTCAGCAAAAATCTGAATTTTGGCAATTCAATAAAAAATGATGCCAACCGGATTCAAATGCTCCCCTGAAAGCTTTGGCGATGGAAACAGAAGGCATTTTATCACAGGACAAGAAATCAGCCCTCAAAAACTTAACCGGCAGAAAATATTTTTTTGAAAAAATCCCTAAGCCCCGGGGTCACAATTTCAGCAAAAATCTGACTTTTGGCAATTCACTCAAAAATGGTGTCAAAAGCTTGAGAATGCTCTCCTGAAAGGTTTGGATTCGAAACAGAAGGCTTTTTATCACAGGACAAGAAATCAGCCCTCAAAAACTTAACCGGCAGAAAATATTTTTTTGAAAAAATCCCTAAGCCCCGGGGTCACAATTTCAGCAAAAATCTGACTTTTGGCAATTCACTCAAAAATGGTGCCAAAAGCTTGAAAATGCTCTCCTGAAAGGTTTGGCACTAGAAACTGAAGGCTTTTTATCACATGACAAGAAATCAGCCCTCAAAAACTTAACCGGCAGAAAATATTTTTTTGAAAAAATCCCTAAGCCCCGGGGTCACAATTTCAGCAAAAATCTGAATTTTGGCAATTCACTCAAAAATGGTGCCAAACGGTTTCAAATGCTCCCCTGAAAGCTTTGGCGATGGAAACAGAAGGCTTTTTCTCACAGGACAAGAAATCAGCCCTCAAAAACTTAACCGGCAGAAAATATTTTTTGGAAAAAATCCCTAAGCCCCGGGGTCACAATTTCAGCAAAAATCTGAATTTTGGCAATTCAATAAAAAATGATGCCAACCGGATTCAAATGCTCCCCTGAAAGCTTTGGCGATGGAAACAGAAGGCATTTTATCACAGGACAAGAAATCAGCCCTCAAAAACTTAACCGGCAGAAAATATTTTTTTGAAAAAATCCCTAAGCCCCGGGGTCACAATTTCAGCAAAAATCTGACTTTTGGCAATTCACTCAAAAATGGTGTCAAAAGCTTGAGAATGCTCTCCTGAAAGGTTTGGATTCGAAACAGAAGGCTTTTTATCACAGGACAAGAAATCAGCCCTCAAAAACTTAACCGGCAGAAAATATTTTTTTGAAAAAATCCCTAAGCCCCGGGGTCACAATTTCAGCAAAAATCTGACTTTTGGCAATTCACTCAAAAATGGTGCCAAAAGCTTGAAAATGCTCTCCTGAAAGGTTTGGCACTCGAAACTGAAGGCTTTTTATCACATGACAAGAAATCAGCCCTCAAAAACTTAACCGGCAGAAAATATTTTTTTGAAAAAATCCCTAAGCCCCGGGGTCACAATTTCAGCAAAAATCTGAATTTTGGCAATTCACTCAAAAATGGTGCCAAACGGTTTCAAATGCTCCCCTGAAAGCTTTGGCGATGGAAACAGAAGGCTTTTTCTCACAGGACAAGAAATCAGCCCTCAAAAACTTAACCGGCAGAAAATATTTTTTGGAAAAAATCCCTAAGCCCCGGGGTCACAATTTCAGCAAAAATCTGAATTTTGGCAATTCAATAAAAAATGATGCCAACCGGATTCAAATGCTCCCCTGAAAGCTTTGGCGATGGAAACAGAAGGCATTTTATCACAGGACAAGAAATCAGCCCTCAAAAACTTAACCGGCAGAAAATATTTTTTTGAAAAAATCCCTAAGCCCCGGGGTCACAATTTCAGCAAAAATCTGACTTTTGGCAATTCACTCAAAAATGGTGTCAAAAGCTTGAGAATGCTCTCCTGAAAGGTTTGGATTCGAAACAGAAGGCTTTTTATCACAGGACAAGAAATCAGCCCTCAAAAACTTAACCGGCAGAAAATATTTTTTTGAAAAAATCCCTAAGCCCCGGGGTCACAATTTCAGCAAAAATCTGACTTTTGGCAATTCACTCAAAAATGGTGCCAAAAGCTTGAAAATGCTCTCCTGAAAGGTTTGGCACTCGAAACTGAAGGCTTTTTATCACATGACAAGAAATCAGCCCTCAAAAACTTAACCGGCAGAAAATATTTTTTTGAAAAAATCCCTAAGCCCCGGGGTCACAATTTCAGCAAAAATCTGAATTTTGGCAATTCACTCAAAAATGGTGCCAAACGGTTTCAAATGCTCCCCTGAAAGCTTTGGCGATGGAAACAGAAGGCTTTTTCTCACAGGACAAGAAATCAGCCCTCAAAAACTTAACCGGCAGAAAATATTTTTTGGAAAAAATCCCTAAGCCCCGGGGTCACAATTTCAGCAAAAATCTGAATTTTGGCAATTCAATAAAAAATGATGCCAACCGGATTCAAATGCTCCCCTGAAAGCTTTGGCGATGGAAACAGAAGGCATTTTATCACAGGACAAGAAATCAGCCCTCAAAAACTTAACCGGCAGAAAATATTTTTTTGAAAAAATCCCTAAGCCCCGGGGTCACAATTTCAGCAAAAATCTGACTTTTGGCAATTCACTCAAAAATGGTGTCAAAAGCTTGAGAATGCTCTCCTGAAAGGTTTGGCATTCGAAACAGAAGGCTTTTTATCACAGGACAAGAAATCAGCCCTCAAAAACTTAACCGGCAGAAAATATTTTTTTGAAAAAATCCCTAAGCCCCGGGGTCACAATTTCAGCAAAAATCTGACTTTTGGCAATTCACTCAAAAATGGTGCCAAAAGCTTGAAAATGCTCTCCTGAAAGGTTTGGCACTCGAAACTGAAGGCTTTTTATCACATGACAA